>NC_092337.1:141100000-142376666 GCF_046630445.1 Rutidosis leptorrhynchoides | reverse complement strand
ACCTTAATAATTCATACTTTAATAATTCACTTTAATAATTCATACTTTAATAATTCACTTTAATAATTCATACTTTAATAATTCACTTTAATAATTCATACTTTAATAATTCACTTTAATAATTCATACTTTAATAATTCACTTTAATAATTCAAAAATCTATTATAAATAGAATTCAATAGGTTTCATTATTTCATAGAAACTTGAAAATATATTTCTCTAAACTCTCTCAATCGAATTACATATATATATATATATATATATATATATATATATATATATATATATATATATATATATATATATATATATATATATATATTTACTTAGTATTACTTCAAGATATTATTAGTATGCATAAAATACTACGACGGAGTTATATTCAGATGATTTCAAAATAAGTTTTCAAATGGGATAGAGCTAAGGAAATTATGGGTTATAGCTATGAAGGTTATGGGTATTGATCGAGGGTATTGCTCGTGAGGTCAACCTAACGTTTATCATTTTCGTTGCGTCTACGTACTTTCCTGCAATATTGAATCACAATATTGATACGTGAGCATTCATATCTTATCTTTTATATATTAATAGTGTATCCCTGACTAGTGCTCGAGTATATATGATTATGCATGTTTGTATGCTTAGTTTCATCGTTAAATAGTTTATGATAAATCACGAATTTGATACATATGCTACTGAGATAAGTTATATGATATGCATGTCGTTGAAAATCTGAAGAAAAAATTAATAACTTTTCATTTAGAAATCGTGTGGTTTCGATGAACGGATTAAAAGATATGGTCAACTGAATTATCATTAATTTTAATATTATTATTAAAAGGATTATTATAACTGTTATCAGTTGATGTTATTACTAAAATTATCTTTATTACTAAAAATTAATATTTTTATTGAAACTATCATTTTATTATTTTTATCATTATTATTATTATCAATATTATTTTATCAAATAAATATGCGTACAAAGATATTTTTACCACACGTAATGTAATTACATTAATAATACATACCACTATATTTTTATGATATTAAGTGAATTTTATAAATTTTATTATTTGAGATATATAAAAGTATATTTTTATCATATATGAATTTTAATATAAATTTTTATTTATTAATAAATGACTTGTATTATTTAGTATAATAAGATCTGATAAATATATTTAAATATATAAAACTACTATATATAAGTTATATAATAAACATGTATAGATTTTGGAAGTCATTTTGGGTCAAGTTGACTTTTGTTGACTTTTGCATGTCGGTCTCAAGGATTAGGATTGTGATACACTACGACTTGACCTAAATTGTTAGACAGATATTGACCAACATATAAATATATATACTTAATATAGGTTCGTGAATCCAAGACAAACACTGCACTTGTTCAGTGCCGTCATATACATAATTGCTACGAAATACAGTATTGTGAGTTTCATTTGCTCCCTTTTTATATATATTTTTGGGCTGAGAATACATGCGCTGATTTATAAATGTTTTACGAAATAGGCACAAGTACTAAAACTAATTCTATGTGGGTTTAAACCAGAAATATACCCTTAGCTTGGTAACATTAAACTACTTGTCTATGTACGGTAGGCGCGAATCCTAAAGATAGATTTATTGGGTCTGACAAACCCCATCCTGACAATGGGATGCTTTAGTACTTCGAGGTTATTTTAAACACACCTGATCTGGTGTACTTCAGAGGGTAAAACATGAACGTTAAAGCTTGTTACCGGGTGCCTACAACTTATAGAATACTTTTATACACTTGCGAGTGTACGGATATTTATAGAAACTGAAATCTTGTGGTCTATTACTATTACGGAAATGATGGATTATGATAAACTAATGAACTCACCAACCTTTTGGTTGACACTTTAAAGCATGTTTATTCTCAGGTATTAAAGAATTCTTCCGCTGTGCATTAGCTCATTTTAAGGATATTACTTGGAGTCATTCAAGACATACTTTGAAAGACGTTGCATTCGAGTCGTTGAGTTCATCAAGATTAATATTAAGTCAATTATAGTTGGATGTAATATGAAATGGTATGCATGCCGTCAATTTTTGGGGTAAAGAAAGTTTGTCTTTTAAAAACGAATGCAATGTTTGTAAAACGTATCATATAGAGGTCAAATACCTCGCGATGTAATCAACTATTGTGAATCGTTTATAATGTATATGAACGGGTCCTTTCAAAGACTTTACTTCCTTAGATGATGAAGCATCTTGCTTTGTGGGATTAATTCTTAAGTCCTGTTTAGATTGGATGGGCTTAGTAGTCTTTTTATCATCCGTGCGTTTAGATCTCTTGCCTACCAAAGCTTGCGCTTAATTTAGTGTAGGGCTTACTGTTATTCTTGGATGTGATATGGAGATGGGTGAGGGTGACCTAATTGGCTCTAGGTCTTGGTCCGTATCACCAATGGTTGGAGTAACTGTTTGGCGGACGATGGGTGTCGAAGTCCTAAATCTAGTTACTCGTTGGGTTGGCGGAGTCTGAATCATCTCATCAGGCATGTATCGAGTTCTCTTAGGAGAATGTTCAGGAGATGATTCAGATGCTGTTGCTGAAGTGTCACTGCTTACTTCGGGTGTTGTGGAAAGGGTTGGTTCAATCCTAGTTGAACTAGGTTCCCTGATCCTCACGGGTTGAGCTTGGTGTGCTACCCTAGATCGTTTGAGGTTCACCCTAAGTGGAGGATTAGCTGGCCCGGGTGGTTGAACTACAGGTTCCTCTACAACCTCTGGGGCTGGAACCACGGCAGGTTCAACTTGTTCTTGTTGTACTAGGTTCGGAAGAGGTATTCCTACAACCTGAAAATAAGAACGCATTCTTACGTCCTGGGGTGTAGCTAGCCCCACTAGCCAATTTGGAATCGACGCAGTGAATTGATTATCAGACACCATAAGGGTGTTCATCTTCAGCTCTCCAAACCTTTTCATCTGTAATCCATGTGTACCTGGTACAAAGATATTTGCATTTCTGTAAGAATTTATAGCATCATGGATAAAGATACAGAAAAACCTTTCGCAAGGGATATAAGCACCCCTTGGCTTTTCAACATGTGCCTGAACCAAATCCCACATAAGTTCTGCATAATCAAGATTCTCTACTCTTGTGAATGAGTAGAAAAGTTTGAGCATCGGCACAGTTAAGCTATCAGATCCACTTCTTGTCATCAACAAGCATCTGTTGATGATTGAGAATATCACATACCACCTGGAGTGCAGATACTTCTTTTGAAACTTAGCAGGTGGAACATTAGTTGCTCCAACATATCCAAGAGCAAAGATTGAAGACATCATCTGATGTGTGGCAGGAAAAGCAGGAGCATTCTGTACAAGAGGAAGTCTGAATATCCTCCTGAAGTCTGCTTTTGTGATACTCCTGAATCCTTGTACTCCTCTCAGCCTAAATTCAAATCTGGCTGGTTCGCCCTGTGGATTAGTAGCATTTGTTTGTGTGGCCTCCACAAATCTGATTGATCTGTTAAGAATATTCAAGTCTGTTTCTGGCACACTAACTGTGGAGCTCAGAGCAGGCCATAAAGTATGTCTCTCTAGAATTGCAGTCCAATAATTGCAGGGAATATTGGTTTCAGAATTGATAAAGTGATTATTCGCCATTTAGCTGTATACATAAGAAATAGAAGACCACAAAATGTTATCATAAAGCACATTTCTCTATTCTTATTTCCTTTGAAATCCTTTTTATATTTTTCAAATTTTATAATTTTTATGACTTTTCTAAGATATAAAAATCATTTATTCCAAATATGAACAAATAATTGACAACCATGACATTCATATGATATTCATCTTAGTACAAAATCATCATGCAAATTCAATTATATAACACAAGGAATCAGAACAACACTTAGTCAATTTCAGCACAATTCAAGCAGATTCGGTATTTATGAAAACTTTAGATTCTGTAACCAAATAAGCTTGAGTTTTCATATCAGAAAGATATAGAATAAACATGTTAAGTGTTTGAAGATAAAAATCAGAAAATTTCAAGGTACCAAATTTCAGACTCGGTATCAAGAAAGAAAACCAGATTCGGTATCTTCAAAAATTGACAGATAGTCACTCAAACATGCATATTCTATCACATATCATGTAATTTCACAACCATGATCAATTAACCATTCAATTACAAGCATATTAACATGTTAATTGTATGAACAAACTCGGTATCAGGATAAGAACACATTCGGTAGATACAGAATTCATCAAATAAGCAATTAAACATGTAATCAGACTCGGTCAAATGATAGATCAGTCAATTTAACTCAGATTAGACAAGATTTCATGTTGATTTTCCAAATCAATTGAGTTTAATCAAAGATTAATTGAAATCGACTCAGACTCGGTATAATCAACAAGATTTCAAAAATTAAAGGTCATAATCCAGTTATTTTTGATCTTTTCTGGTTGATAAAAACTTAATTATCTCAGATCTACAATTATATATCTTAAACATTGATTAAAATGAACATTTACCAAGAATTTGAAGAAACAGAATGACGGACTCGGTAGAATTAGGCAGATTCGGTATAATCAACAGACTCGGTAGGTAATTAATAACAGTAAGAGAGTAATGTTTGACTTTGACTCTCCTTTTATAGATACCGAAGGTAAAATACCGAATGGGCTTTACAGAATGGGCCTAATATACCAAATACAGTCCAATTTTTTAAAACTTTAACAATTTAACTCCAAATCTTGACAAATTGATTTTTCCTCTTGAAATCCATTTCAATCTTTTCATGAAAAACAAATCTGAGACAATTTTTGAAAACTTTGAACTTACCGAATCTGTACTGTTGGTTGTCAGACTCGGTAAAATGCTAAAATAGCATTTATTCAGTAAAAATTATATATTTTTGGATTTTATCTTTTTCAATTTTTTATGAATTTTTCAAAATAAGATTTGTACTTAAAAGAACTTTGAATTTTATACAAAGTACAAATCTTCAGTGATACCAATTGTTGACACGGGTTGTATAGTGAGATGTATACAAGCCATAGTGAATTATTTCAGATAAAAACAAAGAAATTTTGAATTCACTTTTGAAAAACAATATTTTTGAATAATTTTCTCATTTTCTCCCTCTCAAAATGTGATATACAAGAAAGTAAATCAGCATTTTGATTATGTTCCCAAGAAAATGAATTAACTCCCCCTTGAAATAGGATATCAATGAGTTACCTCCCCCTTGCGTAACCATTGAACAAATATATCTAGGAAGTTATCATTAATCTAAAGGCAGTCCCTTAAAGAAAAATTATCTAAAGCACTGAAACTTAGTTGCTCCCCCTAGAAAGTATCTACTCCCCCTAAACACAAGATCCCAAAAATAAGTCCCAACAGATCTAAGGAATATCAAACACTATACTCTACCATGCCAATCTCTTTGATCAATAATTTTAGCCTAAGTTCATCTAAAGGTTTAGTGAACATGTCAGCTAATTGCACTTTAGTAGGCACAAAGTATAACTCTACATCCCCTTTCTCTACATGGTCCTTAATGAAATGATAACGAATATCTATGTGTTTAGTTTTAGAATGATGAACCGGGTTGCTTGTTATTGCAATAGCACTTTGTGAATCACAATAGATCGGGGTCAGAATGATGAACCGGGTTGCTTGTTATTGCAATAGCACTTTGTGAATCACAATAGATCGGGGTCTTAGAAATCTTAAAGCCATAGTCCAAGAGTTGAGTTTGCATCTACAAAACTTGTGAACAACAGTGAGCTGCAGCAATGTACTCAGACTCAGCTGTTGATAAACACACACAGTTCTGCTTTTTGGATGACCAACCAACTAGTCTATTCCCCAACATCTGAATTGATCCAGATGTGCTCTTTCTATCAACATGGCAACCACCATGATCCGCATCAGTATAAGCAGTGAGATTGAAATCGGATCCATGAGGATACCAGATTCCAAGGTTAGGTGTACCTTTAAGGTATTGAAAAATCCTAACAACCGCTTTGGAGTGAGATTTCTTAGGGTTGGACTGAAAGCGGGCACAGACATTTACGGCAAGTGTAATGTCTGGTCGACTTGCAGTCAGATACATTAAAGAACCAACCATGCTTCGATAAATCGTAATATCAAAGGGTTCCCCATTAGTATCAGCATCCAGTAAAGTCCTCATTGGGGTTGTCATTGGTTTTAAAGCAGTCATTTTAAAACATTTTAGCATATCATTGATATACTTTGTTTGACTGATAAAAATCCCATTTGGTAATTGTTTTACTTGTAACCCCAAGAAGAAAGTTAACTGGTCAAGCATGCTCATTTTGAATTTGCTGGCCATAAGGTCACCAAATTCTTTGCATAAGGCCGGGGACGTGGAACCAAAAATAATATCATCAACGTAAATTTGAACCAAGAGAATGTGACCGTGGTTTTTACAGATGAATAGCGTTGTATCAATCGTTCCACGAGAGAAGCCATTGTCCAGCAAATACTTTGTTAAGGTCTCGTACCATGCACGCGGTGCTTGCTTCAGACCGTATAAAGCTTTCTCCAAGTAGTAAACGTGGTTTGGATGAATGGGATCGACAAAGCCTTCTGGTTGATCAACATAGACTTCCTCTTGAAGATAACCATTCAGAAAAGCAGTTTTGACATCCATTTGAAACACCGTGAACTTCATATGAGAAGCAAATGCAAGGAAAAGACGAATTGCCTCAATCCTAGCAACCAGAGCAAACATTTCGTCATAATCAATGCCCTCTTGTTGTCGATATCCTTTGGCCACAAGACGTGCCTTATTTGGAACCACAATTCCATCAGAATCCTTCTTGTTCTTGAAAATCCACTTAACCCCTATTGGTCGTTGACCCGTTGGTCTTGGAACTAATCGCCATACTTTCAATCGTTCAAATTGATTGATCTCGTCTTGCATTGCAACTACCCAGTATGGATCTAGTAAAGCTTGAGCAACCGTTGTTGGTTCAATCTTACTAAGAAAGGCTGTGAATAGACACATATTCTGAGTAGCCCTTCGAGTAGAAACTGGAGCAGATGCGTCACCAATAATAAGATCTATTGGATGACTTTTAGTCCATCAGGTGTGTGGAAGAGGTTGTACATCAATTGTATCCATCGGAACATCAACCATTGTTGACGTTGAGCCTTGATCTGCTTGATCTGATGTAACATTATCTAATGGATTCAATAGAGTATCTGGAGAAACTGCTGGAGTTGTATCAAATGATGAATCTTGATCTTGTTCAGGATTATCAGTAACAGGAGGTTGGAGGGAGGATGAAGAAGCAACAGGTGAATCAGTTGGTGTTAAATCTTCATCAAAAAGACTTTGAAGAGTCTCCACAGTAGTTGACTGTGATGGTGTAACTGGTACGGCTTGAACATTTGAATCCCGTTGAGGAGTATAAAGACTATCAAACAAGATATCCAGTTCCTCTGATGTAACCGTAGGAACACCCTTCTTCGAGAAAATTGAGTTTTGCGCGGAAGAAGTAGTAGCCAGGTTAGGATCGGGTTTTGAACTGAGTTGTTCAAAAGCCATTCCTGAAAATTCATCGAACTTGACGTTAATGCTCTCTTTAATCATCTTTGTCCGCTTATGATAAACACGATAAGCAACTTTGTTCGAGGAATAACCAAGAAATATGGCCTGATCGCCATGAGGATCAAACTTTCCGAGGCTGTCAAAATCGTTAAGCACATAGCATATACAACCAAAAACACGGAAATATTTGACATTCGGGCGTCTACCATATAATAACTCATATGGAGTTTTATCAAAACATTTGTTTACAATACAACGATTTTGGGTATAGCATGCAGTTGAAATGGCCTCCCCCCACATTTTTGGAGGTAATTTGGAGTAGGCAAGCATCGTTTGTGCTGCTTCGCACAACGTACGATTACGTCGTTCGACTACTCCATTTTGTTGGGGGGTCCGAGCAGCAGAGAACTGATGTTCAATGCCTTGGTCTTTCAAATAACTATCAAGCGGGTCATTCTTAAATTCCGTCCCATTATCAGTTCTGATGGTCTTAACATGTTTGTTAAAAGAGCGTTGAATCTTTTTAATGAACTCGATGATAATGGCGGGGGTTTCTGACTTAGTTCGCAAAAGAAAAATCTATGTAAACCGGGTATAGTCATCAACAATGACAAGCACATGTTTCTTGCCACCGAGGCTAGAAATAGGCATGGGTCCACATAAGTCCATATGCAATAATTGCAAAGACGATGAAGTACTGGGGTTTTGCTTAAGCGGATGATTAGTCCGTTTCAGCTTACCCATCGCACATGATGGACACACATGATGCTTATCATATTGAAAGGTTGGAATACCATCAACTAAATCTTTAGAGACTAGTCGATTGATACCCTTGTAATTCAATTGTGACATCTGATGATGCCATAACCATGAATTTTCTTTGGTAGAACGAGTGGCCAAACACATGGTTGCATGTGATGGTGCATCATTGAGGTCAATAGTATATAGTGAAGCACAACGTTTACCAACAAGAAGATCATTCCCTTCGGTGGATTGCACCGAGCATTGTCTACATTCAAACAAAACTTTGAGATCTCCATCGCAGAATTGGCTCACACTAAATAAACTGCACCCCAAACCCTCAACTTATGAAACCCGTTTGATTATTATGCCATTTTGCACAAAATCTCCGTAACCCGTTATTGCTGCAATCTCATCATTTCCGAATGTAACCTTTCCTAGGAATTTGTCAATGAAGTTGACAAGCAAGGATTTATCGCCCGTCATGTGTCGAGAACAACCGGAATCGATATACTAAACACAGACGTCGAAACCCTGTAAATGTGAATTTCCTAGAGTTTAGGTACCCAAAGTTTCTTGGGTCCTTTTCGGTTAGTACCAGCAATAAACTTTGGATTAACAACAAACTTTGGATCAATGATGAAATAATCACGTAAAGCATCATGTAGTTTAGACAATAAAGCATCATTTAAAACCACATTACATGAAGCATCATACGCAATATCAATCTTTACATCGTTATCAGAAGTCTTAACACACAATTTATTCCAAGTAGATGTTTTGTTCACAGACAAAAATTGAAAAATATGAGATGATTTTCTAGGCCGACTAGCAGATTGCTTTGGTTTAGTTGCTACTTTCTTAGTCGTGGACTTAGGAACCCATACAGATTTGTAATTCAAGTTTGGATTATGACCTGTGACACGAAAAAACACCTTTGTTAGTTAGACGTCCAAACTTTTCAGTTGACACATGAGATGACTGATTTTGCAGAATTTCCAATTTGATTGTACGTTCTTTTGCATCATACTCACTTAAATCAGGTTTAGAACTTGTGTGTGTTGTGGACTTAACTTATTTCTTTAAAAGACTCGCTTTTGAAGTTTTTATCATAGGAATCATAGGAATCTTTTCAGTTAACACAGAACCATTTAAAGAATGAACCTTTTTAACAATATACTGAGTTGTAGAAACAACTTTCAAACCATGATTGCTAAATTGAGAACGTAGAGGATTTTTAAGAATAGTAACGGGTTTTACATCCTTAGATGTTGTTGTTCCCTTCCCCTTCTTAATAATCCCATTAGTACATTCAAGCACATTGGTTGCAACATTAGACGTTTGCTTAAGTGTGTTAGCCTGTTTCCGTTGAATTATCTTTTGTTTTAAGCTTTTAATCTCAAGACATAATTCTTCAGCAGAAACTATCACTTCACCCTCCTTAAAAGCATAAGTACATTCTTTCTTAGGCAGTGAGGCAATTTATCACACAAAGCAATGATTGGCACTTAAGTTGCAAGTCAATATTCTCCTGTTCAAGTTGAGCTACTATACGATTCAAATCACATACAGCAGGCAAATGCAAGTAATAATCATGCAAAGGATCAAGTTGACTTTCAAAATCTATCAAAGGTTCAATGTTCGATTCATCCTGAGGTTCTACTTTTTCATCTAAAGAATTTTGACCTAGAGAATCTGTCTCAAAGAAGACAGTTAGTTCATTTGCTAGGTCTTCACGGAAAACATCATCTGGACATGCAGGTAAAGTTGGTAGAATTGGTTTCACATCAAAAATTGGTTCATCAAACACCTCATCTATTGCAGTAATGCTAGAACTAGGTTTGTTAAACACTTTATTCTCAAGCATTAAAATGTATTTCTCTAGCATGAGTGTTGGGATATAAACCAGTCTACGCTTAGGCACATAATCTTCACGTTGCATGTTCTTTTCAGTTTCAACAAGATTTTTCAAGAAATCAGGATTCGACTTACCTATCTTAGCATTGATTTTTTAATACATTAAGCTAATTTGATGGTATTTCCTAGATTTACGATTCACAATAATATCATCAAAATCAGCATCAGAAGCATGTACAAAATGCGATGGTAAACCGGCTTGAAAATAATCAGAATGATATAATCCTGGAATCTTTTTGGAAGCATCTTCCAAAATTTTCGGATCTTCATAACCCAACCCCCACTTTTCACCATGAATTATTTTTGGTCTATTCATGAAAATCGTTTGTTTTGAAAGTTCCATATCCATGATAGCTTTGGATTGCTCTGTTCGATAGAGTTTTTTCTCATATCGAGCAAGTTGTGCTTTCATTTGAAAAGATTCTTTTGACAATAAAGAAATTTCAGTGTTCTTTTCAATTATGGTGTTTTCCAATTGAACGATTTTCTTGTTTAGTTTTGAAAGTGTGGGTTCATATTGGTTTTTCAAATCACAAAGATCTTTTTCTAAAAATTGAACTTTTTCTGCAAATCGTTCCGATTTTAAACGATAATCAGTTCTTTCAACTTTAATCGGATGAATTGTCTTTTTCTGATCTTCCAACTCAGTTTCCGTAGAGTTGAGTTGGAGAGTCAATCGTTGCACATCCGTTTGCAATTTGGATGAGGAAGGTCTGGTCTCATTCATTTTAATTTTATCTTTTAAAACCTTGTTTTCAGATTTTAAGCCTTGGACTTCTTTTGACATTGAGACCAGATTCTTCATCAAGTCATTTTGCATTTTTATAAAATCAGGTGAGATTTCAGTTGATTGTACCTCATCATCATCGGATGTTGAGTCAGAATTATCCATTGCTTCCTTAGCTTTGATGAGCTTTGTCACCTTGCAAATATTTGCATGTAACACCTCTGAATCTGAATCGTCAGTCCAGTTAAACCAAGTATCATCAATCGGTTTTAGCTCTCCCCCAGTTTCCACAATCTTAGCCATCAACATTTTCTTCTTGTAGTAAGCTGCGTCCTTCTTCTTAGGCATCTTGCACTCACGAGAGTAATGACCAGCTTTGCCACAATTGAAACAAATTGAATCTTCTTTCTTGGAATCATCAGCACGTTGTTGTTTAGATTGATCAGCTTTCTTGTAGTACGAGGAAGATGACGAGTTTTTCGTTGATTGCTTGATTTGCCTTTAAACTTGTGTTTGTTCAAGGCTTTTGTGAACATGGCTGCCATCTTGACTAATTCAAGGTGAGAATCATCAACATCAGAAAGATTCAAATCTTCTGAATCAGTTGATTCTTCAACAAGCACTTTCTTGGACAAGATTTTGGAAGACGTAAACGATTTGCTCCTCTTTTTGGCAATTAGGGCAAGTGGATCGCCCGGAGAAGACTTTTTCCTTCCTTCTTGAAGTTTAGACACTTCAGGTTGGTAATGCATAAGAACTCCAACAAGTTCATGAATAGTCAACTTGTCAATCTCTTTAGTAGATCGAACAATGGTTCCATAAAGAAGCCAATCAGCATTGAGCTTTTTGAGAAACTTCATGTTGACTTCAGCATTTACTTTTATGATCTTGCACCTTTTCAACTCATTGAGAACACCATTGAAACGACGATAGGTATCCTTGAGTGGTTCATCAGTTTCCTGCTTGAAATCTTCATAGAATCCCAGAGCCTTATTCAATTTAGTAACGTCTGACATGTCATAACCTTCTTGCTGTCGTTTCATCTCATCCATATATCTTTTGCTATTGTGTTGCTATCAACATTTTCAAACAATTCATACGGGATAGCTTGCATAACAATATTCTTTGCCTCTATGTCACCCTGAGCTCTCTCACGCTTATCACCAGAAAGTTCATAGACTGGTATTGGCATACCAGTATCCGGATGATAATCAACAACTGGACCATCTCTCAGAGAAGCCCAAATGTACTTTGCTTTCTCACCCTTATAGTCTATGTACTGAGTGATACGGTGAAGCCACTGAGTGTACTTGCCATCAAACAACACTGGAGGACGGGAATCTGATCCAATGATCAAAATATCTTGAGTAGACATCTTGAAAATGAGGTAGATTCGGTAAAGATTCTGTATTACACAAATCTAAGATGAAAAATCACAACAATCTGATCAGAATGTCAGATTCAGTATCAGATTCGGTACTGTAGCAGATTCGGTAAAGATTCTGTATATCAGATTCTGTATAAGAAACTGATCAGAAATACAAGTGACACACCCAGATTCAGTATAGATTCGGTAATCACAAGAATTGTAGCCTGTAACCACTTAAAACAATGGATTAAGTGATATATAAACTCAGATTCTGTATCTGACTCGGTAGTCAGATTCTGTATGAATTTGAAGTTCAAACTCAATTCAATCCTTTTGAATTAGATTCTGTACCTTGCTGCACAAGGAAACAAGTTAGTATCACACAAAATATCAAAGATACCGAAAGTATAGGATACCGAATGTCAACTGTAGCAGTTAATAATACCGAGTCTAAGTTTAAAACTTAGAAATATGACAGAATCCTTTCTTAAACCACACCAATTAGCTGCATATAATCAAACTGAATGTGATAGAATCACAATCACACCACAATCTGCAACACTTAAGATGAATTTAAGTAATGAAGCAGACTCGGTATGACAGTTACAATACCGAATGTTGATCAAATCTTCAAAACTTGATGAATTGAAGAAATTGAACCGTCAGAAATGTGATTTAACACCTCACGAACACAACTGAATCCTTAAATCTTCACAAAAATCCAGAATCAAGCTTGAATTAAGCAATACCGAGAGTTTTAGCCACAAACTCTAAAAATCAACTTGATTCTCCATAGTTGAAGTTAAAAAGCTGTAATGATGATCGAAACTCTTTCTAAAAGACCTAATGCACCTTCACTGAACTTATCACAAGAATCTGAACGTCAGATTATCAAATTTGATAATACCGAATGTGATTCAAAATACCGAGAGTATTCAGATCCTGTAATCTACAATCTCTGGATCGATATAGTGATGTAGAATCACTTCCTAGATGCTCTGATACCAAATGATAGGTCAGATCATGTTGAGATTGAGAGAAATGATAAGATAAAGAGAGATTCGGTATGTAAGAAGGAGACTCGGTATTAGAGAGAATCGGTAAAATTACATTCCACAGCTTCTAGAACTCGGTTACAATGCAATGGCTATCTAATTAGGGCTACTTAGGTTCCTTATATAGCCCTCTTCTAAGGAACCTTCATTTAAGCTTATTTCACATTAACACTATACAACTTCGGGGTCCTAACAAAAGTCAAATATTCCAACTAATTGGGGACTTAAACTGTAACAAGGTCTTAATACTTTGTTTAATAATTACAACAGGATATCGACTACGTGTAACCCAAGGTTTTAATACTTTGTTAACAATTACGCCAAGTGTCCTTGTACATAATTTCACCCCTGTTTTAATAAATCTATTAACTATTAATCCATTCCCGTGTCCGGTTAAATGAACGATTATTCGTATATATAAATATCCCGCCCATCGTGTCCGATCGAGTGTATATGGTTATTTATAGGTACGTCCAATTGTAAATCTTTATATTAAATTAATAAACTATCATTTAGTTAAACAAATATAAAGCCCATTAATAGCCCATAGTCTAATTTCCACAAGTGTCGTTCTTTTGTCCAAACCCCAATTATGGTACAAAGCCCAATTACCCAATCTTATTAATTTAGCCCAACATCATGATTACTTCGTCTTAAATAAGCATAATAATAATTTAGCTACGAGACATTAAATTAAAAATAACATTAACCATAACTTACATTGATTAAAAATAGTGTAGCGTTACACGGACAGAATTTCGACTTACACCCTTACAACATTCGCTAACATACCCTTATTATTAGAATTTAAAATTAAAATTAAAATTATAATATAAATATATATATATTTACGTTTGTATATAGAGAGATGGATTGATATATGATGAACCAAAGCTGCGAATTTATAGGCCTGTGGGCTGGATTTCAGGGCCATGCGATCGCATAGCTTTTGTGCCTCCAGGCCATGCGATCGCATGGTGGTAGGTATCAGCTCAAAATTCTTTGTTTTCTTGTTTGTCGACGTTTCTAATATATAAAATAATTTGTAAATAATTTATATAATTATTTAAATATTATTTTATATTCTTGTGCATAGTTGACTCATAATTTTTAGTCCGTTGCGTCGAGCGTTGAGAGTTGACTTTAGTCCCAATTCCGGTTTTTCGAACGTCCTTGCGTACAATTTAATATCTTGTATTTTGTGTTTCGCGTCTTGTACTCTTGTAATTTTGAGACGTTTCTTATCAATAATTGGAACCTCTTTGATTGTACTTTTGAGCTTTTTGGTCGTTTGCGTCTTCAATTCGTCGAATCTGTCTTTTGTCTTCACCTTTTATTATTTAAACGAATATCACTTGTAAATGGAACAATTGCAACTAAAAGCTTGTCTTTCTTGAGGGATAATGCTATGAAATATATGTTCGTTTTTACCATTATCAAATATTCCCACACTTGAGCGTTGCTTGTCCTCAAGCAATATAGTCTTGAAATAAAAATACTAGAATCACTTCTTTATTCTTCACACTTTGTACATCAGTGATTTCTATACGGCGGTATAAACAATGGTAGTAACGATGTGGTTTACAGTCATACATGACTATGAAAATTTAGATCCATTAAGGAAATTGGATCTTTATGAAAACATTTGATCTTTTGAAAATTAAATCTAGCTTTTACCCTAGATAAGTTTTCCGGAATAACCCTTCACCAGTGTTTGCAAATTGTTTTTGTGGGTTTGGTGGGTTTCAGATTTGAAAATTTTAGCTCAAAACTTGTGGTTTTGTGTCACCCACTTGCTATCCTTGTATTGGGAAAGCAACACATCCAGTATACTTGCTCCGTATATTACCTTTCGGTAAACTACCGTCCGGTTGTAAAGGAAAGCGTTGAACAAGCAACTGTTAAGGCAATGTCCCCTGACATGCTTTTAATTATGGTCTATAACGTGTCGGATGCAATTACTATCCTTGGTAGGAGCAATAGTAAAGCTCACCCTATAATTTTTCGGTTTGGCACAAGATCCTGTCTTCGATCATACTATGCAACCACCGTTCTTACGGTTGACACCCGATTTGGTTCAGGTGACCTAATGAATTTCAGGTGAATTTTTAGGATTTTACGTTCAATGGTAATGAACGCATTAAAAATGGGTTTTTCATAAAACAAATCGGTTTGTAATTTTGATCAAAATATTTTCTCGTTCAAGCTCGAGTTTAGATATCATTGAATTCTATGAGTTTGTAATTCTCAATCTTTAAGGTCAATCTCAAGGATTGAGTAATATCAGTCTTAAAAGCTGATTTTTGATCTTTTAAGGAGATTATCCTTTCTGGGGGTCTGATTCATTAGTCTTATCAAGCTAATTTGCACGGCGTCCTCCCCATTTTACAAGACAAATCCTCTCATGGTTAGGATAAGTCTGACCACTTGGCGACCCTGTTTGATGCTGAGGTCCGTGGATTTTCTGCTGATTTTAGTGATGACTTTTCTAGATTTTTCGTCAACCTACAGCTGGTCTGGACGACAACTTCATGACCTAAATCAAGAAGCGCGTTTCTTTTTCGGAAGACTTTACTTCCTTTTAATGATGGAATTGATTCATCGTGTAGACCCATCTATTCTTTCAAATATATTATAGTAAATCGGGTGAAACTGATTAGTTTAGTCTAAAGCAAAAGCATCTTCAGTTATTTGTTACAGAAATATGTGATATATGTTCAAAATAATTTGGTAAATTTTTCCACACTTGACTTTTATTTTCCTTTTTATTGTCCTCTATTCTATTTTAAATGAATTCTAACATTTTGATTTGTTTCTCAATTTATGTCCTTTCCGAGGTAACAATAATTTCAGTGTTTAACACCTAGTTTTATCGTTCATAAATATGTATAAACATGATTTTGAATTCATTTAATTGAAAATTTTGAAAATTTTTACTAGAATTGGGTAGTCAGTATATAAGACTAGGGCTGTTCTTTATTATCAGAGAGTACTAGATTCTAATACAACTACTGCTTTACTAGTATTTTTAATGGTAACCAAGTGTATAAGTTTAAAATTTTAAAAATCCGAAAGAATTTAACCCCTTCCCACACTTAAGATCTTGCAATGCCCTCATTTGCAAGAAATCAGTAACAATTTAAATTATTGAGGGTAATTAGCGTAGAAAAATGATTAAATTTTACCAAAGTTTCCAAACATATTGGCGTTTGTTTGTTGAATGATAAATAGTGCATATCATTTGTTCATTCCGTCTTGTTGTTACATTACATTTCTTTTTCGTTTTGTCGTCAAAAGTACTAGCTTTTGCTGAACTTAATGCCAGTCTTTGAAAATGCGCTGTTTTACCCTGTTTTGTACAATTGACAATATACATACATACAAATATAAACAAGCATGGCAATTTGAAATGGGACTTAAAATCCCACTTTCAAATCAAATATGAAACATTAGTACAACAAATAAAAATATTAAACATTACAATAAAAATATCATAATATAATGTGTTTAAACATAAATAAACAGAAATAATAAAAATTAAAAATCATATAAATTACCAACCGGAACTAAATCAATCTGGATAGGGGTTCCAGTTCATGTCGTCATCCGGGTTCCATGGTTGGTGATAGGTGTACTGGTATGCCTGGTTAGGGTCGTAGAGAGTATAAGGTGGTCTCATCTCGGGCTGGTGTTGAGGATAGTAAGCGGGTCGAATCAGAACGTAGTGATCCTGAGGTGACAGCCGGCTCATAATCTGACGCTGATGATAGTCCCATCTATCATGCTGTCGTTGCCTGGAATGTTCGTAATCATTCCGGGCTTGCCACTGCTCCATCCGTCTAAATCTCTCTGCGTTTGTCTTATCTACCTCATCTACACGCTGGTAGACATCAGTCATAGCCTCCCGAATGACATCCCTAATGTCACTCGCTTCCTCCATCTCCTCATCTGAGCCTCTTTCTACCTGCAGATGACTACCTTCATAGGGTATTGCCTGGTTACGTCTACTCTTCAATACCTTAGCACCCGCATAAACTCTCAATCCTAAAAGCTCAACCTGTTCCCTACATTCCAAAAGTGGACCCCCTTGGTCCTTATCTACACCTAAATACTCTCCAATGAGAGTAACAAAAATACCTCCTTCAATAATCCCCCCTTCCTGTATTCCTTCAACCATCTTAGATAAATAAAAACCAACACAGTAAGAGATATTAACAAATCCTCTTGGGTCTCGAATACAATTTAGGTAAAATAAATCACGTAAGGTCAATTTTTCCTTGTTGTGACCTCTCTGTGTAATCTAGTTAGCCAAAAATCTATGAATTATACGAAGCTCGGCTCTGTTAATATGTAAGTAGGTATGTGTTCCTCCCCACCCAAAAACATTATAATCGGACATACGCCTCCAAACGGCGTTCGCATCAAAATTCCTATCTACCCTTTCACTACGATAAATCAAATTCATACAATCAGGTAGTAGTAATTCAGCGGGCATATATATCTGTAATGCCCTGGCCATGTCCAGCATGGACATCCTGTACATCCTACCGCTAAGTATAAATCTAAGAAAACTTCTATCATCTAATCTATCTACGTCTACATTTAACGCTATAGTACTCATCAGCTCAACACACCATTCCTTATATTCAGGTCTACGAATGGTGAATAAGCGTTCCCAATCAGTAAAAGAAGTGCTGCCATACCTTTGAATCAGACGCTCCCTAACACGGTCAGCTAGTTGGACCCTTTCCAAAGGATCCCAATCAATTACCCTAGGCACCTCTACATCTTTCATTATTAATTTGAATTTATTACTTTGATATGCTGGGTAATCTCTCCATCGTCTATCGAATCTCAGATTAGGATGCAACGTGTGTTCAGGAATCGTTGGGTATTCTACAGGCGGATGCATCGGAAATACTATGAATTCATTAACAAATTGTAGCGGATCATAATAAGGTATATGTTGATCAGGCTGATGTTGTTGTTCCTGTTGTGGTTCTGGTTCGGGTTCTGGTTCTTGAGCAGGTCGTCTAGATGATGATGATGAACCTCCAGTATCGGCTCTCTGCAAAACATATTAAACACAAAATTTGTGCATCCAAATATGCATTAGTGTTAGAAAAATAACAACTTAAAACAATCATAATAACATGTTCAATCAAAATTAAACTTATACACATTTTCACAATTTTTTTTTACAATTTTACACTTTTTCAAATAAGCACATATGAAAATGTATACAAAGTTCATAAGCATTTAACTCAAATAACATGTTAAAACAACCTTTACTAACAATTAAACAAGTCTCAAATGGCAATTATATCAAATTAATCAAGTTCATGAATTTTGCACCTAAAAAGTCCACTTTAATCTTCAAAAATCATGTTTAGGATTAAAGTTTGGATCATTTAGCTACCTAAACATGTTACACTACTCAATTTAGAAATAATTCATGACAAAAATTGGCCATAACCTGTTTATATCAAAAAGTCCCAAATTGCTCAAGAACACAAACCCTAGATTTCTAAAAATTTTGAAGTTTTTGGCTTCAAATCATGTTAAATAGCTCAATCTACGTTATACTTGCATAAAATACTATTAATTTAATACTAATTACACTAGAAATTAACAAAATTGCATTAGGTAAAATATTGGTAATTATCACAAAAACTAGGAATTTTTAGAGTTTAGGGGTGTAATTTTTACCTTTTTTGATAAACTTGTGAACAATTTCATGATTAGAGCGAGAAATTTGACGAATTACGGTGAAAATTTGGTTAAATTTGGTGAGGTTTTGAGAGATTTTCGTGTATGTGTGTGTGTATTGTGGAAAGAGCAGAACACAGCTCGCTGACCTTTTTCTATCTGGCCTGTTTTCCAGTTCCATGCGATCGCATGGAGTTGGAGTTCAAAACCCATGCGATCGCATGGGGGTCCGGGTACAGTACTTTGGCGTCTTTTTTTTTATAACCTTATACTTAATAAAACATAAAATTAATTAAAAATTAAAATTTTGTTTCTTTTTAGGATGAGGGCGTTTCGGATCGTTGTCCTAGTCCGTCCCTCGATAAAATTTTAAAATTTGTCAATTTAAAGCGCGGTTTTAAAAGTAAAGATTTTTGGGTTTTTTAAATGTTTTTGGCATACTTTAGTTCAATAAGATTAAAAATAATGATAATAAAAGTTCTTGTCCCTCCCTTGGGTAGAGCAATTTCGGTTCAACGACCTAGTCTTCAACTCACGACGAATTGTAAAAATCAAATTTTTAACTTAACGAAATAAAGTAAATTTTTGTTTTTAAATTCACACCAAACTTAAATATAAAATGCATAAAATTAAAAATTCATATTAAAAATTCACACTAAACTTAAATTATATTTTTAATTTTATACATACAAACTTATATTAAAAATATTAATTTTTCAAATATTTACAAACTTAAATATATATTTTTTTAAAGGGTTTAAAATATCAATTTAATATTAATTTTAAAAACAAAGTAAAAATAAAAATAAAAATATTTTTGGTCTTTTATCCCACTTTAATCAATCAAATATTATCAAAAACATACGCCCCTCTTTTCGGTAAAGTAATTTCGGTTTCATAATCTAGTTTAACTCATGACGAATTTTTGAAATATTTTGGGTTGATTGATTAAAGATATTTATGCCTTAAGAATAAACGGTAAATTTTGCAGTGATGTAGTAAATTTTTGTATGATATCAATAATTTCGGTCGCAAAACCTAATTTTATTGAGTACCAATTTAATACTTTATAGCGAACGATTTAGCGTTTATTATCAAAAGGTTAAAAATAAAAATAAAAATAAAAACTGAAAACTGTACAAACTTACCTGTGAAATGGAATTCTTAGTGACCTACTTTAGCCCTCTCATAAGATAGTCGAACTAATTGGTTTTCCATAGCTACATAGGCGTAACCTCAAGCATTCAAAGTGTTTTCTTCGAAACATATGAACGGTCCATCTCTGCATAGAGTAACAAATTCGGTATTGGAATATGTCTGATTTGTCGAGCATTTTCCTTCGTGTGACCATTTTCCGCATTTGTGACATCTTTCAAGGTGTCGAGCTCTCCTTTTCGCTGCGGATTTTGATTTTCATTTACCAAACTGTAACTTATTATTTTCATTCCTGGATTCTTTTCTTACTCCGTCCAATTTACCTCTGATTAATGATACTATTTCACTTGGAAGGGTGTCATTATTACGTTTAGTGATCAAAGCGTGTAGCATTAGGCCATGATTTAGTTCACAGGAAGTCTTCATCTCGTAAAACCTAAAAAAATAAAAATTCAGAATGGGGGGAGAAGACTAGTTCTTTAGGGTCTGCTAGGGAAAGACCATTCGGGTTCCATTCTCGGAAACTACACGAAAACATAATCTCTAACTCTAACAAAAATACATATTATCCTTTAAAGACTTGATTCTCCCCACACTTAGTTAGCTGTGGTGTCGAAATTGTGATTAACTTCGTTGTCAACTTCCACTGGACTATCTATGTAATGTTTAACTCTGTGACCATTAACCTTAAATTCAATTCCATTTGAATTTATTAATTCCACCATTCCGTACGGGAAAACTCTTTTGACTATGAATGGTCCAGACCATCTTGATTTCAATTTTCCAGGAAATAGCTTGAATCGTGAATTGAAAAGAAGAACTCTGTCTCCTTCCTTAAATTCTTTTGAACTTCTGATTCTTTTATCATGCCATTTCTTCGTTCTTTCCTTATAGATTAATGAATTTTCGTATGCTTCATGTCTTAATTCTTCTAATTCGTTTAGTTGACTTAATCGTAGACGTCTAGCTTCATGTAAATCAAGATTACATGTCTTCAAAGCCCAAAATGCTTTGTGTTCAATTTCTACTGGAAGATGACATGCTTTTTCGTAAATGAGTCTAAAAGGTGTGGTACCAATTGGAGTTTTGTAGGCTGTTCTAAAAGCCCAGAGTGCATCCTCCAATTTAATGGACCATTCCTTCGGATTTGATCCTACGGTTTTTTCTAGAATACGTTTTAAAGCTCGGTTGATATTTTCAACTTGTCCACTTGTTTGTGGATGATAAGCGGTGGAGATTTTATGAGTTACTCCATATCTTTTAAGAACTTTCTCAAGTTGATTATTACAAAAATGAGTACCCCGATCACTTATTAAAGCTTTCGGTGTTCCAAACCTTGCAAAAAGACATTTTAAAAAATTGACTACAACTCGTGCATCGTTAGTTGGGAGAGCTTGTGCTTCCGCCCATTTAGATACATAATCAATGGCAATGAGAATGTAGAGATTATTATGAGATTTTGGAAATGGACCCATAAAGTCAATACCCCAAATGTCAAATACTTCACATACTTGAATGACATTTTGTGGCATTTTATCATGTTGACTTATTTTTCCGGCCCTTTGACAAGCATCACAGGATTTTCAAAGAAGGTGTGCGTCTTTGAAAATTGTAGGCCAATAGAATCCAGCATCATAAACTTTTCTTGCTGTGAGTTGAGGCCCATAATGCGCTCCTGTTGGTCCTGTGTGACAATGGTTTAAGATTTGACTAGCTTCATCCCCGAATACACATCGGCGTATTATTCCATCAGGACAACTTTTAAACAAATGCGGATCTTCCCAGAAATAGTGTTTTATATCACTAAAGAATTTCTTTCGTTTTTGGTACGACAACCCTTTTTCAAGGAATCCACATACTAAGTAGTTTGCATAGTCTGCAAACCATGGAATTTCATTATAATCTATCTTCAATAGATATTCATCAGGAAAGTTGTCTTGTATGCCCGATTCATTTAGAACTTCTAATTCGGGATTTTCAAGTCGAGAAAGATGATCAGCGGCGAGATTTTCTGCTCCCTTTTTATCTCGGATTTCAATATCGAACTCTTGTAAGAGTAAGTTCCAACGGATTAATCTTGGTTTAGCATCTTGTTTCGAAAATAGGTATCTAAGAGCAGAATGGTACGTATAGACCACCGTTTTTGGTAGAACGAGATATGAACGAAATTTGTCAAAAGCAAAGACAATAGCAAGGAGTTCTTTTTCAGTAGTTGTGTAATTTGTTTGTGCTCCTTGTAACGTCTTACTAGCATAATAAATAGGTTGAAATCGTTTTTCAATCCTTTGTCCTAAAACGGCTCCCATTGCAAAATCACTTGCATCGCACATTAGTTCAAACGATAGATTCCAATTTGGTGTTATCATGATCGGCCCATTAGTGATTTTTTCTTTAAGAATATTAAAGGATTTGATACATTCATCTAAAAAGATAAATGGAGCATCCTTTTTTAGGAGTTTATTCATAGGAGTGGCAATTTTAGAAAAATCTTTTATGAAACGTCGGTAAAAACCGGCATGCCCTAGAAAACTCCTAACTCCTCTAACATTGGTGGGATGTGGAAGTTTAGCAATTACATCTACTTTAGCTCTATCCACTTCAATTCCTTCCTTTGAAATTTTATGACCAAGAACGATGCCTTCTTTAACCATGAAATGGCATTTCTCCCAATTAAGTACTAGATTTGATTGTTCGCATCTAATAAGCATTCGTTCAAGATTAACTAGACATGTTTCAAAAGTATCACCGAAGACTGAAAAGTCATCCATGAAAACTTCCATGCATTCTTCTATCATGTCGTGAAAAATCGCCATCATGCACCTTTGAAAGGTTGCAGGGGCGTTGCAAAGTCCAAATGGCATGCATTTGTAAGCAAAAGTACCATAAGGGCACGTGAATGTGGTTTTCTCTTGGTCCTCGGGTGCTATTGGAATTTGAAAATATCCCGAAAAACCATCAAGGAAACAATAGTAACTATTTCCGGCTAATCTTTCCAACATTTGATCAATGAAAGGTAAGGGAAAGTGATCTTTTCTGGTAGCGTCATTTAATTTTCTATAATCAATACAAACACGCCATTCTGTTACAGTCCTAGTAGGAATAAGCTCATTTTTCTCATTTGTGATGACAGTCATGCCACCCTTCTTAGGTACGCATTGAACTGGGCTTACCCATGGACTATCAGAGATTGGATAAATTAAACCTGCATCTAGCAGTTTAATAATTTCTTTCTTAACAACATCTTGCATATTTGGATTTAGTCTTCTTTGGCGTTGCACATATGTTTTATGACCTTCTTCCATAAGGATTTTATGTGTGCAATACGAAGGACTTATTCCTTTAATATCATGAATCTTCCATGCAACAGCTGGTTTATGAGCTTTTAACACAGAAATGAGTTGAGATTTTTCATTTTCAGTAAGAGAAGATGATATTATTACAGGTAATTCAGATTCACCATGTAAATAAGCATATTCCAAATGGTTTGGAAGTGGCTTTAACTCTAATGTCGGTGGTTCTTCTATCGATGATTTATATCGATATCTGTCTTCCTCTTTTAGCATTTGAATTTCTTCTGTTGTTGGTTCATATCCATTAGCCATAAGTGTAGCTATCATTTCAGTTTCATCAATTGGTTCAGTTCCTTCTCCTAAAGAACATTCTCCTGTTCCTTGTAATTCTGAAAATTCTTCTAACAATTCTGCATGTGATTCTATAGTTTGAATATAATAACATGTATCATCTGCAGATTGTGGTTGTTGCATGGCTCTATCAACTGAAAAGGTAACACTCTCATCCTCTATACTTAGGGTCAGTTTCTTACCGAACACATCTATCATTGCTTTAGCCGTGTTTAAGAATGGTCTTCCTAATATGAGAGGAACTTGAGAATCTTCTTCCATGTCTAGAATAACAAAATCTACTGGAAATACTAAAGTACCAACTTTAACTAGCATGTTCTCCATTATCCCTCTAGGATATTTTACTGATCGATCGGCTAGTTGTATGCTTATTCGTGTTGGTTTCAATTCTCCAAGGCCTAGTTTAGTGTATAGTGAATACGGCATTAAATTTATACTAGCACCTAAGTCTGCCAATGCTTCTATTGAACTAAGACTACCCAGAAAATATGGAATTGTGAAACTTGCTGGATCAGATAGTTTTTCTAGTATCTTATTCAACAGCACTGCAGAACAATTAGCATTCATAGTAACAGCCGAGAGTTCTTCCATTTTCTTTCTATTTGTGATTAGATCTT
This sequence comes from Rutidosis leptorrhynchoides, assembly GCF_046630445.1. Classification (NCBI taxonomy): domain Eukaryota; kingdom Viridiplantae; phylum Streptophyta; class Magnoliopsida; order Asterales; family Asteraceae; genus Rutidosis; species Rutidosis leptorrhynchoides. Next base: position 142,352,149 of record NC_092337.1, on the reverse strand, counting down.
TCAGAAATTTAGCATATCTAGGCATTCCTGAAATCACATCAATGAAAGGAAGATGGACATTTATCTGTTTAAACATATCCAAGAATTTGGATTGCTCGGCTTCAAGTCTCTCTTTTCTCATTTTACTCGGGTAAGGAAGTGGTGGTTGGTATGGTTTAACATAAGGTTTAGCCTTAACTGTGTTATCTTCATTAACCTTTTCAACTACCGGTTCTTTTTCCTTATCTTGATCAGATTGTGGTTCTTGTGGAGTAGGAATAGCATCATCAGAAATTACAGGTATTTCAGGTGGTTTAAGTGTGATACCACTTCTTGTGGTAATGGCTTTAGCTGTTTCATTCCGAGGGTTAGCATTAATATCACTAGGTAGACTTCCCGCTTTTCTTTCACCTATTAACCTTGCTAGGTTGCTTACTTCTTGTTCCAAATTTTGAATAGAAGCTTGTTGATTTCTAAATGTTTGAGCATTTTGTTCATTGGTTTTTTTCTGAGATGTGAAAAATTGTGTTTGAGATTCAACTAGCTTTGTCATCATATCTTCTAAATTTGGCTTTTTATCATCGGTTTGTGGTAGTTTATTTTGAAAATTAGGTCTCTGCTGGTTGTAAGTATTATTGGATACTTGTTGATTGCTAGGACCTTGTTGGTTGTTGTATGGAACATTTCGGTTATAATTCTAGTTTTAATTGTAGATCGGTCTTGGCGGTTGATAATTATTCTAATAATTATTTCCAGGCCTTTGGTTTATGTATGAAACATTCTCTCTTTGTTCCATTGTTAGTTCAATAATGAGACAATCTTTTATAAAATGTGGTCCTCCACACTGCTCACAACTAATTCGTATTGAGTGGATATCTTTAGTCATCTTTTCCATTCGTCTCTCAACAGCATCTATCTTTGCGGAAATGGAATCTAAGTCATGGCTAGAATCGGCTCTAGCTGCTTTAGATGATCTAACAATATCTTTTTCTTGGTGCCACTCATGAGAATGAGAAGCAGTGTTATCAATAATTTTATAAGCATCAGTTGCGATTTTCTTCATAATGGAACCACCACCTGCTATATTGATGTCTTTTCGTGTAGTGATGTCGCATCCTTGGTAGAATATTTGTACTATTTGACAGGTGTCTAACCCATGTTGCAGACATCCTCTTAATAACTTTCCAAATCTTGTCCACGCCTCATATAGAGTTTCATTTGGCTTCTGTGTGAATGTAACAATTTCCCCTTGAAGTCTCACGGCTTTAGATGCCGGAAAGAATTGTTTAAGAAATTATTCAACTAAAACGTCCCATGTATCAATCGCCCCTTCAGGTAATGATTCTAACCAATCTTTGGCTTCTCCCCTTAGAGTCCAGGGAAATAACATGAGATATATCTGTTCATCCTCCACTTCTCTTATTTTAAATAGAGTACAGATCCTATTAAAAGTACGAAGATGTTCATTTGGATCTTCCTTCGGCGCACCACTAAATTGGCATTTAGTTACCATGTGTAGGATTTGTCCTTTGATTTCATAATCTGGCGCATTAATGTCTGGTTGAGTAATTGCATGACCTTGGCTAGTGCGTTTAGCTCTCATTCGGTCTTCCATACTTAGAGGTTCCAGATTCTCCATGATTGAATTTGTTGAATCTGAATCACTATAGGATTCTGATTTAATGGTAGGTTCCTCAACAATCTCTGTTTAAATGATTGGTGGTTCCGGAGGAAAGATTAATGGTTCAGGATCTATGAATTGTCCCTGAATATTCTCCGGATTCTCAATTGTGAGGTCGGGTTCAAAAAATGGATTATCGAAAATTTGAATTGGAGTACTTGGTCGACTGGATGACGATTCTAAAGAAAAATCAACGGTGACAATATTTGCTAGATGTCTTGATCGAGTTACAGGTGGTGAACGTACAAAAGGTGGTGAATGTTTTGCTCGGTGCATTCACTGAATATCCTATTAGTTTTTAAAAAGAAAGAAAAATTATATAAGTTATCCAATTAATAGACTTTTCTGATTTTTTCCCACGTTTCGAATATCCAAAAGATGCAGCAGAGGGGCAGGGTTCGTTTAGTCTCAATATAATTGAGTACTTTTTGGCTCCAATAACCCGGTCCACGTACAAATCCAACTATTACTACGAACCAGAAAATTTTGATGTCTATCAATTTAACCACTTAAAATAATTTTTCGTTAAAGTTTAAAGAAATTTATAGAGAAGAAATAGAAAAATTCTATGTCCTAAAAACTAGAATGTCGAGAAATAAGAAAGAAAAAGAGCGCGTCGAAAAACGTCAAAAAATAAAAAGTCAAAAAAATAAAAATAAGAATGTAGCGCGTCGAAACTTAAAAAGGAACTAAAAACTAAAAATTAAAAGTTGCGTCTAAAAATATTAAAGCTTAAAAGAAATTCTATATCCCAAATGGCAATAACTTAAAAAGGTACTAAAATATAAAAACGGCGTCGCAAAATTCTAAAGCACTTAAATCTTAGTCTCAAGAAAAAGCACTTAAGGGATTTTACGGCAAAGCCTAAAAATCTAGAAGTAAAAATAACTATGGCAAAAACTATGACTTGAAACTAAAAACGAGCAAAAAATACAAATATTACGCTAAAACGAATAAAAAGGTACAAAATATAAAAATATACTTAAAGTTGTAAAAAGTACAATTTTTATAAAAATATTATTTTTATATTATTTATTTTATAAAACTATTAATTTTATAATTTATTAAAACTTATTAAACTAAATAAAACAAATTAATTAAATAACACTAAACTAAATAATAAATAAATAAAACCTAATTAGGGTTTAAATAATAATAATAAATAATACTCCGTAATTAATGCTTAATTAGGTCAACAGTTGGCGTGTCAGACAGGGCCATGCGATCGCATGGCCCTCACGTTAAAAATTCATGTGATCGCATGGATAGGGATTTCGGTCCAGGCTTTGGGCTGTAACAGTACCGGGCCTCGAGTAATTTTTTTTTGTTTTATATATTTATATAATATATTTATATAAATTAAATAAAACTTATATTTTTACAAAATAAAGATAAAGAAACTTTATAGAACTTATATATTTAACAAACTCTTAAAAATATTTATATTTTTGTTTTTCTTTTTATATTTTCGTATATTTAAAACGTATTTTTACAAAAACGTATTTTTATAAAAGTAAACTAAAAATACAAATCTTTTTTTTTAAATTAGCGTTGCGCTTCCGGCGTTTAAGCAAGAATATCCCCGGCAGCGGCGCCAAAAATACTTGATGTGTGCGAGGTGTACTAGGAAATAGTATTATTTTTACAATGAAATACTATTAAATACGATACAATTTTACACAAGATATTTATTTATTTATAGAATGGATATACCTAAACCTTGCTACAACACTTATAGGCAGTGTACCTAATCGTACAATAGTGTAGTTTTTAGTAAGTCCGGTTCGTTCCACAGGAAAAATTAAACAAGCTTAACGCTATATTAGTTTTAAATTTATAAAAATACAAATATATATAAGTAATATTATTATTATAAAAAGGGGGTTTTTACCGTTTAATGACCGGTTTGTCGATTTTAAAACTTTAGTCGCAGTTAAAATCTAATGTAAAATATATAAATATAACTTAATTTTAAGCGTAAAGTAAATAACGATAATGAAATTGCGATAAAAGTGCGATAAAATAAAATTGCGATAATTAAAGAGTACGATAATTAAAAGTGCAATTAAATACAATGACAATAAATAAAAGTGCGATAAATTAAAAGTGCAATTAAATATGAAATAAAAGAATTATGCTTATTTAAACTTCCGTAATCATGATGTTCGACGTGTTGATTTTTAGTTTATTCCCATGGGTTAATTGTCCTTTGTCCTGGATTATTTAATATGTCCGTCTGGTTTTTGTCCATAACAGTCCATCAGTCATAAATATAAAGTGCGAGTGTCCTCGTCAAATTATCCTTATATCCAAAGTCAAATATTCCAACTAATTGGGGACTTAAACTGTAACAAGGTCTTAATACTTTGTTTAATAATTACACCAGGATATCGACTACGTGTAACCCAAGGTTTTAATACTTTGTTAACAATTACGCCAAGTGTCCTTGTACATAATTTCACCCCTGTTTTAATAAATCTATTAACTATTAATCCATTCCCGTGTCCGATTAAATGAACGATTATTCGTATATATAAATATCCCGCCCATCGTGTCCGATCGAGTGTATATGGTTATTTATAGGTACGTCCAATTGCAAATCTTTATATTAAATTAATAAACTATCATTTAGTTAAATAAATATAAAGCCCATTAATTGCCCATAGTCTAATTTCCACAAGTGTCGTTCTTTTGTCCAAACTCCAATTATGGTACAAAGCCCAATTACCCAATCTTAATAATTTAGCCCAACATCATGATTACTTCGTCTTAAATAAGCATAATAATAATTTAGCTACGAGACATTAAATTAAAAATAACATTAACCATAACTTACAGTGATTAAAAATAGCGTAGCGTTACACGGACAGAATTTCGACTTACACCCTTACAACATTCGCTAACATACCCTTATTATTAGAATTTAAAATTAAAATTAAAATTATAATATAAAGATATATATATTTACGTTTGTAGATAGAGAGATGGATTGATATATGATGAACCAAAGCTGCGAATTTATAGGCCTGTGGGCTAGATTTCAGGGCCATGCGATCGCATGGCTTTTGTGCCTCCAGGCCATGCGATCGCATGGTGGTAGGTATCAGCTCAAAATTCTTTGTTTTCTTGTTTGTCGACGTTTATAATATATAATATAATATATAAATAATTTATATAATTATTTAAATATTATATTATATTCTTGTGCATAGTTGACTCATAATTTTTAGTTCGATGCGTCGAGCGTTGAGAGTTGACTTTGGTCCCGGTTCCGGTTTTTCGAACGTCCTTGCGTACAATTTAATATCTTGTATTTTGCGTTTCGCGTCTTGTACTCTTGTAATTTTGAGACGTTTCTTATCAATAATTGGAACCTCTTTGATTGTACTTTGTACTTTTGAGCTTTTTAGTCATTTGCGTCTTCAATTCGTCGAATCTGTCTTTTGTCTTCACCTTTTATTATTTAAACGAATATCACTTGTAAATAGAACAATTGCAACTAAAAGCTTGTCTTTCTTGAGGGATAATGCTATGAAATATATGTTCGTTTTTAGCAATATCAGATAAGTAGAAAATTTTCGACACAATAATGATAAGCAAAACTTCTGACATGCAGACACGGTCGAAGTCCAGACTCACTAATGCATCCTAAAGACTTGTCAGTTAGACACATTAATGCAGACCTGGTTCGCTAAGACCATCGCTCTGATACCACATGTAAAGACCCGTCCTAATCCATAAGAACGAATACAATAACATATGATTACATTGCGAGGTATTTGACCTCTATATGATACATTTTACAAACATTGCATTCTTTTTGAAAGACCAACTTTCATTACATCGAAAGTTGACAAAATGCATACCATTTCATAATATCCATCTATAATTGATTTAATCTGTCATTTACTTAATCATAATCTTTACTGAATTCAACAACTTGAATGCAACGTCTTTTGAAATATGCCATGAATGACTCCAAGTAATATCTTTAAATTGAGCAAATGCACAGCGAAAGATTTCTTTCAATCCTGAGAATAAACATGCATTCAAGTGTCAACCAAAAGGTTGGTGAGTTCATTAGTTTATCATAATCATTCATTTCCATTATTTTAATAAACCACAAAATTTTTATTAAACATAATTCCAATAGCAGAATCCTCTCGTCCACATAAAAGTAAAATCATTTCCAATAATATAATAGACCACAAGATTTTCATTTTGCATAAACATAATCCTCAAGCAGAATCCTCTCGTCTGCATTAAGGTAAAATCATTCATATTGTGAACACCTGGTAATCGACATTAACAAGATGCATATAGAATATCCCCAAAACAGAATCCTCTCGTCTGTATAACAGAATCCTCTCTTCTGTATAAAAATCGAAGTACTAAAGCATCCGTACCACGGATGAGGTTTGTTAGGCCCATAGATCTATCTTTAGGATTCGCGTCAATTAGGGGTACTGTTCCCTAATTCTTAGGCTACCAAGCTAAAAGGGGTGATATTCGATTTCGATAATCCAACCATAGAATGTAATTTTTGAGTACTTGTGTCTATTTCGTCAAATATTTATAAAACAGCGCATGTATTCTCAGTCCCAAAAATATATATTGCAAAAATACTTACAAAGGGAGCAAATGAAACTCACGCATATAATTATTGTAAAACAGTTAATAAAGCATTTGCATGTATTCTCAGCCCAAAAATGTAAAGAGTAAAAGGGGCAATGAAACTCACAAAACTGTATTTCGTAGAAATAATGCATATGATAGCACTGAACAAGTGCAAGGTTGGCCTCGGATTCACGAACCTATATCATTTATATATATATTAACACATATAATGGAAATCGAACAAATTTAAATATTGTTAGTGATCTCGATGTTATGTTAATAAATTATATGTTTTGTTAATAACTTAATTAATATATTTATTTTATATGCGTTTAAATTAATAATTAATCATTATTATAAGAATATTAATATAGTGTTTGTTAAATAAATTTTTATATAACTAATTTTTATTGTAATAATAATAATAATAATAATAATAATAATAATAATAATAATAATAATAATAATAATAATAATAATAATAATAATAATAATAATAATAATAATAATAATATTAATAGTAGTAAAAATGTTAATAATAATAATAATAATAATAATAATAATAATAATAATAATAATAATAATAATAATAATGTTAAAAATAATAATATTAATGTTAAAACTAATAAAAGTAATGTTAATACTAATAATAATACTAATGATACTTTTAATAATAATAATAATAATAATAATAATAATAATAATAATAATAATAATAATAATAATAATAATAATAATAATAATAATAATAATAATGTTATTAAAAATAATAATACTTAATACCTAATGATAATAATAATACTAATAATAATTTTAATCATAATAATTAATAATAATGGAAATAAAATTAAAAGTGTATACCCTTAAAAGTTTTGTCTAAAAAAGAAATGCTCCAAAAGAGACTTGAACCCGAGACCTCTTGCTCACCACACAACCTTCTTAACCAATGGACTACTTAATGTTTTCTTTTTTTAAATCACAGAGTAAATTATGTTAACCCAGAAGTTCCTTCATCCCAACAGCAGTTTCATAATCCAATGTTTACACAAGCCCAATTAGCAACCGAACAGCAGCCCACCATCATACTAATGTATCATTATCTTTTTGGCCCAACAAGTAATTTGATCTAGGCCCAACGAAATATACATGTACCTGCCCCAACAGCAACTTTTATTGTTAAAAAAATGTTGTGGCCTAGTTTTGAACCTAGGACCTCTCGAACAACAACATTTCCCCTTAACTATCTGCTCTATTCGATTTTTCTGATTTATATCCTAATCCAATTTTATATAACCCGTTCCTGCTATTTTCTAATTCTTCATCTCCTTCACACAATTAATCTTCGAAACACCCATCACATATCATAATCCAAATCAGTAGCTAATTATTATCATAATCATAATGGACTTCGTTAATAATCAACACGTTATTATCATCATCCATCTCGCCTTCATCATCGAGCTTCATCATTGTCACTTTCATTTGCTAAAAAAAATTGGTGGTTGTCGTGGTTCGATCAAACAGAAAAACACGAACAGTAGCTGTAAGCTTGGTAGTTTATGGCAGTTTGAAATTGAAAGATAACGCAATTAGCAGGAAGTTTGATGGGTTTTCACGAAGAAGGAAAAAAAAATGGCGACAAGTTCCAAGGTGGCTGTTGGGCTTGGTTTAAAAAAAATTAGTTGCAGAAGCAAGAAACTTTTATGGTGATTCACGGTGGTCATTGTAAACAGAAAGACACCAAAGTGGTGGTTGTTTAAATGGTGATGGTTGTTCACGTTTAGGTGGAAATGGAGAATGAATAAACATAAACTAAACATAAGGTGGTTCTCAATGGTGTTGGAGATGGGTTATTATTGTAACAACCCAAACCAACCCTCGACCAAACCCCGTGAAAATACAAACAAAAAAAAAAAAATTTGCTGTACAGTGACCCCGCGCGCCGCGCCCCCTATCTGGCGCGCCGCGCCAAAACGGCCTGTCTCCGGGCTTTTTAAATGCGAAAAAGATAGACTCGTTCCCGACACTTTCAGACGAAACGCTTTTTACAACACATTAATATAAGTAAAACTAACATGATTAATTAATTAAAACGAGCTTTACATCGCGGGGCCCACATATGCCCAAATACCCCTTTTAATACAAAATACAACTTCGACCCAATGAGTTTAAGTTCCAACAAACTACGAGCATGATGTTGGGGATAAACTACCCAATCCTAGGTCGAATCCAAGCAAGCATCAAAATGGGAAAATCATCTAATCCCGAGCATACCCTTGCCACGTCCGCCTTCGAACCTAAAAATGTAAACAACGAGAGGGTAAGCTAATGCTTAGTGAATGCAATACTTATACGCATACATACATAATCCAATTACTTGCATACACCTACACAACAACACAATAACATTAGTAAACCGCAATAACAAATAAACGATTAATCGTACGTACAACAAGTCAACATCATTAGCATAGAGATCTCAACAATAATACATGCCAAAAACGAATACGTACAATGCTAATAAAATTACACATCCCAATATACCCAATGTCGACATTCGACTCGATGGTGGCCGACGAAGAGTAGTAGGTCAAAATCGTTAACTACTCACCACCCATCGCACGCGTAAGTGGCCGACGAAGAGTAGTAGGTCAAAATCGTTAACTACTCACCACTACGCACTATGAGGCCGACGAAAAGTGCAACCGAAACGTTAACACTTACCTCAATCACAAGGATGGCCGACGAAAAGCAGAACCGCTTACCATCCCACGATAAGTGGCCAACGAAGAGCGAACCCCTAAACGGTTAACACTCACCACTTACCCAAACACACATGTGGCCGACGAAGAGCGATAGGTCAAACGTTAATCACTCGCCACAAACTAAATATACACATGTGACCGACGAAGAGTGATAGGTCAAACATTAACCACTCGTCACATATCCAAACGCACACATCTAGCCGACGAAGAGTGATAGGTCAAACATTAACCACTCGCTACATATCCAAAACGAATATAGCCAACGAAGAGCTATCCACGCGGATATCACTCACTATATTTTTCCCAACTCAAATGTGGTCCACGAAAAGTGAATCCTAACGGATATCACTTACCACCCCGCACACAATCAACCAAATTATATACATAAGCGTATAAATATTCCACTCACCTTGAAATACTTGAAGAACGTATCCCGCGATCTTAACTTCTTCCACCGACTTCACGCAAATCACCTACGCAAAGTATACATGCAAATAAGCTACTCACAATGCTTGTTCGACTTAAACAATACATATGTTCTCCTAGAACATCCTATTGACCAACTTTGACCAAAAACCATTTTTCGCTCGAAAACCTTCATAATCACAAATGACTTGTGATTATGCCTCAACAACATCATTTAAACATGGTTTGGTCATTCAATCACTCATTTAAACACACGACCCGCCCATTTGGTCCTAAAGTGTGTTTTACACCCTATTAAGCATAAAACGATACTCACAAGTCCAAAACTTATGAAATCACTTCCCGCGTTCCCGAAATAGCTAATCTTAACTCTTTTAGCCATTAAACGCCATTTATAGGGTTGTTTACTCAAAAACCCATTTTGACCTAAAACTAGTCAAAACACCAAATTGTAAGTTTACACCCCTAATCACCAACAATCCAAGTAGCTAGTGATTTCATCAACTAATTTAGTTTTACAAACCCACAATATCATCATCCAACCCTAGACCCACCAATATTAGGGTTCTTGCACTAAAACTTAACCCGTTTACCCCAAACTTCCAAGAAATGGGTTTTACATCTACTTTAACACAAACCCTAGCATAATAAACGAATTAACACAACTAAATCCGAATTAGGGTTTTACCTTTTGAAGAAAACGAAGCTAGTACAACAACAACACAAGTAATGAGCTTAAACTTGAAGAATCCAAGCTTCTTCTTCCTCTTCTCAAGCTTTCTCACTCTACTCTCACTCTAGAACTTGAGGTTGAAGATGAGAGTGTTTGTGGACTTGAAAATGATCCAAAAGTGGATCTAAAACTGATCTAAAAGCCACAAATCCGTCCACAAGTGAAAGGACCATAATACCCTTCATTTAGACACTTAAAATGCTGAAAAAAACGCATCAGACCCATTCCGCGCGCCGCGCCAAAAGGTCGCGCGCCGCTCCACACTGCAGGTCAGATTTCAGAAACTTGTTTTGGCCATAACTTTTTGACCGTAGCTCCGTTTTCGATGAACCAAATATCGTTGGAAACGTAATAAGATATTCTTTCCAATGGTAAGGCTTTGAAACATCAACTCAAACTTTATTTGGGGTTGAAAAGATACGTACACACTTTGTACCTCAAACAACGTCCAGTTTTCTTCGACGTTCGAGCAAGCAACACGTACCTGCTTCGTACACTTCGTATACGCATCGTACACCATAAATACATTATGTACAATAAATATTTGGGTCTTACAACTCTCCCCCACTTAGAATCGATCACGTCCTCGTGATCCTTGTCACTTAAATTAGCAAGTACCAAAATCCATGGTCCTTCGACATACGTCCAAACTCGATGTTCACAACATTTCCCCCAAATTCGAAGATTTCATACAAATCCTTTAGGCGACCTTACACAAGGTTACCTTTCCGTTTAGAATCATCATCCGTGATTTACCAATTCTACCAAACCGAGCACTAAGTCTCGCTTCGTCCCCGAACCGGGACAAACTCATTCCTCGACCGCATGACATAAGTAAGCTAACGTTCCATACCTCGTATCAAGTTAGTAACCCCTTTAGCGTACCCTTATCATGTACATCGCTAAAATAACAACACACCAATAATATGGCCATCAAACAATACAATGGAGCCAACGAAAAGTGAATCCTCACGATTGGATACCACTTGCCCCATATCCTCACGCGTACGTGGCCGACGAAAAGCGATAAGTCAAACGTTAACCACTTACCACTACGCAACAAGAGCCGACAAAAAGCGCATCCTCACGGATCACACTTACCTCTTCTCACACATGGCCAAACAAAAACGATTACTAACGGAAAAAGCATTCATACACCAATAAGTAGCCGACGAAAAGCGAATCCTAGCGGATAACACTTACTACTTATCACACCTCAACCGTGGCCAACGAAAAGTGAATCCTCGCAATTGGATAATACTTGCCACAATACATATAAACAAATTAAGTATATGCACATACTTAGAATCATTCCACACATCCAGGAATTCCCGCACACGAAATGTCCACACCCGCGAACATTGCTTAACACAATCGAGCAAGAACTACCTATAGCGCACATAGGCACAAAACAATAATCCTCTAGAAGAGAATTCGACACGCACACTCCTTAACCGAGGGATTTCACCTTGCTCGTCAAACACGTCCATTACCTCTCAACGAGATTTACCACATTACCACCTCGGTGATAATTTAAGTCCAAAATCATAAGTACAATTTTAACCGAAATTGTACTCTACCGCAAACCGACCAAATCTAGGTCCCTACACAAATTTCAGATCCACTATGAGCATCATCCGAAATCTCACACTAAAAACCTATCCTCAAACACTTCGAACGAAAAGTGTACCATAATTTACCCAAACTTTAACCTTGCAAATTCTCCGATTGCCGTAACTAATCAAAGTTTCACCTAGTCACTCATGTACCTAAGGGTTTATCTTCGGTACCCTAAGTACAACATAACCGCATCACCATCGGAGTCGAACACTACGCTTGTAGGTATGGAAAAAGGCACCTAACGTCGCGTCATGTAGACTCCTTCACCAATACACGTCGAGATCAACACTAGATCTCTCGGGTTTTACCCACCCGACGAACCTCACGGTTTAACAACCTCTACACGAGAGCGAACACGCTCTATCATTCGAACACCAAAACCCACCCATGTGGCTTGGTATAAACATTTTCCAAATATCAAGGAATGCTTGGTTGCACCAAGTCTTATGCCCTTCGCCCGACAACCGGATCAACAACATAGGGTAATTCCATGAGGAACACTACCCCTCATTACACTACGCACTAACACAAAATGCAACAAACAACATCATAAGTACGTTTCAATAAGATAGTCGAAAAATTACCTGAACACCATCGTCAGGTTCTCATGCATCACTAACTAAATCCGGACACGTCGACCTTCGGTGTCCCTCCTTTTGACAATTAAAACACATAACCTTGTTAGACTTTGCATTCGTACACTCGCGCGACAAATGACCTCGTTCGCCACAATTATAACACGTGGGCACAAAACCACCGGTGCCACTCCTTTTCATGCTCCCGCGGCCCTCGGAAATACTCTTACTTTTCTTGTTCGAATGCATCGTAGTCTCGGACTTCCGTTTACTAACATCAGACACACTTGGCTTCGACACCTCCGGTTCGAAACCCCGAGCCAATTCGAATAGCTCCTCAAAAGACTTAGCCATTCCCCGACTAATTTTACCCTTCAATGCATCATTCATCGTACGGTAAAAAACTTTCATCAACTTGTGATCGTCACTAACATACTCCGGACAAAAACGAGTCTTTGCCAAGAAGGTAGACTTGAGAGTAACCAAGTCCATCGAACCTTGTCGCAAATTGTGTAACTCGTCCCGGATTTTATCAAGGTCGGAAGAAGTTCGGTACTCGTTAAAGAACTCCTCTTTGAACTCATCCCGTGACAAGCTCATACATTGTTCCTCGCCATACAATTGAATCTTGTCATCCCACCACAACTTGGCTTCTTCACGTAACATGCTAGACCCGTACCTCGTTTTCTTCTCGGGAGGACATTCACTAGTACGAAAAGCCCCCTCGATATCGGAAACCCAACATGTACTCTTCAACGGATCCCTCACCCCATTAAACATAGGAGGTTGAGCATCCTTGAAGTTCTTGTAATGGAAGTCCCGCCTTCCATATCCACCGTTACCATCGCTCCCTTCACCACGAGGGTAAATGTTTCTAGCCTCGAATGCCTTTTCGATCGCGGCATCCACTCGTTCGTCGATTAGTTCGGTTACTTGCCCATCAACCGATTCCTGGAACACCTTTCTAACATCCTCGAGAAACTCCACTTTATAACGTTTAATGATGGCCTCAACCTTAGCCGTGAACTCGGAGTCGTCGCTTTGATCACCATTATCATGTCCGTTCCTCGTCTTCATTCTAAGAAATGAACTTGGTTAGGAACGCAACACAAGTAAATCACATACACCGCCACGAACAATAATCACATCACATAAGTATGCCAACGTTCGTGCATCCCATCTAGTCCAATACTTGTTGTACATCACTTGCATGACTTGGCTTGCAACCGTAATAATGTTCGCGACGCATTATTACGCTCACACGCCGTGCCGAACTCATGAATACAACAACCATTTCGCTAGATATTCAACACAAAACAACACAATTAGTATCAACATAAACAACACATAGTTAAAGCACCTATTCTCAAAGGCACTAACTAGAAACCCGAATCGACCCGTAATCCTACAAGTCCCGCATAATAGCACACACAAAAAGTCTAAGTCTAGGCGCCTATCTCAAGTCACCTAAATCCCTTAGACCATGCTCTGATACCACTTGTAACAACCCAAACCAACCCTCGACCAAACCCCGTGAAAATACAAACAAAAAAAAAAAATTTACTGTACAGTGACCCCGCGCGCCGCGCCCCCTATCTGGCGCGCCGCGCCAAAAACGGCCTGTCTCCGGGCTTTTTAAATGCGAAAAAGGTAGACTCGTTCCCGACACTTTCAGACGAAACGCTTTTTACAACACATTAATATAAGTAAAACTAACATGATTAATTAATTAAAACGAGCTTTACATCGCGGGGCCCACATATGCCCAAATACCCCTTTTAATACAAAATACAACTTCGACCCAATGAGTTTAAGTTCTAACAAACTACGAGCATGATGTTGGGGATAAACTACCCAATCCTAGGTCGAATCCAAGCAAGCATCAAAATGGGAAAATCATCTAATCCCGAGCATACCCTTGCCACGTCCGCCTTCGAACCTAAAAATGTAAACAACGAGAGGGTAAGCTAATGCTTAGTGAATGCAATACTTATACGCATACATACATAATCCAATTACTTGCATACACCTACACAACAACACAATAACATTAGTAAACCGCAATAACAAATAAACGATTAATCGTACGTACAACAAGTCAACATCATTAGCATAGAGATCTCAACAATAATACATGCCAAAAACGAATACGTACAATGCTAATAAAATTACACATCCCAATATACCTAATGTCGACATTCGACTCGATGGTGGCCGACGAAGAGTAGTAGGTCAAAATCGTTAACTACTCACCACCCATCGCACGCGTAAGTGGCCGACGAAGAGTAGTAGGTCAAAATCGTTAACTACTCACCACTACGCACTATGAGGCTGACGAAAAGTGCAACCGAAACGTTAACACTTACCTCAATCACAAGGATGGCCGACGAAAAGCGGAACCGCTTACCATCCCACGATAAGTGGCCAACGAAGAGCGAACCCCTAAACGGTTAACACTCACCACTTACCCAAACACACATGTGGCCGACGAAGAGCGATAGGTCAAACGTTAATCACTCGCCACAAACTAAATATACACATGTGACCGATGAAGAGTGATAGGTCAAACATTAACCACTCGTCACATATCCAAACGCACACATGTAGCCGACGAAGAGTGATAGGTCAAACATTAACCACTCGCTACATATCCAAAACGAATATAGCCAACGAAGAGCTATCCACGCGGATATCACTCACTATATTTTTCCCAACTCAAATGTGGTCCACGAAAAGTGAATCCTAACGGATATCACTTACCACCCCGCACACAAGCAACCAAATTATATACATAAGCGTATAAATATTCCACTCACCTTGAAATACTTGAAGAACGTATCCCGCGATCTTAACTTCTTCCACCGACTTCACGCAAATCACCTACGCAAAGTATACATGCAAATAAGCTACTCACAATGCTTGTTCGACTTAAACAATACATATGTTCTCCTAGAACATCCTATTGACCAACTTTGACCAAAAACCATTTTTCGCTCGAAAACCTTCATAATCACAAATGACTTGTGATTATGCCTCAACAACATCATTTAAACATGGTTTGGTCATTCGATCACTCATTTAAACACACGACCCGCCCATTTGGTCCTAAAGTGTGTTTTACACCCTATTAATCATAAAACGATACTCACAAGTCCAAAACTTATGAAATCACTTCCCGCGTTCCCGAAATAGCTAATCTTAACTCTTTTAGCCATTAAACGCCATTTATAGGGTTGTTTACTCAAAAACCCATTTTGACCTAAAACTAGTCAAAACACCAAATTGTAAGTTTACACCCCTAATCACCAACAATCCAAGTAGCTAGTGATTTCATCAACTAATTTAGTTTTACAAACCCACAATATCATCATCCAACCCTAGACCCACCAATATTAGGGTTCTTGCACTAAAACTTAACCCGTTTACCCCAAACTTCCAAGAAATGGGTTTTACATCTACTTTAACACAAACCCTAGCATAATAAACGAATTAACACAACTAAATCCGAATTAGGGTTTTACCTTTTGAAGAAAACGAAGCTAGTACAACAACAACACAAGTAATGAGCTTAAACTTGAAGAATCCAAGCTTCTTCTTCCTCTTCTCAAGCTTTCTCACTCTACTCTCACTCTAGAACTTGAGGTTGAAGATGAGAGTGTTTGTGGACTTGAAAATGATCCAAAAGTGGATCTAAAACTGATCTAAAAGCCACAAATCCGTCCACAAGTGAAAGGACCATAATACCCTTCATTTAGACACTTAAAATGCTGAAAAAAACGCATCAGACCCATTCGGCGCGCCGCGCCAAAAGGTCGCGCGCCGCTCCACACTGCAGGTCAGATTTCAGAAACTTGTTTTGGCCATAACTTTTTGACCGTAGCTCCGTTTTCGATGAACCAAATATCGTTGGAAACGTAATAAGATATTCTTTCCAATGGTAAGGCTTTGAAACATCAACTCAAACTTTATTTGGGGTTGAAAAGATACGTACACACTTTGTACCTCAAACAACGTCCAGTTTTCTTCGACGTTCGAGCAAGCAACACGTACCTGCTTCGTACACTTCGTATACGCATCGTACACCATAAATACATTATGTACAATAAATATTTGGGTCTTACAATTGTGGATGATGATGACAGCTCGACAGCAGTTTGGATGGGGGTCTCATGGTAGTTTCAAGGTGATGGTGGTGATGACGGTTATCGGAGAAACAAGAATACACAAGGGTGGAAGGTTTGAGATGGCGGTTTATGGTGATCATGAGTGGTGTTCCGGTGGTTGTGGTTGGTGATCGACATGGTGGCGGCCGATTGTGGTGATGTAGAAGAAGAAGATGGGTGTGGTTTGTTTGTGAGTGTCCTCCCTATTTCAATCTAAATCTCTGCTATATACATAAATATTAAGTAATTATAATATTAATAATAATAATAAATTATATTAATAAGTCATGAGGTGGAAAGAATCAAAATTGAAACAGTAACCTACTTCAATTATATGCACAGTATTTTAATAGTGAGCAGCCGGGTGTGTTGTTATTTTGTGCCGACAGTTTTTACGGAGCGTGTCCATTGCTAAACAGTTAACGTATAAAAAGGTTCCTAAAAATCCCAAATTTTTAAAATTAAGACCATTTATTTATTCTGGTCATTACCTATTTGAAACCTGATCAAAAAGATTCGATAATTATTTATTTTCTGTTCCAATTTATATGTATGGAGTACAAAAACTTAGATTTGAAAAGGTAAAAAAAAATATTTATCAAAACTATTATCTTTTTAATTAAATTTTGGAACAACTTTTATTTTAAAACTTCATATATATATATATATATATATATATATATATATATATATATATATATATATATATATATTAGACCTATTTTAAAAATAATTAAATGTCAACCGAAAGTTACTGACATTTACCATTTAAGCTCAAAATTAATTATATTTAATATACACTATGTATATATATAAACAGTTTTAAATAACAAGATTTACTACGCAAATAAATATATATTAAATAATTAAATTAAATATAACAATATATTTATACAAGAAATATATACATATAAAATAATAGTTTTTATTACAATGTATTTTATTGTACCTATTTATTTATAACAATAAATGTATATAATAGTTTATTAATGTTCATGTTATTATAGATATTATACATTATACATATATTTATATATACACATATTTATATATATCCACATATTTACAAGCAATGGTTCGTGAATCATTGGGGACAGTCAAAGGTCACCTGAATATATGGAACAGTTCAAAAATTTTGAGACGTAACATAACGGACTTTGCTTATCGTGTCGGAAACAAATAAAGATTAAGTTTAAATTTGGTCGAAAATTTCTGGGTCGTCACAGTACCTACCCGTTAAAGAAATTTCGTCCCGAAATTTGAGTGAGGTGGTCATGGCTAACAATAAAAATATTTTCATGACGAATATGAGTTGATAAATAGAGTTTTATGATCATTGAGTATTATGGATAAAACAATTCGATTAATCGAAGAGTACAAATGAAGCTATCACAAAAGAGTGAAATGAATAAATGTAGATTCGTCTTATCTGGTGACGTAGTCACGGTTGATTTCTGGAAATCAAGAAATTTAGAGGAAATCTTCGTAATAAGATTTGGTTCTCCGGTAACCAAGGGAATTAGGATCCGCTTTAAATGTGATCATCCTTTTTGATTGCTTTGTCGGGTGTTTTGCTATAAATTCCACCCTCTTCATTTTCTTATAACTCACACCTTCTATTCTTTCTCCTTTAATTCATACTTTGAGTCATTTGTCAATATGCTCCATCCAGTTCTGGTTCTTGATATACTCCTAACCTTCGTATCTGTCATTCTCCTTTTTCATCTACCACCGGAGGATTTTGTTTACTTTTACTATTACCTTCGGGTTATAGTAATTTTAATTCTCCCGTGCCTTTACGTTACGATACGTATTGATATGCACGGTTTGTAATTTACGTGTTGTTGTCGAGATTTATATTTTTTTTTATATTCAAGAGTTCCATACTTTTGTCTCCTCTTCCCGACTTCAAGTCAAGCGAATAACGGTCCAGAATTCGTAGGTATGGATTTTGAAATAAATAAAGTTAATGTTCTAAGAAAGAAATTATAATAGTACGGTCTTGATTTGTCAAATTACCAGAATATCCTGGAAAAGACCGAATTATCAAGAAATATTTTCTTGATATTTTTAGAGGTTAAATAGAATACGAGAGTCGTGTAACATGGCACATGATGATGTTATGATCTGTGAATCATCACGTTCCCTTTAGAAACTCAGCATGAATTACTGTAATATAATCACGTTGATCAAGTGTCATTATATTATGATAACTCATGTTTCAGCTCCCAACACTACTTCAAAAATATTCTTATTTTAAACTCGAAGGTTTCAGAATTTAGAAACTAAAATAGTTTCTTTTATGATGTAACACAGATAACGCGAGGAGATAAATGATTTCAGATAAGAATAGCTATGAAAATATCTTCAGAAATATGGAGAATATTTATAATGAAAGATACGATGATATCTTATAATTTCTAATATCAGAGGATGATGAAAAATATTGTCCGCAGGGGTTTAAAGTCAGGAGCAAGGTATTCGTTAATGACTTCAGCAGATACTGAATTATTTGGATTCTTTGAAGGCAGGTTTAGTCTTTGTGATTTGTCCACAGTCTCCTTCATACTTTGCTCAATCCGTTTTCCAGTTCTAAATCTTCTCTTTTTCTGAGGTTTACCAACACACTATTCTTTATCATCAAACTTTTTACTGTTAAGGTCGTTTATAGTTTTTGCTGCTTCATCAGCATTTCGAGAACTATTCCGCAGTTCAGGGTGTTTTTCAGAAACTTCACATTCGAAATATGTAAGTCCGTTATATGTACACATATAACTATTGGCGTAGACATGCTACGAGATTTCAAAATACTGATTGCTAAGTCCCGATGATTCGTATGGCAATTCTCATTACAAGATGCAGATGAATAAATGATGGGGTTTTAATGAGTAAATATAATGACTTTTCGGAGAGACTAAAGTCAAAGGGTAATGAAGTTGTTGGTACATCTGCTGATAATGTGGTGGAATATAAAAGGTTCCCCGGTAACAAAAGGGTAATTGTATATGTAAGTGGTTATAATAAGACTACTACTCCGGATGAAAATCGAAGTTGACTTGTTGAAGCTGTGACAAAACTGACTAATTTGAAAAGGAATCGCAAAGTTATTTTTGCTAATAAATGCCAAAGGGTCTGACAAGGATACGTGTTAAATTATGATTTCGAGGGTTTTTCAGGTACATAACTGTGGGTAACATGTGGTTGGATCATCATCTCGATTGTTCATTGTTTGAAGTGTCTTCAGAAATTTCGGAGAGTTTGAACACAGATTGTAATCGTTAATATGAATATGATGTTCTAGCACAGTTTTGAAGTCAAAGTATAGCTTTGAAAGATGTAGAAATCTAAGAGTAATGATATCTGTTATATCTTGAATTGAATTCTGCGATTTCAAAATCAGAATATATAATTGAATTTGAATGAGTGTGGTTGTTTTGATTTCTATGAAAGAATGTATATTGTTATAAAAATAGTGAGTATAGTTGATGATTGCTGAATCAGATTCGAAAAAAAATGTAACATATTAATTGTGAATTTATATATCTCTCGGGTATTACCTACCCGTTAAAAAATTTCACAATTAATATTTTGTACAGAAGAATTTTATTACAGTCTTTATGAAAATATATATGTGTATATTTTCTTCAGATGTAACATAGATTTAATGAGTTAATATTAAACTCATTTGATTTACGGCTGAAACTAGAATTGAGTAATCCCTAAAGCTTTAGAAATCACATAAGTATTTCTTCAATGATATTGAAATTTTGAATCAATACTTTGTTATTTGTTGATGCATAATGTTGGTTTTCGTGATATTCTTGTGAACTTCACAAGGTACGAATGATGTTATTTGAAAAGTTTCGAGTACATTGATGATGAAAGTGTAAAATCAAACATATTTTTGATTAATACACTTGTTTTATTATGAGATGGAATTCATTGAATTAAGACAGAGATTGTAGTTAACGATGGTTAAGTTGCTGACGAAGGACGTACATCATTGCATATTTGTGATATGAATTAACCGAGTAGTTAAGATTCACACATAATAGTTTAGTACGGAAAAATTTATTTTTGATCTCAAAATTTATATATATATAAAATATACATATAATTTCTTCAGAGGAAATGAGTTAATACTTCATAACTCGTTGATACAATATACGCGTTATTGATTCGTAATGATGTCTACAGTGATTCTTGAACTTGCGGAGTTTGTAATATTATAGGTGCTGCTGATTCTGATGATACTGACGACACTGGCTGTGATAATGATACTACGGTACTGCTGATGCTGTTGGTAAAACAAGTCTAGCTTGTAAATCACACACCATTCTTGTCAGAGTTTCTACTCTTCCTTCTATCATTTTGGTTTACTCAACTGATTATGGTTAGGGCTAGAATAGATAATCTCTAAGACTTTAGAGACTACATAATTGTCACAGAATGTTTCTCCAATGAAGTTATGAATCAACACTTCATCGTTTGTTGTTGTTGGTATTCCTTGGTATCTACAGAGCGTATGACATTGGTGCTCTGGGACATATTGTAAAGTTGAGGTTTACGACGCGGTTGTGGTTGGGGTGGTAATGGTACTGTTGGCATGGTACTGTTTATGATGTTGGTGCTGCTGCTGGTGTTTGTAACCTTTGAACCATATTCTCCAAAGCCACTACCCGAGCGCGTATCTCGTTGACTTCTTCTATTACACCGGGGTGATTTTTGGTTCGGACGAGCGGATAAATAAAATCTAGAATTTGATGTAGTATATAATCGTGAAGAGATACTCTGGAAATGAGAGAGAAAATAGTGTTTCGGACATGTTCGCCGGTAAGTGCTTCAGGTTCATTGTCAAGAGGACAATGTGGTGGATGGAAGGGATTACCTTCTTCTTGTTTCCAATGATTGAGGAGGCTACGAACACATCCCCAATTCATCCAGAATAGATGATGACTGATTGGTTGATCCATTTCGGTCACACTGCTTTCGGAGCTTGAGTGGGATTCCATATCGGAATTCGAGGGACTTGAACTAATGACGAATTCCATTTCGTTCGATTGAATAAAGGATTTTTCGATATGAAATAATTTTGCGGCTATCGGGTGGTATTCTAATTGCATAGAATATCTATATTTATAGAGCAAAAGATTTCGTAGATTACGGAAGAATTTACGGAATATGTCAGGCAAAGTTTACAGTAATAGATACGATAAGATATGATTTAGCAGATACACTAAGATATGAATTTTGTCTATACACTATTCATGCAATCAATGCAGCAAGACGTGTCTAGACTAAGAATGATAAGCAAGTAATTTCCTAAGGATGATAAGTAGAAAATTTCGACACAATAATGATAATCAAAACTTCTGACATGCAGACACGGTCGAAGTCCAGACTCACTAATGCATCCTAACGACTTGTCAGTTAGACACACTAATGCAGACCTGGTTCGCTAAGACCACCGCTCTGATACCACATGTAAAGACCCGTCCTCATCCGTAAGAACGAATACAATAACATATGATTACATTGCGAGGTATTTGACCTCTATATGATACATTTTACAAACATTGCATTCTTTTTGAAAGACCAACTTTCATTACATCGAAAGTTGACAAAATGCATACCATTTCATAATATCCATCTATAATTGATTTAATCTTTCATTTACTTAATCATAATCTTTACTGAATTCAGCAACTTGAATGCAACATCTTTTGAAATATGCCATTAATGACTCCAAGTAATATCTTTAAATTGAGCAAATGCACAGCGAAAGATTTCTTTCAATCCTGAGAATAAACATGCTTTTAAGTGTAAACCAAAAGGTTGGTGAGTTCATTAGTTTATCATAATCATTTATTTCCATTATTTTAATAAACCACAAAATTTTTATTAAACATAATTCCAATAGCAGAATCCTCTCATCCGCACAAATGTAAAATCATTTCCAATAATATAATAGACCACAAGATTTTCATTTTGCATAAACATAATCCTCAAGCAGAATCCTCTCGTCTGCATTAAGGTAAAATCATTCATATGGTGAACACCTGGTAACCGACATTAACAAGATGCATATAGAATATCCCCAAAACAGAATCCTCTCGTCTGTATAACAGAATCCTCTCGTCTGTATAAAAATCGAAGTACTAAAGCATCCGTACCTTGGATGGG
Source organism: Rutidosis leptorrhynchoides (assembly GCF_046630445.1). Lineage (NCBI taxonomy): Eukaryota > Viridiplantae > Streptophyta > Magnoliopsida > Asterales > Asteraceae > Rutidosis > Rutidosis leptorrhynchoides. The sequence continues at coordinate 142,329,407 of NC_092337.1, read as the reverse complement.
GTTTGTTAGGCCCATAGATCTATCTTTAGGATTCGCGTCAATTAGGGGTACTGTTCCCTAATTCTTAGGCTGCCAAGCTAAAAGGGGTGATATTCGATTTCGATAATCCAACCATAGAATGTAATTTTTGAGTACTTGTGTCTATTTCGTCAAATATTTATAAAACAGTGCATGTATTCTCAGTCCCAAAAATATATATTGCAAAAACACTTAAAAAGGGAGCAAATAAAACTCACGCATATAATTATTGTAAAGCAGTTAATAAAGCATTTGCATGTATTCTCAGCCAAAAAATGTAAAGAGTAAAAGGGGCAATGAAACTCACAAAACTGTTTTTCGTAGCAATAATGCATATGACAGCACTGAACAAGTGCAAGGTTGGCCTCGGATTCACGAACCTATATCATTTATATATATATTAACACATATAATGGAAATCGAACAAATTTAAATATTGTTAGTGATCTCGATGTTATCTTAATAAATTATATGTTTTGTTAATAACTTAATTAATATATTTATTTTATATACTTTTAAATAAATAATTAATCTTTATTATAAGAATATTAATATAGTGTTTGTTAAATAAAATTTTATATAACTAATTTTTATTGCAATAATAATAATAATAATATTAATAGTAGTTAAAATGTTAATAATAATAATAATAATAATAATAATAATAATAATAATAATAATAATAATAATAATAAAAATAATGTTAAAAATAATAATATTAATGTTAAAACTAATAAAAGTAATGTTAATACTAATAATAATACTAATGATACTTTTAATAATAATAATAATAATAATAATGTTATTAAAAATAATAATACTTAATACCTAATGATAATAATAATACTAATAATAATTTTAATCATAATAATTAATAATAATAATGGAAATAAAATTAAAAGTGTATACCCTTAAAAGTTTTGTCTAAAAAAGAAATGCTCCAAAAGAGACTTGAACCCGAGACCTCTCGCTCACCACACAACCTTCTTAACCAATGGACTACTTAATGTTTTCTTTTTTTAAATCACAGAGTAAATTATGTTAACCCAGAAGTTCCTTCGTCCCAACAGCAGTTTCATAATCCAATGTTTACACAAGCCCAATTAGCAACCGAACAGCAGCCCACCATCATACTAATGTATCATTATCTTTTTGGCCCAATAAGTAATTTGATCTCGGCCCAACGTAATATACATGTACATGCCCCAACAGCAACTTTTATTGTTAAAAAAAATGCTGTGTCCTAGTTTTGAACCTAGGACCTCTAGAACAACAACATTTCCCCTTAACCATCTACTCTATTCGATTTTTCTGATTTATATCCTAATCTAATTTATGTAACCCATTCCTGCTATTTTCTAATTCTTCCTCTCCTTCACACAACTAATCTTCGAAAAACCCATCACATATCATAATCCAAATCAGTAGCTAATTATTATCATAATCATAATGGACTTCGTTAATAATCAACATGTTATTATCATCATCCATCTCGCCTTCATCATCGAGCTTCATCATTGTCACTTTCAATTGCTAAAAAAATGGTGGTTGTCGTGGTTCGATCAAACAGAAAAACACGAACAGTAGCTGTAAGCTTGGTGGTTTATGGCAGTTTGAAATTTAAAGACAACGCAATTAGCAGGAAGTTTGATAGGTTTTCACGAAGAAAGAAAAAAAATAAAAATAAAAAAATGGCGACAAGTTCCAAGGTGGCTGTTGGGCTTGGTTTAAAAAAAATTAGTTGCAGAAGAAAGAAACTTTTATGGTGATTCACGGTGGTCATTGTAAACAGAAAGACACCAAAGTGGTGGTTGTTTAAATGGTGGTGGTTGTTCACGTTTAGGTGGAAATGGAGATCGAATAAACATAAACTAAACATAAGGTGGTTCTCAGTGGTGTTGGCGATGGGTTATGGTGGATGATGATGACAGCTCGATAGCAGTTTGGATGGGGGTCTCATGGTAGTTTCAAGGTGATGGTGGTAATGACGGTTGTCGGAGAAACAAGAATACACAAGGGTGGAAGGTTTGAGATGGCGGTTTATGGTGATCATGAGTGGTGTTCTGGTGGTTGTGGTTGGTGATCGACATGGTGGCTGCCGATTGTGGTGTTGTAGAAGAAGAAGATGGGTATGGTTTGTTTGTGAGTGTCCTCCCTATTTCAGTCTAAATCTCTGCTATATACATACATATTAAATAATTATAATATTAATAATAATAATAATAATAATAATAATAATAATAATAATAATAATAATAATAATAATAATAATAATAATAATAATAATAATAATAATAATAATAATAATAAAAAATTATATTAATAAGTCATGAGGTGGAAAGAATCAAAATTGAAACAGTAACCTACTTCAATTATATGCACAGTATTTTAATAGTGAGCAGTCGGGTGTGTTGTTATTTTGTGCCGACAGTTTTTACGGAGCGTGTCCATTGCTAAACAGTTAACGTATAAAAAGGTTCCTAAAAATCCCAAATTTTTAAAATTAAGACCATTTATTTATTCTGGTCATTACCTGTTTGAAACCTGATCAAAAAGATTTGATAATTATTTATTATATGTTCCAATTTATATGTACGGAGTACAAAAACTTAGATTTGAAAAGGTAAAAAAAATATTTATCAAAACTATTATCTTTTTAATCAAATTTTGAAACAACTTTTATTTTAAAACTTCATATATATATATATATATATATATATATATATATATATATATATATATATATATATATATATATATATATATATATATATATATATATATATTAGACCTATTTTAAAAATAATTAAATGTCAACCAAAAGTTACTGACATTTACCATTTAAGTTCAAAATTAATTATATTTAATATACACTATGTATATATATAAACAGTTTTAAATAACAAGATTTACTACGCAAATAAATATATGTTAAATAATTAAATTAAATATAACAATATATTTATACAAGAAATATATACATATAAAATAATAGTTTTTATTACAATGTATTTTATTGTACCTATTTATTTATAACAATAAATGTATATAATAGTTTATTAATGTTCATGTTATTATATATATTATACATTATACATATATTTATATTTATATATACACATATTTATATATATCCACATATTTACAAGCAATGTTTCGTGAATCATCGGGGAAAGTCAAAGGTCACATGAATATATGGAACAGTTCAAAAATTTTGAGACGTAACATAACGGACTTTGCTTATCGTGTCGGAAACATATAAAGATTAAGTTTAAATTTGGTCGAAAATTTCCGGGTCGTCACAACTGAATCCTCTCCCTATATATATATATATATATATATATATATATATATATATATATATATATATATATATATATATATATATATTTGGAGTTCCTAGAGTTCTCACACTAAAAAAGTTCTCACTGAAAGGCGAGAACTGTGAGAATCTTTTAATTTCATAGTTTTTATGCATTTAAATGCAACAAATTACATGCAAATGTTAATTAATGCTCATATTATTAACAAACATATGTTCATTACTACAAATTACATGTTAAATTGTTAATTATATGAAATGTGCACACGTTACACAAAGAAATATGCACTTGTGAACGGGAAACTATATACTTAATTACATACGTAAAATTTATGTTTTTAGGACTATTTTATGTTCATTCTTACTCTCCATCAACAATGATAGGTGATTCAATCTACTCACATGTGAAAATCTTTGTAAATTAGAAGTTCTCGCAGTTCTCGCCTTTTTGTGGTTCTCGTTTAAACTTTTGACTATATGTATATGTATATATATATATATATATATATATATATATATATATATATATATATATATATATATATATATATATATATATATATATATATATATATATATATATATATATATATATAACGAGAACCACTAAAAAAGTGAGAATTGCGAGAACTATTTAATTTATTAGTTTTAATGCGTTTAAATGCAACAAATTACATGCAAATGTTAAATAATGCACATATCATTAATAAACATATGTTCATTAGCTCAAATTACATATAAATTGTTAATTATATGAAACTGTTCACATGTTTGGAATCAAATATGTACATGTGAACAAGAAACTATATATTTAATGATATTGGTAAATTGTAAGTTTTTTTCAACTATTTTATGTTCATTCATACTCTTCATCAAGGTTTATGTGTGATTCAATCTAGTAACATGTGAAAATCTTTATAAATGAAAAGTTCTCGCAGTTCTCGCCTTTTTTATGGTTCTCGTTTAAACTTTTGGCTATATATATATATATATATATACACACACACACACACACACACACACACATACGTATATATTAATATATGTATATGACCCGGATGAAATAAAGTCTGAAGTACTGTCTCACTTTCGAAACATATTCAGCAGACCAGTTGGTGTGGACAGGCCTCGAATACTGGGCTATTCTAATTTTGTTAATGGGCCGTCTGGCGGGCCAGGCCTGAACAGAATTTCTGGTCCAGAATCTGATCTCTTGGAGATGTCTTTTTAGCAAAAATGAAGTTTAGGAAGCATTTAGAAATTGTGGTAGCACTTAAGCCCCGGGTCCGGATGGCTTTAACATGAGATTTTTTAAACAAAATTGGGAGACTATAAAAAGTGACCTCATGCTAGATATTCATTCCTTTTGGGATTCGGGTGAATTCTCGAAAGGGTGTAATGCCTCTTTTATCACCCTCGTCACGAAAAAATCGGATCCGTTGTCCCTTAATGATTACCACCCGATTATCCTAATTTGGAGTTTTTACAAAATTATCGTGAAAATGCTTTCGAATCGTCTCCGGAAGGTTATCCAAAATCTTGTCGGGTTTGAACAAAGCGCATTCATAAAAGGGAGTAATATTTTTGATGGGGCACTAATTGCTAATGAAACGGTAGATTATCTAAAACAAAAGAGGGTCAAGGGGCTTATTTTCAAAGTCGATTTTGAGAAAGCGTCTGATTGTTTAGATTGGGATTTCCTTGATGAGGTTATGTATTTAATGGGTTTTGGTTACAAGTGGCAACATTGGATTTTCTCTTGGCTTAGTTCGGCTAGTATTTCCGTTCTTGTTAACGGTTCACTAACTAAGGAATTCCCTCTTCAATGGGGAGTTCATCAAGGGGATCCCCTTTCACCTTTCCTTTTTATTCTTGCGGCAGAGGGGCTAAATGTTCTAATTAAAGAGGCGGTTTTGTGTAATCTCTACTCGGGGGTGGAGGTTGGTAATGATAAGGTGCCGATTTCCCACCTTCAATACGCGGATGACACGATATTTTTCAGTTCTTGGAATGGCTCAAACATTCGTAATCTTATTAAACTACTCAAGAGTTTCGAGTTAACTTCCGGTCTTAAAATTAACTATCATAAAAGTAAAATTTTTGGTATTGGTGTGGAGAAGTCGGAGGTTGAACGAATTGCAAGTTTATATGGTTGTAACATTGGTGAACTCCCGTTCACTTATCTTGGGTTGCTGGTTGGTGCTAAGATGAATAAAATTTCGAAATGGTCCCCGGTGTTTGAAAATTTCGAGAAAAGGCTCGCGGATTGGAAACCACATGCGTTGTCATTTGGTGGTCATTTAACACTTGTGAAATTGGTTTTGAATAGTCTCCCGTTGTATTATTTCTCGATCTTCCGTGCCCCGACGTGTGTTCTAAAAAAACTTGAGAGTGTAAGACGTTGTTTTTTTGGGGCGGGTAGGGTAATGAGTCTAAATTGGCTTGTATTAAATAGGATGAAGTTTCACTTCCTTACGAGGACGGGTGGTTAAATGTGGGTTCTTTAAAAAGAGAAAATATGGCTTTGACCGGCAAGTGGTGGTGGACGTTTAAGACCGAACCCGCTTCGTTGTGGGTCAAAGTCATCAAAAGTATTTATGGGGATTCGGGTGGTCTTGATTCCAATTGTGTACGTCGTGTTACTACTTCTAATTTGGTGTGGACTAACATTGTAAAAAATGGTAGTTGCATCAACTCTTTAGGCGTGTCTTTCAGGAATTCATTCATTAGAGATATTTGCAGTGGTGCATCTGTTCATTTCTGGAAAGATCTTTGGTTGGGTGACTTTACTTTGGAACAAAAATTCAACCGGTTATTCCATCTAGAAGCTAATCAGGAAGTTTCGGTTCGCAAGAGGCTAATTCAACAATAGATGGCTGTTAAGGTTCATGGTCTTGGGTTCACTTTCGAACAAGAAGGGTTGCGGATGACCTAACTGATCTTGTCAATCTAATTCATTCGGTTACATTGTACGAAGAAAAAACTGATGCATGGAAGTGGTTGCCGAGCTCGAGTGGGCTATTTCAACCCGTATACTATCCGAACTAATCAACAATAAGACTCTTCGGCTTAATACTTCGGGTTTGGAGACGGTTCGCAATAGCTTGGTGCCAAATAAAGTGGAGGTTTTTGTGTGGCGTAGTAGGAAGAAACATATTCCAGTTTTAATCGAGTTCGACAAATGTGGGGTTGACTTAAATTCGGTGCGTTGTCCAATTTTCGATCAAGGGTTAGAGACGGTAGATCATTCTTTATTACTTTGTAATCTTGCATATGAAGTATGGTTGAAAGTCTTCGATTGGTGGGGTCATGGTGGGGTGACTAACTTGAGTATTAGTGAACTTTTTCTTGGCAAATCCAACGTTCGTATGTTGAAAGAAGGTCATCGTATTTGGCAAGCGGTTGAGTGGACTTGTGGGTATCTAATACGGAAGAATCGTAACTTAAAAGTTTTCAAGAATAAGTGTTTCAACCCATCGGTTGCTCTCAATGACATTCAAGTTAAAAGTTTCGAGTGGATCGTGAAAAGGTGTAAATCGAAGAAAAATAATTGGCATGATTGGTTTCATAACCCGCAATCTTTAGTTGTATAGTGTAGTGTTTGTTTTCTTGCGAATATGTAATGTCGTGTACTATTAGCTGCTGCCTTTGCAGCTTGGGTGTGGGGGTCATAAATTGTGGCTCCCTTTCTCTGTACATTTGAGTTTTAGTAACACAAATCTTGTTGCAGTTCAATATATATATATATATATATATATATATATATATATATACACACACATATACATATATACATACATATACATACATATATATACATACATATATATACATATATATACATATATACACATAGATATATATATGAGCAGGTTCAAACGAGAACCACAAAAATGATGAGAACTGCGAGAACCTTTTAATTTCATAGTTTTTATACATTTAAATGCAACAAATTACATGCAAATGTCAATAAATGTTCATATCATTAACAAATATATGGTCATTACCACAAATAACATGTTAAATTGTTAATTATATGAAATGTTCACATGTATCACAAACAAATATGCACATGTGAATGAGAAACTATATATTTGATTATATAGGTAAAATATAGTTTTTTCAAACTTTTTTATGTTCATTCCTACTCTTCATCAATATTTGTGGGTAATTCAATCTACTCACAGGTGAAAAATCTTTGCAAATTAAAAGTTTTCAGGTTTTGTGTGGTTCTTGTTTGAACTTTTGGCTATATACATATACATATATAAAAAAGGGCGAGAACTGCGAGAACTTTTTAATTTTATAGTTTTTATATATTTAAATGTAGCAAATTAGATGCAAATGTTAATTAATACTCATATCATTAATAAAGATATGCTCATTACCACAAATTAAATGTTAAATTGTTAATTATAAGAAAAAGTTCACATGTTCACAAACATATATGCACTTTGAACGAGAAACTATGTATTTGATTATATAGGTAAAATATAAAATTTTTTAAATTATGTTATGTTCATTCTTATTCCCCATCAACATTTATTGATTATTCAATCTACTCATATGTGAAAATCTTTGTAAATAAAAGTTCTCGCTTTTTTATGATTCTCGTTGATCTTTTGACTATATATATATATATATATATATATATATATATATATATATATATATATATATATATATATATATATATATATATATATATATATATATATATATATATATATATATATATATATATAATGTTCTCATATATTTATGGTGAAAACAGATTTGGTCTGTTAGATGCATCTAATGATAAAAATATTTAAAAAACATTAAAAATTAAAAAGGGGTAAATGTGTAATGTGATGACTCGGGAATTTCCAACTAAATTTAAACTTAATCTTTATATGATTTCGACACGATAACCAAAGTCTGTTATGTTGAGTCTAGAAAAATATTTTGAACTGTTTCATGAAATCATTTGACCATGACTATTTCCGACGATTCACGAACCATTGCTTGTAAATATATGTACATGTATATATATAATAACTTGAATTAAATTAATAAACTGTTATTATATATATAAATATATATTATATATATACAACTATAGGAATGATACTTGTATACATATATTGTTATAATAAAATTAATTACTTAACATATATAATTAATATATTCATTTGTGTAATAAAACTGGCTATTTAAAACTCTTTATATATAGAAAGAGAATATATTAAAAATAATTGATTTCGAGCTTAATTAATAAACATCAGTAATACTCGGTTGATGTTTTGTTAGTTTTAATATAGATATAGTACATGTTCATGAAGGATTGAAATAAAAGTTGAACTGTAAATTGATTGCGAAGATCTTAGATTTGTTAAATATATTTTTACCTTTTTAAGTTTGAATATTAGTACTCCGTACATATAAATTGGAACAGAAAATAAACAATTATCAAACATTTTTGATCAAGTTTCAAACAGTTAATGAGTGAAATAATTAAATATATTTAATCTAAAAATTTGGGATTTTTATGAACACTTTTATACGTTAACTGTTTAGCAATGGACACACTCCGTGAAAACTGTCGAATTTAAAATCACCCGGCTGCTTTACTATTCTATTTTCAATTCACACGTTTTTCTTTTCTCTTAGATATTTATCAAAATTATTGTACCTGACATCTTTTTATATATTAAACTTATTATCAAACTTTCATTCAGTTAGATAATTGATATATATATGTCTCTATTACCTTGACTAGCAAAACCAAAAGCACTCACTCACTTCTTTCATGGAACACATCACATTATATATGTATATATGTGCATCTAAATTTGATGAACTCATCAACACTACCATAAACCGATCACCACTTTGAAACATTAAAACCTTCGAGCATCACCTTCTTAATCGAGCACTGCTATCTACTTCCTTCGTCTTCTCTTGACCGAGGCATGAACCACCACTTACAACCGTGAGCACCACCACTACTCCACCATCATCAACATCTGTGACAACCCGGAAATTTCCAACCAAATTTAAACTTTAATCTTTATATGTTTCCGACACGATAAGCAATATTTGTTAAGTTAAATTTCAAGAATTTTAAACTATGTTCATACATTCATTCACCCTCGACCAAGTTCCAACGATTCACGAACCATTAAACGAATATGATTATATATGTATATGTGTATATATATTATAACTTGAAACGTAAACAAAATATTAGATTAAATACTTTATATGATTGTATCTGTTTCAAAATGTTTATCAATGGAATTAGAAGATAAGATTAAATGATTGAATTATCAGATATATTGAATTATGATTACAAGTCTCTGTTGAAAGGCCCACGTTGATTTGAGAAATCTTTCCATTTTAACAATATTCGGAAAATGGTAAAGTGATTTATAAATAAGAACAAATTGTCAATCATTGAGAACTAGACAAAGGATAGTGGAAGATTGAATCTCATAAAGACTCGATTGATCTATTTAGTTTCAAACGTACAAAAACGTTTTCAGTTTAAAAAGAACTTTATTATTAAAACGTATATAACTTTTATAAATATCTACAACCACTTTTGACAACTCATTACTTAACTAGTATGATAAAGATAACGATATTTATATTTTATTTTATTAAATATATATAACGATTTAAATTAATATTATATATTTATACGCGTATTATACGTACATAGTTTTATACTTTTACTATACTTAAACTTTACCTTTACTTTATTTTTACTTTACTTTAACTTTAATAATTCACTTTAATAATTCATACTTTAATAATTCACTTTAATAATTCATACTTTAATAATTCACTTTAATAATTCATACTTTAATAATTCACTTTAATAATTCATACTTTAATAATTCACTTTAATAATTCATACTTTAATAATTCACTTTAATAATTCAAAAATCTATTATAAATAGAATTCAATAGGTTTCATTATTTCATAGAAACTTGAAAATATTTTTCTCTAAACTCTCTCAATCGATTTACATATATATATTTACTCCGTATTATTTCAAGATATTATTAGTATACATAAAATATTACGACGGAGTACTGTCCGAGTGATTTCGAAATTGTTTTTCGAGTGGGATAGGATTAAGGAAATTATGGGTTATAGCTATGGAGGTGATTGAGTATGATTCATGGGTATGCTCGTGAGGTCAATATAGTGTTTATCATTTCCGTTGCATCTACGTACCTTTCCTGCAATATTGAATCTCAATATTGATACGTGAGTACTCATAATTTAACTTTTACATACTAATAGTGTATCCCTAACTAGTGCTCGAGTATTTAGGATTATGCATGCTTGTACTTTTGATATTGCCATTAGACAGGTTAGGTTGAATGTTGAATTAGTTACACTTGCGGTTGAGATAAGGTATAAGATATGCATGTCCTTGGAAAGCTAGCGAAAAAGTAAGAACTTTTCCTTTAGATATCGAATGGCTTCGATGAACGGATTAGAAGTTATAATCAATTGAATTTTTGATATTTTTATTAAAAATGATTATTATTATCGTCGTTTTTATCGTCGTTCTAGTTTTATCTTATTATTATCATTATTATTATCTTTATCAATAAAAGGGATTTATCATTAAAAATTGTTTTTTTTTATTATTACTATCGTTATTATCGTTAACGTTATAATTAGTATTATTATTATTATCCAATTATTATTATTATTATTATTATTATTATTATTATTATTATTATTATTATTATTATTGATATTATTATTATTATTATTATTATTATTATTATTATTATTATTATTATTATTATCATTATTAATATATATATCATTATTTAAAAATGGTTATTGTTATTGTTATTATTATTATTACTATATTATCATTAAGATAATTATTAGTATTATCGTTAATAATGTTATAGTAACTATCATTATTAATATTAGTGTAATTAAAACAAATATTTGTAACACCTAATTATTTTGATTACTATTATTATCATTATTAAGAACACGATATAAAAGACGATTAAAAGCTATTAAACGAAACGATTAGGAAATAATGGGTAAGAGTATCATGATGAAATTAAAATATTATAAGATATTGATTTAGATAAAATTATCGTTCTTATTATTTTTATCATTACTATTATTATTAAAAGTATCGTTAGTATTAAAACTATCATTTTAACAAAAATTATCATTTTAATAGAAATGTCATTGTTACTATAAAATATCATTATTATTATTATTTTAAATAGAATTATTATTTTAAAGATAATATTAAAAATTATCGTAAATATTAAAGTTATCATAATTAGAATTATCGTTTTATCATAACGTCATCTTAGTAATTATAAATATTAATATTTTTATAATAATTATTATTATTACAAAATAATACAACTTTTACTTACTATCATTATAGATATTATTTTATAAAATAAATATGTGATACAAACATATTTTACTACGTGTAATAACTTACTTTAATAATACCTATCATATTATCTTTATGATATTAAATGAACCCTATAAATTTTATTACTTAATATATATAAAAGTATATATTATTATATAAATTTAATATAAAATTTTATTTATTAATAAATAAATTATATTATTTACTCTAATAAATCTTTTAAAAATATTTAAAAATATAAAACAACGATATTTAAACTACATATTAATCATGTATAGATTTTTGGAAATTATTTTGAGTCAAATTTACTTTTGTTGACTTTTGCATATTAGTCTCGAGCATTAGGATTGTGGTACACTATGACTTGACCTAATTTGTTAGACAAATATTGACCAACACATAAATATATATAATTAATTTAGGTTCGTAAATCCGAGGCCAACCTTGCACTTGTTCAATGACGTTATATGTATTTTTACTACGAAATACAGTATGGTGAGTTTCATTTGCCTTTTTACCCTTTATATTTTTGAGACTGAGAATACATGCGCTTTTATAAATGTTTGACAAAATAGACACAAGTAATTGAAACTACATTCTATGGTTGAATTATCGAAATCGAATATGCCCCTTTTTATTAAAGTATGGTAATCTAAGAATTAGGGAACAGACACCCTAATTGACGCGAATCCTAAAGATAGATCTATTGGGCCTAACAAACCCCATCCAAAGTACCGGATGCTTTAGTACTTCGAAATTTATATCATGTCCGAAGGAGGATCCCGGAATAATAGGGGATATTCTTATATGTATCTAGTTAATGTCGGTTACCAGGTGTTCACCATATGAATGATTATTTTTGTCTCTATGCATGGGACGTATATTTATGAGAACTGGAAATGAAATTCTTGTGGTCTATTAAAATGATGGAAATAAATGATTATGATAAACTAATGAACTCACCAACCTTTTGGTTGACACTTTAAAGCATGTTTATTCTCAGGTGTTAAAGAAATCTTCCGCTGTGCATTTGCTCATTTTAAAGATATTTCTTGGAGTCTTTCATAGCATATTTCGAAGAACGTTGCATTCGAGTCATTGAGTTCATCAAAGATTATTATTAAATCAATTTATAGTTGGATAGTGGATATTATGAAATGGTATGCATGCCTGTCAATTTTCGATGTAAAGAAAGATTGTCTTTTAAAAACGAATGCAATGTTTGTAAAATGTATCATATAGAGGTCAAATACCTCGCAATGTAATCAACTATTGTGAATCGTTTATAATGTATATGAACGGGTCCTTTCAGTTGGTATCAGAGCGGTGGTCTTAGCGAACCAGGTCTGCATTAGTGTGTCTAACTGATAAGTCGATAAGATGCATTAGTGAGTCTGGACTTCGACCGTGTCTGCATGTCAAAAGTTTTGCTTATCATTTTGTGTCGAAAATTAACTACTTATCATCCTCAGGAAATTACCTGCTTATCATTTTTAGTCTAAGACACATCTTGCTGCATTGATTGCATGAATAGTGTATAGACAAAAATTCATATCTTAGCATATCTGCTAAATCATATCTTATCGTATCTGTTACTTTAACCTTTGCCTGACATATCTCGCAAAGTCCTCCGTAATCTACGGAATCTTTTGATCTATATATATATATATATATATATATATATATATATATATATATATATATATATATATATATATATATATATATATATTCTATGTAATTAGAATACCATCCGTTAGCCAAAATCATTTCATATCGAAAAAAAAAAAATCCTTTATCCAATCGTACGAAATGGAATTCGTCATCAGTTCAAGTCACTCAGATTCCGAAATGGAATCCCATTCAAGCTCCGAAAGCAGTGTGACCGGAATAGATCAACCAATCAGTCATCACCTATTCTGGATGAATTGGGGATGGGTTCGTAGCCTCCTCAATCATTGAAGACAAGAAGAAGGTGATCCCTTTCATCCACCACATTGCCCTCTTGACGAAGAACCTGAAGCACTTACCGGCGAACCTGTCCGAAACACCATGTTCTCGCTCATTTCCAGAGTATCTCGTCACGATTATATATTACATCAAATTTTAGATTTTATTTATCCGCTCGTCCGAACCGACAATCACCCCGGTGTAATAGAAGAAGTCAACGAGCTTCGCGCTCTGGTAGTGGCTTTGGAGAATATGGTGCAGAGATTACAAACACCAGCAACAGCATCAGCAGCAAAACCAGTACCACCATCATCAACGCCAACAGTACCATTACCACCTCCAACCACAACCGCGTCGTAAACCTCAACTTCACAATCTGTTCCATGAGCATCAACGTCATACGCACCATAGATACCAAGGAGTACCAACAACAATAACTGATGAAGTATTAATTCATAACTTCATTGGAAAAACATTCCGCGGCGATTATGTAATCTCTAAAGTCTTAGAGATTATCTAATCTAGCCCTAACCATAAATCAGTTAAGCGGACCAAAAATGATAGAAGGAAGAGTAGAAACCCTGACAAAAATGGTGTGTGATTAACAAGCTAAACTTGCTTTACCAACAGCATCAGCAGTACCGTCAGAGTTACCAGCATCGCCAGTACAGTCAACATCCGAATCAACAACACCGATAACATCACAAACTCCGTCAGTTCAAGAATCACTGTGGACATCATTACGAATCAATAACGTGTATATTGTATCAACGAGTTATGAAGAATTAACTCATTCCCTCTGAAGAAATTATATGTATATTATATATATATATATATATATATTTTGAAATAAATCTTTCCGTGCTAAACTATTGTGTGTGAATCTTAACTACTCGGTTAATTCATATTACAAATATGCAATAATGTACGTCCTTCGGTCGCAACTTAACCAGCGTTAACTACAATCTCTATCGCAATTCAACAAATTCCAATTCATAATAAATCAAGTATATATTTGATTTAACACTTTCATCATCGATGTACCCGAAACTTTTCAGATAACATTATTCGTACTTTGCGAAATTCACAAGAATTCCACGAACCGAACATCATACATCAATAAATAACGAAGTATTGATTCATAATTTCAATGTCATTAAAGAAATACTGCATAAAAGTTATGTACTTTTTAAAGCCTTTAGGGATTATTAAATTCTAGTTTCAACCGTAAATCAAATGAGTTTAATTTAACATTAACTCATTAAATCTATGTTACATCTGAAGAAAATATACATATATATATTTTCATAAAGACTGTAATAAAATTCTTTTGTACAAAATATTAATTGTGAAATTTTTTTTAACGGGTAGGTAATACCCGAGAGATATATAAATTCACAAATAATATATTACATTCTTCGAATCTGATTCAGCAAATCATCCATTATACTCCCTACCTTCACAACAATATACATTCTTTTATAGAAATCAAAACAACCATACTCATTCAAAATTTAATTACATATTCTGGTTTTGAAATCTCAAAATTCAACTCGAGATATGACCAAAATCATCACTCTTAGATCCTTACATCTTTCACAAGCTATATTTTGACTTCAAAACTATGTTAGAACATCAAATGTATGTTAACGATTACAATCTGTGTTCAAACCCTTCGAAAATTTCTGAAGACACTTCGAATGATGAGCAATCGAGATGATGATCCAACCACATGTTACCCACAGTTATGTACCGAAAAACTCTTGAAACCAAAGTAAAAGTTTAAACAACGTATCCGCATCTCTTTGGCATTTATTAGCAAAAATAACTTTGCGACTCCTATTCAAAGTAGCCAGTTTTGTCACAGCTCCAGCAAGTCAACTTCAACTTTTCAGTCAGACTAACCTTATTATAACCTTGAGATATACACCATCGTTACCAGGGAACCTTTTACATTCCACCACATTATTAGCAGATGTACCAACAACTTCATTACCCTTTGACTTTAGCCTCTCCAAAAAGTCATTATAATTATTTATTGAAACCCCATCATTTACTCATTCGCATCTTGTAATGAGAATTGCCATACGAATCATTGAGAATTAGCAATCAGTATTTTGAAATCTCGCAGCATGTCTACGCCAACAGTTATATGTGTATATATAACGTCTATCTTCTGGACTTAATTTGAATGTGAAGTTTCTGAAAAACACTCCGAACTAAGAATTGGTTCTCCGAAAATGAAAAAAATGCTGATGAAGCAGCAAAAACTAAAAACGACTTTAAACGGTAAAAGCTGGATGATAATGATGAAGTGTGCTGGCAAAGCGCAGAAAAAGAGAAGTTTTGGAACTGGAAAACGGATTGAGAAAAGTAGGAAGGAGGCTTTGGACAAATTACAAAGACTGAACCTGACTTCAAAGGATCCAAATGATTCAGTACCTGCTGAAGTCATTAACGAATACCTTGCTCCTGACTCTAAACCCCTGCGGACAATATTCTTTATCATCCTCTGATATTAGAAATTCTAAAATATCATCATATCTTTCATTATAAATATCCTCCATATTTCTGAAGATATTTTCTTAATTTTTCTTATTTGAAATCATTTACCTCTTTGCACTATCTGTATTACATCATAAAAGAAACTATTTTAGTTTCTAAATTCTAAAACATTCAAGTTTAAAATAGGAATATTTTGAAGTAGTGTTGGGAACTGAAGCATGAATTAGTATAATATAATGACACTTGATCAACGTGATTATATTACAGTAAGTCATGCTGAGTTTCTAAATGGAACGTGATGATTCACAGATCATAATATCATCATGTGCTATGTTATACGACTATTGTATTCTATTTAACCTCTAAAATATCAAGAAAATATTTCTTGATGATTCGGCCTTTTCCAAGGTATTCTAGTAATTTGACAAGTCAAGATCGTGCCATCATAATTTCCTTCCTAGAACATTAACAATGTTCATTCCGAAATTCATATCTGTGAATTCTGGACCATTACAAGCGGTACTTAATCGCAAGAAGAAGAAACAAAAGGACAAAACTCCGAAATAGAAATTGGGGTATAAATTGCAGCAAATAAAAGAGAGCATTAACTGTGAATGATAATGATTATAGAAGACAGAAGCAGAGACTTTGAAATATAAGGGAACATATAAAGCCCAACGATAAACCAGAAATTATAAACCATATATATCGATGCATATAGCAATATAAAGACACGAGAGAACTAGAAACACTATAAACCCAAGAGTATAGTAGAAGTAAATAGATTCTTCCGGCGGTAGATGAAAAAGAAGAATGACCGATATAAAAGTTAGAAGTATATAGAGAATCAGAACTGGATGGAGCATATTGATGAATACTTTAAAATATGAGTTGAGGGGGAAAGAATAGAGGGTGATGAAACATGACTAGGAACTTAGAAATTAACAGATTTAACTCACACAATGGCGGAATAAGTGAATCAAACCCTCTAGTGAATAGGTTAAGTTTTTTTTTTATTAATTTAGTCAAACCACAACTAAATCAAGTGTGATTAGATCAACACCTAGAGTTATTATTCACCACCTGGGTGATTTGGACTGACAGAAAATCGGAGGAGCTCACTAGATCTGAGTGTGTGTAACAAATGAGAGGCTTAACCTAAAATGAAGAACATAAGACTTTATATACCCCTGATGTTGACTCACCCATACGATTCATTCATCACACGTACGAGTTGGCTTCATCAGCAGTACGGGTGATCACTCACTCATGTCTTCTCATTTAGGTTGTAATTGTGACTTAGCTCAACATCAACCATGCGTATGAGCCTGTCAGCCGTACTAGTGAGGCTTCACTCGTACGTCTGACTAAGTCTAACATAGTCAAACATCTAAATCTCATTCCTGCAGTTCCTGTAACCACATACAAACATGGATATGATAATAACGAGCAATCATGGTGGCCTATAAACTGTTGTACCTGCAATGGACGTGGGTAGATGTCTAGGGACTTGCATAAAATGCATCAACAGAAGGTGTGAGTTGTAAGGAAACGAAGGAGGTGAATTTATAAGAAAATCTCCGACAGAACAATTAAAATGGACGATCGCATTTAAAGCGGATCATAATTCCCTTGATTACCGGAGAGTCAAATCTTATTAAGAAGATTTTCTTTAAATCCCTTGAAATCTGGGAATCAATCATATCTACGTCAAATGATAAGATGAATCTACACTTACTCATTTCACTCTTCTATGTTAGCTTCATTCGTACTCTTCATATAAATGGATTGTTTATCCAAATTATTCGCTGACGATAAAACTCTAATTTTCAGCCCGTATGCATCATGAAAGCATACTTATTATCATTCACGACCTTTCCACTCAAATTTCGGGACGAAATTTCTTTAACGGGTAGGTACTGTGACAACCCGGAAATTTCCAACCAAATTTAAACTTTAATCTTTATATGTTTCCGACACGATAAGCAATATTTGTTAAGTTAAATTTCAAGAATTTTAAACTATGTTCATACATTCATTCAACCTCGACCAAGTTTCAACGATTCACGAACCATTAAACGAATATGATTATATATGTATATGTGTATATATATTATAACTTGAAACGTAAACAAAATATTAGATTAAAATACTTTATATGATTGTATCTGTTTCAAAATGTTTATCAATGGAATTAGAAGATAAGATTAAATGATTGAATTATCAGATATATTGAATTATGATTACAAGTCTCTGTTGAAAGGCCCACGTTGATTTGAGACATCTTTCCATTTTAACAATATTCGGAAAATGGTAAAGTGATTTATAAATAAGAACAAATTGTCAATCATTGAGAACTAGACAAAGGATAGTGGAAGATTGAATCTCATAAAGACTCGATTGATCTATTTAGTTTCAAACGTACAAAAACGTTTTCAGTTTAAAAAGAACTTTATTATTAAAACGTATATAACTTTTATAAATATCTACAACCACTTTTGACAACTCATTACTTAACTAGTATGATAAAGATAACGATATTTATATTTTATTTTATTAAATATATATAACGATTTAAATTAATATTATATATGTATACGCGTATTATACGTACATAGTTTTATACTTTTACTATACTTAAACTTTACCTTTACTTTATTTTTACTTTACTTTAACTTTAATAATTCATACTTTAATAATTCACTTTAATAATTCATACTTTAATAATTCACTTTAATAATTCATACTTTAATAATTCACTTTAATAATTCATACTTTAATAATTCACTTTAATAATTCAAAAATCTATTATAAATATAATTCAATAGGTTTCATTATTTCATAGAAACTTGAAAATATTTTTCTCTAAACTCTCTCAATCGATTTACATATATATATTTACTCCGTATTATTTCAAGATATTATTAGTATACATAAAATATTACGACGGAGTACTGTCCGAGTGATTTCGAAATTGTTTTTCGAGTGGGATAGGATTAAGGAAATTATGGGTTATAGCTATGGAGGTGATTGAGTATGATTCATGGGTATGCTCGTGAGGTCAATATAGTGTTTATCATTTCCGTTGCGTCTACGTACCTTTCCTGCAATATTGAATCTCAATATTGATACGTGAGTACTCATAATTTAACTTTTACATACTAATAGTGTATCCCTAACTAGTGCTCGAGTATTTAGGATTATGCATGCTTGTACTTTTGATATTGCCATTAGACAGGTTAGGTTGAATGTTGAATTAGTTACACTTGCGGTTGAGATAAGGTATAAGATATGCATGTCCTTGGAAAGCTAGCGAAAAAATAAGAACTTTTCCTTTAGATATCGAATGGCTTCGATGAACGGATTAGAAGTTATAATCAATTGAATTTTCGATATTTTTATTAAAAATGATTATTATTATCGTCGTTTTTATCGTCGTTCTAGTTTTATCTTATTATTATCATTATTATTATCTTTATCAATAAAAGGGATTTATCATTAAAAATTGTTATTTTTTTTATTATTACTATCGTTATTATCGTTAACGTTATAATTAGTATTATTATTATTATCCAATTATTATTATTATTATTATTTTTATTATTATTATTATTATTATTATTATTATTATTATTATTATTATTATTATTATTGGTATTATTATTATTATTATTATTATTATTATCATTATTAATATATATATCATTATTTAAAAATGGTTATTGTTATTGTTATTATTATTATTACTATATTATCATTAAGATAATTATTAGTATTATCGTTAATAATGTTATAGTAACTATCATTATTAATATTAGTGTAATTAAAACAAATATTTGTAACACCTAATTATATTGATTACTATTATTATCATTATTAAGAACACGATATAAAAGACGATTAAAAGCTATTAAACGAAACGATTAGGAAATAATGGGTAAGAGTATCATGATGAAATTAAAATATTATAAGATATTGATTTAGATAAAATTATCGTTCTTATTATTTTTATCATTACTATTATTATTAAAAGTATCGTTAGTTTTAAAACTATCATTTTAACAAAAATTATCATTTTAATAGAAATGTCATTGTTACTATAAAATATCATTATTATTATTATTTTAAATAGAATTATTATTTTAAAGATAATATTAAAAATTATCGTATATATTAAAGTTATCATAATTAGAATTATCGTTTTATCATAACGTCATCTTAGTAATTATAAATATTGATATTTTTATAATAATAATTATTATTACAAAATAATACAACTTTTACTTACTATCATTATAGATATTATTTTATAAAATAAATATGTGATACAAACATATTTTACTACGTGTAATAACTTACTTTAATAATACCTATCATATTATCTTTATGATATTAAATGAACCCTATAAATTTTATTACTTAATATATTTAAAAGTATATTTTATTATATAAATTTAATATAAAATTTTATTTATTAATAAATAAATTATATTATTTACTCTAATAAATCTTTTAAAAATATTTAAAAATATAAAACAACGATATTTAAACTACATATTAATCATGTATAGATTTTTGGAAATTATTTTGAGTCAAATTTACTTTTGTTGACTTTTGCATATTAGTCTCGAGCATTAGGATTGTGGTACACTATGACTTGACCTAATTTGTTAGACAAATATTGATCAACACATAAATATATATAATTAATTTAGGTTCGTGAATCCGAGGCCAACCTTGCACTTGTTCAATGACGTTATATGTATTTTTACTACGAAATACAGTATGGTGAGTTTCATTTGCCTTTTTACCCTTTATATTTTTGAGACTGAGAATACATGCGCTTTTATAAATGTTTGACAAAATAGACACAAGTAATTGAAACTACATTCTATGGTTGAATTATCGAAATCGAATATGCCCCTTTTTATTAAAGTCTGGTAATCTAAGAATTAGGGAACAGACACCCTAATTGACGCGAATCCTAAAGATAGATCTATTGGGCCTAACAAACCCCATCCAAAGTACCAGATGCTTTAGTACTTCGAAATTTATATCATGTCCGAAGGAGGATCCCGGAATGATAGGGGATATTCTTATATGTATCTAGTTAATGTCAGTTACCAGGTGTTCACCATATGAATGATTATTTTTGTCTCTATGCATGGGACGTATATTTATGAGAACTGGAAATGAAATTCATGTGGTCTATTAAAATGATGGAAATAAATGATTATGATAAACTAATGAACTCACCAACCTTTTGGTTGACACTTTAAAGCATGTTTATTCTCAGGTGTTAAAGAAATCTTCCGCTGTGCATTTGCTCATTTTAAAGATATTTCTTGGAGTCTTTCATAGCATATTTCGAAGAACGTTGCATTCGAGTCATTGAGTTCATCAAAGATTATTATTAAATCAATTTATAGTTGGATAGTGGATATTATGAAATGGTATGCATGCCTGTCAATTTTCGATGTAAAGAAAGATTGTCTTTTAAAAACGAATGCAATGTTTGTAAAATGTATCATATAGAGGTCAAATACCTCGCAATGTAATCAACTATTGTGAATCGTTTATAATGTATATGAACGGGTCCTTTCAACATCCACCTTCATTCCCATCAAGAACTTTCAGTTACTACATGCATCATATAAACCCATCACCATCGAAACCACCATAGTAATGATACACTATCTATTTTGTTTGAAAGGACAACAACCTCAATCATCATATGGGCCATCGTCAACCACCACCAAACCGCCATTATTTCCTGTTGCAACCGGACCCATGAACCATCAACAATAAAAGTTGTTGTTGCAGTTATAATTTCTGTTTCTTCCTTGTTGGACAACATCACGAACAACCACCTTCTTTCTCTACTTCACAAATGAGAAACCAAACTTAAATGACATCCATTTTTTTTTTGCTGCTGTTTGGAGACCGAGAAGCACCACCATTCGCCACCCCTATTTTCATTGAACAACCACCACACGTAGCCTGTTCCCTGTCTTCTGTTGCGTTGTAAACCCAGAACCGAAGTAAACCACCTTCTCTTTCTCTCTCTCTCTCTCTCTCTCATCCTTTTTCCTCTCTCTCTCTCTTCGCGAATAATCACTAAACCACCATCATCATTTGCAGCTTACCCTTACTACTGCAGTCTTTAACAGCCATAAACAACCGTCACCACCACAACCATGTTGTTGATCGAGCAAGCCGTTGCTATTTCTGTTTATGTCGCGAACCAAACCACACCCATTAATTTTCTAAACGGTTCCTGTTACAATCACTATGTTCCATTTTTTTTCCACTGTTATGATCTCGATTATACTGCTGTATTTACGATGAAGGTGGATGATGATGATCATGTTTAAGTGAAGTGGCGAGGAAGATTGATTACGAAATGGGTGTTGTGCAGAAGAAGAAGAATGAACGGGAATAATGGATAAATCGATATAAGTTGTGATTTAAACAGAAATGTCTTCAGCAGAGCAATGGTTCAAGTTGCTGTGTTAGGCGAGATAGGCGAGAGGACCAGGGTTCAATTCCAGGATGTAACATTTTTTTTCTTTTAATAATAATTCTGATTTGGGCCGAAATATTATGCTGTGGAACTTTCAATTTGGGCCGAATTATAGAGAACGGGTTATAAAGATTTGAGTGGGCTGTTAAAATAGAAAAACAGGGTTAGAGAAATGGTTTAGGGGTGGTTGCATGGAACGAGAGGTCTTGGGTTCGAGTCCGGTTTAAGGCGTTTTCTTTTTAAAAGAGTTTTTGAGGTAGTTTTCCATTTTAAAAATTATTACTATTATTATTATTATTATTATTATTATTAAGTGTTAATATTATTTTTATTTATTATAGTTATTATTGGTATTATAATTAATATTTGTTGGTATTAAGTATGATGAATCTTAGAATTTTTATTGTTGTGAACATTATTATTAATTATTGTTATTATTAGTACTAATACATGAAATGAATATAACTTATGATTACAAGTAAAGTTACAAAAATGAATATTATCATTATTGTTGTAAGTTGAGTATTATTATTACTATCATATTACGATTTATTATTAACAGTAAATATTAGTATTATCATTATTATTATCATTATTATGTTATCAGATCATTACAAGTATTATTAATATTACTAAGCATCATTGTTAGAATTATCATTTAAACATTAATACTATTAAAATGATTACTAACATTATTATTAAAACTATTATTATTAAAATTACCATTATTATTAAAAATATTATTTTTATGAAAACTATCATTATATCTTATCATTATTATCCTTTCATCAAAATATATTATTATTATTATTATTATTATTATTATTATTATTATTATTATTATTATTATTATTATTATTATTATTATTATTATTATTATTATTAAACCCATATTTTCCAAAACTATAATTTTAACCAATAAACGATATATATAAATATATATATATATATATATATATATATATATATATATATATATATATATATATACAAAGTTATATTTAATACACATAACATAACAAAAGTAATATTTTTATTTAAACATATATAAAAAGAATATATAGAAAACGTATAGGTTATTAATATAAAAATAATATAATTAATAATATATATATATATATATATATATATATATATATATATATATATATATATATATATATATATATATATATATATGTTGGTTCGATTTCAATTATGTATATTAATGAATATACAAATAATATAGGTTCGTGAATCCGAGGTCAACCCTACACTTGTTCAATGTCGTCATATGTATTTTTACTACAAAATACAGTATGGTGAGTTTCATTTGATCCCTTTTACTCTTTACATTTTTGGGGCTGAAAATACATGCACTGTTTTAATAACCGTTTTACAATATTTATATGCGTGAGTTTCATTAATCCCTTTTTAAATGCTTTTGCAATATATATTTTTGGGACTGAGAATACATGCGCTGCTTTTATAAATGTTTTACGAAATAGACACAAGTAATCGAAACTACATTCTATGGTTGAATTATCAAAATCGAATATGCCCCTTTTTATTAAGTCTGGTAATCTAAGAATTAGGGAACAGACACCCTAATTGACGCGAACTCTAAAGATAGATCTATCGGGCCCAACAAGCCCCATTCAAAGTACCGGATGCTTTAGTACTTCGAAATTTATATCATGTCCGAAGGAGGATCCCGGAATGATGGGGATATTCTTATATGCATATTGTGAATGTCGGTTACCAGGTGTTCAATCCATATGAATGATATTTTTGTCTCTATGCATGGGACGTATGATTATGAGAAATGAAGTATGAAATCTTGTGGTCTATTATGTAGCGACCCCGACAAATCGTCAAGTGACGGCGTCGACTACGTAGGTCCCATTACCTGGTCATAAGTCTTTAAAACAGACGTTTGACCCAAAATATGTCGCATCCATTCAAGTGTAAAGATTATTTCAAAGTTTACAAAGATAATTGACCACAAGTTAAGTTACAACGTTAAGTACAAATGAAAACTATGCGACCCAGTTTAAATAAGTTCAAAAGATGCTCCAAAATGCATGTATACTCGACATCCAAGCAAGTATCAAAAGAGTGCGGAAGCATGTATCACTAAGCATTCAAAACCTGAGAAAACATAGAAGAATCTGTCAACGAAAACGTTGGTGAAATCATAGGTTTAGTAAGTATTAAACGTTGTTTTTGAACCACAAGATTTTGTATTTCCATAACGTAGATTATCCAAATCATTTGCATTCCAAAAGTGTTGTTATACGCGAGCACTCAATTATCAAAACTTAACCAACGTTACCCCATCACACAGTGCTAGAACCCACACTAAAACACAAAAATATATTTCATCCGCATAACGGTAGCGAACCGTCCGAATGAGGGTTTGTTAAACCCGTATGGCCACACAATATAAGTTCTCGCTTACACCCTGCAAGTGTAACTAATGATAATCGAATTGAGGCATTTTTGTTCTAACTCGCACGTGGAATGTTTGTTTTCACACTTGTGTTCAAAACATAAAAGTAAGTAGTACAAGATGTAACAAAGTATATGTTTTCTCAGCCCACGATTTAAAAGTATAAAAGTTGTTGAAAAGGTGGGACTATGATCTCACCTTGAGCGCGAGAGTTAATAAAGTACTTCAACAAGTAAACGCGTGCAAAGACAAAGCTAGTCTTGACCTAAACATATAGGTTATATCAATATCGGTAAGCACAAACGGTCAAAGATGTTCAATTAGTCCTATGGCTCGTTACGACTCGATTATATTAACATGTGAATCAACTAGTCAAGTTTCATGCAAGTTACAAGTAAATAATCATGTTAGAAAGGTTGCATAAGTATTTGGTTAAGTTTGACAAAAAGTCAAACTTGGTCGGGTCAAAGTCAACGGAAAAGTCAACGGGGTCGGGTTGGGTATCCGACAATTTTTCTAAGTTATATAATCATATATGAGCATGTTGGCCAAGTTTCATGTTAATTGGAGGTCCGTAGCATAGCAAACATTTTACGTCAAAAGATCAAAGCAAACAGCCCATTTTAGTGTATCAGGACGGTCCCAAAAATCAGGACGGGGTCCTGATATGAAGAGTGGGACGGCGTCCCAATTGTCAGGACGGCGTCCCAATATGAAGGGTGGGACGGCGTCTAGGTGGTTGGGACGGCGTCCCAAAAGGCTTACAGGTCCTGTTTGCAGAAAACACAAGGCACGAGCCAAACTTCAATCAATCCTAGTTTATGATCCGCAAACAATCAAGACATGTATTTTATATCACCGGAAAGCTCTTTCGACAAGGAACACAACTAGATACATTTCCTAAATCAAATTTATCATTTTAGACAACAAAAATCTCGTCGAAAGTTCGTTAAACGTTCCAAAACAAGGTTTCAAGTTCATCAATTACAATTCAAGTTTCGGGAATCCAATTTATACATATGATATGCCGTTTTGAAGGTAATGAAACATGTAATACAACTAAACACTTACTAACAACATTTCATGGCATTCAAATCATCAAAAGTTCATTTAAAGTCTATCAAACTCTAACGAAAATTCACAAAAATCAATAGTCAAGAGTTTGATGTTTCCTTAATCAACCTATACATCAAAACGAAGCTAAAGATACTAGTAACACTTTTAAAACATGCACTTTAACAATCTAACAACATTTGATCATCCAAAATCAAGGATTTAGCAAGCAATTTTCATAATGAACTAGTTACTCCCAAAAACAACAAATCGAGCATACAAATTACATACACGACATCACAATGAGCCATAGACACCAATTAACATACTTTTAAGTCAAGAACACGAATTTAAAGAAATCTAGTGTTTAAGAAATGTTACCCAAAATCGAAGTGGTTAGCATCAAATTGAAGAGGATGATGAGAGGATCAAGAATATGTAGTTTGTTTGGATTGAAGCTCGCTTGAACGGATTTGGATGATGATTTAAGGTTTGAATGTTGAGAGAGTTTGAAAGTATCAAAAAGGAAGAAGGAGGTGAAATGAATGGATGGAGGAGAAGGGTTGACTAGTTGACCTAGTCACTAGTTTGACCCTTTGGCGACTTTAGTCCTTCGAGTTCAAATCGGGTGCGGGATATAACCAAACGATTTATTTTAAGTTACACGGGAGTACGGGAGATATTGAAATCCGATAACGAGAATATTTAAAACGTTACATAACAAAGGATACGAATCTAGATACGAAGGGTATTATTTAAAAAGAAAAAGACGGGCGTTAAAATAATTTAACGGAAAAATGCGGGATGTTACATTATCCACACCTCAAAAGAAATTTCGTCCCGAAATTTAGTTGGAAGTAGTAGTCGATATCTCTTACTCGAGACTTTACGTTGTCAATGTTATGAATAAGTGAAGGCACGTCCTTGAGTGTTCTCATGAATTTGGATAGTTAGGGTATTTCGTTGTATTAAGGTTCGGTTTTTACGATACCTGGTTTCAACTGGTTTTCCTATGAAGAGAAGTTTGTCATCGATAGTTGATGTATCTAGCAGGATTGCACGTTCCTGTTCCGCAGGACACGTTTCTAAGTTTGTTACATGGTACACAGGGTAAGCGGAAACTTAATTGAGTCAGAAGTTCCAAACGGTAGGAAGCGGTTCCAATACGCCCCAAGGTTTCAAAAGGGTTAACGTGTCGCGAGTTTAACCTTCCCTGATTCCCGAAACGGATTACACCTTTCCAAGGTGCGGGTTCTCAATATTACACTGTTACAGGGATTTTGTGAGGTTTTCATCTAAGTTTGGTATAACTCTTTTGGTGACTATGGGTTGTCTCGAGCCCTTCTCGGACTTGAATGATCTCAATTGTTGTTTCTTGATTGAGTTCAGATTCTGTGTTTGTTTGCCACATGCGTTGGTTAAATGAACAGGGGTACGACATTAGCGGTCATATAGGGTTTCGGAAAGTGCGGGTGAACACACGAGTGGTAACTACTGTTGTACGAGTGATCTACTAAAGGTGACAATACGAGTTTGTGACATGTCTTTCCAAGACGTAAATCGTTCGTTTGCTCGGTTCATCGGTTTGTGGGTGGTACGTGGTACTCATGTCTAAGCGGGTCTCCAGGGTTTCTTGTAAAACTAGAAGTGAAACGAGTATTTCGATACGGGATAATCGACAAGGATACACCGTGTTGGAATAGAATCTCTTAAGATATGTTTGAACAAGTTAGTTAGGGTTCAAAAAAAAAAAATGTTCGTTAGGACTATTCACCCTCGTGGCGAATACTAATGTAATGTGAGGAGTTTCTCTATCCATGGAGAAATGTTACAAGGAGTTTCCTTAAACGGAAATGCGAGCGATAAAGATAGGAGTGAAATGAGGACTGAGAATAGGATGAGCTTACATCTCGAGGTTGCCATAACGTGCCTCTAGTTGTCGAAAATTGAAGTCTGGAAGAGAAACAAGATAGTACACGTAATTGTATAGTTCGGGGTTGAATAATAGTTGGCCGATTATCAGAAACACAAGGACGTTAAGTCAAAGAAGAGTGAAGTATCGTTGGATTGTGTGTTATCTTAAATTCCAGTAATATCAGACAGTAACGGTGAAATAACAGAGGTATGTGTGTGGTACGTGATGACGAGAAAGTTGATCGGATCTACAGTTTAGTATTCGAATTCTTCGTGCAAAATAACGAATTTTAGTTACGTTAATTTTGAGTCGAGAGAGTATGCCTTTCGGCGTTCATGTAGAAATATTTCCATGTTTGAGTTCCATCTGTTGCTATACGATTTTAACTAGAAATGTTGGTGTGAAGAATCACGCTCAAGGTTCGAACACGGAGAGGTTTAAAGTTTTCCCTTAGTGAGTTAACGAGTTTAAAAGTCGGGTAACACGAGAAAAGTCAGAAATGAATCTTCGGTGATAACAGGCGAGATCTAAGATTTTACGAATACAAGTCTGAGTTGAGAGAGTTTCATGATTACGTGTGGCTTGATTTCGAGATTGATTGTAATGCCTTGACCATTAACATCATGGTCTAGAAAATTTGACTAAGTTTAACAGAAATTCTCACTCGGAGAATTTGGTATAGAGTTGCTCTTTTCTCAAAGTTCGAGCGTAAGATGATGATGTTGTTCGTTTGCCTTCTTTACTTGAATAAGTTAAGATGTCATCTATAAATATGATAACAGATTTGTCTAGATAAGTTGCATACGTAGTTTAGGAGGTTCATGAATACGGACGGAGTCCTAAATAAATCAAACGGTACTAAGAGGGATTTACAACTAACGTTGCGAGCTCGGAAAATGGCTTAGGAGACATCGTCTCCCTTAACCCCCAATTGATGATAACCAGAACGGAGGTCGATTTGGAATACACGGGATCCACGCAAATAATCATGAGGTAATGGATACGAGGAAGAGAGTATTGGTTTCCAACCGAAAGTTACTTAGTTCACAATAATCTATACATAAATGTAGGGCAACAATTTCTCCTTAATGAATAGGTTTTGAGTTCCTTAGTTCTATAGGTGTCGAGTCCCATTTCTTAACGCATATCCTCCGATAAAATTTATAGGCACACAATATTTTCCGTCGGTCACTTAAATCGTCTAAGTAGTATCTGGGGGAAAGAGGTGGAATATAAAGAGCACGAGTCAAATCCTTGGTTATAAAACGTCTAACGGTACTCGAATCGAATAAGTATGAAATATACGGTTTGTTGTGAAGAAACGTACCCGTGACTAGTCCATCATCGTCTCGGGCATCCTAGGTGTCGATGTTGTAAGTTCAACGGTGCGCGTTGGTTTTTGCTTTATTCTTTAGGCATTCATTCCTAAAATGACCCGATTGGCTACATTTGTAGCAATTACTCGGCTTTGGTGCGTCGGGCCCCTTTTGAGTGACGGGGGCGGTACTTCCACAATACTTGGCAATATGACCACTACCTTGGCACCGATGGCAAATTAGCTTGCCACATTCACCAAAATGATGCTTGTGGCATTTGTTGCAAAAAGGTCGTGTCCCGGCATAACTTTTCTTGCCGACGGGGGTGAGAGGTTCCTTGGCAAAGTTGTTGTTGTAGTTGCTCGATTGGGGGGCTTCCCATTTTCTTTTGTTGTCACCCGACTCATCCTCGGCTTTAGGTGCCGGCACTTCAATCTCGTCTACTGTTTCGATCAATTGACGGGCCATATTCAGGGCCTCTTGGTGATTACTGGGTTTGGATGACATTACTCCTTGTTTGATGCTCTTGGGAAGACCATCCATGTAAAGTTCAACCCTTAGAGGTTCGGGGGTCACGAGGTTTGGGCACATTAAGGATAGCTCAGAAAATCGTTGATTATATGCCTTTAGGTCATTCCCGACCGCTTTTAAAGTTCTTAGTTCGTGTTCGAGCTTACGGGTCTCTTCGCGCGGGAAGTATTCGGTGATCATCTTTTTCTTTAAGTCGGCCCATGAGAGAGTGTGAGCTTCATCGATACCCACCGACAGCACATACGTATTCCACCATGTGAGGGCGATACCGGCGAAAGTGTGGGTGGAATATTTGACTTTGTCTTGGTCCCGACAACCGCTTATGCTAAAAACGGCTTCTGTTTGCTCAAACCATCGGGTGAGCACAACCGGTCCTCCGGTCCCATCGAAGGTGTGAGGTTTGCACCCCATGAAAGTTTTGTAGGAGCAACCCTCGTTTGAATTACCGACTCCATGGTTGTTGTGGTTGTGGTTGTTATTGATGTCGGAGGAGATACTAGCCATAGCCGCACCTATGGCGGTGGCTATCATGCGTTGAAAAGCTTGTTCGGAAGTTTCATTACGTGGCCCGCGACGGGGAGGCATTGTTCCTTCAAGACACAAGAATATCGTTGATTAGTATTCTCAATAATACTAATCATGATAGGGAATGATGATGTAGAGAAAATTTTCCTTGACTCGCCTTAAATTCTTTATGTCATAATGTCATAATGTCCATATGAATCACCGTAATATAATCCCGGAAATTATATTACCCTGATTCTCATGTGCATTTAACATTACCTCATAAAGTCAAGGTGGCGCATCAACAAAATTTATCAACGTAAGATCAAGATCGAATACGAGTTAGATATGATAGAAGAGTTCGAGTATAGATGCACAAATAGTCAAGTAATTCCTACTTCAGTCTATATGCCAGTTGTAGTCTAGATTCACTTATGTACCCTATGACTCGGGGTGGACACAAATGAACTCTAAATCCCTACAACCAAGGCTCTGATACCACTTGTAGCGACCCCGACAAATCGTCAAGTGACGGCGTCGACTACGTAGGTCCCATTACCTGGTCATAAGTCTTTAAAACAGACGTTTGACCCAAAATATGTCGCATCCATTCAAGTGTAAAGATTATTTCAAAGTTTACAAAGATAATTGACCACAAGTTAAGTTACAACGTTAAGTACAAATGAAAACTATGCGACCCAGTTTAAATAAGTTCAAAAGATGCTCCAAAATGCATGTATACTCGACATCCAAGCAAGTATCAAAAGAGTGCGGAAGCATGTATCACTAAGCATTCAAAACCTGAGAAAACATAGAAGAATCTGTCAACGAAAACGTTGGTGAAATCATAGGTTTAGTAAGTATTAAACGTTGTTTTTGAACCACAAGATTTTGTATTTCCATAACGTAGATTATCCAAATCATTTGCATTCCAAAAGTGTTGTTATACGCGAGCACTCAATTATCAAAACTTAACCAACGTTACCCCATCACACAGTGCTAGAACCCACACTAAAACACAAAAATATATTTCATCCGCATAACGGTAGCGAACCGTCCGAATGAGGGTTTGTTAAACCCGTATGGCCACACAATATAAGTTCTCGCTTACACCCTGCAAGTGTAACTAATGATAATCGAATTGAGGCATTTTTGTTCTAACTCGCACGTGGAATGTTTGTTTTCACACTTGTGTTCAAAACATAAAAGTAAGTAGTACAAGATGTAACAAAGTATATGTTTTCTCAGCCCACGATTTAAAAGTATAAAAGTTGTTGAAAAGGTGGGACTATGATCTCACCTTGAGCGCGAGAGTTAATAAAGTACTTCAACAAGTAAACGCGTGCAAAGACAAAGCTAGTCTTGACCTAAACATATAGGTTATATCAATATCGGTAAGCACAAACGGTCAAAGATGTTCAATTAGTCCTATGGCTCGTTACGACTCGATTATATTAACATGTGAATCAACTAGTCAAGTTTCATGCAAGTTACAAGTAAATAATCATGTTAGAAAGGTTGCATAAGTATTTGGTTAAGTTTGACAAAAAGTCAAACTTGGTCGGGTCAAAGTCAACGGAAAAGTCAACGGGGTCGGGTTGGGTATCCGACAATTTTTCTAAGTTATATAATCATATATGAGCATGTTGGCCAAGTTTCATGTTAATCGGAGGTCCGTAGCATAGCAAACATTTTACGTCAAAAGATCAAAGCAAACAGCCCATTTTAGTGTATCAGGACGGTGTCCCAAAAATCAGGACGGGGTCCTGATATGAAGAGTGGGACGGCGTCCCAATTGTCAGGACGGCGTCCCAATATGAAGGGTGGGACGGCGTCTAGGTGGTTGGGACGGCGTCCCAAAAGGCTTACAGGTCCTGTTTGCAGAAAACACAAGGCACGAGCCAAACTTCAATCAATCCTAGTTTATGATCCGCAAACAATCAAGACATGTATTTTATATCACCGGAAAGCTCTTTCGACAAGGAACACAACTAGATACATTTCCTAAATCAAATTTATCATTTTAGACAACAAAAATCTCGTCGAAAGTTCGTTAAACGTTCCAAAACAAGGTTTCAAGTTCATCAATTGCAATTCAAGTTTCGGGAATCCAATTTATACATATGATATGCCGTTTTGAAGGTAATGAAACATGTAATACAACTAAACACTTACTAACAACATTTCATGGCATTCAAATCATCAAAAGTTCATTTAAAGTCTATCAAACGCTAACGAAAATTCACAAAAATCAATAGTCAAGAGTTTGATGTTTCCTTAATCAACCTATACATCAAAACGAAGCTAAAGATACTAGTAACACTTTTAAAACATGCACTTTAACAATCTAACAATATTTGATCATCCAAAATCAAGGATTTAGCAAGCAATTTTCATAATGAACTAGTTACTCCCAAAAACAACAAATCGAGCATACAAATTACATACACGACATCACAATGAGCCATAGACACCAATTAACATACTTTTAAGTCAAGAACACGAATTTAAAGAAATCTAGTGTTTAAGAAATGTTACCCAAAATCGAAGTGGTTAGCATCAAATCGAAGAGGATGATGAGAGGATCAAGAATATGTAGTTTGTTTGGATTGAAGCTCGCTTGAACGGATTTGGATGATGATTTAAGGTTTGAATGTTGAGAGAGTTTGAAAGTATCAAAAAGGAAGAAGGAGGTGAAATGAATGGATGGAGGAGAAGGGTTGACTAGTTGACCTAGTCACTAGTTTGACCCTTTGGCGACTTTAGTCCTTCGAGTTCAAATCGGGTGCGGGATATAACCAAACGATTTATTTTAAGTTACACGGGAGTACGGGAGATATTGAAATCCGATAACGAGAATATTTAAAACGTTACATAACAAAGGATACGAATCTAGATACGAAGGGTATTATTTAAAAAGAAAAAGACGGGCGTTAAAATAATTTAACGGAAAAATGCGGGATGTTACATATTAAAATTATGAAATGATTCTTTATGATAAACTAATGAACTCACCAACCTTTTGGTTGACACTTTAAAGCATGTTTATTCTCAGGTACGAAAGAAATCTTCCGCTGTGCATTTGCTCATATTAGAGATATTACTTGGAGTCATTCATGACATATTTCAAAAGATGTTGCATTCGAGTCGTTGAGTTCATCAAGATTATTATTAAGTCAATTATATTTGGATATATTATGAAATGCTTTACATGTCTGTCAACTGTCGATGTAACGAAAGTTTGTCTTTTAAAAACGAATGCAATGTTTGTAAAATTTATCATATAGAGGTCAATTACCTCGCGATGTAATCAACTGTTGTGAATCGTTTGTAATCGATATGGACTTCGTCCGGATGGATTCGGACGGGTCTTCACATGTAAGTTTTACTCATTTAAACTTCTCATCTTCCTGAAGTCATGCGTTTAACATCCATCCGACAATTTTATCATCCTTAAATTCGCCCACCTTCTTCCTAAAAATTCTCAAATCTACTCTACAAATTTTCTTTTACCTCTAACGAATTTTTAATTGTCAGTATGTTTATATTTTGATCCAATAAGATATATAATTATAAAAATGCATATTATTATTATCTTCATTTTGACATTGATTTTTATACATCTAAAAATTGATGGGATGCATGCAAATCAATATCTACAAATTCATATCTACAAACCCATGGGATTAACCGATTAACCGACTACATGATTTTCCTTTGCATGAAAATGTTAAATATTACAAACCCATGGGATTAACTGACTGCATAATTTTCGTTTGTATGGAAATGTTAAATTTTACAGGATGCAGTGTTTTCATCCCAATAATGAAAACGTTAAATTTTATAGGATGCAGTGTTCATCCCAATAATCAAAACAACCAACAAAAAGGGTGCATACATATCCAAATTAACTTACAGGATGGGAGACCAAAATATGGATTCATATATTAATTGATGCATACTAAATTAAAACCATTTTTTATTTTATTGCATATTAATCTCAATACTGAAAACAATCAATAGAATTGGATTAGAACGAACTCTGCATTAAATTAAATTTATTTATTAAAAAGAAAACAAAAGACTCATGATGAAACGTGCTTGTCCAAAAGATCGGAATGTTTGCAGTTATAGATTAGAAATTGTTGTGTTATAAATTTCCATTCATGCCCTTTAACTTTTAAAAACTAATTAATATTAATTAAATAATTGGTCCACAAGTATTCTCACAAAATTTTAAAATGAGAATGTTCTCATTGAATGCTCCTATATATATATATATATATATATATATATATATATATATATATATATATATATATATATATATATATATATATATATATATATATATATAAGTTTGAACGAGAATCACAAAAAGACGAGCACTGCGAGAATTTTTTGATTTCATAGTTTTATACATTTAAATGCAACAAATTAATTGTAAAGCGTTAATTAATGCTGATATCATTAACAAAGATATGTTCATTAACATAAATTACATGTTAAATTGTTAATTATATGAAGTGTTCACATTTTATACAAATAGATATCCACATGTGAACGCGAAACTATATATTTGATTATATAGGTAAAATATAAGTTTTTTCAACATTTATAGGGTGATTCAATCTACTCACATGCTAAAATGTTTGTAAGTTAAAAGTTTTCGCAGTTCTCGTCCTTTTTGTGATTCTCGTTTGAACTTTTGACTATATACACACACACACACGCGCGCGCGCACACACACACACACACACACATAAACCAAAAGTTTTTTGTGAATTGTGGTTAAAGTTATTTTAGGATGTTTGTATCTATATATTATATCTATATATCTATATTATATATATTATTAAATTAATTACAAATTAATTAATGGCAAAATAATTACGGAGTACAATTTTTTGGTCTACTAAATAAATAAAAAAGAATACCAATATAAAAAGGTAGTTATAAACATGGGTCGACGTGAATTAGATATCGAGTTAAGTTGGTTGTTGTGGGTTTGTGAGATAAGATATAATGGAAAATATTTTTTATATTACAAGATTCTATTACTAAATAAAAAACCCACTAAAACTTTTTAATGAATATATCTTTCTGTTCGCCGCTAGTTAAATATTACCGCCATCACCGTTCAACTCGAAATAATTTACAAACTAAACGCAATAAATTGTATTCGACACGGAGCTTCGATGCACTACCACGGGGCATTTCCTTTTACCAATAAATATAGAAGTGATTTGAATTTACAGTTTAAGTCCTTAAATTATTTATGAACATGCAAATATAACTATTATAATATTAAGTATACATGACGACTCCCCCGAGTACCATTATTTTGCTGAAATGACTAACAACTTTTCTTAAATTAAACTCGCGGGTTTCTCTTTTATTCAAAAAATAATCGTATATAATAATTCTAAAATAATATAACTTAGACTTTACTAACGTTACGTTTCATGACAAATTTATAAAATACTCATATTAGTATATAATTTATATACAATTTAAAAGATATTAATGGTGAGAAAAAAATTGTAGACATTAAGTTACTAACACCACTTAAAATCACTTTTAAAATTTGTCAACACCACGGACTCTTAAACTCAAAAGAACTTTTAATATTTGTCCACATCACGAGCTCTTAAACTAAAAAGAACTTTTAAAATTTGTCAACACCACGGGTTCTTAAACTCAAATTTTTAAAATTTTTCAACAACACGGGCTCTTAAGTAATTCTTATACTTTTCTTATTATTTTAGTATCGATATTTACATACCAATATGAACTGCAATTTACATTTTTTGCACGGTTTTTTTACACACCCGTGCAACACACGGGCTCAAAAACCTAATATATATATATATATATATATATATATATATATATATATATATATATATATATATATATATATATATATATATATATATATATATATATATAACTATTCAAAACTAAATGTCGAATTTAAATAGATTTTTATTGTTATTTGTGTCAAATTACTTATTTTATTTTAAATCGAAACAGAACTGAATATAAATTACATTTTCGATCTGGGTTACATTTCAGCTTATAAATTTGAATTCGGTTTCGATCTCGATTTGCTTTCAAAAATTTAAACCGAACCCGAATAAGTCGAAACACTAAATACTTAACCGATGAAACTACATGATTAATAAATGTGATAAAAGTTTAGTTAGATTGCCTAAATAAGCATTGTTATAGTACGATTAATAATTAAATTGTTAAAAGTTTTTCTCATTAACTGATAAAATGTGTGCCTTTTGTTATCTCATTCGGAAGCCACTCCCTACTTTTTTTCTCCATAAAAGTTTAAGGGAGTGATTTGCACACTATCTATTTTTAGCCGTACACCACTAAACGCGATTTACAGAGTTGTACAGTACAAACTGTAAAGTATGTGTGGTGGTGTATGGTTAAAAATAAGTGGCATACGAATCATCACCCAAAAGTTTAAGCTTAACTGTGCCATTTGAGTTAGTGAAGCCCAATATCAAGCAGGCCATGGCTTTTAGATGAATTAATGGGGTGCAGGTTGATGCGAAGCCCATAAATGCATACGTGATCATAGCCTTTACCGTTTCTATAAAATAATACATTTATCAACCACCTCTTATTTTATAATTTATTTTATTTTATTTATTTATTAATTTATTTATTGCCAAAAAACGATAACACATTTTAAAAACGAACTCGTTTTACAAAAATAAATTCAATTCAACCGGAAGTACAACAAAGAAATTGGGGAGGCGCACCTAGAAAGCTACAAACGAACGCAAACTATTTAAACCGACCCTCTTTGCAACAATACTATTAAATGTTTTGGTTTTTTATTTTTTGTTTGTTTTGAAAACCAATAATCTCAATACAGCTAATACCAATGAACTTTTGGTCCAACAAAGCAATTACTAATAAAATATTAGCAATCTCATCACTATAAATACCATGCCAAAAATACCATAAATACAAAAAAAAATTAAACGTGTCGCTCGTGACGACTAACCGACAAATGTTACAAAGGAACAAACCAAAGATCAATCCAAGTAAAAGCATTCATAAAATGCAAAAGAGTTGGAATGGTACCTCCAAATTTCTCCATGTTAAACATCTGCCTGAAGTGGACTGAATAAAAAAATAAAAATAAAAAAAATAATGAATTATCTTCACAAAAACAACACAGCATGAAGAGCAACGGCCAATGGGGAGTCAAAAATAAAAAAACAAGGTTCTAAAACCGCAACAAGCAGCAATATAGGGATAAAAGATCTCGGATTTCAATTAGGAATTTGGTGGAACAATGCACAATAAGCGTCCATTCTCCTTGTGTCGTTTCATAATTATTATTAACGAATGTCTCATCTCTGGGAAAGAAGAAAAGATGAATTGGCTAAAAAGATTAAGGCGTAAGAAAATGCCGACTGTAATTGCTTTGCGGGAAACCAAATGCAAAGAAGTTCACAATACCTGGATAGAATCGATTTGTGGGTCACCAAATTTTGGTTTCGTACAAAAAGAATCGTTAGGTTCTTCCAGAGGTATGATCCTTATCTGGGACTGTCAATGAAACTATTGAAAGTGAACTTTCTTTAGCCACAAATGGCCATTTGGCGAGTATTGAATCGGAAGTTGTAATTGTAAACGCTACGGCCCACATCCAAATGAGAAAAAATTTAGATTTTGGGAAAGTATCACTAATTTGAAAAGTTATAATGTTAGTCTGAGGCTATTTTGCGAAGATTTTAAAGAAGCAAGGAACGAATACGAAAGATTTAATTGTGTCTTCAATCAATCATGGGCTGACAACTTTAATGATTTCATAAGTAAATCTTGTCTTATTGATATACCAATCGGGTCGAAGAAATTTAGTAGAATTAGTGATGGTGGTTTAAAAATAAGTAAGATACACCGATTTTTAGCGCCAGAGAAATGGCTACTTTCATGGCAAAATCTACCGGCCATCACTCTGGATCGGGAATACCCGGATCACTGCCCCTTTAATCTAAAGGATAAGTCTACTGACTTCGGGCCTAAGCCCACAAAGGGTCTTTAACACCTGGTTCAAATTTGAAAATGCTGACTCAATCATTGAAAAAAGCTTAAAAATCGACTGTTGTTGGGCCCAGGTCCGACTGCAATCTGCCCAACATACTCAAATATGTAAGGATTGCTTTAATAACAATTGTACATCACTCGAATGATTTGATGCTCAAATCGAACACCACCTGGATAAAACAGCTGAATTCGAACAGCCGGCCAAAACTGGTCAACAATCTGATGTCGATCACCTTCGATGGATGGATGAAAAAAGAAATTGGGAGAAAAAAGAAAGAATGAAATCTGAAATGATGAAACAAAAGGTTAAGGTTAAATCGACACTAGAAGGTGATGGGAATTCAATATATTTTCATAATTATATCAAACTAATACTCAACAAAAACACAATATGAGGGGTAACAATTAGCGGTAAATGGTCAGATGAGACGGAATAAATTAAGAATGAAGCTTGGAATTATTTTAACAATATCTTCACATCTAATTCATTATCAGAATCATGCTAACTTAACTTGGAGCCTCACTCTGACTGTATTTCCTTAGCGGATAACATCATGCTTGAAGCCAAATTCGAAGAGAGAAAAAATATGGAAGGCTATTCAATCTGGCGATAGCTCAAAAACCCTTATCCCGATGGGTTTAATATGAATTGTTTTAGGAAATATTGGTGGCTCGTCAAAGAAGATCTCATGGCACTCGATTAGTTTGGAAGAAAATGGAGATTTCTCGTGGTTGAAATGTGTCTTTCATAACTCTCATACCAAAGAAACCAAACTCAAATGGCTTCAATGAATATCGTCCGATAAGATTATCAAACGGATGCTACTAAAATCCTTACAAAAATTCTATCAATAAGATTATCAAAGGTTATCCATAAATCGTGGGGTTGGAATAAACTGCATTTTTAAAAGGTCGTAGCATCTTAGATAGCTTCCTCGTGGCAAATGAAGTTATAGAAAAATTAATAAGAAAGAAGAAGAAAGGTCTCATATTTAAAATTGACTTTGAAAAGGCCTTTGATTGCATTAGCTGTGATTTTATAACTGACATCATACAATGTTTACGATTCGGTTCAAAATGGATTCATTAAATAAAAATGTGTCTATCTTCTTCTTCGATTTCTGTACTTCTACACAGATCCCCTACAAAAGAGTTTACACCCTAAAGGGATGTTAGAAAAGGAGAGCTGATATCGGCATTCCTTTTCATAATCGCAGCCGAAGGTCTAAACATATTGACAAAGAAGGCTATTGAAAAAGAGTTCATAAATGGTTTCGAGGTGGGAAAGACAAGATCGTGGTGTCTCACACACAATACGCGGATGACAGTATCTTCTTTAGAGAAAGGAGCATGTGTAATGCTTCTAACATTGCTAAACGCCTAAAGTGCTTTGAAGATCTATCGGCTTAAAAATTAACTTCAATAAAAAAAACAACATTATGGGCATTGGGGTGGAAAAAGATGAGTTTGACACCTTGGGAAATTGACTTGAATGCTCATTCGGTTCCCTCCCCTTCACATATCTCGGGATTCCAATTAGAACGGCCATAAGAAAGGCATCAATATGGAATCCCATAATTGATAAGTTCAATAAAAGGCTTTAGGATTGGAAGATGAAAACAATTTTCTTCGGTGGTCGCTTAACGATGGTGAAGTCTATTTTTGGTAGTTTACCATCATACGTTTTTTTTCCATTTTCTGTGCACCATCTAATGTCATAAAAATCTTAGAATCAATATGGAGGAATTTTTTTTTTCTTGGGGGGGGGGGGGGGGGGTGGTGGGATGGGTAATGAGATCGGCCACTTTTTTCATACAATAAAGGGGGCTTAAATATTAGATCTTTGCAAAAAAATTATCATTACTTTGTAAATGGTGGTGGCGTCTAAAATTGAGGCTTAACCTCAAAGTTACTAGATGTAATATCTGGTCTTCGGATGGGAGGTGAAAGTGCAGGCGGTGCAGCTTGCCTGGAACTCCACATCGGTTGACCATTAATTAGGATCAGCCATCGATGGCTCCTTCTTAAAAAACTCGAATTTTATGAATGTCGAAGGGTAATGCAGCAAAACCCTCTAAAATTGACTGTTCCTCCTAAACATTGTGGCGCATGTGATAAACTATAGAAAGGTCCAGAGTTTAGTTGTACCTAACCTGTGATAACACCACAAAAAACACCAAAGCGTAAACCTGATAAATAACAGAAAAGTAACTTTTGTAAGAATAGAATTCTCACAAAAAGATCGAATAACTAAAAGTTTAAATCGAAACCAGCACCACTCCCCGGCAGCGGTGCCAAAAAGTTTATGTGTATTTTCTACACCTATTTAAATTAAACTAAACCTAATAATTAACTCCACACAAATGAGCAACTATCTAAATCGTATGTAGCTAGCACAGGTACGTTCAAGTTTGTCCACAGGAAGCAGTTGAATTTAAGAATTTAAAACTAGTAATTATTCTAAGTAAAAAGTAA
This sequence comes from Rutidosis leptorrhynchoides, assembly GCF_046630445.1. Lineage (NCBI taxonomy): Eukaryota > Viridiplantae > Streptophyta > Magnoliopsida > Asterales > Asteraceae > Rutidosis > Rutidosis leptorrhynchoides. Next base: position 142,288,359 of record NC_092337.1, on the reverse strand, counting down.
GGGAGTTTGATTTTAAAACTAAAGAAACTAATAACCACAAATTAAACAAATACGAATTCAGTGAGACAATGGTATTCACTTAGATTCAATTCCATAGGATCTGGATCGCATTTATTAAGATTAATTAATTAGTAAGATAAGATGGTGTCCCTCACTTAGATGCTAATTATAATTAAAGTGTAAGTTAATAATGCTGGTTTCCCTCACGCTTCTTAAGAACACAATCAATTAAACTAACCACTCAAGATGGTGATTCAAATGAAGGATAAATTGGTGTCCCATTTTATCTTCATAATTACCTACTCAATTGATGGTATAGAAAATAAATCTAATTACACTAGTTTCCTGCATACAATTCAACCAATCTAGACTATCTTTCAATAAGTAGACAAGTTTATCAATTTAATAACTTTCGTTACATCTAACAACAGACTTAAAACTAAATGGATCAATCAATAGGAGTAATTAAGAATCATAGATCAAGAGAAATTTATTATATAAACAAAAGATTAGCAATTCATCACCTAGGTTTAATCATCTAAGTGAATACAAGGAATTTAGCTACTCATAGCGATAATGAAAGCAAACAAGCATAAAGATAAACAATAATCAATCATTGTAAAGATTAAAATTAAAGATTAGAGTTTACCAACGATTAACAATTGAAATCCTAGTGTTTAGATGCTCCAAAATACCATAGAAAGCTGTAAAAAACGTAACTCTAACTTAAAAGTTCGTAAAAGAAAAACTTAAAAGCCTGTAAGCTTCATTCGTTTGAAAGCTATCTAGATATAATCTGTATCAACTGGTTACCTGTTCTGCCACAGGATAACCGTGATACTTTGAGATTATTTCAATAAAAGAATACCGTTGAAAATTACATATGACTTTGATTTAATTATTTGTTAATAATATGCTTAAACTGATTAATTAACCTAATTGACAAAAAGATTTGTATTCACACCCCCCCCCCCCCCCACTTACAAACTTTCGGTTGTTAAATCGGGACCAAAAAATGGTATCATGAAATGTCCCGTTCATATTGATTATAAACGTTCCATATTAATTGATTTCGTTGCGAGGTTTTGACCTTTATATGAGATGTTTTTCAAAGACTGAATTCGTTTTTAAAACAAACCATAACCTTTATTTTATCGACAAGGTTAAAAGGACACCACCTAGATTATCCAGAAATGATAATCTAAAAATATCACACTTACACACTACCGATACATATTGGTTTACAATATTAATATGTTACAACAAAGTAATCTCGAATGCAGTTTTAAACAATATTATACAAACATGCTGACACCAAATCTTGTCCATATATTAGCATGCAACAGCGGAAGCTCTTAATAATCACCTGAGAATAAACATGCTTTAAACGTCAACAAAAATGTTGGTGAGTTATAGGTTTAACCTATATATTTATCAAATCATAATAATAGACCGCAAGATTTCATATTTCAATATACATCCCATACATAGAGATAAAAATTCATTCATATGGTGAACACCTGGTAACCGACATTAACAAGATGCATATAAGAATATCCCCTATCATTCCGGGAAATTCTTCGGACATGATAAAAACGAATTCGAAGTACTAAAGCATCTGGTACTTTGGATGGGGTTCGTTAGGCCCAATAGATCTATCTTTAGGATTCACATCAATTAGTAGATCGGTTTACTAATTCTTAGGCTACCAAGCAAAAGGGGCATATTCGGCTTCGATCATTCACCCATATGATGTAGTTTCATTTACTTGTGTCTATTTCGTAAAATATTTATAAAACTGCATGTATTCTCATCCCAAAATATTAGATTTTAAAAGTGGGACTATAACTCACTTTCACAGATTTTTACTTCGTCGGGAAGTAAGACTTGGCCACTGGTCGATGCACGACCCTATAAAAAATATGTACATATATATATCAAAGTATGTTCAAAATATATTTACAACATTTTTAATACGTTTTAATGTTTTAAGTTTATTAAGTCAGCTGTCCTCGTTAGTAACCTACAACTAGTTGTCCACAGTTAGATGTACAGAAATAAAGCAATATATATTATCTCGAATCAATCCAAGACCTCGTGTATACAAGCCTCAGGCTAGATCACAACTAAAAGTATATATAATATTTTGGAATCAATCTCAACCCAGTATAGCTAACTCCAATATTACTGCATATAGAGTGTCTATGGTTGTTCCGAAATATATATATATATATATATATATATATATATATATATATATATATATATATATATATATATATATATATATATATATATATATATATATATATAGATGGGTCGATATGATATGTCAAAACATTGTATTCGTGTCTATGGTATCCCAAGATTATATAATATATTAGAATACATGTATAATACAATATGAGTTAGCTAGGATATGATTAATATATATTTGTTACCAATTTTCACGTAGCTACAACAAGAAAATTTATCTAATCTTGTTTTACCCATAATTTCTTCGTTTTAAATCTGTTTTGAGTGATTCAAGTTTCTATGGTTTCATATTCAACTTAAGTTTATGAATATAAACATAAAAAGTATAAGTTTATAGTTGGAAATACAGGTTACAAGTCATTTTTGTAAAGGTAGTCATTTCAGTCGAAAGAACGACGTCTAGATGACCATTTTTGAAAACATACTTCCACTTTGAGTTTAACCCTGATTTTTGGATATAGTTTCATGTTCATAAGAAAAATAATTTTCCCAGAAGAACCACTTTTAAATCAAAGTTTATCATAGTTTTTAATTAACTAACCCAAAACAGCCCGCGGTGTTACTACGACGGCGTATATCCGGTTTTACGGTGTTTTTCGTGTTTTTAGGTTTTAAATCATTAAGTTAGCATATCATATAGATATTGAACATGTGTCTAGTTGATTTTAAAAATCAAGTTAGGAGGATTAACTTTTGTTTGCGAACAAGTTTAGAATTAACTAAACTATGTTCTAGTAATTTCAAGTTTAAACCTTAGAATAAGGTAGTTTTATATATATGAATCGAATGATGTTATGAACATCATTACTACCTCAAGTTTTTTGGATAAACCTACTCGAAATGAGAAAAATAGATCTAGCTTCAAAAGATCCTTGGATGGCTTGAAAGTTCTTGAAGCAAAATCATGACACGAAAACAAGTTCAAGTAAGATTTCCACTTGAAATAAGATTGTTAAAGTTATAGAAATTGAATCAAAGTTTGAATATGAGTATTACCTTATATTAGAAAGATATCTTACTGTAAATAAGAAAGATTTCTTGAGGTTGGATGATCACTCGAAGTGGATTTGCAAGATTGGAAGTAAGCTAGCAAACTTGGAAGTGTTGTTGGTGTGTTCTTGAGTAGTTGTTTTATAACTTGGTTTAAGTATGGATTTATGAACTAGATTGAGCTAGATTTTAATGAAGATGATGAAGAACACTTAGAACAAAGTAAGAATACTTGAGAGAGAGTAATTTGATTCAAGAAAAATTGAAAATGAATGTGTTTGTGTACTCCTCCATTCACGTGAACTTTCATACATCATATAGGCTCCATTAGTTTGTTATTTTGTGAGATATTTCATGCTAGATGTTAAATGATAGTTCCCACATAGTTAGGTGACTCACATTGGCTGCTAAGAGCTGATCATTGGAGTGTATATACCAATAGTAAATACATTTAGAAGCTGTGTATTGTACGAGTACAAATACGAGTGCATGCGAGTAGAATTGATGATGAAAATGAATGAGGATGTAATTGTAAGCATTTTTGTTAAGTAGAAGTACTTTGATAAGTGTCTTGATATCTTTCAAAAGTGTATGAATACATATTAAAACACTACATGTATATACATTTTAACTGAGTCGTTAAGTCATCGTTAGTCGTTACATGTAAGTGTTGTTTTGAAACCTTTAATTTAATGATCTTGTTAAATGTTGTTAACCCATTGTTTATTACATCTAATGAGATGTTAAATTATTACATTATCATGATATCATGATGTATTAATATATCTTAATATCATATATATACATTAAATGTCGTTACAACGATAATCGTTACATATATGCCTCGTTTCGAAAACCTTAAGTTAGTAGTCTTGTTTTTACATATGTAGTTCATTGTTAATATACTTAATGATATGTTTACTTATCATAATATCATGTTAACTATATATATATATATATATATATATATATATATATATATATATATATATATATATACATATATATATATATATATATATATATATATATATATTCATATATATGACATCATATAGTTTTTACAAGTTTTAACGTTCGTGAATCACCGGTCAACTTGGGTGGTCAATTGTCTATATGAAACCTATTTCAATTAATCAAGTCTTAAAAAGTTTGATTGCTTAACATGTTAGAAACACTTAATCATGTAAATATCAATTTCATTTAATATATATAAACATGGAAAAGTTCGGGTCACTACAGTACCTACCCGTTAAATAAATTTGGTCCCGAAATTTTAAGCAGTTGGAGGTGTTGACGTATCTTCTCGAAATAAGTGCGGGTATTTCTTCTTCATCTGATCTTCTCGTTCCCAGGTGAACTCAGGTCCTCTACGAGCATTCCATCGAACTTTAACAATTAGTATTTTGTTTTGCTTAAGTCTTTTAACCTCACGATCCATTATTACGAAGGGTTCTTCGATGAATTGAAGTTTTTCGTTGATTTGGATTTCGTCTAACGGAATAGTGAGATCTTCTTTAGCAAAACATTTCTTCAAATTTGACTCTTGGAAAGTGTTATGTACAGTCGCTAGTTGTTGAGGTAACTCAAGTCGGTAAGCTACTGGTCCGATACGATCAATAATCTTGAATGGTCCATTATACCTTGGATTTAATTTCCCTCGTTTATAAAATCGAACAACGCCTTTCCAAGGTACAACTTTAAGCATGACCATCTCTCCAATTTCAGATTCTATATCTTTTATTTTAATGTCAGCGTAGCTCTTTTGTCGACTTTGGGCGGTTTTCAACCGTTGTTGAATTTGGATGATGTTCTCGGTAGTTTCTTGTATTATCTCCGGACCCGTAATCTGTCTATCCCCCACTTCACTCCAACAAATCGGAGACCTGTACTTTCTACCATAAAGTGCTTCAAATGGCGCCATCTCAATGCTTGAATGGTAGCTGTTGTTGTAGGAAAATTCTGCTAACGGTAGGTGTCGATCCCAACTGTTTCCGAAATCAATAACACATGCTCGTAGCATGTCTTCAAGCGTTTGTATCGTCCTTTCACTCTGCCCATCAGTTTGTGGATGATAGGCAGTACTCATGTCTAGATGAGTTCCTAATGCTTGTTGTAATGTCTGCCAGAATCTTGAAATAAATCTGCCATCCCTATCAGAGATAATAGAGATTGGTATTCCATGTCTGGAGACGACTTCCTTCAAATACAGTCGTGCTAACTTCTCCATCTTATCATCTTCTCTCATTGGCAGGAAGTATGCTGATTTTGTGAGACGATCAACTATTACCCAAATAGTATTAAAACCACTTGCAGTCCTTGGTAATTTAGTGATGAAATCCATGGTAATGTTTTCTCATTTCCATTCTGGGATTTCGGGTTGTTGAAGTAGACCTGATGGTTTCTGATGCTCTGCTTTGACCTTAGACACGTCAAACATTCTCCTACGTATTTAGCAACATCGGATTTCACACCCGGCCACCAAAAATGTTTCTTGAGATCCTTGTACATCTTTCCCGTTCCAGGATGTATTGAGTATCTGGTTTTATGAGCTTCTCTAAGTACCATTTCTCTCATATCTCCAAATTTTGGTACCCAAATTCTTTCAGCCCTATACCGGGTTCCGTCTTCCCGAATATTAAGATGCTTCTCCGATCCTTTGGGTATTTCATCCTTTAAATTTCTCTTTTTTAAAACTCCTTGTTGCGCCTCCTTTATTTGAGTAGTAAGGTGATTGTGAATAATTATATTCATAGCTTTTACTCGAATGGGTTCTCTGTCCTTTCTGCTCAAGGCATCGGCTACCACATTTGCCTTCTCCGGGTGGTAACGAATCTCAAAGTCGTAATCATTCAATAATTCAATCCACCTGCGCTGTCTCATGTTCAGTTGTTTCTGATTAAATATGTGTTGAAGACTTTTGTGGTCGGTATATATAATACTTTTGACCCATATAAGTAGTGCCTCCAAGTCTTTAATGCAAAAACGATCGCGCCTAATTCCAAATCATGCGTCGTATAATTCTGCTCGTGAATCTTCCATTGTCTAGACGCATAAGCAATTACCTTCGTTCGTTGCATTAATACACAACCGAGACCTTGCTTTGAGGCGTCACAATATATTCCAAAATCATCATTCCCTTCAGGTAATGACAATATAGGTGCCGTAGTTAACTTTTTCTTTAACAATTGAAACGCTTTCTCTTGTTCATCCTTCCATTCAAATTTCCTCCCTTTATGCGTTAATGCAGTCAAGGGTTTTGCTATTCTAGAAAAATCTTGGATGAACCTTCTGTAGTAACCAGCTAGTCCTAAAAATTGGCGTATATGCTTCGAAGTTTTTGGGATTTCCCACTTTTTAACGGTCTCAATCTTTGCTGGATCCACCTGAATACCTTCTTTGTTCACTATGTGGCCGAGGAATTAAACTTCTTCCAACCAAAATGCACACTTTGAAAACTTAGCGTACAGTTTTTCTTTTCTCAGCAACTCTAGCACTTTTCTCAAATGTTCTTCGTGCTCTTGATCATTCTTCGAGTAAATAAGTATGTCATCGATGAAAACAATGACAAACTTATTAAGATATGGCCCACACACTCGGTTCATGAGGTCCATGAACACAGCTGGTGCGTTAGTCAATCCAAACGGCATAACCATAAACTCGTAATGACCGTAACGCATCCTAAAAGCAGTCTTTGGAATATCATCCTCCTTCACCCGCATTTAATGATACCCAGAACATAAATCAATCTTCGAATAAACTGACGAGCCTTGTAGTTGATCAAATAAGTCGTCGATTCTCGGTAGTGGGTAGCGATTCTTGATGGTAAGTTTGTTCAACTCTCGGTAGTCGATACACAACCTGAATGTACCATCTTTCTTCTTAACAAACAAAACAGGAGCTCCCCACGGTGATGTGCTTGGTCGAATGAAACCACGCTCTAAAAGTTCCTGTAATTGACTTTGTAATTCTTTCATTTTGCTGGGTGCGAGTCTGTATGGAGCACGAGCTATTGGTGCAGCTCCTGGAACAAGGTCTATTTGAAATTCAACAGATCGATGTGGGGGTAATCCCGGTAGTTCTTTCGAAAATACATCGGGAAATTCTTTTGCGACGGGAACATCACTGATGTTCTTTTCTTAAGGTTTAACTTCCTCGACGTTTGCTAGAATGATGTAACAACCTTTTCTTATTAGTTTTTGTGCCTTCAAACTACTAATAAGATTTAACTTCGCGTTGTTCTTTTCTCCGTACACCATTAAAGGTTTTCCTTTTTCACGCACAATGCGAATCGCATTTTTTAACAAACGACCTCTGCTCTCACCTTTTTCAACCAGTCCATGCCAATTATTACATCAAAACTCCCTAACTCGACTGGTATTAAATCAATTTTAAACGTTTCAACCCCCAGTTTAATTTCTCTATCCCGACATATATTATCTGTTGAAATTAATTTACCGTTTGCTAATTCGAGTAAAAATTTACTATCCAAAGGCGTCAATGGGCAACTTAATTTAACACAAAAATCTCTACTTATATAGCTTCTATCCGCACCCGAATCAAATAAAACATAAGCAGATTTATCATCAATAAGAAACGTACCCGTAACAAGCTCCGGGTCTACCTGTGCTTCTGCCACATTAATATTGAAAACTCTCCCGCGGCCCTGCCCATTAGTATTCCCCTGTTTCGGGCAATTTCTAATAATATGGCCTGGTTTTCCACATTTATAACAAACAGCATTGGTATTACTTGCTCCGGCACTATTCATTCCGGCATTACTTGTTTCGACACTATTTGTTCCATTAGTTCTGTAAAACCTTGGTCCGTAAAGCTCACACTTTGTCGCGCTATGACCATTTCTTTTACACCTGTTGCAAAATGTCGTGCAAAACCCCGGGTGATTTTCTTCACACCTATGACATGGCTGATTTTGGTTTTTGTTGCCGTTGTTGTTATTGAGGTTGTTGTTGGGATTGTTATTGTTGTTGGAACGGTTGTTGTAGTTGTTGTTGTTGTTGGGACGTTTGTTGTAGTTATTGTTAGGATTGCGGTTATTGTTGCGATTGTTGTTGCAGTTGTTGGGATAGTTGTTGCGATTGTGGTTGTAATTGTTATTGTTGTTGTAGTGGTGATTCTTGTCACCGTTTTCCTCCCACTTACTCTTGAGTTGTTTTGTGTTGGCTTCTTCGGCCGCCTGCTCTTTAATTCTTCCCTCAATCTAATTTATGAGTTTATGAGCCATTCGACTTGCCTTTTGTATGGAAGCGGGCTCGTGTGAACTCACATCTTCTTGAATCCTTACTGGTAACCCTTTTATAAATGCGTCGGTCTTTTCTTCTTCATCTTCGAACGTTCCTGGACACAATAGGCACAACTCTGTGAATCGTCGTTCATATGTGGTAATGTCGAACCCTTGTGTTTGTAACTCTCTAAGCTCTACCTTGAGCTTGTTGACTTCGTTTCTAGGACGGTACTGCTCGTTCATCAATTGCTTGAATGCCGACCACGGTAGTGCGTAAGCAGCATTTTGTCCTACCTGTTCAAGATAGGTGTTCCACCACGTTAACGCAGTACCTGTGAAGGTATGCGTAGCGTACTTAACTTTGTCCTCTTCAGTACACTTACTTATGGCAAACACCAATTCGACCTTCTCGGTCCACCGTTTCAATCCAATTGGTCCTTCGGTTCCATCAAATTCCAAAGGTTTGCAGGCAGTGAATTCTTTGTAGGAGCATCCTACACGATTTCTTGTGAAATTAGTTCCACTGCTAAATCCAGAGTTATTGTTATTTTGCATTGCAGCCTGTACCGCGGCTATGTTTGCTGCAAGGAAAACACAGAAGTCTTCCTCGCTCATGTTCAAATTCTGACGAGTCGCCGGTGCCATTTCCTTCAAAAAATAGCCCAAAAGAATTAAGTTAATCATATAGAATTTTAAGAGTAGTCAATAGTATTTCGTAGCATAGTATGAACTTATTTATAAAAGTTTTTTCTTCATATTAGCGTTTTATAGTTTTAATTCGGGTAGTACTTACCCGTTAAGTTCATACTTAGTAGTTAATATACAATTCAACTACTACAATTCTATATGAAAAACTGATTATAATAATATTTCACGTTCAAATTTTATACAATATTTTACAAACTTACAATACCGCTATTATACATATAGGATGAAATATGGCACATAATAACTTTGCTACTCAGCAGCTATAAAGGCAATTCTAATTAATACGCAAGTCGTTCAGCAAAAGAAATAAAGACACGTAATTCATAAGTCCAGAAACAAGTCATGCATTCTGGTTTTACTAAGACGACTTCCCATCCTTGGCCTTGTGAAAAGTAACCGTTATGACCATTGGCTAGGCAGCATGTTGTAATGTCGTCAAAAGGACGAGGGTGTAGTGACCCGAACTTTTCCATGTTTATATATATATTAAATGAAATTGTTATTTACATGATTAAGTGTTTCCAACATGTTAAGCAATCAAACTTGTTAAGACTTGATTAATTGAAATAGGTTTCATATAGACAATTGACCACCCAAGTTGACCGGTGATTCACGAACGTTAAAACTTGTAAAAACTATATGATGACATATATATGGTTATATATATAGTTAACATGATATTATGATAAGTAAACATATCATTAAGAATATTAACAATGAACTTCATTTGTAAAAACAAGACTACTAACTTAATGATTTTGAAACGAGACACATATGTAACGATTATCGTTGTAACGACATTTAATGTATATATATATATCATATTAAGAGATATTCGTACATCATAATATCATGATAATATAATAATTTAAAATCTCATTTGATATTATAAACATTGGGTTAACAACATTTAACAAGATCGTTAACCTAAAGTTTTCAAAACAACACTTACATGTAACGACTAACGATGACTTAACGACTCAGTTAAAATGTATATACATGTAGTGTTTTAATATGTATGCATACACTTTTGAAAGACTTCAAGACACTTATCAAAATACCTCTACTTAACAAAAATGCTTACAATTACATCCTCGTTCAGTTTCATCAACAATTCTACTCGTATGCACCCGTATTCGTACTCGTACAATACACAACTTTTAGATGTATGTACTATTGGTATATACACTCCAATTATCAGTTCTTAGCAGCCTATGTGAGTCACCTAACACATGTGGGAACTATCATTTGGCAACTAGCATGAAATATCTCATAAAATTACAAAAATATGAGTAATCATTCATGACTTATTTACATGAAAACAAAATTACATATCCTTTATATCTAATCCATACACCAACGACCAAAAACACCTACAAACACTTTCATTCTTCAATTTTCTTTATCTAATTGATCTCTCTCAAGTTCTATCTTCAAGTTCTAAGTGTTCTTCATAAATTCTACAAGTTCTAGTTTCATAAAATCAAGAATACTTCCTAGTTTGCTAGCTTACTTCCAATCTTGTAGAATGATCATCCAATCTCAAGAAATCTTTCTTATTTACAATAAGATATCTTTCTAATATAAGGTAATACTCATATTCAAACTTTGATTCAATTTCTATAACTATAACAATCTTATTTCGAGTGGAAATCTTACTTGAATTTGTTTTCGTGTCATGATTCTATTTCAAGAACTTTCAAGCCATCCAATATCCTTTGAAGCTAGATTCATTTGTCTCTTTTCTAGTAGGTTTATACACAAAACTTGAGGTAGTAATGATGTTCATAACATCATTCGATTCATACATATAACGCTATCTTATTCGAAGGTTTAAACTTGAAATCACTAGAACATAGTTTAGTTAATTCTAAACTTGTTCGCAAACAAAAGTTAATTCTTCTAACTTGACTTTTAAAATCAACTAAACACATGTTCTATTTCTATATTATATGCTAACTTAATGATTTAAAACCTGGAAACACGAAAAACACCGTAAAACTGGACATACGCCGTCGTAGTAACACCGCGGGCTGTTTTGGGTTTGATAATTAAAAACTATGATAAACTTTGATTTAAAAGTTGTTCTTCTGGGAAAATTATTTTTCTTATGAACATGAAACTATATCCAAAAATCATGGTTAAACTCAAAGTGGAAGTATGTTTTTCAAAATGGTCATCAAGACGTCGTTCTTTCGACTAAAATGACTTTCTCTTACAAAAACGACTTGTAACTTATATTTCCGACTATAAACCAATAATTTTTATGTTTAGATTCATATAATAGAGTTCAATATGAAACCATAGCAATTTAATTCACTAAAAACGGATTTAAAATGAAGAAGTTATGGGTAAAACAAGATTAGATATTTTTTATTTTTGTAGCTACGAGAAATATTAACAATTCTATACAAATCATATCCTAGCTAACTTATATTGTATTATACATGTATTCTAATATATTATGTAATCTTGGGATACCATATACACGTATGCAAATGTTTTGACATATCATATCGACCCATGTATATATATTATTTGGAACAACCATAGACACTCTATATGCAGTAATGTTGGAGTTAGCTATACAGGGTTGAGGTTGATTCCAAAAATATATATACTTTGAGTTGTGATCTAGCCTGAGACATGTATACACTGGATCGTGGATTGATTCAAGATAATATATATCGATTTATTTCTGTACATCTAACTGTGGACAACTAATTGTAGGTTACTAACGAGGACAGCTGACTTAATAAACTTAAAACATCAAAATGTATTAAAAGTGTTGTAAATATATTTTGAACATAATTTGATATATATGTACATATTTGTTATAGGTTCGTGAATCGACCAGTGGCCAAGTCTTACTTCCCGACGAAGTAAAAATCTGTGAAAGTGAGTTATAGTCCCACTTTTAAAATCTAATATTTTTGGGATGAGAATACATGCAGGTTTTATAAATGATTTACAAAATAGACACAAGTACGTGAAACTACATTCTATGGTTGAATTATCGAAATCGAATATGCCCCTTGTTATTAAGTCTAGTAATCTAAGAATTAGGGAACAGACACCCTAATTGACGCGAATCCTAAAGATAGATCTATTGGGCCTAACAAACCCCATCCAAAGTACCGGATGCTTTAGTACTTCGAAATTTATATCATATCCGAAGGGTGTCCCGGAATGATGGGGATATTCTTATATATGCATCTTGTTAATGTCGGTTACCAGGTGTTCACCATATGAATGATTTTTATCTCTATGTATGAGATGTATATTGAAATATGAAATCTTGTGGTCTATTGTTACGATTTGATATATATAGGTTAAACCTATAACTCACCAATATTTTTGTTGATGTTTTAAGCATGTTTATTCTCAGGTGATTATTAAGAGCTTCCGCTGTGGCATACTTAAATAAGGACAAGATTTGGAGTCCATGCTTGTATGATATTGTGTAAAAACTGCATTCAAGAAACTTATTTCGTTGTAACATATTTGTATTGTAAACCATTATGTAATAGTCGTGTGTAAACAGGATATTTTAGATTATCATTATTTGATAATCTACATAAAGCTTTTTAAACCTTTATTGATGAAATAAAGGTTATGGTTTGTTTTAAAATGAATGCAGTCTTTGAAAAACGTCTCATATAGAGGTCAAAACCTAGCAACGAAATCAATTAATATGGAACATTTTTAATCAATAAGAACGGGACATTTCAGTTGGTATCCGAGCGTTGGTCTTAGAGAACCAGAATTTTGCATTAGTGTGTCTTATCGAGTTTGTTAGGATACATTAGTGAGTCTGGACTTCGACCGTGTTTACTTGAAAAATGATTGCTTAACAAATTTTGTTAGAAACTATATATTTTTAACATGTGAATATTATGTGATATATTAATCTCTTAACATGTTTTATATTATGTGATAGATGTCTACCTCTAGAACAAGTCCCATTGACTCACCTAATAATAATGAAGAGTCAAATGTAAATTGGAATGATTCGTGGACTGATTCACAAGTTCCCGAAGAGGAACCAGAAGAAGAGTCGGAACCGGAAGAAGAATCGGAACCGGAAGAAGAAATAGAACCAGTGGGTGAAATAATAAAACGGTTAAGTAGAAGAAAATCCTCAACCAACCGACCAAAGTTAATTATGGTCAATGGTGTTTCCGCCAAGGAAGCAAAGTATTGGGAGGATTACCAATTCTCTGATGAATCGGATCCCGACAAGGATTCCGATGATGTTATAGAAATTACAACAACACAATTTAATAAGGCAAAAGAGAACAATAAGGGAAAGGGCATAAAAATAGAGAAATTTGATTCCAAACCCGATGAACTTTATATGTATCGTCAACACCCGTATTTCTTAATTTGTGACAATAACCCGGGAACCTCTAAACCACCAGGTTTTTCTAAACCAATGTGGAAAACGACGGCTCGTATTAGGGGAACATCATATATCCCTAGAAACTTGGCAAAACGAACCAAAACCGAAGAAGAAGAAACGAGCGATTCGGAATAAGATAGTTGTATTCGTGTGGTGTAATATATGTAATATAGTGTGCTTATGCTTTATGATATATGTAAAAATTGCTTGTATTAATAAGTATTTTTTTATGAATCTAACTCTTGTCTATTTTACAGTATAAAAACACAAAATGGATAGACAACCCACTATTTTAAGAGACCTACCCAGAGACATGATTGATGAAATCTTGTCTAGAGTCGGTCAGAATTCCTCGGCACAACTATTTAAGGCGAGATCAGTTTGTAAGACATTCGAAGGACGTTCCAAGAATGCCTTGGTTTATAAAAGGCTTTCGTTCGAAAGATGGGGGATATCACATTGGGAAATCCATAAGTTACGATGTGTTTACTTTGACGCATATATTGCGGGGAACCCAAATGCTATTTTACGCAATGGGTTAAGAAATTATTTTGACTCAATATATCCGAATATAGGACTTCGTGATTTAGAAAAAGTGGCTAACATACAACATAAAGAAGCATGTTATGCTTACGGGTTAGTAATGTTCGCTTCTCACCAAAGTGAGAACAAGAACATCGGGCTACAACTATTAAACAAAACGTTCCCACAAGTGATGGAGTCGGTAATTGGGGTAAGAAATGAGGTTTTTAGGTTATTACGAGACTGTTGGTCATTACGTAACCTTCATCCTTTTGATGACGTTACAACACATTGTCTTACTATCGGTCACAACGGTTATGTTCCACAAAACCAAGGATGGGAAGTGGTATTAGTAAAACCAGAATGCATGACTTGTTTCTGGACGTATGAATTACGTGTCTTTATTGCCTTTGCTGAACGCCTTATTTATTAACTAGAATTATCTTCGCAACTACTTTGTATCAAAGTTTTATGTGCTATATTTAATGCTATATGTAAAATAGCGGTATTGTAAGTTTGCAAGTTATTTTATAAAGGTTTGAATATGATATATATATTTTTTTTGTGATTAGTTTTTCATATAGAATTGTAGTAGTTGAAATGGTATGTTAGCTACTAAGTATGAACTTAACGGGTAGGTACTACCTGAATTAAAGAGTATAAAACGCTAATATGACGAAAGAGCTTTTATAAATAAGTTCATATTACGCTACGAAATACTATTGACTACTCTTGATATTCTATATGATTAACTCGTTTCATTTGACTATTTTGAAGGAAATGGCACCGACTACTCGACACACCTTGAATATGAGTGAAGAGGAATTTCGTGCCTTTCTTGCTTCAAACATAGCCGCAGTACAAGCCGCGCTACATACCAACAATAACTCTGAATCTAGCAATACAGCTAACGGCGCAAGAAATTGTGTAGGATGCTCCTACAAAGAATTCACTACCTGCAAACCTTCAGAATTTGATGGGACCGAAGGATCAATCGGATTGAATCGGTGGACCAAGAAAGTTGAGTCAGTCTTTGCCATAAGTAAGTGTGCTGAAGGAGACAAAGTGAAGTACACTACGCATACCTTCACAGGTATTGTGTTAACATGGTGGAATACCTATCTAGAGCAAGTGGGACAAGATGCTGCTTACGCGCTACCGTGGTCAACATTCAAGCACTTGATGAACGAGAAGTACCATCCTAGAACCTAGGTCAATAAGCTCAAGTAAGAACTTAGAGGGTTACGAACACAGGGATTCGATATTACTTCGTACGAAAGACGATTCACAGAATTGTGCCTATTGTGTCCGAGAGCGTTCGAAGATGAGGAAGAGAAGATCGACGCGTTTGTGAAAGGGTTACCAGAGAGAATCCAAGAAGATATAAGTTCACACGAGCCTGCCTCCATACAAAAGGCATGTAGAATGGCTCACAAACTAGTGAACCAGATTGAGGGAAGAATTAAAGAACAGGCGGCCGAAGAGGCCAACGTAAAGCTAGTCAAAAGATAGTGGGAGGAAAACGGTGATAAGAGTCACCAAAACAACAACAACTATCCCAACAATCGCAACATCAATCGCAACTACAACAAATGGCAAAACAACAACAACAACTACAACAATCATTCCAACAACAATAACAACCGCAACAACAACAACAATCAGAAGCAGCTATGTCAAAAGTGTGAAAAGTATCACTCGGGGTTCTGCACCGAATTTTGCAAGAAGTGTAAAAGAAATGGTCATAGCGCGGCGAAGTGTGAGGTCTACGGACCAGGGGTTAACAGAACGAAAGGAACAAATGGTGTCGGAACGAGTAATGGCAGAGCAAGTAGTGTCGGAGCAAGTTATGCAAATGTAGTTTGTTATAAATGTGGAAAACTGGGCCACATTATTAGAAATTGCCTGAACCAGGAGAATATGAATGGACAAGGCCGCGGAAGAGTTTTCAATATTAATGCGGCAGAGGCACAGGAAGAGCCGGAGCTTGTTACGGGTACGTTTCTTATTGACAATAAATCTGCTTACGTTTTATTTGATTCGGGTGCGGATAGAAGCTATATGAGTAGAGATTTTTGTGCTAAATTAAGTTGTCCATTGACGCCTTTGGATAGTAAATTTTTACTCGAATTAGCAAATGGTAAATTAATTTCAGCAGATAATATATGTCGGAATCGAAAAATTAAACTGGTTAGCGAAACATTTAAGATTGACTTGATACCAGTAGAGTTATGGAGTTTTGATGTGATAACCGGTATGGACTGGTTGAAAGAAGTGAAAGCAGAGATCGTTTGTTACAAAAATGCAATTCGCATTATACGAGAAAAAGGAAAACCTTTAATGGTGTACGGAAAAAAGGGCAACACGAAGCTACATCTTATTAGTAATTTGAAGGCACAAAAACTAATAAGAAAAGGTTGCTATGCTGTTCTAGCACACGTCGAGAAAGTACAAATTGAAGAAAAGAGCATCAATGATGTTCCCGTCGCAAAATAATTTCCCGATGTATTTTCGAAAGAATTACCGGGATTACCTCCACATCGATCCGTTGAATTTCAAATAGATCTTGTACTAGGAGCTGCACCAATAGCTCGTGTTCCTTACAGACTCGCACCCAGTGAGATGAAAGAACTGCAAAACCAACTACAAGAACTTTTAGAGCGTGGTTTCATTCGACCAAGCACATCACCGTGGGGAGCTCCTGTTTTGTTTGTCAAGAAGAAAGATGGTACATTCAGGTTGTGTATCGACTACCGAGAGTTAAACAAACTTACCATCAAGAACCGCTACCCACTACCGAGAATCGACGACTTATTTGATCAACTACAAGGCTCGTATGTTTATTCAAAGATTGACTTACGTTCGGGGTATCATCAAATGCGGGTGAAAGAAGATGATATTCCAAAGACTGCTTTCAGAACACGTTACGGTCATTACGAGTTTATGGTTATGCCGTTTGGTTTAACTAATGCACCAGCTGTGTTCATGAACCTTATGAACCGAGTGTGTGGACCATACCTTGAAAAGTTTGTCATTGTTTTCATTGATGACATACTTATTTACTCCAAGAATGACCAAGAACACGGTGAACATTTGAGAAAGGTGTTAGAAGTATTGAGGAAGGAAGAATTGTACGCTAAGTTTTCAAAGTGTGCATTTTTGTTGGAAGAAGTTCAATTCCTCGGTCACATAGTGAACAAAGAAGGTATTAAGGTGGATCCGTCAAAGATAGAAACTGTTGAAAAGTGGGAAACCCCGAAAACTCCGAGACACATACGCCAGTTTTTAGGACTAGCTGGTTACTACAGGAGATTCATCCAAGACTTTTCCAGAATAGCAAAACCCTTGACTGCATTAACGCATAAAGGGAAGAAATTTGAATGGAAGGATGAACAAGAGAAAGCGTTTCAGTTATTGAAGAAAAAGCTAACTACGGCACCTATATTGTCATTGCCTGAAGGGAATGATGATTTTGTGATTTATTGTGACGCATCAAAGCAAGGTCTCGGTTGTGTATTAATGCAACGAATGAAGGTGATTGCTTATGCGTCTAGACAATTGAAGATTCACGAACAAAATTATACGACGCATGATTTGGAATTAGGCGCGGTTGTTTTTGCATTAAAGACTTGGAGGCACTACTTATATGGGGTCAAAAGTATTATATATACCGACCACAAAAGTCTTCAACACATATTTAATCAGAAACAACTGAATATGAGGCAGCGTAGGTGGATTGAATTATTGAATGATTACGACTTTGAGATTCGTTACCACCCGGGGAAGGCAAATGTGGTAGCTGACGCCTTGAGCAGGAAGGACAGAGAACCCATTCGAGTAAAATCTATGAATATAATGATTCACAATAACCTTACTACTCAAATAAAGGAGGCGCAACAAGGAGTTTTAAAAGAGGGAAATTTAAAGGATGAAATACCCAAAGGATCGGAGAAGCATCTTAATATTTGGGAAGACGGAACCCGGTATAGGGCTGAAAGGATTTGGGTACCAAAATTTGGAGATATGAGAGAAATGGTACTTAGAGAAGCTCATAAAACTAGATACTCAATACATCCTGGAACGGGGAAGATGTACAGGGATCTCAAGAAATATTTTTGGTGGCCGGGTATGAAAGCCGATATTGCTAAATACGTAGAAGAATGTTTGACGTGTTCTAAGGTCAAAGCTGAGCATCAGAAACCATCAGGTCTACTTCAACAACCCAAAATCCCGGAATGGAAATGGGAAAACATTATTTCATCACTAAATTGCCAAGGACTGCAAGTGGTTTTGATACTATTTGGGTAATAGTTGATCGTCTCACCAAATCAGCACACTTCCTGCCAATAAGAGAAGATGACAAGATGGAGAAGTTAGCACGACTGTATTTGAAGGAAGTCGTCTCCAGACATGGAATACCAATCTCTATTATCTCTGATAGGGATGGCAGATTTATTTCAAGATTCTGGCAGACATTACAGCAAGCATTAGGAACTCGTCTAGACATGAGTACTGCCGATCATCCATAAACTGATGGGTAGAGCGAAAGGACGATACAAACGCTTGAAGACATGCTACGAGCATGTGTTATTGATTTCGGAAATAGTTGGGATCGACATCTACCGTTAGCAGAATTTTCCTACAACAACAGCTACCATTCAAGCATTGAGATGGCGCCGTTTGAAGCACTTTATGGTAAAAAGTGCAGGTCTCCGATTTGTTGGAGTGAAGTGGGGGATAGACATATTACGGTTCCAGAGATAATACAAGAAACTACCGAGAAGATCATCCAATTTCAACAACGGTTGAAAACCGCCTAAAGTCGACAAAAGAGCTACGCTGACATTAAAAGAATAGATATATAATTTGAAATTGGAGATATGCTCATGCTTAAAGTTGCACCTTGGAAAGGCGTTGTTCGATTTGGTAAACGAGGGAAATTAAATCCAAGGTATATCGGACCATTCAAGATTATTAATCGTGTCGGACCAGTAGCTTACCTACTTGAGTTACCTCAATAACTCGCGGCTGTACATAACTCTTTCCACGTCTCGAATTTGAAGAAATGTTTTGCTAAAGAAGATCTCACTATTCCGTTAGATGAAATCCAAATCAATGAAAAACTTCAATTCATCGAAGAACCCGTCGAAATAATGGATCGTGAGGTTAAAAGACTTAAGCAAAACAAGATACCAATTGTTAAGGTTTGATGGAATGCTCATAGAGGACCCGAGTTCACCTGGGAATGAGAAGATCAGATGAAGAAGAAATACCCGCATTTATTTCCAGAAGATACGTCAACACCTCCAACTGCTTAAAATTTCAGAACGAAATTTATTTAACGGGTAGGTACTGTAGTGACCCGAACTTTTCCATGTTTATATATATATATATTAAATGAAATTGTTATTTACATGATTAAGTGTTTCCAACATGTTAAGCAATCAAACTTAT
This sequence comes from Rutidosis leptorrhynchoides, assembly GCF_046630445.1. Taxonomy (NCBI): domain Eukaryota; kingdom Viridiplantae; phylum Streptophyta; class Magnoliopsida; order Asterales; family Asteraceae; genus Rutidosis; species Rutidosis leptorrhynchoides. Next base: position 142,268,782 of record NC_092337.1, on the reverse strand, counting down.
TAAGACTTGATTAATTGAAATAGGTTTCATATAGACAATTGACCACCCAAGTTGACCGGTGATTCACGAACGTTAAAACTTGTAAAAACTATATGATGACATATATATGGTTATATATATATATATATATATATATATATATATATATATATATATATATATATATATATATATATATATATATATATATATATATATATATATATATATATATATATATATATATATATATATATATATAGTAACATGATATTATGATAAGTAAACATATCATTAAGTATATTAATAATGAACTTCATTTGTAAAAACAAGACTACTAACTTAATGATTTTGAAACGAGACATATATGTAACGATTATCGTTGTAACGACATTTAATGTATATATATCATATTAAGAGATATTCGTACATCATAATATCATGATAATATAATAATTTAAAATCTCATTTGATATTATAAATATTGGTTTAACAACATTTAACAAGATCGTTAACCTAAAGGTTTCAAAACAACACTTACATGTAACGACTAACGATGACTTAACGACTCAGTTAAAATGTATATACATGTAGTGTTTTAATATGTATTCATACACTTTTGAAAGACTTCAAGACACTTATCAAAATACTTCTACTTAACAAAAATTCTTACAATTACATCCTCGTTCAGTTTCATTAACAATTCTACTCGTATACACTCGTATTCGTACTCGTACAATACACAGCTTTTAGATGTATGTACTATTGGTATATACACTCCAATGATCAGCTCTTAGCAGCCCATGTGAGTCACCTAAAATATGTGAGAACCATCATTTGGCAACTAGCATGAAATATCTCATAAAATTACAAAAATATGAGTAATCATTCATGACTTATTTACATGAAAACAAAATTACATATCCTTTATATCTAATCCATACACCAACGACCAAAAACACCTACAAACACTTTCATTCTTCAATTTTCTTCATCTAATTGATCTCTCTCAAGTTCTATCTTCAAGTTCTAAATGTTCTTCCTAAATTCTACAAGTTCTAGTTTCATAAAATCAAGAATACTTCCAAGTTTGCTAGCTTACTTCAAATCATGTAGAGTGATCATCCAACCTCAAGAAATCTTTCTTATTTATAGTAAGATATCTTTCTAATATAAGGTAATACTCATATTCAAACTTTGATTCAATTTCTATAACTATAACAATCTTATTTCGAGTGGAAATCTTACTTGAATTTGTTTTCGTGTCATGATTCTACTTCAAGAAATTTCAAGCCATCCAAGATCCTTTGAAGCTAGATCCATTTGTCTCTTTTCCAGTAGGTTTATCCACAAAACTTGAGGTAGTAATGATGTTCATAACATCATTCGATTCATACATATAAAGGTATCTTATTCGAAGTTTTAAACATGAAATCACTAGAACATAGTTTAGTTAATTCTAAACTTGTTCGCAAACAAAAGTTAACCCTTCTAACTTGACTTTTAAAATCAACTAAACACATGTTATATATCTATATGATATGCTAACTTAATGATTTAAAACCTGGAAACACGAAAAACACTGTAAAACTGGACATACGCCGCCGTAGTAACACCGCGGGCTGTTTTGGGTTTGATAATTAAAAACTATGATAAACTTTGATTTAAAAGTTGTTCTTCTGGGAAATTGATTTTTCTTATGAACATGAAACTATATCCAAAAATCATGGTTAAACTCAAAGTGGAAGTATGTTTTTCAAAATGGTCATCAAGACGTCGTTCTTTCGACTAAAATGACTTCCTCTTACAAAAACGACTTGTAACTTATATTTCTGACTATAAACCTATAATTTTTCTGTTTAGATTCATAAAATAGAGTTCAATATGAAACCATAGCAATTTGATTCACTAAAAACAGATTTAAAATGAAGAAGTTATGGGTAAAACAAGATTGGATATTTTTTTTTGTAGCTACGGGAAATATTAACAATTCTATACAAATCATATCCTTGCTAACTTATATTGTATTATACATGTATTCTAATATATTATGTAATCTTGGGATACCATAGACACGTATGCAAATGTTTTGACATATCATATCGACCCATGTATATATATTATTTGGAATAACCATAGACACTCTATATGCAGTAATGTTGGAGTTAGCTATACAGGGTTGAGGTTGATTCCAAAAATATATATATACTTTGAGTTGTGATCTAGCCTGAGACGTGTATACACTGGGTCGTAGATTGATTCAAGATAATATATATCGATTTATTTCTGTACATCAAACTGTGGACAACTAATTGTAGGTTACTAACGAGGACAGCTGACTTAATAAACTTAAAACATCAAAATGTATTAAAAGTGTTGTAAATATATTTTGAACATACTTTGATATATATGTACATATTTGTTATAGGTTCGTGAATCGACCAGTGGCCAAGTCTTACTTCCCGACGAAGTAAAAATCTGTGAAAGTGAGTTATAGTCCCACTTTTAAAATCTAATATTTTTGGGATGAGAATACATGCAGGTTTTATAAATGATTTACAAAATAGACACAAGTACGTGAAACTACATTCTATGGTTGAATTATCGAAATCGAATATGCCCCTTGTTATTAAGTCTGGTAATCTAAGAATTAGGGAACAGACACCCTAATTGACGCGAATCCTAAAGATAGATCTATTGGGCCTAACAAACCCCATCCAAAGTACCGGATGCTTTAGTACTTCGAAATTTATATCATATTCGAAGGGTGTCCCGGAATGATGGGGATATTCTTATATATGCATCTTGTTAATGTCGGTTACCAGGTGTTCACATATGAATGATTTTTATCTCTATGTATGGGATGTATATTGAAATATGAAATCTTGTGGTCTATTGTTACGATTTGATATATATAGGTTAAACCTATAACTCACCAACATTTTTGTTGATGTTTAAGCATGTTTATTCTCAGGTGATTATTAAGAGCTTCCGTTGTCGCATACTTAAATAAGGATAAGATTTGGAGTCCATGCTTGTATGATATTGTGTAAAAACTGCATTCAAGAAACTTATTTCGTTGTAACATATTTGTATTGTAAACCATTATGTAATAGTCGTGTGTAAACAGGATATTTTAGATTATCATTATTTGATAATCTACGTAAAGCTTTTTAAACCTTTATTGATGAAATAAAGGTTATGGTTTGTTTTAAAATGAATGCAGTCTTTGAAAAACTTCTCATATAGAGGTCAAAACCTCGCAACGAAATCAATTAATATGGAACGTTTTTAATCAATAAGAACGGGACATTTCAGAGGGTTTCGTAATGTCCAACAGCCCCGTAATAATCTAAAAACCTTATTTCTCACCCCAACTACTGAATCCGTCACTTGTGGGAAGGTTTTATTTAATAGTTATAACCCGATGTTCTTTTTCTCACTTTGATAAGAAGCGAACATCACTAACCCGTAAGTATAACATGCTTCTTTATGTTGCAGGTTAGAAGCTCTTTCTAACTCACAAAATCCTATGTTGGGATATGTTGAGTCAAAATAGGTTTTTAACCCGTAGCGTAAAATTGCATTAGGGTTCCCCGCATTTAACGCTTTAAAGAAAACACGGCATAACGTACGGTCTCCCCAATGTGATATACCACACCTATCAAAGGAAAGCCTTTTATAAACTAAGGCATTTCTGGAAAGTCTTTCAAATGTTTGACAAGTTAATTTCGCCATAACTAAATGTGCTGATGAATTCTGACTGACTCTAGACAAGATTTCCTCAATCATATCCTCTGGTAGGTCTTCTAAAATATTCAGTTGTCTACCATTAACGTCCATTTTGTTTTTATACTATAAAATAGACAAGGATTAGATTCGTAAAAGATAATTAACAAACAATACAAGCAATTTTTACATAGAACATAAAAGTACAAGCACGCTACAATACATATAATACACAACATGATTACAACCCTCTAATCTGAATCACTGGTTTCATCTTCTTCGGACTTGGTTCGTTTTCCTAATTTTCTGGGGATATATGGTTTTCCTCTAATACGAGCAGTCATTTTCCACAATGGTTTAGAAAAACCTGGTGGTTTAGAGGTTCCCGGGTTATTGTTACATTTTAGGAAATATGGACGTTGCCGATACATATAAAGTTCATCGGGGTTGGAATCAGGTTTCTCTATTTTTATACCTTTTCCCTTATTATTTTCTTTTGTTTTATTAAATTGGGTCGAGGTAATTTCTATAACATCATCGGAATCCTCATCGGGATTCGATTCATCGAAAAATTGGTAATCTTCCCAATATTTTGCTTCCTCGGCGGAAACACCATTGACCATTTTTGACTTTGGTCCGTTGGTTGAGGATTTTCTTTTATTTAATCGATTTACTGTAGGTATGAATATTTCTTCCTCCGGAACCTCTTCTTATTCCGGTTCCTCCTCTTTCGGTTCCTCCTCTTCCGGTTCCTCCTCTTCCGGTTCCTCTTCTTCCGGTTCCTCCTCTTCCGGTTCCTCCTCTTCCGGTTCCTCTTCTTCCGGTTACTCTTCTTCTTCTGGTTCCTCTTCGGGAATTTGTGAATCTTCCCAAAATATATTCGACTCTTCATTATTATTAGGTGAGTCGATGGAATTTGTACTAGTGGTAGACATCTATCACACAATATGGAACACATTAAGAGGTTAATATATCACATAATATTTACATGTTAATAATATATAGTTTCCAACAAAAGTGTTAATCAATCATTTTTAAAGAAAACACGGTCGAAGTCCAGACTCAGTAATGTATCCTAACAAACTCGATAAGACACACTAATGCAAATTTCTGGTTCTCTAAGACCAACGCTCGGATACCAACTGAAATGTCTCATTCATATTGATTATAAACGTTCCATATTAATTGATTTCGTTGCGAGGTTTTGACCTCTATATGAGACGTTTTTCAAAGACTGCATTCGTTTTTAAAACAAACCATAACCTTTATTTTATTGACAAGGTTAAAAGGACACCACCTAGATTATCCAGAAATGATAATTTAAAAATATCACACTTACACACTACCAATACATATTGGTTTACAATATTAATATGTTACAACAAAGTAATCTCGAATGCAGTTTTAAACAATATTATACAAGCATGCTGACACCAAATCTTGTCCATATATTAGCATGCAACAGCGGAAGCTCTTAATAATCACCTAAGAATAAACATGCTTTAAACGTCAACAAAAATGTTGGTGAGTTATAGGTTTAACCTATATATTTATCAAATCATAATAATAGACCACAAGATTTTATATTTCAATATACATCCCATACATAGAGATAAAAATTCATTCATATGGTGAACACCTGGTAACTAATAGTGCTCCAAATGAACATATATTTAGTCGCAATATCATCCCAATATGTAAAGTTTTTAGTTGTAATTATTTTATTTTTAAGTTGTAATCGTTTAAATAAATAAATTTGAAGACAAAGCACGAAGATTAAAGAATTGAAGAAAAAGTGCCACTAAAGCCTGAAAAGTGCCACTAAAGCCATAGTGCACTCAAAAGTGCCACTAAAAGTGAGTTAAAGACTTGCGCGGATTTTGGGAGTTAAGGAAAATAATTTTTTGTGCAAATTAAAAATTGCAAAACGCAAAGTACAAGATATTAAATTATACGAAAGGACGTTCGAAAATCCAGAATCGGGACCTGAACCAACTATCAACGCCCGACGTAACAGACCTAAAATTACAAGTCTACTATGCACAAGAATAAAATATAATATATAAATAATTATGTAAATTATTTATATATTATAAATATATATATTAAATCATGTCGACAAGCTATGAGACAAAGGATCCTGAGCTGAAAAACCAGGCCATGCGATCGCATGGCCATCATGAGATAATCTCATGCGATCGCATGCGCCAAAAAGGCTGGCCACATTCCTATAAAAGCCAGCGAATTCGATGTATTATGGACACCATCAATCTATCTCTCTGTCTATAATATATAATAAATAAATATATATATATATATATATATATATATATATATATATATATATATATATATATATATATATATATATATAAAATATATAGTATAGGGTAGTTTTATATTAGTTAGTTTGGGTTATGTAACGGTTATTTTACGGGTTTTGAAGTCGAAGTTCTGTCCGTGTAACACTACGCGATAAATAATCAATGTAAGCTATGTTCTTCTTTTTAAATTAATGTCTCGTACTTAAGTTATTATTATGCTTATTTGAGCCGAAGTAATCGTGATGTTGGGATAAATATTAAGATGGGGTAATTGGGCTTTGGACCATAATTAGGGTTTGGAAAAAAGAACGACATTTGTAGAAATTAGACTTTGGGCTATTAATGGGCTTTATATTAAATTAATGATACCTCGTTAATTTAATATAAAGGTTATAATTTGACGTATCTATAAATAACCACATACGCTTAATCGAACACGGTGGGCGGGATATCTATAAATACCAATCATTGTTCATTTTACCGGACACGGAACTGGATTAATAGTTAATGGAATCATTAAAACAGGGGTGGATTACATTCAAGGGTAATTGGTGTAATTGTTAACAAAGTATTAAAACCTTGGTTTACACAGAGTCGATAACCTGGTGTATTCATTAAACAAAGTATTAAGACCTTGTTACAGTTCGAATCCCCAATTAGTTGGAATATTTGACTTCGGGTATAAGGTTAAATTTGCCGAGCATTTTATAATTATGACCGATGAACTGTTATGGACAAAAACCAGATAGGTTTCAAATACATCCAGGACAAAGGACAATTAACCCAGGGTAATAAATAATCAAAACGTCAAACATCATGGTTACGGAAGTTTAATGAAGCATAATTATTATATTGTTATTTATTTTACGCACTTTAATTATTGTCATTTGTATTTACGCTTAAGTTTTAAAATCGAAAAACCGGTCATTAAACGGTAAACCCCCTTTTATATATTATTACTATATATAATATATTTTGTACAAATATAATTGTTTAAAAATATAGTGTAAAATAAGTCGTCTGCTTGTGGAACGAACCGGACTTACTAAAAACTATACTACTCTACGATTAGGTACACTACCTATAAGTGTTGTAGCAAGGTTTAGGTATATTCCATCTGTAAATAAATATTTAAAACTTGTGTATTTTGTAGTATTTCCTAGTAAAAATTTAATAAGTATTTCGTACCCCTCCGCTGCATCATCAAGTTTTTGGCGCCGCTGCTGGGAACTCGGCGAAATGCTATATTTTTAATATATATTTGTGTAAATATATTTATATATAATTTTTAGAAAAACAATATATAAAAAAAGATAAATAAAAAAACCTGAAACCCAGGCCCATGCGGTTGCATGAGCCGGGTGCCTTAAAACCATGCGGTCGCATGGCCTGATCTGACACGCTAGAAACCCTTATTCAGCATTTATTACGGGGTATTATTTATTATTATTATTATTATTATTATTTAGGGTTATTTATTTTAATATTTAGTTTTAGTTTTAATTTAATTTGTAATTTAAGTTTTAATTAGTTTTATAATTATAAAAAAATTAATACTTTTATAAAATATATAATATAAAAATAATATTTTTATAAAATTTGTATTTTTATCATTTTAATTACAATTTGTATTTTTATCGTTTATTCGTAATATTTGTATTTTTATCGTTCTTAATTAGTTTTAAGACTAGTATTTTGCCGTAGCTTATTTTATATTTCTAGATTTTTAGGCTTTGCCGTAAAATCCCTTAAGTGCCTTTTCTTTAGATTAAGATTTAGGTGCTTTAGAATTTTGCGACGCTGTTTATAAATTTTAGTACCTTTTAAGTTACGACGCGCTACTTTCTTATTTTTATTTTTCCGACGTTTTTTGACGCGTAATCTTTTTCTTTCTTATTTCTCGACACGCTAGTTTTTAGGACATAGATTTTCTATTTCTTCTCTAAAATTCCAAACGAAAAATTATTTTAAGTGGTTAAATTGATAGACATCCAAATTTTCTGGTTCGTAGTAATAGTTGGATTTGTTAGTGGCGAGTTGTGGGCTTCCGATTTAAAGGGTCCTGGCTACCTGCTGCATCTATTGGCTATTCGAAACGTGGGCAAAATCAGAAAAGTCTATTAATTTGATAACTTATATAATTTATAACTAATAGGATAATTAGTAAATGCACCACATTGTAGCTAAAATTTGGTAATAAGTGCATTATGGAAAATCTCGAGAATATTTTGGAAACTCTTTATGACATCCGAAATCAATTTAATCAATACTCTCAAACGGGTGTTGATGACAATTCGTTCGGTCAATCTTGGATCACGAATGACGAAACAATAACTGGTTGTGAAATCTGTGGAGATTATCACTCAACATGGGAATGTTATTATTACGTTCCTATGGAAAATTATGCACCCATGGAACCTGAATGGAATGATTATGAGGAATACAATTCTAATTGGGATTATTCCCAAGAATATATCCAAACTCAACAACTAGAAGACGAGGAAAATTATGTGCCTGAAAATTCTTTAGATTATATGAAAATCAAACTCGAAGAACCTGATGCTCAAAATGAACAAATGAGAGAGTTTGTAAATCGGCAAGCTGAAACTCTATCAGATTACACACCTGTTGATCTAAGGAGTCGTGTGCAAGAAAATCTCATATCATCGAATTTTGATGAATTCGAGAGCTCCAAAATCACCAACTATCCCGATGATACTTTTTATTTAGCTTTACCAATTTCACAACATATTGACACATTAGCCTCTACCGACGAAATCATCAATCCATCAATGGATGAAGAAGAAGTAAGGGTGACAAATTGGTACTCTTGGGAAAATGATAACGTTGAAAATTTTACCCCCGAGACCAAAGTGGTGGGACCGATAAGTACCGTTAATGAAAAAGAATCTACTTCGATCCCGAAATTCACCATTCCACAACCTTCCAACCCAATATTCTCAATAGACGAGTCATCTACCGAAGATGAACTACTAGCTGTAATAGATATTAACACCTCGGATTTCACCCAATTTTGTATTAGAGGTGAAAACTTTGATCCCGAGAATGAACGGAAGGAAATGTTAGGAATTGTCCACCCTATAGAAATATGTATGTCGGTGTATATTGATCCATTTGACCAAGAACCAGAAAAGAGACATATCCATTTACTGACAGCTACACTTAAAAAAGAATTAAGTAGTGACGATTGGGTGGGTCTAAACTTTAAACCCAATGATATACTATACACCACCCGAGATGTAAATAACTGGCTCACTATTCTAATTTGTGGAACTTATTCTACCGACTTCACATGTCATCATCTAAGTGTGGGGAAGTGTAACCCCACTTAACGTTAAATTAGGGGTTCAGGTTAGTGCATAACTCGTTAATAAAAATGCATGATGAGTTAGGGTAAAAGACGCATTTTCAAATATTAGCAAACAGTTCAGAAAAGCAACCATTTTTGAAGAAAAATATGTGTGATAAAACAAGAAGGAATGAACGATGAGGCCCGCCATCTATCATTCGACGAGCTTTGTAATTACAAACTGGGTACTTTTAATCACTTTTCTACACTAATCACCCTCATGAATTTATAATTAGAGTCTGATTTCATGCAAATGAGGGCATTGCATGATCTCAAGTGTGAGGAAGAGTTATAAATTCTCTCAGGTTTATACTTGGCTTATTTTCTAAATATTGTGAAAATTTTAAAAATTTTCAACTAAATAAATTCAAAAGCATGTTTATACATATTTATGAACGATAAAACTAGGTGTTAATGCCAAAATTATTGTTACCTCGGAAAGGACATAAATTGAGAAACAACTAAAACGCTTGAATTTATTTATTAGGATATAAAAAGACGCATGAAAAAAAAGCCAAGTGTGGGGAGAATGTACCAAGTTATTCAATTAAAAACTATCTATCACATGTTTCTGTACAGATTATTGCAGGTACATCTGCTTTGAACTAAACTAATCAGTTTTACCCGATTTATTGTAATACCTTTGAAAGAATATAATGATCTACACGATGAATCAGTTCCATCATTAAAAGGAAGTAAAGTCTTCCGAAAAAGACACGCGCTTCTTGATTTAGGTCAAGAAGTTGTCGTCCAGACCAGCTGTAGGTTGACGAAAAATCTAGAAAAGTCATCTCTAAAATTAGCAGGAAATCCACGGACCTCAGCATAAAACAGGGTCGCCAAGTGGTCAGACTTATCCTAACCATGAGAGGATCTGTCTCGTAAAATGGGGAGGGCACCGTGAAAATTAGCTTGATAAGACTAATGAATCAGACCCCCAGAAAGGATAATCTCCTTAAAGATTAAAAATCAGCTTTTAAGCCTGATATTACTCAATCCTTGAGATTGACTTTAAAGATTGAGAATTACAAACTCATGGAATTCAATGATATCTAAACTCGAGCTTGAACGAGAAAATATTTTGATCAAAATACAAACCGATTTGTTTTCTGAAAACCTATTTTCAATGCATTCATTACCATTGAAAGTAAAATCCTAGGAATTCACCTGGAATTCATTAGGTCACCTGAACCAAATCGGGTGTCAACCATAAGAACGGTGGTTGCATAGCATGGTTGAAGAGAGGACCTGGTGCCAGACCGAAAAATTATAGGGTGATCTTTATTATTGCTCCTACAAAGGATAGTAATTACATCCGACACGTTGTAGACCATGAACATCTGCATGTCATTAGACATCGCCTCAACAGTTGCTTGTTCAATGCTTTCCTTTACAACTGGACGGTAGTTTACCGAAAGGTAATATACAGAGCAAGTATACTGGATGTGTTGCTTTCCTAATACAAGATTAGCAAGTGGGTGACACAAAACCGCAAGTTTTGAGCTAAAATTTTCAAATCTGAAACCCACAAAACCCACAAAAACAATTTGCAAACACCGGTGAAAGGTTATTCCGGAAAACTTATCTAGGGTAAAAGCTAGAATGAATTTTCAAAAGATCAAATGTTTTCATCAAGATCCAATTTCCTTAAGGATCTAAATTTTATAAGTCATGTGGGACTGTAAACCACATCGTTACTACCATTGTTTATACCGCCGTATCAAAATCACTTATGTATAAAGTGTGAAGAATAAAGAAGTGATTCGTGTGATTAAATTTGAAGTTCTGTATTGCTTGAGGACAAGCAACGCTCAAGTGTGGGGATATTTGATAGTGCTCCAAATGAACATATATTTAGTCGCAATATCATCCCAATATGTAAACTTTTTAGTTGTAATTATTTTATTTTTAAGTTGTAATCGTTTAAATAAATAAATGTGAAGACAAAGCACGAAGATTAAAGAATTGAAAAAAAGTTCCACTAAAGCCATAGTGCACTCAAAAGTGCCACTAAAAGTGAGTTAAAGTGTGATGACCCAGAAATTTCGACTAAATTTAAACTTAATCTTTGTATGATTAACATTTTCGACACGATAAGCAAAGTCTGTAAAACTGAATCTCAAAATTTTTGAATTACTTTTATATATTTAAATACCCTTCGGTTATTTTCGACGATTCGCGAACAATTATATGTAAATAGATACATATATACTATAACATGAAAAGGTAACAATGTATTAATTGTTTGATACCGTACATTAAACTTATTGGTTTAAATATCTATTTGAATGTATATGATAAGTTGAAATATTTATTATTAAAATTTATTTATAAATAACTTCGAATGTGTATTTAAAAACTGATTTATGTATATTAAAAAGATATATACATATATATAATAAACGATAGTAACATTCGTTTATTGATTCAATTGATATTTAGATAAGTTAACTAAAGCATTTAAGATGAACCAGTTAAACACTAATTTGCTACAGTGTTTTCAAATTGCCACATTACTCAAAATGCTACAGTGTTTTCGAAAATCACTATTTGCTACAGTAAAATTGACTTTGCTACAGTGAATTGCTACAGTAAAATTTGCTTGCTACAGTAAAACACTATTTCAAAATGAAAATGTATATATTATATATATATTAACAAATAGCGAGACGATGATTTATAGAAGTAAATGACCAAAACATTTGAAAGTTTAAGTTATACTATGAGTGGTATAGTTTATGAATAATTTAAGGCTATATTTTGACAAAGGTACGTGACACGAAACTTAAAATGCAAGTGTTCTAAAGGTACGAAAGGACATTCGAAAAACCGGAACCGGGACATAAGTCGAGTGATGACGTACGACTTATCGGAACAAAAATTACAAGTCAACTATGCACGTGAATTTAATATAATATATAATTAATTATATAAATTATATATATTATATTTATATTAATTTAATATTATGTCGACAAACAAGAAAACAAAAATTTGTGAGCTGGAATCTGAGGCCATGCGATCGCATGGCCACAAGCCTATAAATCCATGCGATCGCATGGAGGCAAAAGTCTGGTGATAATGCTAAAAACGAACATATAATTCATAGAATTATTCCTCAAGAAAGACAAGCTTTTAGTTGCAATTGTTCTATTTACAAGTGATATTCGTTTAAATAATAAAAGGTGAAGACAAAAGACAGATTCGACGAATTGAAGACGCAAATGACCAAAAAGCTCAAAAGTACAAAAGACAATCAAAGAGGTTCCAATTATTGATAAGAAACGTCTCGAAATTACAAGAGTACATGATTCAAAACGCAAAGTACAAAATATAAAATTGTACGCAAGGACGTTCGAAAATCCGGAACCGGGACCAGAGTCAACTCTCAACGCTCGACGCAACGGACTAAAAATTACAAGTCAACTATGCACATAAATATAATATAATATTTAAATAATTCTTATAATTATTTATATATTATAATAAATAATAAAAACCGTCGGCAAGAAAGACTCCAAACCAGAGTGAGCTGTAATTGCAAACTCCGCGACTCGCGGAGTTTGAAGGCAAAAATGCCGCGAGTCGCGGAGCCCCAAATTCAGAAACCCCCTATAAAGCTCGCGCATTCTGATCGTAAAATATCATCTTTTTCTTCTCCTCATTCATACGTAAAATATATATATATATTTATAATTTATATTTTAATTTTAATTATAATTCTAATAATAAGGGTATGTTAGCGAATGTTGTAAGGGTGTAAGTCGAAATTCTGTCCGTGTAACGCTACACTATTTTTAATCATTGTAAGTTATGTTCAACCTTTTTACATTAATGTCTAGTAGCTAAGTTATTATTATGCTTATTTAATCCGAAGTAATCATGATGTTGGGCTAATTACTAAAATTGGGTAATTGGGCTTTGTACCATAATTGGGGTTTGGACAAAAGAACGACACTTGTGGAAATTAGACTATGAGTTATTAATGGGCTTTATATTTGTTTAACTAAATGATAGTTTGTTAATGTTAATATAAAGATTTACAATTGGGCGTCCCTATAAATTACCATATACACTGACACGATGGGCGGAGTATTTATATGTACGAATAATCGTTCATTTAACCGGACACGGGAATGGATTAATAGCCACTAGAATAATTAAAACAGGGGTGAAATTATGTACAAAGGACACTTGGTATAATTGATAACAAAATATTAAAACCTTGGGTTACACTCAGTCGACATCCTGGTGTAATTATTAAACAAAGTATTAAAATCTTGTTACAGTTTAAGTCCCCAATTAGTTGGAATATTTAACTTCGGGTATAAGAATAATTTGATGAGGACACTCGCACTTTATATTTATGACTGATGGACTGTTATGGACAAAAACCAGACGGACATATTAAATAATCCAGGACAAAGGACAATTAACCCATGGGCATAAAACTAAAATCAACACATCAAACATCATGATTACGGAAGTTTAAATAAGCATAATTCTTTTATTTCATATTTAATTTCCTTTATTTTATATTTAATTGCACTTCTAATTATCGCATTTTTATTGTTATTGTATTTAATTGCACTTTTAATTATAGTACTTTTTAATTATCGCAAGTTTATTTTATCGCACTTTTATTATTCGCAATTTTATTATCGTTACTTACTTTATGCTTTAATTTAAGTATTGTATTTATTTTTAATATTTTACATTTGGTTTTAACTGCGACTAAAGTTTTAAAATCGACAAACCGGTCATTAAACGGTAAAAACCCCCTTTATAATAATAATATTATTTATATATATATTTGTATTTTTATAAAAGTAAACTAATATAGCGTTAAGCTTTGTTTAAAAAGATTCCCCGTGGAACGAACCGGACTTACTAAAAACTATACTACTGTACGATTAGGTACACTGCCTATAAGTGTTGTAGCAAGGTTTAAGTATATCCGTTCTCTAAATAAATAAATATCTTGTGTAAAATTGTATCGTATTTAATAGTATTTTCTGCTAAAATTAATAACTATTTTATACCACTCCGCTACCACATCAAGTATTTTTGGCGCCGCTGCCGGGGAAATTCTTAAACGCCGGAAGCGCAACGCTAATATATAAAAATAAAATAAAATTTTAGTTTACTTTTATTAAAATTCGTTTTTGTAAAAAAAAAAAAAAACGTTTTAAATATTCGAAAATATAAAAAGAAAAACAAAAATATAAATATTTTTAGGAGTTTGATAAATATTTAAGTTTTATAAAGTTTCTTTGTTTTTATTTTATAAAAACATAAGTTTTATTTAAGTATTTTGTTTTTATTTAAAAACATAAATATATATATATATATATATATATATATATATATATATATATATATATAATTCTAGTTTTAAGATTTTTATTTATAAAATTATAAAATATTTCTATTTAGATATAAGTTTCTATTTACTTTTATTAAAACAGAAAATTATAAAACAGAAAATAGAAAATAAAAAAAAATAAATAAAAATAAAAACGCGTAGAAATTAAAAGCTGTCAGTTGAATTTCTGAACCCCGCGAGTCGCGGGGTTTGAAGCTTTGAATACCGCAAGTCGCGGAGCTGCTCTGACACACTGACAGAACCCTAATTTCACATTAATTACGGATTATATTATAATTATTAATATAAAACCCTAATTAGGTTTTAATTAATTATTAATTTTAGTTTTTATTATTATTTTGTTTAATTAGTTTAATTAAAATATTAAACTAATAGTTTTAATAAATAAATAATATAAAAATAATATTTTTATAAAAATTGTAATTTTTACAACTTTTTGTATATTTTTATATTTTGTCCCTTTTTAATCGTTTTAACGTAATATTTGTATTTTTCGCTCATATTTAGGTTTAAACTTAGATTTTGCCATAGTTATTTTTACTTCTAGATTTTTAGGCTTTGCCGTAGAATTCCTTAAGTGCTTTTTCTCTAGACTAAGATTTAGGTACTTTAGAATTTTGCGACGCCTTTTTAAGTTTTAGTTTCTTTTTAAGTTAATTCCATTTGGGATTTATTTTTTCTTGTAAGCTTTAATATTTTTAGACGACTTTTACCTATGTATCAATTATCATTCCAATTAGTAATCTCAATTTGCGATTATAATTTTAAGTTAGTTGTAGTAATAAGGTTAGGTTAGTCAAGTATTTTTAAGTTTTTATAAGTTTCTTTTATTTTTCCGTCACCTTTTATTTTTCAACCATTTTTCTTTTTCAACCTTTTTCCGACGAACTCTTTTTCTTTCTTATTTCTCGCTATTCTAGTTTTAGGACATAGATTTTTATTCTACTTCTTATCTAAATTTCTTAAAATTACGAAAATTTATTTTAAGTGGTTAAATTAATAGACATCAAAATTTTCTGGTTCGTAGTAATAGTTGGATTTGTACGTGGACCGGGTTATTGGAGCCAAACAGTCCTCAATTATATTGAGACCAAATGAATCCTGCCCCTCTGCTGCATCTTTTGGCTATTCGAAACGTGGGCAAAATCAGAAAAGTCTATTGGTTGGATAACTTATTATAATTTTTCTTTCCTTTTAAAAACTAATAGGATATTCAGTGAATGCACCGAGCAAGACGTTCACCACCTTTTGTACGTTCACCACCTGTAACTAGATCAAGACATTTAGCAAATATAACCGCCGTTGATTTTTCTTTAGAATCGTCATCCACTCGACCAACTACTTCAGTTCAAATTTCTGATAATCCATTTTTTGAACCCGACCTCACAATTGAGAATCCGGAGAATATTCAGGAACGGTTCGTAGATCCCGAACCATTAAACTTTCCTCCGGAACCACCAATCATTCAAACAGAGATTGTTGAGGAACGAACCATTAAATCAGAATCCTCTAGTGATTCCGATTCAACAAATTCAATTATGGAGAATCTGGAACCTTTAAGTATGGAAGACCGAATGAGAGCTAAACGCACTGGCCAAGGTCACGCAATTACTCATCCAGACATTAATGCGCCAGATTATGAAATCAAAGGACAAATTCTACACATGGTGACTAATCAATGCCAATTTAGTGGTGCGCCGAAGGAAGATCCAAATGAACATCTACGTACCTTTAATAGGATCTG
Source organism: Rutidosis leptorrhynchoides (assembly GCF_046630445.1). Classification (NCBI taxonomy): domain Eukaryota; kingdom Viridiplantae; phylum Streptophyta; class Magnoliopsida; order Asterales; family Asteraceae; genus Rutidosis; species Rutidosis leptorrhynchoides. The sequence goes on along the minus strand of NC_092337.1, from coordinate 142,252,250 downwards.
CACACTATTTAAAATCCGAGAAGTGGAGGATGAACAGATATATCTCATGTTATTTCCCTGGAATTTAAAGGGAGAAGCCAAAGATTGGTTGGAATCGTTACCTGAAGGGACGATTGATACATGGGATGTTTTAGTTGACAAATTTCTTAAACAATTCTTTCCTGCATCTAAAGCAGTAAGACTTCAAGCAGAAATTGTTACGTTTACACAGAAACCGAATGAAACTCTATATGAGGCGTGGACAAGATACGGAAAGTTGTTAAGAGGATGTCCGCAACATGGTTTAGACACCTGTCAAATAGTACAAATATTCTACCAAGGATGCGATATCACTACAAGAAAAGACATAGATATAGCAGCTGGTGATTCTATTATGAAGAAAACCGAAACTGATGCTTACAAAATTATTGATAACACTGCTTCCCACTCACATGAGTGTCACCAAGAAAAAGATATCATTAGATCATCTAAAGCAGCTAGAGCCGATTCTAGCCATGACTTAGATTCCATTTCAGCAAAGATAGATGCTGTGGAGAGACGAATGGAAAAGATGACTAAAGATATTCACTCAATACGAATTAGTTGTGAGCAGTGTGGAGGACTACATTTGACAAAAGATTGTCTCAGTATTGAATTAACAATGGAACAAAGAGAGAATATTTCATACATAAACCAAAGGCCTGGAAATAATTATCAGAATAATTATCAACCGCCAAGACCGATTTACAATCAAAACCAAAATTATAACCGAAATATTCCATACAACAACCAACAAGGTCCTAGCAATCAACAAGTATCCAATAATACTTACAATCAGCAACGACCTAATTTTCAAAACAAACCACCACAACAAACCGATGATAAAAAGCCGAATTTAGAAGATATGATGACGAAGCTAGTTGAAACTCGAACGCAGTTTTTCACCTCTCAGAAACAAACTAATGAACAAAATGCTCAAGCATTTAGAAATCAACAAGCTACTATTCAAAATCTAGAACAAGAAGTGAGTAACCTAGCAAGGTTAATAGGTGAAAGAAAACCGGGAAGTCTACCTAGTGATACAAATGCTAACCCCCGGAATGAAACAGCTAAAGCCATTACCACAAGAAGTGGTACAACACTTAAACCACCGGAAATACCTGTAACTTCTGATGAAACTAATCCTACTCAAGAACCACAACCTGATCAAGATAAGGAAAAAGAACCGGTAGTTGAAAAGGTTAATGAAGATAACACAGTTAAGGATAAACCTTATGTTAAACCATATCAACCACCACTTCCTTATCCGAGTAAAATGAAGAAAGAGAAACTTGAAGCCGAGCAATCCAAATTCTTGGATATGTTTAAACAGATAAATGTAAATCTTCCTTTCATTGATGTGATTTCAGAAATGCCTAGATATGCTAAATTCTTGAAAGATCTAATCTCAAATAGAAAGAAAATGGAAGAACTCTCGGCTGTTACTATGAATGCTAATTGTTCAGCAGTGCTGTTGAATAAGATACCAGAAAAACTATCTGATCCAGGAAGTTTCACAATTCCATGTTTTCTGGGTAGTCTTAGTTCAATAGAAGTATTGGCAGACTTAGGTGCTAGTATAAATTTAATGCCGTATTCACTATACACTAAACTAGACCTTGGAGAATTGAAACCAACCAGAATAAGCATACAACTAGCCGATAGATCAATAACATATCCTAGAGGGATAATGGAGAACATGCTAGTTAAAGTTGGTACTTTAGTATTTCTAGTAGATTTTGTTGTTCTGGACATGGAAGAAGATTCTCAAGTTCCTCTCATATTAGGAAGACCATTCTTAAACACGGCTAAAGCAATGATAGACGTGTTCGGTAAGAAACTGATCCTAAGTATAGAGGATGAGAGTGTTACCTTTTCAGTTGATAGAGCAATGCAACAACCACAATCTACAGATGATACATGTTATTATATTCAAACTATAGATGCACATGCAGAATTATTAGAAGAATTTCCAGAATTACAAGGAACAGGAGAATGTTCTTTAGGAGAAGGTAATGAACCAATTGATGAAGCTAAAATGTTAGCTACACTTATAGCTAATGGATATGAACCAACAACATAAGAAATTCAAATGCTAAAAGAAGAAGACAGATATCGATATAAATCATCGATAGAAGAACCTCCGAAATTAGAGTTAAAACCACTTCCAAACCATTTGGAATACGCTTATTTACATGGTGAATCTGAATTACCTGTAGTAATATCGTCTTCTCTTACTGAAAATGAGAAATCACAACTCATTTCTGTGTTGAAAGCTCATAAACCAGCCATTGCATGGAAGATTCATGATATTAAAGGAATAAGTCCTTCGTATTGCACACATAAAATCCTTATGGAAGAAGGTCATAAAACGTATGTGCAATGCCAACGATGACTAAATCCTAATATGCAAGATGTAGTTAAGAAAGAGATTATTAAACTGCTAGACGCAGGTTTAATTTATCCAATTTCTGATAGTCCATGGGTAAGCCCAGTTCAATGCGTGCCTAAGAAGGGTGGCATGATTGTCATTACAAATGAGAAAAATGAGCTTATTCCTACTAGGACTGTAACAGGATGGCGTGTGTGTATTGATTATAGAAAATTAAACGACGCCACCAGAAAAGATCACTTTCCCTTGCCTTTCATAGATCAAATGTTGGAAAGATTAGCCGGAAATAGTTACTATTGTTTTCTAGATGGATTTTCCGAATATTTTCAAATTCCAATAGCACCCGAAGATCAAGAGAAAACCACATTCACGTGCCCTTATGGTACTTTTGCTTACAAACGCATGCCATTTGGACTTTGTAACGCCCCTGCAACCTTTCAAAGGTGTATGATGGCGATTTTTCACGACATGATAGAAGAATGCATGGAAGTTTTCATGGATGACTTTTCAGTCTTCGGTGATACATTTGAATCATGTTTAGTTAATCTGGAATGAATGCTAATTAGATGCGAAAAATCAAATCTAGTACTTAATTGGGAGAAATGCCATTTCATGGTTAAAGAAGGCATCGTTCTTGGTCATAAAATTTCAAAAGAAGGAATTGAAGTGGATAGAGCTAAAGTAGATGTAATTGCTAAACTTCCACATCCCAGCAATGTTAGAGGAGTTAGGAGTTTTCTAGGGCATGCCGGTTTTTACCGACGTTTCATAAAAGATTTTTCTAAAATTGCCACTCCTATGAATAAACTCCTAGAAAAGGATGCTCCATTCATCTTTTCAGATGAGTGTATCAAATCTTTTAATATTCTTAAAGAAAAACTCACTAATGCGCCGATCATGATAACACCAAATTGGAATCTACCATTTGAACTAATGTGCGATGCAAGTGATTTTGCAATGGGAGCCGTTTTAGGACAAAGGATTGAAAAACGATTTCAACCTATATATTATGCTAGTAAGACGTTACAAGGAGCACAAACGAACTATACAACTACTGAAAAAGAACTCGTTGCTATTGTCTTTGCTTTTGACAAATTTCGATCATATCTCGTTCTAGCAAAAACGGTGGTCTATACCGACCATTCTGCTCTTAGATACCTATTTTCGAAACAAGATGCTAAACCAAGATTAATCCGTTGGATCTTACTCTTACAAGAATTTGATATTGAAATCCGAGATAAAAGAGGAGCAGAAAATCTCGCCGCTGATCATCTTTCTCGTCTTGAAAATCCCGAATTAGAAGTTCTAAATGAATCGGCCATACAAGACAACTTTCCTGATGAATATCTATTGAAGATAGATTATAAAGAAATCCCATGGTTTGCAGACTATGCAAACTACTTAGTTTGTGGATTCCTTGAAAAAGGATTATCGTACCAAAAACGAAAGAAATTCTTCAGTGATATAAAACACTATTTCTGGGAAGATCCACATCTGTTTAAAAGTTGTCCAGATGGAATAATACGCCGATGTGTATTTGGATATGAAGCTAGTAAAATATTAAACCATTGTCACACAGGACCAACAGGAGGGCATTATGGGCCTCAACTAACAGCAAGAAAAGTTTATGATGCTGGATTCTATTGGCCTACAATTTACAAAGACGCACACCTTCTTTGCAAATCCTGTGATGCTTGTCAAAGGGCCGGAAAAATAAGTCAACGTGATGAAATGCCACAAAATGTCATCCAAGTATGTGAAGTATTTGACATTTGGGGTATTGACTTTATGGGTCCATTTCCAAAATCTCATAATAATCTCTATATTCTCGTAGCCATTGATTATGTATCTAAATGGGCGGAAGCACAAGATCTCCCAACTAACGATGCACGAGTTGTAGTCAACTTTTTAAAACGTCTTTTTGCAAGGTTTGGAACACCGAAAGCTTTAATAAGTGATCGGGGTACTCATTTCTGTAATAATCAACTTGAGAAAGTTCTTAAAAGATATGGAGTAACTCATAAAATCTCCACCGCATATCATCCACAAACAAGTGGACAAGTTGAAAATACCAACCGAGCTTTAAAACGTATTCTAGAGAAAACCATAGGATCAAATCTAAAGGAATGGTCCATTAAATTGGAGGATGCACTCTGGGCTTTTAGAACAGCCTACAAAACTCCAATTGGAACCACACCTTTTAGACTTGTTTATGGAAAAGCATGTCATCTTCCAGTAGAAATTGAACACAAAGCATTTTGGGCTTTGAAATCATGTAATCTTGATTTACATGAAGCTGGACGTCTACGATTAAGTCAACTAAACGAATTAGAAGAATTAAGACATGAAGCATACGATAATTCGTTAATCTATAAAGAAAGAACGAAGAAATGGCATGATAAAAGAATCAGAAGTTCAAAAGAATTTAAAGAAGGAGACAGAGTTCTTCTTTTCAATTCATGATTCAAGCTATTTCCAGGAAAATTGAAATCAAGATGGTCTGGACCATTCATAGTCAAAAGAGTTTTCCCATACAGAACGATAGAATTAATAAATTCAAATGGGATTGAATTTAAAGTTAATGGTCACAGAGTTAAACATTACATACATGGTCCGATGGAAGTCTACAACGAAGTTAATCACAATTTCGACACCACAGCTAACTAAGTGTGGGGAGAATCAAGTCTTTAAAGGATAATATGTATTTCTGTTAGAGTTAGATTGTCTGTTTTCGTGTAGTTCTCGAAAATGGAACCCGAATGGTCTTTCCCTAGCAGACCCTAAAGAACTAGTCTTCTCCCCCCATTCTGAATTTTTATTTTTTTTTAGGTTTTTACAAAATGAAGACTGCCTGTGAACTAAACCGTGGTCTAATGCTACACGCTTTGATCACTAAACGTAATAATGACATACTACCGAGTGAATTAGTATCAGTAATCAGAGAAAGAATGGACGGAGTTAGAAAAGAATTCAGATGCGAAGATAATAAGTTACAATTTGGTAAAGGAAAATCAAAATTCGCAGCGAAAAGAAGAGCACGACACCTAGAACGATGTCACAAATGCGGAAAATGGTCACATGGAGGTAAATGTTCAAATAATCAAACCTATTCAAATACCGAATTTGTTACTTTATGCAGAAACGGACCGTTCATATGTTTAGAAGAAAAGACACTGAATGCTCGAGGTTACGCCTATGTAGCCATGGAAAACCAATTAAACCGACTATCTTATGAATGGGATAGATCATATAACTAAGAAATCTATTTCACATGTATGTTTGTACAGTTTTTATTTTATTTTATTTTTTAACCTTTTGATAATAAACGCTAATTTGTTCGCTAAAAAGTATTAAATTGGTATTGAATAAAATTAGGTTTGGCGACCGAAATTATTGATATCATTCAAAAATTTATTACATCACTGCGAAATTTAACGTTTATTCTTAAGGTATAAATATCTTTAAACAATCAACCCAAAATATTTCAAAAAATCGTCATGAGTTAAATTAGGTTTTGGAACCGAAATTACTTTACCGAAAAGAGGGGCGCATATTTTTGATAATATTTGATTGATTAAAGTGGGATAAAAAGCCAAAAAGATTTTTAATTTTATTTTTACCATGTTTTTAAAATTAATATATAAATCTTAAATTAATATTATAAACTTTGTAAAAACAATATTTTTAAAATTGTAAATATTGGAAAAATTAAAATAAATTTGGTGTGAATTTATAATATGAATTTTTAAATTAAGTTTGGTGTGAATTTTTAAAAAAAATATGAATTTTATTTTTATACATTTTAAATTTTAAGTTTGGTAAGAATTTTTAATATTAATTTTGAATTTTATGTAATTTTATTGTGTGAATTTAAAAACAAAAATTTACTTTATCTCATTAAGTTAAAAATATGATTTTTAAAATTCGTCGTAAGTTGAAGACTAGGTCTTTGAACCGAAATTGCTTTACCCGAGGGAGGGACGAGAACTTTTATTATCATTGTTTTTAATCTTATTGAATTAAAGTATGCCAAAAACATTAAAAAACTCAAAAATCTTTGCTTTTAAAACAATCGCTACAAAAAGACAAATTTTAAAATTTTGTCGAGGGATGGACTAGGACATCGATCCGAAACGACCTCGTCCTAAATAACAAGGGAAACAAAATTTTAAAATTAATTACTTAATTGTTTTAATAAGTTAAAGATTATATAAAAAAAAAAAAAATACCAAACTCCGCGACTCGCGGAGTTTGGAGGTTTAATCCCCGCGAGTCGCGGGAGGACCGGAATCCAGAAAAAAATAAAACGTAAAAAAAAAACAGATCAGTTCACTCCCCACAAAAACATACTGCAAAGAACAGCTGCGAAAACTCCGAAAAATTACCGAAAAACACCCCCAAAATCACAATTTTTAACCGTTAATCACCAAATCTTTTACTAAAATCATGTTGAGAAGGATGCTATCTAGGAATTACTCAAGAAAAACGGTAAATTTCTACACCTAAACACCATTTAATCCGAAATTGGTGTTCTTGAGCCATTTTTTTCCCCAATTTGATTTTGATGCTTTTTAGTGTAATTAGGCTTAAATTGTTTATGTATTATGCTTGTATAACCTAGATTGATGCTATTTAACATGATTAGAAGCCTTAAACTTCAAATTTTGAGTAATCTAGGGTTTGTGTTCTTGAGCAAATTTGGGGCTTTTTGATATAAACAGGTTATGGCCAATTTTTGTCATGAATTGTTGCTAAATTAAGTAGTGTAACATGTCTAGGTAGTTAAATGATCCAAACTTTGAGCCTAAACATGATTTTGAGAATTAAAGTGGACTTTTTCAAGTCTAAAATTCATGAACTTGATTTTTGAAAGATAATGCCATTTGAGACTTGTTTAATTGCTAGCAATGATTATTTTGACATGTTATTTGAGTTGAATGCTTATGAACTTGGCGAACATTTTCGTATATGCTTATTTGAAAAAGTGTAGATTTGATGAAAATGTGAAAATGAGCTTAAGTTTGATATAAATTGATCATGTCATTGTAATTATTTTGATTGATGATTTTGCTGACACTAATGCATATTTGGATGCACAAAAATTGTGTTTGATGTGTTTTGCAGACTGAAAGGGGTGAATCTTCATCCCAAGCCCGTAATGCTCCTGCTGAGAACGCGGAACAACAGGAGGTGGATAACTACTACAGGCAGGATATACCTCATCCAGTCATGACCTTTTCTGATATGCACTTAGAAGAGTTGCACCCGAACCTGAGATTTGACAGACTTTGGATAGATTATCCAAAATATCAAAGGGGTTTGCATACTCTTCATTCTAAGGTTGTTGAGGTACCGAGGGTCATAGAATGGGGACCCTTAGAAGCTGTAGAATTGGCCAGGCCAATTAGGGAATTACTTGTACAGAGGTATGGTAATTCTACTTTTAATGACTGGGTACGTTTATTCACCATGCGTAGACCTGTATATAAAGTATGGTGTGAAGAATTGTTGTGTAGTATAGAGTTGAATGATCGGGTAGCTAGTTTAACCGATCGTTCTTTTATTAGATTTTTGTTAGGCGGTTCGATGCGCCACATGTCTTTACTAGACATGGCTCAGGCTTTACGTATATATACGCCTGAGGAGTTAGCATCTGCCGATTGTAGAGGGTTGATACTAAACGGTAGAAAGATAGATGAAAATTTTGATACACACGGTGTGTGGAGTCAAATGACAAGCCATCACCGTTTCAAAGGGGGAAATTACTCTTATTTGGATATAGATAGAGCCGAATTAAGAGTGATTCATAGGTTTTTAGCTAATTCGATTACACAAAGGGGTAAGAACAAGGAAAAAGTAAATGAACAGGATTTGTTTTACCATATGTGTATTCGAGACCCACAAAGCGCTGTAAGTATACCATATTGTGTGGGTTATTATTTATCAGCTATGGTTTGGGGGATGCGACCGCATAGCATAATAGGAGGTGGTATTTTTATTACTTTGATTGGTGAATATCTCGGTGTGGATATAAGTCGGGGGGGATTATTAGTAGAAGAACCAGAACCCCGCGATACTATAGGTTTAAATGTATACCATGGTGCGAAAGTTTTGAAGAGGCGAAATAACGCCGCAGTACCATACCATGGTAGACATCCACAGGTTGAGAGAAACCAACAGCAAGGTAATGTAGGAGGGGGGAATGAGATGCAAGAAATGCAAAGGTTTATAGCTTCTCAGGAATACGAAAATGCTAGACAGAGAGCATTTGAAGATTGACAAGTTCATCAGAACCAAATCATAGCTCATTGCCAACATATAGGTAGAAACTATATTCCTACACCGAAACCCATCTTCCCTCCCTGGTCTATAGAGATGCAGCCACCATATCCTACGTATAACCCTGCCGAAGCATTCTATAGCACCTATGGTTATGCCTGGAACCCCTATTGGTACCAGTATCATCCCTAGTATACTTAATTTTTTTTTTTGTAATTTGTAATTATTGATACGTTTAATACTTTTGTTAATATTGTAATCATTTTTATAATTATCTAACTTTTATTCTTAGATTTTAATAATTTTTGAATGTGGGGTAATATACCAAACTTCAAAAATATGTATATATGTTTGCAGTTTATCTTATGTACACAACAGGGTAAAACAACGCATTTTCAAAGACTGGCATTAAGTTCAACAAAAGCAACTAATTTTGACGACAAGATGCAAAATATATGTGAAATAACAACAAGACGGAATGAACAAATGATGTGCACCATTTATCATTCAGCAAACAAACGCCAATATATTTGGAAACTTTGGTAAAAAATTTAATCATTTTCACACAAACCACCCTCAATAATTTAAATTATTACTGATTTCTTGCAAATGAGGGCATTGCAAGATCTTAAGTGTGGGAAGGGGTTAAATTCTTTCGGATTTTAAAATTTTTTACTTTATACACTTGGTTACCATTAAAAATACTAGTAAAGCAGTAGTTGTATTAGAATCTAGTGCTCTCTGATAATAAAGAACAGCCCTAGTCTTATATACTAACTACCCAATTCTAGTAAAATTTTTCAAAATTTTCAATTAAATGAACTCAAAATCATGTTTATACATATTTATGAACAATAAAACTAGGTTTTAACACCGAAATTATTGTTACCTCGGAAAGGACATAAATTGAGAAACAAACCAAAATGTTAAAATTCATTTAAAATGGAATAGAGGACGATAAAAAGGAAAATAAAAGCCAAGTGTGGGAAAATTTACCAAGTTATCTTAAACATATGTCACATATATCTGTAACAAATAACTGAAAATACTTTTGCTTTGGACTAAACTAAACTGTTTTACCCGATGAAAGAAAAGAAAAGATGGATCTACACGATGAATCAATTCCATCATTAAAAGGAAGTAAAGTCTTCCGAAAAAGACACGCGCTTCTTGATTTAGGTCATGAAGTTGTCGTCCAGACCAGCTGTAGGTTGACGAAAAATCTAGAAAAGTCATCACTAAAATCAGCAGGAAATCCACGGACCTCAGCATTAAACAGGGTCGCCAAGTGGTCAGATTTATCCTAACCATGAGAAGGATTTATCTCGTACAATGGGGGGGCACCATGCAAATTAGCTGGATAAGACTAATGAATCAGATCCCCAGAAAGGATAATCTCCTTAAAAAATTAAAAAATCAGCTTTTAAGACTGATATCACTCAATCCTTGAGATTGACCTTAAAGATTGAGAATTACAAACTCATGGAATTCAATGATATCTAAACTCGAGCTTGAACGAGAAAATATTTTGATCAAAATTACAAACCGATTTGTTTTCTGAAAACCCTATTTTCAATGCGTTCATTACCATTGAACGTAAAATCCTAGGAATTCACCTGGAATTCATTAGGTCACCTGAACCAAATCGAGTGTCAACCGTAAGAACAGTGGTTGCATAGTGGTCAAAGACAGGACCTTGTGCCATACCGAAAAATTATAAGGGTGAGCTTTACTATTACTCCTACCAAGGATAGTAATTTCGTCCGACACGTTATAGACCATAATTAAAAGCATGTCAGGGGACATTGCCTTAACAGTTGCTTGTTCAACGCTTTCCTTTACAACCGGACGGTAGTTTACCGAAAGGTAATATACGGGACAAGTGAACTGGACGTGTTGCTTTCCAAATACAAGGTTAGTAAGTGGGTAACACAAAACCACAAGTGTTGAGCTAAAATTTTCAAATCTGAAACCCACACAACCCACAAAAATATTTTGCAAACACCGGTGAAGGGTTATTCCGGAAAACTTGTCTAGGGTAAAAGCTAGATTGAATTTTCAAAAGATCAAATGTTTTCATAAAGATCCAATTTCCTAACGGATCTAAATTTTTATAGTCATGGGGACTGTAAACCATATCGTTACTACCATTGTTTATACCACCGTATAGAAATCACTGATGTACAAAGTGTGAAGAATAAAGAAGTGATTCTAGTATTTCAAGACGATATTGCTTGAGGACAAGCAACGCTCAAGTGTGGGAATATTTGATAATGCTAAAAACGAACATATAATTCATAGCATTATTCCTCAAGAAAGACAAGCTTTTAGTTGCAATTGTTCTATTTACAAGTGATATTCGTTTAAATAATAAAAGGTGAAGACAAAAGACAGATTCGACGAATTGAAGACGCAAACGACCAAAAAGCTCAAAAGTACAAAAGACAATCAAAGAGGTTCCAATTATTGATAAGAAACGTCTCGAAATTACAAGAGTACAAGATTCAAAACGCAAAGTACAAAATATAAAATTGTACGCAAGGACGTTCGAAAATCCGGAACCGGGACCAGAGTCAACTCTCAACGCTCGACGCAACGGACTAAAAATTACAAGTCAACTATGCACATAAATATAATATAATATTTAAATAATTTTTATAATTATTTATATATTATAATAAATAATAAAAACCGTCGGCAAGAAAGACTCCAAACCAGAGTGAGCTGTAATTGCAAACTCCGCGACTCGCGGAGTTTGAAGGCAAAAATGCCGCGAGTCGCGGAGCCCCAAATTCAGAAACCCCCTATAAAGCTCGCGCATTCTGATCGTAAAATATCATCTTTTTCTTCTCCTCATTCATACGTAAAATATATATATATATTTATAATTTATATTTTAATTTTAATTATAATTCTAATAATAAGGGTATGTTAGCGAATGTTGTAAGGGTGTAAGTCGAAATTCTGTCCGTGTAACGCTACACTATTTTTAATCATTGTAAGTTATGTTCAACCTTTTTACATTAATGTCTAGTAGCTAAGTTATTATTATGCTTATTTAATCCGAAGTAATCATGATGTTGGGCTAATTACTAAAATTGGGTAATTGGGCTTTGTACCATAATTGGGGTTTGGACAAAAGAACGACACTTGTGGAAATTAGACTATGAGTTATTAATGGGCTTTATATTTGTTTAACTAAATGATAGTTTGTTAATGTTAATATAAAGATTTACAATTGGGCGTCCCTATAAATTACCATATACACTGACACGATGGGCGGGGTATTTATATGTACGAATAATCGTTCATTTAACCGGACACGGGAATGGATTAATAGCCACTAGAATAATTAAAACAGGGGTGAAATTATGTACAAAGGACACTTGGTATAATTGATAACAAAATAATAAAACCTTGGGTTACACTCAGTCGACATCCTGGTGTAATTATTAAACAAAGTATTAAAATCTTGTTACAGTTTAAGTCCCCAATTAGTTGGAATATTTAACTTCGGGTATAAGAATAATTTGACGAGGACACTCGCACTTTATATTTATGACTGATGGACTGTTATGGACAAAAACCAGACGGACATATTAAATAATCCAGGACAAAGGACAATTAACCCATGGGCATAAAACTAAAATCAACACATCAAACATCATGATTACGGAAGTTTAAATAAGCATAATTCTTTTATTTCATATTTAATTTCCTTTATTTTATATTTAATTGCACTTCTAATTATCGCATTTTTATTGTTATTGTATTTAATTGCACTTTTAATTATCGTACTTTTTAATTATCGCAAGTTTATTTTATCGCACTTTTATTATTCGCAATTTCATTATCGTTATTTACTTTATGCTTTAATTTAAGTCTTGTATTTATTTTTAATATTTTACATTTGGTTTTAACTGCGACTAAAGTTTTAAAATCGACAAACCGGTCATTAAACGGTAAAAACCCCCCCTTTATAATAATAATATTACTTATATATATATTTGTATTTTTATAAAAGTAAACTAATATAGCGTTAAGCTTTGTTTAAAAAGATTCCCTGTGGAACGAACCGGACTTACTAAAAACTACACTACTGTACGATTAGGTACACTGCCTATAAGTGTTGTAGCAAGGTTTAAGTATATCCGTTCTCTAAATAAATAAATATCTTGTGTAAAATTGTATCGTATTTAATAGTATTTTCTGCTAAAATTAATAACTATTTTATACCACTCCGCTACCACATCATTTGGCCTGATGCTATAAAATGGCATTTTGCTCGACACATTAACACACACGCATACATATTACTCCGTATTTATTTTATTATTATTATTATTATTATTATTATTATTATTATTATTATTATTATTATTATTAATCTTATTATTATTATTAATTAGTATTATACATAAAATACTACGACGAGGTTATGAGCTTGTCACTTTCAAAATGGTTTCCAAGCGAGCTAGAGCTAAGAAAATTATGGGTTATTGCCAAGAAAATTATGGGTAATGTTCGGGGGTATTTTTGTGAATCAAACTTCGTGTTTATCATCTCCGATGCGTCTACGTGCTTTCCTACAATTTTGTATATCAATATTAAACAGTGAGTTCATTGATCCCTTTTTATACATATTTTCGGGCTGAGAATACATGCGCTGTTTTATAAAATGAATACAAAAACTAAAACTGATTTGAGTGAGTTTCATAAGATCCCTTTTACTCTCTACATTTTTGGGCTGAGAATACATGCAAATGCTTTATTAACCGATATACAGTATTTATATGCGTGAGTTTCATTTGCTCCCTTTTAATTGCTTTTGCAATCTATATTTTTGGGCTGAGAATACATGCACTTTATTTTAAACGCAATGGATACAAGTACATACTAAATTCTACACTGAGTTTGAACCGAAAATCCCTTAGCTTTGGTAACTAGTAACTGCCAGTTATAAGAACTGGTGGGCGCGAGTAGTAGTATATGGATCCATAGGGCTTGATATCCCCGTCCGAGCTAGAGCACTAGCCTTTTAACGGACGTATGCTATTTGAGAAACGTACACGTTGGTTTGCGTGTATTATTAAGATGATTATACAAAGGGTATAAATTATATAAACGTTAAGGCTTAGTTACCAGGGTGCTCAATTTTGTAGAACCGATTGATAAACGTTTCGGATGAAACAACTAAAATCTTGTGGTCCACCTTTTATGTAAAACCTATTGATAAACGTTTTGAATAAAACAACTGAACTTTTGTAATCCACATTGATATACGGATTATGTGTAATATTAAAACTATGAACTCACCAACCTTTGTGTTGACACTTGAAGCATGTTTATTCTCAGGATTCTAGAAGTCTTTCGCTGTTTGCTTATACGTGATACAAGATATGTGCTTGGAGTCATACATGCTATATACAAGAAACTTGCATTCACCAAACCATTACCATGTATCTTATTTTGACTGTATTGTCAACAGATGTATTATTGTAAACCATTTAAATGGTGATTGTCTATACGTAGGAATCATCAGATGTTAAAAACCTGGAATTTATATATTCATTTATGAAATACCTTTTCAAACGAATACAATGTTACAAAATTTATCACATAGAGGTCAAATACCTCGCAATGAAATCAATGAATGACGTGTTCGTCCATATGGATTTGAAGCGATCGTCACATAAAGACTTGCGCGGATTTTGGTAGTTAAGGAAAATAATTTTTTGTGCAAATTACAAATTGCAAAACGCAAAGTACAAGATATTAAATTATACGAAAGGACGTTCGAAAATCCGGAACCGGGACCTGAGACAACTATCAACGCCCGACGTAACGGACCTAAAATTACAAGTCTACTATGCACAAGAATAAAATATAATATATAAATAATTATACAAATTATTTATATATTATAAATATATATATTAAATCATGTCGACAAGCTATGAGACAAAGGATCCTGAGCTGGAAAACCAGGCCATGCAATCGCATGGCCAGCATGAGATAATCTCATGTGATCGCATGAGCCAAAAAGGCTGGCCACATTCCTATAAAAGCCAGCGAATTCGATGTATTTTGGACACCATCAATCTATCTCTCTGTCTATAATATATATATATATATATATATATATATATATATATATATATATATATATATATATATATATATATATATATATATATATATATATATATATATATATATATATATAGTATAGGGTAGTTTTATATTAGTTAGTTTGGGTTATGTAACGGTTATTTTACGGGTTTTGAAGTCGACGTTCTGTCCGTGTAACACTACGCGATAAATAATCAATGTAAGCTATGTTCTCCTTTTTAAATTAATGTCTCGTACTTAAGTTATTATTATGCTTATTTGAGTCGAAGTAATCGTGATGTTGGGCTAAATATTAAGATGGGGTAATTGGGCTTTGGACCATAATTGGGGTTTGGACAAAAGAACGACATTTGTAGAAATTAGACTATGGGCTATTAATGGGCTTTATATTAAATTAATGATACCTCATTAATTTAATATAAAGGTTATAATTTGACGTATCTATAAATAACCACATACGCTTAATCGGAAACGGTGGGCGGGATATCTATAAATACCAATCATTGTTCATTTTACCGGACACGGAACTGGATTAATAGTTAATGGACTCATTAAAACAGGGGTGGATTACATTCAAGGGTAATTGGTGTAATTGTTAACAAAGTATTAAAACCTTGGTTTACACACAGTCGATAACCTGGTGTATTCATTAAACAAAGTATTAAGACCTTGTTATAGTTCGAATCCCCAATTAGTTGGAATATTTGACTTCGGGTATAAGGTTAAATTTGCCGAGAATTTTATAATTATAACTGATGAACTATTATGGACAAAACCAGATAGGTTTCAAATACATCCAGGACAAAGGACAATTAACCCAGGGTAATTAATAATCAAAACGTCAAACATCATGGTTACGGAAGTTTAATGAAGCATAATTATTATATTGTTATTTATTTTACGCACTTTAATTATTGTCATTTATATTTACACTTAAGTTTTAAAATTGACAAACCGGTCATTAAATGGTAAACCCCCTTTTATATATTATTACTATATATAATATATTTTGTACAAATATAATTGTTTAAAAATATAGTGTAAAATAAGTCGTCTCCCTGTGGAACGAACCGGACTTACTAAAAACTATACTACTCTACGATTAGGTACACTGCCTATAAGTGTTGTACCAAGGTTTAGGTATATTCCATCTGTAAATAAATATTTAAAACTTGTGTATTTTGTAGTATTTCGTACTAAAAATATAATAAGTATTTCGTACCCCTCCGCTGCATCATCAGTAACCGACATTAACAAGATGCATATAAGAATATCCCCTATCATTCCAGGAAATCCTTCGAACATGATAAAAACGAATTCAAAGTACTAAAGCATCCGGTACTTTGGATGGAGTTCGTTAGGCCCAATAGATCTATCTTTAGGATTCGCGTCAATTAGTAGATCGGTTTACTAATTCTTAGGCTACCAAGCAAAAGGGGCATATTCGGCTGCGATCATTCACCCATATGATGTAGTTTCATTTACTTGTGTCTATTTCGTAAAACATTTATAAAACTGCATGTATTCTCATCCCAAAAAATTAGATTTTAAAAGTGGGACTATAACTCACTTTCACAGATTTTTACTTCGTCGGGAAGTAAGACTTGGCCACTGGTCGATTCACGAACCTATAACAAATATGTACATATATATCAAAGTATGTTCAAAATATATTTACAACATTTTTAATACGTTTTAATGTTTTAAGTTTATTAAGTCAGTTGTTCTCGTTTGTAACCTACACAAATAAAGCAATATATATTATCTCGAATCAATCCACGACCTCGTGTATACAAGCCTCAGGCTAGATCACAACTCAAAGTATATATAATATTTTGGAATCAACCTCAACACTGTATAGCTAACTCCAACATTATTGCATATAGAGTGTCTATGGTTGTTCAGAAATATATATATAGATGGGTCGATAGGATATGTCAAAACATTGTATTCGTGTCTATGGTATCCCAAAATTACATAATATATTAGAATACATGTATAATACAATATGAGTTAGCTAGGATATGATTAATATAGATTTGTTACCAATTTTCACGTAGCTACAACAAGAAAATTTATCCAATCTTGTTTTACCCATAATTTCTTCGTTTTAAATCCGTTTTAAGTGATTTAAGTTGCTATGGTTTCATATTGAACTTAAGTTTATGAATCTAAACAGAAAAAGTATAAGTTTATAGTCAGAAATACAGGTTACAAGTTATTTTTGTAAAGGTAGTCATTTCAGTCGAAAGAACGACGTCTAGATGACCATTTTTGAAAATATACTTCCACTTTGAGTTTAACCATGATTTTTGGATATAGTTTCATGTTCATAAGAAAAATCATTTTCCCAGAAGAACAAATTTTAAATTAAAGTTTATCATAGTTTTTAATTAACTAACCCAAAACAGCCCGCGGTGTTACTACGACGACGTATATCCGATTTTAAGTTGTTTTTTGTGTTTTCAGGTTTTAAATCATAAAGTTAGCATATCGTATAGATATAGAACATGTGTCTATTTGATTTTAAAAGTCAATTTAGAAGGATTAACTTTTGTTTGCGAACAAGTTTAGAATTAACTAAACTATGTTCTAGTGATTTTAAGTTTAAACCTTCGAATAAGGTAGTTTTAAACCTTCGAATAAGGTAGAAATTGAATCAAAGTTTGAATATGAGTATTACCTTATATTAGAAAGATATCTTACTATAAATAAGAAAGATTTATTGAGGTTGGATGATCACTCGAAGTGGATTTGCAAGATTGGAAGTAAGCTAGCAAACTTGGAAGTGTTGTTGGTGTGTTCTTGAGTAGTTGTTTTATAACTTGGTTTAAGTATGGATTTATGAACTAGATTGAGCTATATTTTGATGAAGATGATGAAGAACACTTAGAAAAAAGTAAGAACACTTGAGAGAGAGTAATTTGATTCAATAAAAATTGAAAATGAATGTGTTTGTGTACTCCTCCATTCACGTGAACTTTCATACATCATATAGGCTCCATTAGTTTATTATTTTGTGAGATATTTCATGCTAGATGTTAAATGATGGTTCCTACATGGTTAGGTAACTCACATGGGCTCCTAAGAGCTGATCATTAGAGTGTATATACCAATAGTAAATACATTTAGAAGCTGTGTATTGTACGAGTACAAATACGAGTGCATACGAGTAGAATTGTTGATGAAAATGAATGAGGAAGTAATTGTAAGCATTTTTGTTAAGTAGAAGTACTTTGATAAGTGTCTTGAAGTCTTTCAAAAGTGTATGAATACATATTAAAACACTACATGTATATACATTTTAACTGAGTCGTTAAGTCATCGTTAGTCGTTACATGTAAGTGTTGTTTTGAAACCTTTAAGTTAACGATCTTGTTAAATGTTGTTAACCCATTGTTTTTATATCTAATGAGATGTTAAATTATTACATTATCATGATATCATGATGTATTAATATATCTTAATATGATATATATATACATTAAATGTCATTACAACGATAATCGTTACATATATGCCTCGTTTCGAAAACCTTAAGTTAGAGTCTTGTTTTTACATATGTAGTTCATTGTTAATATACTTAATGATATGTTTACTTATCATAATATCATGTTAACTATATATATATATATATATATATATATATATATATATATATATATATATCCATATATATGACATCATATAGTTTTTACAAGTTTTAACGTTCGTGAATCACCGGTCAACTTGGGTGGTCAATTGTCTATATGAAACCTATTTCAATTAATCAAGTCTTAACAAGTTTGATTGCTTAACTTGTTGGAAACACTTAATCATGTAAATATCAATTTTATTTAATATATATAAACATGGAAAAGTTCGGGTCACTACATATCAGAGCTTCAGGCTTGATAATTTGATATCTTGGATTTGAATTCTGAAATGGCCACTTACAACAACACAACCTATCTCGAAAAGGGTTCTACCAATAGACCACCCAAGTTTGATGATGATGAATATGAAACTTGGAGAGATAGATTCATTTTTTACCTTGAGTCATTTGACCCACTCATGTCTGGCATTGCAAATAATGGCTCATTGTTTCCATGTCCACCATTGATGCTAGACACGCAACTGAAGACTCTCCAGCTACTGAAGTAAGAGAGGTTATTCTTCCTCTATCTAGATGGCAGGATGAAGACAAACTTCGTGATGAATTTAACCCAAAAATCAAAACTATGATAGTTATAACTTTACCTAATCATGTATTTAAATTGATTAAAAGGAAACCCTCTGCTAAAGCTATTTTAGAATATCTTGACATCACTTATGATGGGAAAGATGAGGTCAGGAAAAACAAAATCATTGCCTTTAAAGGGAATATGAGCTCTTCTTTTCTTATAAGAATGAGACTTTAAACAAAACTTTATCAGATATAACACTCTGGTAGCTGACCTTGACTGCTTGAAAGTCACTTACACAGACTTTGAACATGTCTACAAATTCATTTGCTCATCACCTGCCAAGTGGAAACCTGTCACTGATCCTCTAAAAGAAGGTACAAAAAGCAAAACTTTAATTAAATCTAAAATAAAATTTTAAGTCTGCCCCCACCATCTCAAAATCTACTAATTCAGATGATACTACTCTTGTTGCTGCTACTAAAAAGAAGGCACAAAAAGCCTTACTAGTCCAAAAGCTGTTCGACGAAGAAGAGGCATGATATGGCCGAAACGGACAGTTTTATTCGTGCTGTGTCATTAGGCCGAAAGGCTTCAGAATCAGCTGATCAGGGCAGTGAACAGTGGTTTATTATTTATATTTTATGGGGCCAAAATTTACTTTTGACTTTCTAATGGTAGAAGGTGTAAGTTAACCAAGGATCGTGCTTTTGAATGGTTAACGAATTGAAGATCAAGTGGATAATTGTCTTTGTTTAAATTACCTGGGTAAAGGATAGTATTTGGTTTTAAGCTAATAGTCCTAATTGCGGAAAAGTAAAGAAAGTGGAAGGATATTCGGAGTATGCAGATTAGGGAAATGTTGACCAAGATATCGGTTTGGGCTAGGGAAAGGTAATTATGTTTATGTTAAAGCTAAGATTGGAATGGTGTAGATCTAGTGAGATGAGCCAATTACACAGACCTACTTATCTCTAGACTCTCAGAGTTCTCGTTGAGTAGTGAAAAGTATGTCACTTGGTTGTATAATTGACAGATAACTATACCTCGGAGGTTATCCTCAGTAAAATACTAGGTTTATTAGTGAGTTGCGTTCTAATCCTAACCCTCGTTATCAGTTTAGTTAACTGAATAAAAACGTTCTGTGTTGATTAAACACTGATCACAAACAGAAGGAGTCCGTCGAGTTTAGTTGACAAAACCTTAAATGAAAACTAACAACCATTTCATCATACTAATGAGATCATACCAATCCAAAGATTATACAGCATTACAGTTGATATACTGAAAGTAAAGCATATAGAAACCTAACAGATACCTAAACGGTTGATATGGCTTAATCCTAGAGCAACAATCAAGCAAGAACATGCAATAGGTTTGGGTCATACAGTCAAGGCACTAACTAGATCTTAAAAGCTCCTAAGAAGTCTCTTTTGAATAGTCAATAGGCATACTAGGGCATTCATGTCTCAATTCCTAAGTTCCTTGTCCTAAAGCGCATTAGATGCCTCTTGGGAACTCCGGCCATACCGAGTTCATAGAATCTTCAGATACAGTATAAGCAGGGGTCTTAATCCTATGAAGTAGCTAAGTTCATATAGGTGGACAAGTCCTGATCACAACCTAGGTTGTTCAATCCTTAAGATGCTAGCATACAAATCTATCAAACTCACAAGTTCAGCATAACAATAGTAACCGTACTAATTCAACATAACTACGCTAACTCAAACTTCTATCATGGCAACATATAGTTAATTAAGCTAACACGGTAATATCAGAACGCATTAGTAAACATAAATGGTAACAATACATATTTAATACAAAAGACTAGCGTTTCGGATAAAAATCTGAAAAGGATGAAGAAATCTGCCCGATATCGCAGGGACTCGCCGGGATATCCTCCAGAAAATAAAAGCTAAGCAAGCTACTACTAAAAACTAACTAAAATGCTTAAAAATATAAAGTGAAGTACAAATTGAGTGTGTGTAAAAATGAATGGAAGAGGCCCTTTAAATAGTCAAAGTTTCAGCTGCCATACGGCTGGCAAGCCGTATGGCAGGCCGTTTTTGCTGCCCGTTTGCTCTGGTCAGCCATTTTGCAGGGTCGTTTTCCCAGGCCGTATGGCCCACCCTAGTCAGCTTGTTTCCTGGATCGTAACTTGATTTCCTTGGTCGTAACTTGTCTTTCACCGTTTTCGCTCTAGATTCTTCGTTTTAGCTCCGTTTTACTTGATTCTTTTTGCATCGCCTTTGTAATTACTTAATCTACAAAATCAACTGACAAAGTGATGATTTTGCTGAAAATTTTTGGAAATTTAATGATTTAGGGCTCAATATCGGGGGTAAAAACGTGACTTTTTGGCCGATATCAAATACCCCACACTTAGCTTTGCTTGTCCTCAAATAAAACGCGGGAATATAAGGTTCTTTCTAATAGATCCTTCCTCGCCTACCCTTGGGTCCTTTTATTATGCCTCATCAGAAGTCATCACATCTTTCGAAAGTATTAGAAAAAGTTTTGAACTTTGTTGATTTTAGTCGCTAGATTTCAATTCCGTCTATAGTGAAAAAGGGCGTACTTTCCAACTCTCAGTTGTAGAGTATACATGACCAGGCTTCTCACTAGCGTATCACTCATATCACTCAAGTGTTTAGGGTTCCCTAATCTAGTTGTATTGTTGCTCAAAAGCCAGTTGTGTAACAATTCTCATCATATGCTTGGTAAAGCATCAATATCTCCACCGGTTAAGTAAGGACGGCACTGATCTTCTTTCTAGGCATTCTTTCAAGAGGAAGATGGGTTGTAGGGTTGGTTAAGAATTTTATGGAAAGGTGAAAGGTATCCAGATCTTTTGATTTTTAAGGAGAATTGATAGAGTTTTATTCTTCAGAGTATCCATTTTGGATAAAGAACGGTTGGAATTCCGTCAAAAGTTTCTTTGGAAGATGCGAATTTTGCTGAGACTTTTGTCTAGAATTTTTCTTGGCTCTTCCGGCAATCTTTCTCTGGGCAACTTCTCGGGTTTTTCTTGCCTTTATTTAGAGACTTTTCTCTTTCATAATATTTTTTTCTTCGGCCTACCCTTTCTTCGTAATTTTTGTCCTTGGTTTCTGGTGCCCAGAGAGGAAGTGATCATTCATCGAAAATAGGTCTTTGACCTATCAAAAACAATTGGGGGTTCGGAATCTTTTAACAGGGGCTTTTGAAGCGAATTGGATCGATCTATCTCTTTATTAATCTCTGGATCTTTTTGATAAGCAAAAAAGGAATGAAGGTGAATGGGTAGTGTATTTTGGAAGTAAATTTGGGGTAAGTATTTTCTGATTCATCAACGCGTTGGGTGAGTTGGTCGGTTTAAATGCGTGGAGTGGAAACGAAAACGGATGACTTTTGTCTTCTCTATTCAGAATGATTTTGGAAGGAGTATCGCACGTGCACCATGTATGGCGCTTACTAACCATTGGTCTCGAAACGTATGTCAAAACAAAGTTCTAACAAAAACCGTACACCGGCACGCTCATCAAATGAATTGACAAAGTACTGTAGATTTGATGGGTCATACAGATACTTTGGGTCCAAGAGTCCTCACTTTTTGGGAGTAGGGGTCGTGCTTGGTCATGCGTAGCCTTTTACATATTTTTTCGAAAGAAATCTTTTGACACAAATCATGAGTTTTAGCTTAATCGTTCCGTTCTAGTGAATGTTTCGAAAACTGATTTCTAGCAATTTATAGAATCTTTTGGGTAAAACGAGGTAAGAATTTTTCAAAATTACCTAAATATTCTTTGCTAATCACTTTTTAGACAAAAGAATTTTTCAAAATTGGCGTTTTACGGTTACTTGTCCTTAAATCTTTACTCAATACCCCACACTTAGAAGAACATTGTCCCTAATGTTCTCTGAAAATAGAATATTTTAATACTTTGTAAATTAAGAACAATATCTTCTAGAATCTCTAAGTTGGTTACTGGGATGACCCCACACTTAGAGATTTTAGTGCGTAATAATTGAAAGAGGTTTGAGGAAAGATTACTTTTCTACTGTCAGGTTATTCTCTTAGTGTTGGGCTTTCTTACGGCCAGTCTCCTAATGCTGGAAAGGACTAGTCTCTTTGATAAAATTTCTGCATGAAGAACAAAAAGAGAGTAGCATTTCCACTAGATATATAACTTTTTATATAATGCTTTTTAAAAGATAAAATTAAAAGAAAATAAACTAGTCTACGGAATACTCTCCTTGCCATTTTTTTGAGCGGCGTCTGCGAAGTATCCATTAGGTCCGAAGGGATCATCATCATCCTCAAGTCTCGGCAAATACTCAAGCGGCTATCCTGCATCCAACTCAGGCCCCAAAAGTGTGTCTAGACAAAGGTCTAACGACAACTACAGGTGTGACAAGCTCGGGAATGGCTCCTCGTTAGGGATGCTCCCGGTAATCTCAAAAATCTGGGTCGTGGGTGGCTCTACTGAGATAGGTACTTTGACTAAGTGGCAGCCCTCAGGTAGCTCACGAACAGGGACTGTCTCAATGAATGGATCAGGCAAAACAGCTAAGATAGGTGGCGTGACAGGAGTAGCATGAACTGGAACGTCAGCTGAGGCTACTAAATGAACTGAGATCGGAGTGAAGCATTTGGGAGTAGCTTGTCATGTTGGCGGAACACGGCGTGCTAGTCTGAATGACGAAGGGCCTAGAGTACTCCGGGGCATTCCTTTACGCTGAAGGTATGCTCTGAGAGCTCGATAAAGTCTCTGCTGGTCTCTAAGTAATGCCCACGTAACATTTGGGTCATTCAAGGTGGCTCCATAATGAATCATATTCTGCGGATCACATCTCTCTAGTGGCTCTGGATGCTCAGCAAGTCTCGAAGCTAAATGCCTGGAGCGTCATACTGGAGGAGCTGGTGGTGCTGTACTGATGTCCTTCTCAACACTCTCAAGGATCAAACGCCTCAGGCCTAACTGTGCCATTGAAGACTGATGCTCATCTGTGCTGCTCTCCGATAGGTAAACTCAGGGAGTCCTTCTCCTACGAACTGGAATGCAATAGAAAGCTCCCGAACTTGGCATTTTGCCTGAATACATTCAACAAACTCGTAAGTTCTAAGCGCAAGTACGACGCTTAGCGTTAGTGCACAGAAAAAATATTTTTCTAGACTGAAAATAATTTGAAATAAAAATTAAGAAAATAAAAAGGATAAGCAACGGGTGCCTCCCAAGAGTGCTTTGTTTATCAAGTCGTTACAGCTCGACTTCTCCTGGTATGTCTTCAAAATGGATCAAAGGAGAAGAGATGCTCCTCCTTGTCGTGATCTTCTAGATAAGCTTTCAATCGGTTGCCAGTAGGTCCTTCTAATTCTACGGCTCCATGTTGAAAAACATGTAATACTTTGTATGGCCCACTCCATCTTGATCTGCATTTACCACCAAACAATACTTTTGTCTGCTTAAAATCTTTCTCATTCAAAATATTCGATCCCCGGCAGCGGCACCAAAAACTTGTCACTACCTTGATATGGCCAAAATGGACGATTTTATTCGTGCGGTGTCATTAGGGGGTAAGACGTCAGAATCAGCTGATCAGGGCAGTGAACAGTGGTTTATAATTTATATTTTACGGGGTCTAAATTTACTTTTGACTTTCTAATGGTAGAAGGTGTAAGTTAACCTAGGCTCATGCTTTTGAATGGTTTAACGAATTGAAGATCGAGTGGATAATTATCTTTGTTTAAATTACCTGGGTAAAGGACAATAGTTGGTTTTAAGCTAATAGTCCTAATTGCGGAAAAGTAAAGAAAGTGGAAGGATATCCGGAGTATGCAGATCAGGGAAATGTTGACCAAGATATCGGTTTGGGCTAGGGAAAGGTAACTACGTTTATGTAAAGCTAAGATTGGAATGGTGTAGATCTGGTTGGATGAGCCAATTACACAGACATACTTATATCTAGACTCTCAGAGTTCTCGTTGGGTAGTGAAAAGTATGTCACTTGGTTGTATAATTGAAAGGTAACTATACCTAGGAGGTTATCCTCAGTAATACACTAGGTTTATTAGTGAGTTGAGTTCTAATCCTAACTCTCGTTATCAGTTTAGTTAACTGAATTACAACATGTCGTGTTGATTAAACACTAATCACAAACGGAAGGAGTCCGTCGGGTTAAGTTGACAAAACCTTAAATGAAAACTAACAACCATTTCATCATACTAATGAGATTATACCAATCCAAACATTATACTGCATTACAGTTAATATACTAAAAGTAAAGCTGATAGAAACCTAACAGATACCTAAACGGTTGATATGACTTAATCCTAGGGCAACAATCAAACAAGAACATGCAATAGGTTTGGGTCATACAGTTAAGGCATTAACTAGATCTTAACAACTCCTAATAAGTCTCTTTGGAATAGTCAATAGGCATACTAGGTCATTCATGTCTCAATTCCTAAGCTCCGTGTCCTAAAAGCGCATTAGATGCCTCTCGGGAACTCCAGCCATACCGAGTTCATAGAATCTTCAGATACAGTATAACCAGGGGTCTTAATCCTATAAAGTAGGTAATTTTATATAGGTGGACAAGTCCTGATCACAACCTAGGTTGGTCAATCCTTAAGATGCTAGCATACAAATCTATCAGACTCACAAGTTCAGCATAACAATAGTAACCGTACTAATTCAGCATAACTACGCTAACCCAAACTTCTATCATGACAACATACAGATTAATTAAGCTAACATGGTACTATCGGAACGCATTATTAAACATAAATGGTAACAATACATTTTAATACAAAAGACAAGCGTTTCGGATAAAAATCTGAAAAGGATGAAGAAATTTGACCGAGATTGCATGGACTCGCTGGGATATCCTCTGGAAAATAAAAGCTAAGCTAGCTACTAATAAAAACTAACTAAAAAGCTTGAAAATATAAAGTGAAGTACAAATTGAGTGTCTATAAAATGAATGGAAGAGGCCCTTTAAGTAGGCAAAGTTTCAGCTGCCATACGATTGGCAAGCCGTATGGCAGGCCATTTTTGCTGCCCGTTTGCTCTAGTCAGCCGTTTTGCAGGGCCGTTTGCCCCGGCCGGATGGCAGGCCATTTTCCTTTAAGGCAGGCCGTATGGCAAGCCGTATGGGAAGCTGTATAGTAAGCCTTATGGCCTACCCTGGTCAGCTTGTTTCCTAGATCGTAACTTGATTTCCTTGGTCATAACGTGTCTTTCACCGTTTTTGCTCTAGATTCTTCGTTTTAGCTCCGTTTTACTTGATTCTTTTTGCATCACCTTTGTAATTACTTGATCTACAAAATCAACTGATAAAGTCATAATTTTGCAGACAAGGTTTGGAACTTTATTGATTTGGGGCTCAATATCGGGGATAAATATGTGACTTTTTGGCCAATATCAAGGCAACAGAGGATGATGAGGTGAGTGTAACTGAGTAAGAGGAATGAAGTGATAGTGATGATATGGAACGGTTTGCTGAGAGAATGGATTTACTGGCTAGGCATAATTCAATCGTAGTAGGACCAGTAAGCCATACAAATTCAATAAGAAACACAGTTCTAGGTATTCAAGAAAGTCATTAGTGGGCCCTAAATCAGAATATTACAATTATGGGAAGGTATGACACTTTGCATCTGAGTACATGTCCATAAAGTCTTCCACACATGCTAATTCATTCTTAAAAGCCGACATGTATAAAAAAAGTACAAAGCTATGAAGGCCCATCTGAAAGCAAACTTAAAGGCTGAAAAGAAGGATAAGATACCAAAGAAATTATTAGTTGTTGAACATCATGATTGGGTTAAAACCAGTTCATCATCTTCATCTTCAAATAGTGAAAGTGATGAGAAGTGCACTAGTTATTCATCTGGTAAAAAGTTGTGTCTAATGGCCAGAGGAATTGATAAGGAAGATGAGAAAGACAATGGTAGTACATTTGTAGCTGATATGAGGGAAGCTAACCAAAGAAGGGACTCACCTGAATGTAAATATGAAATGCTGTATAAGGTTAAAAATTTTTAAACTTATACTGATGATGAAAAAGCTGAAATATTTGACTATCTAAGAACTGATCTCTGCAGAGGCGGCAAATGTTAATAAGTTTTCAAATGAAATGAAATCTTTAAATGAAAAACTTAAAAGCAGCTCTGATGAAATTAAGACCTTAACTGGTGAAACAATCTCTTCACTAAGATGTAGCAGAAGTCAAGAACCAGTTTAATGACGTCAAAAAGGTTGTAGCTTCTTGGTGTACATATGCTCAACGTACCAACTAATACTGGCTGTTACTCATAACAACCAGCAGTAGAACCAAACTCCTAGCTCGTCTTCCCCCAACTAGCAACCAAAACTAATGGTGATAAAATTCTACAACTGTGGTAGTAAGGCTCACTTGTCCACTCAGTGTACAGAGTACAAAGAGCTGGAAACGGCATATCGTGAAAAGATAGCCAAACTTCCATATATGACTGCTGCTCAAACCCTGACTACATCTGATACCGCTTCTTCAAGCAAACCAGCAGAAAGGAAGAGATCACCAAAAATGACTCTTCAAGAACACGTCCTCTGATGGGTTCCCAAAAAGAACTAATCTCATTTTTACTGTGAAAGGCATTCGTAGAAAGAAAATATAGTATCTTGATAGTGGTTGTTCAAGACATATGACCGGATGTAAGTCCTTGCTGATGAACTATCAAGAAAAAGATGGTCCAGTTGTCACATATGGAGATAATTCAGATGGTTAAACTAAGTGTTTTGGTACACCGACAAATGGAAATGTTACATTTACAAATGTAGATGATGTAGTTGGGCTTAAACATAATCTTCTTAGCATAAGCCAACTAACAAACAAGAGGAAGATATTGCAGTTCAGAAGAAAAATTGGCACCATTTTTGACAAGACATAAAAGCCTATGCTGACTAAAAAAAGACATGAGAAAATGTATCAAATTGACATGAACACAGCTATAACAACAACTGATACTTATTTTTATTCAAAGTCAGCAGACAATCTCAAGTGGTTATGACAAAAGAGACTCTCACATCTCAAATTTAAAGATATTCACAAACTCTCAAGCAAAAGATTAGTGTCTAGGCTACCCACCATGTCTTATGTAAAGGATAAAATGTACCCTAGTTGTGAAAAAGGAAAGCATCATCATGCTACATTCAAGTCAAAATAAATCTCATCTGTTGACAAGCCATTTCACTTGCTTCATATGGACCTCTTTGGTCCTGTCAATATTTCCAGCTGTAGTAGGAAGAGATATATATATTGGTTATTGTTGATGAATATTCTAGATATATATGGGTATTCTTCTTGAAGCAAAAGAGTAAAGTTGCTGATGAAATTATCAATTTTATCAATAGAATGGAGTTATTAAATGGATAATGTAGTGACCCGAACTTTTCCATGTTTATATATATTAAATGAAACTGTTATCTACATGATTAAATGTTTCCAACATGTTAAGCAATCAAACTTGTTAAGACTTGATTAAATGAAATAAGTTTCATATTGACAATTGATCACCCAAGTTGACCGGCGATTCACGAACGTTACAAAATTGTAAAAACTACATGTTGTGGTATATATATAGACATATATATATGGTTGACATAAGATTATGATGAGTAAGTATTTCACTGAATATATTAACAATGTGTGATATACATAAGAAATGAGATTAATAAGTTAAGAAACTCGAAATGATATATATAACAATTATCGTTATGATAACGACTACTAAATACATATGTATCATATTAAGATATTGATACACTATATTTAACATGATAAAATGATATTTAAATATATCATTAAGTGTGTTAACAATGAACTACATATGTAAAAACAAGACTACTAACTCAAGAATTACGAAACGAGACTTATATGTAACGATTATCGTTGTAACGACATTTAACTGTATATATATCATACTAAGATATAATATATATCATAATATCATGATAATGTAACAATTTAACATCTCATTTGATATAATAAATAATGGGTTAACAACATTTAACAAGATCGTTAACCTAAAGGTTTCAAAACAACATTTACATGTAACGACTAACGATGACTTAACGACTCAGTTAAAATGTATATACATGTAGTGTTTTAATATGTATTCATACACTTTTGAAAGACTTCAAGACACATATTAAAGTACTTCTACTTACCAAAAATGCTTACAATTACATCCTCGTTCAGTTTCATCAACAATTCTACTCGTAAGCACCCGTATTCGTACTCGTACAATACACAGCTATTAGATGTATGTACTATTGGTATTTACACTCCAATGATCAGCTCTTAGCAGCCCATGTGAGTCACCTAACACATGTGGGAACCATCATTTGGCAACTAGCATGAAATATCTCATAAAATTACAAAAAATTTTAGTAATCATTAATGACTTATTTACATGAAAACAAAATTACATATCCTTTATATCTAATCCATATATCAACGACCAAAAACACCTACAAACACTTTCATTCTTCAATTTTCTTCATCTAATTGATCTATCTCAAGTTCCATCTTCAAGTTCTAAGTGTTCTTCATAAATTCCATAAGTATAGTTTCATAAAAATCAAGAATACTTCCAAGTTTGCAAGTCTACTTCCAAGCTTTCTAATCCATTCCAAGTAATCATCTAAGATCAAGGAACCTTTGTTATTTATAGTAGGTTATCTTTCTAATTCAAGGTAATATTCATATTCAAACTTTGATTCAATTTCTACAACTATAACAATCTTATTTCGAGTGAAAATCTTACTTGAACTTGTTTTCGTGTCATGATTCTGCTTCAAGAACTTTCAAGCCATCCAAGGATCCTTTGAAGCTAGATCCATTTTTATCATTTCCAGTAACTTTATACAGAAAACTTGACGTAATAATGATGTTCATAACATCATTCGATTCATACATATAAAGCTATCTTATTCGAAGGTTTAAACTTGTAATCACTAGAACATAGTTTAGTTAATTCTAAACTTGTTCGTAAACAAAAGTTAATCCTTCTAACTTGACTTTTAAAATCAAATAAAAACATGTTCTATATCTATATGATATGCTAACTTAATGATTTAAAAACGGAAAACACGAAAAACACCGTAAAACCGGATATACGCCGTTGTAGTAACACCGCGGGATGTTTTGGGTTAGTTAATTAAAAACTATGATAAACTTTGATTTAAAAGTTGTTCTTCTGTGAAAATTATTTTTATTATGAACATGAAACTATATCCAAAAATCATGGTTAAACTCAAAGTGGAAGTATATTTTCCAAAATGGTCATCTAGACGTCGTTCTTTCGACTGAAATGACTACCCTTACAAAAACGACTTGTAACCTGTAATTCCAACTATAAACTTATACTTTTTCTGTATAGATTCATAAACTTAAATTCAATATGAAATCATAGCAATTAGATTCACTCAAAACGGATTTAAAATGAAGAAGTTATATGTAAAACAAGATTGGATATTTTTTGATTATTTTAGCTACGGGAAATGTTTAACAAATCTATACAAATCATATCCTAGCTAACTTATATTGTATTATACATGTATTCTAATATATTATGTAATCTTGGGATACCATAGACACGTATGCAAATGTTTTGACATATCATATCGACCCATGTATATATATTATTTGGAACAACCATAGACACTCTATATGCAGTAATGTTGGAGTTAGCTATACAGGGTTGAGCTTGATTCCAAAAATATATATACTTTGAGTTGTGATCTAGCCTGAGACATGTATACACTGGGTCGTGGATTGATTCAAGATAATATATATCGATTTATTTATGTACATCTAACTGTGGACAACTAGTTGTAGGTTACTAACGAGGACAGCTGGCTTAATACACTCAAATCTTTAAAACATAATAAAAATGGTTGTAATTATATTTTGATCATACTTTGATATATATGTACATATTTGTATAGGTTCGTGAATCGATCCGTGGCCAAGTCTTATTTCCGGGGAAGGAAATATCTGTGAAAGTGAGTTATAGTCCCACTTTTAAAATCTAATATTTTTGGGATGATAATACATGCAGGTTTTATAAATGATTTACAAAATAGACACAAGTACGTGAAACTACATTCTATGGTTGAATTATCGAAATCGACTATGCCCCTTTTTATTAAGTCTGGTAATCTAAGAATTAGGGAACAGACACCCTAATTGATGCGAATCCTAAAGATAGATCAATTGGGCCTAACAAACCCCATCCAAAATACCGGATGCTTTAGTACTTCGAAATTTATATCATATCCGAAGGGTGTCCCGGAATGATGGGGATATTCTTATATATGCATCTTGTTAATGTCGGTTACCAGGTGTTCACCATATGAATGATTTTTATCTCTATGTATGGGATGTGTATTGAAATATGAAATCTTGTGGTCTATTGTTACGATTTGATATATATAGGTTAAACCTATAACTCACCAACATTTTTGTTGACGTTTAAAGCATGTTTATTCTCAGGTGAATACTAACAGCTTCCGCTGTTGCATACTAAAATAAGGACAAGATTTGGAGTCCATGTTTGTATGATATTGTTTAAAAACTGCATTCAAGAAACATATGTCGATGTAATATATTTCTATTGTAAACCATTATGTAATGGTCATGTGTAAATAGTATATTTTAGATTATCATTATTTGATAATCTACGTAATGTTTTTTTTAAAACCTTTATTGATAAAATAAAGGTTATGGTTGTTTTAAAAATGAATGCAGTCTTTGAAAAACGTCTCATATAGAGGTCAAAACCTCGCAACGAAATCAATAAATATGGAACGTTTATAATCAATATGAACGGGACATTTCAGTTGGTATCCTAGCGTTGGTCTTAGAGAACCAGAAATTTGCATTAGTGTGTCTTATCGAGTTTGTTAGGATACATTAGTGAGTCTGGACTTCGACCGTTTTTCTTTAAAAACGATTGCTTAACACTTTTGTTGGAAATTATATATTATTAACATGTAAATATTATGTGATATATTAACCTATTAATGTGTTTGATATTGTGTGATAGATGACTACCACTAGTACAAATCCCATCGACTCACCTAATAATAATGAAGAGTCGAATATAATTTAGGAAGATTCACAAATTCCCGAAGAGGAACCGGAAGAAGAGGAACCGGAAGAAGAGGAATCAGAAGAGGAGGAACCGGAAGAAGAAGAGGTTTCGGAAGAAGAAATATTGATACCTATAGTAAATCAATTAAATAAAAGAAAATCCTCAACCAACTGACCAAAGTTAATAATGGTCAATGGTGTTTCCGCCGAGGAAGCAAAATATTGGGAAGATTATCAATTTTCCGATGAATCGGATCCCGATGAGGATTCCGATGATGTTATTGAAATTACCTCGACCCAATTTAATAAAGCGAAAGAAAATAATAAGGGAAAAGGTATAAAAATAGAGAAACCCGATTCCAACCCCGATGAACTTTATATGTATCGGCAACATCCGTATTTCCTAAAATGTAACAATGACCCGGGAACCTCTAAACCACCACATTTTTCTAAACCATTGTGGAAAACGACAGCTCGTATTAGGGGAGCATCATATATCCATAGGAAATTAGCAAAACGAACCAAGTTCGAAGAAGAAGAAACGAGTGAGTCGGATTAAAGAGTTGTAATCATGTTGTGTAATATATGTAATATAGTGTGCTTGTACTTTTATGTTCTATGTAAAAATTGCTTGTATTATTTGTTAATTATCTTTTACGAATCTAATACTTGTCTATTATACAGTATAAAAACAAAATGGATGTTAAGGGTAGACAACCGAATATTTTAGAAGACCTACCAGAGGATATGATTGAGGAAATCTTGTCTAGAGTTGGTCAGAATTCATCAGCACATTTAGTTATGGCGAAATTAACTTGTCAAACATTTGAAAGACTTTCCAGAAATGCCTTAGTTTATAAAAGGCTTTCCTTTGATAGGTGGGGTATATCACATTGGGGAGACCGTAAGTTACGCCGTGTTTTCTTTAAAGCGTTAAATGCGGGGAACCCAAATGCAATTTTACGCTACGGGTTAAGAACCTATTTTGACTCAACATATCCCAACATAGGATTTCATGAGTTAGAAAGAGCTTCTAACATGCAACATAAAGAAGCATGTTATGCTTACGGGTTAATAATGTTCACTTCTCATCAAATTGAGAAAAAGAACATTGGGTTGCAACTTTTAAATAAAACATTCCCATAAGTGATGGACTCGGTAGTTGAGATGAGAAACAAGGTTTTTAGATTATTACGGGGATGTTGGACATTACAAAACCCTCATCCTTTTGACGACAATACAACATGCTGTCTTGTCAATGGTCACAACGGATATGTTCCACAAGACCACGGATGGGAAGTAGTCATAGTAAAAACAGAATGCATGACTTGTTTCTGGACGTATGAATTACGTGTCTTTATTGCCTTTGTTGAACGACTTGCGTATTAACTAGAATTGTCTTCGCAACTGTTTTGTATCAGAGTTTTTATGTGCTATATTTCATGCTATATGTAAAATAGCGGTATTGTAAGTTTGCAAAATATTGTATAAAAGTTTGAATGTGAAATATTATTATAATCAGTTTTCATATAGAATTGTAGTAGTTGAATTGTATGTTAGCTACTAAGTATGAACTTAAAAGGTAGGTATTACCCGAATTAAAACTTATAAAATGCTAATATGAAGAAAAAGCTTTTATAAATGAGTTCATATTATGCTACAGAATACTATAGACTACTCTTAATATTCTATATGATTAACTTAATTCTTTTAGCTATTTTTGAAGGAAATGGCACCGACTACTCGTCAGAACTTGAACATGAGTGAGGAAGACTTCCGTGCTTTCCTTGCAGCAAATATAGCTGCAGTACAGGCTGCAATGCAAAACAACAATAACTCAGGGTCTAGCAGTGGAGTTAACTCCACAGGAAACCGTGTAGGATGCTCCTACAAGGCTTTCACTGCCTGTAAACCTTTGGAATTCGATGGAACTGAAGGACCAGTCGGACTGAAACGATGGACCGAAAAGGTCGAATCTGTGTTTGCTATAAGCAAATGTGCTGAGGAAGATAAGGTAAAGTACGCCACGCATACCTTCACAGGTACTGCGTTAACATGGTGGAATACCTATCTCGAACAAGTGGGACAAGATGCTGCTTACGCACTACCGTGGTCAGCATTCAAACACTTAATGAACGAGCAGTACCGTCCCAGAAATGAGGTCAATAAGCTCAAGGTAGAGCTTAGAGGGTTACAAACACAAGGGTTTGATATTACCACGTACGAACGACGATTCACAGAGTTGTGCCTATTGTGTCCGGGTGCGTTCGAAGATGAAGAAGAGAAAATCGATGCATTTGTAAAAGGGTTACCGGAAAGGATCCAAGAGGATATAAGTTCACACGAGCCTGCCTCCATACAAAAGGCAAGTCGAATGGCTCATAAACTTATAAATCAAATTGAGGAAAGGATTAAAGAATAGGCGACCGAAGAAGCCAATACGAAACAAGTCAAGAGGAAATGGGAAGAAACCAATGACAAGGGTCACAATTTCAATAATCAACCCAACAATCATAACTACAATCGCACCAATTTTCGCAACAACAAACGCAACAACAACATCCACCCCAGCAACAACTACAACAACCGTTTCAACAACAATAACAACCGTAACAACAATAATCTCAACAATAACAACAAGAGGCAGAAATTCTGCCAGAGATGTGAAGGATACCATCCAACTGGTATCTGTACAGCAGTGTATACTAAGTGTAATAGAAAGGGCCATGGTGCGACAAAGTGCGAAATCTACGGATCAATGGCTAAGGGAACAAATAATGCCAGAACAAGTTATGCAGACATTACCTGTTTCAGATGCGGGAAGAAGGGCCATTATAAAAATATGTGCCCAAATCAGAGGGATAATAATGGGCAAGGCCGAGGAAGAGTCTTCAACATTAATGCGGTTGAAGTGCAGGAAGACTCGGAGCTTGTTACGGGTACGTTTCTTATTGACAATACATCTGCTTATGTTTTATTTGATTCGGGTACGGATAGAAGCTATATGAGTAAGGATTTCTGTGCTAAATTAAGTTATCCATTGATGCCTTTGGATAATAAGTTTATACTAGAATTAGTAAACGGTAAATTAATTGCAGCAGATAATATATGTCGGAATCGAGAAATTAAACTGGTTAGCGAAACATTTAAGATTGATTTGATACCAGTAGAGTTAGGGAGTTTTGATGTGATAATCGGCATGGACTGGTTGAAAGAGGTGAAAGCAGAGATCGTATGTTACAGAAATGTAATTCGCATTGTACGAGAAGAAGGAAAACCCTTAATGGTGTACGGAGAAAAGAGCAACGTGAAGCTAAATCTTATTAGTAATTTGAAGGCGCAAAATTTAATAAGAAAGGGTTGCTATGCTGTTCTAGCACACGTCGAGAAAGTACAAACTGAAGAAAAGAGCATCAACGATGTTCCCATCGCAAAAGAATTTCCCGATGTATTTCTGAAAGAATTACCGGGATTACCTCCACACCGATCCGTTGAATTTCAAATATATCTTGTACCGGGAGCTGCACCAATAGCTCGTACTCCATACAGACTCGCACCCAGCGAAATGAAGGAACTTCAAAGCCAATTACAAGAACTTCTAGAGCATGGTTTCATACGACCAAGTACATCACCATGTGGAGCTCCTGTTTTGTTTGTCAAAAAGAAGGATGGTACATTCAGGTTGTGTATCGACTACCAAGAGTTGAACAAACTTACCATCAAGAACCGTTACCCACTACAGAGAATCGACGACTTATTTGATCAATTACAAGGCTCGTCAGTTTATTCGAAGATTGATTTACGTTCTGGGTATCATCAAATGCGGGTGAAGGAGGACGATATTCCGAAGACTGCTTTCAGAACGCGTTACGGTCATTACGAGTTTATGGTTATGCCGTTTGGATTGACTAACACATTCATGGACCTCAGTAACCGTGTGTGTGGGCCATATCTTGACAAGTTTGTCATTGTTTTCATTGATGACATACTTATCTACTCAAAGAATGATCAAGAGCACAAAGAACATTTGAGAAAAGTGCTAGAGTTGTTGAGGAAAGAAAAACTGTACGCTAAGTTTTCAAAGTGTGCATTTTGGTTAGAAGAAGTTCAATTCCTCGGTCACATAGTGAACAAAGAAGGTATTCAGGTGGATCCGGCAAAGATTGTGACCGTTGAAAAGTGGGAAACCCCTAAAACTCCGAAGCATATACGCCAATTTTTAGGACTGGCTGGTTACTACAGAAGATTCATCCAAGATTTTTCCAAAATAGCAAAACCCTTGACTGCATTAACGCATAAAGGGAAGAAATTTGAATGGAAGGATGAACAAGAAAAAGTGTTTCGATTGTTGAAGAAAAAGTTAACTACGGTACCTATATTGTCATTGCCTGAAAGGAATGATGATTTTTTGATATATTGTAACGCCTCAAAGCAAGGCCTCAGTTGTGTATTAATGCAACGAACAAAGGTAATTGCTTATGCATCTAGACAATTGAAGATTCACGAGCAAAATTATACGACACACGAATTGGAATTAGGCGCTATTGTTTTTGCATTAAAGACTTGGAGGCATTATTTATATGGGGTCAAAAGTATTATATATACCGACCACAAAAGTCTCCAACATATATTTAATCAGAAGCAACTGAATATGAGACAACGCAGGTGGATTGAACTGTTGAATGATTATGATTTTGAGATTCGATACCACCCGGGGAAGGCGAATGTGGTAGCCGACGCTTTGAGTAGAAAGGACAAAGAACATATACGGGTAAAAGCTATGAATTTAATTATTCGTACTAACCTTACTACTCAAATAAAGGAGGCGCAACAGGGGGTTGTAAAAGAAGGAAAGTTGAAGAATGAGATACAAAAGGATCAGAGAAACATATTAATATTCAGGAAGACGGAACCCGATATAGGGCTGATAGAATTTGGGTACCAGGGTTTGGAGATGTGAGAGAAATAGTACTTAAAGAAGCACATAAAACTAGATATTCAATACATCCCGGAGCGGGGAAGATGTATAAAGATCTCAAGAAACACTTTTGGTGACCGGGTATGAAAGCCGATATTGCTAAATATGTAGGAGAATGTTTGACGTGTTCTAAGGTCAAAGCTGAACATCAGAAACCATCAGGTCTACTACAACAACCTGAAATCCCGGAATGGAAATGGGAAAACATTACCATGGATTTCATTACTAAATTGCCAAGGACTGCAAGTGGTTTTGATACTATTTGGGTAATAGTTGATCGTCTCACCAAATCAGGACACTTCCTGTCAATAAGAGAAGATGACAAGATGGAGAAGTTAGCACGAATGTATTTGAAGGAAGTTGTCTCTAGACATGGAATACCAATCTCTATTATCTCTGATAGGGATGGCAGATTTATTTTAAGATTCTGGCAGACATTACAGCAAGCATTAGGAACTCGTCTAGACATGAGTACTGCCTATCATCCACAAACTGATGGGCAGAGTGAAAGGACAATATAAACTCTTGAAGACATGCTACGAGCATGTGTTATTGATTTCGGAAACAGTTGGGATCGACACCTACCGTTAGCAGAATTTTCCTACAACAACAGTTATCATTCTAGTATTGAGATGGCGCCATTTGAGGCACTTTATGGTAGAAAGTGCAGGTCTCTGATTTGTTGGAATGAAGTGGGGGATAGACAGATTATGGGTCCGGAGATAATACAAGAAACTACCGAGAAGATCATCCAAATTCAACAACAGTTTAAAACCGCCCAAAGTCGACAAAAGAGCTACGCTGACATTAAAAGAAAAGATATAGAATTTGAAATTGGAGAGATGGTCATGCTTAAAGTTGCACCTTGGAAAGGCGTTGTTCAATTTGGAAAACGAGGGAAATTAAATCCAAGGTATATTGGACCATTCAAGATTATTGATCGTGTCAGACCAGTAGCTTACCGACTTGAGTTACCTCAACAAATCGCGGCTGTACATAACACTTTCCACGTCTTGAATTTGAAGAAATGTTTTGCTAAAGAAGATCTCACTATTCCGTTAGATGAAATCCAAATCAACGAAAAACTTCAATTCATCAAAGAACCCGTCGAAATAATGGATCGTGAGGTTAAAAGACTTAAGCAAAACAAGATACCAATTGTTAAGGTTCGATGGAATGCTCGTAGAGGACTCGAATTCACCTGGGAATGAGAAGATCAGATGAAGAAGAAATACCCGAATCTATTTCCAGAAGATTCGTCAACACCTCCAACTGCTTAAAATTTCAGGACGAAATTTATTTAACGGGTAGATACTGTAGTGACCCGAACTTTTCCATGTTTATATATATTAAATGAAATTGTTATCTACATGATTAAATGTTTCCAACATGTTAAGCAATCAAACTTTTTAAGACTTGATTAAATGAAATAAGTTTCATATAGACAATTGATCACCCAAGTTGACCGACGATTCACGAACGTTACAAAATTGTAAAAACTACATGTTGTGGTATATATATAGACATATATATATATGGTTGACATAATATTATGATGAGTAAGTATCTCACTAAATATATTAACAATGTGTGATATACATAAGAAATGAGATTACTAAGTTAAGAAACTTGAAATGATATATATATATAACGATTATCGTTATGATAACGTCTACTAAATACATATGTATCATATTAAGATATTGATACACTATATTTAACATGATAAAATGATATTTAAATATATCATTAAGTGTGTTAACAATGAACTACATATGTAAAAACAAGACTACTAACTCAAGAATTACGAAACGAGACTTATATGTAACGATTATCGTTGTAACGACATTTAACTGTATATATATCATACTAAGATATAATATATATCATAATATCATGATAATGTAACAATTTAACATCTTATTTGATATAATAAACAATGGGTTAACAACATTTAACAAGATCGTTAACCTAAAGGTTTCAAAACAACATTTACATGTAACAACTAACGATGACTTAACGACTCAGTTAAAATGTATATACATGTAGTGTTTTAATATGTATTCATACACTTTTGAAAGACTTCAAGACACATATCAAAGTACTTCTACTTAACAAAAATGCTTACAATTACATCCTCGTTCAGTTTCTATAAGACACATATCAAAGTACTCGTATGCACCTGTATTCGTACTCGTACAATATACAGCTTTTAGATGTATGTACTATTGGTATATACACTCCAATGATCAGCTCTTAGTAGCCCATGTGAGTCACCTAACACATGTGGGAACCATCATTTGGAAACTAGCATGAAATATCTCATAAAATACAAAAAAAATTAGTAATCATTCATGACTTATTTACATGAAAACAAAATTACATATCCTTTATATCTAATCCATATATCAACTACCAAAAACACCTAAAAACACTCTCATTCTTCAATTTTCTTCATCTAATTGATCTCTCTCAAGTTCCATCTTCAAGTTCTAAGTGTTCTTCATAAATTACATAAGTATAGTTTCATAAAAATCAAGAATACTTCCAAGTTTGCAAGTCTACTTCCAAGCTTTCTAATCCATTCCAAGTAATCATGTAAGATCAAGGAACCTTTGTTATTTACAGTAGGTTATCTTTATAATTCAAGGTAATATTCATATTCAAACTTTGATTCAATTTCTACATCTATAACAATCTTATTTCGAGTGAAAATCTTACTTGAACTTGTTTTCATGTCATGATTCTGCTTCAAGAACTTTCAAGCCATCCAAGGATCCTTTGAAGCTAGATCCATTTTTATCATTTCTAGTAGCTTTATTCAGAAAACTTGAGGTAGTAATGATGTTCATAACATCATTCAATTCCTACATATAAAGCTATCTTATTCGAAGGTTTAAACTTGTAATCACTAGAACATAGTTTAGTTAATTCTAAACTTGTTCACAAACAAAAGTTAATCCTTCTAACTTGACTTTTAAAATCAACTAAAAACATGTTCTATATCAATATTATATGCTAACTTAATGATTTAAAACCGAAAAACACGAAAAACACCGTAAAACCGGATATACGCCGTTGTAGTAACACCGCGGGCTGTTTTGGGTTTGTTAATTAAAAACTATGATAAACTTTGATTTAAAAGTTGTTCTTCTGTGAAAATTATTTTTCTTATGAACATGAAACTATATCCAAAAATCATGGTTAAACTCAAAGTGGAAGTATGTTTTCCAAAATGGTCATCTAGACGTCGTTCTTTCGACTGAAATGGCTACCTTTACAAAAACGACTTATAACCTGTAATTTCGACTATAAACTTATACTTTTTCTGTATAGATTCATAAACTTAAGTTCAATATGAAACCATAGCAATTGGATTCACTCAAAACGGATTTAAAATGAAGAAGTTATGGGTAAAACAAGACTGGATATTTTTTGATTATTTTAGCTAAGGGAAATGTTTAACCAATCTATACAAATCATATCCTAGCTAACTTATATTGTATTATACATGTATTCTAATATATTATGTAATCTTGGGATACCATAGACACGTATGCAAATGTTTTGACATATCATATCGACCCATGTATATATATTATTTTGAACAACCATAGACACTCTATATGCAGTAATGTTGGAGTTAGCTATACAGGGTTGAGCTTGATTCCAAAAATATATATACTTTGAGTTGTGATATAGCCTGAGACGTGTATACACTGGGTCGTGGATTGATTCAAGATAATATATATCGATTTATTTCTGTACATCTAACGGTGGATAACTAGTTGTAGGTTACTAACGAGGACAGCTGACTTAATACACTCAAATCTTTAAAACATAATAAAAATGGTTATAATTATATTTTGATCATACTTTGATATATATGTACATATTTGTATAGGTTCGTGAATCGATCCGTGGCCAAGTCTTATTTCCGAGGAAGGAAATATCTGTGAAAGTGAGTTATTGTCACACTTTTAAAATCTAATATTTTTGGGATGAGAATACATGCAGGTTTTATAAATGATTTACAAAATAGACACAAGTACGTGAAACTACATTCTATGATTGAATTATCGAAATCGAATATGCCCCTTTTTATTAAGTCTGGTAATCTAAGAATTAGGGAACAGACACCCTAATTGACGCGAATCCTAAATATAGATCTATTGGGCCTAACAAACCCCATCCAAAGTACCTGATGCTTTAGTACTTCGAAATTTATATCATATCCGAAGGGTGTCCCGGAATGATGGGGATATTCTTATATATGCATCTTGTTAATGTCGGTTACCAGGTGTTCACCATATGAATGATTTTTATCTCTATGTATGGGATGTGTATTGAAATATGAAATCTTGTGGTCTATTGTTACGATTTGATATATAGGTTAAACCTATAACTCACCAACATTTTTGTTGACGTTTAAAGCATGTTTATTCTCAGGTGAATACTAAGAGCTTCCGCTGTTGCATACTAAAATAAGGACAAGATTTGGAGTCCATGTTTGTATGATATTGTTTAAAAACTGCATTCAAGAAACATATGTTGATGTAATATATTTCTATTGTAAACCATTATGTAATGGTCGTGTATAAATAGTATATTTTAGATTATCATTATTTGATAATCTACGTAATGTTTTTTTTAAAAACCTTTATTGATAAAATAAAGGTTATGGTTGTTTTAAAAATGAATGCAGTCTTTGAAAAATGTCTCATATAGAGGTCAAAACCTCGCAACGAAATCAATTAATATGGAACATTTATAATCAATATGAACGGGACATTTCAGATAAATGGTGAAGCAGCTTAGAAGTGAGCATGGTAAAGAATTTAGAAATTCTACACTTGAAGAATTCTGTGCTGAGAAAGACATTTCACAAAACTTCTCTACTTGAGAACACCACAACAAAATGATGTTGTAGAAAGAAGAAAAAGAACTCTAATTGAAGCAGCAAGATCTATGTTAGCTGAATCTAGGTTGAAAAATTCATACTGGATAGAAGCTGTGAATACTTCCTATTTTACCCAGAATAGATCTTTAATTTTGAAAAGACATCAAAAGACTGCTTATGAACTTCTCAAAAGAAGAAGACCCTCCATTGCATTTCTACATGTATTCGACACTCCCTGTTTGATAATAAATAACAGGTACCAGCTAGGCAAATTTGATGCCAAAGATGATGAAGGAATATCTCTTGGATATTCCAACATGTCAAAGTCATATAGGGTCTGCAACAAGAGACGAGGATGTTTTGAAGAATAAGTAAATGTTACTTTTAATGAAAATGTCCCAACCTTGTCTTCTAGTCAAGAAGATAAGGAATTAGTCTTTGAAGATCCTACTCAGCAAGCTCTTGTTGAAGAAGGACCAGCAGCAGTATCTTCACCAATCCGTCCTACTAGGCTCTCTTAAGATGAAATGGAAGTTTCAATTCCATCTGTGTCTAAACCAATTGGACTTAATGGCTCTACTAAAATATTACAAATTGAGCAGAGGTCCATTGGTTCTGAAGGATCACAGTTTGCAACTGGTTCCACTAATGAAGTACAGCAGTTTGCTACTACTGTGCATACTATTATGCCCATTGGTGATCCTGATGTTATGTGTTCTACAACCAGCTCAATAGCCCATAACACCAAATGGACTAAAGAGCATCCAATTGAGCAGATTATTGGTAACCTGGCAAGTGGAGTAAAGACAATAAGGCATGCAACCAGTAACTTCTATATGCATGTGAACTTTATATCTACCATTGAACCCACTAATACTAAAGAATCATTCAAACATCCTAGCTAGGCAGGAGCCATGAAAGATGAGCTCTCTCAGTTTGATAGGATGAAAGCTGGTACATGAACCTGATGATGATGAGAATAAAATCATTGGTACTAATGGGTGTTCAAGAACAAGATGGATGAAGATGAGGTTGTGATCAGAAACAACGCTAGATTGGTAGCCCAAGGGTTTAGGCAAGAAGAAGGATTGGATTATGGAGAGAAATATGCACCAGTAGCAAGGATGGAACCAATCAGAATATTCTTAGCCTTTGCTGCTCTTATAAATTTCAAATTGTACCAGATGGATGTCAAATATCCTTTTCTCAATGGGAATCTGCAAGAGGAGGTCTATGTCAAGCTGCCTCCATATTTTGTAAGCAGTAAATATCCTACCCATGTTTATAAGTTTGACAAAGCTATTTATGGCCTGAAACAGGAACCTAGATCATGGTATGAGACACTTCATGTGTAGCTCACTGGTTTGGATATTAAAGTTGAAACAATTGATATAGATGGTGATCTCTTACTGGTACAGATATATGTGGATGATATTATTTATCGTTCTACAAATGAAAAATATTGTCAAGATTTTTCAAAACTTATGTATGAGACATATGAAATGAGTTTACAAAGAGATTTGTAATACTTTCTTGGATTAAAAATCAAACAACTTGATGATGGCATTTTTATAAGTCAAGATAAATATATCAATGATATGTTAAAGAAATTTGGTTTGACCTATTTAAAAGATATAGGGACTCCCATGTCAGCAACCAACAAAATGGATGCTGATCAAACTGGAAAATCAGCCAATATCAGTAAATATAGAGGTATGATTGGTTCCCTATTGTATCTTACAGCCAGCAAACCAGATATCATGTTTGCCACAACTATGTGTGCCAGATATCAAGCTGATCCTAAAGAGTCACACCTGCTAGCAGTAAAAGGATATTTAGGTAACTAAAGGGTACTCCCCAAAGGTGGTCTTTGGTATCCCAAAGGCCAAGATTTCGATTTAATGGGTTATTTAGATGCAGACTTTGTAGGTTGTAAAATAGACAGGAAAAGTATATCCGGTGGTTGCCAGTTACTTGGTGGAAGGCTAGTTAGTTGGACTAGCAAGAAGCAGAATACTGTGTCTACATCTACAACTGAGGCAGAGTATGTCTTTACTAGTAGCTGTGCTGCTCAAGTACTTTGGATGCAAAGTCAGCTGAAGGATTATGGTACACATTTCACCAAGATACCAATCTACTATGATAATACCAGTGCCATTGGCATCACCAACAATCCTGTAATGCACTTAAGGACCAAGCACATTGATGTACGATATCATTTCATTAGAGATCATGTACAAAAAGGAGATGTCGAACTACGCTTCATTTCAACAGATCAACAGTTAGCAGATCTATTCACCAAGCCATTGGATGAG
The DNA here is from genome assembly GCF_046630445.1 of Rutidosis leptorrhynchoides. NCBI lineage: Eukaryota > Viridiplantae > Streptophyta > Magnoliopsida > Asterales > Asteraceae > Rutidosis > Rutidosis leptorrhynchoides. Next base: position 142,207,951 of record NC_092337.1, on the reverse strand, counting down.
AAACATTTTAACTATCTCATTTCTGAGCTGTGTATTCATGAACTCTAACAGTAAGAACACACCTTTGTTGTCGTGATATACATGGCCAACCAGTAGTATATACTTGGCTGTCTACTTCTTATATATATGTAGCGGACAACGAGCACCACAAGGTCTTCTACATAGTCAAATATTGTAAAATGTAAACTAAATAGCTGACACAACAACAAATGATCTCAAATTAAATGAACCTCAATGATCTCAAATTATTCTCAATGATTTAAATTAAATTCGTAACAAATTAATTGTGTCAAATGTTTTTGTATTTATTACACAGTTCTTCTAATGATTTTTGAAATAATTGTTTGAATTAATTATCTACCACATTTAATGTTTAATGTAAATAATGATGGTTTAAACCATTTACACATCACCAAACGTCTGCACACTCCTAGAAAATACCCAAACCTGTCACGTCTGCTCACGCGCCTGTAGACGTCAGAAAATTTCTCTCTCATATCCCAACTAACCAATCCATATATCTTTTAATTTGTTGATTTATTTCTACTTTAAAATCTTCAAATTTTCTTTACAAGCCTTAAATTTCTAAACTCTCTCTTGGTTCATCTTCAACCTTCACTCTTCTTCAAATACTTCATCAATTGCAGAACAACAACAAAACCCACAACGGGAGGAACAACATGAGGAACAACCCGCATCGCTGTTTTACCTGCATGCTCATCTTATTCGAGCTCCCGATCTGAATTTCGAAATAAAATGCTCCTCATACACGGGTTATTCTAGACAACCAAATAAATTACGGGTATGAACTAGGCATGAGCAAAAACACCGAAAAACCGAAACCGAACCGGTACCGAACTGGTACCGGTACCGAACACCATACTGAACGGGAATCGATATCGGTATCGGTTTTGTAAATTCATCAATTTCGGTTTCGGTAAATAACGGTTCGGTACCGGTAATTTAACGGTATTTCGGTAATTAGTACCGAACATTTACATTAGTTATATGCGTAACAAGATTTTAACCCTATATAAATTTAAGTTCCGATATGCATGCTGCTATATATAAATATATGATGGTAAATTAAAACCTACAGAATTTTAAGTTTCAAGCCGCAAAAAAAACCCTAACCGATCATCATGGCTTCTCCAGTAGAATCATCGAACCCTAGTGATCATAACACAACTCAAGTAAGTGTAATTGATTATGATTTTACTTTGTATTCATGTATATAACCTAGTTTGCTACGTTTGATATCCTTTGAATATAACCCAGTTTCTCATATAATATATGTGGGATAGAGAATGCCAACTGAAACTCTTCCTGCAATGTAACATCAAGGTTAAATTATTACACCTGAAATTGCCCTATCGCATAGAAAACGAGAAAGGAGCATCAGTATAGAACTTATTAATTAGCCCATATCATTAACCTAATAGTGAAAGAAGGTTTAAATCATGGAAATGAATCTATTAAGTTTATTCAAAAAGCCGTTAAGTACATTCGAATTTCATCCCAACGGATTAAAAAATTTAAAGAGTGCATGAAAGATGAAAGTATTGAATCAAATAAGTTTTTGTGTGGAGATTGTCCTACTAGGTGGAATTCAACCTATGAAATGTTGAAAAGGGTTGTGGATTTAAGGAGCATCTTTTTTAAGTAAGAAGAGGACGATACTAATTATGAGCGTGAATTATCTAGAGAACCCAGTGCTAGAGCTCCCGGTCATGATGATTTTAGTGTTGCTGAACGAATGGTTAATTTTTTAGAGAAATTTAAGGATACAAAAGAGTCAGTCTCGGCATCAACAAAACCCTTAGCTCACTTATTTTTTAGTGAATTGTTAGATATTGATACACATTTACGTCAGTGGGCGTGTGATGTTCAGTATCGTAAAATGGTAAGCTCAATGAGAACAAAGTTTGATAAGTATTGGGGTAACTTAGATGAGCTTAATGACTACATGTATTTTGCTGTTCTTTTAGATCCAACTATGAAAAAATATTTTATGAGACATTGTTTTAAAAGTATTGTTACAAATAATATGGATCAAGATGTGCCGTTGACAAAATATGAAATTGATATAAAAGTGAGTGATATGATTGATGGTGTTGAAACTAGGATGGAAGGGTTGTTCAAAAGGTATGAGGGAATGATTGGCAAGGTTAGTCATAATTCGGGTTCTCAAGAATCACAAAGTAAAGAAAATGTTGATAAGCGCTTAGGAAAAAATAGTTTTGTATCCAAATGGAGAAGTGTGGAAGAAAATAGTTCATCTGCTAGTGAATCAGAACTAGTAAGATACCTATGCGAGCCTAAATTAAATTGGTCTAAATCATTTGACATACTTAAGTGGTGGAAGCAAAATGAGGAGCGCTTCTCAAGTGTAGCTCGGATGGCAAGAGGTAAATTACTCACCTTTTCATTGTATTTGAACTTTAAATTGTTATAGTTTTTGATATTTTAATTTTTAGGTGTGTTATATTAAAATTTTTAAATTCAATGTATTTGAACTTTTAATTGTGTTAGATATATTGGCAATACAAATTTCCACCGTGGCATCCGAGTCAGCATTTAGTACGGGTGGCCGTGTACTTGACCCGTATAGAACAAGGTTGTCGACCCAAATAGTGGAAGCTTTGATTTGCACCCAGGATTGGATAAAACAATCAAGTATTCCTATATTTGAAGATGAAGTAATTGATATGCTAAATGATGACGACGTCACAATCGGTAAAATATTATGTTTTATTTATTTTGTTTTTAAAGAATATTCGTATATGTTTGTGTGATAAATAATGATCAATTAACAAAATTTGTATCTTTTTATTTTATAGAGATGGAAGAGGCGATCAAAAAACAAAACAAAAAGGGAAAAGAGAAGGCGACTTCCAAAGTTAGTTGTTTTTTGTTAAACTTTATTTAGAGGACTTTTACAGGAATTTATTTTTTTATAGACAGTACATGTACGTCATTTTTTGTTTTACCAAATATATTCGTTTATCTTATATTTGTTTATTGCATGTTCATCAATATATATTTGTATAACATTGTTCTTTAACGAATAATGTACACTCTATATAGTGGAAAAAAACAATGTATATGTACATACATCATACCACGTCACTCGTGTTATCTAAACATTTTACACCATAGTTAAAAAAATGCGGTACCAAGTAGGTAAAAAACCGAAAAATACCGGTCTCGTGCCTGTACCGAAACCGGTACCGTATTGTAATTACGGTACGGTTTCGGTTCTCCATTTTACCCAATTTCGCTACCGGTACTAACCGGTTCCGGTACGGTTCGGTACGGCTCCAGAACCGATCTCATCCCTAGTATGAACCGATAGTTAACTATCTTCTACAATCGCCAATTGCTTTTTGCAATATATGGAATCCCCTCATCTACTTACCCGGCATGTCTAGGGCGTTTCTGGTACACTTGAAGGATGAACAAGACGCCAAAGGGTAATAATTGCATAACTGGCATGGTAACCGAGTAATACGACTATTTAATTACTTCTGGAACCATTTGAACAGCTCTTTGTCTACCAAGGGAAAAGTTTGTGAAATCCTTCACCAGTGATCCTTACAGGAAGGAGGTGTTGGAGTATGTGGGTTATAGTGGTCCAATTGATACCCACAACCCATTGAGGAGAATGTGCCTCAGTTCTGGAGTTATTTATTTGGAGTTTTAACTCGGTATATAAGCTCCAAGTCAGGCAGTTTTGACCGGTGCTCAGATTTTGAGCTTAAGATTGCTCACGCTCTTTTTTAGCAGAACCATCAATTTTTCTCTTGAAATATATATCAAATTAAAGGATCTGGTGACCAAGAAGAAAATGAATCCCCAATTTCCTAGATTTTTGTTTCTATGTTTTGAAGACAGCCTAGTTGAAAACTATGCATCCATTACTGTCCCAGTTGTGCCTTTTGTGGCCAAGGAGGGAGGGATGTTTAATCATAAGTGTGAAGGACATTTTCGGGTCTTATACCAAATATGCTAAGTTGTTTGCCTACTGAGCTAAAACCATACCCAGCCGCAACATCTGGTGATGCTACAACTGAGAGGGAGGGTCCTCAGATCGAGCCAGCAGTCGAAAAAGATGATCTACAAGCCTACAAAGGGACAACCACCGTCGCAACTACTGGTAAAGTTCTACTGGTTATAGAAACTGATGCTCCCTTACTGAGATAGCACCAGTCTTTAATATTGATTCTACTAAACTGGTTATGGAATCTGTTGCTCAACTATTTCTTAGTGCACGATTATCCTAAGTATCAGATGTTAGTTCCCAGCAAGTCATAGGGGAGACATAATCAGTTTCAACTGCTAAGTCTGGCAATCTGGCTATGGAATCTGGTGCTCCTCAAGTCGAGACAGCACCAGTCGCAATTGCTGGGTCTTCAAAAGACACTGCTATGGAATCTGATGCTCCTCTAGACCATGAAACTGATGTGTCTCAAATTGTTGAGAATTCTTGCAAGTGTGAACACTGGTTCTAAAGAAACTAAAGTTACTTTAAATGTTTTATCTCATACTGGTTTCAAAACAAGTGTGAAGAGGAACAGCAACCCATGCTCCTCTAACTCGACACATCCATACTTATATAAAACATACTTTGAAAGACATCTTCTACTAACAGTACAACCATCAGAGATCATACCTCACCCCCAAAGCAGAATAGGCTAGCTCTTCATCATGTTGAGCCAGCTTTAACTACTGCATTAACCTATTGCAAGTTAGAAAATTAAGATAAGATTCACACTAATACATATAAACCTGACAAATATCTTACACAATCGGAGTCCACACGTGCCACCTATGAGTCAGTAAAGTCACAGCTGCACTTACAGGCACTACAATTTATCTCAATCGAAGGGCTGCCCAAAACACAAGTCATTCCCCAGAGACCAACATCTTATGCAATTGCTGAGTCAAATTTATTTGATTCTACTCTTTTTAACTTGAACCATTCTTCTTTTTCAGTTGTTGTTGTTATAGATTATATGTAGGATCTTGTGCTTAATGAGGACGATATAACATTAAAAAAGGCTATTGCTACAGCTGATGAAGATGTTATAGCATTAAAAAAAGCTGTTGCTACACCTAATGATGAGAAGATTGTTTATACTAAGGGTGCTGATACCGCTTAGCAGCCCTATGATTGTCAAGTACTAGATCTAGAGGAGTGGTTCCCAAAGCTATTCACATGGGAGCAGTACTGGCTCCAAATGTTGCTTATCTGGTTGATCAACTGACTATCGACCCCTCAGTGCATTGGTTGCTGCTCATCAACTTCCAAATGAAGAACTGTTGGAACTGCTGCAACATCTTGATCAATCTAGGAAACATGAGTTTCTTGACAATTTGACCTCTGGTGATAATGTCAATGAGTAGCCATTCTATGATTTTGTTATTTCACCTGCTGCTCCTCCTCCTCCAACTGGTCATAGACACCTTTGAAAGTTGCTCTTGATTCTGATGGTAAAGTGATTGGTACTACTCCAAAAAGATTTCACACTGATGATATACTAGTACCCTCTGACTCTATTGCCTCTTCATTCTCTTCTGATGATACTGCTAGGGTTCTGGTACTGCTGATGTTGATACCAGTTCCACCTTTTCTGGTGAAGATAACTTTGGTTCTAAACCTTCGGGTGAGGGTAAAAATAGTGGTGATCATGGTGATGAGTCTGATGACGACCTTCCACCTCCACCACCCCATGAAGTTAAATGGTTCTTATCTTTCTGTGCAACGTGTCGTTTCTTATATGACACTTACCATTCAAAAATAAATTACTGACAATGTATACGAGCCAGTGCATAAAGCCTTTCAGATTGTTGAAGACAATGCACATCCACGTGTGGATGTGCCTCCATCTCTGCTGTTGAAGATCATCCAAAGCTGATAGCTGAGTTTTCTAACACTATTGCTGCTGATATTCAACGCAACCATCTAGCTGATACAGATTTAGGTCATCAGCTTCTCACTCATGAAAAATATTTTTCTCATCTCTCCTAACGTGAAGCTGATCTAAATATCGAGAGACAACGTAAACACTACTCGAATGAGCAGAATAGCATTCTTGAAGACTAGATTGCAGATCTTCAAAGGCAATTAGACACCAGGATACCAGTTGCTGATTATCTTAAACTGGCTGAAACTTTGCACCAGATGGTTGAAATTTAAGATGTAAACAGAGTTGATGTGGAGAAGATGGTTATGATTACCTCCAGGATTGAAATTCGAATGGCCAATCTGTGCAACAAGCAACTTGGTGCTGACCCTGGAGCTTATCTCTCTAGGGCTATTGCTAAATGGAATCACTATGCTCTTTCCCGTAGTGACAGTAATAGTGATTGTGAAATCATTTCTCCCTCAACTTCAAACCTTGATGATGCCAAGAAGGGGGAGAATAAGAAGAAGATTGACAAGAAAGGAAAAACGTCTGGGGGGAGCATGAAAATGAGAAGGCCCCAAAGCAGAGAAAAAGATATGGAAATGATGATACTGATGGAGCTGGTGTAGGAAAGAAACCCACTGTTGCTGAGACAGAAGCTCGGGCCAAGGCTAAAATCCCTACTGTTTCTCAAAGTATTGAAAGAAAAATGCAAAGATCAACTGAGAGACATCAATAGAAGCAAAAAGCCGTGAATGAGGACTTCAATGCAAAATTTACCGAGTATTGTAGAAAAAGACAGCAAAAGATTCTTCAAAAAGTAAATCTCTCTGCTGATCAAAGGGAGAAAAAGGAACAAATAGCTGAACTTAAGCAACCTATTAAAAAAACTAGGAAGAGAGAAGCTAACTTCCAGATTAGATTTGAGAAGAAAAAGGCAAAACTTTATGCTATCAGAGATGATAGAATCAAGGGACTCACTGCTAAAGAGGTTCAAGCTTATCTTCACTCCAACCAGCCTTAAGTAGTAAAGAGTGCTATCTTTCAGCAATGGCTTACTTCTGGCATGCCTATTGGAGCTACTAGGTCAGCAATACAACAACAATCATAGCATAAACCACCTCAACAACCAGTAGAGGCTAATCATACCTCTGTTGGTGATTAAGCAGCATAATAACAACAACAACAACAACAACAACAACAACAACAACAACAACAACAACAACAACAACAACAACAACAACAACAACAACAACAATAACAAGAACAACAACAACTAGTAGAGGCTAGTCAAACCTCTGCTGGTGCTAAAGATTAGCAGCATCAACAACAACAACCAGTAGAGGCTGGTCAGATAACTACTGGTAATGAAAATGTTAAAGTAGGGACACAGTCTACTACTGAGGGGGAGCAACTTCTTTCAAATCCCCCAAGAACACTCAGGAATCAGTGATATCAGCCAAAAAGTCACGTTTTTACCCCCGATATTAGGCTCTAAATCCATAAAGTTCCAAACTATATCGCAAAAATAATCGCTTTGTCAGTTTATTTTGTAGATTAAGTAATTACGAAGGCGATGCAAAAAGTATCAAGTAAAATGGAGCTAAAATGAAGAATCTAGAGCAAAAATGGTGAAAGTAAAGTTACAATCCAGGAAACAGGTTGACCAGGGCACCAAAAGGGCTGCCAAACGGCCTGCCATAGTGCAAAATGGCTTGCCACATGGGACAAGCAAACGAGCAACAAAAACGGGTGATCTGATCAAACGGCCTCAGCAAACGGCTTGCCAAACAGCTTGCCAAACGGCCTGCCAGCCGTTTGCTGACAAATTTCAAGTTTATTTAAAGGGCTCTTTCCATCCATTTCAACACACACTCAATTTGTAATTCACTTTATGTTTTCAAGCTTTTTAGTTAGTTTTTAGTAGTAGCTACTTTAACTTTTATTTTTCGGAGGATATCCCGGCGAGTCCCTGCAATCTCGGGCAGATTTCTTCGGCCTTTTCAGGTTTTTATCCGAAACGCTTGTCTTTTGTATTAAACATGTTTTGTTACCATTTATGTTTAATAATGCGTTCTGATATTACCATGTTAGCTTAATTAATCTGCATGTTGCCATGATAGAAGTTTGGGTTAGCGTACTTATGTTAAATTAGTACGGTTACCATTGTTATGCTGAACTTGTGAGTCTGATAGATTTGTCTACTAGCATCTTAAGGATTGACCAACCTAGGTTGTGATCAGGAATTGTCCACCTATATGAACTTAGCTACTTCATACGATTAAGACCCCTGCTTATACTGTATCTGAAGATTCTATGAACTCGGTATGGCCGGAGTTCCCGAGAGGCATCTAATGCGCTTTTAGGACACGAAACTTAGAAATTGAGACATGAATGACCTAGTATGCCTATTGACTGTTCCAAGGAGACTTCTTAGGAGCTGTTAAGATCTAGTTAGTTCCTTGATTGTATGATCCAAGCCTACTGTATGTTCTTGTTTGATTGTTACCCTAGGATTAAGTCATATCAACTGTTTAGGTATCTGCTAGGTTTCTATCTGCTCTACTATCAGTATATCAACTGTAATGCTATATAATATGTGGATTGATATGATCTCATTAGTATGATGAAATGGTTGTTTGTTTTCATTTAAGGTTTTGTCAACTTAACCCAACGGACTCCTTCCGTTTGTGATCAGTGTTCAATCAACACGGCACGTTGTTATTCAGTTAACTAAATTCATAACGAGGGTTAGGATTAGAACTCAACTCACTAATAAACCTAGTGCTTTACTGAGGATAACCTCCGAGGTATAGATACCTTTCAATTTTATAACCAAGTGACCTACTTTTCACTACTCAACGAGAACTCTGAGAGTCTAGAGATAAGTAGGTCTGTGTAATTGGCTCATCCAAACAGATCTACACCATTCTAATTTTAGCTTAAATACCAACATAATTACCTTTCCCTAACCCAAACTAATATCTTGGTCAACATTTCCTTGATCTGCATACTCCGGATATGCTTCCACTTTCTTTATTTTTCTGCAATTAGGACCATTAGCTGAAACTAACTACTATACTTTATCCAAGTAATTTAAATGAAAGACAATTATCCACTTGATCTTCATTTCGTTAAACCATTCAAAAACACGACACTTGGTTAACTTACACGTTCTACACCTTAGAAAGTTAAAAGTAAATTTAGGCCCCGCACAATTTAAATAAACAAACCACTGTCTGCTATCTTGATCAACCGAATCTGACGACTTGCGGCCTAACGACACCACATAAATAAAACTGTTCGTTTCAGCCATATCAATCAGTATCACCACTAAAACGAGATTCTATAGATAAATAAAGTGCTAAAACTCAACCTAAGGATCATCAATCTATTTGATCTGAACCCTTAGTTCCCTTAAGTGGAAGTCAATGAAGATGCTGAGCTTCTGCCTCAATCTGATGAAGAAATTCTACCTCCCAAGAAGTATCACATGGCTTATGTTTCACTAACAGATTGGGAGAAAGAATTTAATGCATAAGAAAAAGATTTAGCTTATGAAGACTCAACTGTTAAGGAAAAACACCCAGCACGAAGTGTGCTGCTGGGTAATCGAAGTGTTGAAGACCCAGAACAGGTGGTAGAGCTGGGTACTCAAGAATATACTACTGTTGAAGGATCAACCACTGACCAACCAACTAGAATATCTACCTTAACTCCTGAAGCTGAAGCAGAACTTGAAAGAATACTGCAACACCCAAGGCAAGATGAACTAGCAGGTCCTTCTGGCATAGCAGAGATACCAACTATTTTTCCTCCATCTTCCCTCAAGCCAAATGACAAACACACAGTCTGGGAAAATGAACCTTCTAAACCAATAAAGCATCTAGAAATCTCATTTGAAAAAAGAAAAGCTTAAAGGATGAACATTTATGTTGAAGAATGGCGTAAAAGGGGTATTCTGGTCAGAAATGCTGAAGAGAAAAGAATCAGGATGACTTATCATCTATTGAATCAGGAAACATAACTTCTTGCATTTGATCTTAATATGTCTATACAACAATTCCTAGAAAGCAATAATTTAAGATTAAGTACTGAAAATGAAAAGATAATCTATGATGAGGCTCGCCAAATTGGCATTGGTTTGGAAGAATACTCAATCCTTGTAAGTACTGAGGAAAGTAGAGTAGTGGCAGCTACAACTAAAGACTTGAAGCTCACCTTGGAAGAATATACTTTGTCTGTTCAACAGACTAAGTTTGATGCTCATTTGGCCACAAGTTTAAGCCTGCAGCAGCAAGAAGAGAAACTGGCTGCCCAAGAGAAGAGAAAAAAAGAAGAAGAAAAATCTCTCAAGGCTGCCAAAGCACTTGTTGTTGCTCAAGATAAAGAGTTAGATGTAGAAGAGGCAGCTGAAAGAACAACACATAGAGCAGAACACCCTCTTACTGCCAGATCTTAAGCAGCCTGGGAAAGAGTGATGAGGCAGAGATATGCTAATGTAATGAAGTGAATACTAAATACTTAAAGATCATTAGGTGTCAAAAATACACTAAGGGTATATTCAACATGAGCAGGGATAACAATGTTTTTGAAAGGGTGGACATTGCTGACCTCTGTCGAAATGCATACTCTGAATGTATGGAGATTCTTGTACACTTTAGAGGAAAAAGAAAAAGTGATTTGCAGAAATATATTGCTGCCTAACTAAAGAGTTTATACAAGAAGGCTACTCTATATGCAAATCCACCAGCTGTATATGTTGATGCTGAGATAGCAAAGAAGAAGAAGAAAGCTGGTGCAAGCCCCTTCAGACGCGAACCAATCTTCTACCTCTCATAATTCCTGAACTCAGAATAGAAGATCTCCCATAACTCTTTCCAGATGTGAAGATTATAGAAGAACCATCTGATGATGAAGAATGAATTTATTCTTATGTTACTCTTGTAATCTGTAAATAGTGTAATATTCATTGTTTTGTTATGTACTGCGAAAAACTTTAATGGATATTACTAATGAGTTATCTTCAAAAGCATATCAATTTATAAAATATAGATAACTTATCAGAAGATCCCATTAAAAATAAACTTAAGGGATAAGATACTGCTTATATTTCTTAAGTCCATTAGAGCTAGGACTTAGTGTCTTTCTTTTCATGTCACATGTTTTGTCATCATCAAATATGTGACAACCCGAAAATTTCCGACCAAATTTAAACTTTATCTTTGATGTGTTTTCTAGGGTGTATGAAACGGTTATCAGTTTTATATTATTTACTACAGGAAATTACCTAAATTAAACTAAAACACAATAGACAAGTATACCTATCGTATAGTAATATAGCTAGGGTAAAGTCCGGGAGGTCGATCCATGGACACTTTTATTGGGTGCTTTACTAGGTTATCTAGGTAAATTAAGTAACTAAGTTAGATTTAGTAATATATAGTAATTTTAGTAACTTCTGGGGATTTACCGTTTAACGACCGGTTTGTCTTTTTAGCTTTTCTTTTTAATTTAAACAACAAGATAATAAATTTAAACTAGATTATAGCAATGAAGTAAATAAAAATTACTGCGGTACATAAATATTACTTTAACTAAACGAGATGAAAATACAATAAAAGAGTATTATGCTTATTTAACTTCCGTAGTTACGATGTTTGACTTTTACTTTTTTACTTTTTTTTACCCTGGGTTAATTTTCTTTGCACCCATAGAATATTTAATATGTCCACCTGGAGTTGTCCAACACAGTCCTATAATTACAAGCATCAAATGCGAGTGTCCTCGTCATTCTATTTTGTAACCACAGTCAAATATTCTAACTAATTACTATTTAGATAGTTTGACGTGGTTGTCACATATGTCAATAATTACACCAGTTGTCACTGAATGTAACCCACCTTAATTTTAACTAGTCTTTTAACCATTAATCCATTCACGTGTCCGTTTCAATGAATAATTTACCATATATATAAATAACCCGTCTTTCGTGTCCGGTCAACGTATGTGATTATTTATACATATAGTAAATTATAAATAGTGGTAATTTAACAAGTTGTCACTTAATTATTTTACCATACCCATTAATAGTTAAAACCCCAATCTTCCTTAAGGTCATTCTTTATCTAAATATTAATCGTTGTACAAATTAAATCAACCCATTTTCTATTTTTAGTCAAACATAATAACTACTTGGGTTAAATAAGCATAATAACAAATTAGTTACAATACATAATAAAAGAGTAAATAAAACTTACACAAAAGTTCTTAACTTCCAATAATTCGATGTGGTAGAAACTTGATAGAAATCACTCGTGCGATAATCTTTTTACAATACCCAAGCTACTAATTTACTACAAGTGAAATAGAAATTGAAACTGGAAATAAAAGTACTCTGTAACTTGACTACTTCCCCTGAGCACTCTCCGAGCTCCTAAAAATATATACTCCGTAAATCTCTTATTGCCTGGCCCTATACTCCATTCCATTTACAAATGGAGAGTATCTTTTGCTTTAAAAATTGGAAAAGCTGAACTAATTCAGCTACTACAACTTTTGACCAAACATTTAAAATATTATTTTATTTATATTGCATGCAGTGTCAGATCCCTTAATCCCATTCTCGAAATCTGAAATCTTGTTGTAACGAGATTTTTATGCTTATGGGGCTTGTTTTAATGAGCTTGAAATTTCCAGGATTTTGTGCTTTATTTTCTTGTACCTTACGCATTGTTGGTTTGTACCTTTTGCTGGGTCTTCTTTATAGCTTTATGGCCTTGTACTTTTCACTTCTTTACTTGTATATCTTGGAGTATAACTTGTACGTTGAGCGTTTTAGACTGGTCTCTTGATTAGTTTCTCATTTTCACACTCCATCTTTCACTTTTATTTATTTGTACAATTACAATGAAAATATAATACAATTACATATGAAAACCTATTATTTAGGAGAGATATTGCGACTAAATATATGTTCATTATGAGCAATATCAAACTCCCCACACTTGAACATTACTTGTTCTCAAGCAATACAGAACTAAAAATACTCCGAAATAATAGGAAATCACACTTCACACGATTTATTCTTTTATTTTTCACTCTATTTCACACTATATACAATGATGATGATTTCTTTTTCACGTCACGATACAAATTCTGTCAATTCAATTCATAACAACGAGCAAGTTCCAAGTTAATGAAACTTAAGGGTCGTAGTTAAAGTCTTACGTGACTTAGAAAAATTTGGATCCTTAGGGAAATAGGAACCTGATGAAAACATTTTGTATTTTGAAAATGCATGCTAGCTTTTACACTAGACATGTTTTCCAGATTAACACATCACCGGTGTAAGTTTTCATAAACATTTTTGTGGGTTGTGGGTTTCATATTCTCTTTTGATTTTAAGCTAAAAACTTTCGGTTTTGTGTACCCACTTGCTATCCCTGTGTTTGAAAAGCACACATCCAGTTTACTTGTTCCGTATATTACCTTACGGTAAACTACCGTCCGGTTGCAAAGGAGAGCGATGAACAAGAAACTGTTAAGGCGATGTCTTTTAAGACATTGCATAAAATCATGGTCAATATCGTGTCGGATGCAATTACTATCCTTTGTAGGAGAAATAGTAAAGATCACCCTAGAAGTTTTTGGTCTGGCACATGGTCCTGTCTTCGACCATGCTATGCAACCAACGTTCGTACGGTTGACACCCGATTTGGTTCAGGTGACCTAGTGAATTTCGGTAAATTCCTAGGATTTTACGTTCAACGGTAATGAACGTACTGAAAATAATTTCTTAGAAAACAAATCAGTTTTTATTTTTAAAAACATTTTCTCGATCAAGTTCGAGTATAGATATCATCGAATTCCATGAGTTTGTAATTCTCAATCTTTAATGTCAATCTCAAGGATTGAGTAATATCAGGCTTAAATGCTGATTTTTAATCTTTAAGGAGATTATCCTTTCTGGGGATCTGGTTCATCAGTCTTATCCAGCTGATTTGCAAGGCGTCCTCCCCATTTTACGAGATAGATCCTCTCATGGATAGGATAAGTCTGACTACTTGGCGACCTTGTTTGATAATGAGGTCCGTGGATTTCCAGCTGATTTTCGAGAAAACTTTACAAGGTTTTTCGTAGACTCTACAACTGGTCTGGACGACAACTTCTTGACCTAAATCAAGAAGTACGTGTCTTTTTAGGAAGACTTTACTTCCTCTAGGATGGAACTGATTCATCCTGAAGACCTCGTGTATTAAAAGATTAATGTTTTTTTAAAGGAAAATAAGATTTTATGAACACATTTTGATCTTTTAAAAACATTTTTATATGAAGGGTCAGTCGGGCGCAACACTATCCCTTATAGTGAAAATCGCCCTTTTTAATTCTCCAATTGGCCCATGTCCCGGTTTTAATCATGCTGGTCAATCATCGTTCTTTGTGGATTACAACAAAAGTACCGGCAAAAACTTCGCACAAACATGTGATATGCAATTTTAAATAAATAGATTGGTAAATCTCCCCACACTTGGCTTTTTCTTTGCCTTTTTATTCTCCTCTATTCTATTAAATAAGTTCAACATTTGTGTTGTTTCTCAATTTATGTCCATTTTAGGTGACGATAGTTTCAGTAAATTTTACTTAATTTTACCGTTCATAAATATATATAAACATGATTTGAATTTATTTAGCTAGAAATTTTTAAAATTTTCACAAAATTTAAAGAATAAGCCAAGTGTATAAACCGAGAGAATTATAACCCCTCCCACACTTGAGATCATGCAATGCCCTCATTTGCAATGAAATCAGACAAAAATTAGAATTCACGAGGGCAAATAGTATAGAAAGGGTGTTAAAACCTCTTAGAGCTAGAAAGCCATAACTTGCGCTGTTTGGAGTTGAATTGTTCTTTATTACCAATATCTTCTCTTGTTCACATGTTTCGTCAAAAATTAGTTACTTTTGCTGAACTTACTGCCAGTCTATGAACATGCCTTGTTTTATCTATTTTCACACAACAAACAAAATAAACAAACATGTACACAAAGACACACATTTTTTTCATTATTATTATTATTTTTATATATATACTTTAGATTAATAAAGATAAAATAACGATAGCAAAATTCTCGCCCCACCCTTGAGTAAAGTAATTTCAGTGTAAACACCTAATCTTTAACTCGCGACTAATTTATAGCAATCGTCATTTTAAATTTAATAATTAAAAGTAAATTTTATCCCACTTAAATCAAATTATCTTTTAATAATAATAACAAAATTTTCGTTCTACGCGATTTCGGCAGGAACTTAATTTCACTAATGAAAATTTTGAAATTTTTATATTAAGTATTTGACTTAAGATATTTATATCTTCTCAATAAACGATATTCCCTAATTCAAAATTTAAAATTTTTTTTGATAACAGTAATTTCATTTTTTGGTACCTAATTTTACCGATTACCAATCTAAACACTTAAATTAGAAGATTTATCGCTTGAAAGCCGAAGATTGAATGCATTTAAACCAACAAACAAACTTAAAATACAAATACATTATTCTTTACAAACAATCATACATGTTTATCACACAATAGCACACTAAAATAAATCACACAACAAACTATTACACTCGCACACTTGCACACTCGCAAACTTGTGAGAATTTCAGAATCTCACAGAATTATCATCTTGAAAACGACCTGAGCGAATTGCTTCGAAAGCGAGTCGACCAAGTTGATTTTCCATAGCTTCATATGCGTACCCACTTGGGTTTAGTAATTTTTCTTGGAAACACTTGACTGGCCCTTCTCGGTATAAAGTTACAAACTCGAAATTAGAATAAGTTTGATTCTTGGGGGATTTCCTTTGGTGGGACCATTTTCCGCACTTGTAATATTTCTCAAGTTGTTTTGCCCTTCGTTTTGCAGTAGATTTAGATGTACCTTCTGCAAAATTAACTTTATTATGTTCTTCCCTTTTCTCTTTTCTAACAGCAGTCATTTTCTCTCTAATCTCCAACACCATATCAATTGGTGAGGTGTAGATCAGTGCGTATATGAGAAGAGAATGGTTTTGATCGAACGAAGTGCGCGAGTTATGCATCTGAAAACAAATAGAAACAAAAATAAAAACACACAAAAGAAAAGTAAAAATTTAGAATGGGGGGAGAAGACTAGTTCTTTAGGGTCTGCTAGGGAAAGACCAATCGGATTCCATTCTTGAAAATACTAAACAAGAACAGAATTTCAAACACGAGATCTTTCTCTTTCTTGGAACATTCGATTCTCCCCACACTTAGTTAGCTATGGTGTCGAACTTATTATTAAGATCATTTTTAATCTCTCATGGTCCATCAAAATAGTGTTTTAGCCTGTGTCCATTTATTTTGAATGGTTTATCATTTGAGTCCACTAATTCGACCGTTCCATAAGGTAAAACTCTTGTAACTATGAACGGTCCTGACCATCTAGATTTTAACTTTCCAGGAAATAGTTTAAATCTAGAATTGAATAGAATGACACGGTCTCCTTCATGAAACAATTTTTTGTTTAAAGGTTTATCGTTCCATTTCTTTGTTTTTTCTTTGTAGATGAGTGAGTTTTCATATGCATCTTCCCTTAACTCATCTAATTCGTTCAGCTGGTTTAAACGTAATTGTCCTGCTTTATGCATATCAAGATTACATGTCTTAAGAGCCTAAAATGCTTTATGCTCAATCTCAACCGGGAGGTGACATGCTTTTTCGTAAACGAGTCGAAAAGGTGTGGTTCCAATTGGAGTTTTGAAGGCCGTTTAAATGGCCCATAGAGCATCCTCCAATTTTGTTGACCACTCTTTCGAATTTGCACCTACAATTTTCTCTAGAATACGCTTTAATGCTCGGTTAGTGTTCTCAACTTGTCCACTTGTTTGTGGATGATAAGCTGTCGATATCTTATGAGTTACCCCATATCTTTTAAGAACTTTCTCAAGTTGAGCGTTCCAAAAATGTGTACCCCGATCACTTATCAAAGCTTTTGGTGTTCCGAACAGTGCAAAAAGATGTAAGATCCTGTTTTCTTTTTGGTTTGGATGCCGTCCAAACATCTGGGACGCCGTCCCATTATGAAGGCCTGGACGCCGTCCAGAAATCTGGACGCCATCCAGATGATCTGTCGAGCCAGAATTGGGTTTTTAAATATTTTAGATGGGTAAATTGGTAATTTCACTTGGTGGACGAATTAAAGGCCCTAGATCAGTTTGGTTGAGCCTCATTACTCCATTTCTAACCACCAAACTTCATCCACTTAAATCCTAGTGAGAGAATGTGATTCAAGTGTGAGAAAGCTCAAATCGGAGAAGAAGAAGCGTGTTTCGGGTTTTAGCTCGAGCATTAAAGTTGTTCATCTCCTCGTTAGCTTCGTTTTGATTGTGGTGGTAAGCCCTAAACTTGATTACCTTAGTTTAATGTGTTTAAGGGTTAGGGTTTGGGTTAGTGTTGCACATAAAACCCATTTGTGAGTAATTTGGGGGTTTTGGGTAAGTTTGGGTCATGAAGACCCAAATGGTGACTAACCTAGGGTTTTGAAAGGGTAAATGGGTCTTAAAGGCCTAGCAAATCACTAGTACACTTATAGTTAATGTTAGTGGGTGTCCTTTGGGTTGTGGATGACCCAAATGGGTGTGTTGACCTTGAAATGGGTCAAATGGGTCTTTAATGACCTAAGTGGTCTTGCATGTGTGAAAATGAGTTAAATTGGTGATTTAAAAAAATGTAATAAGACCATATTTGACTAGAGTTAGGGTTTTTGGTGAAGTTGACCCATTATTAGGGTTAATGGTGCAAAATGGGTCGGGATTGCACTTTGGGTCAAAATGACTTAGAAATGGTGAAAGAATTGGTTGACCGACTTGAGTTTACGTTTGATAATATGTATAACGTGATAGGTACGTTACTTTGAGGTTTCGCAAGCTCGGGTATCTTTTCACAAGACTTTGAGGTGAGTGGAATAATTATATGCGTAGGTATATAATGTATCTATTTGTTGTAGCGTGAAATGTGTAGTGTCGAGGTGTTAAGACACCACGTTTCACGTGAAGAGTGTAGCATCGAGGTGTTAAGATGCCACTCGGGTGTAGCATCAAGGTGTTAAGATGCCACCTAGGAGTGTAGTGCCGAGGTGTTAAGACACCACTCCGTAAAATAATGAGTGAAGCATCAAGGTGTTAAGATGCCACTCGGGGTGAAGTGCCGAGGTGTTAAGGTGCCACCCTAGGGGTTAGTGGTGCGAGGTGTTAAGTGCCCTAACGGATGTTGTGAACACCGATGGCATTTTCGCGAGCGCCGTTCCCTTGTACTATTGGTTAACCATGGTTATTTGTATTGTAAGCATATTATATTATTCGAGTTATATTTATATGCGGATGTTATGCTAGCTTGGGGGTATTGGTGAATTATAGCTTGTTATTGCGACGATAAGCTAATGTTGTTTGCTAGCATGTTTGCAGTTGTGTAAGTGTATGCAAGTAGGTATAATTATATATGTATTCGTATAATTATTGCATTCACTAAGCTTTGCTTACCCTCTCGTTGTTTACTTTTTTTATAGGCTCGGGCGTTGACAAGGGTAAGAGCGTTCAATTGGATTAGTGATCTCCCGCTTGTTTTGTTAGGGGATGATTTTGGGTGTTAGCTTTTGGAGTTCGACTGAGATTGGGTAGTTTAACCCCAAACACCATGCTCTAGTGTCGTTTGGAACTTAAACTTATATTTGGTCGAAACTTTTATTTTTGAACGAAACTCGTAAAATGGGCGATGTGGGCCCATTGATGTAAAACTTGATTTGATGATGAAAATCTCTTAGTTTCACTTATATTGACTTGTGGTAAAAAGGTTTTCGTTTGAAAGTGTCGGGAAGCGGGTTTTCCGCTCGTGTGAGTTGGACCCGTGATCAGTAGCTGGAAGACCATTGGGACGCCGTCCCAATTTCTTGGATGCCGTCCCAGTTGTTTTGAGCTGGACGCCGTCCCAAACTTTGGACGCCGTCCCACCTTTCTGAGCTGGACGCCGTCCAGGATTCTGGACGCCGTCCAGATGCACTGACATTGAAATTTTTTTTTTTGGTACGCGTCTAAGGGATTTAAGATGTCGGGTTGTTACAAGTGGTATCAGAGCATGGTCTAAGGGATTTAGGTGACTTGAGATAGGCGCCTAGACTTAGACTTTTTGTGTGCGTGTTTATGCGGGACTTGTAGCACCTTGGGTCGGATCGGGATGGTTAGTGCATAGGTTTATGTGAACTAATCATGCGCTATTTGTTGTGTGTGTTTAGCAATCATCAAGCGAGATGGACGTTGTACTAGCGAGTTAACGCGACGTGCTCGCGTAGTAATGACTAGCTACCATCACTACGAGTGCAAATCGTGTCAAATAAGTAATGTACGACGATTGTTGAGCGAGATGGAGTAGTGTGGCATATATGTATGTATATATGTATTCTATCCTTCCGTTTTGTGGTTTAACCTAATTTGTTTTATAGAATGAAGACGAGAAACGGTCCCGAACATGATAATGGAAGTACAAGCGGGGACGCCGAGTTCTCAACCAAGGTTGAGGCCATCTTTAAGAAGTTAAAATCGGATTTTCTTGCGGACGTTCGAAAGGTCTTCCAAGATTCGGTTGATGAGCAAATAACCGATCTAATTAATGAACGAATGAAGGCCACTATCGAAGAGGCCCTTGACGCTAGGAATATCTACCCTCGCGGTGAAGGAGGTGAAGGAAGGCGGGACTTCCACTACAAGAACTTCAAGGATGCTCAACCCCCGATGTTTAATGGGGTGCGGGATCCTTTAAAAAGTACATGTTGGATCTCCGATATTGAGGGAGCTTTCCGTACCGCGGAATGTCCTCCCGAAAGGAAGACGAGGTATGGTTCTAGCATGTTACGCGAAGAAGCTAAGTTGTGGTGGGACGATAAAATCAACTTGTATGGTGAAGAACAATGTATGGGCTTGACATGGGAGGAGTTCAAGAAAGAATTTTTCAGAGAATACCGAACTTCATCCGATCTCGATAGAATCCGGGACTAGTTGCACCATTTGCAACAAGGTTCCATGGATTTGGTTACCCTTAAGTCTACATTCTTGGCAAAGACTCGTTTTTGCCCGGAATATGTGGGTGATGATCATAAGCTCATGAAGGATTTCTATCGTACTTTGAAAGATGAGTACAAGGGGAAGATTAGTCGGGGTATGGCTAAGTCTTTTGATGAATTGTTCGAGTTGGCTCGGGGTTTTGAGCCGGAGGTTCCAAGGAAGAGTGATTTCATGTTTTCCAAAAGAAAGTTTGAAGGTTCTAGTTACTCTAACGCCTCAAGCAAGAAGATCAAGAGCAAGAGGGGGGCCGAAAGTGTCAATAGTGCGAAGAAGGGCACTACCGGCGGGTTTTCTTATACGTGCTACAACTGTGGGCAACCTGGTCATATGGCTCGTGAGTGTCCGAAACCACGTTTCGGAAACAAAATCACTTGTTTTAATTGCGGCAAAGAGGGGCATAAGAAGCCGGAGTGTCCCGATTTGCGAAATGATAATGTGAAGTGGTTAGAGAAGGCGGCGGGTACGGCTAGGGGTCGCAACTACTTGATGACTAATGATGAAGCCAAACAATCGAACGAAGTTGTCTCAGGTACTTTCATGGTTAATTCTAATCCGGCGAGGATTCTTTTTGATAGCGGTGCAAATTTGTCGTTTGTGTCTCCTAAACTTGTGCCTAAACTTGATAGACCATTAGCTAAGTTGAGTCGTCCGGTAGAAGTCAAAATAGCGAACGGCAAGACGGTGCTAGTGGTTGATGTGTGTGAAAATTGTGATGTTGTTTTTGGTGCCGAAACCTTTAAAATTAATCTTATTCCAATGACCTTGGGCGACTTTGATATTGTCGTTGGTATGGATTGGCTTGATCGTTATAGAGCCGATATTGCATGCCATGATAAGTTTATTCGTGTGAAGACCCCAAGTGGGGGAGAGTTGATTATTCATGGTGATAGGCGGAGGAGACCGGTGCCGATATGCACTTCTGCACGGGCACATCGTCATGTTGTTACCGGCGGCATGGCTTTCCTTGCTCATGTTGTTGATACTCATGATGAGCCGCCACCCATTCATAGAATTCCGGTTGTTAGTGATTTCGAAGACGTTTTTCCGGACAAATTACCGGGTGTTCCGGCGGAAAGAGAAGTTGAATTTCGCATCGAGTTGGTTCCGGGGGCTACCCCCATTGCTAAAACTCCTTATCGTTTAGCGCCAACGGAGATGCAAGAGTTGTTAAATCAAATTAAAGAATTGCTCGAGAAGGGTTTTATTCGACCGAGTGCTTCACCGTGGGGCGCTCCGGTGTTATTTGTGAAAAAGAAAGATGGTAGTATGCGTATGTGCATTGATTACCGTGAGTTGAATAAAATGACGATCAAGAATCGTTATCCATTACCCAGGATTGACGATTTATTTGATCAACTTCAAGGTGCAACGTATTTCTCTAAGATCGACCTACGGTCCGGCTATCACCAAATGACGGTCCGTGAGGAAGATATTGAGAAAACGGCTTTTAGAACGCGGTATGGGCATTTTGAGTTTGTGGTGATGCCTTTTGGCCTTACGAATGTACCGGAGGCATTCATGGATCTTATGAACCGAGTGTGCCAACCTATGTTGGACAAGTCGGTAATAGTGTTCATTGACGACATACTAGTCTACTCGAAAAGTATGAACGAGCATGAACATCATTTGCGTGAAGTATTGAAGACGCTACGAAAGGAGAAGTTGTATGCAAATTTCTCCAAATGTGAATTTTGGCTAAGGGAAGTTCAATTCCTTGGTCATATTGTGAATGAAAACGGTATTCAAGTAGATCCGGGGAAGATCGAGACGGTGAAGAGTTGGGGACGACCGACTACGCCTACGGAAATCCGAAGTTTTCTCAGATTGGCCGGTTATTATCGTCGGTTTATTCAAGACTTTTCTAAGATTGCTTCTCCATTGACGAAGTTGACGAGAAAGAATGCTAGGTTTAATTGGGAGAACGAGCAAGAGATTGCTTTTCAATTGTTAAAAGATAAGTTGTGTCAAGCTTCGGTGTTAGTGTTGCCGGAAGGGGTAGAAGATATGGTGGTCTATTGTGATGCTTCCTTAAATGGTCTCGGGTGTGTTCTAATGCAAAGAGGTAAAGTCATCGCTTATGCCTCTCGACAATTAAAGGAACATGAAACGAGATATCCGACTCATGATCTTGAGTTGGCGGCGGTTGTGCATGCGTTGAAAATTTGGCGCCATTACTTGTATGGTGTCAAGTGTACGATTTATTCGGATTATAAGAGTTTGAAACATCTCTTTAATCAACGAGATTTGAATTATCGCCAACGTAGGTGGATGGATGTGGTGAAAGATTATGATTGTGAGATACTTTATCATCCGGGTAAGGCGAATGTTGTCGCGGATGCTTTGAGTCGAAAGAGTCAACATCCGGCGATAAAAGTGGGATCGTTACGTTTGATTATTTCCAACGATTTTCTTGAGAAGCTTGGCGAGATTCAAATAGAGGCTTACGTTCACAACAAGCATGCGGAACAAATCGTGGGCCAATCGGAGTTCATTACTATGGGCTCGCGTGGTTTCTTGTCCTTTCAAAGAAGGGTGTGGGTGCCTAATATGGGTGATTACCGACGGGTGCTACTTGATGAAGCACATAAGTCAAAATATTCCATTCATCCGGGCGCGACAAAAATGTATCATGACTTAAAGAAAGATTATTGGTGGCCGAGCATGAAACGTGATGTTGTGAAGTATGTTGAGCAATGTGTCACGTGTTTACAAGTAAAAGCCGAACACCAAAAGCCGTATGGTAAGTTGCAACCGTTAGAAATCCCGAAATGGAAATGGGAGCACATTACCATGGATTTCATTACAAAGTTACCTAAAACGGCGAGAACCCAATTCGATTCGATTTGGGTTATAGTTGACCGATTGACAAAAAGTGCTTTGTTTCTTCCTATTAAAGAAGCGATATCGTCAGAGACCTTGGCTAAGTTGTTTATCAAGGAAGTGGTCTCGCGACATGGGGTTCCTATATCTATTATTTCGGATCGAGATACCCGTTTTACATCTCGGTTTTGGGAAAAGTTTCATGAAGATATGGGTACGCAATTGAAGTTGAGCACAGCGTATCATCCTCAAACGGACGGTCAAACCGAACGTACGAATCAAACTTTGGAGGATATGTTACGGGCGTGTATTATTGATTTTGGTGGTAGTTGGGATGAGCACTTACCTTTGGTGGAATTCTCGTACAATAATAGTTATCATACTAGTATCGGGATGCCGCCATATGAGATGCTTTATGGGCGTAGGTGTCGAACCCCAATTTGTTGGGGTGAAGTGGGACAAAAGGAAATCGGGAGTACCGATTTAGTTTTGGAGACGAACAACAAGATTGATATTATTCGGGATCACTTGAAGAAGGCTCAAGATAGACAAAAGTCGTATGCCGATAAACGTAGACGAACGATCGAATTTCAAGAAGGTGACATGGTGATGCTTAAGGTTTCGCCATGGAAAGGTATTATTCGATTTCGAAAATGGGGAAAGTTAGCTCCTCGGTTTATTGAGCCATTCAAAGTTTTAGCTCGTGTTGGCGAAGTTGCTTATCGTTTGGAATTACCCGAAGAACTTGCGGGGATCCATAATACATTTCATGTTTCCCATCTCCGTAAGTGTCTTGCGGATGATTCTTCGTGGGTGTCGTTAGACGAGATTGAGCTAAATAATAAGTTAGAGTATGTTGAGGAGCCGGTTGCTATACTTGATGAAAAGGTTAAGAATTTGAGAAATAAGGAGGTGAGGACTTTTAAAGTCCAATGGCGTCGAAGTATAGGCTCCGATTTTACTTGGGAGCCCGAAGAGTTTGTTTTGGTTTATCTTCCTGCTTGTCATGCGGCGTGGATTGCGAGGTCGCAATCCGGTTCAAGTGGGGGAGAGTTGTAAGATCCTGTTTTCTTTTTGGTTTGGACGCCATCCAAACATCTGGGACGCCGTCCCATTATGAAGGCCTGGACGCCGTCCAGAAATCTGGACGCCGTCCAGATGATCTGTCGAGCCAGAATTGGGTTTTTAAATATTTTAGATGGGTAAATTGGTAATTTCACTTGGTGGATGAATTAAAGGCTCTAGATCAGTTTGGTTGAGCCTCATTACTCCATTTCTAACCACCAAACTTCATCCACTTAAATCCTAGTGAGAGAGTGTGATTCAAGTGTGAGAAAGCTCAAATCGGAGAAGAAGAAGCGTGTTTCGGGTTTTAGCTCGAGCATTAAAGTTGTTCATCTCCTCGTTAGCTTCGTTTTGATTGTGGTGGTAAGCCCTAAACTTGATTACCTTAATTTAATGTGTTTAAGGGTTAGGGTTTGGGTTAGTGTTGCACATAAAACCCATTTGTGAGTAATTTGGGGGTTTTGGGTAAGTTTGGGTCATGAAGACCCAAATGGTGACTAACCTAGGGTTTTGAAAGGGTAAATGGGTCTTAAAGGCCTAGCAAATCACTAGTACACTTATAGTTAATGTTAGTGGGTGTCATTTGGGTTGTGGATGACCCAAATGGGTGTGTTGACCTTGAAATGGGTCAAATGGGTCTTTAATGACCTAAGTGGTCATGCATGTGTGAAAATGAGTTAAATTGGTGATTTAAAAAAATGTAATAAGACCATATTTGACTAGAGTTAGGGTTTTTGGTGAAGTTGACCCATTATTAGGGTTAATGGTGCAAAATGGGTCGGGATTGCACTTTGGGTCAAAATGACTTAGGAATGGTGAAAGAATTGGTTGACCGACTTGAGTTTGCGTTTGATAATATGTATAACGTGATAGGTACGTTACTTTGAGGTTTCGCAAGCTCGGGTATCTTTTCACAAGACTTTGAGGTGAGTGGAATAATTATATGCGTAGGTATATAATGTATCTATTTGTTGTAGCGTGAAATGTGTAGTGTCGAGGTGTTAAGACACCACGTTTCACGTGAAGAGTGTAGCATCGAGGTGTTAAGATGCCACTCGAGTGTAGCATCGAGGTGTTAAGATTCCACCTAGGAGTGTAGTGCCGAGGTGTTAAGACACCACTCCGTAAAATAATGAGTGAAGCATCGAGGTGTTAAGATGCCACTCGGGGTGAAGTGCCGAGGTTTTAGGTGCCACCCTAGGGGTTAGTGGTGCGAGGTGTTAAGTGCCCTAACGGATGTTGTGAACACCGATGGCGTTTTCGCGAGCGCCGTTCCCTTGTACTATTGGTTAACCATGGTTATTTTTGTTGTAAGCATATTATATTATTCGAGTAATATTTATATGCGGATGTTATGCTAGCTTGGGGGTATTGGTGAATTATAGCTTGTTATTGCGACGATAAGCTAATGTTGTTTGCTAGCATGTTTGCGGTTGTGTAAGTATATGCAAGTAGGTATAATTATATATGTATTCGTATAATTATTGCATTCACTAAGCTTTGCTTACCCTCTCGTTGTTTGCTTTTTTTATAGGCTCGGGCGTTGACAAGGGTAAGAGCGTTCAATTGGATTAGTGATCTCCCGCTTGTTTTGTTAGGGGATGCTTTTGGGTGTTAGCTTTTGGAGTTTGACCGAGATTGGGTAGTTTAACCCCAAACACCATGCTCTAGTGTCGTTTGGAACTTAAACTTATATTTGGTCGAAACTTTTATTTTTGAACGAAACTCGTAAAATGGGCTATGTGGGCCCGTTGATGTAAAACTTGATTTGATGATGAAAATCTCTTAGTTTCACTTATATTGACTTGTGGTAAAAAGGTTTTCATTTGAAAGTGTCGGGAAGCGGGTTTTCCGCTCGTGTGAGTTGGACCCGTGATCAGTAGCTGGAAGACCATTGGGACGCCGTCCCAATTTCTTGGACGCCGTCCCAGTTGTTTTGAGCTGGACGCCGTCCCAAACTTTGGACGCCGTCCCACCTTTCTGAGCTGGACGCCGTCCAGGATTCTAGACTCCGTCCAGATGCACTGACATAGAAAATTTTTTTTTTGGTACGCGTCTAAGGGATTTAAGATGTCGGGTTGTTACAAAAGACGTTTCAAAAAGTTGACTACAACTCGTGCATCATTTATTGGGAGAGCTTGCGCTTCCGCCCATTTAGACACATAATCAATAGCAACGAGTATGTAGAGATTATTATGAGATTTTGGAAAAGGGCCCATGAAGTCAATGCCCCAAATTTCGAAAACTTCGCAGACTTGAATGACATTTTGTGGCATCTCATCGCGTTGACTTATTCTCCAGACCCTTTGACATGCATTACAACATTTACAGAGAAGATGAGCATCCTTGAAAATAGAAGGCCAATAGAATCCAGCCTCGTAGACCTTTCTTCCCGTGAGTTGAGGTCCGTAATGCCCTCCTGTAGGTCCTGTGTGACAATGGAGTAAGATTTGTCTAGCTTCATTCCCGAATACGCACCTGCGTATTACTCCATCGAGACAATTTTTAAACAATTGTGGATCCTCCCAAAAGTAGTGTTTAATGTCGCTAAAGATTTTCTTTCATTTTATTGGGTGCTTTACTAGGTTATCTAGGTAAATTAAGTAACTAAGTTAGATTTAGTAATATATAGTAATTTTAGTAACTTCGGGGGATTTACCGTTTAACGACAGGTTTGTCTTTTTAGCTTTTCTTTTTAATTTAAACAACAAGATAATAAATTTAAACTAGATTATAGCAATGAAGTAAATAAAAATTACTGCGGTAAATAAATATTACTTTAACTAAACGAGATGAAAATACAATAAAAGAGTATTATGCTTATTTAACTTCCGTAGTTACGATGTTTGACTTTTACTTTTTCACTTTTTTTTACCCTTGGTTAATTTTCTTTGCACTCATAGAATATTTAATATGTCCACCTGGAGTTGTCCAGCGCAGTCCTATAATTACAAGCATCAAATGCGAGTGTCCTCGTCATTCTATCTTGTAACCACAGTCAAATATTCTAACTAATTACTATTTAGATGGTTTGACGTGGTTGTCACGTATGTCAATAATTACACCAGTTGTCACTGAATGTAACCCACCTTAATTTTAACTAGTCTTTTAAGCGTTAATCCATTCACGTGTCCGTTTCAATGAATAATTTACCATATATATAAATAACCCGTCTTCCGTGTCCGGTCAACGTATGTGATTATTTATACATATAGTAAATTATAAATAGTGGTAATTTAACAAGTTGTCACTTAATTATTTTACCATACCCATTAATAGTTAAAACCCCAATCTTCCTTAAGGTCATTCTTTATCTAAATATTAATCGTTGTACAAATTAAATCAACCCATTTTCTATTTTTAGTCAAACATAATAACTACTTGGGTTAAATAAGCATAATAACAAATTAGTTACAATACATAATAAAAGAGTAAATAAAACTTACACAAAAGTTCTTAGCTTCCATTAATTCGATGTGGTAGAAACTTGATAGAAATCACTCGTGCGATAATCTTTTTACAATACCCAAGCCACTAATTTACTACAAGTGAAATAGAAATTGAAACTGAAAATAAAAGTACTCCGTAACTTGACTACTTCCCCTGAGCACTCTCCGTGCTCCTTAAAATATATACTCCGTAAATCTCTTATTTCCTGGCCCTATACTCCATTCCATTTACAAATGGAGAGTATCTTTTGCTTTAAAAATTGGAAAAGCTGAACTAATTCAGCTACTACAACTTTTGACCAAACATTTAAAATATTATTTTATTTATATTGCATGCAGTGTCAGATCCCTTAATCCCATTCTCGAAATCTGAAATCTTGTTGTAACGAGATTTTTATGCTTATGGGGCCTGCTTTAACGAGCTTGAAATTTCCAGGATTTTGTGCTTTGTTTTCTAGTACCTTACGCATTGTTGGTTTGTACCTTTTGCTGGGTCTTCTTTGTAGCTTTATGGTCTTGTACTTTGCACTTCTTTACTTGTATATCTTGGAGTATAACTTGTACGTTGAGCGTTTTAGACTGGTCTCTTGATTAGTTTCTCATTTTCACACTCCATCTTTCACTTTTATTTATTTGTACAATTACAATGAAAATATAATACAATTACATATGAAAACCTATTATTTAGGAGAGATATTGTGACTAAATATATGTTCATTTTGAGCAATATCAATCTTTATATTATTCCGACACGATAAGCAAAGTTTGTTAAGTTGAATTTCAAAAATCTTAAACTGTGTTCATACATTCATTTAACCTCGACCAAATTCCAATGATTCACGAACCGTTATATAAATGGATATGATTATATATGTATATATATGTATATATATATATGTATATATTATAACTTGAAAATGTTAACAAAATATTAAATGTATAATATTTTACATGAACGCATTTGGTTTAATATGTTTATCGATGAAATTAGAAGATAATATCAAATAATTGAATTATCAGTTGCATTGTGATATGTTTACGGGCCTTAGTATTAAAGGTCCACTATGATTTAAGAAATCCGTTCTTTTTAACAATATTCGGAAAATGGTAAAGTGATTTACACATAAGAACAAAAGTGTCAATTAATTTAGGACTAGATAAAAGTTAGTGGAGATTCCTGTTTGAATTCCAATACATACTTTACAATAATTTCCTCGTGACTTTTGATACGGTAATTATTAGCTTTCATAATAATTAATGTGAAAGTAATATTATCGAATTTTGATAACTTAGAAAATAGATATCGATGTTTTACCTTAAAATGATTTCATAAGTTCATTTAACCTTTGGCTTTATCTCACACTTCACCAACAAACAGTGATTTAGAAACTTGAAACCTGTTATGTGTCATATATGATTTTACTGTTCTAAAACATGTTATAACGATTTTCCATATTTTAAACTTTTAAAAAAATGTTTCTTAAATATATTTAGTTTTGAAAAACAAATTTTCATATTTATTTGATTGAGTTTCAAACGTACAAAAACGTTGTCAGTTTAAAACGAACTTTATTATTAAAACGTTTTATAAGATTATTTGTTTATGAATTTTGAAGGATTTAATTAAAGCTTATATTATAAATTACAAGTATATATATATATATATATAGTGTTTCAAAAACGTAAACGTGGTACGACATAATATTTTTCTATTATTTAAACGATTATAAACGAACTTTGAAATATAATTACTTTCGAAAAACTAAAATATAATATTATTAAATAAATATTTCAATCCTATATAATATGTACAAATTTATATTGAGAATATATATATATATATATATATATATATATATATATATTACAAAGGGATTAAATATAATATTAACTAGATACAAAACGTTTGATTTAAATTAATATTATCATATGTATATATAACGAGACATCGATTTAATGAAGCAAATGACCACACACACAAATGTAAAGGTTATACTTTGAGTAATATAGTGTATAGATGATTAAGTCTAATTATTGTTAAAGGTACACGTCGCGTAACGTAAAGAATAAGTTTTCTCAGCATACGAAGTAACGTTTGAAAAACCGGAACCAGGACATGAGTCGAGCGTCAACGTACAAATCATCGGAACTAAAATTACAATTTAACTATGCACGTAAATATTATATAATATATAAATAATTATATAAACTAAATATATATATATATATATATATATATATATAATAATAAATTGTGTCGGCAAAGAAAAAAAAGAGAGTGTGAGCTGTAATCGAGCCCATGCGATCGCATGGGAGAGTGGCTAGTTAGCCATGCGATCGCATGGCAGTCTTGTCCAGGCCAGGTCTATAAAATGCGAACGAAATCAGTTTAGTTAACACACACACAAATATCTTCTTACTTCCTCTGTACTATTATTATTATTATTATTATTATTATTATTATTATTATTATTATTATTATTATTATTATTATTATTATTATTATTATTATTATTATTATTATTATTATTATTTATATTATTATTATTATTATTATTATTATAAAATATTATTAAGATTATTATTATGAATCTTAATTTTATTATTACTATTATACATAAAATACAACGACAAGGGTATGTTCGGGTTATTTCAAAATGTTTTTTACGAGCGGGATAGAGCTAAGGAAATTATGGGTTATAACTATGTAGGTTATGGGTATTATTCGGGGGTATGCTCGTGAGTCAAACCTAGTGTTTATCATCTCCGTTGCATCTACGTACTTTCCTACAATATTGAATCTCAATATTGATACGTGAGCATTCATATCTTATCTTTTATATATTAATAGTGTATCCCTGACAAGTGCTCGAGTATATATGATTATAAATACTTGCATGTTTATTTTCGTCGTTATATAGTTTATGATAAATCAAAATTTTAATACATATGCTACTGAGATAAGGTATATGATATGCATGTCGTTGAAAGCTGTCAAAAAATTAATAACTTTTCATTTAGAAGTCGTGTTGTTTCGATGAACGGATTAAAAGATATGGCCAACAGAATTATCATTAATTTTCATATTATTATTAAAAATTATTATTATTATTATTATTACTATCATCGTTAATATCGTCGTTATTATTATTATCTAATTATTATTATTATTATTATTATTATTATTATTATTATTATTATTATTACTATTATTATTATTATTATCATTATCGTTATTAATATAAATATTACCATTAAAAATTATTATGCTATTATTATTGCAATCGTTATTATTAAAAATTAACATTTTTATAAAAACTATCATTTTATCATTTTTATCATTATTATTATTAAAAGTATCATTAATATTAAAACTATCATTTTTATTAAAATTATCATTTTTAATAGAATTATCATTATTATTATAAAATATCATTATTATTATTATCATGTTAGCATTATTATTATTATTATTATTAAAAATTATCATTTTGAATAGAATTATCATTTTTATATAAAATATTATTAGTATTACAGTTAATATTAAAAAGTATCGTTATTACTAAAATTATCATGATTAGAATTATCATTTTATTATAATCAATATCATCATTAGTAAATAAATATTGTTATTATTATTATTAGTAGAATAATAATAATTATTATTATTATTAGAAAATAATACAACTTTTACTCATTATTATTATTATCAATATTATTTTTTCAAATAAACATGTGATACAAAGATATTTTTACCACACGTAATATAATTACATTAATAATACATACCACTATATTTTTATGATATTAAGTGAACTTTATAAATTTTATTACTTAAAATATATAAAAGTATATTTTTATCATATATAAATTTTAATATAAATTTTTATTAATAAAAGACTTCTATTATTTACTCTAATAAAATCTGATAAATATATTTAAATATATATAAAACGACTATATTTAAGTTATATAATAAACATGTATAGATTTTGGAAGTCATTTTGGGTCAAGTTGACTTTTGTTGACTTTTGCATATCAATCTCGAGCATTAGAATTGTGATACACTACGACTTGAACTAAATTGTTAGATAGATATTGACCAACATATAAATATATATACTTAATATAGGTTCGTGAATCTGAGTTCAACCCTGCACTTTTCAATGTCGTCATATGTATTTTTACTACAAAATACAGTATCGTGAGTTTCATTACCCCCTTTTTAAATGCTTTTGCAATATATATTTTTGGGACTGAGAATACATCCGCTGTTTTATAAATGTTTGACGTAATAGACACAAGTATTCGAAAATTACATTCTATGGTTGGATTATCGAAATCGAATATCGCCCCTTTTAGCTTGGTAGCCTAAGAATTGGTGTTTATTATAATTGTCACCAATTGACGCGAATCCTAAAGATAGATCTATGGACCTTGACAAGGTACGAATGCTTTAGTACTTCAATCGATATATACTGATTGCGACGGCCAGTATATAGCATGCAGTTTGCGAAATGCCTGTATGTGGGGATATTCTATATGCATCCTTTAGTTCGGTTATCAAGCGTTCACCATATGAATGGATTTTTATAGCAGTGAGCAGACCTGCACAGATTGTTTATGAAAAATGAGAATCTTGTGGTCTATTAAATTGATAGAAATGATTGATATTGATAAACTAATGAACTCACCAACCTTTTGGTTGACACTTTTAAGCATGTTTATTCTCAGGTATTAAAGAAATCTTCCGCTGTGCATTTGCTCATTTTAAAGATATTACTTGGAGTCATTCATGGCATATTTCAAAAGACGTTGCATTCAAGTCGTTTGAAGTTAAAAAGGCTGACATTAAGTCAATGATAGATTAGTCATTCATATTATTGGAATATATATCATTTGGTTATTTTGAAACGAGTTGTCATTCAACGGATGCAATGTTTGTAAAACGTATCATATAGAGGTCAATACCTTACAATGAAATCAACTATTGTAATTCGTTTATAATCGATATGAACGGGTCCTTTCAGTTGGTATCAGAGCGATGGTCTTAGCGAACCAGGTCTTGCATTAGTGTGTCTAACTGATAGTTGATAAGATGCATTAATATGTCTGGACTTCGACCTTAGCTGCATGTCAAAAAGTTTTGCATATCATTTCTTGTCGGAAATTACCTGCTTACTATTCTTAGTCTAGACACATCTTACTGCATTGATTGCATGAATAGTATATAGACAAAAATTCATATCTTAGCGTATCTGCTAATTCATATCTTAGCGTATCTATTACTGTAAACTTTGCCTGGCATATTTCGTAAATCCCTCCGTAATTTACGAAATCTTTTGTTATATATATATATATATATATATATATATATATATATATATATATATATATATATATATATATATATATATATATATGTAATTAGAATACCATCCGATAGCTGGGAATCATTTTATATCGAAAAATCCTTTATCCAATCGTACGGAATGGAACTCGCCACTAGTTCAAGTCCCTCAGATTCCGATATGGAGTTTCACTCAAGCTCTGAAAGCAGTGTGACCGGAATGGATCAACCAATTAGTCATCATCTATTCTGGATGAATTGGAGATGGGTTCGTAGTCTATTTAATCATTGGAGACAAGAAGAAGGCAATCCCTTTTATCCAGCACATTGCCCTCTTGGCGATGAACCTGAAGTACTTACCGGTGAACCTGTTCGAGAGACCATTTTCTCTCTCATTTCCAGAGTATCTTGTCACGATTATATACTATCTCAAATTCTGAATCTTATTCATCAACTCGTTCAAACCGACAATCATCCCAGTGTAATAGAAGAAGTCAACGAGCTTCGCGCTCGAGTAGTGACTTTGGAGAATATGGTGCAAAGGTTACAAGCACCGGCAGCATCACTGGTATCAACATTACCACCATCATTAACACCAACAGTATCATTACCACCACCAACAACATCCGCATCGCAAGCCCCAACATCTCGAAATATCCCACGAGCATCAAGGTCATACGCCCCATAGATACCAAGAAATACCAACAACAACAAACGATGAAGTATTGATTCATAACTTCATCGGAAAAATATTCTACGGTGATTATGTAATCTATAAAGTTTTAGAGATTATTTATTCTAATCATAACCATAGATCAAGATGAGTGGATGGATAGAGATGATAGAGGGGAGAACAGAAACTCTGACAGAAATGGTACGTGCGTTACAAAATAGACTTGTAATACAAGCAGCATTATTAGTACCATCAGCATCACCAGCACCATCAGTACCGACAACATCACCAGCACCTGCAGCATCTACAACATCACAAGCTCAGCCAGTTCCATAATCACCAACATCATTACAAATCAACAACGAGTATATCGTATCAACGAGTTATGAAGTATTAACTCATTTCCTCTGAAGAATTTATATGTATATTTTATATATATATATATATATGAATTTTTAAATCACGATATATCTTTTCGTACTAAGCTATTACGTGCGAATTTTAAAGGGTAGATACTACTCGGCTAATTCATATTACTGATATGCTATGATGTACATCCTTCGTTAACAATTTAACAATCGTTAATCCATACTTCAACTCAATAGATTTCATTTCATAATAAACCAAGTGTATTGTTCGAGTACGTGTTAGATTTCACACTTTCATTTTCGATATACTCGAAAATTTCTAAGAATAATCATTCGTGTCTTGCGAAGTTCACAAGAATTTCCACAAACACCAACATCATTCATCGAAGAAATATCAATAGATGAATAATGAAGTGGTAATTCATGATTTCATTCAAATAGAAGAAATACTTAGTGAAGATTACGTAACTTCTGAAATTTTAGGGATTTCTCAATTATAATTCCAACCATAAATCAAATGAGTTTAATGAAATATTAACTTATTAAATCTGTATTACATCTGAGGAGAATATATGTATATATATATATATATATATATATATATATATATATATATATATATATATATATATTCACAAAGACTGTAATGCAAATTCTCTTGTACAAAATATTACTTGTGAAACTTTTAACGGGTAGGTAATACCCAGAGATATATAAATTCACAATTGATATGTTACATTCTTCAATTCTGATTCAGAAATCATTAACTATACTCACTACTTTCACAACTATACATTCCTTCATAGAAATCAAAACAATTATTTGCATCCAAATTCGATTACATATTCTGATTTTGACATAACGGAATTCAAATTCGAGATATAACCAATATCATCCCTCCTAGATCCCTACAAATTTTAAAGCTATACTTTGACTTCAAAACTGTGCTAAAACATCACTTCAATTCATTAAACCCATAAAACAATTTTTGTATTATTCAAAATTCATTACAATCTACATTCAAACCCTTCATGATTCTTGAGAACACCTCAATTAAGAAACAATCGAGATGATGATCCAACCACATGTTATCCACAATCATGCATCTGAAAAACTCCCAGAACCTAAGTAGAAGTTTAACACAAATCTGTGAGCCATTAGCGTTGTTATTACCGAAAATAACCTTGCAATTCTTTTACAAAGTAGCCAGTTTTATCACAGCTCCAGCAAGTCAACTTCAACTTTTCAGTCAAACTAGCCTTATTATAACCTCGATATATACGTTGCCCTTTCGCCATCGTTACCGAGGAACCTTTTATATTTCACCACAGTATCAGCAAGATGTACCAGCAACTTCGGCTTTAATCTCTCTGAAAAATATCTATATTATTCATGAAACCCCATCATGTACTCACCTACATCCTATAACAATAATTGCCATTCCAATTACCGAGAATCAGCAATCAGTATTTCGAATCTCGCAGTATTTCTACATCAACAGTTATATGTATACATATAACCTTTATCTCCTAGAATTATGATCTTCAATTCTGAAATTTTGAAAATCGCCCAGTCTACGAACCAATACACTGAACCTTGAAAAAGTTGAATGAAGCAGCAGAAATTGTAGACAACCGTAACTGTCAAAAGTTTGATGATAAAGAATAGTGTGTTGGCAAAGCTCAAAAAAAGAAATGATTTGGAACTGGAAAACGAATTGAGCACACCATGAAGGAGGCTGTAGACAAATCACAAAGACTAAACCTGCCTTCAAAGAATCCAAATGATTCAGTGTTCACTGAAGTCTTTAGCGAATACCTTGCTCCTGACTCTAAACTCTTACGACCAATATTCTTCATCATCCTCTGATCTTATATATTCTAAGATATCATCATATCTTTCATTATATATATATAATATATATATCTTTGATGTTTCTAAAGATATCTTCATAACTATTGTTATTCAAAATCATTTACCTCTTCGCGCTATCAGTGTTACATCATAAAGGAAACTGTTTAGTTTCTATATTCTGTAAACCTTCAAGTTTACATTATGAATGTTTTTGAAGTAGTGTTGGGAACTGAAGCATGAGTTAGTATAATATAATGACACTTGATCAACGTGATTATATTACAGTAAGTCATGCTGAGTTTCTAATAAAACATGATGATTCATAGACCATACCGTCATCATGTGCCATTTTACACGACTCTTACATTCTATCTAATCTCCAAACATATCAAGAACATATTATTCTGATAGTTCTATATTTTCTCTCAAATTCTGGTAATTTAACCAATCAAGATCGTACCATAACAAGTTCTCTCTTAGAACATTAGTCATGTTCATTTGAAACTCTATATCTATGAATTCTGGACCATTATTCGCTTGATTCGAAGTCGGGAAGAGAAGACAAAATCATGGAACTCTTAAAAGGAAAATATAAAGCCGAAAACAACACATAAATTACAAACTGTGTATATCAATACGTATTGCAACGTAAAGATACGGGAGAATTAAAAACACTATAACCTCAAGGTAATAGTAAAAATAAATAAAATCCTCTGGTGGTAGATGAAAAAGAAGAATGACAGATATGAAAGTTAGGAGTATATCAAGAATCAGAACTGGATGAAGAATTTCCACAATCTTTTGGAAATATGAATTAAGAAAGAATAGAAGGTGTGAGCTGTAAAAATAAGGAAATGAAGGGAGTGGATTTATAGTGTAATATCCGATAAAGAAATCGTGACAGATTATCACATTAAATCGAAGAGGATCATAATTTCCTTAATCGCCGAAGAATCAAATCTTGTATAGATTACAAAGATTTTCTTTACTCCGAAGATCAACCGTGATGACGTCAAAAGATAAGACAAATCACTATTTTCTCATTTCACTCTTTTACAATAGCTTCACTCATACGCTTCGAGTAATCGAATTATTTTATCCATATTTCTCAATCATGATAAAACCTTATGTATCAACTCATATTCGTCATAATAACATCCTTATTGTTAGCCATGACGACCTCGATCAAATTTCGGGACGAAATTTCTTTAACGGGTAGGTTCTATGACAACCCGGAAATTTCCGACCAAATTTAAACTTTATCATTATATTATTCCGACACGATAAGCAAAGTTTGTTAAATTGAATTTCAAAAATCTTAAACTGTGTTCATACATTCATTTAACCTCGACTAAATTCCAACGATTCACGAACCGTTATATAAATGGATATGATTATATATGTGTATATATATATATGTATATATTATAACTTGAAAATGTTAACAAAGTATTAAATGTATAATACTTTACATGAACGTATTTGGTTCAATATGTTTATCGATGGAATTAGAAGATAATATCAAATGATTGAATTATCAGTTGCATTGTGATATGTTTACGGGTCTTAGTAGTAAAGGTCCACTATGATTTAAGAAATCCGTTCTTTTTAACAATATTCAGAAAATGGTAAAGTGATTTACACATAAGAAAAAAAGTGTCAATTAACGAGGACTAGACAAAAGTTAGTGGAGATTCCTGTTTGAATTCCAATACATACTTTACAATAATTTTCTCGTGACTTTTGATACTGTAATTATTAGCTATCATAATAATTAATGTGAAAGTAATATTATGGAATATAGATAACTTAGAAATTAGATATCGATGTTTTACCTTAATATTGACAACGAATATTGTCTATTATTTGTGGCATGTGGTTTTAGACTTATTAATGTAATAGGTTATTTACTTATTATTGTATTAGTTAGTTTAACCATGATAATTGTTATTTACCACTATTGTAACTAAAGGAGGTTGCTAGTATATAAAGCAACCTCCCACCCATTTTATCTTTAGTTGAGTTATTTCCCATTTCATTACTTCCAAGTATTACTCTCTCAACCTTATCACCATATTACTTGTTCTTAACATCTAAACCCACTTACACTAACAAAACCGATCGACCTTAACAAGAATTGGGGCTAACAATTGGTATCAGAGCGGGTCTAAGCTCTTTGCATAGAAGATCCGTTGCTCGAAGGTCTCCATCGCATTTTTTTAAAAGTGTTTGTGCTCGATCTCGGTTTAGGTACCTACATAACTCAACTCATCTTGTTATTTTTTAGTTTAATACTTGTTTCATAACATACTTGTTGATAAACCACTTAAATTACTTGATTTTGTGCTTAAAATCGAACCTATATACATGCATATAACCCATTGTTTGAATTTAAAATTAGTGTGTATTTATATGTGCTTGAACTCTATGTTTAAATCTTGAAGTTAACTTAATAAAACCCACTGATTCATTCAACCCATTCATTCAACCCATGAACCCGTTAAACTCACTGATTAAAGGTTTTAGAACAGAAAAACGTGCTAAAATAACCTGTATGAACTTAGTTTAGTGTGTTTTCATTGGAAATTAGATGCTTGAAAACCTGGAATCTGTCCAGTTAGCTGCTCGAAAATCGACCTCCGTGACTAATTGCTGCTCGAAAATATGAGTTTGTGCCACTTTTGCCCGAAAACCTTATAATTTTGGCTCCAAGTTTGACTTAATTTCGGCTCCATAATTTTGTTCTTTGGATAATACCCATCGAAAATCATTTATTTTGTGGATATTACCCACCGAAAAAGCATCTTTGACCTTGTGTGGCATAAAAGTACAAAGGACAAAAGGACAGAAAACTGACAGTCTGGTGCTCGAAAACATATTGCTCAAAAATTTAACCTGCTCCAAAATTTAGTGAAGTTGCTCGAAAACTTGGCCAAAAACTCTTGCTCGAAAACCTGCTCGAAAACCTGCTCGAAAAACCTTGCTCGAAAACCACCTGCCTGAGAACCTTGCTCGAAAACCTGGTGCTCGAAAACTTTTGGCCGAAAACCTCCTGCCTGAAACTCTTGTAAAGTTCGAAAAAAAAATGAGTAAAAAGGCGGGAAAACGTGAGTAAAATTTAAATTTTTCCTTGGATTAAAAAACTCATTTTATGCGAGATTTAAATTTTCACGACAGAAAATTTTTCGGCCCCGAAAATCACCCAAAAAGGACATAATTTTGAACGAAATTTTACGAAAAATTTTCGGAAATTTCAAAATTTTTTCTCAACCTTCCGAACACTCATACGTTCATTTCTCAAAAGTTTACGACATAAATTTTTGTCGATAAATTTTG
Source organism: Rutidosis leptorrhynchoides (assembly GCF_046630445.1). Taxonomy (NCBI): domain Eukaryota; kingdom Viridiplantae; phylum Streptophyta; class Magnoliopsida; order Asterales; family Asteraceae; genus Rutidosis; species Rutidosis leptorrhynchoides. The sequence goes on along the minus strand of NC_092337.1, from coordinate 142,168,989 downwards.
GTGGGAAATTTATAACTGACACTTAACAGACACTTAACGGAAAAGTTAACGAAAACCAACGAAACATCATTTTCAAAATTTGATTCATGTGAATCATATTTTGAGGGGGAGAAAAGTAATATTTCTTAAGTTTATTTGTCGTTTCGTGGTTTGCTTGTAATCCTTGTCTGTCTTAATCCCTTTGTTGAACACCCGTCCTGTTAACATGGTAAGTCGTGATGATCACGTGTCCTCTAATATTGAAGAAGAGGTACAATTATACACTGATATTACTAATGAATATTACAACTCTGTGCATAATAATTTTGTGTCTATATCTGATGTATTGCAAACTTGTCCTGAAACACCTCTTGATCAAAATGATTCAATTGCATGTAGCTCTGCTTTTCATACCCCTGTCCCACATGTCCAAATGAAACTACCCATCATATCTGAATCTGTACCTTTTAATGACAAATGTGTGTTTCCTATACTACCTGATATGTATGTAGACAACTTTGCCAAGATGAATAGAGACCTTAGATCATTTGCTACTCAAATTAGCGAACTGGAAAATGAGAACTCTAGGTTGAAATCTAAATTGGAAATGAAAGTGTCAAATCATACTTATTTGAAACTAAAACAAGATCTAGCTGACAAAGTAACTGAATTAAGAGAGCTAGAAAGTAGTGTGAAACCCTTACGGATAGAAAGGACAGATTTTAAACTGAGGAATGCAGTTGTTAAGGAAAAAGTGAACAACGCTGAAAAAGAACTTAAGAAGCTTAATGATTCTAGGATACTTTTTCTAGAGACTGTAGAACAGAAAACTAGAAAGCCTTTGAATGACCTGGCCGTGAAGACTTCTGAATGCTCTAAGTTAGTTACTGAAAACTTAAACTTAAAAACCCAACTAAGTTTATTTGAAGAGAAACTTTACAAAACTGACCAAGCAAAAGTTGTCTTAGATGGCCACATTTCTAAACAATCTTTGTTCCTGAATCGACCCAAAAACTCTTACCAAAAACACCAGGGGTTAGGGTTTGAAAATCCCCAAATACATTCCAAGATCTCCAAAGCCGAACCTAGCCTATATGATGGTAGATACATTAAGATAGGTTTGCCAGAAAGACTTACTTTTGCCAACGAAAGTGAGATTGAGGAGAGAATAGTCAATCGATCAACAAAAATGAAACATTAGGTGTCGTTAATTTATGACAAATTAAACGCAACTTACATGAGAAAAGTTGGTTCATATTATAACACCCCTCTCAATTTATTCATTGATTTTGAAAGTTTGAATGCTCAAAATAGTCCTAAAAAGCGTATAATCTATTTACTAACCTTGGTTTTAGAAAGATACATCATGAATCTGGAGGACGAACTTGATCAAAACAAAATCAAATATTTTGACAACGAACTCAAATTTCAAATGATCATTAAGGCTTTACAACACCAAATCTGTGTCATTGAATCCCAAAACAACAAACTGGTCTCCAATGTTCATAAACTTGAAAATCAAATTGCAAATCAAGTTGTTAATTTTTGTGAATTGATTTCAAAGAACACTGAATCACGGTACTCAAACCCAAAATCTGTGAATGACTCCATCAATTGTGAAGGTCTAGCACAAGAACTCAAAGACTTTAGTGACTCTCTCTTGACCAAGTTTGACACTGTTGAACGTAGGTTAGAATCATCTAGGTCTAAATCTCTAGATCACTTCTTAGAATCTCAACTCAAGATTCCAGAAGTTAAGGTAGAACCACAACCCGAGAAAGAACCTCTCTCTTTAGGAGCTCAGGATGTAGAGACTGACCTTACTCAATTTGTTGACAAGCTAGAACGAGAAAACATAGATCTTTAGGTTAAATGCGAGACCTACAAGAAAACTCTAACAACAATTGAGAAGATGCCTGTAGTTCCGAAAGTAGAACCCACTTATGATTTTAAAGACTCTGTAGTAGTTTCTGTTGATGACCTTGTCTTAGAAATTCAGGAGTTAAAAGCTCATGTGAATCTACTTAAGGAAGAGAATGAGACCTTGCATGACCAATGTGATTCGCTGGAAAGTATGGACTTCGTGACCAAGACCATATATTCAAAACCTGGTTCTTACAAGATTTATCCTGGTACTGAGACCATGCTAACCTCCATTGACACTTCAAAACCAAAAATGTCAGGTGGTATCCCAGTTACCAAGTCTGAGTTGTCCAACGCTTCAAAGTCTACTCTCAAGACTATGAAAAAGCAGGTGACCTTTTCCAAGACCAATCCCAAACCCATAGTGTACCAATCTTCAATGTAATCGAAGAGTGCTTTATGTAAAACACCAAAGACCTTGGAGGCACCAAAACCAAAAGACAACGGTCCTCCTAAGCCTACACATGCACTGAGGAAATCCCCCATGAAACTAAAAGTACACATGGATACGCCACCTAAAAGGTCCTCTAACCCCAAACCAAAAGAACGAGGTTCTCCAAAGTTAATGGTGACTCTGAGAAAAACATCCTCGAAACCAAACGAACCCAAAGTTACTCAACCCAAACCAAAGGAACCTAACGTTGCCCTACCCATAGCATCCAAGTTCCCAAGTAAAAAGATTTACTTCGGTTACCAGACCAACATCAACCATCCGGTTCTGGAAACAACTTATGGGAAAAATGGGGAGATTATGGGGCTTCGCGATCAATATGGTTGGCTTCCACACAAACCCATGAAGCCATCCATAGGTCCGAAAAATATCCCGTGCACCAAAATTGACCTTGTTTCTAAACACTTAAAGAATAATCTTGCTAAACATGTGTCAAATAAGAAGTGGACAACCAAACCATTTTCAACACCAAGATCCACTTCTTCTTCAAAACCAATGAAGTACTCTTCTTCTGAGTTACTTAAGCATAAGCCGAGATCCGTTTCTCTGACTTTGTCAAAAGATTTTCAATCATCCTTGATTCCACAAAATCAACTTTCTAAGGATACATCATGTATCATACCCAAGTGGAATTCAACGTCCATAAGTCAGATCGACAATGCCTATAAATGGTATTCTAATTTAACTTTGAAAAAATGATTTGACTGCAAGATGGTTCTTGGATACAACAGTCCAAGACCCGAACTTAACCCGCCGACACCTGACTGAACACTCAGGCATGACCCACTCGCAACCCCAGATGACCTGATATGTTGTTTAAACCTTTCTTTCCTCTAACCTCGCCTAATCCCTGATTAATCCAAAACCAATTTCGCATGAATCCATAACCTTTAGTACATATAATTTAGTAGTTGTAGGCGAATCACCCTCCGTTGAAATAGACTCATATGAGTTTCTTCTCCTCGATGAACCTGGAAACTGCATGTGTCTAGGGGGAGCAATGCATGTGCCTAGGGGGAGCAATGCATGTGCCTAGGGGGAGCAATAGGACCCGCAATGAAATGATGATTTTCAAAATCTGAAATGTCAAAAAAAAATTAGGGGGAGAAGGGGGGAAGGTTGGTTCCCATATAGATCATGATGGTTCCCATAATAGATCTATATGAGACCCGCACTTCAAAGAAGGTTTTCTCCAAAACCTTATACAGTGTATGCACACATTTCAGTGTATGCCTCGCGTCACGAATGTCTCTCTTTCTTTCTCTTAAAAACATTTCAATTGAGAAACATCAAATTTTTTTTAAGGGGAGAAGGGGGGAATGAGAGTTCCCATAGAGATCATGATGGTTCCCATAATAGATTTCTATGGGAACCGCAAACCAAAGAAGTCCCTGGGAATGATGGTTCCCATAATAGATCTCTAAGGGACCCGCTAATCAAAGTAGGTTTCATCCAAAACCTTATATGGTGTATGCACACATTTCAGTGTATGCCCCACATCTCAAATGCCTTCCACTCTTTCTCTTAAAAACATCTCAGTGGAGAAACATCAAAAAAAATTTAGGGGAAGAAGGGGGGAATGTTGGTTCCCATAGAGATCATGATGGTTCCCATAATAGATCTCTATGGGACCCGTACTGCAAAGAAGGTTTTCACCCAAACCTTATATGGTGTATGCTCGTATATACGTGTATACCCAACGCCTCAATTGTCTTCCACTCTTTCTCTTAGAAATATTTCAATGGGAATGTCAAAAAAATTTTAGGAGGAGAATGAGGGAATGTGGGTTCCCATATAGATCATGATGGTTCCCATAATAGATCTGTATGGGAACCGCACTTCAAAGAAGGTTTTATCCAAATGGACCCGTAACGAAGATTTTCACCAAAACCTTATATGGCCCGCATCTCAAATGCCTTACAACCTTTCTCATCAAAACCTATATTTTCTGTGTAGCAAATTGGCAAAATATGTTTTAGTTCCAAATATATCATATTTTGAGGGGGAAAAAAGACCAAAAAAATAAAGGTTTTATCAAAACATGACAAGTCATATATTGAGGGGGAGGGTAAAAGGATTAAAACTAACATGGGCTCCATCCAAAATGGCTTCTACATACTTCTGTGTAGAACCCGCATGTCAAAGTGGTGTCAAACATACTTCAAAGTGGTGTTAAACATCAAAACGGCTTTTGCAGAAATAACATTGTAAAACCCATATTTACACACATAACTCTCCCGATAAACCAAAGCTAAAACTTGAAAATATCAAGGGGGAGTTTAAAGATTCAAATATCAGTAATGACGGGGGATGTGTCCTAGTGACTGCCTCAAGAGGATGTGTCTAGATGACTGCCTCAAACAAAATAGTCATCAAATGATAGAGGATGTGTCCCAGTGACTGCCGCAGGAGGATGTGTCTAGATGACTGCCTCAACTGTGGAATGACCCAACAACTTGATGTAAATTAAGTGTTTAGAGTCTCAAACTGCTGAAGGGGTTTCGAAAAACCATGAATAGGAACCCTATGTATCGGCCGAAAATCCTCTATCAACACCTTATTTTAGAAGGTGGGACCTCATACAGGGTCTAGAGGTCAGATTTATCTTGATGAGGGAGATCTGTCTAGTTCAACGGAGAGGCAATATGACAATACCTAGGCTTACCTTGGTAGATTTATCAGACCTCCGGAAGGATGATCTCCTTAACGACCGACCAGTCAGCATTTAAGCCTGACCACACACACTCCTTAGAGAGTGCAACAACTGAAAGAGATGTGTCACCTTATGACATATCAATGACTTCAGGACGCGATGTAAGATCTTCCTACATTACATTGATTTCTACCGACAACAATGCAGTGTTAGGTACAGTTGGAAGACTTGGTATAACCAAGAGCGGCATAATCGCACAAAAGTCTCATGATACTTTAATCATGGAGGTGGATAGCTTGCTAACGTCGACTCGAACTTCGGTGACCAGTCATCCTCAACATCCACCGAGGTTAAACATGGACCTACCAATACCGGTGAGGTCCCCAAACCCGAAAACTGTTTTGGTTTCAGAAAACTTGTCTAGTGTAACAACTAGCATGCCTGATTTAAACCTGTCTAGTATAACAACTAGCTTGATTTTTACAAAACCAAAAATGGTTTCTAAAGATCCTGTTTTCCCTGAGGATCAAACTTTTACCTTAACCTCTTTGTTTCTTCTTAGCAGTTACACATTCCCTCTCTAATGATAATCATATATGCTCTCTCTGCTATTTTGCGATGAACACGGGATGCCATATTCGTGTTACACATGCTGAACACGGTACACCATATTCATCATGCGAAGAGAATGACACACGAGTGAAAAATAAACCAATCACGGTCACGAAAAAGATGACTCAACATTTGAGGGGGAGCAAAAGAGGTTTACACAATATCTTATCAAGCTACCTTCAATTCACAAAGATGGTCGAAAGTCAAGGATCAAGGCCTCATCACCCGCCCGAACTAAAGAAGAAGATGGAACAAATCAACCATAACACTCCCAGATCAACTCATCCTATGTGTAAAAGTTCGTGTTCAAAGCTGATAGCAACAAAAGCTTCATAGCTTCAAATCGAAATCAATGCCCAGAAGAAGGCTACACAAGAAACTGCAAGAGAATGATCAAGTGAGAGTTACATCTTTTGAAAACCCCACGCCAAGGACTAATTGCTGATAATCAAGGGGAAGACTGTTGACAAAGGGAAAATTGTTGACAATCAACACTATTTTGAAAACCCCATGCCTAGGGGGAGATTGTTGACAATGAATATTTTCTATTATTTGTGGCATGTGGTTTTAGACTTATTAATGTAATAGGTTATTTACTTATTATTGTATTAGTTAGTTTAACCATGGTAATTGTTATTTACCACTATTGTAACTAAAGGAGGTTGCTAGTATATAAAGCAACCTCCTACCCATTTTATCTTTAGTTGAGTTATTTCCCATTTCATTACTTTCAAGTATTACTCTCTCAACCTTATCACCATATTACTTGTTCTTAACATCTAAACCCACTTACACTAACAAAACCGATCGACCTTAGCAAGAATTGGGGCTAACACTTAAAATGATTTCATACGTTCATTTAACCTTTGGACTTTATCTCACACTTCACCAACAAACGGTGATTTAGAAACTTGAAACCTGTTATGTGTCATATATGATTTTACTGTTCTAAAACATGTTATAATGATTTTCCTTATTTTAAACTTTTAACAAAATGGTTCATAAATATATTTAGTTTTGAAAAACAAATTTTCATATTTATTTGATTGAGTTTCAAACGTACAAAAACGTTGTCAGTTTAAAAAGAACTTTATTATTAAAATGTTTTATAAGATAATTTGTTTATGAATTTTGAAGGATTTAATTAAAGCTAATATTATAAATTACAAGTATATATATAGTGTTTCAAAAACATAAACGTGGTACGACTTAATATTTTTCTATTATTTAAACGATTATAAACGAACTATGAAATATAATTACTTTTTAAAAACTAAAATATAATATTATTAAATAAATATTTCAATCCTATATAATATGTACAAATTTATATTGAGAATATATATATATATATATATATATATATATATATATATATATATATATATATATATATATATATATATATATATATATATATATATATATATATATTACAAAGTGATTAAATATAATATTAACTAGATACAAAACGTTTGATTTAAATTAATATTATCATATGTATATATAACGAGACGTCGATTTAATGAAGCAAATGACCACAACACACAAATGTAAAGGTTATACTTTGAGTAATATAGTCTATAGATGATTAATTCTAATTATTGATAAAGGTACACGTCGCGTAACGTAAAGAATAAGTTTTCTCAGCATACGAAGTAACGTTTGAAAAACCGAAACCAGGACATGAGTCGAGCGTCAACGTACAAACCACCGGAACTAAAATTACAATTTAACTATGCACGTGAATATTATATAATATATAAATAATTATATAAACTAAATATATATATTTTATATATAATAATAATAAATTGTGTCGGCAAAGAAAAACAAGAGATGTGAGCTGTAATCGAGCCCATGCATTCGCATGGGAGAGTGCCAAGTTATCCATGCGATCGCATGGCAGTCTTGTCCAGGCCAGGTCTATAAAATGCGAACGAAATCAGTTTAGTTAACACACACATACAAATATCTTCTTACTTCCTCTGTATTATTATTATTATTATTATTATTATTATTATTATTATTATTATTATTATTATTATTATTATTATTATTATTTATATTATTATTATTAATATTATTATAAAATATTATTATAAAATATTATTAAGATTATTATTATGAATCTTAATTTTATTATTAGTATTATACATAAAATACTACGACAAGGATATGTTCGGGTTATTTCAAAATGTGTTTTACGAGCGGGATAGAGCTAAGGAAATTATGGGTTATAGCTATGGAGGTTATGGGTATTATTCGGGGGTATGCTCGTGAGTCAAATCTAGTGTTTATCATCTCCGTTGCGTCTACGTACTTTCCTACAATATTGAATCTCAATATTGATACGTGAGCTTTCATATCTTATCTTTTATATATTAATAGTGTATCCCTGACTAGTGCTCGAGTATATATGATTATGCATGCTTGAATGTTTATTTTCATCGTTATATAGTTTATGATAAATCATAAATTTAATACATATGCTACTGAGATAAGGTATATGATATGCATGTCATTTTTATTAAAATTATCATTTTTAATAGAAATATTATTGTTATTATAAAATATCATTATTATTATCATGTTAGTATTATTATTATTAAAAATTATCATTTTGAATAGAATTATTATTTTTATATAAAATATTATTAGTATTACAGTTAATATTAAAAAGTATCGTTATTACTAAAATTATCAAGATTAGAATTATCATTTTATTATAATTAATATCATCATTAGTAAAAAAATTTGTTATTATTATTATTAGTAGAATAATAATAATTATTATTATTATTAATAGAAAATAATACAACTTTTACTCATTATTATTATTATCAATATTATTTTATCAAATAAATATGTGATACAAAGATATATTTACCACACGTAATATAATTACATTAATAATACATACCACTATATTTTTATGATATTAAGTGAACTTTATAAATTTTATTACTTAAAATATATAAAAGTATATTTTTATCATATATAAATTTTAATATAAATTTTTATTAATAAAAGACTTGTAGATTTACTCTAATAAAATCTGATAAATATATTTAAATATATTTAAAACGACTATATTTAAGTTATATAATAAACATGTATAGATTTTGGAAGTCATTTTGGGTCAAGTTGACTTTTATTGACTTTTGCATATCAATCTCGAGCATTAGGATTGTGATACACTACGACTTGACCTAAATTATTAGATAGATATTGACCAACATATAAATATATATACTTAATATAGATTCTTGAATCTGAGGTCAACCCTGTACTGTTCAATGTCGTCATATGTATTTTTACTACAAAATTTAGTATCGTGAGTTTCATTACTCCCTTTTTAAATGCTTTTGCAACATATATTTTTGGGACTGAGAATACATACGCTGTTTTATAAATGCTTGACGAAATAGACACAAGTATTCGAAAATTACATTCTATGGTTGGATTATCGAAATCGAATATCGCCCCTTTTAGCTTGGTAGCCTAAGAAATGGTGATTATTATAATTACCACCAATTAACGTGAATCCTAAAGATAGATCTATGGACCTTGACAAGTCCCATTCGGGGTACAAATGCTTTAGTACTTCGATCGATATATACTGATTGCGACGGCCGGTATATAGCATGCAGTTTGCGAAATTCCTGTATGTGGGGGATATTCTATATGCATCATGTTAGTTCGGTTATCAAGCATTCACCATATGAATGAATTTTTATAGCAGTGAGCAGACCTGCACAGATTGTTTACGAAAAATGAGAATCTTGTGGTCTATTAAATTGATGGAATTGATTGATATTGATAAACTAATGAACTCACCAACCTTTTGGTTGACACTTTTAAGCATGTTTATTCTCAGGTATTAAAGAAATTTTTCGCTGTGCATTTGCTCATTTTAAAGATATTACTTGGAGTCATTCATGGCATATTTCAAAAGACGTTGCATTCAAGTCGTTTGAAGTCAAAGGCTAACATTAAGTCAATGATAGATTAGTCTTTCATATTATTGGAATATATATCATTTGGTTATTTTGAATCGAGTTGTCATTCAACGGATGCAATGTTTGTAAAACGTTTCATATAGAGGTCAATACCTCGCAATGAAATCAACTATTGTAATTCGTTTATAATTATATGAACGGGTCCTTTCAGTTGGTATCAGAGTGCTGGTCTTAGCGAACCAGGTCTTGAGTTAGTGTGTCTAACTGATAGTTGATAAGATGCATTAGTAAGTTTGGACTTCGACCTTAGCTGCATGTCAAAAAGTTTTGCTTATCATTTCTTGTTGGAAATTACCTGCTTACCATTCTTAGTCTAGACACATCTTACTGTATTGATTGCATTAAATGCGTATAGACAAAAATTCATATCTTAGCGTATCTGCTAATTCATATCTTTGCGTATCTGTTACTGTAAACTTTGCCTGGCATATTCCATAAATCCCTCCGTAATCTACGAAATCTTTTGTTCTATATATCTATATATATATATATATATATATATATATATATATATATATATATATATATATATATATATATTCTATGTAATTAGAATACCATCCGATAGCCAGAAATCATTTTATATCGAAAAATCCTTTATTCAATCATACGGAATGGAACTCGCCACTAGTTCAAGTCCCTCGGATTCTGATATGGAGTCTCACTCGAGCTCCGAAAGCAGTGTGACCAGAATGGATCAACCAATTAGTCATCATCTATTCTGGATGAATTGGGGATGGGTTCGTAGTCTACTTAATCATTGGAGACAAGAAGAAGGCGATCCCTTTTATCCACCACATTGCCCTCTTGGCGATGAACTTGAAGCACTTACCGGCGAACCTAATCGAGACTCCATTTTCTCTCTCATTTCCAGAGTATGTCATCACGATTATATACTATCTCAAATTCTGAATTTTATACATCAGAAAGTGTCAGTAAATGTATACATCAGAAACTGCCACTAAAAGTCAACCTTGCGGGAGATTCTAGCCAGGGAGAACAACATTTTTTGTAGGAGCGAATTGCGATCGTGATTTCGACCATCGCAGTCGCGAGATCCGTCAGACAGGGACGTTTTTAACCCCTTTTTAAGGGTATCTTGGGGGTCTTTTAGTCTTTTTACTTGAGGGTCAGTTTGGGGTCACTAAAGCGGATCCAAACTCAGCCTTAGATCTCATTTCACATACACAAAACCATCTCATCCTATCTTAGAGTGAGAAAGAGAGTATTAGAAAGAGAGAGAGAGAGAGAGAGAGAGAGAGAGAGAGAGAGAGAGAGATAGAGAGAGAGAGAGACAGAGAGAGAGAAAGAGAGAGAGCTTGATTTAGAGAAGAATGAATCTCATCAAAGTGCTAATGTTAAAGTTGTTCATCTCGTTCCAAGCTATATTTTGGTAGTAGTGGTAAGTTCTAACTCCGAATTTCAATTGTTTGATTTGATGTTCATGTTAGGGTTTGAACTTGAAAGTTCTTGAGAAAACCCATCTAGGTCATTAATGGAAGTTGGAAGCTAGTAGTTGGTGTTGTTGACCCTTGTTGGTGGATTTTGTGTTGGTTGATGATTTAACCATGTTTAGGACTTGTAATTCGCGTTAATCACTAGATTTAGTGATTATGGAAATATTGGAACCCATTTGGGTGTATTTGAAAATCTAATTTTGAAATGGGTCAAAAAAGGGTTTATGGGTCAAATTGGGGAAGACAAGTATTTAATACTTGTGTTTTGGTTTAATTGGCTTTATAGGACCATTTTTACTAACCTTAAGTGATTATTGGTTAGTTTGGGATTTGGTTGTGCATGGAAGTGTAACTGGATCAAAATTGCACCAAGTGTCAATTTGGGTTGGTTTGTAATCCACCCTAATTGTGTTGTTTGTTATGTGATAAATGGAATAGGTACTTTCCATTGACGGTTGCGGATTATTTTTGTTTGCATTCACCAAGGCAACAAGGAGAGTGTAATTATATTATATGCGTATGTATGCATAGGATAGGTGCGGGTGGGGTAGAGTGATCCTTGTATGCTCGTGTTCACTTTAAATATGCGTGGGATGGTGGACTCTATGACTTTTGGGTCCACGTGGCACGTTTGTGCATTTTTGGTTACCACCCTTGGGAGAATCTCGTGCGTTTCGGATTCACAATGACAAGTAGGTCAACCCCGTTGATGTTGGTGAAGTGATTTGAGTAGTGATTATCGTGTAGTTCGGCTTCACTAGTGAATCTTGTGCGGTTTCGGATTCACGATGTCGCATGTGGTTTCGGACTTTCCGACTATTGTTATGATCTAAGGTAGTGAATCTCGTGTGTTTTTGGATTCACTGGGGCTCATGTAGTTTCGGCCAAACCTATAGTCGTTGAGGTGAAGGTGGTGAATCGCGTGTGGTTTCGGATTCACTAGGCGCGTGTGGTTTTGATCGTCCTTCATGAGTTTGAGGTTAAGGGGTTAACCTTGGGATTTTGGGTATATATATATATATATATATATATATATATATATATATATATATATATATATATATATATATATATATACTTTTGTTGTAGTTAATCTTGCGGATTAACATGGTGGTACGTTATGTATAGCTATGCTTAGTTATACAAGGATGCGGTATGTGTTTATTACTTGTGTTGGTGATACGTATTCATTTTATTCATATGTATGTATATAGATGTTTATCCTCACTAGCTTTATAACTTACCCTCTCGTTGTTTATATTTTTATAGATTCGCGTGGAAGAGGTTGCAAGGGTAAGCGCGGGGATTAGTGAACTACTGCGGCTTGCTTTAGAAGACTTTGCTTTTGGATTCAATTTAGGTTTGTGTAGTGTTTTTCCAATAACCATGCTCGGTCTTATGTTGGAGTTAAACGCTTTGGGTCGAAAGTGTCTTTTGTTGTTGTCACGACCCTACTTTTTCCGTTATCTTTTACCGTTTATTATTTAACGCCTGTTAATTGTTATTCATGCCACGTCATTTCTATGACCTATATTATTATTTTAGTAATAATATATTAATTATTATGAGTTATGTGAATATTTGTATTCATATTTTAATTTGTACGTTTCTACGTGTCGTGGATTTCTATCAGGCGAATCTTTTCGGTTTTCAAACCAACGGTCAAACTTTTGGGATTTTTAAATCCAAATTATTTTAAATATAATATTTTAATATCATATGATTATATACAGTGTTTATATATTTTATTCGTCGCGTATTTGTTATCTCTCCGAAAAATTAATCGCGTAATAGCGTTTTCGCGTTTCGGGCTTCGATCGGGCGTTCGGGCCACAAGCAATTTATCTATTTTCAAGTTGGGCATGTGGGGCCCACCCCCTTGCCATGGTTCAGCCGAACACTCCCAAGGGGAGGGAGTGTTGGCTCTTTTGTTCCCCATTTGTTATTTTTCATTTTCATTTTTTCATCTAAACCTAGTATCCATTTTTCTCTCATTTATTTTTCTTCCTCCTTCTTCCCTTTGAGTGCTGATGCCTACCACCACCATAATCATCATCATCTCACAAAAATCGTTAATCATTTCTTGAAGCTTTTAACACAATCGGATTCTACACAACGATCTCTACGCGTTCATATTACTTGATTGTTGATTAGGGTATAAACCTTAACCCTAACCTTTTGATATTTTCATTATTTTACTGATTTTATATGTTATGATGATAGTATAGTGCTTGTATGTTGTTGGATTATTGATTGTATGCATAGAATCACTCGTTAATTCATGATTTCGGTTTGATTGATTTTGGACAGCGGAGTAATTGGTCATTTCTGTAAACTTAACTGATGCATTTGTATAATTAAAGTGTTTAGATGTGTTCCTCTCATCAAGACATTAATTTTAGACTCCGGATTCATGTTATTTCAATTCCCGGAGCTTAAGTTATGATTAAAATGGTGTTTTCATGAAATCAAAATATAAAAACGAATGTGTTCAAGTTTGGTCCGACTTTGTGACCACTTTTGGAGTCTCTAGGGTGTACTAGTGTGTTAGGATTGATAATTGGATGAACATTCATGTTCGGGTCATCGAAATCCGAGCCACGGATCACCCGGTATGTCTAAAACATGTTTTTGATCGGATTAAAGTCCCAAGTTGAATTATGGATCTTGGTCATGACTTGGGGGCTGTTCATGGGGTGTTCTTGAGTGAACTAATGTGTCGGGTGGTTTGGTTAGGCGAATATATATATAAGACTCGCCGAAAATCGATACCCGGGGCTCAAGTTATGACCCGATGAACTTTTAATTAAAACTTATGGTTATAAATGGAACTTATGATATAAATAATGATTTTCATTATTAATGAATTACTTATGATATAAAAATAATTATTTTATTTTAGGACTTATGATATATACATTTATTATATCATTTAATAATTACTTATGATTTAATTAAACATTTAATTAAACTTATGATTAATAATACTTTTATTATTAATGAAAAATACTTATGGTAAGTATTAAACTTATGTTATGAGATTATTAAAATAAGACTTATAATAAGGATTAATTAATTATTTAATTATTATATGACTTAATTATTATTTTATTATAATTTAATTATTAAATACTTATGGTTTAATAATTATAATTAAATACTTATGATATGATTAATAATTCATTATTAATTAATAATACTTATGATATGATTTAAAATCTATTATTAATTAATATTACTTATATTATGATTAATATTTAATTAATTAATTAAATACTTATGTTATATTAATTATATCATTTAAATTTATGTTAACTTTATTAATTCAATTTAATTTAACTAAACTTATGTTATGACATAATTATACATATATAAATTTAAATAACATTATAACTTATATTATTATTATAACTTATACTTTAAAAATTAATGTTGACTATGTTTGACCAAGGTTGACTTTTGAGTTGACTTTCGGTTGACTTTTGTTGACTTTCTAATTAAGGAAACTTTTCTAAGTTATAAACTTTCCAAAAATAGCAACTTTCTAAATATGGAAACTTTCCTAAAATAGAAACTTTCCTAAAATAGAAACTTTCCTAAAATAGAAACTTTCCTAAAATAGAAAATTTCCTAAAATGGAAACCTGCTAAAAATAGAAACTTTCTAAAAATATAAAGTACGTGTTCTTACGCTGTTCTGATCAAACCGAAGCATATTGAGTGTTGTTCTATGTCTACTTGTAACAAGTACTATAGCTACCATACTAAGACTTGACCTAATTTAGTTATTTATATCGACCTGCTTTATTTATAGGTCGGCGTTGTGATCATTCTTGATCACTTTACTTCGTTTGCTGTTCGCTTTTTGTGTGGTTACTTCATTAGCTTTAAGGTGAGTTATAGTCCCATTTTTCATACTTTTTAAAGTATTTTTGGGATGTGATTACATACATTTTTTTAACGTTTAGACACAAGTGGCAATTAAATTTAAATTATTCATTATGAGTTGAACGAAAATATTTCCTAGTCTGGTAATTGGTATCACTCGTTTCTACTAGTGAACGCGAATCCTATGGATAGATCTATCGGGCTTGACAGCACCATTTCGAGCTAGTCGCGCTAGCAATTTATAATCGGAATGTATTAGTACTTCGTATTTATTTGAAGATACACATGTTCAGTGTATATATTGTCTTTGACAATGGTAAGAAAATGGTTAAGTGGTTACCAGGTGGCTCATAGATAATGGAATAATATTTTATGTTTTCTAACATTTTAAATCTTGTTGTCTAAAGTTTATACGTTTATTTAAACCTATAATTCACTCAACATTTTTGTTGACAATTTACTCGCATGTTTTCACAGGTACTTGATTTGTTTGGTGCTTCCGCTGTGTTAGAAGTGTCTGCGTGCATTTGGGCAGATTTTGTTAAACATTTTATGAAACATTGAACTTGCATTCTCCTTTGGATTATTAAATTGTGGGTATTTGGTTGACTGTGTTTATGTCAACTTTGTTTATTTAATATGTTGGGTTTGTTTAAACTACATATTTTGGTAAATTTCCTTTTTGGGAAACTTTTTGAATAAAAGAATGCAATGTTGTTTATTAAATTCATTTAAGTTCGATCAAGCTGTGGGACCAAATGACGGAGCCGATAAGTGTACTTGACGGGGCCATCACAGTTGGTATTAGAGCTCTGGTTGTAGGGAATTAGGCTGCATTAATGTGGTTAACCCTTGGTCTTTAGGGTGCATTAGAGTCTAGTCTACAACCCGACCTTTCTTGATATAGCATTATTATGCATTTCATTGTATGAGAGGTAACATAAGGATTTATTTCTATTTTGTATGTGGTTTGTGGTTTTACTGTTTGCAGATGTCGGCTTCAAGCAACAAGTCCGTTCCTACTCCCATTTCCCCGTCTGCCGCTCGTCGTCGTGCACAGCAACCTCGCCTAAGGGACCCTGTTAACTACTACATGGCTACCATCACTCATATGACTAGGGCATATACGAACGAGGCTCGCATTGATGCTCTTAGCGACTGTATGCGTGTCTTGCTGCATACGGAGGTGATGGATGAGATTAGAGCTGATATGGATATGTTCGTTAGCTTCAAGCATGTGATTGAGTTTGAGGCTAGGAAGCGTAACCGAGAGGTAAACGCTAAGTTTGAGGCTCTTGAGAGCGTGATTCGTGGTCTGAAGACGGAGTTGGAGGAGGTAAAAGGAAAGTTGAGGAAGTATGAGACTCCTGAAGAGCCTCATACCGGCCCAGCTTATCACACCCGCTCCAAGCAGATGTGATGTGATGTTCATGAGTGATTATTTTATTTCATAGACTATTTGTCCTTTTATACATTCATTTTTGGGTGATGTACGACGTTTTGCCGAGGATTTTGTTATGGGATATGTCATTTATGTATGGATGGTTATTTCTTTTATAACATCTGGTTATCATTATCATATTTTTATTTAGGTGTTGTGACTCTTGGCATGTTATATTATGCGTAATATAGTTCATGTATGTTAGGTGCTATGTATGTTGTATGATTTCTATCATAAAGTATGTATGCATGTGGTGGCTATTTCTATAACTATCATAACTATCATGTTGTTACTCATAGTGTTCATTGACTATTATTTTAATGGTTAATCTTTTCGTGTTCGATCTATTCCTTTATAACACTGGTATTCTTCTTAGTACTAACGGTTGTGTTATTCTGTTTTGAAGATCATGCCTCCCCGTGAGTCCAACGAAGCTCGTATGCAACACTTAATTTCTGAAGGGATTGCAGCTGCTATGGCAACTAGTGCTAATGCCAATTCCAATAATCAGGTGGGGTGCTCCCACAAGACTTTTATAACTAGTCGTCCATAAGAGTTTAGTGGCACCGAAGGAATCATTGGACTTACTCGTTGGTTTGAGAAAGTTGAGTCTATTTTTTAGGTGAGCAGAGTCCGAGATGAGGACAAGGTTAGTTTCTCCAGCTGCACTCTCAAAGACAGTGCTTTAACTTGGTGGAATAATTTGGTTAGCAGTTTGGATAATGATGCTGCTTATGGTTTATCTTGGAATGATTTAAAAGAGAGAATGATCAACCGTTATCATCTCAGGGGTGAACTTAAGAAGTTGGAGACTGAGCTTAAGAATTTAAAGATGAAGGGCACCAATTTAGATGCCTATGAGCAAAGGTTCTTTGAACTGACGTTGTTGTGTCCAAATGTTTATGCTGATGAGGACCGTAAGATTGAAGCTTATATTGATGGGTTATCTGAATAGATTGAGCATGGGGTTGAGTCTAGTGAGCCCCAGACTATTGAAGCTGCCATGTCCATGGCGCATAAGCTTAATGATAAGATTTTAAGAAGAAGTAAGAAAGCTGCGACTGATGCCAGTGAGAAAGTTGTTAAGAAGGCTGATGATGGGAAGAGAACGTGGGATAACACCCGCAACCAGGACCAAAATCAGCAGAAGAAACAAAATACTTTCAGTTTGAATAACTGTAATCAGCGTGTTTGCCCGCGATGTTATAAGGCTCATGATGGTTATTGTACGGTTAATTGTAAAAGTTGTTCCAAGCAGGGACACATTGCTAAAAATTGTACGGTAATCATGCCAGATACTACTACTCCTGCTGCAAGTGGTGATAATAATGGTGGTAACAATGGTGGTAATGGTAATGGGAAGCCGAGAAATGGTGGTAATCAGAAGGTTTGTTATGAAAGTGGTAAGCCGGGGCATTTCCGTGATGGCTGCCCTAATAAGAAGACTAATGAGAACGCACGTGGAAGGGCATTCAATATTAATGCCAGGGATGCTAAGGAAGATCTAAAACTTGTTACGGGTACGTTCTCGGTCAACGATTTATCAGTTTATGTACTATTTGATTCAGGGGCTGATTTGAGTTTTGTGTCGAGTAAATTTAGTCCAAAAATCAAAACACCGTTAACTCCTTTAGACAGAACTTATGAGGTAGAGATAGCTAATGGTAAAGTGCTTACTGCTAAGACTGTGTATCTTAAATGTAACATTAATCTGGCTGGTAGAGATTTTGAGATAGATTTGATACTGATTAACCTAGGCAATTTTGACGTTATTATTGATATGGATTAGTTGTCTGCGAATCGTGCTGAAATCGTGTGTTATGAGAAAGCTGTTCGTATTACTAATGTGGTTGGAGAGCCGCTGATGGTTTTTGGGGATAAGAAATGCAGACAGTTAAATCTTACTATCTGTTTGAAAGTTCATAAACATCTTCGCAAAGGCTGTCATGCTATTTTAGCCCATGTTGTTGATTCTGATAAAGAAGAGCAGAGCATTGGCGATGTTCGTATTGTTAGATATTTTCCTGAGGTATTTCCCGAAGATTTACCTGGCCTTCCGCCGCAACGCGCGGTAGAATTTCAAATCGATCTTGTTCCCGGTGCTGCTCCTGTAGCACGTGCTCCTTATCGACTTGCGCCATACGAACTTCAAGAATTGTCGAGTTAACTCCGTGAGTTGTTAGACAAAGGTTTTATTCATCCCAGTTCATCACCTTGGGGAGCTCCTGTTCTATTTGTTAAGAAGAAAGATGGTTCGTTTCGTTTGTGTATTGATTATCGTGAACTGAACAAGCTCACAGTTAAAAACCGTTACCCTCTTCCAAGAATTGATGATCTGTTCGATCAGCTTCAGGGTTCGTCTGTTTATTCTAAGATCGATCTTCGTTCCGGTTATCATCAACTGCGTGTTAAAGAATCTGATATTCCAAAAACCGCATTTCGCACCCGTTATGGTCACTACGAATTCCTTGTTATGCCGTTCGGATTGATAAACGCAGCTGTTGTGTTCATGGACCTCATGAACCGTGTGTGTAGACCCTATCTAGACAAATTCGTTATTGTTTTCATCAACGACATCCTTATTTAGTGATGAAGAGCACGAAGAACATTTGAAGTTGGTGCTCAATTTGTTGAGGAAAGAAGAGTTGTACGCTAAGTTCTCTAAGTGTGCTTGCTGGTTAAGAGAAGTTCAATTCCTTGGACATGTTGTTAGTAAACAGGGAATACAAGTTGATCCTGCCAAGATTGAGGCAATTGAGAAGTGGGAAATTCCAAAGACTCCTACTCAGATTCGTCAGTTTCTAGGGTTGGCAGGTTACTATAGAAGGTTCATTCAAGATTTCTCACATATAGCGAAACCTCTGACTGCTTTAACGCACAAGGAGAAGAAATATGAGTGGAAGGATGAACAAGAGACTGCTTTTCAAACTCTAAAGAAGAAGTTGAAAACCGCTCCGATATTGTCACTGCCTGAGGGTAATGATGATTTTGTTGTCTATTGTGATGCGTCGCGTCAGGGCTTTGGTTGCATTTTGATCCAACGAAAGAAATTTATTGCTTACGCGTCACGCCAGTTAAAGATCCACGAACAGAATTATACAACCCATGATTTAGAGTTGGGAGCTGTTGTGTTTGCGCTTAAGATTTGTAGACATTATCTTTATGAGGTTAAAAGTACAGTGTACACTGATCACAAAAGTCTTCAACATATCCTTTACCAAAAACAGTTGAATATGAGGCAGCGTAGGTGGGTTGAGATGTTGAATGATTATGATTGTGAACTTTTATATCATCCGGGGAAGGCCAATGTTGTGGCCGATGCATTAAGTCGTAAAGCGAGGGCTGAACCTCGCAGGTTTAGGGCCTTGAATATGACCATTCGAACAAACCTCGCAAGGCAGATTCTTGAGGCACAACAAGAAGCCTTGAAGGAGGAGAATTTTATGAACGAGAAAGTCAGAGGCATGGCTAAGAAGTTTGAGGTACGAGCAGATGGTGCTAGATACTTTGCGGGACGTCTTTGGGTTCTGAAATGTGGTGATCTGCGACAACTTGTTTTAAATGAAGCTCATAAGTTGAGGTACTCTATTCATACTAGTTCAGGAAAGATGTATCATGATCTTAAGGAGCTATATTGGTGGCCTAATTTGAAAACTAATGTGGCTACTTATGTGGCTAAGTGTTTGACATGTGCTAAGGTTAAAGCTGAACATCAGAAACCTTCTGGACTTTTGGTGCAACCTGAGATTCCCGAGTGGAAGTGGGAAGGTATTACAATGGATTTTATTACGAAGTTACCGAGGGTTGTAGGTGGTTATGATACCATTTGGGTGATTGTTGATCGACTCACAAAATCAGCTTATTTCTTGCCAATTAAGGAAACAGATTCGATGGAGAAGCTTACTCGTTTGTATTTGAAGGAAATTGTTTCAAGACATGGTATTCCTGTATCTATTATTTTAGACCGAGACAGTCAATTTATATCGAGGTTTTGGCAATCCTTACAGGAAGCTTTGGGAACTAAGTTGGATATGAGCACCGCTTATCATCCGCAGACGGATGGTTAGAGTGAAAGGACCATTCAAACTTTAGAAGACATGTTGCGAGCGTGTGTTATTGATTTTGGTAATTGGTGGGATAGATATTTGCCGTTGGCTGAATTTTCTTATAATAACAGCTATCATGCAAGTATTAAAGCCGTACCGTTTGAAGCTTTGTATGGTAGAAAGTGTAGGTATCCTATCTGTTGGAATGAGATTGGGGATGCTCAACTCACAGGCCCAGAAATTATTCATGAGACTACCGAGAAGATCGTACAGATTAAAGAAAGGATGAGAACCGCCAGAAGCCTGCAAAAGAGTTATGCCGATAAGAGAAGAAAAGATTTAGAATTTCAGGTCGGTGACCGTGTTATGTTGAAGGTATCACCTTGGAAAGGTGTGGTACGTTTTGGTAAGAGGGGAAAGTTGAATCCTCGTTTTGTTAGACCGTTTGAGATTACAGAGAGAGTTGGACCCGTGGCTTACCGTTTGAAATTGCCACAAGAACTTATTGCCGTTCATGACATTTTTCATGTATCGAATTTGAATAAGTGTTTGGCCAAGGCCGATGACACCATTCCTCTTGATGAACTTCATGTTGATAAACAACTCCATTTTATTGAGGAACCTGTTGAAATTATGGATCGAGAGGTTAAGACACTCAAGCAAAGTAGAATTCCTATCGTCCGAGTGAGATGGAATGCCAGACGCGGTCCCGAGTTCACTTGGGAGCATGAAGATCAGATGAGGCACAAATACCCGCATTTGTTCCCAGATGACGAGTCAACCCCTGCACCTGCTTAAATTTCGGGACGAAATTTCCGTAACGGGAAGGTACTGTCACGACCCTACTTTTTCCGTTATCTTTTACCGTTTATTATTTAACGCCCGTTAATAATTATTCGTGCCACGTCATTTCTATGACCTATATTATTATTTTAGTAATAATATATTAATTATTATGTGTTATGTGAATATTTGTATTCATATTTGAATTTGTACGTTTCTATGTGTCGTGGATTTCTATCAACGGTCAAACTTTTGAGATTTTTAAATCCAAATTATTTTAAATATGATATTTTAATGTCGTATGATTATATATAGTGTTTATATATTTTATTCTTCACGTATTTGTTATCTCTCCGAAAAATTAATCGCGTAATTGCGTTTTCGCGTTTCGGGCTTCGATCGGGCGTTCGGGCCACAAGCAATTTATCTATTTTCAAGTTGGGCATGTGGGGCTCACCCCCTTGCCATGGTTCGGCCGAACACTCCCAAGGAGAGGGAGTGTTGGCTCTTTTGTTCCCCATTTGTTATTTTTCATTTTCATTTTTTCATCTAAACCTAGTATCCATTTTTCTCTCATTTATTTTTCTTCCTCCTTCCTCCCTTTGAGTGTCGATGCCTACCACTACCATAATCATCATCATCTCACAAAAATCGTTAATCATTTCTTGAAGCTTTTAACACAATCGGATTCTACACAACGATCTCTACGCGTTCATATTACTTGATTGTTGATTAGGGTATAAACCCTCCCTAAATTTTTGATCTTTTCATTATTTTACTAATTTTATATGTTATTATGATAGTATAGTGCTTGTATGTTGTTGGATTATTGATTGTATGCATAGAATCACTCGTTAATTCATGATTTCGGTTAGATTGATTTTGGACAGCGGAGTAATTGGTCATTTCTGTAAACTTAACTGATGTATTTGTAAAATTAAAGTGTTTAGATGTGTTCCTCTTATCAAGACATTAATTTTAGACTCCGGATTCATGTTATTTCGATTCCCGGAGCTTAAGTTATGATTAAAATGGTGTTTTCATGAAATCAAAATATAAAAATGAATGTGTTCAGGTTTGGTCCGACTTTGTGAGCACTTTTGGAGTCTCTAGGGTATACTAGTGTGTTAGTATTGATGATTGGATGAACATTCATGTTCGGGTCATCGAAATCTGAGCCACGGATCACCCGGTATGACTAAAACATGTTTTTGATCGGATTAAAGTCCCAAGTTGAATTATGGCTGTTGGCCACGACTTGGGGGCTGTTCTTGGGGTGTTCTTGAGTGCACTAATGTGTCGGGTGGTTTGGTTAGGCGAAGATATATATAAGACTCGCCGAAAACTGATACTCGGGACTCAAGTTATGACCCGATGAACTTTTAATTAAAACTTATGGTTATAAATGGAACTTATAATATAAATAATGATTTTCATTATTAATGAATTACTTATGATATAAAAGTAATTATTTTATTTTAAGACTTATGATATATATATTTATTATATCATTTAATAATTACTTATGATTTAATTAAACATTTAATTAAACTTATGATTAATAATACTTTTATTATTAATGAAAAATACTTGTGGTAAGTATTAAACTTATGTTGTGAGATTATTATAATAAGACTTATAATAAGGATTAATTAATTATTTAATTATTATAAAACTTAATTATTATTTAATTATAATTTAATTATTAAATACTTATGGTTTAATAATTATAATTAAATTAAATACTTATGATATGATTAATAATTTATTATTAATTAATAATACTTATGATATGATTTAAAATCTATTATTAATTAATAATACTTATATTATGATTAATATTTAATTAATTAATTAAATACTTATGTTATATTAATTATATCATTTAAACTTATGTTAACTTTATTAATTCAATTTAATTCAATTAAACTTATGTTATGACATAATTATACATATATTACTTTAAAGAACATTATAACTTATATTATTATTCTAACTTATACTTTAAAAATTAATGTTGACTATGTTTGACCAATGTTGACTTTTGAGTTGACTTTCAGTTGACTTTGACTTTTAGTTGACTTTCTAATTAAGGAAACTTTCCTAAGTTATAAACTTTCCAAAAATAGCAACTTTCTAAATATGGAAACTTTCTAAAAATAGAAACTTTCCTAAAATAGAAACTTTTCTAAAATAGAAAGTTTCTAAAAATAGAAACTTTCTAAAAATAGAAAGTACGTGTTCTTAAGCTGTACTGATCAAACCGAAGCATATTGAGTGTTGTTTTATATCTACTTGCAACAAGTACTATAGCTACCATACTAAGACTTGACCTAAGTTAGTTATTTATATTGACCTGCTTTATTTATAGGTCGGCTTTGTGATCATTCTTGATCACTTTACTTCGTTTGTTGTTCGCTTTTTGTGTGATTACTTCATTTTCTTTAAGGTGAGTTATAGTCCCGTTTTTCATACTTTTTAAAGTATTTTTGGGATGTGATTACATGCATTTTGTTTTACGTTTAGACACAAGTGGCAATTAAATTTAAATTATTCATTATGAGTTGAACGAAAATATTTCCTAGTCTGGTAACTGTAATCACTGGTTTCTACTGGTGTATCCGAATTCTATGGATAGATAAAATCGGGCTTTACAGCCCCATTTTGAGCTAGTCGCGCTAGCAATTTATAATCAGAATGTATTAGTACTTCGTATTTATTTGAAGATACACATGTTCAGTGTATATATTGTGTTTGGCAAGGGTAAGAAAATGGTTAACTGGTTACCAGGTGGCTCATAGATAATGGAATAATATTTTATGTTTTCTAACATTTTAAATCTTATGGTCTAAAGTTTATACGTTTATTTAAACCTATAATTCACTCGACAGTTTACTCGCATGTTTTCACAGGTACTTGATTTGTTTGGTGCTTCTGCTGTGTTAGAAGTGTCTGCATGCATTTGGGCAGATTTTGCTAAACATTTTATGAAACATTGAACTTGCATTCTCTTTTGGATTATTAAATTGTGGGTATTTGGTTGACAGTGTTTATGTTAACTTTGATAATTTAATATGTTGGGGTTTGTTAAACTACATATTTTCGTAAATTTCCTTTTTGGGAAACTTTTTGAATAAAAGAATGCAATGTTGTTTATTAAATTCATTTAAGTTCGATCAAGCTGTGGGACCAAGTGACGGAGCCGTTAAGTGTACTTGACGGGGCCATCACAGTTGTGTCAAACGGGTCTTGGGTTGTTATGCCCATTTTGACACCTAAACTTGTGTATTATATATTTTAAAGTTGTTTAAACTTGTTAAGTATTGGAAATGTTTTTTGAACATAACTATGGTGTCTTTGTTATCGATATTAATGCGTTAAATAAAAGAAAAAAATTCCTGGGTCGGTATAATAACGGGTTGGGTCGTTTCAAGTGGTATTAGGCCATGGTCTAAGGGATTTTGTGTGCGCTTAATTATTGCGGGTCTTGTAAGAGAACAGGTCGGACGGGAATTTGGTTAGTGTCTTAGTGTGTAGGTGGACTAACTAGGATTGTGGCTTGTATCGTGATATTATTCTTGCATGTCTTTATATCGCGTAGAGTTTGTGTTTGTTTATATCATCGAGCAATGTAGTCGTTGTACTAATGAGTTGAGACGGTGTGTGTACGTAATAATGACTAGCTACCATTGTTACGAGTGCAAATCATGTCTAACAAGTGATGTACGACGAGTGTTAAGCAAGATAGGGTGGTGTTGTGTGTATGGTTTGTTTGCATTTTGTTGTTTGATTGTTTGTGTTCTTTAGAATGGAGACGAGAAGCGGGACTTCAGGCGGGAAGCGAGGCGGTGATGATGAGTTGTCGGCTAAGATTAGGGCCGCTTTGGAGAATTATTAGTCGGTTTTTACCGGGAAGGTTAAAGAAGTCTTTCAATGGGCGATTGAAGGATAAGTAACGGAACTTTTTAAAGAACAAATGGGTATGATTGTTCAGGTGGAGTTCGAGAAGAGGTTTCCTAGACCTCAAGTTGAAGGTGGTAGAGAGGACTTTCCTCTTAATCATGGGATTTGTGGTAATATAGTCAGATGGGAGTTTACTTACAAGAACTTCATGATGACTAAACCTCCTTCGTATGCTGGAGATCCCGATCCTTTGATAAGTACTAGTTGGATCTCTGATGTCGAAAGGTGTTTTCGTATGAGTGAATGCCCTTCTGGCAAAAAGACGAGACTCGCTACTAGTTTATTGCGGGGTAATGCGAAGAATTAGTTAGATGGTAAGATTGATATCATTGATGAGAAACCGTTTATAGGGTTATCGTGGAACGATATTAAGAAGGAATTCTTTGAGGAGTTTCGGACGCAAGCCGATTTGACGCGAATGTGTGATGAGTTGCGAAGTTTGTGACAAGGGTCTATGGACCTAAATACTCTTAGGGCTACCTTTTTGGCTAAGGCCCGATATAGGTTGTTGATGGAGAATTTTCTTAATACTTTGAATGATGATTTGCGTGGGAAAATTAGCATTGGACCAGTGGACTTTTTTTCTAATCTATTTGTCGTGGCTAAGGATTTTGAATCGTATGCTCCTACGATGGTTGATGATACTTCGGGTGAGAGAAGGGTTAAATTGTATATCGCTCCGAGCAAGAAGGCTAGAAGTGCTATTGATAGCACGGGTAGTGGAAGGAAAGGAGTGTCAGATACTAGTGCATCTAGATGTTTCAATTGTGGAGAAAGAGGGCACGAGTGCTGGAGTGTCCGATATCGAGAGGTAATTGCATTGTGTGTTTCAATTGCCGTAAAAGATGACATGGCAAGGCGGAGTGTCCCGAGCTAGTGGTGGCGGGCGTCGCGAGAAGACGTTGAGGTACTTTTAGTGTGGTATTCGTACGTTGTACATTTTATTATAGCATGCGGTGTGTATGTAAGCCGTAGCTAAACTTTATTCTCTGTTGGAGATCTGTAGCGAGCGATTGGCTTACGTTTGTGGTTTTGTGTTGCACTCGGTAGAGTGTGTGGTTAATGTGTGATGCCTTGACTCTATTGTGCGAGTCTTTTGTGCTTAGGAATTTGGGTTGATATTGGGTGGTTCAGCTAGCTCAAGTGAGACCCGTAGGACATTGGATGTGATAGTGTCCTAGTGTGTAGAATGGTTGTGCGTATATGTGTGAGATCTACTTGATTGTGGTGGCGCGGTTAGTGATATCTGCAAGGATTCACTATAGTGTATGCAGGGCGTGAAGGGTGGGTTTAGTCGCAGTGTTAAGCCACCACCCGGGAGTTAGTGATACGCAGTGTTAAGTACACTAATGGGTGTTGTTAACACCGACGGTCATTGTGCAAGTATCGTTCCCTTGTGTACGCGTGTTATTGGGTTAGTGTGTACTGGTGTTTTATCACCATGTGAGAGTACGTGGCGTGTGATCGTCTTATCTAGAGTGTTGTGTTTTGATGCTCGTTGTGAGTGAGGTGGCGAGTAACATCCTGGCGTAAAGATTCGCTTTTCGTTGGCCACTTATGTGTGTGAGATGTGTGGCGAGTGTTGTTCACTCTTGGTCGGACACTTTTTCGTGTGTGTATGCGTGGTAGTGCCATTCGGGAAGCGCTTTCATCGACCACGTGCGTGTGCGAGTAGAGTCATGGTTTTTGACTATCTTTGATGTGTGAAGGTAACCGAGTTAATGGTTATGACGAAGTTGGAAGGGTGTAAGTATTGGTGATCCCAAGCATCTCCTTAGTGATGAGTGGAAGATTACTAGGCTAGTTGTGCGGCCTATGTGGACTGTGACTAGCGGGTGTCGCTAGGAAAGTTGTGGGCGTTGAGCCCTTAGGTTCGTTGGATTTTTTTGACTTCGAGTAGTCAGGTGACGTGTGACACCGAGAGTAGACCCCTTAAGAGTCGAGCTTTTGAGACTCGGTGGTAATGATGGGAGTTGTATAACACTTCGTCAGGTGCCTCCTTATACCTACTAGTAGAATGCTTCAATAAATGGTAAGCAAAATTCGGTAAAAACAGATACGGTCATAGTCCAGACTCACTAATGCATCCTAACAATTACCAGTTAAACACACTAATGCAAATTCTGGTTCCCTATGACCTCAAGCTCTGATGCCAACTGTGATGACCCGTCCAAATCCACTTGGACGAATACATCATTCATTGATTTCATAGTGAGGTTTTGACCTCTATATGATACGTTTTGTAAACATTGCATTCTTTTGAAAAGGCACACCATAATTGAATATATAAATTCAAGGTTTTCAACATCTGATGATTTCTACGTATAAACAATCACCGTATATAATAGTTTTTAACAATACATTCGTTGACAATGCAGTCAAATAAGATACATGGTGATGATTTTGTGAATGCAAAGTTTTCTTGAATAAAGCATGTATAACTCCATGCACATAGCTTGTATAACGTATAAGCAAACAGCGGAAGACTTCTAGGAACCTGAGAAAAAACATGCTTAAAAGTGTCAACACAAAGGTTGGTGAGTTCATAGTTTTAATGTTGCGCATAATCTGTATATAAAGGTGGATCACAAGATTTCAGTTGTTTCATACGAAACGTTTATCAAAAGATTCTACGTAACAGAGCACCCTGGTAACTAAACTTAACGTTATAATGATAATTACCCTATTCGTTTTAATACACGCAAACCAACGTGTCATAAACTCAAATAACATACGTCCGTTAAAAGGCTAGCGCTCTAGCTCGGACGGGGATGTCAAGCCCTATGGATCCATATACAATTATTCGCGTCCACCAGTTCACATCCTATGTACTGGCAGCTACTAGTTACCAAAGTTAAGGGATTTTCGGTTTAACTCAGTGTAGAATTAAGTATGTACTTGTATCCATTGCGTTTAAAATAAATTGCATGTATTCTCAGCCTAAAAATATTTAAAGCATTTAAAAAGGGATCTATAAACTCACCTTAGTAGCACATAAGGTCATTCACCGAAATATGACCGAAACTCGGAATGCAAAATAACCGTAGATCTCAACCTAGAGAATATATGTTGGTCAATAAATGTTTAACAAGCTAGGTCGGGTCATAGTGTATCACAATCCTAATGCTCGAGACCGACATGAAAAAGTTAACAAAAGTCATCTCAAAAGTCAAGCTGACCCAATATGATCTTTAAATCTATACATGTTTATTATCATAGTATAAGTCTTGATAATTGAACGAATTTATAGTTTATCAAACTCAAAATATTATTTATTTCAGGAGCTATATTATATTTGAATTATCATGGCAATCGAAAATATTTTATTATTTCACATAGCTTTCCAATACTTGTAAAATCAGATTATAGTGTTTATAAAGCTTTAAAACATGATAAGACAGTCAACTTTGACAATTGTTCAACAAGACGAGACGTGCTTTATATAGAAATTCATTTACTCGATTAGTAATATTTGAAAATCTAATTTATTAATCTCATAGACAAGTTGTTTAAATATTAATTTACAATTTGTTGGTCCCTTAATAACAACAGGAGTATTGTAGAGGGGGGGGTGAATACAATTCGTTTCTTAATTAACTAGTCAGTTAAACACGTTTAGTATTCTGTAGTAAATAAGATAGAGTCATAGGTAATTTTCAACGGTTATTCTTTATTGATTAAATCAGAAAGAATCACAACTATCCTTGGCGGAAATGATAGTTGGTTGATACAGATTACCTAGATTATAGCTAAGAGATAAACTAGAGCTATTACACGGTTTGGACTCTAACAGATAAACCCACACCACTAGTTTTTACAATAGTGGATACAACAATATATATAGTAGTTCTATTAACCGTGTAATTAATCTATTGTCCACTAGTACATTGGATGCCTTGTACTTGTGGGGACAATTGTGTCAGAAGGCGTGCTCTCCTTCTTTCCTCTTAGGTAGCTATTTGCAGGAACACACCAATTCGGTTTGGCACTACCATTTGATTTAAACAAATGGAATGTTGTGTTCCCTAGGTATGAATAAAGTAGAACACATGTCTTCACATGCGTTCCACTTCTGCATTCCCACGTGGTCTTGTAAGGTCACTTGTCAGCCGCCGACTCCTGTCCTTTTCTGTTCAACTTTGTCTTCGACTTCTGTTGAATAGTGCGTTGATGTAGACCACTCTGGGAAACTACCATGCTTGTAATGGAGCATGGCTGTCTTGTGTTGTATGCTGATATCCAGACTTACTGGTCCTTCATATGCTGAGTCACTTGATATTCTTGATTTGCTGGGTGCACATCCTGTGCTGATTCGAAGAATACATTTCTACCTTGTGCTGATAGACTAGGCAGCATACTAAACACTCGACACAGCTATATTAGCTGACTATACATAAACAAACTTGTGCTGGCTGCACATAACACTTTAGTGCAAATAAATATTGTTTTGTCATAATTAAATCCTTAATTATTTTGGGGACTCAACAATCTCCCCCTATTTGATGATGACAAAACCTATGACTTGAAGAGAAAACACTAAAGCCAGCACTTAGGGACCTAGTGAGAGTAGACATTAAATTCGTCCCTTTAAGTTTGTTTTGGGATCTTTTGCTGAGTTATCTATATCTTATAATTTGATATGATTTTGAAGATAAACTCACTTTACTTTCGTTACATCAGATATATACAATAATTACAAGATAATTCGTAATGAAAAGTAAATTACAAAAGATACAAGTTAAGCACATAGGAGACTATCTATGTTTATCCCTTTCTCTTTCTCTTTCTTCATCAGATAGCTCCTCTTGTTTAATCTTCCAGGCTTCAGGGAACAGGAGAGGTAATTCAGCAGGGTCAAAAACAGGGATGAAAGGAGGTAGAACAATTCGGCTTCTCCCAGTTGGTCCTTCACCAGTAGGTTGCTTCCCTTTAGGCTTTTGAGCAAGAAATCCATCAACATCAACTACTGGTGCATTCCCAAACTTAGTTGCCTTCTTGAACAGCTGTTGGAGTTCAGTCTTAAGAGCACTCTTGATAGCACTCTCACGTTTACCAATGAAATACTCCAAGATTTCTATCCATTCACTGAATCCAAGAGTTCTTAAGTCATCAAAACTAATCCTTTCTTGAACATTGTTATCCCTGACAACATTGAAAGCCCTTTTTGTCCCTCTGTTTACCTTGATAATTCTGCAGGGATTAGATCTTCTATTCATCACATTACCATACCTGCTCTTATAATAAGTATCAGGAAACTCAATATTGTGATCAGGTACTACAGGAGCAGTGGTATGTACTTTCTCAGCAGCTTCTATCTTATCAAAAACCTTATCCTGTTCTTTGACAATGGCTCTGGCTAGTTTGAGGGACTCAGCCTGTTGCTTTCTGTCAGCAGCCAATCTGTCTTCAATATCCTGAAGCCTTGATCGTTCAGCAAGTTCAGCATCAGCAGCTTCTCTGGCTTCCCTTTCAGCAGCTAAACCCATCAGATAATCATCATAAGAAATGTTCAGGGATCTTACTGCTTCAACCATCTTTCTACCCTCTTCAGTACTAAGGGTAGCACAATACTCCCTTATATCCATACCCAGCTGGAGAGCATCTTCAAAATGAATTCTTTCATCAGTAGTGGAGAGCCTGAGACCACTGTTATTCAAGTACACCCTAATGTCAACGCCAAAGGTTAGTGCAGCAATATAGCGTGGCTGATCAAGAGGATGATGCAGCAGCCTGACTTGACGAATTCTTTCATTAAGTTTAATTTGTCTTTTTTCAAGCAGCTCTGGAACAGTGATCTGAAGTCTGTAGGCATCTCTTTCATCTGGGTTCATTTTTCTGATGTTCGGCTCACCATGGGTTACTGAGTCATCTTCCCAAGTGATATGTTTGTCATGAACCCTTGGGGAAGATGGAGGATACATAGATGATTCATAGCTGCCAGATGAACTAACTGGATGCTGATTGACCCGGTTATCCTGTGTTCTGTCAAAGTAAGCTTGAATCTGGGGAGGAAGAGGAGATAGAACAAATGTTTGGCCGTCTTTTCCCCAGACTGTGAAGTCAGCAGGATCAACCGTTTCATCATATACTTGTTTAGCACCCAGCTCAACCGACTTTGCTGGGTCTTCAACACTTGTACTACCCAGCAGCACACTTCTGGCTGGGTCTTCTATCACAGCACTCCTTGCTGTGTCTTCAATGCCAGCTGACTGATTAGTATCAGCTGGCTCAACCACTTCAGTACCTTCATCAGCTGCCTCGAATAGGGGTCCTTTCCTCAGGGGCTGATTGTCCCTAGGAGCAGATTTCACCCTGTGTTTGTCAATAGGCCTGGGTTCAGCTGATGGTTCTTGTGTCGATACTGGTTGAATAGGAGGCAGGTAAGGAGTAATAGCAAGATGCTCCCCCTGACTAATAACATCATCATCATCAAGGATGATTGTTTCTGTTGGCTGTGTTTGTTGTGTAGCTGGCTGAGCAGCAGATGCTGGTTGAGGAGTAGAGCTGGCTTCTAACATAGCATCAACCCATTTCATAAAAATATCAGCTCTAACTCCACCAGTTGACTCAGTAGAATCAAGGTAATCCTTCATCTCAGCAGGAGTCATGTTCCTAATTCTTTCTGCTCTCTGTGCATACAGCTTTGCCCTCTGTTTGTCGTATTTGACCATGAACTTGGCATTTCTTTTTCTTGCCTCTTTTCTGTGTTTATCAAAGGCAGTCAGGTCATCATCGACTGCCATTGCGTTTGGACTCAGCCATCTTCTGTGCATAATCTTACGACGTTTAAGTTCAGCAAAGGCCTCAAACTTGGCATTGAAGGCATCATCTAGTTCCTGCTGTCGCTTTTGATGTCTCTCTAACTTCCTCTTCATTTTACGTTCAATAGATTGAGACAGCACAAAAGCTTCAGCTACAGCCATATCAGAAACATCACTGGGCTTACTGCCAGAACCAATATCATCCACTGGTGAGGCAGACACACTGGGTTGAGTACCACCAGTTGCCTGTGCACCACCAGCTTCAGTATGAGCGTTGCTGGGCTTAGGGCCAGTGTCTTGACCATCACCATCACCATCTCCATCTCTCCTGGGGTGTTTAGGAGCCTTTTCATGTTCATGCTCCCCCTCAGACTGTTTTCTCTTTTTAGATTTCTTTTTGGACTTTTTCTCCCCCTTTTTGTCATCAACACGGGCAGTAGGGTGAATAGTAGGGGAGACAGTAGCATCAAGATCACTGTCTGACTAAGGAGCAGAGAAGGCAAAATTGTTCCACTCAGCAACCTCTGGAGTAAGATGGGCACCAGGATCCACACCAAATTGTCTTAGCAGAAGATTGGAGGATCTAACTTCATTCCTGGCTACACCCATAGCCATTTGTTCAACGATGGCTCGAACATCACCTTGCAAAGCAGCCATTCGTTGCATGTTTTCAACCATCTGAACATAGGCAGCAGCAGGAATCATGTTAGCCATTTGAGCTTCCTGCGATTCCAATCTCTCATGTAACACCCTGTTCTCCTCATTTAAGAAAGTATTTCTGCGGTTAGCAGCATCCAAATCAGCTTGGAGTCGGGTGATATTTTCACAGTACTCATTGTGAGAGATAATTCGCCTTTCAAACTCCTCTTCATCTTCGTGGTGCTTTGTGATTGCTTCGACTGCCACATCAGCAAAAGCACACACCTGCTGGAGTTTAAGATCAATAGGAGTTGTAACAGCCTCTCCAGCAGATCTGACAGCAGCAGAGACACTATCAACAATAGCTCTGCGAATAGTTTCCTCCAAATTTGGTGTGATCCCTTTCAGTGTCTTATAGACAGCAAAGGTGGAAATATCAGCAACCTCATCTGCATTGAACTTTAAGTATGCAGAGGTTGAAGGTTGGTCAGCACCAGCTAACAGAGGAGTATCACCGTGCGGTGGTGGAGGTGGAAGGTCAGGAGCTGACTCATTACCATGATCACCATCGTTTTTACCTTCGCCCGAAGGCTTAGAACCACTGATATCCTTGTCAGCATTCTTATCAGCATTGTCATCAGTAAGATCCACTGGTTTGTCTTTGGAACCAGTCACGTTATCATGAATGACTGGTTCGCCCTTACCAGTACCTTCATCAGCATCACCATCAGAAGAAGATGATGAGGAAGAAGCTGAGGAAGAAGAAGGTACTGGCGAATCAGGGACATTTTGCATAACACACTTACCAGTAGTAGGATCGATGACAAACTTGAGAGGCCTCCATGTACCAGGAAATGGCGAAGCAGCTGGAGCCATACCAAAAACATGATAGTAAGGCTGTTCATTGATTTTCTCCAGCAGGGCTATCCTCTCATAAATTTCTTCTCTAGCTGGTCTATCAAGCTGAGATAATAGCTCAACCATCTCTTCACGAGGTAATCTGCTGGCTGAGACTATTGCAGATTCGGGATCAATGGTCAGCTGATCGACCAGCATAGAAATCTTGGGAGAGATCGAAGCTCCCTTGAAAATGAAGTTAGGAACAACTTCATCTGGATCTGGTACCTGCACAACATATGGATTTTTTTCTTCAGTAACAGGAGCCTTAGTCGAATCAGTAGTTGTGTCAGCAGAGGTACCAGCATCCTTAACATCAGCAACCTGTGCACCAGTATCAGAAGGAAAAGTAGCACTAGTACCAGCATCCATAGCAGAATCAGATAAAAACGTAGCACTAGCACTAGCATCAGCTGTAACAATACCAGAATCAGAACCAGGAATGACAATAACATTAGCTGCATTCGGCTGAATGGTTTCAACCTCCATCTCAGCAGTTGGTTCAGTAGCAACCAAAATTGGACCAATAGGATGACGAACTGCAGATTCTGTAAGAACTTGACATTCCATAGTAGAAGAATCAGAAGAATCAGCAGGCTCATCAGACATTAATGCAGAGTCCACTCTTGGCTGGGTGACAGGTTCATCAAGAAGAACATCCTTGACAATATTGTCAATAACCTTCTCAAGAACAGGAGGTTCTTCCATGATAACATTTCCCACATCATGCTCAGTAGTGGAAATAGTGGTACTGAGAGTTTGAGGAGGAACAGTAGTAGTGGCCAACTCCTCAGTAACACCAGCAGCAGCAGAATCAACAGTACCAGCATCAGCACCACCAGTAACAGAATCAGTGGCACCAACACCAGTAGCAGAGGCAGCAATATCACCAGTAAGAATAACAACATCTTTATTTTGCTCCCCCTCTGCCTGTTCATCTACCCTGCTAAGAACTGAAACAATAGAACAAGTTATGTTAGCAACTGTAGAACCAAATAAATTTGACTCAACAATTGCATCTGTTTTTGGTCTCTGGGGACAGACTTGTGATTTGGTCAGCCCTTCGAATGAGACAGAAGATGGTGTCTGTAAGTACAGCGGTGACTCTGCTGACTCATTGGCAACACATGTTGACCCAGATAGTGTAAGAGATCTGGCTGGTAATGATGTAGGAGTGTGACTCTTATCAGTATCCGAGTAACATACTGGCTGTGCAGTCACCTGAGCTGGTTCAACACGATGAAGACCCAGCTCAAGCCTGCTTTGGGGGTCAGTTATGTTCTCTGCTGGTTGTACTGTCAGCAGAGAGTATTGCATTAAGTTTATTTCAGAAAAATGTGGAAGTGCCTGGTTAGAAGAGTATGGGTTGCTACTCTTCTTGACACATGTTTTAAAACCAGTCAGCTTGGGAGCCAGGGTTATACCTTTAACTCCCTCAACATTTTTCAAGTCAGCAGTTAAAAAATTTTCAATTAAGTTAGATTGTTCTGCTGTTTGGTCTAGAAACGCACCAGGTTCCATAGCTACATCCTTTGCAGGAGCAGCAGCTGAGACTGGTGTAATCTCCCCTGTGGTTCGCTTGGAGCCAGCTTTAGCACGCTTAGGTTTGCCTGTTACCAAGAAATAGATGAGCAACAGATTCCAACACTAGAATTGGGTAGTCAGTATATAAGACTAGGGCTGTTCTTTATGATCAGAGAGCACTAGATTCTAATACAACTACTGCTTTACCAGTATATGAGACGGTGGCTGTACTAGTTGAGGTAGCTGGCTGCTTCCTTCGCGTTGCTGGCTTTCGCTGAGGACCCTCCCCCTCAGCTGGTGCAGAACCAGAGGCAGTCGATTGGGTGGCTCCACGACGAGCAGCAAGATACTCGTTCATTGCTGGTGTCAACTCAGCATATGGAGTAGCAGGTACATCCTTTGGCATGCCCCCTTGTTTTACTGGGACCTCAAATGATTGATCAGCAATTTGCTGATAAGCTTCACCCAGTTCACTTTCAAATACCAGGCTTAAGAATCATGGAAATGGAATCAAGTTGGTTCTTACTCTAGCATTCACCATTTCCCTTAGCCTCAAATAAATTTCAAGGGCGTAATCGATGTTCCTGTTGAACAACAACCCATGACCAAGCTTGAGCTCAAAATCTGAGCATTGGTCAAAGCTTCCTGACTTTTGACTCATGCACTGAGTCATCAACCCAAAGAAGTAGTACCACAGTGGTGGCATATGCTTTCTCAACGGTGTATGTGCCACTGGTCCAGCAAACCTAATGGTCTCCAACACCTCCCTTCTGAATTTGTCACTAGTAGGTGAATCAACAAATGGTCCACCGGGCAATTGAAGAGCACGTCTAATAGCTTCGACGGTGACAGAGCAATTTAGGGTTTCAGTCACCATGCCACGAATACATGGAACGTTGCCGGGAGTGGTGGCAACAGTGGCAGTATACCAAAATCGTGCCAAACAGGCAGCATAGAATCGGGAAGGTACACCGGTGATGGCTCTTGCCAGAGGTGATTGACGGATATATTCGATGAGGGCCTCATACCCTTTGTTAACCTTCGATTTGGGGATAGAGAGGGCATGTGCAGCATTGCCTCTAGATAGGCGAATCAGTGAGTGATCAGGTGCATTGGGAGCCCTAATCAGGTTGGGGTGGAGATTGAACAGTGGTCCTTGAACGACTTGTTCTTGAACCACCGGTTCCTCCGGTGCCGGTGTCGGTTGTGGTTGTGGGGCAGGTTGTGGTTGCTGTTGTGGTTCGACTGTTTGAGGTTGTGGTTGCTGTTGTTCCTCTTGCTGGCTTGCAGCATGTGGTGATTGTTGTTGTTGTTCTGCCATCGATGAATGTAGGATGAAGATTTGAAGATTGAAGATTGAAAAGATTTTGAGAGTAAAAGTGTGTGTGTTTTGAATAATGAATAACCGAAGGTTATTATGTAAACTGAAACACACTTTTATCCGTTGTGATTGGGTGAAAAAGTGCAGGAGAGAGAAAATTACTGTCATCTGCAGGCGCGTGGGCAGATGTGACAGACTGGCACGTTTTCAAGGGGACACAGACTGTTGACATGACATTTATACGGCTTAAACACTCATTCCTCCCAATTCAGCATTAAATGCATCAGATTTCATTTCAAACAAATTGATTTAAAACCTCAAAAATAATTTTTGTATTAAATGCAAAATACTTTTGTTACATTTAATATGTCATGAATTTAATTTAAATCATTGGAAGTAAATGAGTTTCCAGTTTTAAGGAATCATTAAATTTGGAGAGCTATTTATTATTTCATTGAAAACATTTAAGTAACCAAAATATAAAAGACCTTGCTGTGCTGGTTGTTTGACATGTAGGCAGTAACTAAATAAATGTGACTTACTGGTTTGCCCTACACGTTGTAGAGCCAGCACACCAACAAAAGTTGTCTTTTATTTAAAGTTCAAGCATACCCAGCTCAGAGATGAGATAGTTAAAACGTTTCTCATCTAATGGCTTTGTAAATAGGTCTGCTAATTGCTGGTCTGTAGAAATAAAATGTAACTCAACATCACCCTTTTGAACATGATCCCTTATGAAATGATACCGAACATCGATGTGCTTAGTCCTTGAGTGCATCACAGGATTGTTGGTGATAGCAATTGCACTGGTGTTGTCACAGTAGATTGGAGTTTTTGTAACATGAACACCATAGTCCTTTAGCTGGCTTTGCATCCACAGTACTTGAGCAGTACAACTACCAGCAGAGACATATTCTGCCTCAGCAGTAGATGTGGACACAGTATTTTGCTTTTTGCTTGTCCAGCTGACTAGCCTACTACCCAGTAACTGGCAACCACCAGTAGTACTTTTCCTGTCTATTTTACACCCTGCAAAGTCAGCATCTGAATACCCAATTAGTTCAAAATCCTGGTCTTTGGGATACCAAAGACCACGTTTAGCAGTACCTTTTAGGTATCTGAATATTCTTTTTACTGCCAGCAAGTGTGACTCTTTAGGATCAGCTTGATATCTGTCACAGAGACATGTGGCGAACATAATATCTGGTCTGCTGGCTGTGAGATAAAGTAGGGATCCAATCATACCTCTATATTCAGTGATATTGACTGGTTCACCATTTGGATCAGCATCTATTTTAATGGATGCTGCCATTGGAGTCCCTATGTCTTTTAAACAGGTCAGACCAAATTTCTTTAACATATCTTTGATATATTTATCTTGACTTATGAATATTCCATCATCAAGTTGTTTGATCTGCAATCCTAAAAAGTATTGCAGATCTCTTTGTAAACTCATTTCATATGCCTTTGACATACGTTTTGAAAAATCTTGACAATGTTTTTCATTTTTAGAACCATAAATAATATCATCCACATATATTTGTACCAACAAGAGATCACCATCTATCTCTTTTGAGAATAGAGTGGTATCAATTGTTCCAACTTTAAAACCTATACCAGTGAGATACACATGAAGTGTCTCATACCATGCTCTTGGAGCCTGTTTAAGACCATAAAGAGCTTTGTCTAACTTGTAGACATGGTCTGGATAATTACTGCTTACAAAACCAGGAGGCTGTTTGACATAAACTTCTTCTTGCAGCTTCCCATTCAGAAATGCAGATTTAACATCCATCTGAAATACTCTAAAGTTCATCCTAGCAGCATATGCTAAGAACAATCTGATAGCTTCCATCCTAGCCACTGGTGCATAAGTTTCCCCATAATCCAATCCTTCTTCCTGTCTAAACCCTTGAGCAACCAATCTTGCTTTGTTTCTGATAACGAGACCATCTTCATCCATCTTGTTTTTAAACACCCACTTAGTACCAATGATCTTCTTTGTCTTATCCTCAGGTTCAGGTACCAATGTCCACACTTTGTTCCTATCAAACTGAGTAATTTCTTCTTGCATTGAACCAACCCAGCTAGGATCTTAAAGTGCTTCCTCAGGACACGTGGGCTCAATGGTAGACACAAAATTAACATGCATACAAAAGTTGCTGGTTGCATGCCTCCGTGTTTTAACACCACTCGCAAGATTACCAATAATCTGCTCAATCGGATGCTCCTTTGTCCATTTGGTGTTATGAACAGGTGAGCTGGTTGTAGAACACACAGCATCTTGATCATTAGCTGGTTCAGATGAGTGAGCAGCAACAGAAGGTTGCTGATCAATATCAGTAGAATCAGTACCAGCTTGTGATCTCTCAGAACCAGCAGACCTAGGCTCAAGTTGCAGCACTTCAGTAGAGCCAGTAGGTCCACTTGGTTTAGACACAGATGGAACAGAATGTTCCATTTCATCATCAGAGAACCCAGCAGCATGGATTGGTGAGGGTTGTGCTGCTGGCTCTTCATCATCAAGAGCTTGCTGAGTAGGCTCTTCAAACAGTAACACTTCATCTTCACGATCAGTAGATGAAGCAGAGGCAGTTTCATCGAATGTAACATTAATGGATTCTTCAAAACAACCCCTTCTTTTGTTGTAGACCCTATATGCCTTTGACATGTTGGAATATCCAAGGAATATACCTTCATCAGCTTTAGCATCAAATTTGCCCAGCTGATCCCTATTATTTAGAATGTAACAGGGAGTGCCAAATACATGAAGAAATGAAATTGAGGGTCTTCTTCCTTTGAGAACTTCATAAGCAGTTTTCAGATGTCTTTTCACAATAAGAGATCTATTCTGGGTAAAATAGGCAGTATTCACAGCTTCTGCCCAGTAGGAATTCTTCAACCCAGACTCAGCCAACATAGATCTTGCTGCTTCAATGAGAGTTCTGTTTCTTCTTTCTGCAACACCATTTTGCTGAGGTGTTCTCACAGCAGAGAAATTTTGGGAAATACCTTTGTCAGCACAAAATTCTTCTAATGTAGCATTTCTGAATTCTGTACCATGATCACTTCTTAGTTGCTTCACCAGTTGCCCATTCAAAAGCTCCATTCTTTTGATAAAATTGATGATTTCATCAGCAGCTTCACTCTTTTGCCTCAAAAAGAACACCCAAGTGTATCTCGAGTATTCATCAACAATAACCAGTGTATACTTCTTCCCACTACAGCTGGCCACATTCACTGGACCAAATAGATCCATATGAAGTAAGTGAAATGGTTTCTCAACAGATGAGATTTGCTTTGATTTGAACGAGGCATGGTGAAGTTTCTCCTTTTCACAACCAGGACACAATCTGTCCTTCACATAAGACATTGTGGGTAGCCCAGACACCAAACTTCTACTGGATAATTTGTGAATATCTTTGAAGTTGAGATGTGAGAGTCTCTTGTGCCATAACCACTTCAGGTTGTCTGCTGCCTTCGAATAGAAACAAGTATCAGTTGTTATGACTGCTGTGTTCATGTCAATTTGATACATGTTTTCATGACGTTTTGCAGTCAGCAGTGACTTCCCTGTCTTATCAAAAATAGTACCAATTTTCTTTCTGAATTGGACTATCTTATTCTTGCTTGTCAGTTGGCTTATGCTGAGTAAGTTATGTTTAAGCCCAACTACATATGCAACATTTGAGAACGTGACATTCCCATTTGTCAAAGTACCAAAACCCTTTGTGTAACCCAACGAATTATCTCCATACGAAACAACGGGACCATCCTTTTCCTGATAGTCCATCAGCAGGGACTTACTTCCGGTCATATGTCTCGAACAACCACTATCGAGATACCAGATTTGCTTGTTTTGAATGCCCTGCACAATAGCTTAGAGATTAGTTCTTTTTGGGAACCCATCCAAGGATGGGTTCTGAAGGAGTCACCTTTGATGACTTCTTCTTTTCTACTGGCTTGCTAGAAGAAGCAGCAGATGGGGTTTGGGTTTGAGTACACTGGTTAGCCAAGTGAGCTTTGCTGCCACATTTGTAGCATTTTCTCACTTTTGGCTTTTGTGGCTGGTCATGCACAGATCTAATAGGGGCAGTAGGATCGGGTCGACTTTTGGTTACTGCCTCAATTAGCTGGTCAAGCTTGACTGTCATTATCTCAGTGATAGACAGCTCATCAGTCGAGTCAATTTTTGCTTTTCCCTTATAGGCAGCTTTCCTTTTGGAACCAGTACCATAACCATGGCGAACTGTCTTTCCTTTATCATTTGACAAGTTAGCGTGGGAAGTTGCTGGCTTGTCTTCTGATGCTGATGAACCAGTAGGTATCTTAACTGCTGCCTTAGATTTGCCAGTATTTCATTTCACTGGCTTGTCTGCAGCTACTGGGTGACCAGTAGATTGTTCATCAGCTGGCTTAGCACTGGTAGAACTCGAACACGAAGGGGAATCAGTTGGTTTAACTTTTCTCAAATTGTTTTCAGTGATTTCCCTTTTAATACGTCTTTCTTTCGGAGTCATGTAGTAGATGCTTGAGGGGTCAGTAGTCTCATCAATTGAGTTACTGGCTTCTCTTGCTCTAACTTCATCCTCTAAAATTTCTTTCATGGCAGGTGGTGGGGACACAGTAGGTCTAACAAATTTGTTTGTCACAACCTTTTTACCTTCAACTATCTTGGCAAAAGTATTTGGCAAGACAGCTTCAGGATCAGTTTCAAGAATCGGGTCCATGAAAGTAACTTCTGCAATAGCAGAAGCAGCAGCATAGTCACCAGCAAAGAAGGCTTGAACTTGGGCAGGCACCTGCTCGTTAACACATTTAGCTGTGCGTTGAGCAGATGTGCACCATGAAGCAACAACTCTTTTGAGATTGTCCAGCTGGGTCTTGACTTCTGCTGCCTCAACGTGAAGAGTTTCTAAAGCAAAGTTTTGTTTTTCAAGTTTGGAAATTGTATCTTTTAAGATCTTAATTTCATCATTTTTGCCTTTGAGTTTTTCATTTAAAGATTTGTTATTAGATTTCAAACTCTCTTCATGTTTGCAGCTTCTGCATAAGTCAATACTTAGGTAGTCAAACATTTCAGCTTTTTCATCATCAGTATAAGTTCGAATATTATCAACCTTATACATCATTTCAGTTTTCCATTGAGGAGAATCTCTGTTTTGATCAGCTTCCCTCATATCAGCCAAAAACGTACTACCACCATCATCCTCATCAGACTCCTCAACCTCTTTGGCCATCAAACACAGCTTTTTACCAGTAGCGTAACCAGCACCATCATCATCAGTATCACTATCAGAAGATGAAGACGTGCTGGCTTCATCCCAGTCATGATGTTCAGCAACTAGAACCTTTTCTGGCTGTTTACCCTTCTTGTCAGTCTTTGCACTTTCCTTCATCTGAGCTTTCATAGCTTTGTACTTGTTTTTGTACTTATCAGCTTTTGAGAAAGAGTTAGCATGTGACGTGGAAGGTTTCTTGGACATGCATTCAGCAGCAAAATGTCCAACCTTCCCACAATTAAAGCAATCAGATTTAGGACCCTTGACTGACTTGCTGTTGTACCTAGCACTTGGCTTTTTGCTCCCTTTGTATGACTTGCTGGTTCTACTACGATTGAACCTTTTGAACTGCCTAGCCAGCAGAGCCATACCTTCAGCAAACCCTTCTACATCACTTTCATCAGTACTGCTTTCTTCAGACCCAGTACCACTTTCCTCAACACTATCAGCTGACTCTTGTTCTGCCAGTAACTTTTGAACCAGTAAAGCTTTTTGAGCTTTCTTCCATTTAGCAGTAGCAATAAGAGCAGCATCATCATTTTTAGATGATTTTGAAGTGGTGGGGGCAGACCTAAAGTTTTCTTTCATGTTAAGTTCAAACTTGGCTTCTGCCTTCTCATGATTCCAAAGGGAACTGTAGAGAGAAGACAAGTTAAAGTTCTTTAGGGTCTGTGTGGTTCTTAATGGGTCAGTAACAGGTTTCCATTTACATGGCAGTGCATCAATGAATTTGTTCACTTGTTCAAATTCAGTGTAGGTCACATTTAAAGTGATCAGGTCTGCTATCAAAGAGTTAAACCTAATGAAGGTTTGCTTAAGGGTTTCATTCTTATAGGCAAAGAACATTTCATATTCTCTTTTAAGAGCAATCATCCAGTTCTGCCTAACTTCTCCCATACCCTCATAGGTGACATCTAGGTAGTCAAGCATAAGCTTAGCATTTTCTTTTCCCTTGATCAGTTTGAACAGTGGGTTAGGCAAAGTTATGGCTAACAGGGTTCTGATTTTAGGGTCAAGACCAACTCGACGTTTATCCTCATCATCCCATCTAGAGGGAGTGAGAATAACCTCTCTGCCAGGGATGGCAGGAGTGTCAACTGTTGCTGGTGCACTACCAACTGTCTCAGTAGGAACAAAAGGGCCATCTTTGGCAATTCCAGGCATGAGTGAATCCACAGACTCAAGATGGAGCATGAACCTTGCCTTCCAGGTTTCATACTCATCTTCATCAAACTTAGGTGGTCTGTTAGACGAGCCATTCTCAAGGTAAGCTGAGTTTGAATACGAAGTTATAAGAGAATTCAGATCCAAGATATTAATTATCAATACTGCAGCTCTGATACCAGTTGTTGGTCCCTTAATAACAACAGGAGTATTGTAGAGAGGGGGGGTGAATACAATTCGTTTCTTAATTAACTAGTCAGTTAAACACGTTTAGTATTCTGTAGTAAATAAGATAGAGTCACAGGTAATTTTCAACGGTTATTCTTTATTGATTAAATCAGAAAGAATCACAACTATCCTTGGCGGAAATGATAGTTGGTTGATACAGATTACCTAGATTATAGCTAAGAGATAAACTAGAGCTATTACACTGTTTGGACTCTAACAGATAAACCCACACCACTAGTTTTTACAATAGTGGATACAACAATATATATAGTAGTTCTATTAACCGTGTAATTAATCTATTGTCCACTAGTACATTGGATGCCTTGTACTTGTGGGGACAATTGTGTCAGAAGGCGTGCTCTCCTTCTTTCCTCTTAGGTAGCTATTTGCAGGAACACACCAATTCGGTTTGGCACTACCATTTGATTTAAACAAATGGAATGTTGTGTTCCCTAGGTATGAATAAAGTAGAACACATGTCTGCACATGCGTTCCACTTCTGCATTCCCACGTGGTCTTGTAAGGTCACTTGTCAGCCGCCGACTCCTGTCCTTTTCTGTTCAACTTTGTCTTCGACTTCTG
The DNA here is from genome assembly GCF_046630445.1 of Rutidosis leptorrhynchoides. Taxonomy (NCBI): domain Eukaryota; kingdom Viridiplantae; phylum Streptophyta; class Magnoliopsida; order Asterales; family Asteraceae; genus Rutidosis; species Rutidosis leptorrhynchoides. The sequence goes on along the minus strand of NC_092337.1, from coordinate 142,125,374 downwards.
TTGAATAGTGCGTTGATGTAGACCACTCTGGGAAACTACCATGCTTGTAATGGAGCATGGCTGTCTTGTGTTGTATGCTGATATCCAGACTTACTGGTCCTTCATATGCTGAGTCACTTGATATTCTTGATTTGCTGGGTGCACATCCTGTGCTGATTCGAAGAATACATTTCTACCTTGTGCTGATAGACTAGGCAGCATACTAAACACTCGACACAGCTATATTAGCTGACTATACATAAACAAACTTGTGCTGGCTGCACATAACACTTTAGTGCAAATAAATATTGTTTTGTCATAATTAAATCCTTAATTATTTTGGGGACTCAACACAATTTCAAACACAATTTCAATTAACGTTAATCATAATTCAGTTGACCATATCTTTTAATCCGTTCATCGAAATCACGCTATTTCTAAATGAAAAGTTAATAATTTTTCGCCAGCTTTCCAAAAACATGCATATCATGTACTTTATATCAGTAGTATATGTATCAAATTCGTGATTCATCATAAACTATCTAACGACAAAATTAATGCATACAAGCATGCATAAACATATATACTCGAGCACTAGACATGGATACACTATTAATATATAAAAAATAAAGATGTGAATGCTCATGTATCTATATTGTGATTCAATATTGTAGGAAAGTACGTAGACGCAACGAAGATGATAAACACTAGATTGATCTCACAAGCATACCCCCGAATCATACTCATAACCTCCATAGTTATAACCTATAATTTCCTTAGTTTTATCCCGTTCATAAAATCCGTTTTGAAAATAATGTACTCATGACCTCGTCGTAGTATTTTAGGTATATACTAATAATTATAATACTACTAATATTAATATCATAAGATTAATAATAATCTTTAATAATAATATTAATAATAATTAAAATAAATAAATAAGATAAGTAATACGGAGTAATATGTAATATAGAGAGACTGATTGAATGAGAAAACAGAAATCGATCGAGCTTTATAGGAACTCCTGGCCAGCCATCCCATGCAATCGCATGGGTCTGTAGGCTAATGGTCATGCGATCGCATGGCCTCCTTTTCCAACTCATGATCTCTTGTTTTCTAGTTTGTCGACATGATTTTTCACTGTAGCAAATAGTATTTCACTGTAGCAATAGTGTTTTACTGTAACAAAGTCATTTTCACTGTAGCAAATAGTGTTTACCGTAGCAAGTTGTTTTTACTGTAGCAAATAGTGTTTACTGTAGCAAGTCATTTTTACTGTAGTAAATAGTGATTTTTGAAAACACTGTAGCTTTTCGGGTACTGTAGCAATTTGAAAATACTGTAGTAAATTAGTGTTTATTTGTTCATCTTAAACGTTTTAGTTAACTTATCTAAATATCAATCGAAACAATAAACGAATGTTACTATCGTTTACTAAATAACTTGAAATTATATATATGTATATATCTTTATTTAATATACATAAATCAGTTTTTAAATACACATTGTAAGTTATTTATGAATAATTAATATTCCAACTTATTGTATAAATATATATATATATATATATATATATATATATATATATATATATATATATATATATATATATATATATATATATATATATATATTTACAAATAGATGTTCGTGAATCGTCGGTCAATAGTCAAATGTTAACTGAATATATAACATTAGTTCAAAAATTTTGAGAATCAATATTACAGACTTTGCTTATCATGTCAGAAACATATAAAGATTAAGTTTAAATTTGGTCGGAAATTTCCGGGTTGTCACAGTCTATGCACTCAGTAAGTTGATCACACCAGAGTTTGTCTGATTCTGGCAGGTTATAATGTAATCGGGCGAATGGTTGCATTATGATGGTGATTTATTCGTAAAGGTTACGGAATAAATAGGGTCGGTTTGATAGAGTTTTTTTGCAGAAAACACAAGAAGAGATTTTTCGGAAGATCCGGGTGCCGGATCTGAGTTCTTGTTCTTCGCGATCCCGTGTGAAAGAATGATTGAACTTTCAAATTCGGAGTTTCAAGAGCTGCTATAGTAGAAAATTTGTAGCGGGTTCGTTAATCATTGGATCGACTTGGTATTTTGTGTGTGGATAGTAAACTTACGGATCTACACGTGATACAAAAATTGAAGCGGATCTGACCGTTGGATCTTTAGATATGATTTTTTGAATCTAGGCAGTTTTCGGGATGAAGTTCTTCAGGTTTGATGACGCGAGTGCGAGATGATTTTTTCTCAGAAACTTTGGGCGATACGAGTTAGGCATTATGGGGTGTTAGTTTGTTATAGAAGCTCTCGAGGGTGATTCTCTCAGGTTTGGGCATGTTTGGGTAACGAATGGATTACATCCGGGTTATTATCGACAGTAGGAGTAATCGGGGAAGTTTGAAACTTGCGGGTTTTGAAACGGGTCAACCAAAGTGATTGGTTGAATATTCCAGGTTATGTGGAATATAAGGGCGGGTTAGAGCTTCTCTCATTAAGGAGAATTGGTTGACGAAGGGTGTCGGATAGAACGCGTTCGACCGGTGCTCAGGGTTTTGGGTAATGATTGTTTCAACAAACGAGTGGTTTCTTCGGGGTGACCAATTAAGAGTTCTTAGGTGATTGATGAAGTGGATAATCTTGTATGTCCTGGAACTTGACCTTTCAAGATATTGTTGAGAGTGTCGGGAACTTGGAGTGAGTTTGGGAACCGATAGAAGTATCGGGTAAGTGGGATTTGGACGACTAGTGGGAGTTGTAGAGTTGGTTGTGTGACATGTTTCTCTAATTTTTCACAGTGTTAGTGCGTCGATTCCGTCTAGATATTTGAGTAATTATTTTACTCTCCAATGGCAAAGTAATTTGCAACTGATCGAGTGGTATTCTTCTCGGGTAACCGCGTTTATTATCTTACTCATACAGCTAGAGCGTGCTTAAGGTTTAGAAGATAGGTTCGTGAAATTCATAGCGCTATGAGGAAAGATTTGTGTACCAACGTGAAAGCGAAAAGTTGAAAGTGTAGATTTCAAGTCTGTAACTGCGTTCTCACTGAAGCCTTGATGAATAGTCTACAAGGGCGTCTGTTAGATTTTCTGATTGCTGGGAAGGAAAATCAGTGATAGACGAAAATTCTGTATAAGGGTGATCATTGACATGTCAATGACAGGGTTGGGCGTGTCTAGAGTGATGAGTTGAGGCGGTTTTGTCTCCTGTTTTTCAAATCCTGTGTTTGAAGTCTCACACACTTCAATGGTGGCGCAGAAATTGAGAGATGACCTAAGCAAGCAAAGAAGATTGGATTATTACTCAGGTGTTTGAGTGTCGAAATTCTTCGTTCCCATGGCGTGGAAGTGCAGCGCGTCCCGGGTGTTTATTCGGCAGTGTTCAAATGGAGTTCCATAATCGTGTAATCTAGAGTTGTTGTGGGTATTTAACACAGGTGACCGGTGAATTTGATTACGTTTTGGCAAGTGTAGTTGAAGTGTTCTTTATCGAAAGCTGCCAAGTCAAGTAGTTGGAATGTGCGTGTCCCAAGAAGCTTTCTTGGCTGTATAGATGGGTAGGTTCAATGCAGTCGAGATAGGTGATCTGGTATGGGTTGATAAAATGGACTGTGTTTAGATCATCCTTCAAGTGGATCATTAAGGCGCTCCATGGCTCAACACTTGGATTGAGGTTCGAAGGTTGCAATGTTGTCAGTTTCGAAATCATGCTTTAAGCCACTGTGCGGCTCCTCCATCCGGGCGCGGCTCTTCCAGCCGCGACACGGCTTAAGCCTATCCGGGGGCCTGACGAGGAAAAACGAGTTTTCTTGCTCTTTAAGTTGTTTCCTTGTTTAGATTTGTCTATATAAACGCCCTATTGTAACCCTAACATGTGTGCACGAAAATAATAAGAAAAATTATCTGCTTTGCGCCCGTGGAGTAAACCCTTCTCCGTGTTTGGAGTTGGGATATAACAACGTTAAATATCTGTGTGTTTATGTTTTTATTTATCGTATCGCTTATTCGTTTGTTGTATGTGGGTTATGTGATTGTTGTAAATCACATATTGTTGTTAGAGTCCACTACCAAATTCCTAACAATCCATTGTACTTGAATCATTTTATTTCAATAAGTTATAAATTTATTTTTCTTTAAAAAAAAAGCAAAAGAAACGTTTATTTCATTTTTATTTAATAGCAAGAGTACTTGGCAAGTACTAGTATATAGTTTTTAATAATTTGTTCATCGATCAGTAACGAGTTGCTAATATCTTTTAGGAAAAATTGTTTGAAAATGCATCGAACTTTCACCAAATTCCTATTGTATGCATCCAACTTTTAAATCTCCTATTGTATGCATTCAACTTTGAAATCTCTACTATTGTATTCATTTAACCTGTTATAACAGGTAACCTTTTAGGTCACCTTTCCAAACATTTACATTACTAGTCCCTCATGTTTGTAAACTCTAATTTCATTGGTTCTTCATGTAACTTATTACCCTAATTTCTTTAACATTTCGTCCATATTCATCCATTCATCATTATTCAGTATACATTCATCTATAAATTCTTTAACTCAACATTATAAATTATAATTCATATTCGTATACACTTATATAATTTCACTCAAATTCACTTTTATAAATCCAATAGATCTGAGTTTACGGGCATAAATCCATCGAAAATCATACATCACAGGTCCAAATCAGATTTCTACTTCATCATCATTCATCTTCAACACTAGAACGAAGCAGATTCAGAAATTGTTCATCATCATCTTCTTCGTTCATCATCATTAACAGATTTAGGTGTTTTTGATTTTGAAGTTATATCAACAATCTGAGATCAGGATATAAGTTCCTAAAGGTAAAACACACCTTCTTCAACCATCAAATTCATTTAACAACTCCAAAGTTGTTTCAGATCTAGAAGTCAAAGTTTATTGTTCTTCGGTCAACAATTTAATTCGAGCAGATTGCTGAGTTTTAGATGTAATGATTCAGTTTCGAGTGTTTACAAGATGATTACAATTGAAGATTGAAGATTTGATGTTCATAGCAATTTTTGAACGAACTGTTGTTGCAGGAAAAGAAATGAAGATTTGATTTCATCAATTGAAGAAAAAGAAATGAAGAGGAGATGAAGTATGATGATAAAATGGCGTTTTAATTTTTTTCAATGAATTTCAAATGAAACTTAACGGAAAAAATTAACGAACGTTAAATTGAAGGACCAACCATGTAATTTTCTCTACATATTGACCTGCTACCTGAGCTATAAGTAATTCAATGCATACAATAGTAGAGATTTAATAGTTGAATGCATACAATAGAAGATTTGAAAGTTGGATGCATACAATAGGAATTTATTGAAAGTTCAATGCATTTTCAAATAATTATCCCTATCTTTTAACAATAACTTAGTGTTGATTGTTTACTATGTAAGCCTTATGCTCTGGATTGCAACGAAACATATAGTCTTATATTAATTACTAATCTAGAATCTAGAATTATAAATGAGACATAAATATTTATGTAAAATGTAAAATGTAAAATAAAAGTTACGAGTTATGTCTCATCCACTATGATAACACAAGTCGTTGGTTTGAATTTTTGTCAAGTGCTTTTGTTTAGTCAACGCAGTGTCCGAAAATTAGAGTAAGGTGGGCTACTTTTTCATATATATGCACTTAAACAAAGTAATACCTAGAGAACTTACAACATTGACTCTGATGGCTAACCAATTTTCAACCCATTTGATGCTATGTCATCAACAAATGTTAGCTAAAAAACAAGATAGTGATGTTACGAAAATGATTGTGGATCATTTGTTAATTATTATCTTCCACTCTAAAATAAAGTCGAATTTATATTTATATCCGATTAAAAGTCGTATGAATGTATAGAGTTACCTTGTAGAAAGATCAAATATTGGAGTTTAATATGAAATGGGAATTTGTCAAAAAAGGCGAAAAAAGAAAACATTTATGGTGGATGTAAAATCTGTAACGCATCACGTACACACGGTTTTATTTTTTCTTTTCTTTTAGTTTATTATATGCGTTTACTGAGTAAACCAAAAAAGTTCTTCAATGTCAGATGGATTGCTTAGTGTATTATTATATCTATGTATCTAAATGGTAAAGGGCAAGTGAATAGGAAACTTTAGAATCTTTACAAACATTCCCAAACTTTTTAATTCTTATAACTCAACCACATTCTCTATAAAAGTTAATTTCATAGTTATTACAAACTTACCTCAAACTTTTCACATTTCATAATTTACCCATAAAACTTCTCATTCATTATAAATCGCCCACTACTATCTACTAACTATTCATCATCATCATCATCATCATCATCAATCACATAATTTTCCACTTTATTATTGTTTAACTTTTTTTCTTATTATAAATTAACTACATACCTCATTTTTTAATAACTGTTCTAATGTTATTATATATATATATATATATATATATATATATATATATATATATATATATATATATATATATATATATATATATATATATATATATATATATATATATATATATATATATATATATATATATATATTAATATATAAATAGTTTGTACTAATCGTTGATGTACGTCTCACTTTATTGATTGAACATTTGGATCTTTTCTCTCGACAAAACGAAAAGTAGTTTGTACCAAAGGTTGATGTACGTCTCACTTTATTGATTGAACATTTGGATCTTTTCTCTCGACAAAACGAAAAGTAAAACAAAAAAATGATGAATAATTACTTTCACGCTTATTACAAATCAATCACATAACTATTTTTGGTCATTCCTCAACAAAACGAAAAAAAATTGATAAATAATTACTTTCTCAATAATTATCTATGTAATTAATGTTAATCAAGGGTGAAGAACCGGCGCAAAGCCAGGTCGTCCAACTAGTTATAATTATTTTAGCTTGCCAACTTCAAAAAGTGAATTTTGAACTGTCGTGAAGGCAAACATGGGCGAAGTCAAAATTTTGAGTGGTTGATGTCACATAATAATACTAAAATATACCGTGTAACAAAAAAATTAATTGACAAAGTTTTATCAAGTACAAACATCAAAATGCCTCTTATTCAAAGGAGGAAACACAAATGCCTCTTATTTAAAGTTGATTTCGCAAAAGCTTTCGATAGTCTCAATTGGGGTTTTTGGATTCGATAATGGAATGTATGGGGCTCGGCCTCTGATGGCGTGTCTGGATGAAAGAATGCCTCAAAACGGCATCTATATATGTACTCGTTAACGGGCCGCCAACAAGGGAATTCTTCTTGGAAAAGGGCGTCCGTCAAAGGGACCCCCTTTCACCCTATCTTTTTATATCGCGGACGAGGGACTGAATAGGCTTATGAAAAAGTCGATTGAGCAGAATGTTATTAGAGGTGTTGAAGTAGGGGATGATAAAGTTGCTGTATCTCATTTACAATACGCGGACGATACCATCTTTCTCGGGGATTGGAGCAAAAGAAATGCACGTAACATTATGCACGTAACATTATGTCCTTGGTGGCCGTATCACTCTCATAAAGTCGGTGCTTAGTAGTATTCCGTTGTACACTTTGTCCCTATTCCGCGCTCCATCATGTGTCATCAATTTGCTTGAAGGTATGAGACGTAATTTCTTTTGGGATGGGTCGGGTGATACTAAAAAAATATCGTGGGTGAGATGGGAATCCATTCTCTCTAATTATGAATCGGGTGGGCTTAACATTGGGTCACTCAAAGCTAAAAACATGTCTTTAATCGGGAAATGGTGCTGGCGATGTCGAGTAGAAGGAAACTCTTTTTAGATCAAGGTTCTCAAAAGTATTCACGGGCGGGACGGGGGTTTGGGTTGTCGGGATTCAAATTTAAATCATAACTGTGGGTCGATTTGGGCGGGTATCGTGAATATTAACAGAGATTTTGTGAAGTTAAATTTAGATTTTGCCAACTCCTTTGTCAAACTACTAAGTGATGGTGCACATACCTATTTTTGGCTGGATCGATGGGTTGGTAACAACCGTTATAAAAGCGTTTTGACAGACTCTGTAGACTTGACTCGGACAGGAACATCAGAGTCAAAGACAGGCTAATTAAACAACGCGACAAATGGGTACTAAACTGCAATTGGATCATACGCCCGAGTGGAAGGACAAGTACAGAATTACAGACTCTAGAAGCTATTCTAAGTGGGTTTAAAGTCGAATGACAAAGACTCCTGGTCCTGGTCGATGCACAGTTTGGGTATTTTTTCTTCCAAAGTTTTAACTCGAATAATCAACGAAAAGATGTCGGCTTGTAATAACACACAGGACGAAAGTCTTCGAAATAATTTTCTTCCGTAAAAAATTGGTGTGTTCATTTGTAGAGCACAAAGAACAGGTTACCAGTTCAGAAGGAATTAGACAAAAGAGGGATTGATCTCGATTCGGATAGATGTCCGCTTTAGAACAATGGCATTGAAAATCTAGAACATGTGCTATTGACTTGCACCTATGCCAAAGATATTTGTGTTGGTTAAGATTCAAAGCATAATACTCAAAAGATAATTACTTTATTTTGATGATGACACACAAAAACTGAGAAGTCAAATCATATGTAGGACGACATGAGTTCATAAGTCTAAACTATCTCTAGCAAAAGACCAATAATTAAGAAATTATTTTGTGAAAATTGCTACACGGCTGCACCACGGTCGACCGTGATATCAACCGTGTGTGTCCTGCACCAACGAGTTCAAGTTATTCAAAAACTGCAAACCCACGGCTGACCTCACGGACGACCGCAGCCCGACCGCAGTTCCTTCTGTCACCAATCTTGATCAAATAAAGTTTGACTAGTTCCCGGCATCTATAATTTATAAAACCTTTTTAAACATGCTTAATATAGTTGCCTTATTTGATCTTAAAAGAGTTTTCAACCAAAAGATGTTAATTTTCATTAATCACACCTAATGACATCTTAATGATATTTCAAGCTTGATTTAGGCCAAAACACTCAAGTGTCATATCCCTTTACCCCAATTCATAGTATCATTTAAACATACTAATAATGGTCATTAAAGTCCCAATTAAAGAGTTGCTCTCCCATTAGTTCTATGTATCATTATTTGTGCAAGTATGTAATTAGTTAAATCTTGTCAAGTTGTAACAAGAATCATCGTGATCAAACTAGATTCAAACTAGTTCAATTAAGTTATAACAATATTCTAAAGGGCAAGAAACTCTCATAAGCTAAATGACCAGTGATTACGAAGGTTGATGAAGATTTTTGGAAGTTAATGGTTTGTCAAGAGACAAAAATCTGCAATTACCCCTTTTGGTAATTAATGATAATTGGTCAAGGATTGAAGACTTTCCTCTTTGAAGCACATGTCAACTTCCAAGCTAATGGCCAAAACATAAAGGGTAATGAGGATAATTTCAGAAGTAATTGGCCACTAGTTGCAGCTACTCAATAAGGCAAAATGACAAATTTTAAAGAACAAAAACGGCCATAAGAATCAGATGTCAGGAGTACAGGGTCGAACCACGGTCGACTGTACAGTGAGCCGTATGACTTCCAGGTAGATTTCTCTTCCCTATAAAAGCCAAGCCTTGAAGCATTTGAAGACTCACCTCTTGCACTCATATTTTCTCATACTTACTGATATCATTCTTATACTTAATTTGTAATCTTTTAGAGTGATTCTAGCAAGAGTACTTGTAAGCTTAAAGTTGTAAGTTTACTTGTAAACTATCTTCTTAAAGGTATCTAGATGATAGTTGTGTTTTCACTAGGATAAAGTTCATTAGGATCTTGTGGTAAGAGCTATAGGTGTTTGTGAAGTCTTCAAAAGGGACGTAAGAGTTCACAAGGAGCGGCTTATCGAAGTACTAGTGTTGTATCCGGACACTCCACCGAGTTTGGAGTATCATAGTGAAGAAAAATCTCAGTTCGTAGATTTGAGGAGGGGATTAAGGAAGATTAGTTAACATCTTCCCGAACCACTATAAATCGTTGTGTTTGTTCTCTCTTCCCTTATCTTTTTACTTACAATTTAACTTATATTTGTATTGTTAGTATTATTGGAGAACAAACATTTCAAATCACACTATATCAAGTTCAAGTTCAACAAAACGCTAAACAAATTTTTTTTAAATCGACTAAGTAACTATTCACCCCCCTCTAGTTACTTACAATGGGTATCAGAGCGGTTGCTCTAAACATTTTGTCAAAAATTACTAATTCGAAATAAAAACTAATTTTTGCAAATTTTAGAGTTTAAGATCATGGAACAAAAATTTGAGAACTTGAACTATAGTGAAGGATGTTCAATGCAAAGAGCTCCACTTCTTGAAAGTGAAGGATTTTGCTATTGGAAGCATCGATTTGAAACGTATGTCCGTTCCAAAGATATATACTATTGGAACATTATTACTAAAGGTGATCATGCTCCATTTAAGCTTAGTGATGATAAGAAAACTAAAATATATATCCCCGAAGAGGAATGGACCAAGGAACATAAAATAGAAGTAGGCAAAAATTATGGGGCTAAAATGACCATTTTTAATGCATTGCCTAGGAAAGAATATGAGAGGGTGTTTATGATAGGTAGTGCTAAAGAAATTTGGGATAGTATCATGGTTACTCATCTTGAAAACTCACAAGTCATAGAAAATAAAGTAGAATTGCTTATAACCAAATATGAACAATTTGCTATCGAGGATTATGAAAAAATAGATAGTGCCTACACTAGATTTAACAATATTTGTTCAAGTTTGAAAGCTCTAGGTACAACTTATACGGATAAGCAATATGTTCATAAGTTCTTAAGGGCTCTACCATCAAGATGGAGACCAAAGGTGACGGCAATTGACGAATCAAAGAATACGGAAAAGCTAACTCTAGATGAACTCATTGGAAATCTCAAAGTACATGAGGTCATCCTTGATAACGATGATGAGTTAGAGAAGGCCAAGAGAGAAAAGAACAAGTCAATCGCTCTAAAGGCTAAGATTCATGATGAATACGACATTGATGATGATGATGATGATATTCTCAATGATGATGAGCAACTCGCATTTATTGTTCGCTCATTCAAGAAATTCTATCGAAGGCCGGGAAACCAAGTTCGCCCTCCAATGGGACAAAGAAAGACGCCATTCGATCCCAAGAAAAAGTTTGTACGAAAATGCTTTGGGTGTGGCGATCCAAATCATTTGATAAGTGAATGTCCCAAAAGAAATAATGAAAAGGCCTTCCTTGGAGGTGCGTGGGATGATGAAGAAAACGACACTCAAGAAGAAGGAAAGGAAACATGTCTCATGGCCATTGACACTCCTAGTGATGACGACAAAGAATCGCAAGTCGGACAACCCGACAATGAGGTTTGTCTCAATGGTGTTGTACAAAATGAGGAATGGATAATCGATAGTGGATGTACAACACACATGACGGGTAATAAAGAAATCTTCACAAAGTACTCGGAGCATAATGGAGGCGATGTAATCTTTGGTGGCGATGTGAAAGGAAAAATCGTCGGTAAAGGTAACATTACTAATCAAAAGATCACGCTTGATAATGTGTTGCATATTAAAAACCTAAGTTTTAACTTGCTAAGTGTAGGAAGAATATGTGACAACGGATATACCATGACCTTTACTAAAAATTCATCACACATAATAAAGGATGGTAAAAGTGTCATAAATGGAATTAGGAAGAAAGGTCTTTATACATGTAAATTGAATGACTTTAAGCATGTAGATATTTGTCTCGCATCTATACATGATACCACTACATTGTGGCATAGGATATTAGGGCATGCTAACATGAAACTAATTCATAACATATCCTTAAAAGACATAGTTAGAGACTTGCCTAAATTAAAATATGAAAGCCATTTTTGTGATGCATGTAAAGTAGGAAAACAAGTTCATACAACTCATAAACCTAAGAATTTCATTTCTACCAAAAGATGTTTAGAACTTTTGCACATGGACTTATTTGGGCCATCAGCCGTTCAAAGTTATGGAGGAAATTTTTATACTTTAGTAATAGTAGATGATTTTTCAAGATATATATGGACAATATTTCTAAAACATAAAAATGAATCATGTGAAAGATTTATAATTTTTGCTACTAAGATAAAAAATTTGCTTAGTTGTACCATAGTAACAATAAGAACGGATCATGGTAGGGAATTTGATAATGATGCTCAATTTGGAGTCTTTTGTAATTTAAATGGTATCACTCATAACTTCTCGGCTCCTCGCACACCTCAATCCAATGGGGTTGTTGAAAGGAAAAACCGAACTCTTCAAGAAATGAGTCGAACTATGTTGAATGAACAATCAATACCTCAAAAGTTTTGGAGTGAAGCCGTTGCCACCTCCACCTACATTCAAAATAGAGTCTTAATTAGGCTATCTATGGATAAAACACCTTATGAAATTTTAAATGGTAGAAAACCAACCGTAAGTCATCTTAGAGTATTCGGGTGCAAATGCTTTATCCTAAACAAAAAAAAGTTCGAGCCTAAAGCTTACGAAGGAGTATTCTTAGGATATTCGTTAGAAAGTAAGGCATATAGGGTTCTAAATAAAAATATACAAATGTCATAGAAGAATCCCTAGATGTTACATTTGATGAAACTACTCCACCACCTAAGACTAAACCTTTAGAGGATGATGATGTGATTGAACAAGATGCTATAGAAATAATGCCAACTCAAGTCAAGTTCAATGACACAAATGAGGACGGACCTCACTTGAAACCAAGTAAGGATAACCTAGTATCCTCAATAGATATTAAACATATAAAAGATCATCCCATAGATCAAGTCATAGGAGACATCAACACTAGAAATCAACACTAGAACCACTAGGTCACAAGCTCTCAATCTAATTGCCAACTATGCTTTTATCTCACAAATAGAACCCAAAAATATTAAGGAAGCCCTACTAGATGAAAGTTGGATAGAAGCTATGCAAGAGGAATTAAATCAATTCCAAATGAGTGATGTATGGGATTTGGTTCCTTTACCGAGTGAAAGCAACATCATAGGTACAAAATGGGTCTATAGAAATAAACTAGATGAGGATGGCAAAGTAGTTAGAAACAAAGCTAGACTAGTTGCATAAGGATATAGCCAACAAGAGTGAATTGATTATGATGAAATATTTGCTCTCGTCGCTAGGCTAGAATCAATAAGAATACTTCTTGCATATGCATGTGCTAACAATTTCAAACTCTATCAAATGGATGTCAAAAGTGCCTTTTTAAATGGTGTCATAAATGAAGAAGTCTATGTATCACAACCTCCGGGATTTGAAGATTTCGAAAAACCTTATTATGTTTATAAACTTAAAAAGGCTCTATATGGACTTAAACAAGCCCCTAGAGCATGGTATGAAAGACTTAGAACATTCTTAATAAACAATGGGTTTGAAATGGGAAAAATTGATAATACACTCTTTATCAAAAGGCATGAAAAGGATTTAGTTATAATTCAAATATATGTGGATGATATTGTATTTGGATCTACTAATGAATCTCTTAGCAATGAGTTTTCTAAGTTAATGCATGATGAGTTTGAAATGAGCATGATGGGTGAACTCAAGTTCTTTCTCGGATTACAAATCAAGCAAATAGAAGATGGAACATTCATCAATCAACAAAAATACATTCATGCTCAAGAAATTTGGAATGGAGAACTCAAAACCAATGGCGACTCTAATGGCAACAAATGTGAAACTTACTTTAGAAGGGGAAGGAGAACCATTTGATAGTACTAAATATAGGGGAATGATTGGATCTCTTCTATATTTAACGGCAAGTAGGCCCGACATCATGTTAGCATGTGCTTATGTGCAAGATTTCAAGAGAATCCAAAGACGTCACACGTAGAGGCCGTTAAAAGAATCTTTAGATACTTAAAGGGAACAATGCATCTTGGGTTATGGTATCCAAAGTTTACCGGGATTGATATTATGTGCTTTGCGGATTCCGATCATGGTGGATCTATGATTGATAGAAAAAGCACAAGTGGAGTATGTGCGTTCGTGGGGCTTTGCTTAATGTCATGGTTCTCAAAGAAGCAAACATCCGTCGCATTGTCTACCACCGAAGCCGAATATGTAGCAATGGGAAGAGCGTGCGCACAAGTGCTATGGATGAAGCAAACCTTCCTCGACTACGGTATCATCTCATCTGAAATACCTATATGTCGTGATAATAAAAGTGCTATAGACCTATCGAAAAATCAAATATTACACTTTAGGACTAAACACATAGATATTAGGCACCATTTCCTTCGTGACCACGTCCAAAACGGTAATATTGTGATAGATAAGGTTGAATCTGCTGAAAACATAGCTGACAAATTCACTAAGCCCCTTAAAAAGGAAACCTTTAATTTGCTTAGGAATGGGTTGGGAATGATGGAACATGTTCCATAAATTTTTTTTTTTTATCACGCACGGTCGAACCACGGTCGACTGTAATGAGAGCCGCCTGATGTCTGACAAATTTCTTTGTCTTTTGTGCAACTCCTTTAATACCCAAACAACTTTTCCACCAACCACATCTCCTCCTTAAACCCTAACCACTGAATTTCTGATTTTACTTTTGTCCTATCTTCAAGTGTTCTTCAAAAAGTGGTCCATACTCTTTCAAATCTATTCAAGGTAAAAATCTAAAACTTACTTCCAATTTTACTAAGTTGATTATATTCCTTCAAAAATCATAGGAACACTTATTTCTTGCATGAACTACTTAAATATATGAGTAAAATTGTCATGAAAGGTTTCGTTTTATCAAAATGAGTCATAATAGTGATTTCTTGCATAAAAACTCATATATGCTTTGAAATTTTTAAACTCGCTCATGCATACACACATATGTTTGAACAAATCATCATGATACTTGTCAATATCATGACTAGTATCTACTTTTGACAAACATAAAGCAAAATGATGAAACTTGTCTAAATTTTCAAAAGAAAAATAGTACAACTTAATTTTAAATTCATGATTTTCAAAATGAGTCTAGACAAGGATTAATCTACACAAGTTTAGCATATAGATTTTCAAACTTAACAACTTGATTAGTTTGCTAAATTTGTGGTTTTTCTAGGAAATGACCAACACGAGAAATCAACGTATCACGAACAATAGGCAACACATGGAGACTAGAACACTTCATGAGGAGCGTGTTGTTCATCATACCGAGTTTCCCGAGTTAACTCAACTTTTTACCCATAACAATTGTTTCTCATTTCTTGAACTTGATGAAACCATTTATCCAACTCTCATTAGGGAATTCTATGCTAATCTTGATTTTTCCAACCCCGATCAAGTAGCATTTCGTCTTTTTAATATGCCCTACACTTTGTCCCTTGAGCAATTTGGAACCATTATGGGAATTCCTTTGGATGGGCGTTCCTTCTATACACCTTCAACCGATCTAAGATCATTTAACCCTACATTTCCGTTGCAACCCATCTTAGATCTCCTCACCAGTCCAGGAGTACAACGAAATCTCAACCAACGGCTTCGCATTCAAGATAACGACATTCGCCATGATCTTCAACTTCTTCTTAATGTCGTTCGAAACAATGTCTATTGTCGGGAACCTACCGCTACTCACATCTCCGGCACCGAAGTCGTCATCATGTGGTCACTTCTCACTCATGAACCTATAAATCTTGCTCATCTCACTACTCAAAGAATGGGTTACCTTTGAGAACTAGGAACTCATCCACTCCCATATTCAATTCATCTTAATCGGCTTTTCCGATTTATTAACGCCATCAACGCTTCTCACATCCCTCAACCCGTGTCAACAATTCCTATTACCTATAGGGAGGCTCATGAAGTGATCATTCTCTCGTCCAACAATGAAAGCTCGACAATCTCGGATGCGTTTAGCACAAATGAAATTTATCCTTAAAAGTACTTAATGTTGGTTAAGAACTAGTATAAGGGCGGGTAGACACTTATTATGAATTTCTTGTTGAAATGCACTTACTATGCTTATCACGTTTGTTACTCTTTATGCTTACTATTGGTTCGAGGGGGAGCCATTTTACTTGTTTGCAGGAACACTTGATAAGTGTGTACAATTTAAGGGGGAGCATTACTCTAGGGCGCGCTTAGTTCCATGTGGGACTAACCTTTTTGCTTCGACAAAAGGGGGAGAAAGTGTATGGTAAGTGATGTTAACACTTATGTCGACCTACATAGTTAAACACTTACTCATATGTTTGTCATCATCAAAAAGGGGGAGAATGTTGGTTAAGATTCAAAGCATAATACTCAAAAGATAATTACTTTGTTTTGATGATGACACACAAAAACTGAGAAGTCAAATCATATGTAGGACGACATGAGTTCATAAGCCTAAACTATCTCTAGCAAAAGACCAATAATTAAGAAATTATTTTGTGAAAATTGCTACACGGCTGCACCACGGTCAACCGTGATATCAACCACGTGTGTCCTGCACCAACGAGTTCAAGTTATTCAAAAACTGCAAACCCACGGCTGACCTCACGGACGACCGCAGCCCGATCGCAGTTCCTTCTGTCACCAATCTTGATCAAATAAAGTTTGACTAGTTCCCGGCATCTTTAATTTATAAAACCTTTTTAAACATGCTTAATATAGTTGCCTTATTTGATCTTAAAAGAGTTTTCAACCAAAAGATGTTAATTTTCATTAATCACACCTAATGACACCTTAATGATATTTCAAGCTTGATTTAGGCCAAAACACTCAAGTGTCATATCCCTTTACCCCAATTCATAGTATCATTTAAACATACTAATAATGTTCATTAAAGTCCCAATTAAAGAGTTGCTCTCCCATTAGTTCTATGTATCATTATTTGTGCAAGTATGTAATTAGTTAAATCTAGTCAAGTTGTAACAAGAATCATCATGATCAAACTAGATTCAAACTAGTTCAATTAAGTTATAACAATATTCTAAAGGGCAAGAAACTCCCATAAGCTAAATGACAAGTGATTAAGAAGGTTGATGAAGATTTTTAGAAGTTAATGGTTTGTCAAGAGACAAAAATCTGCAATTACTCCTTTTGGTAATTAATGACAATTGGTCAAGGATTGAAGACTTTCCTCTTTGAAGCACATGTCAACTTCTAAGGTAATGGCCAAAACATAAAGGCTAATGAGGATAATTTCAGAAGTAATTGGCCACTAGTTGCAGCTACTCAACAAGGCAAAATGACAAATTTCAAAGGACAAAAACGGCCATAAGAATCAGATGTCAGGAGTACACGGTCGAACCACGGTCGACCGTACAGTGAGCCGTATGACTTCCAGGCAGATTTCTCTTCCCTATAAAAGCCAAGCCTTGAAGCATTTGAAAACTCACCTCTTGCACTCATATTTTCTCATACTTACTGATATCATTCTTATACTTAATTTGTAATCTTTTAGAGTGATTCTAGCAAGAGTACTTGTAAGCTTAAAGTTGTAAGTTTACTTGTAAACTATCTTCTTAAAGGGATCTAGAGGATAGTTGTGTTTTCACTAGGATAAAGTTCATTAGGATCTTGTGGTAAGAGCTATAGGTGTTTGTGAAGTCTTCAAAGGGACGTAAGAGTTCACAAGGAGCGGCTTATCGAAGTACTAGTGTTGTATCCGGACACTCCACCGAGTTTGGAGTATCATAGTGAAGAAAAATCTCAATTCGTAGAATTGAGGAGTGGATTAAGGAAGATTAGTTAACATCTTCCCGAACTACTATAAATCGTTGTGTTTGTTCTCTCTTCCCTTATCTTTTTACTTACAATTTAACTTATATTTGTATTGTTAGTATTATTGGAGAACAAAGATTTCAAATCACACTATATCAAGTTCAAGTTCAACAAAATGCTAAATAAATTTTTTTAAAATCGACTAAGTAACTATTCACCCCCCCTCTAGTTACTTACAATTTTGAATAGGGTGTTCTGTTGGATGAGAATCTAAATTACATACTCATTATCGCTTCATGATATCTTACAAGGTAACTTGGGCTTGGGTGCATCATCAGTGAAGAAACAAGCCCAAGCTTTCTTATGGGTCGCTGCATACGTTATATGGCAAAATCGTAATCGCAAGGTTTTTCGCAACTCCTTCCTTACGGGCCCGCTAGCGTTACAAGAAATTCAAATTGAAAGGACCCGTTCATATACATTATAAACGATTCACAATTGTAGTGGTTGTAATGGTACTGTTGGCGTTGATGATGGTGGTACTGGTTATGCTGCTGGTGCTGCTGCTGGTGTTTGTAACCTTTGCACCATATTCTCCAAAGCCACTACCCGAGCGCAAAGCTCGTTGACTTCTTCTATTACACCGGGGTGATTGTCGGTTCGAACGAGAAAATAAATAAGATCTAGAATTTGGTATAGTATATAATCATGACGAGATACTCTGGAAATGAGAGAGAAAATGGTGTTTCAGACAGGTTCGCCGGTAAGTGCTTCAGGTTCTTCGCCAAGAGGGCAATGTGGTGGATGGAAAGGATCACCTTCTTCTTGTCTCCAATGATTGAGAAGGCTATGAACCCATCCCCAATTCATCTAGAATAGATGATGGCTGATTGGTTGATCCATTCCAATCACACTGCTTTCAGAGCTTGAGTGGGATTCCATTTCGGAATCCGAGGAACTTGAACTAATAACGAATTCCATTTCGTACGATTGAATAAAGGATTTTTTGATATGAAATGATTTTCCGGCTATCGAGTGGTATTCTAATTACATAGAATATCTATATATATAGAGCAAAAGATTTCGTAGATTACGGAGGAATTTACGGAATATGTCAGGCAAAGTTTACAGAAACAGATACGCTAAGATATGAATTTTGTCTATACATTATTCATGCAATTAATGCAGTAAGGCGTGTCTAGACTAAGAATGATAAGCAGGTAATTTCTAAAAGTAAATGATAAGCAAAACTTTTTGACATGCAGCTAAGGTCAAAGTCCAGACTCACTAATGCATCCTAACGACTATCAGTTAGACATACTAATGCAGACCTGGTTAGCTAAGACCACCGCTCTGATACCAACTGAAAGGACCCGTTCATATGCATTATAAATGATTCACAATAGTTGATTACATCACGAGGTATTTGACCTCTATATGATACATTTCACAAACATTGCATTCGTTTTTAAAAGACAAACTTTCTTTACATCGAAAGTTGACGGCATGCATACCATTTCATAATACATCCAATTATAATTGACTTAATGATAATCTTGATGAACACAATGACTCGAATGCAACGTCTTTCGAAATATGCCATGAGTGACCCCAAGTAATATCCTTAAAATGAGCTAATGCACAGCGGAATATTTCTTTAATATATGAGAATAAACATGCTTTAAAGTGTCAACCAAAAGGTTGGTGAGTTCATTAATTTATCAAAATTAATCATTTCCACCAATATAATAGACCACAAGATACTCATATTTTGAAAACAATCTGTGCAGGTCTACTCACTGCTGTAAAAATCATTCATATGAAGAACACCGGAACCTTTCAAAATAAACTCACCAACGGTAGCTAATGCGTCGTGCAATGCAAAAATTTCTCACCGAGGTAGTTAATACAATATAATTTCAATAACGTTAGCTAATGCGTCGTGCAATGCAAAATCATCTCACCGTAAATAATTTTACAACAGTAGCTAATGCTTCGTGCAATGCAAAAATTTCTCACCGAGGGTAGCTAAAGCGTCGTGCAATGCAAAATCATCTCACCGTTACTAACTACTAAATCGAACCATTTCGGTAGCTAATGTCGTGCAATGAAAAATCATCTCACCGATGGTAGCTAACACGGTAGCTAGTGCGTCGTGTAATGCAAAATCATCTCACCATTACTAATTACTAAATCGAACCATTTCGGTAGCTAATGCGTCATGCAATGCAAAATCATCTCACCGATGGACAATAATACAATCTTTATAGAAATTGAACCTCTGAATCCAAATAATTCTATCATAGAATGTAGTTTGAATACTTGTGTCTATTTCGTCAATCATTTATAAAAACAGTTCATGTATTCTCAGTTCAAAAATATATCTCAAAAGCATTTAATAAAACAGTTATAAAAACAGCGCATGTATTCTCAGTCCCAAAAATGTAAAGAGTAAAAGTAAATCAAATGAACTCACAATATTGTATTTCGTAGTAAATAAGCATATGATGGCATTGAACAAGTGCAAGGTTGGCTTCCGATTCACGAACCTATATTAATTATATATATTTATATGTTGGTCAATATTTGTCTAACAATTTAGGTTAGGTCATAGTGTACCACAATCCTAATGCTCGAGACTAATATGCAAAAGTCAACAAAAGTCATTTTGACCAAAATGACTTCCAAAATCTATACATGATTATTATATAGTTTAAATATAGTCATTTTATATATTTAAATATTTTTAACAGATTTTATTAGAGTAAATAATATAATTCATTTATTAATAAATAAAATTTTATATTAAAATTTATATAATAAAAATATACTTATATATATATAAAGTAATAAAATTTATAAAGTTCATTTAATATCATAAAAATAATATGATAGGTATTGTTAATGTAATTATATTATACGTAGTAAAATATCTTTGTATCACATATTTATTTGATAAAATAATATCGATAATAACAATAGTACGTAAAAATTGTAGTATTTTGTAATAATAATTATTATTATACTACTAATAATAATAAAAATAACAATATCTATATTTACTATAAATGATATTATGATAAAATGATAATTTTTATTAAAATGATAATAATAATGATATTTTATATTAACAATGATATTCCTATAAATAATAATTTTTGTAAAAAATGATAGTTTTAATATTAATAATACTTTTAATAATAATGATGATAAAAATAATGAAGACGATATTTTTATCTAAATCAATACCTTTCAATATTTTAATTTCATCATGATACTTATACTCATTATTTCCTAATCAATTTGTTAATAGCTTTTAGTCATCTTTTATATCGCGTTCATAATAATGATAATAATAGTAATCATAATAATTAGATGTTACTAATATTAGTTTTAATTATAATAATAGTAATACTAATAAATATTATGATAATATTAATGATAATACTAATAACTATTTTAATGATAATAATAATAATAATAATACTAATTATTATAACCTTAATGATAATAACGATAGTAATAAAAATAACAATTTTTAATGATAATACCGTTTATTAATAACGATAATGATAATAATAATAATAATAATAATAATAATAATAATAATAATAATAATAATAATAATAATAATAATAATAATAATAATAATAATTAGATAATAATTATAACGACGATAATAACGACGATATTAATAATAATCATTTTAACAATAAATATACTAAAAGTAATAATAATTCAGTTGACTATATCTTTTAATCCGTTCATCGAAATCACACGGGTTCTAAATGAAAAGTTATTAATTTTTCGCCAGCTTTCCAACGACATGCATATCCTATACCTTATCTCAGTAACATATGTATCAAACTTATGATTCATCAAAACTATCTAACGACTAAATTAAACATACATGCATGCGTAATCGTATCTACTCGAGCACTAGTCAGTGATACACTAATAATATATAAAAGTTAAGTTATGTGTGCTCACGTATCAATATTGAGATTCAATATTGCAGGAAAGTACGTAGACGCAACGGAGATGATAAATACTAGATTGACTTCGCGAGCATACCCTCAATTATACCCATAACCTCCATAGCTATAACCCATAATCTCCTTAGCTCTATCCCTCTCGAAAAACCCATTTTGAAAATAACTCGCCCATGACCTCGTCGTAGTATTTTATGTATAATACAAATAATAGTACTACTAATAATAATAATACGATTAATAATAATATTAATCTTAATAATAATAATTTTAATTATGATATATATATAGGGAGTACGAGAGACAGAAGAATGAAAAAAATGAATTTATAAACTGAAAACCCGTCGAGCTTTAAACATGTTTTGGACAACCACAACCCATGCGATCGCATGAGGTTTGTGGTGTTAATTCATGCGATTGCATGATCACATCTAACAGATGGTATCCATTTCAATTCCTTGCCGACACTCGTTTAATTATATATATATATATATATATATATATATATATATATATATATATATATATATATATATATATATATATATAATTTATCTAACTAATTATATATTATATTATATTTATAATCATAGTTGAATTATAATTTTTGTTCTAATGACTTGTACGTTGACACACGACCTATGTGCCGGTTCCCGTTAACCGAATGCATATTCGTACGGTTAGAAAACTAGCACTTTACATTTCATGACTCGTACCCTTATCAAAATATAGACTAAAATCATTGGTAATTATATTACTCAAAGTGTAACTTATACATTTGATTGTTTTGGTCATTTGCTTCTATAAATCAATTTCTCGTTGTTTATTAAAATATATTCAATAATATCTATATAATGTTACTTAAATCAAAAAGTTTTATAATTATATTAATGTTACTTTGTAATATATATATATATATATATATATATATATATATATATATATATATATATATATATATATATATATATATATATTCATATCTTTATTTAGGAATATAATATATATATATATATATATATATATATATATATATATATATATATATATATATATATATATATATATATATATATATATTTGGAATATTTATTATAATATTTAGTTTTCCAAAAACTAGTTATATTTATAATTTAAATTCGTTTAAATAATAGAAGTTATTATATCAAATAATGTTTTGAGTAATACGAAAACTAATTAATTTACCAAGGGTCACGAGGCAATCACTGTAAAGTATGCTTTTGAAATTTAATCGAGAATCTCCACTAACTTTTGACTAACTCTCATTAATGACATTTTTTGTTAATTACTTTACCAAATATTCCGAATACTGATAAAAAGGACAGATTTCTTAAATCATTGTGGACCTCATTACGGAGATCTGTAATCTAAACACAATGTACCTGATGACTCAATCATTTGGTATCATCTTTTACTTCCGTCGATAATTATATTAAAACAAGTACGTTCATTTAAAGTATTATACGTTTAATACTTTGTTAATATTCTCAAGTTATAATATATATATATATATATATATATATATATATATATATATATATATAATCATATTCATTCATATAATGGTTCGTGAATCGTCGGAATTTGGTCGAGGTTAAATGATTGTATGAACATAGTTTAAAATTCTTTGTGATTTAACTTAACAACTTTGCTTATCGTGTCGGAATAATATAAAGATGAAGTTTAAATTTGGTCGGAAATTTCCGTGTTGTCACACAAATAAGGAGCTTCGAATGGATCTTGTGTCGGGCAAAGATTCGAAACTTAGACTGGTTGCAATGGCTTTCGAATCCGTGCAATATCGATAATCACAGATAATAGTCTACTATTGAAAGTTCCTTTCTTCTTCTAGCAATAGTTTCCAGCTTTTGTTAATATGTTAGTTAGTTTTTCCGAATACGCCCATTCTCCTCTCATGCATGGGCTTTGGTTGTTTCTCCTTTGGTTTTATAATTATATGCTGGCTTATCTAAAAAAAAAATATCAAAAAAATCAAGTTACCTTTTAATTAAAAGGGAAACACTTTTTTGAGAGAAGAGTGAAGTAAAATTTTTTTAATTTTTTTTAATTTTTTTGACATGCATTAAGATCACGTGAAAATATGAACATTTAAAAAATACACTTTGTGATAAATATTATTATTTTGACCAGAAAACGCTCGAAGAAATAACATTCATTGATAATGTTAAAACGGATAACATTCATCGTGATACATGTTATTATTCGAGCGTTTTTTTAAGGTTTAGAAATGAGAGTTTAGAAATTAAGGTTTGGAAATTAGGGTTTGGAGTTTAGATTTAGGGTTAAGATTGAGTTTTTAACACCAATGTTTTGGAGTTTAGGGTTTATGGTTTAGGGACTAAACCCAAAACACTAAACCCTAAATTCTAAATCGGGCTAAATTTAAAAAAAAAAATCATAGAAGATGAAAAAAACGTTCAAAAAATAACATGCATCACGATGAATCTTATTAGGAATAACATTCATCAATGAATGTAATTTCTTCGAGCGTTTTCCGGTCACGATAAGATCATTTATCACAAAGTGTTTTTTTTTTAATGTTTGTATATTCACTTAATATTAATGTATGTGAATTTTTTTTAAAAGAAACGAAAAAAAATTTACTCCCCCATTCTCCTAAAAAAAGTGTTTCTCTCTTGATATCCGTGTATGTGTGTGTGTGTCAAATTGTTATTGGGCACCACAATCCATCGCCTATTGAAGATATCGTTGATTTTGTAATTGACGTTATCGATGCGTCAAAACTAACGCGGCGTAACAAGCATCGAATGGTGTTATAATTGCCAACATGGATTTGACGGAAGAAATTACGTTGCTTAAGGACTAAGTAGTGGTCTTATAGGATCTTGAGACCATTTACAATGGTTCAATAAGAGCATTTAGCATGAGGTGACAATCAAAACACTCAAAATGCCTTTTACTGGGCGTTTTTGTATGTGAAGTGTTTAGCAACTTTGAACGGAGATAAGCAATCGTGTTTCAACTATTTTATGTATTCATTTTAAAATCTTTTACAACCTCTTCAACCAACTTTAAATGTTATCTTTACACATCATGTCGGCGGATCTAAGTTTCGTAGTCACTGGTATCACTAGTTAAAAGTCCCCAAAAAATTACACTATCTAGTGGTGTCAGACACAAAAAATTACACTATCCAATGGTATCACTAGTTAAAAATCTCGAAAATTTTCCACTGCATTGCGTTTTCCAGTGGTAGCCTGTGCTACCACTGGATCTAAGATAGATCCGCCCTTGACATCATCTACAAATCTCTTTCACAATACTCCTATTGTATCCTTTTACCGTTATCACGTGATCGACACTTATCTCACCCGAAAATCACCACACCATAGTCACCATAGTTACTAGTTTGATAATTGGTAAGAGATGTATATTTCAGATTGTATGAGGATAAATATTTTAAATTGTAATACATTTACTTATAGTTTGTGTATTTAATAAAATTGACTTTTTTGTTTGGACGTAACTTTATCTTATAATGTTTAACTAGTTTATAACACATAATTTAACAAGTAATTAAAACTTAGTAATAATTAATAATAAATACTATTAATAAAAATTAAAATAATATGGATAAATAAAAAGTAATTATTTTGCGTTGCCAATTAACAAATCAATATCTAAAATTCAAATCAATGTTGGATTTAAACAGCAAAAAATAAGATAGTATAATCTAAATTAAAGATCGAAATTGAGCTTGGAGTAGGCAAAACTTTTGCAACCTTATGAAAATCCTCAAATGTTTTGAGAATGCTTCGGGTCTTAAGATAAATTTCCATAAGAGTCTTATTTACGGTTTGGGGGTGATAAAAGATGAAATTGAGTGTATGGCTTGTCGGGTTGGTTGCAAAGTTGGAGAATTCCCATTCACCTACCTCGGTTTACCAATAGGTAGAAACATGAACAAAGCGGAAAATTGGGATCCCGTGGTCGAAAAATTCAACTCTAAACTTGCGGATTGGAAAGCTAAAACGATTTCTTATGGTGGACGGCTTACGCTAGTTAAATCGGTTCTTAGTATCACTTTACTATTTCTCTCTATTCCGTGCCCCGATGAGTGTTATCAAAAAACTTGAGTGTATTAGGCATAATTTTTTTTGGGGCGGGACGGGTGATCGCGCAAAATTGGTGTGGATTAAGTGGAATGACACTTTGTTGCCTTATTAGGAGGGGGGTCTTAACATTGGATCTTTACGGGGGGAAAATCTAGCTCTTTTGGGGAGATGGTTTTGGCGGGCCAAAACCGAACCTTTTTCACTTTGGGTTAATGTTATTAAAAGCATTCATGGGTCTAATGGTCTACTCCCACCTTCGGGTCCTCCAAACCCGCAAGGCAAGAGTGGAATTTGGTTGAATATTTTACGTGCAGGGTACGCTTTAGAGAAGACGGGTCTAAACTTCGCAAATTCTTTCGCAAAGTTGATTGGTAATGGTGCAAATACGCTATTCTGGAACGATACCTGGCTTTTCGACATCCCAATTAAAGAGAAACTCAAGAGGCTGTTCTAATTAGAATCCAACCAAGGTGCAACCGTTCATGATAGAGTCATTTGGAGCGAGCATTCTTATACCACTGACTGGAGCTGGATCCGAGAGTTATCAGGACGCACGAAGGCTGAATTTGATTCCTTAATTCATGCACTAAACTCGTATGTAAAGCAAGACAAGACTACGGACTCGTGGAGCTGGAATTTATCACCAAATGGTAAGTTCACTACTAAAGAATTATCGAGACTTGTTGACGAAATAATTATTGACAGCGGAAGGGCAGGTCCAGAAACACTAAAAAATCATCTTCATATGGAGGGTTCTGAAGCGGAGGATACCGGTCCGTACCAAACTTGACAAAAGAGGTATCGACCTTAACTCTGTTAGGTGCCCTTTATGTGACGATGATGTGGAAACCATTGAACACTCCTTAATTTTCTGCAAATACGCGTTCGACATTTGGGATAAAATCTATAAATGGTGGGGGCTTGGGTCAAATACAAACCTAGGGATTAATGAAGCATTTCGAGGTAACTGCAACCATCCCCTGTCCACATTTGGCTCGAGTGTTTGGCAAGCGATAGATTGGATATGTGCCTACTTTATATGGAAAAATAGCAATCAAAAAGTCTTTCAAAACGTTTGTTGGAGCGGGCCGACGGTTTTGATGGAAATTCAACTTAGATCTTTCGAGTGGATCTCAAACCAGGTCAAGAATAGGAAGTTCGATTGGTTAGTTTGGATCACGGATTCGAGGTCCTGTTTGGTTTAACATGTCGAGTTTAGTTGCCTCCTCAGCAACATTGTGATGTTCCTGTAATTTTTGCGTGTCACATTGCCATATCGGATGTAATTTGTTCGAGTTTTCGCTGATGTTTTTCTTCTCTCGTGTCCAGTTTGTAAGGGCTGGGTCTCCCTGATGACCCATCTTTCTTCGTGGTTAGAATTTGATTGGCGTTTCGAAAAAAAAATTAAAGATCGAAATTCAAATCTATAAAGTCATCTATCGAATCTAATTTTTAACTTATTTTTATTATCTATAAAAAAAGTTATAACTATGTAAGAGTCGGAGCTCAGTCTAAGCTTCTATTTCGTATTCTAAACATCATCACCGATCCATACAATTCGTACAGTAGCTGTTATATTTACTATTTTTGATCAAAAACCTCAGTATCATATTTACACAATAGAATCTGAAATTTATTAATCTACCAGGTACCTTAACATCATAACAACCTTCGACAACCATTAAACTGAAGGGAAAATAAATCACAACAGGCAATCTACAAAGCGAAAACTAACACGTTTGACAAACATTTCCCGACCCGTATGAACCCGTGAGGAAACTAACAAATAAGGTATACCACAATCACCACAAATTAGCCCCAATTCTGTCCCAAATCCACAAATACGAAATAATCAAGCACACACAATACACACGAGACTTTTTACGTGAAAAACCTCTCAAAATCGAGAGTAAAAACCACGGGACTCGTAAGCCACTTAATGTTCCACTATCATCAACAAGAGAGCAATACAATAATCCTTCTCTAGCTCAACTAGAGGTATACAACATCATCATACTCTTGAATAACAATAATCAACAAGTATATGAAATAATTAAAGACAAAAGATGAACAACACTACCCCAAAAAAACTGCTACTGACCCAGCAGCGAAATCACAAGCTACAGACCTTTTTAGACGAATTCAACGGTTGAAAATGTTGGCACTGATGTCAGGAAGACACAGCCCAAATATCGTGAAGATTCAACGGTCGGATCTCCGGGGATCGTCTCTTTTCTGGCCTGCTGTCACTGTAAACGGGAAAAGTGTTTTTCACTCTTTTTCTTGATCTCTATCTGATCTCTCTCTCTCTCATATGAATTGAATACAACTGCACTTGATTTGAATTAAGATGCCTCTGATGGTTGACCAAGTCAAACAACTATTGGGCCTAATTTTGTTGGGCTTGGGCTTGGATAACTTCCACATAAATGGAAACAAATAAAACCCAACAAATCTTCCCCTTTCCAATTATGAGGAAGAGTTTGCCATTCCGGCGATCGAGCAACATACCTTGAGCTTCTCACTTGCTAAAGCCTTTGTGAACATGTCGGAACAATTATCATCGGTATGAACTTTATCAAGTTCAAACAAACCATTTTCAAGACGTTCTCTAATCCAATGATACCGCACATCAATATATTTTGTCCGCTTATGATACATAGAATTTCTAGCCAAATGAATCGCACTCTCATATCACAAAGAACCACATATCATGATTGCTTAAACCCAAGGTCTTGTAGAAACCTTTTCATCCACAATAGTTCTTTGCACGCTTCTGTTGCTGCCATATATTCAGCCTCGATTGTAGACAATGCAACACACTTTTGTAACCTTGATTGCCATGAAATTGCTCCCCCTGCAAAGGTCATCAAATATCCAGAAGTGGATTTCATGTTATCTTTGTTTCCTGCCATATCTGAGTCTGTATAATCACCAAGCATCGGCTCTCCATTTCTAAATGTGATACCCAACTTTGAAGTACCTCGTAAGTATCTCATAATCCATTTAACTGCTTCCCAATGCTTCTTACCCGGATTTGACATAAACCGATTAACAACACCTACCACATGAGCTATATCAGGCCTAGTACACACCATAGCATACATCAAGCTTCCAACCGCTGAAGCATATGGAACTTTGTCCATCTCCTCAACATCCTCCTTTGAAGTAGGGCAATCTCTATCTGTTAGCTTAAAGTTGTTAGTAAGAGGGGAACTAACCACTTTAGCATTCTCCATGTTGAATCTACTAAGCACCTTTTCAATGTATTGCTCTTGTGATATATGTAATGTCTTAGCACCTCTATCTCTAGAAATCCGAATGCCAAGAATCTGTTTTGCTGGCCCCAAGTCTTTCATAGCAAAAGACTTGCTCAATTCTCGCTTCAACTGCGCAATTCTTTTAATATTTTTACCAACAATCAACATATCATCAACGTATAACAACAATATGATGAAATCATCATCACCAAATCTCTAAAAGAAAACACAATGATCTGAAGTTGTCTTTCGGTAGCCTTGCTTTCCTATAACCGACTCAAACTTCTTATACCACTGTCTCGGTGCTTGCTTCAACCCATATAGACTTTTCTGAAGTCTACAAACATAATTTTCTTTACCCTTAACCCGAAAACCTTCAGGTTGCATCATGTAGATTTCCTTATCCAAATCACCGTGAAGAAAAGCAGTTTTGACATCCATCTGTTCAACCTCAAGATCAAGACTAGCAGTAACCCAAGAACTACTCGAATAGATCCCATATTCACGACCGGAGAGAAAATCTCATCAAAATCAATACCCTTTTTCTGGCTGAATCCTTTAACAACTAACCTATCTTTGTACCTTGGTTGTGAAGTAAGCTCATCTGTCTTCACTTTGAACACCCATTTGTTTCTCAAAGCTCTCTTGCCTTTAGCTAACTTCACCAACTCATAAGTATTGTTCTCATGTAAGGAATTCATCTCATCTTGCATGACTTCACCCCACTCTTTCTTATGCTCATCTTTCATAGCTTCTGCATAACACTCTGGCTCTCCCCCATCAGTGAGTAATACATACTCATCAGCAAAATATCTAATAGAAGGATGACGGTCTCGGGTAGACCGCCTAAGTGGGACAAACGGGGGCACATCTGGTACTGAAATCTCTACCTGCTCTGGAGCATAATCATCATCAGTACCATGTTCATCATTATGAACATCATCTCCAACATGTTGTGAAGTAACTGGATCCAAATCAACAAGATCAGCACTAGGTTGAGGAACTAAATCTGTCTTATCAATATCTTTTAACATCTGATCTTCTGTAAACACAATATCTCGGCTTCGTACGAGTTTCTTCTGAACTGGATCATATAACCTGTACCCAAAATCATCTTCACCATAACCTAGGAATACACATGGCTTAGTCTTCATATCAAGCTTTGACCTAACATCTTTGGGAACATGAACAAATGCTTTACATCCAAAGACTCGTAAATGACAGTAAGAAACATCTTTGTCGCTCCAAACACTGTTAGGAACATCAAAATGCAAAGGTACACAAGGGGTTAGATTAATAATATGAACTGCAGTATTTAAAGTCTCACCCCAAAAGGAATCGGATAACCCTGCATGTGAAAGCAAACATCTAACTCTCTCAACCAAAGTTCTGTTCATCCTCTCTGCTAAGCCATTCAACTGAGGTGTCTTTAGTGGAGTCTTTTGATGCCGAATACCATTCTCCTTACAATAAGCATCAAAGCTCCCAATGTATTCACCGCCATTATCAGTCCGAATACACTTGAGCTTCTTCCCCGTTTGCCTTTAAACTAGTGCATGAAATTCCTTAAACTTTTCAAATACTTGATCCTTTGACTTTAAGGTATAAACCCACACCTTCCTGGAATGATCATCGATGAATGTAACAAAGTAGGAACATCCACCAAGTGTCCTAGTCTTCATAGGCCCACATACATCCGAATGTACTAGATCAAGTACGTTCTCCATTCGAAAAGGAGAATGACTCTTAAACACAACTCTGGTCTGTTTCCCTGCCAAACAGTGAGAACACTTACTGAAATTAATATCACTAACACCCAAAAACACATTCTTCTTAAATAAGATAGACATCCCTTTTTCACTTATGTGGCCAAGTCTTTTATGCCACAACTCGGTAGAATCAACATTGTCCACTGCGTTAACAATGTTCTGGATGATCTTTGGACACGTTATGTATAATCTTGAGTCTTTCTTGCCTCTTCCCACTATCATAGAACCAAGAGTTAGTTTCCAAATACCATTACCAAAACCGTTATAATAACCATCATCATCAAGAATGCCTGTTGAAATAACATTAAGTCTCATATCCGGAACATGTTTTACATTATGCAAAACTAACTCCATTCCCGTGTCAAATTTCAAACAAACATCTCCAATACCAACGATCTTTGATAATCCAGAATTACCCATCCTAGCAAATCCATAGTCACCTGGAGTGTAAGATGAGAAGCTATCTCTACATATTGCAACATGACATGTAGCATCACTATCAACAATTCAACTCGTGTCATCATGAGTAAGATTGATCATATCATAATCAATACAAACAAAGAACTCATCCGTGATGGCGTTAACTTCAACCTTATCATCATCACCACCATCACTTTTCTTTTGTTTATTCTTGTCATATGCCTTTTTCTTCTTATTTTTTAACTGTGGACAATACCACTTTGTGTGCCCTTTTTCACGACAATGATAGCACTCAACATTAGAAAACTTTCCTTTTCTTGAGCTACTACGATTCTTGCCTCTTTTACCATGACCTCTACTATGACTTCTCCCCCGCATTTCTGTGACCAAGATATCTGACTGTGAAGAGGAACCTTGTGACTTTCTTCTCATCTCTTCATTCAAAATACTACCCTTAGCTAATTCCATGGTGATAATACCATTTGGTGCAGAGTTGGACAAAGATGTCCTAAAAATCTCCCAAGAGTCCGGTAATGTACCAAGTAACCAGAGACCTTGAACCTCATCCTCAAACTTGATACCCATTCCTGCAAGCTGATTAATAATACCCTGATATGCATTTAGGTGATCTGTAATAGGAGTCCCATCATGATACTTTAAACCCATCAACTGTTTAATTAAGAACAACTTGTTATTCCCATTCTTTCGTTCATATAACTGTTCAAGCTTTTTCCATAAGGCTTTAGCATCAGTCTCCCCAGTAATATGGTTCACTACATTATCATCAACCCACCGCCGAATATACCCACATACCTGTCTATGAAAAATTTTCCATTGAGCTTCAGACTTACCCTCAGGCATACTCTCAGTAAAAATAGGTAAATAATAATCTTTCACATAAAGAAGATCCTCCATTTTACCTTTCCAAACATGATAATTTGAACCATTTAAACTAACCATCTTACTTGTATTAGCTTTCATCTTTCACACAAGTCAATCAAATAACCTTAAGCTCTAGATACCAATTTGAATGGAAAATAAATCACAACAGGCAATCTACAAAGCGGAAACTAACCCGTTTGACAAACATTTTTCGACCCGTATGAACCCGTGAGGAAACTAACAAATAAGGTATACCACAATCACCACAAATCAGCCCCAATTCTGTCCCAAATCAGCAAATATGAAATAATCAAGCACACACAATACACACGAGACTTTTTACGTGGAAAACCTCTCAAAATCGAGAGTAAAAACTACGGGACTCGTAAGCCACTTAATGTTCCACTATCATCAACAAGAGAGCAATACAATAATCCTTCTAGCTCAACTAGAGGTATACACCATCATCATACTCTTGAACAACAATAATCAACAAGTATATGAAATAATTAAAGGCAAAAGATGAACAACACTATCCTAAAAAAACTGCTACTGACCCAGCAGTGAAATCACGAGCTACAGGCCTTTTTAAATGAATTCAATGGTTGAAAATGTTGAAACTGATGTCAGGATGACACAACCCAAATATCGTGAAGATTCAACGGTCGGATCTCCGGAGATCGTATCTTTTCTGGCCTGCTGTCACTGTAGACGGGAAAAGTGTTTTTCACTCTTTTTCTTGATCTCTATCTGATCTCTCTCTCTCTCTCTCTCTCTCTCGTATGAATTGAATACAGCTGCACTTGATTTGAATTAAGATGCCTCTGTTGGTTAACCAAGTCAAACAACCATTAGACCTAATTTTGTTGGGCTTGGGCTTGGATAACTTCCACATAAATGGAAACAAATAAAACCCAACATAAACCTCACTAGTATTGGCCGGAATTCAAAATTATTTAATCAAAAAGTGAAACGAGAGGTGTTGAGTTTCATAGAGCATTTCAGGTTGTTTAAGCGAAAACTAAAAATGGTGAAGTGTTACAAATGATCCAGGGAAGTTAGACGAAGCATAAATTGCAACTGAGAACATGTTATATTAGTGTTTTTGATTGATTCGTGCTTGAAAAGGTTCTAGGATCAATTAGAATTAATTTCATCTATTATATTCGAGCTCCTCATCTGTACGTACGAAAGTAGCTTATACTAAACAAAATTATTTCCATTTGTGCGAACCACGGTACATCCGTGCGAACCAAAGGTTTTTATCCGCACCAACGAAAAATTATTTCGAACCAAAAGTATTAATATTTTTTTCTCACATTCTTTCATTGGGGCGAATCATTCATTCATTTGTACGCATCAAACTTTCATTCGTACGGATCATTCTTTCATATGAAAACTTTCGCAAACTTTTAAAATGATAAAAAAAGATTCGCTTGCTCTCAGTACGGATTCAAGGACATCGATACTGTTCAAAGAGGTTTCTACTTGTGGACATCTAGGTTCCTGAATTTCCTAGACTCATTAACGCGGAAAGTATATTATGGAATCAAAGAAGTTGCCCAATAAAGCACACCACCCGGGTTCAATATTTGGAAAGCCAAATTGTTCAAAAAGGGAATGTGACTAGAGGGTGCGCATAATGCGCAATTCACCCGGTACCAGGTCTCGCGCTCGAGAGGCTTGATTACCCGAGGTTTTATCTTCTATGGGGGAGCCAATGTGCTCGTTCATAGGAGGGTTTCCTTGCTTACCCGGAAAAAAAAACGGGTTATCACCTAAGTAGAATCAGAGTGGAATTGAAATCGAACTCGAGTTTGATAAATTGAGTACTCAATAAATGAATCGTGTCATAAGAGACCTGAAACTGATATTGTATCTTTTACAATCTCTAACTCATGATGTCTTCCAAGACATTGACAGTTATGAGTCCGAAAAGGAAATTCGGTTGAACTGGTTGAAATGTCCCGTTCTTATTGATTAAAAACGTTCCATATTAATTGATTTCGTTGCGAGGTTTTGACCTCTATATGAGACGTTTTTCAAAGACTGCATTCATTTTTAAAACAAACCATAACCTTTATTTCATAAATAAAGGTTTAAAAAGCTTTACGTAGATTATCAAATAATGATAATCTAAAATATCCTGTTTACACACGACCATTACATAATGGTTTACAATACAAATATGTTACATCGAAATCAGTTTCTTGAATGCAGTTTTTACACAATATCATACAAATATGGACTCCAAATCTTGTCCTTATTTTAGTTTGCAACAGCGGAAGCTCTTAGTATTCACCTGAGAATAAACATGCTTTAAACGTCAACAAAAATGTTGGTGAGTTATAGGTTTAACCTATATATATCAAATCGAAACAATAGACCACAAGATTTCATATTTCAATACACATCCCATACATAGAGATAAAAATCATTCATATGGTGAACACCTGGTAACCGACAATAACAAGATGCATATATAAGAATATCCCCATCATTCCGGGACACCCTTCGGATATGATATAAATTTCGAAGTACTAAAGCATCCGGTACTTTGGATGGGGTTTGTTAGGCCCAATAGATCTATCTTTAGGATTCGCGTCAATTAGGGTGTCTGTTCCCTAATTCTTAGATTACCAGACTTAATAAAAAGGGGCATATTCGATTTCAATAATTCAACCATAGAATGTAGTTTCACGTACTTGTGTCTATTTTGTAAATCATTTATAAAACCTGCATGTATTCTCATCCCAAAAATATTAGATTTTAAAAGTGGGACTATAACTCACTTTCACAGATTTTTACTTCGTCGGGAAGTAAGACTTGGCCACTGGTTGATTCACGAACCTATAACAATATATACATATATATCAAAGTATGTTCAAAATATATTTACAACACTTTTAATATATTTTGATGTTTTAAGTTTATTAAGTCAGCTGTCCTCGTTAGTAACCTACAACTAGTTGTCCACAGTTAGATGTACAGAAATAAATCGATAAATATTATCTTGAATCAATCCACGACCCAGTGTATACGTATCTCAGTATTGATCACAACTCAAACTATATATATTTTGGAATCAACCTCAACCCTGTATAGCTAACTCCAACATTCACATATAGAGTGTCTATGGTTGTTCCGAAATATATATAGATGTGTCGACATGATAGGTCGAAACATTGTATACGTGTCTATGGTATCTCAAGATTACATAATATACAATACAAGTTGATTAAGTTATGGTTGGAATAGATTTGTTACCAATTTTCACGTAGCTAAAATGAGAAAAATTATCCAATCTTGTTTTACCCATAACTTCTTCATTTTAAATCCGTTTTGAGTGAATCAAATTGCTATGGTTTCATATTGAACTCTATTTTATGAATCTAAACAGAAAAAATATAGGTTTATAGTCGGAAAAATAAGTTACAAGTCGTTTTTGTAAAGGCAGTCATTTCAGTCGAAAGAACGACGTCTAGATGACCATTTTAGAAAACATACTTCCACTTTGAGTTTAACCATAATTTTTGGATATAGTTTCATGTTCATAATAAAAATCATTTTCTCAGAATAACAACTTTTAAATCAAAGTTTATCATAGTTTTTAATTAACTAACCCAAAACAGCCCGCGGTGTTACTACGACGGCGTAAATCCGGTTTTACGGTGTTTTTCGTGTTTCCAGGTTTTAAATCATTAAGTTAGCATATCATATAGATATAGAACATGTGTTTAGTTGATTTTAAAAGTCAAGTTAGAAGGATTAACTTTTGTTTGCTAACAAGTTTAGAATTAACTAAACTATGTTCTAGTGATTACAAGTTTAAACCTTCGAATAAGATAGCTTTATATGTATGAATCGAATGATGTTATGAACATCATTACTACCTTAATTTCCTTGGATAAACCTACTGGAAAAGAGAAAAATGGATCTAGCTTCAATGGATCCTTGGATGGCTCGAAGTTCTTGAAGCAGAATCATGACACGAAAACAAGTTCAAGTAAGATCATCACTTGAAATAAGATTGTTATAGTTATAGAAATTGAACCAAAGTTTGAATATGAATATTACCTTGTATTAGAATGATAACCTACTGTAAGAAACAAAGATTTCTTGAGGTTGGATGATCACCTTACAAGATTGGAAGTGAGCTAGCAAACTTGAAAGTATTCTTGATTTTATGAAACTAGAACTTTTGGAATTTATGAAGAACACTTAGAACTTGAAAATAGAACTTGAGAGAGATCAATTAGATGAAGAAAATTGAAGAATGAAAGTGTTTGTAGGTGTTTTTGGTCGTTGGTGTATGGATTAGATATAAAGGATATGTAATTTTGTTTTCATGTAAATAAGTCATGAATGATTACTCATATTTTTGTAATTTTATGAGATATTTCATGCTAGTTACCAAATGATGGTTCCCACATGTGTTAGGTGACTCACATGGGCTTCTAAGAGCTGATCATTGGAGTGTATATACCAATAGTACATACATCTAAAAGCTGTGTATTGTACGAGTACGAATACGGGTGCATACGAGTAGAATTGTTGATGAAACTGAACAAGGATGTAATTGTAAGCATTTTTGTTAAGTAGAAGTATTTTGATAAGTGTATTGAAGTCTTTCAAAAGTGTATAAATACATATTAAAACACTACATGTATATACATTTTAACTGAGTCGTTAAGTCATCGTTAGTCGTTACATGTAAATGTTGTTTTGAAACCTTTAGGTTAACGATCTTGTTAAATGTTGTTAACCCAATGTTTATAATATCAAAAGAGATTTTAAATTATTATATTATCATGATATTATGATGTACGAATATCTCTTAATATGATATATATACATTAAATGTCGTTACAACGATAATCGTTACATATATGTCTCGTTTCAAAATCATTAAGTTAGTAGTCTTGTTTTTACATATGTAGTTAATTGTTAATATACTTAATGATATGTTTAATTATCATAATATAATGTTAACTATATATATAACCATATATATGTCATCATATAGTTTTTACAAGTTTTAACGTTCGTGAATCACCGGTCAACTTGGGTGGTCAATTGTCTATGTGAAACCTATTTCAATTAATCAAGTCTTAACAAGTTTGATTGCTTAACATGTTGGAAACATTTAATCATGTAAATATCAATATCAATTAATATATATAAACATGGAAAAGTTCGGGTCACTACAGTACCTACCCGTTAAATAAATTTCGTCCCGAAATTTTAAGCTGTTGAAGGTGTTGACGAATCTTCTGGAAATAGATGCGGGTATTTCTTCTTCATCTGATCTTCATGCTCCCAGGTGAACTCGGGTCCTCTACGAGCATTCCATCGAACCTTAACAATTGGTATCTTGTTTTGCTTAAGTCTTTTAACCTCACGATCCATTATTTCGACGGGTTCTTCGATGAATTGGAGTTTTTCGTTGATTTGGATTTCATCTAACGGAATAGTGAGATCTTCTTTAGCAAAACATTTCTTCAAATTCGAGACGTGGAAAGTGTTATGTACAGCCGCGAGTTGTTGAGGTAACTCAAGTCGGTAAGCTACTGGTCCGACACGATCAATAATCTTGAATGGTCCAATATACCTTGGATTTAATTTCCCTCGTTTACCAAATCGAACAACGCCTTTCCAAGGTGCAACTTTAAGCATGACCATCTCTCCAATTTCAAATTCTATATCTTTTCTTTTAATGTCAGCGTAGCTCTTTTGTCGACTTTGGGCGGTTTCAACCGTTGTTGAATTTGGATGATCTTCTCGGTAGTTTCTTGTATAATCTCCGGACCCGTAATCTGTCTATCCCCCACTTCACTCCAACAAATCGGAGACCTACACTTTCTACCATAAAGTGCTTCAAACGGCGCCATCTCAATGCTTGAATGGTAGCTGTTGTTGTAGGAAAATTCTGCTAACGGTAGATGTCAATCCCAACTGTTTCCGAAATCAATAACACATGCTTGTAGCATGTCTTCAAGCGTTCGTATCGTCCTTTCGCTCTGCCCATAAGTTTATGGATGATAGGTAGTACTCATGTCTAGACGAGTTCCTAATGCTTGCTGTAATGTCTGCCAGAATCTTGAAATAAATCTGCCATCCCTATCAGAGATAATAGAGATTGGTATTCCATGTCTAGAGATGACTTCCTTCAAATACAGTCGTGCTAACTTCTCCATCTTGTCATCTTCTCTTATTGGCAGGAAGTGTGCTGATTTGGTGAGACGATTAACTATTACCCAAATAGTATCAAAACCACTTGCAGTCCTTGGCAATTTAGTGATGAAATCCATGGTAATGTTTTCCCATTTCCATTCTGGGATTTCGGGTTGTTGAAGTAGACCTGATGGTTTCTGATGCTCAGCTTTGACCTTAGAACACGTCAAACATTCTCCTACGTATTTAGCAACATCGGCTTTCATACCCGGCCACCAAAAATATTTCTTGAGATCCTTGTACATCTTCCCCGTTCCAGGATGTATTGAGTATCTGGTTTTATGAGCTTCTCTAAGTACCATTTCTCTCATATCTCCAAATTTTGGTACCCAAATCCTTTCAGCCCTATACCGGGTTCCGTCTTCCCGAATATTAAGATGCTTCTCCGATCCTTTGTGTATTTCATCCTTTAAATTTCCCTCTTTTAAAACTCCTTGTTGCACCTCCTTTATTTGAGTAGTAAGGTTATTATGAATCATTATATTCATAGATTTTACTCGAATGGGTTCTCTGTCCTTCCTGCTCAAGGCATCGGCTACCATATTTGCCTTCCCCGGGTGGTAACGAATCTCAAAGTCGTAATCATTCAATAATTCAATCCACCTACGCTGCCTCATATTCAGTTGTTTCTGATTAAATATGTGTTGAAGACTTTTGTGGTCGGTATATATAATACTTTTGACCCCATATAAGTAGTGCCTCCAAGTCTTTAATGCAAAAACAACCGCGCCTAATTCCAAATCATGTGTCGTATAATTTTGTTCGTGAATCTTCAATTGTCTAGACGCATAAGCAATCACCTTCGTTCGTTGCATTAATACACAACCGAGACCTTGCTTTGATGCGTCACAACAAATCACAAAATCATCATTCCCTTCAGGCAATGACAATATAGGTGCTGTAGTTAGCTTTTTCTTCAATAACTGAAACGCTTTCTCTTGTTCATCATTCCATTCAAATTTCTTCCCTTTATGCGTTAATGCAGTCAAGGGTTTTGCTATTCTGGAAAAGTCTTGGATGAACCTTCTGTAGTAACCAGCTAGTTCTAAAAACTGGCGTATGTGTTTCGGAGTTTTCGGGGTTTCCCACTTTTCAACAGTTTCTGTCTTTGCCGGATCCACCTTAATACCTTCTTTGTTCACTATGTGACCGAGGAATTGAACTTCTTCCAACCAAAATGCACACTTTGAAAACTTAGCGTACAATTCTTCCTTCCTCAATACTTCTAACACCTTTCTCAAATGTTCACCGTGTTCTTGGTCATTCTTTGAGTAAATAAGTATGTCATCAATGAAAACAATGACAAACTTGTCAAGGTATGGTCCACACACTCGGTTCATAAGGTCCATGAACACAGCTGTTGCATTAGTTAAACCAAACGGCATGACCATAAACTCGTAATGACCGTAACGTGTTCTGAAAGTAGTCTTTGGAATATCATCTTCTTTCACCCGCATTTGATGATACCCGGAACGTAAGTCAATCTTTGAATAAACAGACGAGCCTTGTAGTTGATCAAATAAGATGTCGATTCTCGGTAGTGGGTAGCTGTTCTTGATGGTAAGTTTGTTCAACTCTCGGTAGTCGATACACAACCTGAATGTACCATCTTTCTTCTTGACAAACAAAACAGGAGATCCCCACGGTGATGTGCTTGGTCGAATGAAACCACGCTCTAAAAGTTCTTGTAATTGGCTTTGCAGTTTTTTCATCTCGCTGGGTGCGAGTCTGTAAGGAGTACGAGCTATTGGTGCAGCTCCTGGTACAAGATCTATTTGAAATTCAACGGATCGATGTGGGGGTAATCCCGGTAATTCTTTCGGAAATACATCGGGAAATTCTTTTGCAATGGGAACATCATTGATGCACTTTTCTTCAGTTTGTACTTTCTCGACGTGTGCTAGAACAGCATAGCAACCTTTTCTTATTAGTTTTTGTGCCTTCAAATTACTAATAAGATGTAGCTTCGTGTTGCCCTTTTCTCCGTACACCATTAAGGGTTTTCCTTTTTCTCGTATAATGCGAATTGCATTTTTGTAAGAAACGATCTCTGCTTTCACTTCTTTCAACCAGTCCATACCGATTATCACATCAAAACTCCCTAACTCTACTGGTATCAAATCAATCTTAAATGTTTCGCTAACCAGTTTAATTTCTCGATTTCGACATATATTATCTGCTGAAATTAATTTACCATTTGCTAATTCGAGTAAAAATTTACTATCCAAAGGCGTCAATGGACAACTTAATTTAGCACAAAAATCTCTACTCATATAGCTTCTATCCGCACCCGAATCAAATAAAACATAAGCAGATTTATTGTCAATAAGAAACATACCCGTAACACGCTTCGGGTCTTCCTGTGCCTCTGCCGCATTAATATTGAAAACTCTTCCGCGGCCTTGTCCATTCGTGTTCTCCTGGTTCGGGCAATTTCTAATAATGTGGCCCGGTTTTCCACATTTATAACAAACTACATTGGCATAACTTGCTCCGACACTACTTGCTCCGCCATTACTCGTTCCGACACCATTTGTTCCTTTCGTTCTATTAACCCCTGGTCCGTAGACCTCACACTTTACCGCGCTATGACCATTTCTTTTACACTTGTTGCAAAATTTGGTGCAGAACCCAGAGTGATACGTTTCACACCTTTGGCATAGCTGCTTCTGATTGTTGTTGTTGTTGTTGCGGTTATTATTGTTGTTGGGATGATTGTTGTAGTTGATGTTGTTGTTGTTGTTGTTGTTGTTGTTGTTGTTGTTGTTATTGTTGTTGTTGTTGTTGTTGGGCCGTTTGTTGTAGTTGCGATTGATGTTGCGATTGTTGGGATAATTGTTGCGATTATTGTTGTAATTGTTGTTGTTGTTGTATTGGTGATTCTTATCACCGTTTTCCTCCCACTTTCTTTTGACTTGCTTCACATTGGCCTCTTCAGCAGTCTGTTCTTTAATTCTTTCTTCAATCTGGTTCACTAGTTTGTGAGCCATTCTACATGCCTGTTGTATGGAGGCGGGCTCGTGTGAACTTATATCTTCTCAGATTCTTTCCGGTAATCCTTTCACAAATGCGTCGATCTTCTCTTCCTCATCTTCGAATGCTCCCGGACACAATAGGCACAATTCTGTGAATCGTCTTTCGTACGTGGTAATATCAAATCCTTGGGTTCGTAACCCTCTAAGTTCTGTCTTGAGCTTATTGACCTCGGTTCTGGGACGGTACTTCTCGTTCATCAAGTGCTTGAATGCTGACCACGGTAGTGCGTACGCATCGTCTTGTCCCACTTGCTCTAGATAGGTATTCCACCATGTTAACGCAGAACCTGTGAAGGTATGGGTAGCGTACTTCACTTTGTCCTCTTCAGTACACTTACTTATGGCAAACACCGATTCGAATTTCTCGGTCCACCGTTTCAATCCGATCGGTCCTTCGGTTCCATCAAATTCCAAAGGTTTGCAGGCAGTGAATTCTTTGTAGGTGCATCCTACACGATTTCCTGTACTGCTAGATCCAAGGTTATTGTTGGTATGTAGCGTAGCCTGTACTGCGGCTATGTTTGAAGCTAGAAAAGTACGGAATTCCTCTTCATTCATATTCACGGTGTGTCGAGTAGTCGGTGCCATTTCCTTCAAAATTATCAAATGGAACAAGTTAATCATACAGAATATTAAGCGTAGTTAATAGTATTTCGTAGCATAATATGAACTCATTTATAAAAGCTTTTTCTTCATATTAGCATTTTATAAGTTTAAATTCGGGTAGTACCTACCCGTTAAGTTTATACTTAGTAGCTAATATACAATTCAACTACTACAATTCTATATGAAAAACTGACTGTAATAATATTTCACGTTCAAACTTTTATACAATATTTTACAAACTTACAATACCGCTTATTTTACATAAAGCATGAAATATAGCACACAATAACTTTGATACAAGATAGTTGTGAAGATAATTCTAGCTAGTACACAAGTCGTTCAGCAAAGGCAATAAAGACACGTAATTCATACGTCCAGAAACAAGTCATGCATTCTGGTTTTACTAGGACTACTTCCCATCCTTGGTCTTGTGGAACATAACCGTTATGGCCATTGATAAGACAGCGTGTTGTAACGTCGTCAAAGGGACGAGGGTTACGTAATGTCCAACAGTCCCGTAACAATCTAAAAACCTCATTTCTTACCCCAATTACCAACTCCGTCACTTGTGGGAACGTTTTGTTTAATAGTTGTAGCCCGATGTTCTTGTTCTCACTTTGGTGAGAAGCGAACATTACTAATCCGTAAGCATAACATGCTTCTTTATGTTGCATGTTAGCCGCTTTTTCTAAATCACGAAGTCCAATATTCGGATATATTGAGTCAAAATAATTTCTTAACCCATTGCGTAAAATAGCATTTGGGTTCCCCGCAATATATGCGTCAAAGTAAACATATCGTAACTTATGGATTTCCCAATGTGATATCCCCCATCTTTCGAACGAAAGCCTTTTATAAACCAAGGCATTCTTGGAACGTTCTTTGAATATCTTACAAACTGATCTCGCCTTAAATAGTTGTGTCGAAGAATTCTGACCGACTCTAGACAAGATTTCATCAATCATGTCTCCGGGTAGGTCTCTTAAAATATTGGGTTGTCTATCCATTTTGTGTTTTTATACTGTAAAATAGACAAGAGTTAGATTCATAAAAAAAATACTTATTAATACAAGCAATTTTTACATATATCATAAAGCATAAGCACACTATATTACATATATTACACCACACGAATACAACTATCTTATTCCGACTCGCTTGTTTCTTCTTCTTCGGTTTTGGTTCGTTTTGCCAAGTTTCTAGGGTTATATGATGTTCCCATAATACTAGCTGTTATTTTCCACAACGGTTTAGAAAAACCTGGTGGTTTAGAGGTTCCTGGGTCATTGTTACAACTTAAGGACTTCGGGGGTTGACGATACATATAAAGTTCATCGGGGTTGGAATTAGATTTCTCTATTTTTATGCCCTTTCCCTTATTATTTTCTTTTGCCTTTTTAAATTCAGTTGGGGTAATTTCTATAACATCATCGGAATTCTCGTCGGAATCCGATTCATCGGAGAATTGGTAATTCTCCCAATATTTTGCTTCTTTGGCGGAAACACCATTGACCATAATTAACCTTGGTCGGTTGGTTGAGGATTTTCTTTTACTTAACCGTTTTATTATTTCCCCCACCGGTTCTATTTCCTCCTCCGGTTCCTCTTCTTCCGGTTCTGATTCTTCTTCCGATTCCGACTCTTCTTCCGGTTCCTCTTCGGGAACTTGTGAATCAGTCCACGAATCATTCCAATTTACATTTGACTCTTCATTATTATTAGGTGAGTCAATGGGACTTGTTCTAGAGGTAGACATCTATCACATAATATCAAACACGTTAAGAGATTAATATATCACATAATATTCACATGTTAAAAATATATAGTTTCCAACAAAATTTGTTAAGCAATCATTTTTCAAGTAAACACGATCGAAGTCCAGACTCACTAATGCATCCTAAAAAACTCGATAAGACACACTAATGCAAAATTCTGGTTCTCTAAGACCAACGCTCGGATACCAACTGAAATGTC
Organism: Rutidosis leptorrhynchoides; assembly: GCF_046630445.1. Classification (NCBI taxonomy): domain Eukaryota; kingdom Viridiplantae; phylum Streptophyta; class Magnoliopsida; order Asterales; family Asteraceae; genus Rutidosis; species Rutidosis leptorrhynchoides. The sequence continues at coordinate 142,081,390 of NC_092337.1, read as the reverse complement.
CCGTTCTTATTGATTAAAAACGTTCCATATTAATTGATTTCGTTGCGAGGTTTTGACCTCTATATGAGACGTTTTTCAAAGACTGCATTCATTTTTAAAACAAACCATAACCTTTATTTCATAAATAAAGGTTTAAAAAGCTTTACGTAGATTATCAAATAATGATAATCTAAAATATCCTGTTTACACACGACCATTACATAATGGTTTACAATACAAATATGTTACATCGAAATCAGTTTCTTGAATGCAGTTTTTACACAATATCATACAAACATGGACTCCAAATCTTGTCCTTATTTTAGTTTGCAACAGCGGAAGCTCTTAGTATTCACCTGAGAATAAACATGCTTTAAACGTCAACAAAAATGTTGGTGAGTTATAGGTTTAACCTATATATATCAAATCGTAACAATAGACCACAAGATTTCATATTTCAATACACATCCCATACATAGAGATAAAAATCATTCATATGGTGAACACCTGGTAACCGACAATAACAAGATGCATATATAAGAATATCCCCATCATTCCGGGACACCCTTCGGATATGATATAAATTTCGAAGTACTAAAGCATCCGGTACTTTGGATGGGGTTTGTTAGGCCCAATAGATCTATCTTTAGGATTCGCGTCAATTAGGGTGTCTGTTCCCTAATTCTTAGATTACCAGACTTAATAAAAAGGGGCATATTCGATTTCAATAATTCAACCATAGAATGTAGTTTCACGTACTTGTGTCTATTTTGTAAATCATTTATAAAACCTGCATGTATTCTCATCCCAAAAATATTAGATTTTAAAAGTGGGACTATAACTCACTTTCACAGATTTTTACTTCGTCGGGAAGTAAGACTTGGCCACTGGTTGATTCACGAACCTATAACAATATATACATATATATCAAAGTATGTTCAAAATATATTTACAACACTTTTAATATATTTTGATGTTTTAAGTTTATTAAGTCAGCTGTCCTCGTTAGTAACCTACAACTAGTTGTCCACAGTTAGATGTACAGAAATAAATCGATAAATATTATCTTGAATCAATCCACGACCCAGTGTATACGTATCTTAGTATTGATCACAACTCAAACTATATATATTTTGGAATCAACCTCAACCCTGTATAGCTAACTCCAACATTCACATATAGAGTGTCTATGGTTGTTCCGAAATATATATAGATGTGTCGACATGATAGGTCGAAACATTGTATACGTGTCTATGGTATCTCAAGATTACATAATATACAATACAAGTTGATTAAGTTATGGTTGGAATAGATTTGTTACCAATTTTCACGTAGCTAAAATGAGAAAAATTATCCAATCTTGTTTTACCCATAACTTCTTCATTTTAAATCCGTTTTGAGTGAATCAAATTGCTATGGTTTCATATTGAACTCTATTTTATGAATCTAAACAGAAAAGATATAGGTTTATAGTCGGAAAAATAAGTTACAAGTCGTTTTTGTAAAGGCAGTCATTTCAGTCGAAAGAACGACGTCTAGATGACCATTTTAGAAAACATACTTCCACTTTGAGTTTAACCATAATTTTTGGATATAGATGTCATGTTAAATCCAAGAGACACAGAGTGATCACTCTCTTTCTAGATTTAACTTTATCAGGCCTTAGACATCTGACTCTCAACGAATAAGAGGGACAAATTCCATCTTGACTACATACGTCCTAAATATGTACCTTGCATTGTACCTGAGCTCTTCGTTATGAACTACCATATTTCAGAATAGCGAAGGAAAGAATCAAGGCACAATACTTGGTAAATATCTGAACCCAATATGTATCTCAGGTCAGAGGATACAATGATATTCGTCTTTACTCAAGATTACATGTGATCAACCACAAAGGCTCCATTTAGTAAGTCTTGAGGGCGTGTCTTCCAATATTTGTATCCCACAAATATCTATAAACCTTGGTTGCAACCTTGCACCACATTCATCCCGTGAATGTATACCAATCCGAGTTCATAATAGTCTAAACCTTACATTTGCTCCCACAAACGTGATCGACTACGGAATTTAGAATAATTACTTATTCATGGATAAAATATGCAAAATAGGAACATAACTCAAAATAAATTAATACCATAATTATATTTAGTGAGTTTGAACAATTTCGTTCCGTTACAATAATTAAAATAGATCATTACCAATCACTAGAATATCGAAGCCCTAATGCACAAACATGTCCTGCATGTTTTGATCCATGTAAGAGCTTCGTGAGAGGATCCGCTATATTAAGATCTGTGTGAACTTTGCGAATACATATCTTTCCTTTTTCAACTTCATCCCTTATGTAGTTGAATCTCCGCTCAATGTGACGGGTCTTTTGGTGAGCACGAGGTTCCTTGATTTGAGCAATCGCACCTTCGTTGTCACAAAAGATCTCAAGAGGGTCTTGAATGGTAGGGACCACTCCTAAGTCGTCGATGAATTTCTTCATCCATGCAGCTTCCTGAGCTGCCAATGAGGCGGCAATGTACTCTGACTCTGTAGTGGATAATGCAACAACATCCTGTTTTGAACTCTTCCAAGAGACCGCACCTCCATTTAATGTGAAGACATAACCGGATTGTGATCGAGAATCATCTCGATCAGTTTGGAAACTCGCATCTACGTAACCCTTTACAGCGAGTTCCTCCTCACCAGACCCATATATCAGAAACATATCCTTAGTCCTCCTAAGGTATTTCAATATACTTTTAACAGCAATCCAATAACTGTTTCCTGGGTTATTCTGGTATCTACTTGTCAGGCTAAGAGTGCATGACACATCCGGTCTAGTGCATATCATTGCATACATGATTGACCCAATGGCAGAAGCATATGGGACTTTCTTCATTCTCTCCTGTTCATCTTTCGTGGTGGGGCACTGAGATGAACTGAGAAGTGTTCCCTTTTGAATAGGTACCAAACCTTTCTTAGAGTTCTCCATCTTGAACCTTTTCAAGATCTTTTCAATGTATGCACTTTGATTTAAACCTATCAGTTTCTTGGATCTATCCCTGTAGATCCCAATCCCCAAAACGTATTGTGCTTCTCCAAGATCCTTAATGGAGAAGCATTTGCTTAACCAAGTTTTAACACCTTGCATTGCCGGAATATCATTTCCAAATAACAATATATCATCCACATATAGTACAAGGAACATGATAGTGCTCCCACTAGCTTTCTTGTATACACAAGCTTCATCACCATTTTTAATGAAGCCAAATTTCTTGGCCTCCTCATTAAAACGATGATTCCACATTCTAGATGCTTGTTTCAATCCGTAGATTGACTTCTTTAACTTGCATACCTTTTTAGGATATTTCGGATCAACAAAACCCTCAGGCTGAACCATATAGACATCTTCCTCAAGATGTCCGTTTAGGAAAGCGGTCTTGATATCCATCTGCCATATTTCATAATCATAATGAGCAGCAATGGCAAGTAATATCCTAATAGACTTTAGCATCACCATAGGCGAAAAAGTTTCATCATAGTCAACCCCTTGAGTTTGAGTGAAACCTTTTGCTACAAGTCTAGCTTTATATGTATCCATGTTTCCATGTATGTCGGTTTTCATTTTGAACAGCCATTTACAATCAACTAGCCTAGAGCCAGGAGGTTGCGCAACAAGTTCCCAAACTTGGTTGTCATACATGGATTGCATCTCAGCATTCATGGCTTCCTGCCATTTATCTTTATCAATCCTTGATAAAGCATCTTGGTAGTTTATTGGTTCATCCAAATCAACCACATAGAAACCATCCATGAGAAACCCATATCTCTCAGGAGGATTACTAATCCTACCAGATCTGCGAACGTCTTGTGTATTTTGATCATCCATCTGATCACTCTCAACATTTTCATGTTGAGTGCTAGTGTCAGCCAATTGTGTATCATCTACTTGATCTTGAACCTCTTCAAGATCTATCTTCCTTTCACTTTTGCCTTCCATTAGGAACTTAGTTTCAAGGAATTCAGCCTTCCGAGCAACAAATACATTCTGCTCGGAAGGATCATAGAAATAGTATCCCATATCATCCTTGGGATATCCTATGAAGATACACTTCGTGGATCGAGCATTCAACTTATTAGGGACGTAACGCTTAGGGTAAGCTTCACATCCCCATACCTTTAAGTATGATAGAGATGGAGGTTTTCCAAACCACATCTCATGAGGTGTTCGTTCCACTTTCTTGGTTGGGGCCATATTTAAAATACGAGCCACTGAGCATAGACAATAACCCCAGAATGATAGAGGTAACGAGCTTCTAGCCATCATAGATTGAACCATATCCATTAGGGTTTGGTTCCTCCTTTCGGACACACCATTAAGCTGTGGTGTCCCGGGTGGAGTAAGTTGCGAGATAATCCCACAACTTCTAAGATGATCTTGGAAGGCATCGCTTAGGTATTCACCTCCTCTATCGGTTCGAAGTACCTTAATAGTCTTATTGAGTTGATTTTGTACTTCGTTTTGATACTCTTTGAATGCTTCAAAAGTTTCGTCCTTATGTCTTAACAAGTAGACATATCCGAAACGACTGAAGTCATCAATGAAAGTAACGAAGTATCTTTCACCATTCCTAGCTATGGGCTTAAAGGGTCCACATACATCCGAATGTATTAATCCCAATAAGTCCTTAGCCCTTTCGTAGGTCCCTTTGAAAGGTGCTTTAGTCATTTTGCCTTGTAAACAAGATTCACATACATCAAACGAGTCTAGTTCATTTGATTTCAAAAGACCATTCTTTTGGAGTGTATGCATTCGATTCTTGTTTATGTGACCAAGGCGACAATGCCATAAGTAGGAATCACTCAAATCCCTTTTGAGTTTCTTGGTGTTAGTATGGTATATTGAGCTACTAGATGATGTGTCATCATGAACCAATTCATAAATTCCATTTGAAGGCGAAGCCTTAAAATAAAATACATTATCTAAATAAACGTGGATATCATCATTAACAAAATTAAGATAAAAACCACATTGTTTTAAACGGGAAACTGAAATAATGTTTCGACATAAATCCGGTGCATACAAAACATTGTTCAAAATAAGTTCCAAACCACTTGGAAGTTTTAATACAAAGTCTCCTTGAGCCTTCACTTGCACTTTGGCTCCATTACCTATAAAGAGACTTGATGTTCTCGTTTGCTTGCTACTTCTTTTGAACCCCTGCAAAGAATTGCAAATGTGAGTTCCACATCCAGTGTCTAATACCCATGTATTAGAAGAAGTAATACTAAGCTCTATATATACCATATATATGTTACCTGAGGATTGCCCCGCATCCCTCTTTTCCTTCAACTCCTTAAGGTAGACCGGGCAATTGCGTTTCCAGTGACCCATTTCACCGCAACCGAAGCACGGGTCTTCCTTGGGGTTTGCTTGTCCGGCAACCTTTTGCTTCTTGTTCTTGTTTTTAGTTGGGGTAACCATCCTCCCCTTTCCCTTGCCTTGATTGGCGGGTCCTTTCCTCTTAGCCGCCTTTGGCTTAGAGGTGTTATTACCTTTGGACCCACCATCATTGATCATTAGCACGGGTGAAGCCCTCTTACCCATGCTAGTTTCGGCCGTCCTTAACATGCCATGAAGTTCACCAATGGTCCTATCCATCCCATTCATATTGTAATTAATTACAAATTGGTCAAACCTCTTTGACAGGGAGTTTAGGATAAGATCAGTGGCTAACTCATTAGATATGTTGAGATTAAGGCGGTTTGCGCGATCAATAAGGCTTTTCATTTTGAGGACATAAGAGGATACGGATTGGGTGTCATCCATACGACATGCATGTAACGCTCGAACCGTTTCGAAGCGCTCGACACGTGCTTGTTGAAGGAACATCTCCTTCAATTGCGTAATCATGTCATATGCACTATGATGTTCGAAATCCTTTTGGAGTTCGGGTATCATAGTCCCAAGCATTAGGCAAGCGACTTGCACCGAATCGGTGCAATACTTATCCCAATAAGCCATTCCTTCCGTATCATCCTCGTCGGGTTGATCGGGAATGGGGTCTTCCAACACATACGCCTTATCCTCAAGTTTGAGGACAATTCTAAGATTGCGGAACCAATCCATAAAGTTCGTATGGTTGAGTTTGTCTTTCTCGAGGAGAGACCTTAATGATAGGTTGTTTAGGTTAAGTGGTGCATTTTGCATGTTGTTGTTATTTGCGGCCATCTACAAAATTAACAAAGTTCATTTAAGTATCGATTTTAAATTTAATAAATAATACCCTTTTATATATAATTGTTTTATTAAATATTAGAATCCAACGGTAAATCAAATTTCGGTTAGGTGACCTTTATCCCGTTATTTGATTTAGCTAGGTAGTCATTTATATGACAATTGCAATCCTTTTGCAACTTCTAAATTATGGGATCATGCAATCCTTTTGCATGGCATATTTATCCCATCAACGCCTATTTGTTCCTCATGCTTCGGTGACCCTAAGTTCATGATTCCCAAATCAAGTCGTCCTACTTGTGTAAACATGTAAAATTAACATACAAGTGGTTAGGTGACCTTTATCCCACAAGCATGCGAATTTTACCTTAACCATATTAGTTAGCTCATAACGGTTAGGTGACCTTTATCCCATTATGAGTTCCCTACTATGTTTAAGTGTCCCACAAAAGGATGGCGTTAAACTTGTTTACCTTGTCGATTAAGGGTTTTTAAGTTTTCGTTAATTCTAGTTTAAGAAAACATTTATGCCATACACCAACATGCATTTAGTGTATGGTTCATTTGAAATCCATTTTCAAGTCTTGTAATTTGCCAATTACTTGATATAAACCATTTTATATATATGTGATCCTTTTCTTGTTCTTAATAACCATTTATTTAGGTCTTTAGTTGCTTTTAATTTAACCAATTAAATTGTCGTCTTGCATGTTATTAATACGTCTAATTTAACCAATTAAATTGTCGTTTTGCTTGTTGTTATCTTGTGATTAATTGTATCAACCAAACATACAATACAATAAACAAACAAACAACCACACATGCAAAACAAGTATGTTCACAATCTAGCCATTTAGGTGGACATTTGTTTAGCCGAAAACAAATGTCACCGGGTTAAGGGGTAATAATACAAAGTAGGAGATTTCAAATCTCCCACTTAACCTTGCATCCATATGTTCCTTGTGTTCTTCATCATCTTGTATCTTCATTTTACAAAATATGTATCCTAATACATTTTTATCTAGAAAATGAAAATACAACCTATTCTATTTTACATACCAAATGTAAAACAAATTACATAGCCAAAATAAATATTACATCCAATTGAATGAATTAATATTACATACCAAATGAATATTACAAATTAACCAAACATACAACCATAACGTGCATTCAACACAAGGTCAAGGCTATGATTGTGAACATGAACATGCAACCAAATATGACCAAATGAAAGAGCCCAAAAAACCATTTTGTGTCTCCTTAAAATTGGCCTAAATTCCAAACCCACCCAAACCCGACAATTTTTGCATTCCATTCTCATGCATGTACTTGAAATGCAAATATAGTGGGTTTAAAGACCATATAAGAAGCATAATCCATAGACCTCGGCTCTAGATACCATTGATGGAGTTTAACAACTTAAATAAACAACATGTTCTTAAAATATACATATTCATAAAACCATTTTTATGATTTAAAGAAAGCGGAAGCATGAATATAAGTTCATGTTAATTCGTTTAATCATTAAGTTAAACTCCATATTAATATCAAGTCATGAATCATGCTTACATATAAAACAAGTACAAGAAGAAGATTATTACCTCCTCAAGTTAATTGAGGGTGATATTGAAGAACAAGAAGGTGATAGAACCTCAAGCTATTGTGTACCAACACCACCCTTAAACTTGTTAGGAATTAAGACCCTTAATCACCTATGAACAAGCTCAAAAACCTTTGCTCCTATACCCAATTTTCTGGACAGCAGTAGGTTGAAGAGATGAAGAGAATGCAAGCCTCAAAAGCATGAAACCTCAAGAGATTATACCCCAAACTTGATACCAACACCTAGTACTTATGTTAGGATTAATTGACACTTGATAAAACTAGCTTGCAAAGAACAAAATGAGCTCCCTATTGACCCTCAAAGGCCACGGCTAAATTCAGCTGCAGAAGCAGTTTTTTTTGCACTAATACTTGATATCTTTGCATGTGTGTTGTGGTATTTGGTCAAGGAGCATGCTTATAGAGACTTGGAAAAGTATTGCACATTCAATGAAGAATCTTGTGCATGCTCTTAAACTCCCCATGCCACTACCATTTAAACACATATAATATACTTGGAATATAAAAACTGAATTCATAAAATCAGTTTTTTTTAACATGATTTTATAAAACACATTTTATAAACTTGTATATTATTTGTTATGTATGTTTTGTAAAACCAATTTTATAAAATGTAACATAACTTTAATAAATTATTTAACCTATAAATAATTAAATCCTTGTTACATAAGTTATTCCATAACTTATATAAACATATCAAGTATTATTATTTAAGAAACCGTTTCCTTAAAATTCAGGTGTCGCGTATTTAATCAATGATCCAATCGTTAAGATTAAATACCTATAAGGTGTCGGTAAGTTTGTTATTGGGTATGACCCGACTTGGATCATAACACATTAGCCACATTAATTTAATATGTCTCTCGGGCATACGAAATACCTTCAACATATATATCAAAGTATGTTCAAAATATATTTACAACACTTTTAATATATTTTGATGTTTTAAGTTTATTAAGTCAGCTGTCCTCGTTAGTAACCTACAACTAGTTGTCCACAGTTAGATGTACAGAAATAAATCGATAAATATTATCTTGAATCAATCCACGACCCAGTGTATACGTATCTCAGTACTGATCACAACTCAAACTATATATATTTTGGAATCAACCTCAACCCTGTATAGCTAACTCCAACATTCACATATAGAGTGTCTATGGTTGTTCCGAAATATATATAGATGTGTCGACATGATAGGTCGAAACATTGTATACGTGTCTATGGTATCTCAAGATTACATAATATACAATACAAGTTGATTAAGTTATGGTTGGAATAGATTTGTTACCAATTTTCACGTAGCTAAAATGAAAAAAATTATCCAATCTTGTTTTACCCATAACTTCTTCATTTTAAATCCGTTTTAAGTGAATCAAATTGCTATGGTTTCATATTGAACTCTATTTTATGAATCAAAACAGAAAAAATATAGGTTTATAGTCGGAAAAATAAGTTACAAGTTGTTTTTGTAAAGGTAGTCATTTCAGTCGAAAGAACGACGTCTAGATGACCATTTTAGAAAACATACTTCCACTTTGAGTTTAACCATAATTTTTGGATATAGTTTCATGCTCATAATAAAAATCATTTTCTCAGAATAACAACTTTTAAATCAAAGTTTATCATAGTTTTTAATTAACTAACCCAAAACAGCCCGCGGTGTTACTACGACGGCGTAAATCCGGTTTTACGGTGTTTTTCGTGTTTCCAGGTTTTAAATCATTAAGTTAGCATATCATATAGATATAGAACATGTGTTTAGTTGATTTTAAAAGTCAAGTTAGAAGGATTAACTTTTGTTTGCGAACAAGTTTAGAATTAACTAAACTATGTTCTAGTGATTACAAGTTTAAACCTTCGAATAAGATAGCTTTATATGTATGAATCGAATGATGTTATGAACATCATTACTACCTTAATTTCCTTGGATAAACCTACTGGAAAAGAGAAAAATGGATCTAGCTTCAATGGATCCTTGGATGGCTCGAAGTTCTTGAAGCAGAATCATGACACGAAAACAAGTTCAAGTAAGATCATCACTTGAAATAAGATTGTTATAGTTATAGAAATTGAACCAAAGTTTAAATATGAATATTACCTTGTATTAGAATGATAATCTACTGTAAGAAACAAAGATTTCTTGAGGTTGGATGATCACCTTACAAGATTGGAAGTGAGCTAGCAAACTTGAAAGTATTCTTGATTTTATGAAACTAGAACTTTTGGAATTTATGAAGAACACTTAGAACTTGAAAATAGAACTTGAGAGAGATCAATTAGATGAAGAAAATTGAAGAATGAAAGTGTTTGTAGGTGTTTTTGGTCGTTGGTGTATGGATTAGATATAAAGGATATGTAATTTTGTTTTCATGTAAATAAGTCATGAATGATTACTCATATTTTTGTAATTTTATGAGATATTTCATGCTAGTTGCCAAATGATGGTTCCCTCATGTGTTAGGTGACTCACATGGGCTGCTAAGAGCTGATCATTGGAGTGTATATACCAATAGTACATACATCTAAAAACTATGTATTATACGAGTACGAATACGGGTGTATACGAGTAGAATTGTTGATGAAACTGAACGAGGATGTAATTGTAAGCATTTTTGTTAAGTAGAAGTATTTTGATAAGTGTATTGAAGTCATTCAAAAGTGTATAAATACATATTAAAACACTACATGTATATACATTTTAACTGAGTCTTTAAGTCATCGTTAGTCGTTACATGTAAATGTTGTTTTGAAACCTTTAGGTTAACGATCTTGTTAAATGTTGTTAACCCAATGTTTATAATATCAAAAGAGATTTTAAATTATTATATTATCATGATATTATGATGTACGAATATCTCTTAATATGATATATATACATTAAATGTCGTTACAACGATAATCGTTACATATATGTCTCGTTTCAAAATCATTAAGTTAGTAGTCTTGTTTTTACATATGTAGTTCATTGTTAATATACTTAATGATATGTTTAATTATCATAATATAATGTTAACTATATATATAACCATATATATGTCATCATATAGTTTTTACAAGTTTTAACGTTCGTGAATCACCGGTCAACTTGGGTGGTCAATTGTCTATATGAAACCTATTTCAATTAATCAAGTCTTAACAAGTTTGATTGCTTAACATGTTGGAAACATTTAATCATGTAAATATCAATCTCAATTAATATATATAAACATGGAAAAGTTCGGGTCACTACAACTACAGTACCTACCCGTTTAATAAATTTCGTCCCGAAATTTTAAGCAGTTGGAGGTGTTGACGTATCTTCTGGAAATAAATGCGGGTATTTCTTCTTCATCTGATCTTCTCGTTCCCAGGTGAACTCGGGTCCTCTACTAGCATTCCATCAAACCTTAACAATTGGTATCTTGTATTTCTTAAGTCTTTTAACCTCACGATCCATTATTTCGACGGGTTCTTCGATGAATTGAAGTTTTTCGTTGATTTGGATTTCATCTAACGGAATAGTGAGATCTTCTTTAGCAAAACATTTCTTCAAATTCGAGACGTGGAAAGTGTTATGTACAGCCGCGAGTTGTTGAGGTAACTCAAGTCGGTAAGCTACTGGTCCGACACGATCAATAATCTTGAATGGTCCAATATACCTTGGATTTAATTTCCCTCGTTTACCAAATCGAACAATGCCTTTCCAAGGTGCAACTTTAAGCATGACCATCTCTCCAATTTCAAATTCTATATCTTTTCTTTTAATGTCAGCGTAGCTCTTTTGTCGACTTTGGGCGGTTTTCAACCGTTGTTGAATTTGGATGATCTTCTCAGTAGTTTCTTGTATAATCTCCGAACCCGTAATCTGTCTATCCCCCACTTCACTCCAACAAATCGGAGACCTGCACTTTCTACCATAAAGTGCTTCAAACGGCGCCATCTCAATGCTTGAATGGTAGCTGTTGTTGTAGGAAAATTCTGCTAATGGTAGATGTCGATCCCAACTGTTTCCGAAATCAATAACACATGCTCGTAGCATGTCTTCAAGCGTTTGTATCGTCCTTTCGCTCTGACCATCAGTTTGTGGATGATAGGCAGTACTCATGTCTAGACGAGTTCCTAATGCTTGCTGTAATGTCTGCCAGAATCTTGAAATAAATCTGCCATCCCTATCAGAGATAATAGAGATTGGTATTCCATGTCTGGAGACGACTTCCTTCAAATACATTCGTGCTAACTTCTCCATCTTGTCATCTTCTCTTATTGGCAGGAAGTGTGCTGATTTGGTGAGACGATCAACTATTACCCAAATAGTATCAAAACCACTTGCAGTCCTTGGCAATTTAGTGATGAAATCCATGGTAATGTTTTCCCATTTCCATTCCGGGATTTCGGGTTGTTGAAGTAGACCTGATGGTTTCTGATGCTCAGCTTTGACCTTAGAACACGTCAAACATTCTCCTACGTATTTAGCAACATCGGCTTTCATACCCGGCCACCAAAAATATTTCCTGAGATCCTTGTACATCTTCCCCATTCCAGGATGTATTGAGTATCTGGTTTTATGAGCTTCTCTAAGTACCATTTCTCTCATATCTCCAAATTTTGGTACCCAAATTCTTTCAGCCCTATACCGGGTTCCGTCTTCCCGAATATTAAGATGCTTCTCCGATCCTTTGGGTATTTCATCCTTTAAATTTCCCTCTTTTAAAACTCCTTGTTGCGCCTCCTTTATTTGAGTAGTAAGGTTAGTGTGAATCATTATATTCATAGATTTTACTCGAATGGGTTCTCTGTCCTTTCTGCTCAAGGCGTCGGCTACCACATTTGCCTTCCCCGGGTGGTAACGAATCTCAAAGTCGTAATCATTCAACAATTCAATCCACCTACGCTGCCTCATATTCAGTTGTTTCTGATTAAATATGTGTTGAAGACTTTTGTGGTCGGTATATATAATACTTTTGACCCCATATAAGTAGTGCCTCCAAGTCTTTAATGCAAAAACAACCTCGCCTAATTCCAAATCATGCGTCGTATAATTTTGCTCGTGAATCTTCAATTGTCTAGACGCATAAGCAATCACCTTCGTCCGTTGCATTAATACGCAACCGAGACCTTGCTTTGATGCGTCACAATAAATCACAAAATCATCATTCCCTTCAGGCAATGACAATATAGGTACCGTAGTTAGCTTTTTCTTCAATAATTGAAACGCCTTCTCTTGTTCATCCTTCCATTCAAATTTATTCCCTTTATGCGTTAATGCAGTCAAGGGTTTTGCTATTTTGGAGAAAGCTTGGATGAATCTTCTGTAGTAACCAGCCAATCCTAAAAATTGACGTATATGCTTCGGAGTTTTTGGGGTTTTCCACTTTTCAACGGTTTCGATCTTTGCCGAGTCCACATGGATACCTTCTTTGTTCACTATGTGACTGAGGAATTGAACTTCTTCCAACCAAAATGCACACTTTGAAAACTTAGCGTACAGTTTTTCTTTCCTCAATACTTCTAGCACTTTTCTCAAATGTTCTTCGTGCTCTTGATCATTCTTTGAGTAAATAAGTATGTCATCGATGAAAACAATGACAAACTTATCAAGATATGGCCCACACACTCGGTTCATAAGGTCCATGAACACAGCTGGTGCGTTAGTCAATCCAAACGGCATAACCATAAACTCGTAATGACCATAACGCGTCCTAAAAGCAGTTTTTGGAATATCATCCTCCTTTACTCGCATTTGATGATATCCAGAACGTAAATCGATCTTCGAATAAACCGACAAGCCTTGTAGTTGATCAAATAAGTCGTCAACTCTCGGCAGTGGATAACGGTTTTTGATGGTAAGTTTGTTCAACTCTCTGTAGTCAATACACAACCTAAATGTACCATCCTTCTTCTTGACAAACAAAACAGGAGCTCCCCATGGTGATGTGCTTGGTCGAATGAAACCACGTTCTAATAGTTCTTGCAGTTGGCTTTGCAGTTCTTTCATCTCGCTGGGTGCGAGTCTATAAGGAGCACTAGCTATTGGTGCAGCTCCTGGTACAAGATCTATTTGAAATTCAACAGATCGATGTGGAGGTAATCCCGGTAATTCTTTCAGAAATACATCGGGAAATTCTTTTGCGACGGGAACATCATTGATGCTCTTTTCTTCAGTTTGTACTTTCTCGACGTGTGTTAGAACAGCATAGCAACCTTTTCTTATTAGTTTTTGTGCCTTCAAATTACTAATAAGATGTAGCTTCGTGTTGCCCTTTTCTCCGTACACCATTAAGGGTTTTCTTTTTTCTCGTATAATGCGAATTGCATTTTTGTAACAAACGATCTCTGCTTTCACTTCTTTCAACCAGTCCATACCGATTATCACATCAAAACTCCCTAACTCTACTGGTATCAAGTCAATCTTAAATGTTTCGCTAACCAGTTTAATTTCTCGATTCCGACATATATTATCTGCTGAAATTAATTTACCATTTGCTAATTCGAGTAAAAATTTACTATCCAAAGGTGTCAATGGACAACTTAATTTAGCACAAAAATCTCTACTCATATAGCTTCTATCCGCACCCGAATCAAATAAAACGTAAGCAGATTTATTGTCAATAAGAAATGTACCCGTAACAAGCTCTGGGTCTTCCTGTGCCTCTGCCGCATTAATATTGAAAACTCTTCCGCGGCCTTGTCCATTCGTGTTCTCCTAGTTCGGGCAATTTCTAATAATGTGGCCCGGTTTTCCACATTTATAATAAACTACATTGGCATAACTTGCTCCGACACTACTTGCTCCACCATTACTCGTTCCGACACCATTTGTTCCTTTCGTTCTGTTAACCCCTGGTCCGTAGACCTCACACTTCGCTGCGCTATGACCATTTCTTTTACATTTGTTGCAAAATTTGGTGCAGAACCCTGAGTGATACTTTTCACACCTTTGGCATAGCTGCTTCTGATTGTTGTTGTTGTTGCGGTTGTTATTGTTGTTGGGATGATTGTTGTAGTTGTTGTTATTGTTTTTGTTGTTGTTGTTGTTGTTGTTGTTGTTGTTGTTGTTGTTGTTGTTGTTGTTGTTGTTGTTGTTGTTGTTGTTGTTGTTGTTGTTGGGCCGTTTGTTGTAGTTGCGATTGATGTTGCGATTGTTGGGATAATTGTTGCGATTATTATTGTAATTGCGGTTGTTGTTGTTGATTGGTGATTCTTATCACCGTTTTCCTCCCACTTTCTTTTGACTTGCTTCACATTGGCCTCTTCAGCCGTCTATTCTTTAATTCTTTCCTCAATCTGGTTCACTAGTTTGTGAGCCATTCTACATGCCTGTTGTATGGAGGCGGGCTCGTGTGAACTTATATCTTCTTGGATTCTTTCCGGTAATCCTTTCACAAACGCGTCGATCTTCTTTTCCTCATCTTCGAACGCTCCCGGACACAATAGGCACAATTCTGTGAATCGTCTTTCGTACGTGGTAATATCAAATCCTTGGGTTCGTAACCCTCTAAGTTCTGTCTTGAGCTTATTGACCTCGGTTCTGGGACGGTACTTCTCGTTCATCAAGTGCTTGAATGCTGACCACGGTAGTGCGTACGCATCATCTTGTCCCACTTGCTCTAGATAGGTATTCCACCTTGTTAACGCAGAACTTGTGAAGGTATGCGTAGCGTACTTCACTTTGTCCTCTTCAGTACACTTACTTATGGCAAACACCGATTCGACCTTCTCGGTCCACCGTTTCAATCCGATCGGTCCTTCGGTTCCATCAAATTCCAAAGGTTTGCAGGCAGTGAATTCTTTGTAGGTGCATCCTACACGATTTCCTGTACTGCTAGATCCAAGGTTATTGTTGGTATGTAGCGCAGCCTGTACTGCGGCTATGTTTGAAACTAGAAAAGTACGGAATTCCTCTTCATTCATATTCACGGTGTGTCGATTAGTCGGTGCCATTTCCTTCAAAATAGTCAAATGGAACAAGTTAATCATACAGAATATTAAGAGTAGTTAATAGTATTTCGTAGCATAATATGAACTCATTTATAAAAGCTTTTTCTTCATATTAGCATTTTATAAGTTTAAGTTCGGGTAGTACCTACCCGTTAAGTTCATACTTAGTAGCTAATATACAATTCAACTACTACAATTCTATATGAAAAACTGATTATAATAATATTTAGCGTTCAAACTTTTATACAATATTTTACAAACTTACAATACCGCTTATTTTACATAAAGCATGAAATATAGCACACAATAACTTTGATACAAGATAGTTGTCAAGATAATTCTAGCTAGTACACAAGTCGTTCAGTAAAGGCAATAAAGACACGTAATTCATACGTCCAAAAACAAGTCATGCATTCTGGTTTTACTAGGACTACTTCCCATCCTTGGTCTTATGGAACATAACCGTTATGGCCGTTGATAAGACAGCGTGTTGTAACGTCGTCAAAGGGACGAGGGTTATGTAATGACCAACAGTCTCGTAATAACCTAAAAACCTCATTTCTTACCCCAATTACAGACTCCGTCACTTGTGGGAACGTTTTGTTTAATAGTTGTAGCCCGATATTCTTGTTCTCACTTTGGTGAGAATCGAACATTACTAAGCCGTAAGCATAACATGCTTCTTTATGTTGCATGTTAGCCGCTTTTTCTAAATCACAAAGTCCTATATTCGGATATATTGAGTCAAAATAATTTCTTAACCCGTTGCGTAAAATAGCATTTGGGTTCCCCGCAATATATGCGTCAAAGTAAACACATCGTAACTTATGGATTTCCCAATGTGATATCCCCCATCTTTCGAACGAAAGCCTTTTATAAACCAAGGAATTCTTGGAACATTCTTCGAATGTCTTACAAACTGATCTCGCCTTAAATAGTTGTGCCGAGGAATTCTGACTGACTCTAGACAAGATTTCATCAATCATGTCTCCGGGTAGGTCTCTTAAAATATTGGGTTGTCTATCCATTTTGTGTTTTTATACTGTAAAATAGACAAGAGTTAGATTCATAAAAAAAAATACTTATTAATACAAGCAATTTTTACATATATCATAAAGCATAAGCACACTATATTACATATATTACACCACACGAATACAACTATCTTATTCCGAATCGCTCGTTTCTTCTTCTTCGGTTTTAGTTCGTTTTGCCAAGTTTCTAGGGATATATGATGTTCCCCTAATACGAGCTGTCGTTTTCCACAATGGTTTAGAAAAACCTGGTGGTTTAGAGGTTCCCGGGTCATTGTTACAACTTAAGGGCTTCGGGGGTTGACGATACATATAAAGTTCATCGGGGTTGGAATTAGATTTCCCTATTTTTATGCCCTTTCCCTTATTATTTTCTTTTGCCTTTTTAAATTCAGTTGGGGTAATTTCTATAACATCATCGAAATTCTCGTCGGAATCCGATTCATCGAAGAATTGGTAATCCTCCCAATATTTTGCTTCCTTGGCGGAAACACCATTGACCATAATTAACCTTGGTCGGTTGGTTGAGGATTTTCTTTTACTTAACCGTTTTATTATTTCCCCCACCGGTTCTATTTCCTCCTCCGGTTCCTCCTCTTCCGGTTCTGATTCTTCTTCCGGTTCTGATTCTTCTTCCGGTTCTTCTTCGGGAACTTGTGAATCAGTCCAATATATATTCGACTCTTCGTTATTATTAGGTGAGTCAATGGGATTTGTGCTAGAGGTAGACATCTATCACACAATATCAAACATGTTAAGAGATTAATATATCACATAATATATACATGTTAATAATATATAGTTTCCAACAAAAATGTTAAGCAATCATTTTTAAAGAAAACACGGTCGAAGTCCAGACTCACTAATGCATCCTAACAAACTCGATAAGACACACTAATGCAAATTTCTGGTTCTCTAAGACCAACACTCGGATACCAACTGAAATGTCCCGTTCTTATTGATTAAAAACGTTCCATATTAATTGATTTCGTTGCGAGGTTTTGACCTCTATATGAGACGTTTTTCAAAGACTGCATTCATTTTTAAAACAAACCATAATCTTTATTTCATAAATAAAGGTTTAAAAAGCTTTATGTAGATTATCAAATAATGATAATCTAAAATATCCTGTTTACACACGACCATTACATAATGGTTTACAATACAAATATGTTACATCGAAATCAGTTTCTTGAATGCAGTTTTTACACAATATCATACAAACATGGACTCTAAATCTTGTCCTTATTTTAGTATGCAACAGCAGAAGCTCTTAGTATTCACCTTAGAATAAACATGCTTAAAATGTCAACAAAAATATTGGTGAGTTATAGGTTTAACCTA
The DNA here is from genome assembly GCF_046630445.1 of Rutidosis leptorrhynchoides. NCBI lineage: Eukaryota > Viridiplantae > Streptophyta > Magnoliopsida > Asterales > Asteraceae > Rutidosis > Rutidosis leptorrhynchoides. The sequence goes on along the minus strand of NC_092337.1, from coordinate 142,063,258 downwards.
TATATATCAAATCGTAACAATAGACCACAAGATTTCATATTTCAATACACATCCCATACATAGAGATAAAAATCATTCATATGGTGAACACCTGGTAACTGACATTAACAAGATGCATATATAAGAATATCCCCATCATTCCGGGACACCCTTCAGATATGATATAAATTTCAAAGTACTAAAGCATCCGGTACTTTGGATGGGGTTTGTTAGGCCCAATAGATCTATCTTTAGGATTCGCGTCAATTAGGGTGTCTGTTCCCTAATTCTTAGATTACCAGACTTAATAAAAAGGGGCATATTCGATTTCGATAATTCAACCATAGAATGTAGTTTCACGTACTTGTATCTATTTTGTAAATCATTTATAAAACCTGCATGTATTCTCATCCCAAAAATATTAGATTTTAAAAGTGGGACTATAACTCACTTTCACAGATTTTTACTTCGTCGGGAAGTAAGACTTGGCCACTGGTTGATTCACGAACCTATAACAATATATACATATATATCAAAGTATGTTCAAAATATATTTACAACACTTTTAATATATTTTGATGTTTTAAGTTTATTAAGTCAGCTGTCCTCGTTAGTAACCTACAACTAGTTGTCCACAGTTAGATGTACAGAAATAAATCGATAAATATTATCTTGAATCAATCCACGACCCAGTGTATACGTATCTCAGTATTGATCACAACTCAAACTATATATATTTTGGAATCAACCTCAACCCTGTATAGCTAACTCCAACATTCACATATAGAGTGTCTATGGTTGTTCCGAAATATATATAGATGTGTCGACATGATAGGTCGAAACATTGTATACGTGTCTATGGTATCTCAAGATTACATAATATACAATACAAGTTGATTAAGTTATGGTTGGAATAGATTTGTTACCAATTTTCACGTAGCTAAAATGAGAAAAATTATCCAATCTTGTTTTACCCATAACTTCTTCATTTTAAATCCGTTTTGAGTGAATCAAATTGCTATGGTTTCATATTGAACTCTATTTTATGAATCTAAACAGAAAAAGTATAGGTTTATAGTCGGAAAAATAAGTTACAAGTCATTTTTGTAAAGGTAGTCATTTCAGTCGAAAGAACGACGTCTAGATGACCATTTTAGAAAACATACTTCCACTTTGAGTTTAACCATAATTTTTGGATATAGTTTCATGTTCATAATAAAAATTATTTTCCCAGAATAACAACTTTTAAATCAAAGTTTATTATAGTTTTTTAATTAACTAACCCAAAACAGCCCGCGGTGTTACTACGACGGCGTAAATCCGGTTTTACGGTGTTTTTCGTGTTTCCAGGTTTTAAATCATTAAGTTAGCATATAATATAGATATAGAACATGTGTTTAGTTGATTTTAAAAGTCAAGTTAGAAGGATTAACTTTTATTTGCGAACAAGTTTAGAATTAACTAAACTATGTTCTAGTGATTACAAGTTTAAACCTTCGAATAAGATAGCTTTATATGTATGAATTGAATGATGTTATGAACATCATTACTACCTCAAGATCCTTGGATAAACCTACTAGAAATGAGAAAAACAGATCTAGCTTCAAAGGATCCTTGGATGGCTTGAAAGTTCTTGAAGCAGAATCATGACACGAAAACAATTTCAAGTAAGATTTCCACTCGAAATAAGATTGTTATAGTTATAGAAATTGAATTAAAGTTTGAATATGATTATTACCTTGTATTAGAAACATAACCTACTGTAAGTAACAAAAGTTTCTTGATCTTGGATGATTACTTGGAATGGATTTAGAAAACTTGGAAGTAAACTTGCAATCTTGGAAGTATTCTTGATTTTATGAAACTAGAACTTTTGGAATTTATGAAGAACACTTAGAACTTGAAGATAGAACTTGAGAGAGATCAATTAGATGAAGAAAATTGAAGAATGAAAGTGTTTGTAGGTGTTTTTGGTCGTTGGTGTATGGATTAGATATAAAGGATATGTAATTTTGTTTTCATGTAAATAAGTCATGAATGATTACTCATATTTTTGTAATTTTATGAGATATTTCATGCTAGTTGCCAAATGATGGTTCCCACATGTGTTAGGTGACTCACATGGGCTGCTAAGAGCTGATCATTGGAGTGTATATACCAAAAGTACATACATCTAAAAGCCGTGTATTGTACGAGTACGAATACGGGTGCATACGAGTAGAATTGTTGATGAAATTGAACGAGGATGTAATTGTAAGCATTTTTGTTAAGTAGAAGTATTTTGATAAGTGTCTTGAAGTCTTTCAAAAGTGTATGAATACATATTAAAACACTACATGTATATACATTTTAACTGAGTCGTTAAGTCATCGTTAGTCGTTACATGTAAATGTTGTTTTGAAACCTTTAGGTTAACGATCTTGTTGAATGTTGTTAACCCATTGTTTATTATAACAAATGAGATGTTAAATTGTTATATTATCATAATATTATGATATATATAATATATCTTAGTATGATATATATACAGTTAAATGTCGTTACAACGATAATCGTTACATATATGTCTCGTTTCGAAATCATTAAGTTAGTAGTCTTATTTTTACATATGTATTTCATTGTTAATACACTTAATAATATATTTACTTATCATTTAACATAATTAACCAAGTGTATCAATATATTAATATGATTCATATGTACCTAGTAAGACGTTGTTATAACGATAATCGTTATATATATCGTTTTCGAGTTTCTTAAATTAATAGTCTCATTTCTATGTATATAACTCATTGTTAAAATACCTAATGAGATACATACTTATAATAAAATCATGTTAACTATATATATAACCATATATATGTCATCGTATAGTTTTTACAAGTTTTAACGTTCGTGAATTAGCGGTCAACTTGGATGGTCAATTGTCTATATGAAACCTATTTCAATTAATCAAGTCTTAACAAGTTTGATTGCTTAACATGTTGGAAACACTTAATCATGTAAATAACAATTTCATTTAATATATATATATATATATATATATATATATATATATATATATATATATATATATATATATATATATATATATATATATATATATAAACATGGAAAAGTTCGGGTCACTACACTGGTGATACAAATGCATAGATCTCGTACAGCTTCTAAATCAAGGGTAACATCTGCGCTTAAAAGCTATGAATGAGTTACGAAAATAATATGAATTTCATACATTGTAACTTTGTCATATTGTATCAACATTTTCTACATGATGTACTCATTTCACAAACAGGTCATGAAGGGGATAATAAAAGGGAAAATTGCCCAGAAAGGTAATATAAAAGCCATTTTTTTAAATGAAGAATATATCAGTTTTTTCATTGCCCATAAAGGAGTGTAATTTTAATTTATTGCGTAAAAAGGTGTGTGATTAAAAAATAGTGGCAATTGAGGTAGAAATTGACACCTTGGATTTTTTTTATTTTTTTATATTCATGTCATTGACACCATTTTTTACATCCATGTTACAAAAATGAACAACCTTCATAAGATCTCGATAAGATCTGTTCATCTTTTTTTCCTTGGAAATTCAACTATTATTAGAATAAAATAGATTTAGAGATACCACAACAAATTTATGTGAGTCTCGATCCAGGACTCAAGAGCCAATTGTGCCTAACATCTTCAAGATCTGTTCATCTTTTATATCCATATTTTACAGATCCGTTCATCTAAGATTTGTTCATCATAACAAAAATTATGAACACAAACAAAGAACAATAAATTCTGAGCACTCTTCGGAGTAACCATATGTTGATGTTCTAAACTCGAACACGAAATTATCTCAGAATTTTATTAATATATTCGAATTTAAGATCTAATTAAACAAAAAATGAAATCGAAATCAGATCTAAACACGAAATCGATTTAAAATGACGGCACGAAATCGAAATCAGTCATACCCAATAGATCTAAGTATGTGTATATGTAACCATCAAAGGTGTAATCATATATTGTACCAGAAAATCGAAATCGATGTATGTGTGTGCATGGCGACAACCAATAAAATCGAAAATAAATTTGTAACTTTGTAGTTTAAGTAAATTTGTAGATTTGTAGTTTGCAGCTATGATGATCGGAAGTTAAAATCTTGTAGTTGTTGGACCATGGGAATTAAACACCATGCTTACGAACTTGAAGAACAATTATGAAACCCAGAAGATGTTCGACTTGGAAGTTATTTTGCCATGTGAAATATATATATATATATATATGTAGGGATGGCCAAAAAGCCCGAACCCGACGGGAAAACCGAAACCCGACATAATTGGGCCGGGTTTGGTGCGGGTCTACGGGTCTCGGGCCGGGTATGGGATTGATTTTCAAAAAATATTCGGGTTCGGGTTCGGGTCTGGGTTTAAATAAAGACCCGTCTACCCGACCCGTTTACCCAGCCCGTGTAACATCCTAGCTTTGGGCCTAGTGGTAATGACCTATTTACCCTTCAGTGTGATTAAAGTGATTTTAATAATTATGTGCTTTATAATTATTGTGTATGCGATAATGTGCGTTTTTGTGACAAGGGTCACAGAACATATTTCCTTTTGTGAATTGGACATAGAATGAATAAGTTATTAGAGATTTTGGGTTTTAGATAACTGGTAAATACCCTTGTGTTATACGGAGTAGGGTTTCCTCACAATGAAGAAACCCGGTTTGAATATATACTACTTCTCGTTCTTATTCTTACTCATTTTAGAAACTAACACAAACCCTAATCAACCCTCTGAGCTTTAAATCCTAAAATCAAAAAGTGTAATTCGAAGCTTGTGATTTCGTGCATCTGATTCAAGTGATTTCAAGCATCAAAACAAGGTATAAATATCAGATTTTGAAGAATTAAATTGAGTTGTAAATGGGTTTTGAAAAAGTTAACTTTTATGCTTGATTCTTGCTTTGAATGTGTTTGTTATGCTTAATTGATGTTAGAAATAGTTTATATATGTGTTATGTGGTATTCTTTATGCATTAGATTGACCAAAACAAGCAAAAATCGAGTTTTGGGTGCAAAAAACGCGAAAACAGCGTGCTGGAACTGATTTTCAGCACCCACACTTTTGATAGCTCAACCACGCAGTTGAGCACACTTTTAAGGGCTCAACCACGTGATTGAGGGCTCAACCGTACGGTTGAGGACTCAGCCACACGCGTGATCAGTGGTCAGCTTTTGGTAAAATTGAAAAGGCTGTAACTTTCAAACCGTAAATCCGTTTTTGATGAATAAAATATCGTTGGAAATGTAATGAAGTTTACTTTCTAATTGTAAGGTTTTAAAATAATAATTCAAATTTTTTTTGGGTCAAAGTTATTCGAAAGCGTGTATGCTCCATTTTACGCTCATACGGGAGTTGTTATTGAAAGGGATTTTGGGTAAACTTGCCCATAATGGATCATAAACTTATTTGAGTAACTTAATAGCATGATTATTCGTTGAATGTTACTACTGTTCTTCATCACTCGCACGAGTGAGCATTCACTCGCACGGTTGAGGTAGTCAACCGTGTGGTGAACCGTGTGAGTGAGTGGTGATGAGCAACTTATGTTTTGATTATGATGATACATACGGATGATACGTGACTCGTACGAGTCACTAGTCACTCGTGTGATGAACCGTATGGATCAGGTGATTCATTGTAGGATGTTTGGTCATAGACCAAACGTACGAGTGAGTTGTCAACCGCACAGTTGAGTGTTCTCAAACGTGCATGTGATGGTGTTACTCGTACGGTTGGCAGACCACTTGTAAAGTGATTAAGTGTTGGTTTTGGTGTTGTTTTCTTGTTGTCGGATTGTTATCAAGATATGATTACTGATGTGCAAAACGTGGTATATGAATTGTTGTATGAAATAGAATGGAAAAATACCGATTAAAGATTGTTACACACTAACGGGCAGTGTACCCGATCGTGTAGTTGTATAGTAAATGGTAAAATCCGTGTATCGTTCCAAGGACAATTTGTACGAGTCAAATTACAATTAGAAACTATATTATGATCAACTAATTAAATGAAATGAAAGGTACGAGATTTATGGTTTTGTGGCTATTTAACGATTAGCCAAATCAGAGAAGGTTAAAGGTAAAAACAATATTTTTGGTCTTTTAAGTTTATATAATGAAAACAAGTGCAAAGAAAACAAATAAGATAGTTTGATTTAGATCAAAGAGGCGAAATGTTTATCTAGATATTTTACGCTCGGTATTGGATGTAAGTTAAATTGTTAAGACCCGATTGAATGATCATGTGTGTAAGTTATCTAATAGGTTCACCAAGAGTTCTCTTTAGTAGACACGCAAACACAATTACAAGATCAAGGGTTCCCTTTTCACTATAGTTCTTGTATTTGTAATCGGATAACTTAACTAGTTCTAAGGCTTGAAACTTGACTTCTATGTTCATAGTTATCAATAATTGTACAAATGTTCGTTGCATACGATTCATCCCTATATCGTCTAACCAATTGAATCTAATTGACCCCTTGGTCCGGTTTAGTAAACAATCAATCTAAGACAAGTTGATTGTAAATCAATATGATAAATTAACAAGAATTCTCTTTATCAACAACATATCAATTAACTAGATACAAATGATTTTTAACATCAATAAGCATGTTCTTGATTCAAGCATTAAAACTATCACACAAATTACATTCAATCAATAAGTTTACATCCAATACCTTGGTTATTAATCTAGACAAACATTATAGAACTAGCCAACAATCTTGATAACAAGCAAAATAACAATCAAATGATAAGTAGAATTCATTGTTTGAGAACAAGAAAACAACCTACTAGAAGAATGAATCTTGGACGGAGAAGGTTTTGATTCTTGATTCTTGGATGTTAAGCCTCTTCAAAGAGCTTGGAATTCTCCAATTTTGCTCTCCAAAATGTTCCTAGAACTCCTCTGATCGTATCCTCCCACTGGTCTCTCAATCATTCACTTTTTAAAGTGGTTAAAGTGGGTCAAAAGTCAAAAGTAAGCTGAAATCTACTACTGGACGGCGTCCAAGATACTGGACGACATCTAGTTGTAAAGGGCTGGACGGCATCTCAAATTCTGGATGGTGTCCAGTTGTAAAGGGCTGGACGGCGTCCCACTGCTTTGGACGGCGTCCAGTTGAACTGATGTTCACTGTCTCGTTTTTTTCATAATCTCCCTTAATATGCACGGAGTCCCAATCATTTTGGACGGTGTCCAACATATCTGAAGCCTTGTTTTATCATTTTAGAGCGCTAATTTGACCATAACTTGTATCGGGATCAACTATGATGAAATCACAACTTATAGAACAGTCATAATTCACCAAAACTCTTTATAAACCACTTTCCGATACACTTTACATACCTTTGTGTATTACTTGTAGAAACCACCTTAACTATCCTTGATTCGAGAGTATTTCACACGATATTGCAAGATATATATATGATGTATTTGAGCAATATCAAAACACCCCACACTTAAACCTTGCTTGTCCTCAAGCAAATCTTAATATCAAACATACTAACACAATATAGAGTACAAACATTACACATATGACTTGAAACACACGAAACATAAACGTTTATATGAAACGCAACTTGCGCTATATGAAACACACGCTTTAAGTATAACACACCTTTATTGTAATCACACTCACGCTATATACACAATGAGAATACACGCACACATTTTTGGGAGATTAGAACCAAGTATCCGAAAATTTTGATCCTACGGAAATCAGGACCTTATGAAAACGTTTTATGTTTTTGAAAATGTAGTGCTAGTTTTTACACTAGGCACGTTTTCCAATTTTGTCAGATTTTTTGAATTTTGAAAAATGAGTGCGGGTTTCCCGCTATTGGTCAAGCCAATCCCTCCCACAGTACCTAACATCACGAGATGTTGGTAAGAAAATAATGTGCTTAGGAGGATACACATTACGTCCAGATATCATCGATAATCATAAGGTAATTATCTAATCCGTTAAATCAATCATGAAGATTGAGGTTCATCAATCTTAAAAGCTGATATTTTACCTTTCCGGAGGTTATCCACTGAGGATCTGATCAATCACAGATATTTTGTGTGTCATGGTGCGCTCCCCATTTGACAAGACAGATATCCCTCATCGAGATAAGTCTGACTACCAGTTTCCCTGTTTGATGTTGAGGCCTGGTAGATTTCCAGTCGATGTTAGCAATGACTTTTCAAGATTTTTCGTCATCTTACAACTGGTCTGGACTACAACTTCTGAAATAAATCAACAAGCGTGTCGATTGGGAGACTTTACTCCTATGGGTTATACAAAGTGGTCGAGCGCATGCATTGCCCTGGTTCTGAACAATGAAGACCGCCCTTAGGTTTTTGATCTGACACGAGTTCCGATTTCCGACCAAGCTATGCAATCACCGTTCTCTCACGGTTTACACTCGTTTTGGTACAAGTGACCTACAAATCAGCTTTACTAAACTAGTAGGATTTTCATCCAAATAATTGAATGATAGTGCAACTTCAAAGACTATTAATAATTTAGAACATAACTCAACATTTCTTTTAATAGTTTTTAGGACAAAATGTATGTAAAATGGTTCTTGTTCTTGGACAATTTTTGTTTCTAAGGCTATCTTAAAATTTTAAAATTTTAATCATAAATGCCTTAATTTTTGTAAAACGAATTCCCTATAAATTTCTATTCTCCCACCCCACACTTGAGATCATGCAAGGCCCTCATTGCATGAAATCAGAAAAAAGGATTAAATTTAGAGGGCAAAGTGATAGGGTGATTTTAGAAATTTTCAAAATTTTAACCTGTAAATCATGGAACATGTAGACGAATGCCGCTGAACTTACTGCCAGCATAAGAGCATCATCCACTCCGCGATTAGCATTAAACATACATCATAATATCAAATGTTGCTGAACTTAATGCCAGTCTTTTGAAGTTCAATCACGCTGCACAAAATAACAAACCAAACAAATAATACTAAAAATAACGGTGTTTCTACAAACACAACCATTATCTAATTAGTTTAAAAATACAAACCAAACATTTGTTTAATACACACCATAACAAATAAATAGATAGTCTCAAAGTAATGTAACAAAATGATAATAGGCACGTAGGCCTTCAGTTGTTGTACGGCCAAAAGTAATTTCCTGAACCATCTCTGCTTCGGCGTCCCTGTGGGTATTGCTGCTCAAACCTGTTCCTGGCATCCTGCAACGTAGAGTTAGAATCATAAAATGGGTAATGAGGAGGTGGGTTTTGAGGATCAGTGTAGTATGTGGATGTCAGGCGTGTTGTCCCATAGTACTGATCGGGGTTGGAATGAAATAACTCGGTGTTATGGTTATTCCAATCAATACCATAACTGTTCCACCCCTGATTATGTACTTAAGCAATCTGGCGTTGCTCCATTCTCTGTTGACTATCCCACATACGATTATTGTGAGTCCTTTGCTCATTCGGACTCAATCGCATGTTGTTCACACTATTAACCAAATTCTCCCAACCAGATTGGGATGGATTCCAAGGACCTTGATCATGAACATTAGTTTGAGCTTCCATTTCCGCTTCATCTTCCTCTTGTTGTTCCTGTTGAACATTTTCTCCACTACCACTTGCTCCACCTGCGACGAAAGGCACTAAACGCCTATTTCCGTCGTACATAAGAATCTCAGCATTTACATAAGAAACTTTCTTTATAGCTTTCATGGTGTGATCACACTCCATCAATCGGCTGAAATCAATGTTAAAGTGACGAGCAATCCTTGTGATATAGTGGCCCCCAAGAAGTGGCTTTTCTCTTCGTGTCTTAGTGGCGATGGCTAAAAAATAGTTGCCTATCATCCCCAGAATATCAGTATAGAAACCCCATTTTATTTGATCCATTATACATAGATCCATCGTTTTAACCTTTTCATTTCCCTCGACTCTCGCATTGAAAGTGCATGTGATAAGTCGATGAAGGAGTCTATCATCAGGGCTTGCAATTTTATTATACCGGTGCCTACTTGATTTAAATGGCCTAAATGCATTCGGCCCATAAATTCTTTGCCAAAAACCTATCTCATTAAAGGGAACTCTACCATGGTAATAGGAAGTTGTCAAGTAAATTCTCAATTGGTTGTCGTTAAGCTCCTCGAAAATGCCCAGCACTCTACATAACCCAACTCTGCTTAACCCTCTATCTACACCCCCTAGTCGAAACTGAAGAAATTCATTTGATAAAGGATCACGAACGTTATTAAACCTTAAAGTTGAGTAAAATTCCTTTAATAACACCGGATAAATTTGTTCACAGATGCTAAAAACGTGCTCCCATGCGTAGGAAATGATCCTATCATAGGGAATGGCTAATAGGCGGGAAACATGGTTGTGCATACCCGCCTCATCCAATGGGGCCCAAATAAAATACCACGTGGCATTTATTGGCCTACAGTTTATCCTATTAAAAGTCTCTGCGTAATCTTCGTCGTTCTGAATTTGTCTTAACCAAACTTGAGGATCATTTAGGTCCTCCTCTTCTTCTTCGGAAGATGATGTATAATGTTGTTGTGGTGGTGGTGGAACGTTTCTTGATGTTCTGCCCCTTTTTGGTTGTCCACATCGGCTAGATTGTCCCTGCAAAACACAATAACACCAAACCAAAAGAACATAGAAACCGTTGTGTTAGCGTTAGCTAAAAACATAACCGAATGGCAAGGGAATTTAGTCATTCCCTTCAAAGTTCATAAGCATTGTGATTCATATAAGAAAAGGTGTATGTTCAAAATATTTAATCAAAGTCAACCAAAATCAACATAAGCTTGCAAATACATTTTCAAAAATGTGGATCACAAAATTAACAATTAGGCATCAACTTAGGACTCAAGCCTATTGCGTTTATAAATCTAGGTCATAACATGTAGAACTTGTATGCAAATTATATCCATTACAATCATAGCACAAGTATCACAATTTAGTTCAAAATGACTATTATCTTTCCATAACGCAACTACATTATAGCATGCCATACCATCAATCCACTTCAATAGGCCTAAACATGTGAAAATCAAGCATACATCTTTCATAAGAACATTACAATTCAAAGCATGCTAGAAATTCAAGAAAGTTCAATTCATGACCCGGCCATTTTGACATCATTAACACTATCAACATATTAAGCATTCACAATCTTCATAAATATCACAAACAAACCTAAAAGTCTAAAGTAAAAGCCCTAATTTCAGATTTAATCACTACAAACCCTAGATTTATGAACACACCCATTAAATATGTAATTATTGCAAAATCAAGACATAATGGGTAATTAAACAACTAAGGTATGTTAATCTAAGCAAAAATCATGCAAATCAAACACCCCACACTTATCTTTCACCAAATTATATATAAACATACAAATTAAGTAATTAAGAAAGAAAAGTGTAAAAAGGAAGTAGCAATACCCTAGAAAACATGATTCAAGCTTGGATTTGAAGGAAGAAATCACGAAATTGAAAGAAGAAATTAGGATTTTTGAGAGTTGTTTCGTTTGTGGGAGAGAAAAATAGAGAGGAGTGTGTTTTGTGGTTGAAAATTGGGGTGAAAAGATATAAAACGCGTTTATTTTTTTCTGGGTTAGGCCATCTGAATGGCGTCCTAATTGTTGGATGGCATCCAAGTATGAAGCGTGGGATGGCGTCCCAATTCCTGGACGGTGTCCAGTTGTTAAGGATGGGACGGCGTCCAGTATGTTTGGACGGCGTCCAAATGTACTTAAAACTTCTGATCAAATTTTTCGACACTCGCAAGTTAAAAATCCCAACGTATATCATTTTGCACAAAATAAAAAAATCGTACAAGTAATAAACACATAATTCAAAGTATTTACGCTCGTGAACCCTTTTTTAACAAGTCGTTCACCCAACTCGTCCCCATTTTGATTTAACCTTTGTTCTCGAAGTTGAGGCTAACCTCATCTTCGATTTCTAGGGGACCATCGACATAGTGTTTGACCCGGTGGCCATTCACTTTAAAAATGTCGCCCTTCCAGTTCACCACTTCAATTGTACCATAAGGGTACACTCTTCTAACAATGAATGGTCCCGACCATCGAGACTTGAGTTTTCCTGGTGATAATTTGAAACGGGCATTATAAACAAGGACACGATCTCCTTCCATGAATTCTCTTGGATTTTTCAATCACTTATCATGCCATTGTTTGGTCTTTTCTTTATAAATTAGAGAGTTGTCATAGGCTTCAAGCCTCAACTCATCTAATTCATTCAATTGGGTTAAACGTAACCGACCCACCTCTTTGTAATTCAAATTACATGCCCTTAGCGTCCAATGCACTTTTTGTTCAATCTCCAAAGGGAGATGACATGCTTTCCCGAATACCATACGGAAAGGAGTGGTTCCAATAGGTGTTTTGTAGGCCGTGCGAAAAGCTCACAATGCATCGTTTAACTTAACAGACCACTCTTTTGGATTTGCACCAACAGTCTTTTCAAGTATGCGTTTTAAAAACCGATTGGTGTTCTCCACTTGCCCACTTGTTTGGGGATGATAAGATGTTGAAATTTTATGGATCACTCCATACCTTTTCAACACCTTTTCTAATTGCTTATTGCAAAAGTGGGTGCCTCGGTCACTGATAAGGGCTTTTGGTGTGCCAAACCTTGCGAAAAGTTCCATCAAAAAGGTTACTACAACTCGGCCATCATTTGTTGGGAGAGGTTTTGCCTCCGCCGATTTTGAAACATAGTCTATGGCAACAAGTATGTAGAGATCAGAATGAGACTTTGGAAAGGGCCCCATAAAGTCAATTCCCCAAACATCGAACACCTCACATACTTGGATGCTTTGTTGAGGCATTTCATCCCGTTTAGTGATTTGACCGGACCGTTGGCACGCATCACAAGCTTTACAAACGGCGTGGGCATCTTTGAATATTGTAGGCCAATACAAACCTGCCTCATAAACTTTCCTCCCCGTGATTTGGGGACCAAAGTGCCCACCCGTTGGACCATGGTGGAAATCAAGAAGAATTTGAGTGCATTCCTTCCCTGAAATGCGCCTCCGAATTACTCCATCCGTGCATTGCCTAAATAGATAAGGGTCTTCCCAAAAATAGTATTTTAGGTCACTAAAGAATTTCTTCCTTTTCTGATGTGACCAACCGGTTTCTAGGTACCCTCCAACAATGTAATTGGTGAAATCAACATACCATGGGTCTTCCACCTTCTCTACTCGCATGAGGTATTCACCAGGAAAATCATCTTTAATACTCAATTTATGGAGTACTTCAAGATTGGAATTTTCAAGTCTAGAAACATGGTCAGCCACGAGATTTTCGGCACCTTTCTTGTCCTTAATCTCGATATCAAACTCTTGCAAGAGCAAAACCCATCTTAGCAATCGAGGTTTGGCATCCGGCTTATAGAAAAGATATTTCAATGCCGAATGATCGGTGAAGACAATTGTCTTCGATAGGACAAGATATGATCAGAATTTGTCAAAATAAAATACGATAGCAAGGAGCTCTTTTTCCGTTGTTGTGTAGTTTAATTGGGCTCCTTGTAAAGTCTTGCTTGCATAATAAATGGGTTGAAAACGTTTCTCCACCCGTTGGCCCAAAACTGAACCAACTGCAAAATCCGATGCATCGCACATTAGCTCGAATGGTAATGACCAATTTGGAGCTATGATTATTGGTGCGTTAACAAGTTTTTGTTTTAAAATGTTGAATGCCTTAGTGCATTCACTTGTGAAAACAAAGGGTGCATCTTTTTCGAGAAGTTTATTCAATGGCGTTGCAATTTTTGAAAAATCTTTAATAAATCGTCGGTAAAACCCGGCATGCCCAAGAAAACTTCTCACACCCTTCACATTTGAAGGAGGTGGAAGGTTGGCAATGACGTCAACCTTTACTGGATTGACCTGAATACCAACACTTGAGATATTGTGCCCTAAGACAATGCCTTCTTTAACCATAAAGTGACATTTCTCTCAATTTAGCATTAAGTTTGATTTCTCACACATAATTAGCATTTTCTCCAAATTTAGAAGGCATGAATCGAAAGTGTCATCGAAAACTGAAAAGTCATCCATGAACACTTCCACACATTCTTCAATCATATCATGAAAAATGGCCATCATGCACCTTTGGAATGTTGCGGGAGCATTACATAGACCAAAGGGCATTCGACGGTATGAAAAGGTGCCATAGGGACACGTGAAGGTAGTCTTTTCTTGGTCCTCGGGGGAGATGGGAATTTGAAAGTACCTCGAAAAACCATCTAGGAAACAATAAAAGCTATTTCCCGCTAGTCTCTCTAACATTTGATCAATGAATGGTAGAGGAAAATGGTCTTTTCTAGTGGCATCGTTTAACTTACGATAATCTATACAAACTCGCCACCCCGTGACAGTTCGTGTTGTGATAAGCTCATCTTTATTATTGGTGATAATAGTTATACCACCCTTTTTAGGAACACAATGGACCGGGCTTATCCATGGACTGTCTGAGATTGGGTAGATTAGACCTGCATCTAGCAATTTAATGATTTCCTTCTTGACAAAATCTTGCATTTGAGGATTTAGTCTCCTTTGACGTTGCACCACTGGTTTGGAATTTTTTTCCTTTAAGATCTTGTGAGTGTAATAAGAAGGACTAATTCCTTTTATATCATGGATTTTCCATGCAATAGCCTGTTTGTGGGCCTGTAACAAGGAAACAAGACGTTCTTTTTCATGTTTAGAAAGAAGTGAGGAAATAATTACAGGAAGGTTCAAATCTTCCTGAAGGAAAGCGTACTCAAGATGGTCAGGGTGCGGCTTAAGCTCCAAAATTGGAGGTTCCTCAATTGAGGGCTTACTCCGGTACTCGATATCCTTGTTCAGTTGTTCTAACTCCTCCTCAGTTGGTTCATACCCATTTGCCATCAATGTGGCCATCACATCCATTTCTTCTTCAAGAAATTCTTCATCTCCACTCGTCAAATCGTATACACCTATTTCATCCGATTCGGGAAATTTCTGCAAGAACTCATAATGCGAATCTATACTTTGCATAAAATAACAAGTATCATCTGAAGATTCTGGATATTTCAATGACTTGTCAATTGCAAAAGTCGCACTAGCTTCACCAATTCTAAGGGTCAACTGCTGGTCATAAACATCAATGACATATCTAGTAGTATTTAAAAATGGTCGACCTAAAATAATTGGTATTCTTTCATCAACTTCCATGTCTAAAACCACAAAGTCTACCGAAAAAATCAGATTCCCGGTCTTAACTAACATATTCTCTATTATTCCTCGAGGGAATTTTATAAAGAGATCAGCTAGTTGAATAGCCATTCGTGTGGTCTTGAGTTCCCCAGGGGCTAATTTAAGGTAAATCAAATAGGGCATTAAATTTATACTAGCCCCCAAATCGGCTAATGCCCTCATACAATCAAGGTCACCCATTAGACATGGAATAGTGAAACAACCCGGATCTTGAAGCTTTTCGAGAAGTGTATTGGACACCTGCGCTGAACATCTAGCATTTAAAGTGACCGATGAAACGCTTTCCATCTTCTTGCGGTTAGTAAGTAAGTCTTTTAAGAACTTAGCATACTTGGGCATACCTGAAATCACATCAATAAAAGGCATATTTATGTTAATTTGTTTAAACATATCTAGAAATTTTGACCTTTCGACTTTGAGCCTTTCTTGTTGTTGCTTCCTTGGGTATGGGAGCGGTGGTTGATATGGCTTCACTACGAGTTTCTCCCGTTCTTCCTTCTCAACCACTTGTTCCGGCTCCTTAATCGGTTCATCATTTTTGTTCAACGGAACACTGAAATCAGAATCTTCGGCCATTATTGGAGCTTCATATGTTAGACCACTCCGTGTGGTGATAGCATTGGTGTGCTCATTTCGGGGGTTCTTATTAGTATCACCCGGTAAACTCCCTGGTTTTCTTTCACTAAGTAAACTAGCCAAATCACTCATTTGCTTCTCCAAATTCTGAATTACGGCTTATTGGTTTTTGAATTGGTGTTCATTTTTCTAGTTTGTTTTGCTTATATTGGTAACAAGCTGAGATGCAATTAACTTCTCCAACAAACTCTCCATATTTGACTCTTTCTCTTCGTTTTGGGGTTTTTGATAGAAACCCGGAGATTGTTGTTGGAACCCATTACTTGACCCTTGTTGGTAATTGGAATTTTGACCTTGAGGGTTGTATGGGTTTTTGAAGTTTCGGTTAAATTGGGCTCTTCCTTGAAATTGATTTTTTTCTTTCTTTGGCTTATGAAAGCCACTTCTTCTTTCTGAGCCATTGTTAAACCGGCATCACAATCTTTTCCTAAATGGAGACCACCACAGTATTCACAACCTATCTTCATACTATGGATTTCCTTGTTGATCTTTTCCATGTTTCGAGCAACACCATCTATTTTCACACTTAGGGAACTAAGGTCATCATAAGCACCTGCGCTTTGGACTTGAGCATGACGAGTAATTGGTCATTCTTGATGCCACTCATGAGAATAATCAGCTTGCTTCTGGATTATCTCATAAGCTTCTTGCTCGGTTTTGTCCATGAGTGAACCTCCGGCCGCTTGATCAATGGAAATTCTGGTTGCAACATCACAACCCTTGTAAAGGATTTGAACTTTTTGGAAGGTATCCAAGCCATGATTTGGACAACCTCTTAGCATTTTGAAAAATCGATTCCATGCTTCATACAAGGTTTCCATCGGCTTTTGACAAAATTGGGTAATTTCTTGTTGGAGTCTCGTGGACTTAGAAGCTGGAAAATATTTCTTAAGAAATTTTTCTAACATACCATCCCAAGTTTCTATCGTAGCCTCGGACAATGAATCTAACCAACTTCGTGCTTCCCCGTGGAGTGTCCATGGGAAAAGTCTTAAAAATATGGCTTGATCAGTGTCCAGTTGAAGCTTGAATAGAAGACATATCTCTTGAAAAAGACGAATATGCTCGTTTGCATCTTCATTCGGACCACCACCAAATTGACATCCGTTGTTAATCATTTAGAGAATTGGTCCTTTTATTTCAAATTTTACCTCACCAGGTGTCTGAGTAATTGCACTTCCTTGTCCGTTTTGGGTTGCCTTCATTTTGGTCGCCATTGATTGTCTTGGTACCACCGGTCTTGCCTCTCCTTCCATTTCAAAATTTAGAGGATGAACGGGTTCACCAAATTCAGAGTATCTTGGCTTGGTTGTACTTGATTCTGAATCAAAAGTTTCTTGCTTTGATGAAGATTCAAAAAGTTCAAGTACTTCTTTTGGGATTCTACCAAGCTTTCTATCAGGTTCTGTAAGCGGTGTAAGTGGCATATGCAACCTAAAATCTGTCAATCACACAACTAATAAAACTATTAAACGCACCGATTCTATAAGTTTAAAAATCAAAGACTATTAATAATTTAAAAAAATTAAGAAACTACTTAATCACAAATTAGTTAATAATTCAATTTTGATACAAAACTGTCCCCGGCAGCGGCGCCAAAAACTTGATGTGCAAAACGTGGTATATGAATTGTTGTATGAAATAGTATGGAAAAATACCGATTAAAGATTGTTACACACTAACGAGCAGTGTACCCGATCGTGTAGTAGTACAAATCCGTGTATCGTTCCAAGGACAATTTGTACGAGTCAAATTACAATTAGAAACTATATTATGATCAACTAATTAAATGAAATGAAAGTTACGAGATTTATAGTTTTGTGGCTATTTAACGATTAGCCAAATCAGAGAAGGTTAAAGGTAAAAACAATATTTTTGGTCTTTTAAGTTTATTTAATGAAAACAAGTGCAAAGAAAACAAATAAGATAGTCTAATTTAGATCAAAGAGACGAAATGTTTATCTTGATATTTTACTCTCGGCATTGGATGTAAGTTAAATTATTAAGACCCGATTGAATGATCATGTGTGTAAGTTATCTAATAGGTTCACCAAGAGTTCTCTTTAGTAAACACGCAAACACAATTACAAGATCAAGGGTTCCCTTTTCACTATAGTTCTTGTATTTGTAATCGGATAACTTAACTAGTTCTAAGGCTTGAAACTTGACTTCTATGTTCATAGTTATCAATAAATGTACAAACGTTCGTTGCATACAATTCATCCCTATATCGTCTAACCAGTTGAATCTAATTTACCCCTTGGTCCGGTTTTGTAAACAATCAATCTAAGACAAGTTGATTGTAAATCAATTTGATAAATTAACAAGAGTTCTCTTTATCAACAACATATCAATTAACTAGATACAAATGATTTTTAACATCAATAAGCATGTTCTTGCTTCAAGCATTAAAAGTATCACACAAATTACATTCAATCAATAAGTTTACATCCAATACCTTGGTTATTAATCTAGACAAACATTATAAAACTAGCCAACAATCATGATAACAAGCAAAATAACAATCAAATGATAAGTAGAATTCATTGTTTGAGAACAAGAAAACAACCTACTAGAAGAATGAATCTTGGACGGAGAAGATTTTGATTCTTGTTTCTTGGATGTTAAGCCTCTTCAAAGAGCTTGGAATTCTTCAATTTTGCTCTCCAAAACGTTCCTAGAACTCCTCTGATCGTATCCTCCCACTGGTCTCTCAATCATTCACTTTTTAAAGTGGTTAAAGTGGGTCAAAAGTCAAAAGTAGGTTGAAACCTACTACTAGACGGCGTCCAAGATACTGGACGGCGTCCAATTGTAAAGGGCTAGATGGCGTCACAAATTCTGGACGGCGTCCAGTTGTAAAGGGCTGGACGGTGTCCCACTGCTTTGGACGGCGTCCAGTTGAACTGATGTTCACTGTCTCATTTTTTTATAATCTCCCTCAATTTGGATGGAGTCTCAATCATTTTGGACGGCGTCCAACATATCTGAAGCCTTGTTTTATCATTTTAGAGCGCTAATTTGACCATAACTTGTATCGGGATCAACTATGATGAAATCACAACTTATAGAACGGTCATAATTCACCAAAACTCTTTATAAACCACTTTCTGATACACTTTACATACCTTTGTGTATTACTTTTAGAAACCGCCTTAACTATCCTTGATTCGAGAGTATTTCACATGATATTGCGAGATAAATATGATGTATTTGAGCAATATCAATTACTGACTCGGGTTGTATCATTCTCAGGTGATAAAGGAACGGAGAAGGCTCAGTAACATTAGACCACTGAGTTCTTACTGGTAATCGGTGAGTGGGACTATCCTTATGGATATTGGTATTTAGTAACAAGTGTAGTTACTACCCGTTGTTTGGTTAATATAGATTATGATAATCTTTGTATGCATGTTAATTATTATTATAATGATAAGTAGTAGGATATACTACTTTTATTAGGTTTTCGCTTAGATTGAAATAGTAGAATGCCTGATTAGATTCCCTTGTAGTTATTAGTGATGTTACCTACGGTGAGATTGTAGGTGGGTTATGTGCACATTAGGGAACTGGCCGTGTATAGAAGGGTCAGTACCGTCCGTGTATAGAAGGGATGGAAGAGGTCAACCGTATATAGAAGGGTTGGGCTCGGGGGTTATTGTACGGGCAGTATGCTGCAATTGACGTATGTAAACTTCAGGAGAGGTATACTGTGGGACAATAACTGGAAGTATCAGTACGGCTCTAGCTTGATCAGCTAGTAGTTGTAGACCTGACAGGGTCAACGATCCTCTTGGGTTTTTATAGCTGTTAGTGCTATGTATATCCGTTAGTGCTATGCGAGTGAATAGCTGTGTAGATCTATTGATATCATTAGTGATTAGCTATGTATAGCTATGGATACCTTTATTATATAGCTATGTAAGGCTGTGTAGTATAGTGCCTTTGGTGCCTTTACTGAATAGCTTGTTGATGTTGTTGCTACTCTGTTAATTGAATCACTGCCTTGCTCTGTATGATATAGTTGAGTAATGCTATATTATGTGATAGCTGTGTAATGCTATGTCCTTATACCCTTGACCTAATGCATGATCCCTAAAAGCTAGGCTTGGTACTTGTATTAGTATCTATTGGGATATCTCACTCACTTAGCGTTGTGATAATCCTCCACATTTTCTCCCCTGCAGGTTATATTGTTTGCATGCTAGAGATGGGAGAAGATAGTTGTACTTTGGTTATATTTGACACACTGAAGAACTCTGATGTTTAAATTAACTATGCTTCACTGTTTCGAAAAGTAATACCAGTTGAACTGTAATGAATAGTAACATATATGTTTAATATATGCTTATAACCATGATTTGATAAACTGATATTCCACTGTGTAATTTAAAAAAAAAAGTACGGTGTTACAACTTGGTATCAGAGCATAGGTTTGGCCGCATGCACATTGTGATGAATGTCATGTTCCCAAATCTAGTTTGGATTTGTGTCAAACATACTAGTGGGGGAAGGGAAAGTGAATATGGGTGGAATACGTGTTAGTTGATAGGTACTAACCGATTATCCACTAATTTTTTGTGAGATGTTGTGATAAGACAGGTATGGCTGATCAAAATCGAGACGTCGATACCCCCTTGACCCCCAGACTAACAAGAGCGTCCTCAGAGGAGTTTAGTGCAGAAGATGATTTACGAAAATATAATTTTTAGTTACAAAGTGAGTTGAAAGATATGAGAGATAGAATTCGGGAACTGGAACAACAAAAGTTGCAAGCAGCTAATACTACATTTGCTCGATTCACAACTATTCCATGCACACCTACAGGTTTTGCAACATCGCAAAATGCGTCTGTGCCTATTAGAGGTGAATTACCACAACAATCGCAACCACAATCACAAATTCCACTCCAATTTAATTATTCAAATCCAGCACAGACGTTGTATCCATATCAGATCTTTCAACAAACCTCAATTGAAACCAAGAAGAAGTGTACCTATAAACAGTTCTTAAATTGTAATCCTCCTACGTATACGGGCAGCACTAACCTGAATGACACATTAAATTGGTTGAGAGAAGTGGACCGGGCATTTGAAGCGTGTCAATGTGAACCAGAACTCGGAGTTACTTTTGCTTGTCGGTTATTGAAGAATAAAGCTATGGTATGGTAGGATTCTGTCATTACCCATATAACAAAGGAACAAATTGGTCAAATCACTTGGGAGCATTTTAATGAAAAAGTATGCGAACAATATTGTACTCCATACGAGATAGGAAAGTTAAGGAGAGAGTTTATGGAATTAAAAATGACCGAACAAATGTCTGTGGATGATGCGATTGATCAATATATTGACTGATGTGTGCAGCGGTGTATACGAAATACTATTATTGTTTATTATGAAATACGACGAAATTACACAAGTTTTATTTATTTATTTATGGGATATACCTAAACCTTGCTACAACACTATAGGCAGTGTACCTAATCGTAGAGTAGTGTAGTTTTTAGTAAGTCTGGTTTGTTCCACAGGGAGCTAGTGATTACGTACTATATTTTTAACAACTATATTTTTACAAAATATAAATATATATTTATAGTAATAATATATAAAGGGGGGTTTTACCGTTTAATGACCGGTTTTTCGATTTTAAATAAAGCGTAAAGATAAATGACGATAATTAAAATGCGTAAAATAAATGACGATATATAAAATTGCGAAATAATAAAATGACAGTAATTAAAAGTACGATGAGAAATACGATTAAAGAATTATGCTTATTTAAACTTCCGTAACCATGATGTTTGATGTTTTGATTTTAATTTATTACTCTGGGTTAATTGTCCTTTGTCCTGGCTTATTACCTATCTAGTTTTTGTCCATAATAGTCCATCGGTCATAATTATAAAATGCTCGTCAAATTAACCTTATTCCCGAAGTCAAATATTCCAGCTAATTAGGGATTCAAACTGTAACAAGGTTTTAATACTTTGTTAATAATTACACCAGGTTATAGACTGCGTGTAATCCAAGGTTTTAATACTTTGTTAACAATTACACCAATTACCCTTGTATGTAATCCACCCCTGTTTTAATTAGTCCATGATATATTAATTTATTCACTTGGCCAAATGAATAATCAATTACCCAATCCAATTGATTAATTAAATGGTTGTAAACGATGTCGTATAAACGTCACTAAATAGGACATTCATAATCATTTTAATAATTATTAGATTAACTAATTTAAAGATAGGTTCGACAGATTCCAATGAGTTGTCATTCAATTAGACAATACCCCCATCTATTAATAGTCCATAGTCCAATGTTCACAAGTGCCGGTCTTTTGTCCAAACCCAAATTATGGTAAAAAAATCCAATAACCCCATCTTAATATTTAGTCCAACATCACGATTACTTCGGCTTAAATAAGCATAATAATAACTTAGTTACAAGACATTAATTTAAAAAGGAAGAACATAGCTTACAGTGGTGATTAATCGCGTAGAGTTACACAGACAGAGTTCCGACTTTAAAACCCGTAAAACATTTCTTACAGTAACCCAATTATTATTAAACTTAAATTAAAATTAAAATTATAAATATAAATATATATATATATATATCGATAGATTGAAAGAAAGGAGAAGAAAAAGGTGTGCATTTCATCGTCTGAATTCGTTGGCTTTTATAGGCAATTCTTGAGACTGACTTCTCCACGAGTGCGGTACTTTTGTGCCTTACAGCTCCGCTAGTGCGGAGCTTTGGATTCCAGCTCACCAAATTGAGTTAAACGTGGGCTGCTGAATATTATAATATATAATATAATAATATATAATTTTATATAATTATATATATACATATTATATTATATTCTTGTGCATAGTTGACTTGTAATTCTAGCTCTGTTGAGTTGTACGTTGATACTCGGTTTATGTCTCAGTTCCGAATTTTCGAACGCCTTTTTGTACGCTTAGATATCTTGTACTTTGCGTTTCGCGGCTTGTACTCTTGTCATTTTTAGGCGTTTCTCATCAATAAATTGAACCACTTGGATTGTACTTTGTACTTTTTAGTTTTTTGGTCATTTGCGTCTTCAAATCGTCGATTCTGTCTTTTGTCTTCGCACTTATTTATTTAAACGATTATTACATAAAAATAGAACAATTGCAACTAAAACCTTTACATATTAGAAGGATATTGCGCCTAAATATTTGTTCATTTGGAGCACTATCAAATATCCCCACACTTAAACGTTGCTTGTCCTCAAGCAATACATAACTTGAAATTAAATCACACTTCACTCGAATCACACTTTTTTTTTATTCTCACACTTTATACATCAGTGATTTTGATACGGCGGTATAAACAATGATAGTAACAATGTGGTTTACAGTCTCACATGACTATAAAAATTTAGATCCTTTAAGGAAATTGGATCTTTATGAAAACATTTGATCTTTTGAAAATTCAAGCTAGATTTTACCCTAGACAAGTTTTCCGGAATAACCCTTCACCGGTGTTTGCAAAATATTTTTATGGGTTTTGTGGGTTTCAGATTTTTAAAATTTTAGCTCAAAACTTGTGGTATTGTGTCACCCACTTGCTAACCTTGTATTAGAAAAGCAACACGTCCAGTATACTTGCTCCGTATATTACCTTTCGGTAAACTACCGTCCGGTTGTAAAGGAAAGTGATGAACAAGCAACTGTTAAGGCAATGTCCCATGACATGCAGATAATTATGGTAAAAAACGTGTCGGATGCAATTACTATCCTTTGTAGGAGAAATAGTAAAGATCACCTTATAATTTTTTGGTCCAACACAAGGTCCTGTCTTCGACCATGCTATGCAACCATCGTTCTTACGGTTGACACTCAATTTGGTTCAGGTGACCTAATGAATTCCGATGAATTCTCAGGATTTTACGTTCAATGGTAATGAACGCATTGAAAATAGGTTTTCAGAAAACAAATCGGTTTTAATTTGATCAAAATATTTTCTCGTTCAAGCTCGAGTTTAGATATCATTGAATTCCATGAGTATGAATTCTCAATTTTTAAGGTCAATCTCAAGGATTGAGTAATATCAGTCTTAAAAGCTGATTTTTAATCTTTAAGGAGATTATCCTTTCTGGAGGTCTGATTCATTAGTCTTATCAAGCTAATTTTCACGGCACCCTCCCCATTTTACAAGACAGATCCTCTCATGGTTAGGGTAAGTCTGACCACATGGCGACCCTGTTTGATGCTGAGGTCCGTGGATTTCCTGCTGATTTTAGAGATGACTTTTCTAGATTTTTCGTCAACCTACAGCTGGTCTGGATGACAACTTCCTGACCTAAATCAAGAAGCGCGTGTCTTTTTCGGAAGATTTTACTTCCTTTTAATGAAGGAATTGATTCATCGTGTAGATCCATCTATCTTTCAAATATATTACAGTAAATCGGGTAAAACTGATTAGTTTAGTCCAAAGTAAAAGTTCCTGCAATAATCTTGTACAAAATATGTGATATATGTTTTAAATAACTTGGTGAATTCTTTCCATACTTAGCTTTTATTTATTCTTTTCTTTGCCTTTTTATTTACCTTTATTCCATTTTAAATGAATTCAAGCATTTTGGGTTGTTTCTCAATTTATGTTCTCTCCGAGGTAACAATAATTTTGGTATTATCACCTAGTTTCATCGTTCATAAATATGTATAGACATAATTTTGAATTCATTTAGTTGAAAATTTTTCAAATTAAACCAAGTGTAAACCCGAGAGAATTTATAACCCTTCCCCACACTTAAGATCTTGCAATGCCCTCATTTGCAAGAAATCAGACTATAATTATAAATTCATGAGGGTGATTAGTGTAGAAAAGTGATTAAAAATACCGAGTTTACAAACATATTATTTTATATCACATTTGATATTTTGCGTCTTGTCGTCAAAATTAGTAGCTTTTGCTAAACTTTAATGTCAGTATTTGAAAATGCGCTGTTTTATCATGTTTTGTACATAAGATAAACTACAAACATATATATAATAATATACATATATATATTTTTTTTACAAAACCTTTATTTATTAAAACAATTTAAATGAATAATTTTTTAAAATTTTGTTTCCTTTTACTTTAGGTAGTTTCGGTACGTTTACCTAGTTCGTCCCTCGACAAAATTTAAAATTTGTCGTTTTTAAAGCGATTGTTTTAAAAGCAAAGATTTTTGGGTTTTTTTAATTTTTTTGGTATAATTTAGATCAATAATATTAAAAATAATGATAACAAAATTTTTCGCCCCGCCATCAGGTAAAGCAATTTCGGTTCCATGACCTAGTCTTTAACTTACGACGAATTTTAGAAATCATTTTTTTAAACTTAATGAAATAAAGTAAATTTTGTTTTTAAATTCACACAAAACTTAAATTTAAAAATGCATATAAATTTCATATAAAACCTATAAAACAAAAAATTTAGAATGGGGGGAGAAAACTAGTTCTTTAGTGTCTGCTAGCGGAAAAGACCAATCGGATTCCATTCTCGGAACTACACGAGAACGGAACAACTAACTTTATACAGCATTTTCTTTTTAGAACATTTGAATCTCGCCACACTTAGGTAGCTGTGGTGTGAAATTGTGATTAACTTCATTGTCAATTTCTCTTGGACCATAATCAACTTGCATATCTGTGAATTTTGCTTTAAGCCATTGGTCGGATTCCTGTGTAATATCCACAAATTCAACCAGTTTTGCCTTTTCTTTAGGCGATAAATTGGATACTAACCGGTTACATAACGTAAAGTTCCCCTTGGTTCTAGCATCGCGAATCCGTTTAATAAGTTTCTTCATTGAACTGTTAATAACGGGATCATTTAATTTCGTATCAACAATGGGGTTCTTTGTTATCAAGTCATCATTAGGTGTCACTTCATCTTCCCCACACTAAGGCGTTTTATTATTGTTAAGCACTACCGTTGGAGTTGGTAAAACAATATGGTTCTTACCAATCGTTTTTGTTGGTTCAACGATTTTGGTTGGTGGAGATTTATCCTTTTGACTCACAAAGGTGATCGATTTTTCACCATTACTAAGTGTCATTCTACCCTCTCTTACATCAAATAACGTCCCGGTGGACGCTAAGTATGGTCGACCTAAAATTAGAGGAACGTTTGAGTCCTCTTCTATGTCAATGACAATAAATTTGACTTAAAAGGTTAAATTGCCCACTTGAACGAGTAGGTTTTCAGCAATTCCAACTGGGTGCCTAATTGTTTGATCAAAGAGTCGAACACTCATCTATGTTGGACTTAACTCACGTACTCCTAATCTCTTATATAATGAAAGAGGCATAACACTCACACTCGCACCTAAATCTGCTAGTGCATCATACATGACACAATCACTAAGTAGACAAGGAACAATAAATTCACCCGGATCACCCAACTTGGGTGGAAATTTTGGTGGAACTGTCTTTACCGGGTTTATTTTACTGTTTTTGTTTCTTGCACTTTCTTGTTATTCTTCTTCTTTCCAGAGGTATCACAAACTTTATTACCTATCACTTGCCCATACTCAACTCCTTTTCTTGGAAATGGGATGAGTGGTCTGTATGGTGCCACCACTAGCTTTACATACTCGGGTGGTGGTGGTGTTGTAACTTCTTCATTGTTACTCACATCTAAAACCTTCCCATCTTCTGGTGCTGGTTTTTCAGAATTTGTTGACACCATATTAACATTCTCATTCCGAGGATTTACTTCAGTATTACTCGGTAGCTTTCCGTGTTCCCTCTCACTCATCATGCTAGCAAGAGTACCTACGTGTTTTTCTAGATTCAAAATGGAAGCTTGTTGAGTTCTTAATGACTGATCAAACCTCTCATTTGTTTGAATTTGAGATGTAATAAATTGTGTTTGAGATTCCATTAGCTTTGCCATCATTCCTTCTAGATTTGGCCTTTTCTCTTCGATTTGTTGTGGTGGTTTATACAAGCTAGGTCTTTGTTGATTGAAAGTGTTGTTTTGAGTTGGTTGGATATTCGGACCTTGTTGGTTGTACGAGTTATTGTTGGGTCCATTTGGATTGTAAAGAATGTTTTGATTTCGATTGAAGTTTGGCCTTGGCGGTTGATAATTATTTTGATAATTATTTCCCGGTCTTTGGTTCATGTAGGAAACATTCTCACGTTGTTCCATCGTTTGCTCGATGTGACAATCTTTCGTTAAGTGTGGTCCACCGGATTGCTCACAACTGATTCGTATTGCGTGAATATCTTTAGTCATCTTTTCCATTCGTCTCTCGAAAGCATCTATTTTTGCAGAAACGGAATCAAAGTTGGCTAGAATCGGATCTAGCCGCTTTAGATGATCTAACGATGTCTTTTTCTTGATGCCACTCATGTGAGTGGGAGGCTGTGTTATCAATAATTTTGTAAGCTTCAGTTGCGGTTTTCTTCATAATGGAACCACCAGCTGCTATGTCGATGTCTTTTCGTGTAGCAACGTCGACACCTTGGTAGAATATTTGTACTATTTGATAAGTGTCTAAACCGTGCTGGGGACATCCTCTCAACAACTTTTCAAATCTTGTCCATGCCTCATATAATGTTTCATTTGGTTTTTGCGTGAACGTAACAATTTCTCCTAGAAGTCTCACGGCTTTAGATGCCGGAAAGAATCTTTTAAGAAATTTCTCAACTAAAACATCCCATGTATCAATCGCCCCTTCAGGTAACGATTCTAACCAATCTTTGGCTTCTCCCTTTAAAGTCCTGGAAAACAACATGAGATAGATCTGTTCATCCTCAACTTCTCTAATTTTAAATAGAGTACAGATCCTATTAAAGGTTCGAAGATGTTTGTTTGGATCTTCTTTTGGCGTACCACTATATTGGCATTGATTAGTTACCATGTGTAGGATTTGTCCTTTGATTTCATAATCTGGCGCATTAATGTCTGGCTTAATAATGGCGCGTCCTTGGCCCGTGCGTGTGGCTCTCATTCGATCTTCCATACTTAGAGGTTCCGTTAATTCCATAATTGAATTTGTTGAATACGAATCACTAGAGGATTTTGATTTAACGGTTTGTGGTTCAGGAGGAATGATTAGTGGTTCTGGATCTTGGAATTGTCCTTGAATATCCTCCGGGTTCTCGATAGTGAAATCGGGTTCAAAAAATGGATTATCGGAAATTTGAATTAGAGTACTTGTTCGACTAGATGATAATTCTAAAGAAAAATCAACAGCGGCAATATTAGCTAGATGTCTTGATCGAGTTACAGGTGGTGAACGTATGAAAGGTGGTGAACGTTTTGCTCGGTGCATTCACTGAATATCCTATTAGTTATAAAAATAAAAATTATATAAGTTATCAAATTAATAGACTTTTCTGCTTTTACCCACGTTTCGAATAGCCAAAAGATGCAGCAGGGAGCCAGGATCCTTTAAGTCGGAAAATCCACAACTCAGCCACTAACAAATCCAACTATTACTACGAAGCAGAAAATTATGGATGTCTATCAATTTAACCGCTTAAAATAATTTTTCCGTCGAAGTTTAAAGAAAATAAAGAAAATTCTATTTCCCAAAAACTAGAACGTAGAAATGAAAAAGAAAAAAAAACGTTTCGAAAAATAAGAATCGAAAAACAAACGTCGAAAAATAAAAAGTCGAAAAACAATAATTAGAAAGTAAAGCGTCGAAACTTAAAAGTCTAAAAATTATAATCTAAAAAGTTGCGCCTAAAGGTATTAAAACTTAAAAGGAATTCTATATCCAAAACGGAAATAACTTAATTAGGCACTAAAATCTAAAAACTGCGTCGCAAAATTCTAAAACGCCTAAATCTTAATCTAAAGAAAAAGCACTTAAGGGATTTTACGGCAAAACCTAAAAACTATACTTAAACTAAGGCAAGATGAAACTAAAACTATAATTGCGAACGATACGATTAAAAACTAAATTAAAAAGATATAAATTATAAAAATATATAATCTAAAATGATAAAAATAAAATTTTATATAAAAATATTATTTTTATATTATTAGTCTATAAAAATATTAATCTATATAGGATAAAGTACAGATTTAAATAAAAGTAAAAGACTAATTAAAATAAATAGATAACCTAAATAAGTAATAAATTAAAATAATTAACCCTAATTGTGCATTAAATGCTAGGGTTTTGACTGTGTCAGACAGGCTACGCGATTGCGTAGCTGTTATCCTTTTTTTTCTCCGCGACCGCGGAGGTTTGCAGACTCAGATTTGTTGCAGGCTCAAATTTGGCAGTTTCAGTGTTTTTTTTTCAAAAATAAAATAAACTTATATTTTAAAAATTAAAAATAATACTAAAAATACTTTTTAATTTTATATATATTAAACAAACTCTTAAAAATATATTTTTTTTCTTTTTTTATATTATTATTATTTTTTTTTAATATATTTTTTTAAAAATATAGCGTTTTACCGCTCCCCGGCAGCGGCGCCAAAAACTTGATGTGTGCAGCGGGGTATACCAAATACTATTATTGTTTATTACGAAATAAGTCGAAATTACACAAGTTTTATTTATTTATTTATGGGATATACCTAAACTTTGCTACAACACTATAGGCAATGTACCTAATCGTAGAGTAGTGTAGTTTTTAGTAAGTCTAGTTCGTTCCACAGAGAGCTAGTGATTACGTACTATATTTTTAACAACTATATTTTTACAAAATATAAATATATATTTATAGTAATAATATATAAAGGGGGCTTTACAGTTTAATAACCGGTTTGTCGATTTTAAATAAAGCGTAAAGATAAATGACGATAATTAAAATGCGTAAAATAAATGACGATATATAAAATTGCGAAATAATAAAATGACAGTAATTAAAAGTACGATGAGAAATACGATAAAAGAATTATGCTTATTTAAACTTCCGTAACCATGATGTTTGACGTTTTGATTTTAATTTATTACTCTGGGTTAATTGTCCTTTGTCCTGGCTTATTGGATACCTATCTAGTTTTTGTCCATAATAGTCCATCGGTCATAATTATAAAATGCTCGTCAAATTAACCTTATTCCCGAAGTCAAATATTCCAGCTAATTAGGGATTCGAACTGTAACAAGGTTTTAATACTTTGTTAATAATTACAACAGGTTATCGACTGCGTGTAATCCAAGGTTTTAATACTTTGTTAACAATTACACCAATTACCCTTGTATGTAATCCACCCCTGTTTTAATTAGTCCATGATATATTAATTTATCCACTTGGCCAAAATGAATAATCAATTACCCCATCCAATTGATTAATTAAATGATTGTAAACGATGTCGAATAAACGTCACTAAATAGGACATTCATAATCATTTTATAATTATTAGATTAACTAATTTGAAGATAGGTTTGACAGATTCCAATGAGTTGTCATTCAATTAGATAATACCCCCATCTATTAATAGTCCATAGTCCAATGTTCACAAGTGTCGTTCTTTTATCCAAACCCAAATTATGGTACAAAATCCAATAACCTCATCTTAATATTTAGTCCAACATCACGATTACTCCGGCTTAAATAAGCAAAATAATAACTTAGTTACAAGACATTAATTTAAAAAGGAAGAACATAGCTTACAGTGGTGATTAATCACGTAGCGTTACACGGATAGAGTTCCGACTTTAAAACCCGTAAACCATTTGTTACAGTAACCCAATTATTATTAAACTTAAATTAAAATTAAAATTATAAATATATATATATATATATATATATATATATATATATATATATATATATATATATATATATATATATATATATATATATATATATATATATATATATATATATATATATATATATATATATATATATATATATATCGATAGATTGAAAGAAAGGAAAAGAAAAAGGTGTGCATTTCATCGTCTGAATTCGTTGGCTTTTATAAGCAATTCTTGAGACTGACTGCTCCGCGAGTGCGGTACTTTTTTTCCTTACAGCTTCGCGAGTGCGGAGCTTCGGATTCCAGCTCACCAAATTGAGTTAAACGTGGGCTGCTGAATATTATAATATATAATATAATAATATATAATTTCATATAATTATATATATATTATATTATATTCTTGTGCATAGGTGACTTGTAATTTTAGCTCTATTGAGTTGTACGTTGATGCTCGGTTTATGTCTCAGTTCTGAATTTTCGAACACCTTTTCGTACGCTTAGATATCTTGTACTTTGCATTTCGCGGCTTTTACTCTTGTCATTTTTAGGCGTTTCTCATCAATAAATTGAACCACTTGGATTGTACTTTGTACTTTTTAGATTTTTGGTCATTTGCGTCTTCAAATCGTCGATTCTGTCTTTTGTCTTCGCACTTATTTATTTAAACGATTATTACATAAAAATAGAACAATTGCGACTAAAAGCTTTACATATTGGAAGGATATTGCGCCTAAATATATGTTCATTTGGAGCACTATCACTGACAAACTATGGTTTGCACATCAATGGGTTCCAGATGAACGATCTAAAATTGATCATTTTGTGGAAATGTTATTGCCAGAATATCGAACTTTGGCAAGAACTGCCACCACTTTATCTCAAGCTTTTGTTATGGAAAAAATGGTAGAGGGTGATATTAAAGCTGCAATTAACCGTAGAAAAGAGAATTTAAGTCTTCAGCAGCAAAGACAAATAATAAGTCAACCTAGTTCAAAATCAAAGAAATCTTTTTGGAACAAGATGAAAAGGAAACAGGCTCAAAGTGTATCTAAGTTGAAATTTAAAACGTGGTGTGTTCATTGTAGAGCAAGTCACGATGGAGATTGTTCTGAAAGAACGCGCCGATGTTACCGATGTGGTTTAATAGGACATGATGTTCACTCTTGCTCATTTAAGGATAATGTATGTTGGAATTGTCAGAATGAAGGTCATCGATCAGATCAGTGTCCATCTGTGAGAAAGTCATATTCTGAATCAAGGTCTGGGGCAAGGTCAGGATCAATCTGGGGTTCAACGGGAGGATCATCAGTTTCAGTGATGAGGCAAAAGAGGAAGAAATCCCCTTGAATCTATAAGGTATGTTCTTGATTAATTGTTATTTATATAAGTGTACTGTTTGATTGTGAACTACTACTTGACTGTGCTTGTAGTCAGTGGGGATTCACTGAGATTATTTTACTTCCTCCTTAAGGGTTGAAGTAATTAAAGGTTTAGTGGTTCCAACCACAATGATTGTGATTGGAAGTACTTTTGGTGATTTAGGGAATTTAGTCCCTATAACATGTCTGTGAAATTTTATATAGATTATTTCTCCGACTTTTTGTAACGTGTTTGCTCTGCTGCATGATTATGTGCATGTGAAGTGATTGCTTCTCACTCTAAAGTAAAAGTAGTAAGTAGTTTGATGACTCATGTTACATAAGTTATGTTTGGAGATACCATTGACATTATTGGAATTTTATTCCCTTTTGATTGGTTGCCATGCCTTAGGTGATTGCTATGTTCTCTAAGACTAGTTAGATATGATGCACTAGTTATGCTTTCCATGATTCTTGTGAATTGTTAGTTATGTACTACATGTGACTTTTGGCTATATTCCAGGTAAAGTGGTTACCCTGTTTTGAATGACTTGTCTATTATGCAATTCTTGCTATAACGTTATGTATGACCTGAGAAGACTGCGTAGAACTTATGTGATTTTTAATTTTATCTCGAACTGACGGGGCATGCGTAGTGGCCCGTAAGGATTGGAATATGGTAGTAGTCCCATTGTATATAGATAAAGGACTTAAACTTGTATATAGTCCCCAGGTGTATGTGATTTGTACATTATGTAGGATGTTAGCCCTACTGTATTGCTTACAATACATGCTTAGATTAAAATGCGTGAGATAATAGTGAAGCCTTAAGGAATGGTTTTTCTTTCCTTAGAATTGCGTGAATTGTGGCAACCTTTAGAAAGGAATTATGGGTAGTGTTCCCTGGGTGGTCTTTTAAAAGATAGGGAAACCCTTGACCTGAGTGGTTATTGATACCGAGTGTGTATTATTACTAGAAGACAGAGCTAAGTCTTAGTCAGTGTTTGGAATTGTGACTAGTGTATCATTAAGATAGAATGGCACGACTTGATAAATTCCTATGCTTGGATGGTCGTGTGATATTTGTATATAACAGTTGTAACCTTCGGGAATTAGATTGATGATACATGGACTGTTATTGATTTACAAACGGTGTAACTTCCATAAACTGAACTTGGACTATTGTGATATGTTGTATATGATGACTAGATCGGATTTAGTTAGATATCCATGTGTGAAGAATTTGTGATGATTAATGATTTAAGACTGATAAGACTTGTTGACCAGTGATAAAATAAATTTCCCTATAACTGATGCTTTAACAGATATTATGTGCCATGACAAAGTGTGAACCATATAGGATTTTCCTTATCGAGTAACTCAGAATAAGGGTATGATTTAGAAGAATATACTCGCGTCTGGCCAACGAAAGTATATTGTGGCAAATCATACCGGAATTCTGAGAAACTGACGAAAATTTAGATGACTTGAATCATATTTGGAACATGAACTGAAAGACAGATAATGAAATAATTGAGAATGAAATGACTAACATGGACAATTTTGGTGAATTAAAGACGTGTTTTGTGGACGAAAGCACATAAATTACAGAAATAAATGGAATTCAGTTGCCTTTGCTTGGAAATTTAGGAGAATTTAACTGTGTAACGAGTTAAATCTGATAACAAATACGTGAAATTGATGGTACCAATTGATATCGTTACAAGATTTTGTACATTGACTGATGGATTGACTGAGGAAATTGTGGACACCAGTGGTCAACTTTCGGGGTAAATGTCATTGTATTGGACGGTGTGTTGTCATAAAAATATATTATCCTTTGCATTATTCTCGGGAAAAGTGTATGGTTTCGAATGTCAAAGGGTTAGATTTGACTGTTGGTCTTGATAAGTAAGACTGTGAAAACTGTAATTGAAACTTGTGGACCGTGATTTAACTAATTATGTAAGTTAGAGTAAATGAGTTTTACCACTTGGACTCGAACTTGGACTAGAAAATAGAGGTTGTGATGAGAACCTGTGACTTTAGTGATAGTGACTAACCAAATAGACTCCTTTGTTCGAGCGTGACCAGATTTTGAGGATGAAATCTTTTTAAGGGGGTAGATTTGTAACATCATAGCTTTGGGCCTAGTGGTAATGACCTATTTACCATTCAGTGTTATTAAAGTGATTTTAAAAATTATGAGCTTTATAATTATTGTGTATGGGATAATGTGCGTTTTTGTGACAAGGGTCACAGAACGTATTTCCTTTTGTGAATTGGACATAGAATAAATAAGTTATTAGAGATTTTGAGTTTTAGATAACTGGTAAATACTCGTGTGTTATACGGAGTATGGTTTCCTCACAATAAAGAAACCCAGTTTGAATATATACTACTTCTCGTTCTTATTCTTACTCATTTTAGAAACTAACACAAACCCTAATCAACCGTCTGAGCTTTAAATCCTAAAATCAAAAAGTGTAATTCGAAGCTTGTGATTTCGTGCATATGATTCAAGTGATTTCAAACATCAAAACAAGGTATAAATATCAGATTTTGAAGAATTAAATTGAGTTGTAAATGGGTTTTGAAAAAGTTAACTTTTATGCTTGATTCTTGATTTGAATGTGTTTGTTATGCTTAATTGATGTTAGAAATAGTTTATATATGTGTTATGTGGTATTCTTGATGCATTGGATTGACCAAAACAAGCAAAAATCGAGTTTTGGGTGCAAAAAACGCGAAAACAGCGTGCTGGAACTGATTTTCAGCACCCACACTTTTGACAACTCAACCACGCAGTTGAGCACACTTTTCAGGGCCCAAACACGCGGTTGAGGGCTCAACTGTACGATTGAGGACTCAGCCATATGAGTGATCAGTGGCCAGCTTTTGGTAAAATTGAAAAGGCTATAACTTTCAAAACGTAACTCCGTTTTGGATGAATCAAATATCGTTGGAAACGTAATGAAGTTTACTTTCTAATGGTAAGGTTTTAAAATAATAATTCAAATTTATTTTGGGTCAAAGTTATTCAGAAGTGTGTATGCTCCATTTTACGCTCATATGGGAGTTGTTATTGAAAGGGATTTTGGGTAAACTTGCCCATAATGGATCATAAAATTATTTGAGTAACTTAATATCATGATTTGATGGTATGATATCGATTATTCATTGAATGTTACTACTGTTCTTCATCACTCGCACGAGTGAGCATTCACTCGTACGGTTGAGGTAGTCAACCGTGTGGTGAACCGTGCGAGTGAGTGGTGATGAGCAACTTTTGTTTTGATTGTGATGATACGTATGGATGATACGTGACTCGTATGAGTCACTAGCCACTCGTGTGATGAACCGTACGGATCAGGTGATTCATTGTAGGATGTTTGGTCATAGACCAAACGTACGAGTGAGTTGTCAACCGCACGATTGAGTGTTCTCAAATGTGCGTGTGATGGTGTTACTCGTACGGTTGGCAAACCACTTGTAAAGTGATTAAGTGTTGGTTTTGGAGTTGTTTTCTTATTGTCGGGTTGTTATCAAGATATGATTACTGACTCGGGTTGTATCATTTTCAGGTGATAAAGGAACGGAGAAGACTCAGTAATATTAGACCACTGAGTTCTTGCTGGTAATCGGTGAGTGGGACTATCCTTATGGATATTGGTATTTAGTAACAAGTGTAGTTACTACCCGCTGTTTCGTTAATATAGAATATGATAATCTATGTATGCATGTTAATTATTATTGTAATGATAAGTAGTAGGATATACTACTGTTATTAGGTTTTCGCTTAGATTGAAATAGTAGAATGCCTGATTAGATTGCCTTGTGGTTATTAGTGATGTTACCTACGGTGAGATTGTAGGTGAGTTATGTGCACATTAGGGAACTGGCCGTGTATAGAAGGGTCAGTACCGTCCGTGTATAGAAGGGACAGAAGAGGTCAACGTGTATAGAAGGGTTGGGCTCGGAGGTTATTGTACGGGCAGTATACTGCAATTGACGTATGTAAACGTCAGGAGAGGTATACCGTGGGACAATAACTGGAGCTATCGGTACGGCTCTAGCTTGATCAGCTAGTAGTTGTAGACCTGGCAGGGTCAACGATCCTCTTGGGGTTTTATAGCCGTCAGTGCTATGTATAGCCGTTAGTGCTATGAGAGTGAATAGCTGTGTAGAGCTATTGATATCATTAGTGAGTAGCTATGTATAGCTATGGATACCTTTATTATATAGCTATGTAAAGCTGTGTAGTATAGTGCCTTTGGTTTAATGACCCGTCCTAATCCATCTGGACGAATACATTACATTTGGTTACATCGTGTGACGACTCGAAAATTTCCGACTAAATTTAAACTTAATCTTTATATGATTTCGACACGATAAGCAAAGTCTGTAATACTGAGTCTCAAAAATTTTGAATTATTTACATGGATTCATTTAACCCTTGACGATTCCCGACGATTCGCGAACAATTTTATGTAAGTAAAAAAAATAAATAAATAAATAAATAAATAAATATATATATATATATATATATATATATATATATATATATATATATATATATATATATAAACAAAAGTATGTATAATAATTTCGTAATAATAAAATATAATTTAAACATTAGAAATAAATATATTAATAAAATACGAAATAATTATGTTGTAAATTAAAATGAATCTATATGTAAATAGATATGATTCTATGTATAATTAAATGTATATTGTAATATATATAGTGTATAAATATTTAATTATATATTATATAATTAGTAAACATTACATAAATAATAGACTGTAACATTAATATATTAGAAGTAATTACAATTTAAAATGTAGTTATTAATATTATTATTATTACTTTCATTAGGATTAAAAATATCAATATTAATATTAGTATTATAAATATTATTAATTTAATACATAATATATATAAATATGAGATTTGATAAGCATAATTGTTACATTAATGTTATTAGTATTATGCTCATTATTAGTATCAATATTTATATCATTATTATTATTTGTAATATTAATATTATTATATACTATATAAATATGAAAAATGAAACCTGTAACTTGTTATATTTTTAGTATTACGTGTATTATGATTAGACATTATTATTATTAAAAATTATTAGTAAAGATATCATTATGCTATTTACAAAAATAATACAAATTACTATTATCATTATTTTTATTACTATCCTTATTGTTATTATCATATTATTATTATTATTATTATTATTATTATTATTATTATTATTATTATTATTATTATTATTATTATTATATTATTATTATATTATTATATTATTATTATTATTATTATTATTATTATTATTATTATTATTACTAATATTTTTATTATTTAATATTAATATTTAGATTATTATTAATATAATTATAATTAGTGAATATTAATAATAATTATATAAAAAAATCACAAGTAGTATTTTTTTGGGATCAATTCAGTTACATATCTTAATCATACTGTAAACGATTTGTTTTAGGTCATACAAATTGATTCCAATTATCTCAATAACAAACAAGAACAGAATAAAGTCGATTTTATTTTTTATATTTTTTTTCTGACAGAATATTTGATGTCGAACGAATCAAGCTACAAAACAAGTGTCAATTAAGTCAAATTAGCTGTAGTATTGTCTGTTAATCTTTATATAATCCTTTGCTGATGTAATTCGACGGAAAAACAAAAAAAAATCAAATTAAAATTTAATGAAAACCGTCATATACCCCTGTTCTTGAGTGATTTTCCCAAAACCTCGAAATCGAATAAGAATTCAAAATGTGTCAATGCTATGTTGTTAGGAATATTTTACTTAATCTTTCTGCAAAAATTCGTATTCCAATTCCTTCTACTGATCACGAATTTTGGAGTCAAAGTTCTTATTTTAAAAGTCAAACGATGTGTTTATCCAAAAATTCGATTTCGTTTTGATGTTAAAGGATCAATTGATGAATCAGAAAGTTTCTAGGAGTCAATTACTACCTTTTTCATGTTATAAGTATGGTCTAAAACTTTCAAAAATTTCGAGTTAGATTTGGAGTTCATACGACTCCTACAATACCTGTTCTAGTTTCTTTTTATTTTTTATTTTTATTTTTTTGTTGTTTTAAATAATTCCAACAATCACATAAGATTTCTGTTTAAGTTTTGAATACAAAAACAAATCCAACTATGTTATTGTGGTGATTGATTTGATTCTGGGTCGATTAAGTTAGAGAGAAGGGGAAGAAGAAATAGGAAATAGAAACGATGGGTTATATAAACTTAAATCTGGTACAAATCAGATAAACAATTACAGCTGAATGGTTTGGACGAGTGTCGGGTGTGCGAGAGGTCTCGGGTTCGAGTCCAGCTGTGGCATTTTTTTTAAGAAACCTTTAAAGGTAGTTCATTTTACTTATTATTATTATTATTATTATTATTATTATTATTATTATTATTATTATTATTATTATTATTATTATTATTATTATTATTATTATTATTATTATTATTATTATTATTATTATTATTATTATTATTATTATTATTATTGTTGTTGTTGTTGTTGTTGTTGTTGTTGTTATTATTATTATTCATTGTTATTATTATGATAGTTATTATTACTCCTAATATGTAGAAGTATGATTAATATTATCCTTAATTAAATTAATGGTATTATCATTATTATTGTTGATGCATCTTCTGTAAGTCCCTAGACATCTTGCCTACGTTTGTGATTAGTACTTCAGTTTATGGGATACCATGATCGCTCGTTATTATCCTATCTGTGTTTGTATGTGGTTACAGGTACTGCAGGAACGCGATACGGATGTTTGACTATGTTAGACTTAGTCAGACGTAAGAGTGAAGCATCACTCGTACGGCTGACAGGTTCATACGCACGGTTGATGCTGAGCTAAGTCATAATTATAACCTGAATGAGAAGACACGAGTGAGTGATCACCCGTACAGCTGATGAAGCCAACTCGTACGTGTGATGGATGACTCGTACGGGTGAGTCAACAGCAGGGGTATATAAAGTCTTATGTTCTTCATTTTAGGTTAAGTCTCTCTCACACACAATCACTCAGATCTGGTTCACCTGATCCGATTCTCTCTCAACCCAAATCACTCCTGGTAGTGAATAATAGCTCTAGGCATTAATCTAATCACAATCCTTGTTGTGGTTTGACTAATTTAATCCCAAAAAGCTACCCATATTCACTTTGATTGGTTTGATTCACTAATTCCGCCTTTGTGTGAATTAAACCTGTTGATCTCGAAGTTCCTAGTCATGTTTCATCATTGGTATCAGAGCGTTGGTTGTGATTTCAACATCATCAAGTGATTTATGGTGATTAATAGGGTTTATTATTTGGGTTTTTGAGATAAAAGTGATTTTAATTAAAAAAAGGAATCATTTTTACGTGCGTAATTGTATATAGAGAGTGTATTTATGTTTGTTTAGTGCTAATCCAGATTTTTGGACGAAGAAATTGAGGTTTAACATCAATTTTTAGGGTTTTTGGGTGATTTGAGCTGAACAGTAGCTCACACGAGTGGGTCAAAATTTTTGATCACACGCACGGTTGACCACATGGTTGATCGTCACTCGTGAACTGACACACACGGGTTAGCATAACCTTTTGAGGTTAAGTGACTACAGTCTGATCACACGAGTGATCAAACGGTTGATTGTGACACGTACGAGTAATCACACGGGTGATTGTCACCCCCACGGTTGTTACTTAGTGTTCGGTTTTATTGGTTAAGTAGTAACACGTACGCTTGAGTCTGTGACACGTACGGTTGATACTTTCACACGTACGGTTGATACTATCATACATACGATTGATAACCTAAACCGCACGGTTTACCCTTTGGTAAAGTTTTCAAGATGTTTAATTCAAATGATTACGCGTTGGCCGCACCGTTAGTTCAGAGCATTACGAATATGACTCAACGATTACTCCTTGCTGAGAGTGAATCAGGAAGTGGTACGAAATGTCCGAGGTCACTGAATATGGATAATTATTCTACTTGGAAGTCAAGGTTTAAGATTTGGTCTGATGGTCAGGACACGAAGCTTTGGAAGTACTTTGAAATCGTATTTCAATGGCCACGTTCACCAGTTACGAATGAGTTGTATACATTACACAACATGCCTTCTGAAGAACGTGAGGAGTATAACTTGGAGAAAAAGATGTACTGTAATTTGACGAGTGCTCTTGATGGTCCGATTTTCCATCAATTTCTGTGTCATGATAATTCATTCAAGATATGGGAAGTACTTCGTACTTTCAATGAAGGAAATTCATCTTACAAAACTAGAAAAGGTTTAGAATTGAAAGCTGAGTTTGATCGTTTTCACTGGCAAGTTGGAGAGTCTGTTACAGAATTGGTTGAAAGATTTCGTCATTTGCTAGCTGAAATACATAAGCATGATGTAACTATTGAAGAGAAAGACAAAGTGACATGTCTAGCTGGAGCATTACCGTTAGAATGGAATGGTTTTGTATTAACTATGAAAACTAGTGGAGAATTAGCTACTGCTACAGTGAACTCGTTTATCGCAAGACTTCAGGAAGAAGAACTAGAGTTGTTAAACAAAGTCAAGAGGTCTAAAAAAGTTCAAGACACTAAAATGTACTGTCCAAATGGTTACACACCGCCTAAGTCGACCCATGCACCATTTCAAACAGCTTTTGCTACAAACAATCAGAATATGTATGGTTTGAATGTTAGCAGTGCACCTATTCAACAAACTTTGTATCCACCACAAGTTTCGCCATGTTCACTCAACAATCAATCACAGCCTACTTCGAATACTACTGAGTCATCTACACCGACTGCATCAGATGTCCTTTCTGCACTTAAGATCGAAAACATGAGGAAAGCTGGGAAAGAAAAGATTAGTGAAGATATAGCTTTGCTGTCAAGCCTTGTTAATTCTTTTTGATGGTCGCGTAGGTAATATTCATCTAACAACTGAAGATTATTATCAACTTGATAAGAACGAAGACGAGAAGATGGATATTATGTGTGGTATGGCAAATCTTGTGAGACGTGCTAGAGATTATGAAGAGTGAACTGGGAAACCGATCAGTCTGACCAAAGATACAAAACTGGGTTTTGATATGAATACTGTTACTTGCTTCAACTGTGGAGAATTAGGTCATTTTTCAAGGCAGTGTACAAAACAAAAGAAGCAGGGTAATCGTAATCCGTTCAAGAATTAGAATTATACTTCTCAGAGTCATTTAACTAAACGTGAGATCTACATTACTAATAAAGTAAATGAAGCTGATGCAG
This sequence comes from Rutidosis leptorrhynchoides, assembly GCF_046630445.1. Taxonomy (NCBI): domain Eukaryota; kingdom Viridiplantae; phylum Streptophyta; class Magnoliopsida; order Asterales; family Asteraceae; genus Rutidosis; species Rutidosis leptorrhynchoides. The sequence continues at coordinate 142,021,917 of NC_092337.1, read as the reverse complement.
CTGAAAGTCCGAACAAAGCTTTGGTTGTTATTCATGGAGACGATGATGATTGGTCTATGAAGTTAAATGTGGCTGACCAACAACCTAAAGCCAACATGGCAAAGATCACCGAAGTAGAAGAAGACTGTGTCACTAGTCAAAACATAATTGAGAAGCTGACTGCTTGTGCTGAAAGAGCTGAAGAATTGTCAAGAACCATTCGAAGAGAGAAGGTTAAGAAGAAAGTTGAGAGCAAATTCAAAAAGGCACATGATTCGGTTCCTCGTACACCTAAATCTGGAAGTGTTTCACCGACATCATCAGAGGACTACTACTTCAACAGTTGGAAGGATAAGTATGGTGATACCTCAGTGATTGAAGATAAAGCAGATCATAGTGAAGAAACATTGATTGATGCTGATAAGGAATTAGACGAATGGGGTAGAATAATTGCTGTTGAATTGGAGATGTTAGTTCTTTTGGGTGAAGGTTCAGATCTCGAGAGTGTAAATTCAGAAATTGATGATTCAGACAAGAAGTCAGAATCAGAGATTGAAGATGAAGCTGCTCATACTGGGGTAGATCAAACTGATTTTGAAGCATTGAACAAGCAAGCAGTAGACTTATTGAAGATGTGCTTATCAGCTAGTGATCTTGAAAAGGTTTTTAGTTTGACAAGAGCCAAGGATATCTGGGATAGACTTGAAGAGATTCATTTGGGTAAAGATGCTGATACATCAGAGTTTCTTACAGACTCGTCAAAATCAGAAGATGAGCTCGATGATGGGAAGAAGACAGATTTCTTTGCATTTATGGCTGAGACTTCCTCATCAAATAATGCTCAACAGGTATCTTCTGATCCATCTACTGTTATTGAATGTGTTAAATGTGCTGAATCTAAGGTAACAATAGATAATTTAACTAAGGCATATGCGGAGATGAAAGAAAAATGGCATGCTGACCATGTGACCACTGAGATTGAAAATGAGTTGAAAGAGCAAATCAAAGTTTATAAAAAACAACTTCATGATCTTAAATGTTATAACTTTGATATAAATCAAGCTTTAGTTAAACGTGTTGACACAATAAACGAGTTGAAGAAAGAAAATGAATGTGTTAAAGCTGATTTAGAAGCTATGTCAATAAGATGAAATGTTGGGCAAGTGCGTCACAATGGAATGCATTAATGGTGGAATTAAATGACACCAAGGGAAAGGGTATTGGATTAAAGGTCGTAGCTCCACCGTTTCAGAACAAATTTGTTAATGCAAATGTTGTTGATGGACAACATGAAGACTGTATTCCACCTAGTTATGAGGACTATATTGAGAAGAACAAAAAGTGTAGCTCAACTGAGAATGCACCTTCTGATGATACCACTGAAGGATCTTTAGATCATGAGGAAGATAAGAAAACTGGTCTAGGAGATAAGTCGGAGAAAAGGAAGGTGATAACACCTGATGAGCCAATTCGGATTATGAAAAATCATAAGTTTGCTAATAGAGTGGTTCCACCAGTTACACCTAAACCTGTATCTAAACCTGTTCCTAGAAAGAGATCAAACGATTCTCCTGTGTTTGCAAAAACACAAGATCCCTCTTCCTCTAACTCAAATAATCAATATCAATCTAGAGGATATAGAGAATGTCGACAATGTTTTAGTTGTGGTGTGTTTGGACACATTACTGCTAACTGTTCTACAAGGTATAGAACATAAAGACGTAAGATTGACCTCACATATGATGATCACCGATCACATAATGCTCACAGAACAGGTTCACCTGTTCGTGATGAAGTTCGTACTAGAAGACATACAACAAATGTTGTCTATGGAGACTATAAGAGAAAGAACTTCAATAGGTCAATTTCCCCTGTGAAGATTAAGGTTCCTAAGAAGGATACCAAGGCAAGATTTTCCAAATCAAGTGATTGAGGTAAATCCTATGAATCTAAGGCACGATCACCTTCGCAAAAAGCTAGTCGTAGGAAATACTTTTCCAGTACCAGACCACGAGTGAATCGCTCTGAAGATGAGCAAAATGTGAAAAACCCCGAAGAGCAATGTTGCTTCTTCTAAACTGTCTAAGTTTATGGTTTCAGACGATGAGGTTCCACCTGACTCAAATGGGAAATGGATGGAAGTTCAAGCTATGGGTGTTAATGGACAACCTACTGCCGTCCGGGCGTGGGTTCCCATTATCAATTAATTCTTTTAATGTGATATGCAGGGAACCAGGCTACCTGCAAACAACACCTGGATAGTGGATAGTGACGCTTCGAGACATATGACTGGACAGCTATCTCTTCTCTCGAATGTACACCCAATTAAGGGAGGTTATGTTGCATTTGCTGGAGATAAAGGAGGTCACATTTCAGCTCAAGGTTTATTGAAGAATGATAAAGTTAGTTTCGACAAAGTAAACTAATGTCAAGAGTTTGCAAACAATTTGTTGTCGGTTTCACAAATCTGTGAAAAATCCTTCAAAGTAGCATTTGATGACGAATTCAGCTACATTTTGAAACCAGAGTTTGTGATTCCTCCAGAAATGATTTTGATGAAGGCTCCTAGACAAGCTGATTTATACATGCTAGATATGAATGTTGCTACTTCAAATGCTGAACATCATCAAGCTTTTGTTTCTAAAGCGACTGAACAAGATTCTATTACATGGAACAAATGCATGGGTCATTTAAGTTTTCGGAAGATGAACCATCTAGTTCACAACAATCTTGTAGAAGGTGTTGATCTTCGCTCTTTTCAGATTCCAGGAACATGTGTTTTGTGTAAGAAGGGTAAGCAGAGCAAGAAAGCTCATAAGTTGGTGAAGTATAATCCTATCTCTGCTCCACTTGAATTGTTACATATGGATCTTTTCGGTCCAATCCGTTTTGAAAGCATTGATGGAAGTAAGTATTGTCTGGTAGTAACTGATGATTATTCAAGATTCTCTTGGGTAATGTTCTTGAAAGAGAAGTCTGATACGTTTGAGAACTTGAAAGTGCTAATCAATCGATTAGAGACAGGTTTTAATTTGAAAGTCAGAAAGATTCTTTGCGACAACGGTACAGAATTCAAGAATCAGTTTCTTGCAGGTTTTTGTATTGAAAAAGGTATCAATATGCAGTTCAGTTCTGCATACGCTCCACAGATGAATGGTGTTGCTGAAAAAAAGAATAGGGTTCTGATTGAGACTGCTAGAACTATGCTAGCTGATTCATCTTTACCTGTTCATTTTTGGGGTGAAGCTGTTGCAAATGCTTGTTACACTATGAATCGGGTATTAACTGTTAAACGACTGGGTAAGACTTGCTATGAGTTATTACATGGGAGAAAACCATCATTGAAGCATCTAGAACCATTTGGTGTGCCGTACACCATTTTGAAAAGAAAACCAGGAAGTAAGTTTGATTCAAAAGTGATTACTGGAGTATTTCTCGGTTACAGTTCTCCTAACAAGCGAGTTTTCAACAATGAGACGAGATGTGTTGAAGAATGGTCTGAAGTTGATGTCCAGAGGAATCATACAAAAAGTGTTCCGAAGAGTCATCCTTGGATTTATAACTATGACGAGAGCTGATTGACTCATTCAATCTTGCTCCAGATCAGACGGAGAATGAAGTTGAGTTACAAATGTTGTTTGATTTGCAAAATGAACCAAAAGTGTCTGCCCCTACTTCAACTCCATTACCTACTGTTGTTGAACCAGTACAAGATTCAGATCAAGATGTTGATCCAGTGTACGATACCTGCAGATCTGATATTTTGAGTGAAAATTTTGATAATCCTGAAGATGGAGATACCACGAATCTACATCGAGAAATACCTATTCCCGCACACCCAGTTCCCAGAACTACAGCTGCTCATCCTAGAGAGAACATTATTGGAGATCCGAATGCATGTGTTAGGACAAGAAGACAAGTTCAGTTTGATGGTCAAGTTGATTCTCATATGACAGCCGCTGCTGTATATTACGAGTACTCATGTCATATTTCTATAATAGAGCCAAAGACAACAAAAGAAGCATTGAAGCATGTTGATTGGGTGATGGCTATGCAAGAAGAGATTCAGCAGTTCCATCGTCTAGATATTTGGAAGTTAGTTACTAAGCCGCATGGTGCGAAAGTAATCGACCTCAAATGGGTTTGGAAGTGCAAATTCGACGAAGATGGCAATGTTACCCGTAACAAAGCAAGATTAGTTGCTAAAGGTTATCAGCAAGATCCTGAATTTGATTACGATGAAGTTTTCGCTCCTGTTGCCAGATTGGAAGCGATTCACATTTTCTTGACTTTCGCGTCTTTTATGAAGTTTAAATTTTATCAAATGGATGTTAAGAGTGCATTTCTTTATGGCAAGCTAAATGAAAGAGTATATGTCAGTCAACCTCCAGGTTTTGAAGATCATCTCCTGATAAAGTTTATCGATTACGTCGAGCCCTTTATGGTTTACATCAAGCTCCTAGAGCTTGGTACGAACGGTTATCGAGTTATCTGATTGAAAAAGGATATCAAATGGGCACAGTAGATTGTACTCTGTTCACAAAAGTTCAAGATGATGACATTATTTTAGTCCAGATTTATGTTGACGATATTATCTTCGGTGCTACTAAGCAGGAACTCGTTGATGAGTTCGAACAGGTGATGAAGAACGAGTTCGAAATGAGTAAATTGGGTCTCTTACACTACTTTCTTGGTTTACAAGTCGAACAGACTAGTAATGGTATTTTTCTTCATCAAGCAAAGTATGTAAATGATATACTCGAACGTTTCAGTATGACTCAAGAACGTCCTATGTCAACTCTGCTAGCTGTTAATCATGGTATTTCGCTAGAGTGCGAAGCAGAGCCTGTTGACCCTACATACTATCGAGCAATCATCGAATCGCTCGTGTATCTCACTGCGTCTAGGCCGGATATTATGTTCGCAACATGTCTGTGTGCTCGTTATCAAGTTAATCCGAATACAGTTCATCTTACAGCTGCCAAAAGAATTCTACGTTATCTGTTGCATTCGCCAAATCTCGGCATCTGGTATTCGAACGATGAGAAGTTTAATCTTTAGCTTATAGCGATTCAGATTATGCTGGTTGCAAAATCAACAACAAGTCTACATCAGGAGGATGTCAATGTCTGGGTGAAAGGCTGGTGACCTGGCAATGCAAGAAACAAACTGCAGTTGCTCTTTCCACGTGTGAAGCTGAATATATAGCTGCTGCTAGTTGTTGTTCGCAAGTTGTTTGGATCCAACAACAACTTCGCGATTACGGGCTAAGAATCTCTTTCCCTCCTCTTTATATTGATAATACTGCTGCAATTGGTTCTGTGGGTAAGTGCAAGTAGATTTGAAGTCTCTTCGAGAATATCAAACGGTAATTCGTAAGGCGGAATCTCAATGAACAAAAATCGTTGAGGTGCGAAGTTCTATATTACATGCATTCAAGAAGATCTTTAATGAAACCTGGAGATTCAGAAGACCCGGTTCCACTTCAGAGACTGACTGAAGATTGCAAGAGTCGTTTTCAATGACTTATCGACAGCAAGATTCACCAGCAATGTCCAAGGGGGAGTTGTTAGTGCACGAAATGGAGTTGTACATCGCTGTCGAACAACCTGAGAATGGTTTAGGTCTACGTTGTTCACCTAGGGATGTATTGAACAAGAAAACTCATGTCGCAGGAGCATATGTGACCAAATGTTTATTATTGGTCAAACACATGAGTGACAAATGTCACTCGTACGTGTGATACTGTCAGGCGTACGGATGAGCACTGAAACGTGCGTGTGAGCAGACAGAATGGGCAGACCTATAAATAGAGTTTTCCTTGTTCATTTGTAGTTGAGGCTTTTCCACCAAGATCACTTGAGTGTGTGTGAGGTGTGTGCTCCTCCTCTTCACCTTCATGGTGAGGAGGATCCATGGTGGATTGATGCTCCAACCACCATGGAAATGAAGATTTGATAGTCTAATTCATGTAATCTTTATTGTAATTCGTTTATCATTATTATACATGTAATTGTCACTATAATCAGCTGTGTTTATTGTGTTCATCTCATTATTCATCATGTGTTCATCATTTATCACTAGTTAATCTCAAATTGCTAATCGAAGCTTGTTCCTTGATCAAACGATCCTAGCTAGTGATGCACGGGATCCAACAATTATTATTATTAATATTATTAATAAAACAAGTATTATTATTATTATTATTATTATTATTATTATTATTATTATTATTATTATTATTATTATTATTATTATTATTATTATTATTATTATTATTATTATTAATATCAATATGATTATTAATATGATATTTAGTATTGTTATTATTAAACTTATTATCATTAGTAGAAAAATTGTATATTCATAGTTATTATTATCAGTATTATTATTATTAAAAGTATCATTATTTTAAATCTATTATCTTTATTAAAATTAGTAGTAATATTACAAAGTATCATTAACAGAATTATCATTTAAACATTAAAATTAGTACTATCTTATGATTACTGAAATTTCTATTAAAACTAGTATTATGATTAAAATTAACCTTATTATTAAAAGTATTATGTATATTAAAACTATCATTTTTATCTTATCATTTATATTAAAAACTTTCATTTTTAAATTATTATTATTACTATCATTATTATTATCATTTTTATCATTATCAGAATTATTACAAATAGATTTTTTTTTCTTTTCAGATCACTATATTGTTATTAGTAAAATGATATTAAATAAGTTATATGAATTAAGTATTTTAAATTATCTATATCTATATCTATATCTATATAACATATAAAGACAACAAGTATATTATTAATAATAATATATATAAATTTGCTAGATTACGATTATATGTTTTAATAGATATAAAATTGATATAGGTTCGTGAATCCGAGGCCAACCCTGCATTGTTCAGTTCCGTCGTGTGCATATTTTTACTACAAAATATCGTATCGTGAGTTTCATTTGCTCCCATTTTAAATGCTTTTGCAATATATATTTTTGGGACTGAGAATACATGCGCTGCTTTTATAAATGCTTTACGAAATAGACACAAGTGATCGAAACTACATTCTATGGTTAGATTATCGAACCGAATATGCCCCTTTTTAGCTTGGTAGCCTAAGAATTGGTGTTTATTATAATTGCCACCAATTGACGCGAATCCTAAAGATAGATCTATTTGGCCCAGCAAGCCTCATCTGAGTTTCGGATGCTTTAGTACTTCGATTTATCATGTCTGATGAGAGTCCCAGAATGATGGGGATATTCCATATGCATCCTGTTAAGGTCGGTTACCAGGTGTTCACCATATGAAGGAATTTTAATTCACGAGTTACGTGTGTCAATATATGAAATATTGTGGTCTATTAAAATGATGGAAATGAATGATTATGATAAACTAATGAACTCACCAACCTTTTAGTTGACACTTTAAAGCATGTTTATTCTCAGGTATGAAAGAAATCTTCCGCTGTGCATCTGCTCATTTTAGAGATATTACTTGGAGTCATTCATGACATATTTCAAAAGACGTTGCATTCGAGTCATTGAGTTCAACAAGATTATTATTAAGTCATTGATAGTTTGATATATTATGAAATGGTATGCATGCCATCAACTTTCGCTGTAATGAAAGTTTATCTTTTAAAAACAAATGCAATGTTTGTAAAATGTATCATATAGAGGTCAAATACCTCGCGATGTAATCAACTATTATGAATCGTTTATTATCGATATGAACGGAGCATTTCAGTTAGTATCAGAGCGGTGGTCTTAGCGAACCAGGTCTTGCATTAGTATGTCTAACTGATAGTTGCTTAGATGCATTAGTGAGTCTGGACTTCGACCGTGTCTGCATGTCAAAAGTTTTGCTTATCATTTCGTGTCGAAAATTATTTGCTTATCATCCTTAAAATGCTAGACACGTCTTACTGCCTCTATTGCATAGACATTGTATAGATAAATTCATATCTTAGTGTATCTGTTATTGTTACCTTTGCCTGACAGCTTCCGTAGATTCCTCACTTTTGGGATTTTAGTATTTTATATGCATATGTAAATCATGTATTGCAGGGTACTAATCTACATCCTATAATCTATTTCATATCGAAAATCTTTCATCTGATCGTACGAGATAGATCCCCCAACCAGTTCTAATTCCTCGGATTCCGACAGCTATTCCGACATGGATATCCACCTAAGTTCCGAAAGCAGTGTAAACGAAATGGATCAACCATTTAGTCATCCTCAATTATGGATGAATTAGGGATGAGTTCGTAGTCGACTTAACCTATGGAGACGAGAAGAAGGCGATCCTTTCCACCCACCAACCTGCACTCTTGGCGATGAACCTAAAACACTTATCGGCGAACCTATTTGAAACACCATTTTCACACTCATTTCCAGAGTATCTCGCCACGATTATATTTTATCTAAAATTCTAAACCTTATTCATCCGCTCAATCATCCCGGAATAATAGAAGAAGTCAGCGAGCTTCGCGCTCGAGTAATCAATTTGGAGAATATGGTGCAAAACTTACCAGATTCAGCAACATCACCAGCACCAACAGTACCACCAACAACCCAAGTTTCAACATCACATGCCTTAACATCTCATTTTGTACCTCAAGTATAATCATCATTCTACATGATGTTCTACATCCTTTATCTTCGTTCGACATGATGATTATGTAATCTCTAATATTTTAGAGATTATATATTCTAGTTCTAATGGTAAATCAAATGAGTCTGATATTATATTAACTTATTAAATCCATGATTACATCTGAAGAAAATATATATGTATATATGTTTTCATAAAGATTGTAATTAAAAATTCTGTTGTACAAACTGTTAATGGTGAAAATATTTTAACGGGTAGGTAATACCCGAGGAATATTCAGAGTTCACAATAATAAGTTACACTGTACATTATTTCAATCTGATTCAACGGTCATTTACTATCCTACTTACATCCACAGTTATACGAATCCATTCACCACAGAATAACCATTTTCATTCAATTTCATAATTGGATTTTGACTTATCAAAATCCAACAAGTGGCATAATGAAGAAAATATTGGACAAAATAAAATTTGTTAGAAATAAACAAATTAACTATGAGAAATTTTGTTAAGAATCCACGCTAACAAAATCCTAGCTAACTGTTCCTAGCTAACTGTTAATTCATATTTACATTTATTTATCGCAATTTATTTATCGTAATTTTAATTCTCGCAATTTTATTTATAGTCATTTAATTTCTGTTATTTACTTTTATGCACTTTAAATATCGGGACACGTACACAATGTTTTGACATATCATATCGACGTCATCTATATATATTATTTAGAATAACCATAGACACTCTATATGCAGTAATGATCGAGTTCTCTATACAGGGTTGAGGTTGATTCTAAAATAATATATATACCTTGAGTTGTGATCGAGTTTGAGACGTGTATATAACGGGTCACGACATGTATTAATTAATTCGAATATAATATATTAAACTATATATGAATTATTGAATTACTAACTGTGGACTAATAACTGTGGACTACCAATAATGGACATTTAAAATGAATTAAAATATTGATTATAATATATGAAACTAAACAATTCTTCAAGTTTGCCACTTGATTTCATCTTAAACCTCATTTGTATCTTGACGATTACAATCTGCGTTCAAACCTTTCATGATTCTTGAAAACACCTCAATCGAGAGAATGAACCAACCGCACTTCATCGACGGAAGGAAAGATTTATGCATATAATTATGCACCTGAAAAACTCTCAGAAACTAAGTAAACATTTAACACTTATCTGTGCTAGCTCCGTTGGCATTGTTATTACCAAAAATAACATTGCAATCCTTTTTCAAATTAGCCAATTTTGTCACAGCTCCAACAAGTCAACTTCGACTTTTTGTTCGAAACAATCTTATTATAACCTTAATATATACGTTGTCTTTTCGTCATCGTTACCGAAGAACCGTTTATATCTCACCACATTAGCAGTAAACTTACCAACAACTTCGTTGATCTTTGACTTTCCGAAAAATCATTATATTTATCGAAACCCTATTATATACTCATTCGCATCATATAACGAGAATGACCATACCACTTACCAAGAACTAGCAATCAGTATTTTGAAATCTCGCAGCGTTACTACATCAACAGTATATACATATAACATTTATCTCTTAGAATTATGATCTTCCATTCTGAAATTCTGAAAAGCAACCAGTCTGCAAATCAATACTATGAATGTTGAAAATACTGATGAAGCAGCAAAAACTGTAAACGACCTTAACAATCAAAAGTATGATGATAAAGAATGGAGTGTTGGAAACACTCAATAGAAAATTTAGTACTGAAAAGCGGATTATGCGAAACTATGAAGGAGGCCATAGACAAATCACAAAGACTAAATCTACCTTCAAAGAATCTAAATAATTCAGTATCTGCTGAAGTCATTAACGAATACATTACTCCTGACTCTACACTTTTACAGACAATCTTCATCATCATTCATCGATATTAGAAATTCTAAGATATCATCAAATCGTTCATTATAAATATCTTCGATATTTCTGAAGAAATTTTCATAACTATTCTTATCTGAAATTATTTATCTTTTCGCGATATCAGTGTTACATCAGAAAGGAAACTATTTTAGTTTCTAAATTCTGAAAATTTCAAACTTAAAATATGAATGTTTTTGAAGTAGTGTTGGGAACTGATGCATGAGTTAGCATAATATAATGACACTTGATCAACGTGATTATATTACAGTAAGTCATGCTGAGTTTCTAATGAAACATGATGATTCACAGACCATAACGTCATCTTGTGCCATGTTACACGACTCTTACATTCTAACTAATCTCCAAACATATTAAGATCACATCTTCTTGATAAATCTATTTTTCCAGGATATTCTGGTAATTTGACAAATCAAGATCGTGCCATTACAATTTCCTCCTTAGAACATTAACTATGTTCATTCCGAATTTCATTTCTACAAATTCTGAACCATTATTCGCTTGACTTAGAGTCGAGAAGAGAATAAAAAGGCAAAGAGCTCCGAAATATAAGGGAGAATATAAAGCTCGATAACAACCCATAAATTACAAACCGTGTATATCAATATTTAATCGCAACATAAAGACACGGGAGAATTAAAAACACTATAACCCCAAGGGCGAAGTAGAAGAAAACAAATTCCTCCGGTGGAAGTTGGAAAAGGAGAATGATTGTTGCTATAGTAAGTATAAGGACAAAGATTAGAACTGGATTAAGCATTTTCACAATCTTTTGAATTTGAGAATTGAGTATAGGAGTGGTAAAAGTAATGGAACGGAAGAAAATTAATTTATAGTGAAATAATTGATAAAGAAATCAAAGCAGATCTCCGCATTTAATTAGAGAGATCCTAAATTCCTGAATTACCAAAGAATCAAATCTTATATAGATTTTGAAGATTATCTCTAAATCCCTTAAATTCCGGAAATCAACCGTGACTACGTCACCGGTTAAGATGAACCGGCATTTATTCATTTCACTCTTTTGTGATAGCTTCACTCGTACTCTTCACATAAACGAATTATTTTATCCATATTACTCTATGGTAATGAAACTCTAATTATCAACTTACATTCGTCATGAAAAAATTTTTATTGTTAGCCATTACAACCACATTCAAATTTCAGGACGAATTTTCTTTAACGGGTAGGTACTGTGACGACCCGGAAATTTCCGACCAAATTTAAACTTAATCTTTATATGATTTCGACACGATAAGAAAAGTCTGTAATACTGAGTCTCAAAAATTGTGAATTATTTTCATGGATTCATTTAACCCTTGACGATTCCCGACGATTCGCGAACAATTGTATGTAAGTAAAAATGTATATATATATATATATATATATATGTGTTTATATATATATATATATATATATATATATATATATATATATATATATATATATATATATATATATATATATATATATATATATATATATATATATATATAAACAAAAGTATATATAATAATTTGAAATAATAAAATATAATTTAAACATTAGAAATAAATATATTAAAAAAATATGAAATAATTATGTGGTAAATTAAAATGAATCTATATGTAAATAGGTATGATTCTATGTATAATTAAATGTATATTGTAATATATAATAGTGTATAAATATTTAATTATATATTATATAATTAGTAAACATTACATAAATAATAGATTGTAACATTAATATATTAGAAGTAATTACAAGTTAAAATGTAGTTATTAACATTATTATTATTACTTTCATTAGGATTAAAAATATCAATATTAATATCAGTATTATAAATATTATTAATTTAATATATAATATATATAAATATGAGATTTGATAAGCATAATTGTTACATTAATATTATTAGTATTATGCTCATTATTAGTATCAATATTTATATCAGTATTATTATTTGTAATATTAATATTATTATATACTATATAAATATGAAAAATGAAACCTGTAACTTGTTATATTTTTAGTATTACTTGTATTATGATTAGATATTATTATTATTAAAAATTATTAGTAAAGATATCATTATGCTATTTACAAAAATAATACAAATTACTATTATCATTATTTTTATTATTATCCTTATTGTTATTATCATATTATTATTATTATTATTATTATTATTATTATTATTATTATTATTATTATTATTATTATTATTATTATTACTAATATTATTATTATTTAATATTAATATTTAGATTATTATTAATATAATTATAATTAGTGAATATTAATAATAATTATATAAAAAAATCACACGTAGCATTTTTTTGGGGATCAATTTAGTTACATATCTTAATCATACTGTAAACGATTTGTTTTAGGTCGTACAAATTGATTCCAATTATCTCAATAACAAACAAGAACAGAATAAAGTCGATTTTATTTTTAATATTTTTTTCTCTGACAGAATATTTGATGTCGAACGAATCAAGTTACAAAACAAGTGTCAATTAAGTCAAATTAGCTGTAGTATTGTCTGTTAACCTTTATATAATCCTTTGCTGATGTAATTCGAGGGAAAAACAAAAAAAATCATATTAAAATTTAATGAAAACATCATATACCCCTGTTCTTGAGTGATTTTCCCAAAACCTCGAAATCGAATAAGAATTCAAAATGTGTCAATGCTATGTTGTTAGGAATATTTTACTTAATCTTTCTGCAAAAATTCGTATTCCAATTCCTTCTACTGATCACGAATTTTGGAGTCAAAGTTCTTATTTTAAAAGTCAAACGATGTGTTTATCCAAAAATTCGATTTCATTTTGATGTTTAAGGATCAATTGATGAATCAGAAAGTTTCTAGGAGTCAATTACTACCTTTTTCATGTTATAAGTATGGTCTAAAACTTTCAAAAATTTCGAGTTTGATTTGGAGTTCATACGACTCCTACAGTACCTGTTCCAGTTTCTTTTCTTTTTTTTCCTTGTTTTAAATAATTCCAACAATCACATAAGATTTCTGTTTAAGTTTTGAATACAAAAACAAATACAAATATGTTATTGTGGTGATTGATTTGATTCTGGGTCGATTAGGTTAGAGAGAAGGGGAAGAAGAAATAGGAAATAGAAACGATGGGTTATATAAATTTAAATCTGGTACAAATCAGATAAACAAGTACAGATGAATGGTTTGGACGAGTGTCGGGTGTGCAAGAGGTCTCGGGTTCGAGTCCGGCTGTGGCAGTTTTTTTTAGAAACCTTTAAAGGTAGTTCATTTTATTATTATTATTATTATTATTATTATTATTAATATTATTATTATTATTATTATTATTATTATTATATTATTATTATTATTATTATTATTATTATTATTATTATTATTATTATTATTATTATTATTATTATTATTATTATTATTGTTGTTGTTATTATTATTATTCATTGTTATTATTATGATAGTTATTATTACTCCTAATATGTAGAAGTATGATTAATATTATCCTTAATTAAATTAATGGTATTATCATTATTATTCATATTAATATTATTAATAAAACAAGTATTATTATTATTATTATTACTATTATCAATATGACTATTAATATGATATTTAGTATTTTTATTATTAAACTTATTATCATTATTATCTTTTGTAGAAAAATTGTATATTCATAGTTATTATTATCAGTATTATTATTATTAAAAGTATAATTATTTTAAATCTATTATCTTTATTAAAATTAGTAGTAATATTACAAAGTATCATTAACAGAATTATCATTTAAACATTAAAATTAGTACTATCTTATGATTACTGAAATTTCTATTAAAACTAGTATTATGATTAAAATTAACCTTATTATTAAAAGTATTATGTATATTAAAACTATCATTTTTATCTTATCACCTATATTAAAAACTTTCATTTTTTAATTATTATTATTACTATCATTATTATTATTATTATCATTTTTATCATTATCAGAATTATTACAAATAGATATTTTTTTTTTCTTTTCATATCACTATATTGTTATTAGTAAAATGATATTAAATAAGTTATATGAATTAAGTATATTAAATTATCTATATCTATATCTATATCTATATAACATATAAAGACAACAAGTATATTATTAATAATAATATATAAAAGTTTGCTAGATTACGATTATATGTTTTAATAGATATAAAATTGTTATAGGTTCATGAATCCGAGGCCAACCCTGCATTGTTCAGTTCCGTCGTGTGCATATTTTTACTACAAAATATCGTATTGTGAGTTTCATTTGCTCCCTTTTTAAATGCTTTTGCAATATATATTTTTGGGACTGAGAATATATGCGTTGCTTTTATAAATGCTTTACGAAATAGACACAAGTGATCGAAACTACATTCTATGGTTGGATTATCGAACCGAATATGCCCCTTTTTAGCTTGGTAGCCTAAGAATTGGTGTTTATTATAATTGCCACCACTTGACGCGAATCCTAAAGATATATCTATTTGGCCGAACAAGCCTCATTCGAGTTTCGGATGCTTTATTACTTCGATTTATCATGTCCGATGAGAGTCCTGGAATGATGGGGATATTCTATATGCATCCTGTTAAGGTCGGTTACCAGGTGTTCACCATATGAATGAATTTTAATTCGCGAGTTACGCGTGTCAATATATGAAATCTTGTAGTCTATTAAAATGATGGAAATGAATGATTATGATAAACTAATGAACTCACCAACCTTTTGGTTGACACTTTAAAGCATGTTTATTCTCAGGTATGAAAGAAATCTTTCGCTGTGCATCTGCTCATTTTAGAGATATTACTTGGAGTCATTCATGACATATTTCAAAAGTCGTTGCATTCGAGTCGTTGAGTTCAACACGATTATTATTAAGTCATTGATAGTTTGATATATTATGAAATGGTATAAATGCCATCAACTTTCGATGTAATAAAAGTTTGTCTTTTAAAAACAAGTGCAATGTTTGTAAAATGTATCATATAGAGGTCAAATACCTTACGATGTAATCAACTATTTTGAATCGTTTATAATCGATATGAACGGGGCATTTCACATCGTGAGGTACTTGACCTCTATATGATACATTTTTCAAACATTGCATTCGTTTTTAAAAGATAAACTTTCATTACATCGAAAGTTGACGGCATGCATATCATTTCATAATATATCCAACAATAATTGACCTAATCTGTCATAATAATCTTTATTGAACTCAACGACTTGAATGCAACGTCTTTTGAAATATGTCATGAATGACTCCAAGTAATATCTCTAAAATGAGCAAATGTACAGCGGAGGATTTCTTTCATACCTGAGAATAAACATGCTTAAAAGTGTCAACCAAAAGGTTTGTGAGTTCATTAGTTTATCGTAATCAATCATTTCCATAATTTAATAGACCACAAGATTTTCATTTCCATTTCTCATAAACATAATCTCATATCAGGCATTTTACACGGCATAGAGATAAAAATCATTCATATGGTGAACGCTTGATAACCGAACTAACAGGATGCATATAGAATATCTCCATTATTCCGGGACTCTCATCGAACATGATAATGGAAGTACTAAAGCATTCGTAACCCGAATGGGACATGTCAAGGTCCATTGATCTATCTTTAGGATTCGCGTCAATTAGGGGCCATTTCCCTAATTCTTAGGTTGCCAAGCTAAAAAGGGGCATATTCGATTTCGATAATCCAACCATAGAATGTAATTTTTGAATACTTGTGTCTATTTCGTCAAACATTTATAAAAGTTGCGCATGTATTCTCAGTCCCAAAAATATATATTACAAAAGCATTTAAAAAGGGAGTAATGAAACTAACGATACTGTATTTTGTAGTAAAAATACATATGACGACATTGAATAATGCAGGGTTGACCTCGGATTCACGAACCTATATCATTTGTATATATATTAAAATATATAATCGTAATCAAACAAGTTTATATATTATATCTTAAACTATATACTATACTTATTTAGTTTGTGTATATATTCAAAATGTTTAATATTTATATAGTTATATTAATATATATTTGATTGGTATTTAAATGAAAATACCTAATATATTATATATGAATATTTGTATAAATTTTGTTAATATGATTAAAACATTTTTATAACCTTAATAATATTCTTAAAACTTTTATTTTCATAAACTTAATTATTTTTTATAATAATGATATAGATAATACCGATAATAATAATAATAATAATAATAATAATAATAGTTTTAATAATAATCTCATAATAGTGATAATATCAGTACTTTTTAATAAATTAAATAATTTAATAATAATGATAATGAAAATTATACTTTTTGATATTAATACTTAGTACTTAGTAATAATAATTGTAACAACTTTATTACTTATGGTAATCTTAATAGTAATACTTTTATTAAAATAATAATAATTCTAAAATGATACAAATACTAATATTAATAAAATGATAGTAACTTTTATTATTTTCATGATAATACTAATAATAATCCTAATAATAATAATAATAATAATACATATATTAGTAATAATAATAGTATTAATAATTATAATATTCGTAATAATATCAATAATTAATAATCATAATCATAATAATAATTCTAATATTGATCATACTTAATAATAATACTAACAAATATTAATTATAATATCAATAATAACAATAATAAAAATAATATTAACAATTAATAATAATAATAGTAATAATAATAATTTTTAAAATGGAGAACTACCTCAAAAACTCCTTTAAAAAGAAAATGCCCTGAACCGGGCTCGAACCCGTGACTTCCCGCTAAAATCGAAACATACTTAACTAATGAACTATTGTTTACATTTCTGATATATTGTATATCTTATTTTTATTTAAGCCGTATTCCGTATTCTCCTTCTTCTTCATAGCAGTGATCGACCAAAACAAACATCACATTTACTATAAAGTTTAAATCAAGTTTTGAAATATAAACATAAACTAATTGTAAATTATATCTTGTTCAATTAAATGAAAAAGAAAAGAAAAGAAAAAAATAAAAAATAAATAAGAAAAAGGCTGTTGTGCAGTGTAGTTAAACAAAAAAATAATAATATATGATTATCAATTTCTATAACGCTTTTGATAAAGATTATAGCACGAAATATATTTCAGATCGATCCTAGAAACTATTGGAATATTCAATTTAATTGGAAATATCAAAACAAACACGAATTTCTCCAAGAACGATTTGGTTGACTTTTTAGACATAAACTTTGACTCCAAAATTAACGATCAAAACAAGGAATTGGAGATTGAAATTTTACAGAAAGTTTTCTTGGAGGATTCCTAACAAGACTGCATTTATAGATTTTCAAATGGAATTCGAATTCAAGCTTTTGATTTCATGGTGTCAAAACAGAGGTAACGAGCTATTAAGAAAATTTTTGTGTAATTCCTCAAGTGATTTATGTTAGGAACGGTTATAATTGATTGAGAGGATAGATAATTGAATAACTTGATAAATAACATTGAAGAATTCGATTGTCTTATAGCAATTGAGGTGTCGACGTTATCACAGGCAGATAAAGGGAAAAAAATATAAAAATAAAAAAATAAAAAGTGAAAAGGACGTGAAACAAATTTGTACGATAAATTTTGGGTTGTATCTGTCGACAATCCCTTAATTAGAAGAAGAGATAAAAAAAATTAGACAATGACTCCTAACATATTAGTACACTTTATTGACATTTTAATTAATATTAATAATATTTAATAATAAATATATTAATAATAATATTGATAATATTATAAAGATACTAATAATAATAATAGCACTAATAATAATGTTAATAATATCAAAATCATACTTAATAATGATAAATATAATGATAAGAGTATAAAAAAAATAATGATCGTAATAATTGTTAATAATAATGTTAATAATAATATTATTAATAATAATAATAAATTTAATAATAATATAAAAAATGATACAAGTAATAATAATAATTAATAATTAATAATAATAATAGTTGTAGTTTTAGTCATTCTTATAATAATATTTATTTTTAACATCCTTATTTGGCAAACATAACCTTTTGATTTTAATTGTAACAATAATACTAATAACATTAATAATACTAGTATTGATATTAATATTAATAGTAATAATGATAACTATAACAATTTTTAACTTGTAATTACATTTAATATATTGATATTACAATTTATTAATTATATCATATTTACCATTTATATGTAATAACATATATTGAATATTTAATATTTATAAATTATATATATATATATATATATATATATATATATATATATATATATATATATATTACAATATATAAAATATTACTTATATATAGATTTCATATATATATATATATATATATATATATATATATATATATATATATATATATATATATATATATATATATATATATATATACATATTTATTTACACTCAATTGTTCGTGAATTGTCGAAAGTAGTCAAAGGTTAACTGAATCCATATATTTAAAATAGTTCAAAAATTTTGAGACTCTACTTTACAGACTTTGCTTATCGTGTTGAAATTTGGTCAGAAATTTCCGGGTCATCACAGTACCTACCCGTTAAAGAAATTTCGTCCCACAATTTGATTGGGATGGTCATTGCTAACAATAAATATGTTTTCATGACTCATACGATTTGGATATTAGAGTTTTATCATCATCGAGTAACATGGATAAACTTATTAGATTTCTCGAAGCGTACGAGTGAAGCTATCACAAAAGATTGAAATGAAGAAATAGAGATTCGTCTTAACTTTTGACG
Organism: Rutidosis leptorrhynchoides; assembly: GCF_046630445.1. Lineage (NCBI taxonomy): Eukaryota > Viridiplantae > Streptophyta > Magnoliopsida > Asterales > Asteraceae > Rutidosis > Rutidosis leptorrhynchoides. The sequence continues at coordinate 142,002,537 of NC_092337.1, read as the reverse complement.
TAGTCAAGGTTGAATTTAGAAAAATAAGGTGCGTCAAATCTTTTGACGTTGTCTTGGTTGAATTCCGGAATTCAAGGGATTCAAAGAAAATTCTTGAATTCTAAAAGATTTGATTCTTCGGCGAATAAGGAAATTAAGATCTCTATAATTAAATACGGTGATTTGTCTCGATTGTTACGTCTGATTTTTCCTTTATAAATTAAACTTTTTTCGTCCCATTATTTTCACCATTCCTATACTTTCTTTCTTAGTTCATACATCCAAAAGATTGTGAAAATGCTTAATCCAGTTCTAATCCTTGATATTTTCCTAATTATCATTTCTGTCATCCTTCTTTTCAATCTTCCACCAGAAAAATCTGTTTACTTCTACTATTACCTTGGGGTGATACTATTCTTAATTCTACCGTGTCTTTATATTGCTATTCGTATTAATATCCACGGTTTGTAACCTCCGTGTTGTTATTGGGCTTTATATTTTCTCTTATATTTTGGAGCTCTTTGTCTTTTTATTCTCTTCTCGACCTTTAGTAAAGCGAGTAATGTTCCAGATTTCGTAAGTATAGAGTTTCGAATGAACTTAATGTTCTAAACAAGAAGGAACGTAATATCACGATTTGATTTGTCAAATTACCAGAATCACTGAGAATAGAACTATCAAGAATATACTTTCTTGATATGTTCAGAAGTTAAGCAGAATGAAAGAGCTATGTAACATGACACATGATGACGTTATGATATGTGAATCATCATGTTTCATTAGAAACTCAGCATGACTTACTGTAATATAATCACGTTGATCAAGTGTCATTATATTATGCTAACTCATGCATCAGTTCCCAACATTACTTCTAAAACATTCATAATTTAAATTTGAATTTTTCAGGATTTAGAAACTAAAACAGTTTCCTTTCTGATGTAACACTGATATCGTGAAGAGATAAATGATTTCAGATAAGAATAATTATGAAAATATCTTCAGAAATATCGAGGATATTTATAATGAAAGATACGATGATATCTTAGAATTTCTAATATCAAAGGATGATGAAGAATATTGTCCGCAGGGGTTTAGAGTCAGGAGCAAGGTATTCGTTAACAACTTCAGCAGATACTGAATCATTTGGATTCTTTGAAGGCAGGTTTAGTCTTTGTGATTTGTCCACAGCCTCCTTCATACTTTGCTCAATCCGTTTTTCAGTCCCAAACCTTCTCTTTTTCTGAGCTTTGCCAACGCACTATTCTTTATCATCAAACTTTTTACTGTTAAGGTCGTTTACAGTTTTTGCTGCTTCATCAGCATTTTTCAAAATTTAGAGAACTAGTTCGCAGTTTAAGGTGTTTTTCAGAAGCTTCACATTTTGAAGTATATAAGTCCAGGAGATAGACGTTATATGTACACATAAAATTGTTGGCATAGACATACTGTGAGATTTCAAAATACTGATTGCTAATTCCCAGTAATTGGCATGAAAATTCTTGTTACAAGATGCGAATGCGTAAATGATGGGGTTTTGATAATTATAATGATTTTTCGGAAAGTCAAAGATCAGTGAAGTTGTTGGTAAGTTTATTGCTAATGTGGTGGAACATAAACGGTTCCCTGGTAATGATGGCAAAAGGGTAACGTATATATCAAGGTTATAATAAGACTGTTTTGACTGAAAAGTCGAAGTTGACTTGCTGGAGCTGTGACAAACCTGACTACTTTGGAGAGGAATTGAAAAGTTATTTTAGCTAATAAATGCCAAAGGGTCTGACACGGGTACGTGTTAAACTATGACTTTAGCTAATATATGCATCAATCTTTTCTTCCGTAGATGAAGTGCGGTTGGTTCATCCTCTCGATTGAGGTGGTTTCAAGAATCATGAAAGGTTTGAACGCAGATTGTAATCGTCAAGATACAAATGAGGTTTAAGATGAAATCAAGTGGCAAACTTGAAGAAATGTTTAGTTTCATATGTTATAATCAATATTTTAATTCATTTTAATTATCCAATGTTGGTAGTCCACTGTTAATAGTCCACAGTTAGTAATTCAACAATTCATATATAGTTTAATATATTATATTCGAATTAATTAATACATGTCGTGACCCGTTATATACATGTCTCAGACTCGGTCACAACTCAAGGTATATATATTATTTTAGAATCAACCTCAACCCTGTATAGAGAACTCGATCATTACTTCATATAGAGTGTCTATGGTTATTCCAAATAATATATATAGATGACGTCGATATGATATGTCAAAACATTGTATACGTGTCCCGATATTTAAAGTGCATAAAAATAAATAATAGAAATTAAATGACGATAAATAAAATTGCGATAAATAAATTGCGATAAATAAATGTAAATAGGAATTAACAGTTAGCTAGGAACGGTTAGCTAGGATTTTGTTAGCGTGGATTCTTAACAACATTTCTCATAGTTAATTTGTTTGTTTCTAACAAATTTTATTTGTTCAATGTTTTCTTCATTATGCCACTTGTTGGATTCTGATAGGTCAAAATCCAAAAATGAAATTGAATGAAAATGATTATTCTGTGGTGAACGGATTCCTATATCTGTGGATGTAAGTAGGATAGTAAATGACCGTTGAATCAGATTCGAAGAATGTACAGTGTAACTTATTAATGTGAAATCTAAATATTTCTCGGGTATTACCTACCCGTTAAAATATTTTCACCATTAACATTTTGTACAAAAGAACTGTTAATTAAAATCTTTATGAAAATATATATACATATATATTTTCTTCGGATGTAATCATGGATTTAATGATTTAATATGATATTAATCTCATTTGCTCTTCGGGTTGAGCTAAAATAAGTAATCTCTAAACCTTTTAGAAACCACATATTCTTCGCAGAATATTTCTTCAATGAAGTTATGGATCAATACTTCATCGTTCATTGTTGTTAGTACTCCTTGGTATCTATGGTGCGTATGATGTTGATGTTCGTGGGACAGATTGTGATGTTGAGGTGTGGGATGCAGATGTTGTTGGTGGTGGTGGTGATGGTACTGTTAATGTTATTGATGGTGGTACTGTTGGTGCCAGTGATGTTGTTGAAGCTGGTACGTTTTGCACCATATTTTTCAAGGCTACAACTCGGGTGCGAAGCTCGTTGACTTCTTCTATTATACCGGGATGATTGTCGTTTCGGACGAGCGGATGAATAAGATCTAGAATCTGAGATAGTATATAATCATGACGAGATGCTCTGGAAATGAGAGAGAAAATGGTATTACGAACAGGTTCGCCGGTAAGTGCTTCAGGTTCTTCGCCAAGAGGTGAACTCGGTGGGTGGAAAGGATCGCCTTCTTCGCGTCTCCATTGATTAAGTTGACTACGAACTCAGCCCCAATTCATCCAGAATTGATGATGGCTGATTGACCGATCCATTCCGGTTGCACTGCTTTTGGAGCTTGAGTGGAAATCCATATCAGAATAGCTGTCAGAATTCGAGGAATTTGAACTAGTTGCGAGTTCCATCTTGTACGGTTAGATAATGGGTTTTCGATATGAAATGATTTTTGGATATCAGATGATATTCTAATTACATAGAATACTTATGTATAGAAAAGAAGATCCCGTAGATTACGGAGGAACTTTCGGAAGCTGTCATGCAAAGTTTACAGTAACAGATACGCTAAGATACGAATTAGCAGATACGCTAAAATATGAATTTTGTCTATACACTATTCATGCAATCAATGCAGTAAGGTGTGTCTAGACTAAAAATGATAAGCAGGTAAGTTTTGACATGAAATGATATGCAAAACTTTTGACATGCAGACACGGTCGTAGTCCAGACTCACTAATGCATCTAAATAACTATCAGTTAGACACACTAATGCAAAACCTGGTTCGCTAAGACCACCGCTCTGATACCAACTTTAATGACCCGTCCTAATCCATCTGGACGAATACATTACATTTGGTTACATCGCGAGGAACTTGACCTCTATATGATACATTTTTCAAACATTGCATTCGTTTTTAAAAGACAAACTTTTATTACATCGAAAGTTGACGGCATACATACCATTTCATAATATATCCAACAATAATTGACCTAATCTGTCATAATAATCTTTATTGAACTCAACGACTTGAATGCAACGTCTTTTGAAATATGTCATGAATGACTCCAAGTAATATCTCTAAAATGAGCAAATGCACAGCGGATGATTTCTTTCATAATTGAGAATAAACATGCTTAAAAGTGTCAACCAAAAGGTTGGTGAGTTCATTAGTTTATCGTAATCAATCATTTCCATAAATTAATAGACCACAAGATTTTCATTTCCATTTCTCATAAACATAATCTCATATCAGGCATTTCGTACGGCATAGAGATAAAAATCATTCATATGGTGAACGCTTGATAACCGAACTAACAGGATGCATATAGAATATCCCCATCATTCCGGGACTCTCATCGGACATGATAATCGAAGTACTAAAGCATTCATAACCCGAATGGGACATGTCAAGGTCCATATATCTATCTTTAGGATTCGCGTCAATTAGAGGCCATTTCCATAATTCTTAGGCTACCAAGCTAAAAAGGGGCATATTCGATTTCAATAATCCAATCATAGAATGTAATTTTTGAATACTTGTGTCTATTTCATCAAACATTTATAAAAGTTGCGCATGTATTCTCAGTCCCAAAAATATATATTGCAAAAGCATTTAAAAAGGGAGTAATGAAACTCACGATACTGTATTTTGTAGTAAAAATACATATGAAGACATTGAATAATGCAGGGTTGACCTCGGATTCACGAACCTATATCATTTATATATATATATATTAAAATATATAATCGTAATCAAACAAGTTTATATATTATATCTTAAATTATATACTATACTTATTTAGTTTGTGTATATATTCAAAATGTTTAAAATTTATATAGTTATATTAATATATATTTGATTGGTATTTTAATGAAAATACCTAATATGTTATATATGAATATTTGTATAAATTTTGTTAATATGATTAAAACATTTTTATAACCTTAATAATATTCTTAAAACTTTTATTTTCATAAACGTAATTATTTTTGATAATAATGATATAGATAATACCGATAATAATAATAATAATAATAATAATAATAATAATAATAATAATAATAATAATAGTTTTAATAATAATCTCATAATAGTGATAATATCAGTAGTTTTTAATAAACTAAATAATTTAATAATAATGATAATGAAAATTATACTTTTTGATATTAATAATTAGTACTTAGTAATAATAAGTGTAACAACTTTATTACTTATGGTAATCTTAATAGTAATACTTTTATTAAAATAATAATAATTCTAAAATGATACAAATACTAATATTAATAAAATGATAGTAACTTTTATTATTTTCATGATAATACTCATAATAATCCTAATAATAATAATAATAATAATAATAATAATAATAATAATAATAGTAGTACATATATTACTAATAATAATAGTATTAATAATTATAATATTCGTAATAATATCAATAATTAATAATGATAATCATAATAATAATTCTAAAATTGATCATACTTAATAATAATACTAACAAATATTAATTATAATATCAATAATAAAAATAATATTAATAATTAATAATAATAATAGTAATAATAATAATTTTAAAAATGAAGAACTACCTCAAAAACTCCTTTAAAAAGAAAATGCCCTGAACCGGGCTCGAACCCGCGACCTCCCGCTAAACTCGAAACATACTTAACCAATGAACTGCTGTTTACATTTCTGATATATTGTATATCTTATTTTTATTTAAGCCGTATTCTGTATTCTCCTTCTTCTTCATAGCAGTGATCGACCAAAACAAACATCACATTTACTATAAAGTTTAAATCAAGTTTTGAAATATAAACATAAACTAATTGTAAATTATATCTTGTTCAATTAAACGAAAAAGAAAAGAAAAGAAAAAAAATAAAAAAAATAAGAAAAAGGCTGCTGTGCAGCGTAGTTAAACAAAAAAAAAATATGATTATCGATTTCTATAACATTTTTAATAAAGATTATAACACGAAATATATTTCAAATCGATCCTAGAAACTATTGGAATATTCAATTTAACTGGAAATATCAAAACAAACACGAATTTCTCCAAGAACGATTTGGTTGACTTTTTAGACATAAACTTTTACTCCAAAATTAACGATCAAAATAAGAAATTGGAGATTGAAATTTTACAGAAAGTTTTCTTGGAGGATTCCTAACAAGACTGCATTTATAGATTTTCAAATGGAATTCGAATTCAAGCTTTTGATTTCAAGGTGTCAAAACAGAGGTAACGAGCTATTAAGAAAATTTCTGTGTAATTCCTCAAGTGATTTATGTTAGGAACGGTTATAATTGATTGAGAGGATAGATAATTGAATAACTTGATAAATAACATTGAAGAATTCGGTTTTCTTATAGAAATTGAGGTGTCGACGTTATCACATGAAGATAAAGGGAAAAAATATAAAAAATAAAAAAAATAAAAAGTGAAAAGGACGTGAAACAAATTTGTACGATAAATTTTGGGTTGTATCTAAGACTGGATCGACAATCCCTTAATCAGGAGAAGAGATAAAAAAAAAATTAGACAATGACTCCTAACATATTAGTACACTTTATTGACATTTTAATTAATATTAATAATATTTAATAATAAATATAGTAATAATAATATTGATAATATTATAAAGATACTAATAATAATAATAATAATAGCACTAATAATAATGTTAATAATATCAAAATCATAATTAATAATGATGAATATAATGATAAGAGTATAAAAAAATAATGATCGTAATAATTGTTAATAATAATGTTAATAATAATATTAATAATAATAATAATAAATTTAATAATAATAATATAAAAAAATGATACAAGTAATAATAATAATTAATAATTAATCATAATAATAGTTGTAGTTTTAGTCATTCTTATAATAATATTTATTTTTAACATCCTTATTTGGCAAACATAATCTTTTAATTTTAATTGTAACAATAATACTTATAAAATTAATATTACTAGTATTGATATTAATATTAATAGTAATAATGATAACTATAACAATTTTTAACTTGTAATTACATTTAATATATTGATATTACAATTTATTAATTATATCATATTTACCACTTATATGTAATAACATATATTGAATATTTAATATTTATAAATTATATATATATATATTACTTAATATTTAATATTACTTAATATTTAATATTTAATATTTAATATTACTTATATATATATATATATATATATATATATATATATATATATATATATATATATATATATATATATATATATACATATTTATTTACACTCAATTGTTCGTGAATCGTCGGAAGTAGTCAAAGGTTAACTGAATCCATATATTTAAAATAGTTCAAAAATTTTGAGACTCTACTTTACAGACTTTGCTTATCGTGTTGAAAATATATAAAGATTAAATTTAAATTTGGTCGAAAATTTTCGAGTCATCACATTTGGTGCCTTTACTGAATAGCTTGTTGATGTTGTTGCTACTATGTTAATTGAATCACTGCCTAGCTCTGTATGATATAGTTGAGTAATGCTATATTATGTGATAGCTGTGTAATGCTATGTCCTTATACCCTTGACCTAATGCATGATCCCTAAAAGCTAGGCTTGGTACGTGTATTAGTATCTATTGGGATATCTCACTCACTTAGCGTTGTGCTAATCCCCCACATTTTCTCCCCTGCAGGTTATATTGTTTGCATGCTAGAGACGGGAGAAGATAGTTGTACTTTGGTTATGTTTGACACACTGAAGAACTCTGATGTTTAAATTAACTATGCTTCACTGTTTCGAAAAGTAACACCAGTTGAACTGTAATGAATAGTAACATATATGTTTAATATATGCTTATAAACATGATTTGATAAACTGATATTCGACCGTGTAATTTAAAAAAAAAGTACGGTGTTACAGCCCGTACAATAATAACAAAAATAATTAAAAATGAATAATAACAAAAATTAAATTAAAAAATATGTTGATTTTAAGGTCAATATGAATTTATATATTTATTTATCATCTTTCAAGTTCACATTTTCATCTGCATTCAAATCAAGAATCTGATTTATAAAAATATATAAAAATTGATAGTGATAATAATTAGAAATAGGAAATTATATATATAGTACAAATATACACATATAAATAAAGTAGATAATTTACAGAGTTATAGATTGTATATGCTTTTAGTAATGTATTTATTTGCTAAAAAAAAGTAAACGGATACTCATTTACCCGCGGGTAAACCCGTTTACCAGCTAGTTAGTAAACCCGTTTACCCGTCGGGTATTTGGTCTGGGTTGGGGACTAGTTTTCCTTATCGGGTCCGGGTCCAGGATTACTCAAACCCGACCCAAACCCTGCCCGATTCCATCCCTACATGTGATGTTTGACATGGAAGTTATTTTGCCAAGTGGTTTTGACAAGTCAACAACAAAAATAAATTAAAAATGACACATGCCACGTATTACCTCAATTGCCGTTATTTTTCAATCACACACTCTTTTAGGCACTAAATTAAAATCACATTCCTTTACGGGCAACGAAAAACTGATATACCCTTTATTGAGAAAAAAAATGGCTTTTATGTTATCTTTCTAGACAATTTGCCCATAATAAAATGTAGTTGATACTCATTTACCAGACCATTCTACATAATGACAAAGTTGCTTCGCCCACACAAGATCTTCAACAACCTAAAGATGTACACTAGCCTACTACTACTCAAGCTTCCGTATTAAATTTTTGAAGCAGTGTAAATGACAACTTATTAGTTAAGAAACCAATATATCAATTAGAGGGAGCAAGATAACTCACTGATCAAGAGGGAGGAAGAAAACTTATTAGTTAAAGGCTAGCAAGGGAAGATCTCACACACACGGCATATTTATATGCTTTTATCTCAATAAGTAAAGACATCACATGTCAACCAAGATCTTTTTAAAGTCAAGAGAATAATTCACTCAAGAATTTAAGATACCAAGTTCAAAAAAGTGTTATAATTCAGTAGGCTTATAACTACCTTTATAGCTGATCTTAGCAACAAGCCTTCTTATAAATATATATGAGCAGAGATAAAAGAGAGAAGAATAAAATTTTCTATATCATTGTATCTTACAAGGCTAACACAGATGATGTATTTATATTACAAATTTTACTATGCAAAGTTCTATTCATATGCATGCGTATGAATTATTAAATTGTCATCCACATGTTTTTTAACTTTTAATATCATAACACTCCCTTTGGATGATAATTTATTAGAGATCAACTAGTACTGCCTCGTTAAAAACCTTGCTAAAGAAAACCCAGTGGAAAAAAACTTTAGCTAAGGGAAAAAGAGTGCAGCATAGAATTGACTCCCCCTCAAGTAGATATCACTGATCTGTTACATCTTTTGAACATGCCTCATGCCAATATTGTGAACGTGTGTTCTGAAAATAGCAGTTGGGAGTACTTTGGTGAAAATATCAGCAGAGTTTTTGCTGGATTGAACATATCTCATTTCAATCTGGTTGTCCTTAATGAGATCTTGAGTGTATGAGAAGAATTTAGGAGGTATGTGTTTTGTTCGGTCACTTTTGATATACCCTTCTTTCTTATGTGCTATGCAAGCTGTATTATCTTCATAGATAGTTGTTGGACTTATCTCGCGTTCTAGTCCACAAGAATCAGTAATGAGTTGTGTCATTGATCTCAACCAAAAACATTCCCAAGTATCTTCATGTAATGCAATCACTTCGGCATGATTTGATGATGTTGCAACAAGTGTTTGTTTTTTGAGAACGCCATGATATTGCAGTATCTCCATTTAGGAATACATATCCATTTTGAAATTTAGCTTTATGTGGATCAGATAAATAACCTGCATCTGCATAACCAACCAAATCTTGTTTTGATTCGTTAGAATAAAATAATCCTAAATCAGTAGTTCCTCGAAGGTATCGAAATATGTGTTTGATCCCATTCCAGTGTCTTTTGGTAGGAGCTGAGCTGAACCTTGATAACAAATTAACTGCAAAAGAAATGTCAGGTCTTGTACAATTTGTAAGATACATAAGAGCTCCAATTGCACTAAGATATGGTACTTCTGGTCCCAGGATATCTTCATGATCTTCACAGGGACGAAATGGATCAGTGTCAACATTAAGTGATCTAACAACCATAGGAGTACTTAATGGTTTTGCCTTGTCCATATTGAAATGTTTTAAAATCTTTTCCGTATAAGTTGTTTGATGTACAAGTAAACCATTAGGCATATGCTCAATCTGCAAACCAAGGCAATACTTGGTTTTTCCAAGATCTTTCATTTCAAATTCTTTCTTTAGAAGTTGAATGGCTTCATGGATCTCTTTATTTGTACCTATGATGTTAAGATCATCAACATAAACGGCTATGATCACATATCCAGATGTTGTTTCTTAATGAATACACATGGGCAAATAAGATTATTGATATACCCTTTGCTTATCAAGTAATCACTTAATCGTTTATACCACATGCGACCCGATTGTTTCAACCCATATAAAGACCTTTGTAACTTGATTGAGTACATTTCTTTGGGTTTTGCATTGGTTGCTTCTGATACCTTAAATCCTTCAGGTATCTTCATATATATATATATATATATATATATATATATATATATATATATATATATATATATATATATATATATATATATATATATATATATATATATATCGAGTGATCTATATAGATCCATGAGATGCATTTCTAAATTTTTAGAAATTGCCAGGCTGATTAAATATCTAAAAGTAATTGCATCCATAACAGGGGAATAAGTTTCATCATAATCAATTCCCGGTCTTTGAGAAAAACCTTGAGCTACAAGTCTAGCTTTATACCTTGTAACTTCATTTTTCTCATTTCTTTTTCGCACAAAAACCCATCTATATCCCACTGGTTTCACATCTTTAGGTGTGATAACGATAGATCCGAAAACTTTTCTTTTATTGAGCTATTCAAATTCAGCTCGTATTGCTCCTTTCCAATGATCCCAATCATGTCTATTTTGACATTCCATGACAGATTTTGGTTCTGGATCATCATCATCATTCATGATGTCATATGCAACATTATATGAAAATATCTCATCATGATTTTTCATTTCATTTCGGTTCCATAATATTTTTGAATGTGCATAATTAATTGAAAATTTCGTATTGACATCATCAATCTCCTCTGCAGAAGGAGTATTGATTTGTGGTTCTTCTTGAACACTTTTTGTACCTCATTATCAGCTGATTTTCTTTTTCGAAGATTTTTATCTTTAGAACCAATTGGTCTTCCACGTTTCTGGCATGGCAAAGACTCAAGAGTGACATTGTTGCCCGCTTTTGGAATTTCAATTCGAGCTGGAACATTTGCTGCTGGTATATATAAATTAGTCACTCTTTTTCTATCTGTAAATGCATCAGGCAATTTATTCGCAAGTTCTTGCATATGCATTATTTTTTGAACTTCGATCTTGCATTATTTTGTGCGAGGATCAAGATACATTAATTGAGGTTCATACCATGAAACATCATTTTCTTTATTTTTTATTTCTCCCCCAAATCTAGGGAACAATGTTTCATTAAAGTGACAATCAGTAAAACGTGCTGTAAAAACATCACCCATCATGGGTTCAATATATCTTATGATTGGAGATGTTTCATATCCAACATTTATTTCCATTCTTCTTTGAGGACCCATTTTAGTGCGTTGTGGTGGTGCGATAGGAACATAAACCGCATAACCAAATGTTCTAAGGTGGAAATATTTGGCTGATGGCCAAAAGCAAATTGCAAGGGAGAATATGTATGACTTGCACTTGGTCTAATGCGAAATAATGATGCAGCATGTAAAATTGCATGACCCCATACAGATACTGGGAGTTTTGTTCTCATTATCAATGGTCTAGCTATTAATTGCAATTATTTGATTAGTGATTCGGCTAAACCATTTTGTGTATGCACATGGACAACAAGATGTTCAACAACAATCCCAATAGACATGCAAAAATCATTAAATGCTTGAGATGTAAACTCACCAGCATTATCCAATCTCACCATTTTAATAGTATAATCAGGGAAATGTGCTCTCAATTTAAAAATTTGAGCAAGAAATTTTGCAAATGCCATGTTTCGACTTGATAATAGACACACATGAGACCATCTACTAGATGCGTCTATTAGGACCATGAAATATCTAAATAGTCCACATGGTGGATGAATTGGTCCATATATATCACCTTGAATTCTTTCAAGAAATAATGGTGATTCTTTTTCAACCTTAAGAGGTGATGGTCTTATTATCAATTTTTCAAGTGAGCATAATGTACATGGGATAAGTGCATCATGAGGGATCTTTTGATCCGTCAATGGATGTCTCTGTGTATTTTGAATTATTCTTTTCATCATTGTTGATCCTGGGTGGCCTAATCTTTCATGCCACAGATTGATCATTACAGGATCACATGCCTTTTCATTAACTACCATGTGTGCTTCTAATGTAAACCAGAACTAAGTCTTGGTAGTTTTTCAATCACATGCTTCTTGTCAGTGATACTTAAGTATTTATCATTTTCTGTAGTCACTGACTGATAATCATATCTATTTTGGTATATGTCAGAGAAGCTTAACAAATTTCTCTTTGACATGGGAGAAAATAAGGCATTTTTTATCAGAAAATGTGTACCATTTGGTAACATGAATTTTGCCTTTCCCATTCCTTATATTAAATCCGCAGGACCTGATATAGTATGTACCGTTCCTTCTGTTGCTTTAAAATCAGTGAAATATTTTTTAGATTTGAGTATAGTGTGTGTGGTACCACTGTCTGCAATAGATCCCCACCATTTGACTGATTTTGCACTCCAGTAGTGTACATCATGAACTTCAAAATATGAGAAACAAATAATGAGTACATAATTCATCAATATATTACATTCAAAATATGTTTATAAACAAAAGTACACAATAAGGAAACATATAGTAAAGTAGATATGGTATAGATCGTAAATCTACATCCATTTATTTGATATGGACATATAATAGAAAATTTATTCATTAAAGTAGTCACTTGTTGGCTCAGTGATTTTTGTATCAAGGTCATCGACAAGGTTTGCCTTTTTTCCTTTTCCCTTTATGGATTCTTGATATTGATTAACAGAATATTGATTTGTTCGACAGTTCTTAGACCAGTGTCCAATTTTACCACATCGATAACAAGAATTTTCAATATTCTTTGAAGAGCTTCCTTCAACATTATGATTTGTGGGATTGTATGGTAGCTGAAATTTATAATTTTGTGGATTATTATTTCTTTGTCCACGACCACGACCACCATAACCATTACGACCACGACCACCACCACGACCATTACCATAAGGGTGATTTCAAACATAGTTATGATTTTTATTATTGTTATGGTAATTTCCATGATGATGGTTTTGGCTAATATGACCACGACCTCGCCCACATCCTCGTCCAGGTGCATTTCTTTTTCTATTATTATTATTGTTAATAGCATTAGCTTCAGGGAATGCTAGCGCACCCGTAGGACGAGATTCTTGATTTTTCATCAGTAATTCTTAATTCACTTCTGCAACTAAGAGATAAGTTTGAAGTTTTGGAAAAAGTTTTGTAATTCTGCAATCTTAAATTTTCTTGTATAGTTATGTTTGCAGAATGCATTGCGGAGAAAGTTTTCTCCATCATATCAGCATCACTTATTTCTTTACCACAGAATTTTAGCTTTGAACGGATCTTGAACATGGCCGAGCTAAATTCACTTACCTTTTTAAAATCTTGGAACCTTAGATTTCTCCATTCTTCCCTCGCAGCTGAGAAGTAATATTTCCTTTTGATTATCGAATCTACTCTTGATACTTTCCCATAAAACATGTGGATCTTTGATAGTGAGATACATATGTTTTAAGGTGATATCAATATGTTTGCGAATAAAAGCAATTGATTTTAATTTATCTTGATCAGAACAAATATTGTTTTCTTTTAAAGTTTCTAGAATACCCAATGATCCAAGATTTATTTCTACATCCATGACCCATGATGTGTAGTTTGTTCCCGATACGTCTAGTGCATCAAACTCAAGCTTTGATAAGTTTGACATTTTATTGATTAGTGACTTGTGCTTGCTTAGATAAACCTTGATTATACGGAGCACTTCGTGCTGATAACGTGTTATAATTCAGTAGGCTTATAACTACCTTTATGGCTGATCTTAGCAACAAGCCTTCTTATAAATATATATGAGCAGAGATAAAAGAGAGAAGAATAAAATTTTCTATATCATTGTATCTTACAAGGCTAACACAGATGATGTATTTATATTATAAATTTTACTATGCAAAGTTCTATTCATATGCATGCGTATGAATTATTAAATTGTCATCCCATGTTTTTTAACTTTTAGTATCATAACAAAAAGAAAATATTTTTACAGCCAAAAAAACAAAATTTAGCGTATAAATCATGACAAAGGAGGAGATTGTAAGGCCAAAGATTTGTTATGCAAATTTTTTTGATGGTATAAAAATGACCTTTTTACCCCTAGAATTGTGAAGTTGCCTTATTTTTACTCTTATTGCTCTTATGATCATTTGTCATCCTTAGTTAGTTTACACATCTTAACCCCTCACCATAAGTACACACACTCGGACACCTCAATTTAAGACGCAAACTTCAGTTTTCATTCAAAGAGGATCGCGGTGGTGCCTTCTATAAGCATGTGCTGTGGTCTGCTTTCATTCAGAAGAATAAAAAATGCAGTCTACCCGTTTTTCTATCGATCAACTGCTTACAAACACCTAGTACTAACCAATTTTCACTTGCCCTCTCATCACACACAATCATGTAATCATTATCATTATCAATATATTGTGATATTCTAAGATTCGTCATCTTCATACTTCATCATATCAAATCACCATACACCAACATATACATATACAATACATACGCATACATATATTGATGTTGTATACATAAACACATTTCAAATCACGAATTGATACAGATTTAGGTATTTCAATATATATATATATATATATATATATATATATATATATATATATATATATATATATATATATATATATATATATATATATATATATATATACGTTTTAAATCTTTTTCTATATAAAAATGTTAAACCAAAATCTCATGCAACACTCTTCCAACAATGAACGTTATTAAACTTTTTTGATAAAACGTTAGTTAAAAGGAAATTTAATATTTTATGTAAACCTTCGATATGTCAAGAGTATCAAAATCATGAAATACGGGAATATACTAGGACACGATTTATTGGCATATTTTATGTATGGGTTGGGTTTAAATTTATACATAGAGTTTTAAGGGGCTAAAATACAAACTTAAGTTTGTAAATCTAAAAATGTGAAAGAATCACTAAGGTAGCGTTTATAAATCTAAATCCTGGGATATGAACTTTCGAGATTTGAAATCCCGAGATTTGAAATCCTGAGATTTAAGATCTCGAGATTTGAAATCTCATCATGTTTTTGGCTCGGGGGATTTGAAATTTTGGGATTTGTAAAACATAAAACATAATATGTAAAAAGTAAAAAAATGTAACGTACATAGTGCAAAGCGTATGCTGTAAAACGTAAGCCATAATATGTAAACCGTAAAATGTAAAACGTAAAATGTAAATGTAAAACTCAAAACGTAAAACCTTCAGAAAATAAAAATTGAAAAGTAACCGTAAATGTAAAACGTAAACGAGAAACGTTAAACGTATACGTAAACCGTAAACGTAAATTATAAACGTAAATGTAAAAGATAAATCGTAAAACGAAAACGTAAACATAAACCTAAACGTAAAACGTGAATTGTAAAACGTGAACGTAAAATGTAAACGTAAAACATAAACGTAAAATGTAAACCGGGAAACGTAAACAAAAATCATAAAACGTAAATCGTATTTTTTTCAAACGTAAACGCGAAAGATGAGAAACGTAAGATTTCAAAATCTCTCACATATACAAAGGATTTCGAAATCCCATGAACCAAACGCACCCTCAGTATTCTTTTAGTTTATCATCTTTTGATTTTACCAAATTCATATACATAAAAAGTTATTTAAAATAATCTTACTCTTAATCAATTATTTAAGTATAGTTTTGTGTTGTTAAAAAAGTGTAAACAAGAATAAATTTTATAATGCCTTCCGCATAGCCTAATCAAAGGCCGCCAATATTTCTCTAGTGGAGTTTGCGACGTTGGGTATTGAGTATAGTAATTCATTCAGAATCACTCTGATCTAATTCCACGTAACATAACATACTTATTATGCTAATAGATTAATTGGTAGAAAACTTAATTTTTAGACTACATGTGTTTTAACAAGACAACATCTCTATAACCTAACTAATGAAAACACAATAAATACACTTTGTTTTCTGAACTACTCGCTAACTCTTATATTCTGCATATTAAATTCACGTACCTATTGTCTACGTTTAATTTCAATTATTAGCTTCATATATATATAAGACCATTCATAGTGGTGCTCGAGTGATGGGGCATGATGAGGAGTTTTTGTGGGTATAGTGTTGGGGTATAGTGCTGATTTGGCAAAGGTAATGACGTGATGGAGTTTGTAGTGGTGGGCGTGATGGTTATGTGATGAGTTAATTTTAATTTAGTTTTTCATTATTATTATTATTATTATTATTATTATTATTATTATTATTATTATTATTATTATTATTATTATTATTATTATTATTATTATTATTATTATTACAAATATAAATCACAATTTTTTTTTAATGGCACTTTTATTAAAACAAATTCACGGTTACAAAATTTTTAAACTTAAGATTAAACACAATAACAACGATAATAAAGCTAAACAGGGATAATAAAGCTAAACAACGATAATGCAACACAACATTTAGAAATAATTGAGATCAGGAGAATCAGACGAATAGAATTTGCCATCCGTGTCGTACTGTGGCCCAGAGGGTACGTAGTCCTCTTCATCAGACACAATGTTTTCGCTCTCATCTCGGAACTCGATATACAACTTGATGATTTCGTTGTTGTCATAGCTCGACCCACAAGCATGGTTCATTCTTCTTCATCTTTAAGAAGACTGGCCGGAACATTTGGTTCCTTGAAGAACCACACTGAGAATGCAAGAGGTATGCCCTCTTTAAGAAAATCAAGTAGTTCAGACAACGTATAACTTCGGACATTCATGCAATACTCCCTCTGTTCGGAATTAACGGTGGTAATTCTTGACCTCGCGGTCGAATTCCCCACTATAGTTAACTTGAAGCATAACATTAATTTGAGACATTTTGAACTTATAAAATTTAGAATTAGTAGAGAAGTGTATGAGGTGTGGTTTGATAACAAATGAGGGGTAGTATTTATAGCGGTAGAATCACTTGTTTGAACGAATCCAATGTTTGATTTATAAACACATGTTGAATACAGCTTTAATAAAGCAATAGTTGAATACAGCTTTATATAGAGCATCTCTGCTCAATACAACTTTATACAGAGCATCTCTGCTCAATACAACTTTATTAAAGCAATAGATTTATGCAGAGAATCTCTGTTGAGCATCTTTGAACGAATCCAATGTTGAAATTACAAAATATATTGAAAATAAAAATCACACAATTTATTAAAATTCAAAATTACACAATTTATTAAAATTCAAAATACAACAATTTATTAAACATACTACATACTGAAAATAAATTAAGCGTTTACACTTCTAAAGTTTGGTGGAAGGTCCCAAATGTGTTCAGTGAGATCATTTCGAAGTTGGTGATGATTCATGAATGTTTCTATCTCGTATTTCATGTTCTCTTACATCACGACTTCTAGATCGATTCCTTACATAGTTAGGATTAGCTTCATTAGTCCTAAGTAATTCTTCCTCTAGCGATGAAATGTTGAAGCCATTATCCTCGACTATCATGTTGTGCAAGAGCACACAACAATACAATATCCGCCTTAACTTGTTGATGGTGTGTGGTCGACCAACCATTTGTAGAATATGGAATCTACCTTAAAGAATACCGAATGTTCTTTCAACATTTTTACGTGCACTTTCTTGAAATCTTTTAAATTTTGCACGTGGCTCATCGGTTGGGGTCGAATATGCCTTCATCAACGTTGACCAATCTGGATAAATACCGTCCGCCAAATAATAACCATTTTTGTATTCATTTCAATTTACAGTAAATGGAGCAAATGGTGCATTTCCATTCTTAATGTCATCAAACAGCGAAGATTGATTCAAAACATTAACATCGTTGTTTGCACCTGCAGCACCAAAGAATGCATGTCAAATCCATGTATCATATGATGCAACTGCTTCAAAAACTATGGTCGGGTGACCTTCATGACCACTAGTATATTGCCCTTTCCAAGCATTTGGACAATTCTTCCACTTCCAATGCATGCAGTCAATGCTTCAAAGCATTTCCTTAAACCCATGTTTTTCTTCGTGCGCGCTATACAAACGAGCTATATCGCTACTCGTTGGTTTCCTCAAATATTCATCAACATACAGTTCTTAAACACATTTACAAAAGCTATTGAGACAGAGAATTGATGTACCTTCAGCCATTTGTAAGTATTCGTCAAACATGTCTGCTGTTGTACTGTAAGTCAATTGACGCATCGCGGATGTACATTACTGTATCGTAGTAAAACCTTGTCGACCAAGAGCATCACTTTTTTGTTTAAAATATTCAAAATGAAGTGGTAATGGATCGACATCGTAATTGATTATATCATTCACGATATGTTTAAATAATCTACTACTCATTCTAAAACGTCTCTTGAATCTATTTTTAGGATAAACTGGATTCTCTTGGAAGTAGTATTTGTATAGGTTTTCACCTACAAGTTCACGATCTCTACGAATGTAAATTCGAGATCGTGGAACACGTACATTGTTTGCAGCCTCTTCAGCTGCAGCTTCTTCAACATCTAATTCTTCGGTCATTTCTCGTAAAATCATCAATTCGTCTTCATCATCCGAATTCCATATATCAAAAAGTTTAAACAAAGCTTTTGCCATTGAATTTTTTGTTAAGTATATAAGTGATATATTGAAAAAGTGTGAATAATTAAAATGGGAAGAGTGGTATATATATAAAAAAAAAATTAAATCTGAAAATTCAAACGGCTATAAAGCCGTTGCAATCCACGTGGCCAAATTCCATTCAATAAACGAACCATGCTTCTCCGGTAATGGAGTCATCGCGCCGAACCATTTTTTCCTCCATCACGCCGCACAGGGGCGGGATGGAGGCGCGGTGGTGTTGATGCTGGAGCCTTCACGCTGCAATAAGAATGGTCTAAATATCAACACTTCAACATATTATAAAACCTTCACTATTAGAACACTTTGACAATTCTATTTCAATTCCGTCAATTTTGAAGAATCGCCTTAGGTCAACCTACCACTTCCTCATCTTTAGGATTAAGCATTAGTAGCGGAGTGGCGTACCACTGAAATTAACCGATGACCGGCGAGTAAAATTAAAACCGACATCCCGCGCATCAATGCTTCATATGGAGTCGTTAATTCAACTAGCCAAATAACTTCAAGGTGGGATCCAAGGAAATGATGAAATTTATTTAGCTTCTAGATATGTACTATTGTGGAGTATATGGCAATGATGCAACACGGTTGTTCATGGATCAGCGGAGAAGAGAGGAGTTTTCTTAAAGAAGGACATAATGGTGCAGATTTGGGTGTGCGCTATCTTGTCTTTGGATTTCAATAGAAAGCTAAATTTGCACATTGATTTGGGCATGTGGAGTTCAAACCGAAGAGGATGTCTTGCTAACTAAAGGCGCAGCCTACATATGGGGTTGCTATCTTTTTGTGTGTTCAAATATGTTTCCATAAGTGTGTGTTGTATGTAATCTTAGGTCATATGCATTTGTAAGTAATCTAATTTGGTTAATTTCTAGCGAATTTATGGAATGGTGTCTATATGTACTTGGCTTGGCATTTGGTTAATATAATCCAGCTTAAAAAAAGAGAGAAGAGATGTAATAGACTAGGGTGCTATCAAGCATTATGTGGTACCGAACAAATTTAGTTAAATATATACATATACATTATAAAAGTCATATGGTTAATTACATATAATGTAAACATACACCTACTTACATTTTGAAGTACTTAACGTATAATAACTACAAGAATAGGTGTCAAAATACCGTTTATATATATATATATATATATATATATATATATATATATATATATATATATATATATATATATATATATATACACACACATGTGGATTATTCATTTGAAACTATTTATTAAGTTGGGATCCAAGGAACATATCTCAGCCCTTGAATTAATCTCAGATAATTTCAGACGCATAAATACAATATCGAATGAACATCAGATGCGTTCTCTTCATATGAACAATAAAATCGCAAGATGTAAGGCTTTTTAGATCGCGATTCCTGAATGAAAAGTGCTGCAAATGATGTCTACACTCGTCAATCATCATTTTCAACTGAAACAACACATAAATCATCAATTCGATGATTCAAACCTTCATTTGACTTTTTCACCGAAACTTTGACTCCAAAATTCGGATTTGATTTTTCAAATTGAGATCTGAGAATTTTCATAGAGCTTAACGAGTTCAAAATGAACAAATCTGCATTTTTACTTTTCGCTCTAACACTCCAGATTGATCCGAAACTCAAATCAATGACGTTTTCGGTTAAACGAAGAACATGAGATCGATTAGCTTGAATCTGTTGTTGTGAATCTGTTTTGATGATGCACGAAGTTTAAGTTTACTTGTAGGAACAAATTTCCAGAATCAATTTGATGTTTGAATCATCAAATGAGATTTTGATTTTGTTGAGCTCATGATGAAGATGACGACTACTGTAGCGAATCTTTAAAAAATATGAATATGTATTTTTTTACCCGAAACTATGAATACGATAATGATCAGTGATTGATAATCAATATATGATATGTGGACGAGTTGCATTCAAAAAGTCATCAAAATCTGAATTCAGATGATGAACATAGCACCCAGCTTTGAGGAATACGATAAAAACCAATCACATGTGATTGTAAAATCCAATCACATGTGATTCTGTTAATCAAATCCAATCACATGTGATTGTAAAACCCAATTACATGTGATTGTAGAAGCCAATCACATGTGATTGTAAAAAAAAAAAATTTGAAATTTTTTTTTTATGTGATTGTCGCGCCACATGTCGCGCTCTCATTGGTCCTTTTGATTTCAAGCAAATAAGTGATTTCAAATGATTACAACTCATATATACATATAAACAATCAAAATCCTTAACGAACAAAAGAACTTTCGCTCCCATTCTATTCAAATTCAATTTTTTTGAAGCAAATCTCGCGTTGGATACTAGTATTAATTACTCATCTGATTTTGCTCTTGTCATTTAATTACTGTCATTTATGAACTTACAAAACTTAAATGTTTAAAAATTGTAACGTTTCTTTTACTAAAGTTAGATTAGGATACTTTTAAAATGTGTATATGTCACTGATTTTGACTAAATCAATTTTTTAAACAATTCAAATTCTCCACTATAGTTCTAACAAACATCAAATTCATAAAATATGATCAATTCATTTGTGTCTATATTCAATTCCGTTTACCGACTTCCTTTTGGTAGTCATAAAAAATGACGTTACTTCAACTTTAAAATTGTTGTATTATTATTACTCCGTACTATATATCATCAATCAATATATCGATATCAATGTAAACAGTTCAACTTTAACTTCAGCACGTTTACGTGACGAATGTTTCATATTTTTTAACGTATGTTTTTATCTGATTGAAATCACTTTGAAGTTACAATGAAGGGGACCCTTTTGTGGTCGTGACGACACCAGAAATTGTTGTTAATCAAATTATAATTATAATTTGATTTAATTTAATTTATATTTAATTTTAAGTTAATGTTTTCTAGAAGAAATTCTCCGTGTGTGTGTGTGTATATATATATATATATATATATATATATATATATTCGTTGATCTTTTCCTTTTATTTTCTTTTTCTTACGACATGATTTCTTGTGACGTACGCTATCGTATCAATCGGGATAGATTATAAACATTGTTGTTTCGATAATGAGAAACATTTTAGGTTAAGTTTGTAATAGCCTTATAGCTTAATAGAAATAGACTGTTAACGCATGAAAAATATTTTTCCCAACGGTAGATATAGATGGGGACTTGAATGTGACGACAAGATCTATATATAAAATTCTATTTAATATTTTGTTTAGTATAAACTAGCTGGAGACCCGCGACTTCGCGGGGTTATTTGACTTATTATTATCTAGTAATGCTTCGAATCAATGTATTACAGAAATATAGTAGCGTTAAGTTTCACAAAACAACTAAAAAAGTTTATATAGAGTATTACTAAAAAACAAAACATGGGGACATAAAAATTAAAACTTTAAATACACATTTGGTCTAGTTTCCAACAAATTATTCCAAGATTGTAGACGTTTCACATGTTTATGAACTGCATAAAAAGCGAGGACCGTTTGCCTTAATGTGAGTATAGTCTGAATTTGCTTATATGTAATTGCCCGTAAATATAATTGTTTATTGATATGAAAATTGCTAAGAGTTTTTGGTCTTTTTTACTTGACGTTAATTTATATCATCACTTTGTCGACTGATATATGAATATGAACCCTAGCAACTGATGTGTTGCCTTTATGTTGATTAGGCTGCTAGATATAATGATATTGAAGATGTGAAAAATTTAGCTGCTATTGGGGTATCTCTTAATTCCAAGGATGCAGAAGGACGAACAGGTAATTTTTACTAATGTAAATACCTAGTGTTTTTTTTGTTATGCATTTGAGTATTTATTATAAAAATCCCTTAATCTTAAAGATGTAAAATTACTTGGATAACATATTTTAATTAAAAAGAGAAGATTTCATACAAACATTTATTACTGAATGCACACAATTATCTTCGTAAGAGATGAAATTCTGATCATGAAACATTTATTAATTTTCAACTATTTACTGGAGAAAACATTCAGATTTTAATATCAGTAATATGTTAAGTTAATGTTAATTTAAAGAAAATCATGAAATGTTACATTACTGAAATCAGTTAGTGGAGTCTCTCTGTGTGCTTCAGGTTGAGGAATAGAGTCCCATATCTGAAGCAAAGAACAAAGGATGAAAAACATCATAATTGTGTTGGGTTTTGAGGTAACAATGCAACAAAGCTAACTTACCTTCTGGATATGGATATGGGATAAATAAAAATTCGAATTGTCCCCTATATACGATTTTATATAGTATTTTTAAGGGTGTACGAAAGTTGTATAAATTAGTTTTCGATAACCTATTTGATCCGTTAAAAAAATATGACTTGCATTGACCCATTAAATTAGTATATGGGTCAAGATTCCCACCTATGCATGCCATGATTGACTTGTCTACAAAAAAGAGAAATATTTGTACCATACTGAGTACCATAAATGATCACTTTCATTAGCAGTGGTGTTTTTTGCTCCACTAATGATGGTTATTAGAAAGGATTGGCACTTGAGACCTTCACAGGTTCGCTTAAAGGTTACAGTCGCATCATATTGTGTATCAATATTCACCAAAAAAGTAGTGTGTGTCGATGTTGGTTTATTACAATTCGAAGTTTGGACTTACATGGCTATGGCTTTAAAACACTGGTCATATGCGATTTGGCATCTTTGCTTAATACCGCAATTTGCAATGTCTTTACCACACCGACACCCTTTTACTCATCACATTTGTAGAAAACTTTCAAAATCCAACATCGGTAAAGCAACCAGAATGATAATGATAAAATAAACGATTACTTATAATGTGACATCATGTACCTGACTCTGAATTTTATTACAGGCGGGCACAACTGTCATAACCCGTCCTTAACCATAAGAACGAGTTAGATAACGTATGATTTCATTGCGAGGTATTGACCTCTATATGCGACATTTTTAAAAGAACAACTGCATTTATTTTACATTACAAACCATAACTCTTATGTTAATACAAGCTTTAGACAATATAAAGATGATTATCGTTTAGCGATAATCTTAGACTTACAAACTTTACATGTGATGATAACAATACGATTTCTAGCATATTTTACATTACAATTCCTCGGATATGCAGTTTTATTTTTAACACAAATATGCATACTCAAGATCTTGCTTAAATTCAACATGTTGCAGCGGAAGCTTTTAGTTATCACCTGAGAATAGACATGTTTAAAACGTCAACATAAAGTTGGTGAGATATAGGTTTAATGCCGGCAGCGATATAAATATAGACCACAAGATTTCATATGTAAACATTTTAATAAAAATATTCTAAGTGGTTGAGCACTTGGTAACCATACTTAACATTTAATCACGTCGCATATTCCCTTTATTATGAAATCTTACTACACCGTACCAAGTGTAGTCACGAAACGAAGTACTGTGCAACCGTTGAATACTGGTCGTCCAGTCCGGTTGGGGTTGTCAGGCCCGATAGATCTATCAACAGGATTCGCGTTTACAATACCGCTGTAAATAATAGTTACCAAGCTACAGGGAAGTATGCCAGTGGTACAACTCAACGTAGAATATATTTTTCAGTTACTTGTGTCCATAACGTAAAACATAAAATACATGTATTCTCATCCCGAAATATTTAGAGTTTAAAAGTGGGACTATATACTCACTTTTGCCTTGAAGATATATATATTTTGACTTGGTCTCCGGTTGATATCACGAACCTATCCATATATAATTTATCAATATATTTTCATTTAAAACAATCGTCACATATATATATACTTATAATACTTTTAATGTCTTCTTAGTCCGTAGTTAGCAGTCCGATGTTAGTAATTCAATTTTAATGGTTCATATTTAGGTGTTTAATAAATAAATAAAACCCCCATCGAAATAAATAAAACCCCATCGTATTTGTATTGGTCGGGATTAATCTTGACCCACGGTACCGGTGTTGTCAAATGACGTGTTGCGTACATAAAGTACCGGTGTTGTCAAATGACGTGTTGCGTACAATCATGGAATCTTATGATTAATCTTTTCGTATTGTTTACGGGTGGTCCTGAAATATATAAAATTAAATTATGAGTACATATATATAAAATATCATGTTATTTTAGAAAGATGTGATTCATTTAATTTTTCTCCAACTATTTTCGTGGCTAAACTAGTTTTGGATATCCGATCTTGTTTTGGTCATAGTTTCTTCGTTACAACTCCGTTTTCGTTGGTTCAACTTGCCACTTCCTTGGATCGAGTTCTTCTTTAAGACTATGAACTGTAAATACCTTAGTTTGTATTCGAAATCACAGGTCATAGGTCAAACTTTGGTGAAACTTATGAAGTTAATCATTTTCCCTTATGTAAACAACATTAAATGATTATTTTTCTAAAAATACTTAAACTTTGAGTTAAATCATGAAATTTTTATGTGTTATCATATTCATAGTAAATATCATTTTTCCAGAAAATAAACCTCCAATTCAAGGTTCAAAATAGTTTTTAATTATCCAACCCAAAACAGCCCCCGGTTGCACTCCGACGTCGTAAAAACAGTTTTTAAGGTGTTCTTTGAAAAACCAAGTTATACCTTGTTAAATTAGCATATATTTATGATATATTACAGGTCTTGAAGTATTTTAAAAGTTAAGTTAGAAGGATCTATTTAGTTTGCAAACAAGTTTGAAAACATTCAAACTATGTTCTTGTTGTTAAAATTTTATACCATAAAATAAGATAGCTATATATATATGAATCGAATAAGGTTATGAACAAAGTTACTACCTCAAGTTACTTGGACAAGATTTCTGTAAAAGAGGAGTAAAAACCTAGAACCAAAAGAGTGGTGGAGTTGGATCAAAAGGTTGGAAGTAAACTTGTGTTCTTGGAAGGATTCTTGAAGTGTTTTTGTAAGGGTTTTCTTATGGTGATTAAGTGATGTTTTTATGGCTAGATCTTCATGGTAACTTGCTGAATTGCTTAAGGTGTCTAAGGGTTATGAAAGAGTGTGTGTTTAACTAAGAAATGAGGTTAGAAATTGAACTAGAAATGGTGATCCTTATAGCCTTAAAAAAACGTGTATCATGGAGAACATGATAAGATTTTTAGTTTGTTATTTTATGTAATTAGTCAACAAGCTTCCAAATTCTAATTACCTTATACCTAGGGTAGTAACAAGGGCTGGTTAGGTGGTGATTTGATGTGTATATACCAATAGTAAATACGTATAGAAGCTAGGTATGATACGGGTACATATACCGTAGATATAAGTATAGAAATCTTGTGAAAAATGGAATGAGAATTCAAATATAGCTATCTTTTGTGAATACACTTATATTGTTTTATGTATTTAAGTCCTTAAAAAGTGATTAAATACATTACTTATACGATATATGTATAAACATTATAGGTCATAAGTATTTATGTCAAATAACGTTACGTATGGTTATCGTTTTGAAAACTTAAGTTAGTAGTTTCAAAATATACTTATAACTTATTGTTATTAATACAAAATGAGGTATTAAAACATCCTTAGATCATGTTAAATATGTATATATACATATATATACACAAACGTATAATTATCATATATTATATAGTTCGTGATATCATCGGTCAAACTAGACGGTCAAACGTTGTGTAAAACTCTTTTCGAAAACATAAATCTCAACAATTTGGATTGCTTATCATGTTGGTAAGGTTTAATTTATGTAGATATTAATCTTATAAGTATAGAATGATCGAAAAAGTGCGGGTCATTACAGTACCTACCCGTTAAATAAATTTCGTCCCGAAATTTTAAAATTGTACCTATTTTGCGTCATCGGGAAACAAGTGTGGATATTTTCGTTTCATCTGGTCCTCCCATTCCCACGTAAACTCGGGACCTCTTCGAGCATTCCAACGAACCTTAACGATCGGTATGTTGCTCTGCTTGAGCTGTTTAACTTCACGGTCCATGATTTCGACTGGTTCTTCTACGAATTGTAATTTCTCGTCAACTTGGATTTCTTCAAGAGGAATGGTGAGGTCTTCCTTTGCAAGACACTTCTTAAGGTTTGAGACGTGAAAGGTATTATGTACTCCGGCGAGTTGTTGCGGTAATTCGAGTCGATAAGCTACCGATCCAATGCGTTCAATGATCTTGAACGGGCCTACATATCTTGGGTTCAGTTTACCCCTTTTTCCGAAGCGTATTACACCTTTCCACGGTGACACCTTTAACATAATCATGTCCCCGATCTGAAACTCTAATGGTTTCCTTCGGACATCGGCGTAGCTCTTTTGGCGGCTACGGGCTGTTTTCAATCTCTCCTTGATTTGTACTATCTTCTCAGTCGTTTCATGTATGATCTCGGGACCAGTTAATTATCGATCTCCTACTTCATTCCAACAGATAGGAGATCTACACTTCCTTCCATACAGTGCTTCGAATGGTGCAGCTTTAATGCTCGCATGATAACTATTATTATATGAGAATTCTGCTAACGGTAAATACTTATCCCATCCGTTTCCAAAATCGATCACACATGCCCTGAGCATGTCTTCAAGAGTCTGAATTGTTCTTTCACTCTGCCCGTCAGTTTGCGGATGATATGCGGTGCTCATATCCAAACGAGTTCCTAGTGCCTCCTGTAGTGATTGCCAGAACTTTGAGGTAAATCTACTATCACGATCAGATATAATGGAAATAGGTATTCCATGCCTTGAAACTATTTCCTTTATATATAATCGTAATAATTTCTCCATTCTATCCGTTTCCTTTATAGGCAAGAAATGTGCAGATTTGGCGAGACGATCAACAATTACCCAAATGGTATCGTATCCCCAGGCAGTCTTTGGTAACTTCGTGATGAAATCCTTGGTAATACCATCCCATTTCCATTCTGGGATTTCTGGTTGTTGAAGTAGCCCTGACGGCTTTTGGTGTTCTTCTTTGACTTTGGAACAAGTTAAACACTCCCCAACATATGTTGCAACGTCTGTCTTTAAATTAGGCCACCAATAATGTGTCTTAAGATCTTGGTACATCTTTCCAACTCCAGGATGTATCGAGTATCTTGTCTTATGTGCCTCATTCAATATCAACTTCCTTAATCCACCCAACTTTGGTACCCAAATACGGTTTGCAAAATATCGAATTCCGTCTTCCCGTATAACGAGTTGCTTCTCATACTTCTTCATTATTTCATTTCTTATGTTTTCTTTAGTAAGTGCTTCTCGTTGAACTTCTTTGATTTGTGAGTTGAGATTCATGCGAATTTTTATGTTCATCGCTCGTACTCGAATTGGTTCTCGTTCCTTTCTGCTTAGTGCGTCAGCCACCACATTCGCTTTCCCGGGATGATAACGAATTTCACAATCATAGTCGTTTATTAACTCGACCCACCTACATTGCCTCATGTTCAGCTGTTTCTGATCAAAAATATGTTGAAGACTTTTATGATCAGTAAACACAGTGCATTTAACCCCATACAAGTAGTGTCTCCATATCTTCAATGCAAACACGACTGCTCCCAGTTCTAGATCATGAGTCGTATAATTCCGCTCGTGAATCTTCAATTGTCGGGATGCGTATGCAATAACTTTCTTCCGTTGCATAAGAACGCAACCAAAACCTTGTCGCGAAGCGTCACAATATATTTCAAAATCATCGTTCCCTTCTGGTAATGATAAAATAGGCGCCGTAGTTAACTTCTTCTTTAGTAATTGAAATGCACTCTCCTGCTCAGAGGTCCATTCATATTTCTTCCCTTTTTGCGTTAACGCTGTCAACGGCTTAGCTATTCGGGAAAAATCTTGAATAAACCTTCTATAATAACCGGCTAAACCCAAAAATTGGCGTATCTGCGTTGGTGTCTTAGGAGTCTCCCATTTTTCAATGGCTTCAATTTTTGCTGGATCAACCTGAATTCCTTTGCTACTAACAACGTGACCAAGAAATTGCACTTCTTTCAACCAGAAAGCACACTTAGAAAATTTAGCGTATAGCTGTTTTTTTCTCAACAACTCTAATATTAACCTTAAATGCTGCTCATGCTCTTGCTCACTCTTAGAATAGATAAGAATGTCATCAATGAAAACAATAACAAACTTATCTAAATATGGACTACAAACTCGATTCATGAGGTCCATGAATACAGCTGGCGCATTCGTCAATCCAAACGGCATGACCAAAAATTCGTAATGACCGTAACGTGTCCGAAAAGCAGTTTTCGGTATATCTTCTTCTTTGACGCGTAATTGATGATAGCCCGATCTTAGGTCAATTTTCGAGTACACACATGATCCTTAGAGTTGATCAAATAAGTCGTCAATTCTCGGTAGTGGATACCGATTTTTGATAGTTAACTTATTTAATTCACGATAATCTATACACATCCTAAAAGATCCATCTTTCTTTTTAGCAAATAGAATCGGAGCTCCCCACGGTGAAGTACTTGGTCGTATAAATCCACGATCCAGTAATTCTTTTAACTGACTCTGAAGTTCTTTTAACTCGGATGGTGCAAGTCTATATGGAGCACGGGCAACTGGTGCAGCTCCTGGTACTAAATCTATTTGAAATTCTACAGATCTAAATGGAGGTAATCCCGGCAACTCTTCCGGAAAAACTTCAGGAAAATCTCTTGCCACAGGCACGTCGTTGATGCACTTCTCTTTTTCTTTCTTTTCGACTTTATTAACATGTGCTAGAATAGCATAACATCCCTTTTCTAAATACTTCTTGGCTTTCAAACAGCTAATGAGTTTTAGCTTTGAGTTACCCTTCTCTCCATAAATCATCACCGGCATTTTATCCTTACAAGGAATGCGAATTGCCTTCTTGGCACACACAACTTCAGCTCCTACTTTGGACATCCAGTCCATGCCGACTATTACATCAAAACTTCCTAATTCTACGGGTATCAAGTCAATTTTAAACGTTTCTCCGGCTAAATTTATTTTACAATCACGACAAATTTTACCGGCTTTAATTAGTTTACCATTAGCTAACTCAATCATGTACTTAGCATCCAGAGGTAATGATGAACAATTCAATTTAGCGTAAAAGCCTCTGCTCACGTAACTTCTATCGGCACCAGTATCAAATATAATAGATGCGGATAAGTTATTAATGGTAAACGTACCCGTAACAAGCTCCGGGTCTTCACACGCCTCTCTAGCATTAATAACAAATGCTCTTCCACGTGCAGATCCATTATTCTTCTCTGGATTCGGACACTGGCTCTTATAGTGACCTTGTTTTCCACACCCATAACAAGTAATGGTAGCCAAAGCAGTTCTATTTGTATTGGTGGCAGGAGTCTTGGTACCATTTGTATTTGTAACGAGAGCCCTACAATCTTCAGCAAGATGACCCTTTCGATTACATTTGCTGCATACCACATTACAGTAACCAGAGTGATGTTTGTGGCATCGGTTGCATAAAGGATTTTGTCCTTTATAACCAAAGCTTAAACCACTACCCGCACCTCGCGTGATTTCTTGTTTCTTAAAAGATTGTTGTTGGTTACCCCGATCATAATTTCCATTCCACTTTCTTTTGTTACCTAATACCTTCACATCAGTATTGGATGCTTTCTTATCCATGATGACCTGATCCATTAGCTCGTTTGCCATGGTTATAGCTTCATGAATTGTCTTAGGTTTCGATGCTGTAACGTTTGCCTTGACCTTTTTGGGCAAACCATCTTTGTACATTTCAATCTTCCGTTCTTCGGTTGGAACCAATTCAGGACATAGCAAAACTAATTCCATGAATCGCTGATTGTAGTTGGTGATTTCAGTACCAACAACCTTCAGACTTCGTAATTCATCTTCCAACTTCCTAACCTCGTTCCTTGGACAATACTCGTTGATTAACATTGTTTTGAATTCTTCCCATGGAGTATCATAAGCTACATCTCCTCCTACAGCCTTCACATAATTTTTCCACCACGTGAGTGCACTATCTTGTAAAGTGCACGATGCATACTTGGTCATGTCCTTTTCAACACAACCACTGATTTTAAACACAGTCTCCATCTTTTCTATCCATCGGGTTAAACCGATCGGTCCTTCTGTTCCACTGAATGATGAGGGCTTGCAAGCTTGAAAAGTTTTGTAGGTGCATCCTACACGAGGATTTGGGTTAACTGCAGCAGCTCTTGCAGCCTCGACCCATAACATTCTGTCGTTCACTCGTTGGTTGATGAATTCCTCGACTTCTTGTTCCGTCATTCGATTCAATCGCGCCATATTCTTCTATAAGAATGAAAAGAAAATAATTATTCACATGGAATATTATAAATGTAGTGTATATTTACAGTACATTATAGCTTATTAATAATATGAACCAGGTATTATTATAAAAG
Organism: Rutidosis leptorrhynchoides; assembly: GCF_046630445.1. Classification (NCBI taxonomy): domain Eukaryota; kingdom Viridiplantae; phylum Streptophyta; class Magnoliopsida; order Asterales; family Asteraceae; genus Rutidosis; species Rutidosis leptorrhynchoides. Next base: position 141,970,938 of record NC_092337.1, on the reverse strand, counting down.
CCTTTTCTTCTTATTAGCGTTTTATAATTATATCTAGGGTAGTACCTACCCGTTAATGTCCATACTTAATAGCTTAGTACAGAACCAATTACTACCATCTAAATAATACTTAACCATGGAAAATTATTGCATTTCATACTTCACTATTTTACATATGCTTATCTTACATCGAACATTAAGCAAACCACACTAATAATATTATACAAAACATTATATGATCCCATGGTTTAATACGGCAGCGCATCGTTTGGTCTATTTTCTAGGACGTTTAGGTTCAAAGAATCGCTTAACGCTTATCCTGGCTGTCTGCCTATATTTTGGCGGTGTCTCCCTATATTTTGGCTGTGGGGCTGAAGAACTGGATGCCGGGATAGAACGAATAGGAATAGCGGGAATAGGGGTGGTAGTGTCTAGTGGAGTTGGTGCCACATCATCCTCACTAAACTCGGGATTAGAATTTTCTAATTCATTAGCCTTTCGTTTCTTTCCTAGTTCGAACTTGTCTTTTGTAATTTCCTGTATTTCTTCCTCGGGTTCACTTTCCTCCTCGGGTTCACTTTCCTCCTTGGGTTCACTTTCCTCCTCGGGTTCACTTTCCGGGTTCTCTATAGTCGGTTCATCCGGAATTTGTGAGTCTTCCCCAAAGATATTATTTTCGTCATCGGATAGGTTAATGACTGGAACACCATCTGAAGATTCTGGTTCGGAGTCGCTGAATGTGATAACAAGTTTTGAGCCCGACATCTATCACACAACAACTAACCCATTAGTACTACATAATATTTACATATAAATTTTAACCAACAATGATAAGCAATGGTTTTTAAATCAGACCCGGTCAAAGTCCAGACTTACTAATGTATCCTAACGAATTATCAGTTAGACAAACTAATGCAAACCTGGTTCGCTAAGACCACCGCTCTGATACCACATGTCATAACCCGTCCTTAACCATAAGAACGAGTTAGATAACGTATGATTTCATTGCGAGGTATTGACCTCTATATGCGACATTTTTAAAAGAACAACTGCATTTATTTTACATTACAAACCATAACTCTTATGTTAATACAAGCTTTAGACAATATAAAGATGATTATCGTTTAGCGATAATCTTAGACTTACAAACTTTACATGTGATGATAACAATACGATTTCTAGCATATTTTACATTACAATTCCTCGGATATGCAGTTTTATTTTTGACACAAATATGCATACTCAAGATCTTGCTTAAATTCAACATGTTGCAGCGGAAGCTTTTAGTTATCACCTGAGAATAGACATGTTTAAAACGTCAACATAAAGTTGGTGAGATATAGGTTTAATGCCGGCAGTGATATAAATATAGACCACAAGATTTCATATGTAAACATTTTAATAAAAATATTCTAAGTGGTTGAGCACTTGGTAACCATACTTAACATTTAATCACGTCGCATATTCCCTTTATTATGAAATCTTACTACACCGTACCAAGTGTAGTCACGAAACGAAGTACTGTGCAACCGTTGAATACTGGTCGTCCAGTCCGGTTGGGGTTGTCAGGCCCGATAGATCTATCAACAGGATTCGCGTTTACAATACCGCTGTAAATAATAGTTACCAAGCTACAGGGAAGTATGCCAGTGGTACAACTCAACGTAGAATATATTTTTCAGTTACTTGTGTCCATAACGTAAAACATAAAATACATGTATTCTCATCCCGAAATATTTAGAGTTTAAAAGTGGGACTATATACTCACTTTTGAATTGAAGATATATATATTTTGACTTGGTCTCCGGTTGATATCACGAACCTATCCATATATAATTTATCAATATATTTTCATTTAAAACAATCGTCACATATATATATACTTATAATACTTTTAATGTCTTCTTAGTCCGTAGTTAGCAGTCCGATGTTAGTAATTCAATTTTAATGGTTCATATTTAGGTGTTTAATAAATAAATAAAACCCCCATCGAAATAAATAAAACCCCATCGTATTTGTATTGGTCGGGATTAATCTTGACCCACGGTACCAGTGTTGTCAAATGACGTGTTGCGTACATAAAGTACCGGTGTTGTCAAATGACGTGTTGCGTACAATCATGGAATCTTATGATTAATCTTTTCGTATTGTTTACGGGTGGTCCTGAAATATATAAAATTAAATTATGAGTACATATATATAAAATATCATGTTATTTTAGAAAGATGTGATTCATTTAATTTTTCTCCAACTATTTTCGTGGCTAAACTAGTTTTGGATATCCGATCTTGTTTTGGTCATAGTTTCTTCGTTACAACTCCGTTTTCGTTGGTTCAACTTGCCACTTCCTTGGATCGAGTTCTTCTTTAAGACTATGAACTGTAAATACCTTAGTTTGTATTCGAAATCACAGGTCATAGGTCAAACTTTGGTGAAACTTATGAAGTTAATCATTTTCCCTTATGTAAACAACATTAAATGATTATTTTTCTAAAAATACTTATACTTTGAGTTAAATCATGAAATTTTTATTTGTTATCATATTCATAGTAAATATCATTTTTCCAGAAAATAAACCTCCAATTCAAGGTTCAAAATAGTTTTTAATTATCCAACCCAAAACAGCCCCCGGTTGCACTCCGACATCGTAAAAACAGTTTTTAAGGTGTTCTTTGAAAAACCAAGTTATACCTTGTTAAATTAGCATATATTTATGATATATTACAGGTCTTGAAGTATTTTAAAAGTTAAGTTAGAAGGATCTATTTAGTTTGCAAACAAGTTTGAAAACATTCAAACTATGTTCTTGTTGTTAAAATTTTATACCATAAAATAAGATAGCTATATATATATGAATCGAATAAGGTTATGAACAAAGTTACTACCTCAAGTTACTTGGACAAGATTTCTGTAAAAGAGGAGTAAAAACCTAGAACCAAAAGAGTGGTGGAGTTGGATCAAAAGGTTGGAAGTAAACTTGTGTTCTTGGAAGGATTCTTGAAGTGTTTTTGTAAGGGTTTTCTTATGGTGATTAAGTGATGTTTTTATGGCTAGATCTTCATGGTAACTTGCTGAATTGCTTAAGGTGTCTAAGGGTTATGAAAGAGTGTGTGTTTAACTAAGAAATGAGGTTAGAAATTGAACTAGAAATGGTGATCCTTATAGCCTTAAAAAAACGTGTATCATGGAGAACATGATAAGATTTTTAGTTTGTTATTTTATGTAATTAGTCAACAAGCTTCCAAATTCTAATTACCTTATACCTAGGGTAGTAACAAGGGCTGGTTAGGTGGTGATTTGATGTGTATATACCAATAGTAAATACGTATAGAAGCTAGGTATGATACGGGTACATATACCGTAGATATACGTATAGAAATCTTGTGAAAAATGGAATGAGAATTCAAATATAGCTATCTTTTGTGAATACACTTATATTGTTTTATGTATTTAAGTCCTTAAAAAGTGATTAAATACATTACTTATACGATATATGTATAAACATTATAGGTCATAAGTATTTATGTCAAATAACGTTACGTATGGTTATCGTTTTGAAAACTTAAGTTAGTAGTTTCAAAATATACTTATAACTTATTGTTATTAATACAAAATGAGGTATTAAAACATCCTTAGATCATGTTAAATATGTATATATACATATATATACACAAACGTATAATTATCATATATTATATAGTTCGTGATATCATCGGTCAAACTAGACGGTCAAACGTTGTGTAAAACTCTTTTCGAAAACATAAATCTCAACAATTTGGATTGCTTATCATGTTGGTAAGGTTTAATTTATGTAAATATTAATCTTATAAGTATAGAACGATCGAAAAAGTGCGGGTCATTACAACAACGTGTTTCGAGCCAGAAATATATCGAAGTCTTCAACCAGTCATTGCAAAATCCTAGTGAAATTACAAAGTAACTAAGATATATTAATATGATAGTTTCAAAGAGTGAAATATACACTTTTTGTGTGCATTTGTAGATAACCAAACCAATGATGTAACTATATACCTTAGAGAACCCGTTCAATGTTAGTGTAAGGTCTCACATGCCAGGCAAAGAAGAAAAACTCGTGCGGACTGCTCGAGAATATATTTTGTGTTCTATTTCGCCAAAGAGAACCTGAACAGATTCAACAATAATAAGGTTCACATTAGTTCATAGATAGAGGTGACAATTTTAGCCCGTATATACTTACGAATGGGTCACCTTTGGGTAAAGAGGTGAAGATGAATAAAATAACTAATACCATTAGCATCCTGCAACTGTATTTTTTTGAAGTTGCTTCTCATAATTCTATTTTAAGAATTTTAGGATAATTAATATTGACACTGGATAACAGCTAAATTTTCACCAACTTTAGTAAGTGGGCGAGGAAACGTATCAAGTGAAGGTTGTAAAACCACTGAGTATCAGGTAACTGCATCCACACAGTCTTTCAACTCTCACAATGAAAATAGAAAAGGTTCAAAGCTTAAAGATGTGGTAGTCATATTCAACCAGTCACACAAAGGGAAAAATGGCATTGACCCGTTGACTCTTCCACCCAAAGAAACTTGGCACACTGGTTTTATCAACAACTTCTCACCCTTCGACTTACACTTGCCTCATGGTAACATGCATCATCTGTTGCCTGCAATTTATAAATAAGGAATTGACCTTATCCATTTGGACAAAAAAAAAACAACAATTAATAGTTCCACTTCACCATGTGTAAAACATCTACACAAAATAGAAGTCTTCGAATTCCTGTAACAATTAAGTAATAAAATTTAAATACTCAGTAATAATTTCAAATTAACACAGATACTTCAAAAGTTCCTAATTCTATTAAATATCATTCGATGTAAAACCAAAGAAGTATATATATATATTGATATAAGATAGTACTTCTTTAGATCTCCAAACTGAATTATGATGAAGATATCTCGCTACCGGCCAAAGTAATGATATTCACATATGAATGACCCAAATCGACCCTGAACCCATTTGAATGACCCAAATTATCTAATTGAATGACCAAATTCAACCCATACGAATGACCCAGATTGTCCCTCTACATGACTCAAATTCACCTATTAAAAATTTTTGTTGTAGCTTCATGATAATGAAAGAATCAGAGAATACCACTTCTTTAAAAATAATGTGGTGTTCTTCAATATGGTGTTCTTCGATAGGATGCTAATTAGAAACAATACTCCTAAACCCATGATCTGATATAACAGAGACCTGCCAATGAGGTAAGTTAGGGTCAAAGTCATCCAAAAGTAAGAAAATCCCATGTGATAACCGTCATGGGATCAGAAACAACATCAGTGTTCAATAGCTGTTAAAAAAAAAAGTAATGACATCAACTTTCATGGTTTTGTCATGAGATTTTGGCAATGCATAAACCACAATAATCAAGCAACTCAGCAAAATACTCATTTTTAAGCCTTGAAACTACTGATAATTTCATAGAAAGAGGCCATATATCTTGTCCAAAACACCTAAGTAAATCCGAACTGTGACCATTTTACCCACTAATCGCATATAAATTTAGACTTGGGTTCAACAATAAAAACCATAATAATCAAAATTATAATGATATTTACAACCTCTTTATAAAATCACGAATTTTTTAGGAGAACGTGAAAACATCTAGAGATTTGTAAAGAGGATCATTAGTACCTCCCAACGTACTGTACTTCCACATAATGGAGCTAAGATTGCAAATTGTATGTTACATACCAAAATAAGCATAAAAACAATCAACATCTTTGTAACGAAATCATCCTCAGAATCATTAGCATCTTGATAATCAAAATATCATATACTCCGTATCAAATAATATCATAACACATATCGTTTAAAGCAATATCACAAAATTATATAAAGATTAAAGATTGAAAAATAAAGCAAATACCTTCTTATGCAGATCCTTTATCCATCGCTGTTAAACACATTTCAATTTTGATCCATAACTCAACATGACTGACCTACCCATTTTGACACCCACCATTTGTCGCGATGGATTTTTCAACTTCCTTCATTCACACAATAAAAAAAACATTAAGAGGTAAAGAAAGATAACACAATAAAATCACAATTTATGAAAGACTTGCCTTAATACATATATGAAACGACCAAATCATCATAATATCATAATCATAATAATTTTTAACCTAAACTTGATGACCGTATCCATGATTTGATGGTAATCTAAAATTCGATTACATAGCATATGAAATGATTACCTGAATCCATAGACACAAGTGACATGTTTATATCCCATAAACTAAAGACTAATACTAAATCCAACTTAATCCCATGATTTCACAGACTATTGGTTCAAACATAAACGATCATTTTTCGAAATATTATTCAAGAACTTCAATTAAGGTTTTAAAGTGTTGTCTTAGGTTTTATAAAAGTAACCATGAATTCAGTGGTGGTGAATTAAATGAATTTTGCAGAAGATCAATTTGGCATAATCGGAGATTAAATTGTTAACCATAATTAAGTATTATTATTTTTAAAAACTAATCCATCTCTATTGTTAACCATAATCGGAGATTAAATTTAATACAATACCTTGATTTTGTAAGATCACCACATGGTTGGCCTTCAGATGATGAATACGACTATAATAATCAAAGAAAAATGAGCAATTTTGTAGGAGATTTTAACCTGAAACAAACAATCATGGCATCAGGAGAATAAAAACAACTTTGTTAACTAAATATTGAAATATAGTAATGAATTTGGCATCATGAGTATACAAAATATTACGACAATTCACCAATATGGACAATTGGTTAATCGACAATTCATTAACATGTACACTTATCGCTCAACTTGGTTAACTACCTCTACAAATTGAGACAACACATATCTAAAATATATATTGATAACATCAGGTGCAGCAAAGGTTAAAACTAAGACAAAAATAAAAGAGCTTAGTAATCATAAAAAACTGAAGTAGATTGAACATGTGTTAAATTTAAAAGACCATATCTCATAATGACAAAACCAACATGACCCACCATTTTGCTGTGCTTCACAAAAAATCAAGAAATATGATTTTGTAAGTAAATTTCCTAAAACATCAAAAATACTCAAATTGAGACATCAGTCAGAGCTCTTCTCCATCACATAGTGTTTAACGCGGGGGATTGAGTTTAGCTATCCTTGAGTGTCATGCGTACTGAATTCACATATTATTAACATAACCAAAAAAAATTGAACTTGTACTATGTTGAGGTTTAGTGGTGACTAAATCATAATCTTTAAACTTGTAGGAAAGAGTGTGGAATGAAAAGTTGAACTGAACATGATAATCATTACACTTTAATATTCAAATATGATACAATATTATACTTGAAACAGAACATTATATATTCATTCAAGCATTTTAACAAACACTTGTTGTGCAAAGTTGTGTTCAGTATATGCATTGACAAACAAATAAAGCATCGTTACTAATCAAAAATCACTTAATTCATATTAAGCGCATACAGATGAAATATATGCATATTAATGCAAAATCAAAATGACAGCACATGAATTTACTCTGAAAAATTAAAATCACTTAATTCATTACCTGCTCTGGAATTTTGGATGATCAGATATGGACACACACATGAATCTGATACAAATTTATGAATCATGATATTCGAATTGATTAATTGCAGTAAAAGCTGAATCAAAAGTTACAAAATTGGGTTTATTCCAACTTTGTAAACCGATCTTCTATAGACGATTGTTGTGATGAACTGATCAATTTGTGAATTGAAAAACCACAGCCCGTCTTGAATGTTTGCGATATTAGTGAACCGATGAAAACCATGAATGAGAGAGAGTGTATGATCGAAATTACCTACTGAGCGTATTCTGATTGAACCCTAAATTTGAAATTGAGTTACGCGTGATTATTCTACGGATGTAGCGAGTAATCGTTTGCAGAATATATTCATTGATGAAGGTTAACGAAAGAATCGAAATCATGATATACAGAGAGTATATGATCGAAGGGATGCTGCGAGGATCAAAGTGTGATTGAACCCCTAATTTTGCGAACCTGATGCGTGCGCTTTTAGTTGAAGAAGGGTATTATGGATAATTTAGAAATGCTGAAAGTGACTTATCACGTGATATGGTAGATGAGGTGGGATCGAGGGTCATGATTAAATGATCACTTTGGATGGATGGTTATGATTGAAAGTTTTTTGAAGATATCACCTAATTGTGTGTTTCTTATTAGTGTAAGAGAGATAGTAATGAATTTGGCATCATGAGTATACAAAATATTGCGACAATTCACCAATATGGACAATTGGTAAATCGACAATTCATTAACATGTACACTTATCGCTCAACTTGGTTAACTACCTTTACAAATTGAGACAACACATATCTAAAATATATATTGATAACATCATGTGCAGCAAAGGTTAAAACTAAGACAAAAACAAAAGAGCTTAGTAATCATAAAAAACTGAAGTAGATTGAACATGTGTTAAATTTAAAAGACCATATCTCATAATGACAAAACCAACATGACCCACCACTTTGCTGTGCTTCACAAAAAATCAAGAAATATGATTTTGTAAGTAAATTTCCTAAAACATCAAAAATACTCAAATTGAGACATCAGTCAGAGCTCTTCTCCATCACATAGTGTTTAACGCGGGGGATTGAGTTTAGCTATCCTTGAGTGTCATGCGTACTGAATTCACATATTATTAACATAACCAAAAAAGATTGAACTTGTACTATGTTGAGGTTTAGTGGTGACTAAATCATAATCTTTAAACTTGTAGGAAAGAGTGTGGAATGAAAAGTTGAACTGAACATGATAATCATTACACTTTAATATTCAAATATGATACAATATTATACTTGAAACAGAACATTATATATTCATTCAAGCATTTTAACAAACACTTGTTGTGCAAAGTTGTGTTCAGTATATGCATTGACAAACAAATAAAGCATCGTTACTAATCAAAAATCACTTAATTCATATTAAGCGCATACAGATGAAATATATGCATATTAATGCAAAATCAAAATGACAGCACATGAATTTACTCTGAAAAATTAAAATCACTTAATTCATTACCTGCTCTGGAATTTTGGATGATCAGATATGGAAACACACATGAATCTGATACAAATTTATGAATCATGATATTCGAATTGATTAATTGCAGTAAAAGCTGAATCAAAAGTTACAAAATTGGGTTTATTCCAACTTTGTAAACCGATCTTCTATAGACGATTGTTGTGATGAACTGATCAATTTGTGAATTGAAAAACCACAGCCCGTCTTGAATGTTTGCGATATTAGTGAACCGATGAAAACCATGAATCAGAGAGAGTGTATGATCGAAATTACCTACTGAGCGTATTCTGATTGAACCCTAAATTTGAAATTGAGTTACGCGTGATTATTCTACGGATGTAGCGAGTAATCGTTTGCAGAATATATTCATTGATGAAGGTTAACGAAAGAATCGAAATCATGATATACAGAGAGTATATGATCGAAGGGATGCTGCGAGGATCAAAGTGTGATTGAACCCCTAATTTTGCGAACCTGATGCGTGCGCTTTTAGTTGAAGAAGGGTATTATGGATAATTTAGAAATGCTGAAAGTGACTTATCACGTGATATGGTAGATGAGGTGGGATCGAGGGTCATGATTAAATGATCACTTTGGATGGATGGTTATGATTGAAAGTTTTTTGAAGATATCACCTAATTGTGTGTTTCTTATTAGTGTAAGAGAGATCAGTTTTCTTTGAGTTATTTACCTCATGGTATTTCGTGTAAGTTATTAATTTGTGGGGTTAAAGAGCCCGTGTTCTAAAATTAAACATTAAACATTGAAACCAAAAGCAATTGTATGAGAATACTGCTTGCAATACTTGGATGATGACTTTTACATGGTCACGTATACATTAGTTAGACCGTGACTTACTAAAATCAGGTAGCCGTAATACCACTAAAATCTAATTCTTTTTATATTTTCATAGTAATAGTAATACTTCCTCTGTTTCGAATCTATTCTCTCTAAACAAAAAATACAGTTTTAAAAAAAATAAAATGATATATGTACTTTTTATTAACTTTTCAGTTCCTCTTCCCATTTACCAATCTATTTGTCTTACATTATAAGGTATAGTAGATGTGTAAAAGAATATTATCATATTATTCATGTCTATTTATGAAACTTATCAATTAATTTGAGATATTTAAAAAAAAAAAAGGAATTGTGGGCTATAGAATTTGAATCATAAAATTCAGACCCCCAAAATTAGAGTAAAGTTTGTATATACATGAAATTCATGTAAAGATTATGCACACGAAATTTGACTATAATGATAGACAAAGAACATTTAGGTTAAGTATTGTAAATTCTCTAGGTCAATTAAGTGTTATACCTTTATTCACTCCTAAGATGTATATTTAGATAATACTCCCTGTCTCCATATTAATAGTCCAGTATTTCATTTTGAGTTGTCTCAAATTAATAGTCCACTTTCATAAATAGAAAAAAATAAAAAAACTTAAGTCTTATTATGCCATTAATGTATGTGGATATGATTAAAGGAGAAAGAAAAGGAAAATATAAAATTGGAAAGTAAACAGATTGTACAGTACTTTTATGAAATTTCCTTAAACTGTGTGTTTTTTGTTTGTGAATAATATGGAACGGAGGGAGTAACTTCTTTTTAAATTTTTCACCCTTTATGGAGAATTATTTTCGTAACAATTAATAAGACGGTAACACATGTTTACACAATATCTTTTCAATTTCACGATCTACTCTGTTCAGTTTGATTTGATTCTAGCTATAACATGATTGAATTATTTGTTAGTCCATTTTTTTTTTTTTTTTTTTTTTTTTTTTTTTTTGCAACTGTCACTATTTGGACTGTTTATGTATAAGTGAAACTTTTTGGACTATATCCATAAGTTAGAAATAACTAAATGGACGATTTTGTAATTTAATAGAACCAATAATAAATGAAATAACAGAGATTCTGGAGTTGGGTGAAAGACAAATGAGAAAAAACCTGATGCTAACAGTTGTGGCATTCCGGGTTGCCTCCTTATTTTATTATTCACAATATATAAATTAATTTAAATTCATACAGTAATAAATTATAAATTAATAATTAATTTTATTTTATTAGAATAATATTTGATATAAAGTTTTATACCTCTTTTTCCAACTTCACCTTTTGAAATTCTAGTGATCAGATCATTCTCTTTAATCCCCTATCTTTCTTCTCCAGCTACTTCCCTCTTTATATATCCTTATAATAAACATATTTTTATGATTATCATCATATCATCATCATTTAACTGAAAAGCTACTATACATATGAAAATAAAGAGATAAAACCAAACACCAACAACTCCACTTGATCAAACCAGAACTGAAGTATCAAAAACCTAATAATTAAAATGGGAAGAGCACCTTGTTGCGATAAAGCTAACGTCAAAAGAGGACCATGGTCACCTGAAGAAGACTCCAAACTCAAGTCATATATCGAAGAACACGGCACCGGAGGAAATTGGATTGCACTACCTCATAAAATAGGTCATCTTTTGATTTTTTATTTCATTAGTTTAATCTTTATATTACATAAGATCACACCCAAACAAATAGATCTAATAAATCTTGTACTTGTGACAAGAGAACTTTTTCTTTTTTATTGTGTTTTTGATGTTTGATGCAATTAAGCTAATTGTAATCAAGATCAACTTTTGTGGAATAAATTTTCAGGACTTAAGAGATGTGGCAAGAGTTGTCGCCTTCGATGGTTAAATTATCTTCGTCCAAACATCAAACATGGATCGTTCTCCGAAGAAGAAGATCATATCATTTGCACACTCTATCTTAGTATTGGTAGCCGGTAATATATGATAGTCCAAATTAAATCCTCGATTTTTAATTATAAAAGATTCACTATTCATTATGGATATGTGAAGCATGTAATAATTTATGAATCTTTGATTTGTTTTGAAGGTGGTCGATTATCGCGGCACAATTACCTGGACGAACAGATAATGATATCAAGAACTACTGGAACACGAGACTAAAGAAAAAGCTAATGGGAAAGCAACGTAAAGATCAACAACAATCGTCGAAAACTAAAGGTTGCCAAATCAAGCAAGAAATGAAGCAAGAAGTTGTTGATCAAGATTTAAAGGTGCCATCTTTATGCATGAGCATGAATCTTTATCAATCTTATTGGCCTACTGAATTCCCTAATTTGATACTTTCAAACCCTAATAATCAGCATTATCAAGAACTTCAACTCAAAAACCAAGATCCAATTTTTACTCAATACCCTTTTGAAACAAATTCAACCCAACCTCAATTGTTTGATCAGGAAAATGATAAACCTATTTCAACTGTTTCTTACCATCCCCAACTGGCAAATAACACACCCTATTTCGCAAATGGTGACAGTATGATCAATCAGTTTCAAGAAATTAACAATTATCAATATGGGATTGATGAATTTGTGTACAACACTACACAATTGGATCAGTTTGATGGGTTTGTTGCTGGTTTGGATAACCTAATCAATGGAAGCAATTGTACAAGTTCATCTGCAGAAAGTACAACTAGCTGGAGTGATCCTCTTGCATGTCCCCCTTCTCAGGTGGCCTATGAAGATTGTCGACGTGGCCCGCTACAAAACTGTCCTTCCAATGAGCCTAGTCAGTTTCAATGAGATTTTAATGATGGTACAAATTAGAGGACAAATGATTGTTGGCATTTTCATGGGGGGTATTTATATTTTATTATTTAATTTAATTTGTATTTGTTTATCACTATCACTTTCATTTTGATCTATTAGGATTTCTTATTTCTTAATATATCAACTACTAGGACCTCGTACTTCATTCATGCAAATGTTGTTTTCTTGTATGCTAAATTCTAGAACATCAATTTTATGTAAGTATTTTATGTGTTGTACAAGTATATTGAATATTCATTCATATTTAGTTCACCTACCTCAATAGTTAGCGAAATGGGATCGCTTACAATTCGTAAAAACTGGAAGTTTAAAACAAGGAGAATCCGACTAAAGATATGATCATGCCAAGAACATACTAAAATGACTTGTCTAGTTGAAAACTTATCGACATGAAATTTAGATAACGTGATGGTATTTACGCGAATAATTATTAACGTATATACCACGCTTACAATAATTTTGTAGTCTAGATCAATAATTGAGCTTTTTTCGAGATTAAGGAACGAAAAAACAAAAGAAAGTGACACATTGCTCTACTTTTAGATCGAATTAAGAGTCCAATGTTATACATTTGTTTGTGTTATAAATTACTTATCCTTCAGTTCATAAGTACTTAAAAGTGCAAATGGAACAGTTAGATATATAAGATGGACACAAAATCAAATTTTATCTTTATCGTCTTTGTTTATACAGAATTAAAGAAAATATACTATAAGGTACATGTAATGACAGGTCCAGGATTATGAGTGTCAATAATTTCAGGATTATGAGTTACAAATTTTCTTGAAGACGTACATGTAATTTATTTATATAACAATTCTGTAGAAATATAATACAATGAATTTCATGTAAATAGTCCGTAGTATCCTAATTTATACTTCTACGTCTACAAAAATGTCTCCTAAATTATTTGGTTAAAACTAAGATATTTCTTTTATCAGTTTTGCTATTAGTATACTTGATGTAAGAGGCTTAATTTATTTAAGAAATAAAGTGTAGAGAGTATTAGTTGAAAGTAAAAGAAATTCCGGTTAGAGTGGAACTTGATAAACGTGGCATTACACACGGTGCGATGTCTTATGTCCGATGATGACGTTGAATCAACGAATCATGCATTAGTACTTTGCAAACACTCCTTTGAAGTTTGGGAAAAAATATATCGTTGGTGGGGTTTGGAGAACTTTTCATCTACAAGCGTTAAAGAATTATTCAATGGTAATGGTGACAACATAATCGGACTAAATGGGAAATTACTTTGGCAAGCCGTGGAATGGGTGTGCGGGTATATGCTTTGGAAAAATCGAAACCAAAAAGTTTTCAACAATACAACTCGGTCGTGTTCTACTCTCTTCAACGACATCCAAGTCAAAAGCTACGAATGGATATCAAGGAGAGCAAAAAATTTAAACATCGAGTGGCATCAATAATTGATAAACCCGTCATTTTATGGGGGTTAGCGAAGAGCTAGAACAGGCGTTGGTTAATTGGGGCTGCATACCTACATTTGTGCTCACTATATAGTTTCATAGTTCTTATGTACATAATACATACATGTGTGGGTAGGATACAAACATGATTCCATGCTACTGTACTATTGTGTGAATTAATATATATATATATATATATATATATATATATATATATATATATATATATATATATATATATATATATATATATATATATATATATATGGGCAGGATCAATGGGGAAGTAACCAATCGAGGGGAAGCAAAAAAAAAATTTCATTTTTTTTGGAATTTTTTTTACAGGCATCAAGATCATACGAATAATGAACATTTAGAAAACACATTTCGTGATGTATGTTATTATTTAGGCGAGAAAACAAATCGATAAAAATAACATTCAAGATAATATTGATCGTGAATAATGTTAACGTTTTTTTTTTTCTTCATGTTTTGTGAAGTAAAATTTAGTCCGATTTAGAGTTTAGGGTTTGGTGTTTTGGGTTTAGTCCCTAAACCCCAAACCTTAAACCCTAAACCCTAAACTCTAAACCGTTCGTGTTAAAAACTCATTCTAAATCCTAAATTTAAATCCTAAATCTAAACCCTAAACCCTAAATTTTTAAACTCTAATATCTAAACTCTGTAAACCCTAATATCTAAATCCTGATATCTAAACCTTCAACATACGCTCGAAAAATACGATAATTGTTATATATTACTTCTTCGAGCGTTTTCCCGCCAAAATAAAAACATTTATCACAAAGTGTCTTTATTAAATATTCATATTTGCATCCAATCTATAATGTTCGTGAAAAAAGTTTTTTCAAAAAACGAAAAAAAAAAATTTTACTTCCCCCAGCATCCCCCTGATTGGTTACTTCCCCCTGATTGGTAAGATCAAGAGGGAAGTAACCAATCGGGGGCGAAGCGGGGGGAAACAAAATCTTTTTTTTTTCTTTTTTTGAAAAAACTTTGTTCACGAACATTATAGATTGGATAAAAATATGAACATTTAATAAAGACACTTTGTAATAAATATTTTTATTTTGATGGGAAAGCGCTCGAAGAAGTCATATATATAACAATTATCGTGTTTTTCGAGCGTATGTTGAGGTTTTAGATATTAGGGTTTAGAAATTTAGGGTTTAGATTTAAGGTTTAGATTTAGGATTTAGATTGAGTTTTTAACACGAACGGTTTAGAGTTTAGGGTTTGGTGTTTAGGGTTTATTCCATAAACCCAAAACACCAAACCCTAAACCCTAAACTCTAAATCGGGCTAAATTTTACTTCATAAAACATGAAGAAAAAAAACGTTAACATTCTTCACGAACAATATTATCTTGAATGTTATTTTTTTCTATCGTTTTTCCGCATAAATAATAACATTCATCATGAAGTGTTTTTTTTAAATGTTCATATTTTCATGTGATCTTGATGCCTGAAAAAAAAATTTCAAAAAAAAAAAACGAAAAAAATAAAATTTTTGTTTTCCCCGATTGGTTACTTCTCCATTGATTCTGCCCATATATATATATATATATATATATATATATATATATATATATATATATATATATATATATATATATATATATATATAAAATTTTGGCTTTTAAAAAAAATAGTTGAAAGTAAATTATGAAGTTCAATTATATTTAGGGTTTTTTTTTTTTTTTATTTTATTTTAAGTTGACACTTAACTGAAGACATATAAATATAAATATAAATACTAAGCTAACATAGACACTTTTTTATTTAAAAATAGATAGTAATTAATGCGAGTAACATATTAATTACGAAATGATATGACACAAACTATTTGATATCAATCTAATCTAATTACTTTGCTATTAGTGGATAGAAAAATATATATGAAACTAATTAATTAAAAAGGTGAAATACAAGGAGGATTGAAACTGCGATAGCCACCTTGGTGGGCAAGTAGGGCAACCAGAAATGGCTGTATTCTTTTATATTTATGTTGATGGACGTAAATAAACACCTACAATAATATAGTACTACTATTATACTATTTAGTACTCATAAAATTAAGGTAAGTACATTATCTCTTTTTATCAAAAATAAATATATATTAAAATTTATTTTTTTTTGAAAGGCAAATATAATTTTATTACTCATAAAAGTGTCAAGGTACGAGAAGATTACTCACACTGTCCATTGCTATATACATACACATAATCAATATGTCAAGGTGACAGCTTGTATGAAAATACACATACACTTATTAAAGGAAAATTTGAGAATTGTGAAGCCAATCGTGCCAATCGATGCCCTTGTCCTTGCTTCTTTTCGCGACCCACTCGTAGCTCTTGACTTGAATTTCGTTAAGGGCAACCGGTAAGTTCCAAGACTTATTTGAAAAGACCTTTTGATTACGGTTTTTTCAAATAAGGTAGCAACTTGACCAAGTTACCGCTTGCCAAATACGTTTACCCACTTCCGAACTTGCATGACTCGTGTCCGTAAATAAATCCCCCAAGTTGCGTGGATTGATGTTACCACACCCCCACCAATTAAAGACTTTGTTCCACACCTCGATGACATGTTTGCACAAAAAGAGAGAGTGATCGACCGATTCGATGTCATCATCACAAAGTGGACACCGGATCGAATCTAGATCGATCCCTCTCTTATCCAATTCCACTAGAGTTGGTAATCTTTTCCTCCTTGCACGCCATACAAATATTTTAATCTTTTTTGGGACCAAGTTGTTACGCAACGTTTCCATATTACCATTACCTCGAGTGATCAACTTTTCCTCAATCAACCCCGTTAGTGATTTAGTTGTGAAAATCCCATTGTTTCCCGTTCTCCACCTCCATGAGTCTTGTTTTGAAGGATCAATGACCGCGCCCGCTAGTAGCTCATTAAGAGATTCTAATTCGCCCCTAGCACGCCCGGCCGGTACTCGAATCTAAGACCAATTACCCGCATAATTTAGACCATCCACAAGTAGCCGATCTTTAACCGAGGCCGCCAAGTCAATTTCTAATCTCGCCAAACGCTTGAATCTACTCTTAAATGCCTCTTCACCAAGCCAAATATCATTCCAAAAGGAAGTCGAAGCGCCATCACCTATATCTTTGACAAAAAGTTTCCTAAACGGAACATTAGCTTTCTCAATATCGAACCCGCACTTAATGATGTCATTCCATATTGATTTAAAAGAACCAAAATGAGATGAGTCATTAAGTGCAAGTCTACCCGAATAACCATAGATGCTCGAAATAACCTTGACCCACAAAGAGTTAGTTTCGGTTTTAAACCTCCACCACCATTTGCCGATCAAGGCCATATTTTTGCATTTAAGAGATCCCAAATTAAGTCCGCCCTCACAATATGGTAGAATCATATCATCCCATTTGACCCAAGCCAATTTTGACTTATTACCCGCCCCGCCCCAAAAAAATGAACGTCTTACACTCTCAAGATGTTTAATCACACATGGCGGAGCGCGGAAGAGCGAGAAGTAGTACAACGGGAGACTATTGAGAACCGCTTTTACAAGAGTTAACCGTCCACCAAATGAAACCGAACGTGCCTTCCAATCCGAAAGCCTTTTCTCAAATTTACTTACCACCAGTGCCCAACTCTCCACTCTTTTCATATTACCACCCACGGGAAGCCCGAGATAAATAAATGGGGTCGAACTGACTTTGCACCCGAATATTCTAGCAACATTTTCAACCTCCACATTATCCACCCCAATCCCGATTAGATTACTTTTATGATAGTTCACCTTAAGCCCCGAAGTTAATTCAAAACATTTGAGCAATTTCATGAGGTTACGAATATTCCCATCATTCCAAACTCCGAAGAAAATTGTGTCATCCGCATATTGTAGATGTGAAATTATAACCTTGTTCATACCCACTTCGACACCCGAGAACAATCTCTTTTCAACCGCATTTTTAGCCAACACGTTTAGGCCCTCCGTTGCAAGAATAAAAAGAAAGGGAGAAAGCGGGTCTCCTTGCCTAACCCCCCTTTCTAAGTTAAACTCATTAGTAGGTGAATCGTTGACGAGGATTGAAATGGAAGCCGATTTGAAACATGTGAGGATCCACTTCCTCCATTTTGACCCGAAACCCATAATACCCATAACTTCAATCAAAAAATCCCAATTGAGACTATCAAACGCCTTTTCAAAATCAACCTTGAAAATAAAGCTTTTTAGTCCTTTACGTTTAAGGAATGCGAGTGTTTCGTTAGCGATGAGGGCTCCATCCTAGATATTTCTCCCCTTTATAAACGCACTTTGCTCGGCGCCCACCAAGCTAGGAACTACCTTTTTGAGTTAGTTGGATAGAAGCTTCGCGATGATTTTGTAGTAGCTAACTATCAAACTAATTGGTCGGTAGTCACTTAAAGAGATGGGATCCGATTTTTTGGGGACCAATGTGATAAAAGAGGCGTTGCACCCCTTAGAGATCACACCGCGTTCCCAAAACAAATTAATTGCCTCAATTAAGTCATCCTTAATAATATACCAAAATTTCTTGTAAAATCCCAAATTGAACCCATCCGGACCGGGCGCCTTCGAAGTTCCACACCTTTTGACCGCATCCCATATCTCTGCTTCGCTAAATTTTTCTTCTAATGCTTATGAATCCGTCACTGAAATTCTGCCCAGAGTCGTCCCATTATGTCTGACTTGTGAACCTGATACACTGTTGGAGTATTCTGTCCCCTGTCCAAGCCCAATTTGTTCTGGCCCAGTTTGAACACCATCCGCCGTAGCCCCAGCAGGCCCAGACAGCCCGATAATCGACGCCGGATCAGCAGGCCCCACCTCTGTATTTTGGCCTAAGACATGTTCGTGGACAGCCGTGTATGGGCTGTTAATATCAGCAGCATCTAGCCCAAGATCAGGCCCAAACACAGCCCTCAATGAAGGTCGATTGGAGTTTTTTTTACTGAATAAGTCTTTAAAATGCGCAAGTATAGTTTGTTTCACCACCGAAGGGTCCTCATTCCATAACCCGTTGATGATCAACCCACGAATGTTGCATTTGTTGTATTTCCGACGGATAGAGGAGTGGAAATATTTTGAATTTTCATCTCCCTCGAATATCCATCGAACCCGAGCCTTTTGTTTTAACATACCCGACTTTGTTTTTTCCTTTTCGATCCATTGTCTACGTGTTTCTAACCATAATATTCGATCTTCTTCGCTTAAAACTCCCAATTCGGCTAGGTTTTCCCATCTAGTAGCTTGACCCTTTAACTCATTAATTTCCATGTCCAAGTTCCCGAATTCCTTTTTTGTTCCAAATTCTCAATTCATTTTTAACGTTTTTTAATTTATCTCGAAAATTACAATCCCTTCTAGAGCCATGTACCCCCAAATTCCAAGCATCGATAATTACTTATCGACCCCTACTTTGTTGAACCATTCATCAAAGACTTTAAAAGGTTTCGGACCAAAGTCAATTACACGATCCCTAAGTAAGATTGGGCAATGGTCCGATTCTCTACGATCAATAGGGACAACCGATAAATCCTCCCAAAGATTAATAAATTTATCATTTACAAGGAAACGATCGAGTTTACTAAACTTTGTGCCATCATCACTAATACGCGTGAACCTCCTACCATTAATCGGGATCTCAATAAGGTTGTTCTTTAGGATAAAGTCATTGAATCGTGATGCCCGAGCATGATGAAATGTACAATTTAATCTATCCGAATGACATATTACCTCGTTGAAATCCCCACACACCACCCAAGCCGAGTCAACACTATTGAGGAGTTCATCTAGGGCCCCCCACATCTTTTTCTTTTTCTCGTCGTTATGAGGTCCGTATACATTCACAATTATTGAGTCATGATCGGATCCATCCCACTTTCCTTTAATTGCTATGAAAAACTCATTTGTGACCGCACCATCCACAATAAACCTAAAGGTATCCCACACAACTAGTAATCCACCCGAGTTCCCAATGGCCTCTCTTTGTACAAATTCACAATTATCGTTAACCCACAAGGAGTGAACCCAACTATTGCTTAAAGACTTACACTTAGTCTCTTGAAAGACCGCTACATCCGGTTTCTCACTATAGCAAATACCCTTAACCCAACCGAATTTACCCTTAACCCCAAATCCACGAATATTCAAAGATAAGATCTTCATAGAAAACTAGATAAAATGAAAAACAGGAAATCGAACCTACAGTGGATTGGGGCCTGGCCACCTCAATCCGATTTGCTCCCCAAACTCCTTTAGTTCCTCGTTATTAAACGATTGCTCCTCCGAGGCATCCCCACGCACTGAATTCACTTTACAGGGCCCTGACTGCACGACTTTGAATTTGATTTCGCTTTTTCCATTGAGGATTTACAGCATCTTTTACATTTGTATCGGTTGTCTTTCGATAAGTCTACCCCACCCCGTGCCATACTTTTTAGTCTCTTCAACCTAGAAGACGCCTTCCAATTCCCAATTGTGTCCCAATAACATCCGTTGCATAGTGAGACCTCCTCAGAATGGTGACCTCGATGTGATGTCGAGCTTGATCCCTTACCCATACGACTTGTAATTTTATTGCTTCTGTTAACCTCAACAGGTGAATTGGTCCCACGCCCTTTTAGCTTTTTAGATCCAACATCATTTAAGTCGATTGGGTTAGATGTCGAATTGGGCTTGTCTGCAGGCATAACCATGTCTGGCCCAAACTTGGGCCCAATGTGTTGTGTTTGATCCGATCCACCACTATGATCCAATCCGGCCATATTAATGTTACTAGGATCTGCCCCATTACACCTGGCATTATTTCTTTGGTCAGCCGTATTAGCCACGCTCTCACAGCCATCATTACTCTTGGAACTAGGGTTACGTACACAAACTTCACAGGTGTCTGCCACCACCTCATCGTTATCCCCAAAAGGTACACCAAACCCGAAACATCTCGACTCCTTGTCTTCCTCATCAGAAACATTACTCCGGTTAGTCTTGCCGATGCCTTTGTCGTCAACCTTGCCACCGGTATTAAATGGATTGATGGAACCATCGTAATCATCATCTGACCCATCACATTCTTCAATTTCATCAGAAACTTCGTCCGAGTCTATGAATATCGAACCATCATCTGAACTTTCTTCATAACTTTTATCTTCGATAGCTTTATCCCTACTGATTTCATTAGCCTCGTCCCAATTTGGGAAACGTCTTTCCTCTTCTTTCACATAAACAAAATAAAGGTTTGACTTGTGTTTGAGAGTAATTGCATCTTTAACTATATCTGGTTCGAAAAGTTTCACAAGAACATGTCCATACGATAGAGTTTGATTCCCCAACAAAGTACAGTTATCCAATTCATATGGGGTCCCCCACCATTTAGCAATTGAACAAAAGGTTTCCTTAGTCCAACATTGAATTGGTACTCCTGTGATTCTTAACCACACCATTCTCCCATCCGGCCAACTTGATACGTCCCACCTCATGAACTTATGAAGCCATCGTTTTAAGGGGTGCTTTTCTTCCTCAAATAAGTTGTCAACCGCTGCTACCGAGTTGAATACAATTAACATGCTTAGTCCCCCAAGAAGTTTCACCTGTAGATCATAGAAACCTTCTTCCCTGGCAATCGTCCCAAAATTTTGGAGGATACCCATGTTTAGGGCTTCACACGTCACAGCTTGTTTTAGGAGTTCTTCATTACCGTCACACCCTTTTGCCTCCACCATTTTCGCCTTCTTTTTCTCTACTTTGGACTCATCTTGCCTAGAGAACCCGTTAACCCTAGCTTTTTTGCATTAATTCTGTCCCTCAGATCTTCCATTTTACGATTGCCTACAACTTCCTTGAATCTTCTCCCGTCCTGAAACGCTGGCCCACCTGTCGGAACCTTGTTGTTCTGCCTTCTGTCTGATTCATCTTCCACGCGTGGCCCGTCAGGTGTTTTAGGGTTCGTACGTGTTGCCTTGAAGATCCTAATGGTGGAGCCATTAAACCTAATCAACTCCAATCTTTTCAGCAACCTGTCCCCATCTGTGACGTCCGCAAACCTGACGAAAGCAAAACGATAACCGCCACGGAGTTTCTTGTTGGCGATATAGACATCTCTAACGGCACCATAGGGTTTGAATGACTTCCATAGATCAACCACTTTCCAATCTTCCGGAAAGTTGAAAAACATGTACGACGTCAAATGATTTCGAGTCGACCACTTGTTTGCATACCCAGAGTCTCCGTTGTACTTCTCCCGTGCTCTATCCTTGCTCGCCCGCTCGTTTCCCTCTCTCACCGAATTTTTCTCTCTCTATTTTCTCTCTCACACATTTTTTCTCTTGATAGTTGATACCTGATAAATATATATTAAAATAAAATTTAAAGATCAAGTTATAGTTTCAATAGTATAGATCTCAACACGATTGCTTAAAAGTATAGAGCCTACGATCTACTTGAAATCATGAGTTGAACATGACCCTAGCAATTGAAACTTTTATCCTTATATACTAAATGGCCCCCCGATTCTTGCCGTTTCCATTATTAAAAAGTCTAAAACGACATCTCTTTCCTCCTTAAAAGCTTCATTTCTCCCCTCCATTTTATTTTGGTATGTATCATATTTTCTCAAAATACTACTCTTCTATCTAGATTGTTCATAGGCCTCCTTCTTTCATCTTCCGACGGATGTCGACCCATCTATCATTACAAACAAGGAAACAACTATTACAAACATTGAAATCGTACTAGAAATTGAGACTTCATAAATCTTGATTGATATTCGAAAAAAGACACTAAAAGATTAAATAATTCTGTGTTGTATATTCAATAAATCTCACGGTATAAAGTACAATGAATGAATGAGATAATCAAGGTAACTAGCTAATCAATTTCCCACTATACAAGGGATAAATATGACTAATAAATATATTCATACACACCCTAATATATATCCTAAATATAATTGATTTGTTTATTAGGATTGGGTTGACTTATATTCCCTCTCAGTCGAAGCATTCGAGTCGCAAATGCAAAGGCTGTGTCGAAATTCCTCAATCGTCTACGCGGGAGTCCCTTAGTGAAAAGATCGGCTATTTGAAAACGTGTGGGTATGTGTAATACCCGAACTTGTCTGTGTGCAACTTTTTCACGAAAAAACTGAATCTCTAACTCAATGTGCTATGTTCTTTGGTGTTGAACGGGATTACCGGATAAGAAAATCGCGCTTATAGTGTCACGAAAATGAGAGTTGCCTTGGCGATTGGTTTATGAAGTTCGGATAGTATATTGCATAACCAACAAGTTTCGGTAACAACATTGACAACACCCTGATGTGCGAATAGTGTGCATGTGCTTAGTTTGCTTTTCAACTTTTAAATTTATATAATCTTTTTATTATTTCACTTTCAACACCCTAACGAGCAACAAACTCCGGTCAAGTGTACTATTTTAGGTTATCGTCCCAAGAGAGCATAGAAGCTGATAAAAGTTGTTAACTAATTATCTTAAATCTAATTCTTAGGGAAGAATTAGAAGTGACTAAATGAGTATTTTAAGTAACTTAATGAATATAAATGAAACAACCCGACTTCGTTTCATAAAACTCGACAAGAATTTATTTTTTTATTTTTTACATACAGCACCTGGCACGGAGTGCCATCAATTTGGCACGGCGTGCCACTTTGATTCTGCCAATGCTTTCGAGCCATGGCAAGGCGTGCCTTCAAGTTGGCACAACGTGTCACTCTAAATCTTCCAATTTTGTTTAAAGTTTTATATTCGTACATCATAATTAACACCCCCAATCACAATTAAGGCAAACCAACCATATTACATTGTTATTTGAGGAAAAAAAGGTTATTATGGCGGGGAACCTTTAACCCCGTGCATCCTTTGGATGCCAACTGCAAACGGGTCATCGCAGCCCCGGGCAAGTGTAGTCGGAACTAACCCTTGTCTCAGCGCCAAGCACAAATAGGTGGTCGAAGAATCGAACCTGCGCCATATTTGAGGAAACTCCCATTTGACTGGTCAACTGATCATTTGCGGGGCACCCTGGCCACCCAGGCTATGCCTGGATGGTTCATATTACATTGTTATAAATGTTGTACAAATACATTTTCACAACAAAATAAGTTTACGACCCCGGGACCATCTCGGCCCGTTTAACAAATTTGAATACAAGTTTCGACCCAATAAGTTTAAATACCAAAACGACACTCGAGCATGGGTTTGGGATTAAACTACCCAAAAACTAGGCCGACTTTAAAGGCTATCCACCAAAATCACTAAAGGGAACACCTACTTCAAAGCTTACCCTTTTCACGATCCGTTCCCGCATCTAAAAATCTAAACAACGAGAGGTTAAACTAAAAGCTTAGTGAATGCAACAATTATACATATACATATATAATATACTTATTTGCAAACACTTACTCACATACCACATACATGCTAGCAATTTAATTAGCATACAATCTCAAAGTACAAGCTAAAACCTCAACACGCCACAAGCTAGCATGATCAAAAGCATGTAATATAAATAATGCTCACGAATACTGCACACACACCATATGGTTAACCATACGCATTTGTCATGATGCTACCGGCTCCGTGGTTCACACCATACGCTTTTGTCATGATGCTATCGGCTCCGTGGTTCACATCACAATTTGAGTCATACTCACGCTAAGGTGCTACCGGGTCCGTAGTTCACACCTTAACAACTCGTGCTATAGTGCCACCGGCTCCGTGGTTCACACTACCGTACCATGATGATAACGGCTCTGTGGTTCACATCATACCACACTCGCACATGCTATGGCACTACCGGCTCTGTGGTTCATACCATAGCATACAAATAAATACACTATATACATACACGTATAATTATTCCACTCACCTTTTATCCGAAGAGTGAAAGTACTCAAGATAAGCTCCACAACCGTTAATGAAATTCACCTATTGCATTAACATAAATCAACAACACTTCTAAATGGGACTTTCGACCCGCCCAAATAGACACTTAGTGCAAATGTTCACCAGTTGCACTCACAACATCACCCATAGACTTAAACCACCAATAATCACCAAAACTAGTGACCACGGCCCTAATCCACCCAATTATACTTCATTAGGTCATTAAAATTCATACTAGTGCACTTTTGACCCAAAAACTCATTTTGACCTAACAATGGGTCAAACACTAAAGTCATACACCCCCAAATCACTAGTTAATCAAGTTTATTAGTGAACTTAACAAATTTTAACTCATAATACTAGAAATTTCATCAACCAACTCAAAATTACCATTAGTGGGTTTCTTACACTTTCAACCAACCTATAAACCCCCAATTTTACACAATCTAGGGTTTAGTTACTTGAAAGTCTCAATTATGAACACAAAACACAATTAATTCACAAAATCCAAGTTAGAGACTTACCACAACACTTAAAGAGGTGCTAGAAGGTAGAAACATGAAAGATTAAACTCGATCTAGCAAAACCCACTTGAAAAGCTTCACTAATCTCCTTTCTCTCTCTATTCTCTCTCTACTTGAAGATGATGAAGATAAGGTTGGTGAATGGGGATAAATGAGGCCAAAATCTGCTTTTAATGCTCCCATACCCGTTCTACTGTGAAATTACCAAAATGCCATCGTCTAATTTTTAATTGAAACAAGGATTTCTGAATCAGGTGCTGGCACGACGTACCTATTAAGTGGCAAGGCGTGCCACCGTGTAAAATTCTCAAAATTTTATTATTTACACCGTGCGAGTTGTACTTTTGGTTTTCGGGTCTTACAATAAAGGATAGGAAAGGAAGAATACAAATATTAAAAGAGAAGGGGTTACACGGACTTAGCAACATTTGAAAGAATCTAATATGTAGTTTCATACTTATTACATTGATAAGTAGCGCATAGTAATCATAGACCAATCACTATTCCTAAGAGGCTCAGCTACAAATCACATAATACATGTAAAGTAGAACCTAAAGCATATGTCAACTAGGTGAGTGTTCAAAGTTAACATCTTAATTCACAGCACTTGAATAATCACATAATACATATCATTTTAATCTTATGAGGAGGGCTAAGTTAACATGCAATTAGGCTGACAAATAGATAAGCTAATAAACTTAATCAGATCTTCTCCAATTACTAGCTTAAAGAAATCTTAATCAAGTTCTCATGCAATCAACAATCAAATGCATATAAACGAAGGTTCTTTGAATAGGCCTAACAATAGCAAGATTACTATTTAAGTATAATTTATCATCTTTCTTATTCACTTCTACCAATAATCTTAACTAAAGTTTCATGCAACTCAAATACCTTGTTTGGTGTGATTAACCTAGAAGATTAGATGAATCGAGTAAAAGCTTACTTAGTATTAATTACTAGTTAATCCTAACTTTATTAATTAATCATTAAGCATTCAAACACAAATCTTGATCATGGCAGAATCAAACGGAATAAATAATCATCTCATAAACATAATCACACAGTTCTGGAAGAAACCAAAAACCATACATATTCGAGCACGAAGCCGGCGACTTTGAGTGTTGTGACCCGAACTTTTCCATGTTTATATATATATATTAAACGAAATTGTTATTTACATGATTAAGTGTTTCCAAAATGTTAAGCAATCAAACTTGTTAAGACTTGATTAATTGAAATAGGTTTCATATAGACAATTGACCACCCAAGTTGACCGGTGATTCACGAACGTTAAAACTTGTAAAAACTATATGATGACATATATATGGATATATATATAGTTAACATGATATTATGATAAGTAAACATATCATTAAGTATATTAACAATGAACTACATATGTAAAAACAAGACTACTAACTTAATGATTTTGAAACGAGACATATATGTAACGATTATCGTTGTAACGACATTTAATGTATATATATCATATTAAGAGATATTTATACATCATAATATCATGATAATATAATAATTTAAAATCTCATTTGATATTATAAACATTGGGTTAACAACACTTAACAAGATCGTTAACCTAAAGGTTTCAAAACAACACTTACATGTAACGACTAACGATGACTTAACGACTCAGTTAAAATGTATATACATGTAGTGTTTTAATATATATTCATACACTTTTGAAAGACTTCAAGACACTTATAAAAATACTTCTACTTAACAAAAATGCTTACAATTACATCCTCGTTCAGTTTCATCAACAATTCTACTCGTATACACCGGTATTCGTACTCGTACAATACACAGCTTCTAGATGTATGTACTATTGGTATATACACTCCAATGATCAGCTCTTAGCAGCCCATGTGAGTAACCTAACATATGTGGGAACCATCATTTGGCAATTAGCATGAAATATCCCATAAAATTACAAAAATATGAGTAATCATTCATGACTTATTTACATGAAAACAAAATTACATATCCTTTATATCTAATCCATACACCAACGACCAAAAACACCTACAAACACTTTCATTCTTCAATTTTCTTCATCTAATTGATCTCTCTCAAGTTATATCTTCAAGTTCTAAGTGTTCTTCATAAATTCTACAAGTTCTAGTTTCATAAAATCAAGAATACTTCCAAGTTCGCTAGCTTACTTCCAATCTTGTAGAGTGATCATCCAACCTCAAGAAATCTTTCTTATTATAGTAAGATATCTTTCTAATACAAGGTAATACTCATATTCAAACTTTGATTCAATTTCTATAACTATAACAATCTTATTTCGAGTGAAAATCTTACTTGAACTTGTTTTCGTGTCATGATTCTACTTCAAGAACTTTTAAGCCATCCAAGATCCTTTAAAGCTAGATCCATTTGTCTCTTTTCTAGTAGGTTTATTCATAAAACTCTAGGTAGTAATGATGTTCATAACATCATTCGATTCATACATATAAAGCTATCTTATTCGAAGGTTTAAACTTGTAATCACTAGAACATAGTTTAGTTAATTCTAAACTTGTTCACAAACAAAAGTTAATCCTTCTAACATGACTTTTAAAATCAACTAAACACATGTTCTATATCTATATGATATGCTAACTTAATAATTTAAAACCCGGAAACACGATAAACACCATAAAACTGGATATACGCCATCGTAGTAAAACTGGGGGCTGTTTTGGTTGGGATAATTAAAAGCTAAGAAGAACTTTGATTTAAAAGCTATACTTCTGGAAAAATGATTTTTCTTATGAACATGAAACTATATCCAAAAATCATGGTTAAACTCAAAGTGAAAGTATGTTTTCCAAAATGGTCATCAAGATGTCGTTTTTTCGAAGGAAATGACTACCTCTTTAGTAATTGACATGTAACTTAATTTTCTGACTATAAACCTATACTTTTCTGTTTAGATTCTTAAATTAGAGTTCAATATGAAACCAGAGCAATTTGATTCACTCAAAACGGATTTAAAATGAAGAAGTTATGGGTAAAATAAGATTGGATAATTTTTTCTCATTTTAGCTACGTGAAAATTGGTAACAAATCTATTCCAACCATAACTTAATCAACTTGTATTGTATATTATGTAATCTTGAGATACCATAGACACGTATACAATGTTTCGACCTATCATGTCGACACATCTATATATATTTCGGAACAACCATAGACACTCTATATGTGAATGTTGGAGTTAGCTATACAGGGTTGAGGTTGATTCCAAAATATATATAGTTTGAGTTGTGATCAATACTAAGATATGTATACACTGGGTCGTGGATTGATTCAAGATAATATATATCTATTTATTTTTGTACATCTAACAGTGAACAATTAGTTATAGGTTACTAACGAGGACAGCTGACTTAATAAACTTAAAACATCAAAATGTATTAAAAGTGTTGTAAATATATTTTGAACATACTTTGATATATATGTACATATTTGTTATAGGTTCGTGAATCGACCAGTGGCCAAGTCTTACTTCCTGACGAAGTAAAAATCTGCGAAAGTGAGTTATAGTCCCACTTTTAAAATCTAATATTTTTGGAATGAGAATACATGCAGGTTTCATAAATGATTTACAAAATAGACACAATTGCGTGAAACTACATTCTATGGTTGAATTATCGAAATCGAATATGCCCCTTTTTATTAAGTCTGGTAATCTAAGAATTAGGGAACAGACACCCTAATTGACGCGAATCCTAAAGATAGATCTATTGGACCTAACAAACCCCATCCAAAGTATCGGATGCTTTAGTACTTCGAAATTTATATCATATCCGAAGGGTATCCCGGAATGATGGGGATATTCTTATATATGCATCTTGTTAATGTCGGTTACCAGGTGTTCACCATATGAATGATTTTTATCTCTATGTATGGGATGTATATTGAAATATGAAATCTTGTGGTCTATTGTTACGATTTGATATATAGGTTAAACCTATAACTCACCAACATTTTTTGTTGATGTTTTAAGCATGTTTATTCTCAGGTGATTATTAAGAGCTTTCGCTATCGCATACTTAAATAAGGACAAGATTTGGAGTCCATGCTTGTATGATATTGTGTAAAAACTGCATTCAAGAAACTTATTTCGTTGTAACATATTTGTATTGTAAACCATTATGTAATAGTCGTGTGTAAACAGGATATTTTAGATTATCATTATTTGATAATCTACGTAAAGCTTTTTAAACCTTTATTGATGAAATAAAGGTTATGGTTTATTTTAAAATGAATGCAGTCTTTGAAAAACGTCTCATATAGAGGTCAAAACCTCGCAACGAAATCAATTAATATGGAACGTTTTTAATCAATAAGAACGGGACATTTCAGTTGGTATCCGAGCGTTGGTCTTAGAGAACTAGAAAATTTGCATTAGTGTGTCTTATCGAGTTTGTTACGATGCATTAGTGAGTCTGGACTTCGACCGTGTTTTCTTTAAAAAAGATTGCTTAACATTTTTGTTGGAAACTATATATTATTAACATGTATATATTATGTGATATATTAATCTCTTAACATGTTTGATATTGTGTGATAGATGTCTACCTCTAACACAAATCCCATTGACTCACCTAATAATAACGAAGAGTCGAATATATATTGGACTGATTCACAAGTTCCCGAAGAGGAACCAGAAGAAGAATCAGAACCGGAAGAAGAATCAGAACCGGAAGAGGAGGAACCGGAGGAGGAAATAGAACCGGTGGGGGAAATAATAAAACGGTTAAGTAAAAGAAAATCCTCAACCAACCGACCAAGGTTAATTATGGTCAATGGTGTTTCCGCCAAGGAAGCAAAATATTGGGAGGATTACCAATTCTTCGATGAATCGGATTCCGACGAGAATTCCGATGATGTTATAGAAATTACCCCAACTGAATTTAAAAAGGCAAAAGAAAATAATAAGGGAAAGGGCATAAAAATAGAGAAATCTAATTCCAACCCCGATGAACTTTATATGTATCGTCAACCCCCGAAGTCCTTAAGTTGTAACAATGACCCGGGAACCTCTAAACCACCAGGTTTTTCTAAATCGTTGTGGAAAATGACAGCTAGTATTAGGGGAACATCATATATCCCTAGAAACTTGGCAAAATGAACCAAAACCGATAAAGAAGAAACGAGCGATTCGGAATGAGATAGTTGTATTCGTGTGGTGTAATATATGTAATATAGTGTGCTTATGCTTTATAATATATGTAAAAATTGCTTGTATTAATAAGTATTTTTTTTTATGAATCTAACTCTTGTATATTTTACAGTATAAAAATACAAAATGGATAGACAACCCAATATTTTAAGAGACCTACCCGGAGACATGATTGATGAAATCTTGTCTAGAGTCGGTCAGAATTCTTCGGCACAACTATTTACGGCGAAATCAGTTTGTAAGACATTCGAAGAACGTTTCAAGAATGCCTTGGTTTATAAGAGACTTTCGTTTGAAAGATGGGGGATATCACATTGGGAAACCCATAAGTTACGATGTGTTTACTTTGACGCATATATTGCGGGGAACCCAAGTGCTATTTTACGCAACGGGTTAAGAAATTATTTTGACTCAATGTATCCGAACATAGGACTTCATGATTTAGAAAAACCGGCTAACATGCAACATAAAGAAGCATGTTATGCTTACGGGTTAGTAATGTTCGCTTCTCACCAAAGTGAGAACAAGAACATCGGGCTACAACTATTAAACAAAACATTTTCACAAGTAACGGACTCAGTAGTTGGGGTAAGAAACAAGGTTTTTAAATTGTTACGGGACTGTTGGACATTAGGTAACCCTCGTCCATTTGACGACGTTACAACACGATGCCTTATCAATGACCATAACGGTTATGTTCCACAAGACCAAGGATGGGAAGTAGTCCTAGTAAAATCAGAATGCATGACTTGTTTCTGGACGTATGAATTACGTGTCTTTATTGCCTTTGCTGAACGACTTGTGTACTAGCTAGAATTATCTTCACAACTATCTTGTATCAAAGTTATTGTGTGCTATATTTCATGCTTTATGTAAAATAAGCGGTATTGTAAGTTTGTAAAATATTGTATAAAAGTTTGAACGCGAAATATTATTATAATCAGTTTTTCATATAGAATTGTAGTAGTTGAATTGTATATTAGCTACTAAGTATGAACTTAACGGGTAGGTACTACTCGAATTTAAACTTATAAAACGCTAATATGAAGAAAAAGCTTTTATAAATGAGTTCATATTATGCTACAAAATACTATTAACTACTCTTAATATTCTGTATGATTAACTTGTTCCATTTGACTATTTTGAAGGAAATGGCACCGACTACTCGACACACCGTGAATATGAATGAAGAGGAATTCCGTACTTTTCTAGCTTCAAACATAGCCGCAGTACAGGCTGCGCTACATACCAACAATAACTTCGGATCTAGCAGTACAGGAAATCATGTAGGATGCACCTACAAAGAATTCACTGCCTGCAAACCTTTGGAATTTGATGGAACCGAAGGACCGATCGGATTGAAACGGTGGACCGAGAAGGTCGAGTCGGTGTTTGCCATAAGTAAGTGTACTGAAGAGGACAAAGTGAAGTACGCTACGCATACCTTCACAGGTTCTGCGTTAACATGGTGGAATACCTATCTAGAGCAAGTGGGACAAGATGATGCTTACGCACTACCGTGGTCAGCATTCAAGCACTTGATGAATGAGAAGTACCGTCCCAGAACCGAGGTCAATAAGCTCAAGACAGAACTTAGAGGGTTACGAACCCAAGGATTTGATATTACCACGTACGAAAGATGATTCACAGAATTATGCCTATTGTGTCCGGGAGCGTTCGAAGATGAGGAAGAGAAGATCGACGCGTTTGTGAAAGGATTACCGGAAAGAATCCAAGAAGATATAAGTTCACACGAGCCCGCCTCCATACAACAGGCATGTAGAATGGCTCACAAACTAGTGAACCAGATTGAAGAACGAATTAAAGAACAGACTGTTGAAGAGGCCAATGTGAAGCAAGTCAAAAGAAAGTGGGAGGAAAACGGTGATAAGAATCACCAATACAACAACAACAGCAATTACAACAATAATCGCAACAACTATCCCAACAATCGCAACATCAATCGCAACTACAACAAATGGCCCAACAACAACAACAACAACAACAACAATCATCCCAACAACAATAACAACCGCAACAACAACAACAACAACAATCAGAAGCAGCTATGTCAAAGGTGTGAAAAGTATCACTCGGGGTTCTGCACCAAATTTTGCAACAATTGTAAAAGAAATGGTCATAGCGCGGCGAAGTGTGAGGTCTACGGACCAGGGGTTAACAAAACGAAAGGAACAAATGGTGTCAGAACGAGTAATGGCGGAGCAAGTAGTGTCGGAGCAAGTTATGCCAATGTAGTTTGTTATAAATGTGGAAAACCGGGCCACATTATTAGAAATTTCCCGAACCAGGAGAACACGAAAGGACAAGGCCGCGGAAGAGTTTTTAATATTAATTCGGCAGAGGCACAGGAAGACTCGGAGCTTGTTACGGGTACGTTTCTTATTGACAATAAATCTGCTTACGTTTTATTTGATTCGGGTGCGGATAGAAGCTATATGAGTAGAGATTTTTGTGCTAAATTAAGTTGTCCATTGACGCCGTTGGATAGTAAATTTTTACTCGAATTAGCAAACGGTAAATTAATTTCAACAGATAATATATGCCGGAATCGAGAAATTAAAATGGGTAGCGAAATATTTAAGATTGACTTGATACCAGTAGAGTTAGGGAGTTTTGATGTGATAATCGGTATGGACTGGTTGAAAGAAGTGAAAGCAGAGATCGTTTGTTACAAAAATGTAATTCACATTATACGAGAAAAAGGAAAACCCTTAATGGTGTACGGAGAAAAGGGCAACACGAAGCTACATCTTATTAGTAATTTGAAGGCACAAAAACTAATAAGAAAAGGTTGCTATGCTATTCTAGCACATGTCGAGAAAGTACAAACTGAAGAAAAGAGCATCAATGATGTTTTTGTCGCAAAAGAATTTCCCGATGTATTTCTGAAAGAATTACCGGGACTACCTCCACATCGATCTGTTGAATTTCAAATAGATCTTGTACCAGGAGCTGCACCAATAGCTCGTGCTCCTTACAGACTCGCACCCAGCTGCAAGAACTATTAGAACGTGGTTTCATTCGATCAAGCACGTCACAATGGGGAGCTCCTGTTTTGTTTGTCAAGAAGAAAGATGGTACATTTAGGTTATGTATTGACTACAGAGAGTTGAACAAACTTACCATCAAAAACCGTTATCCACTGCCGAGAATTGACGACTTATTTGATCAACTACAAGGCTCGTCGGTTTATTCAAAGATCGATTTACCTTCTGGATATCATCAAATGCAAGTAAAGGAGGATGATATTCCAAAAACTGCTTTTAGGACGCGTTATGGTCATTACGAGTTTATGGTTATGCCGTTTGGATTAACTAACGCACCAGCTGTGTTCATGGACCTTATGAACCGAGTGTGTGGACCATACCTTGACAAGTTTGTCATTGTTTTCATTGATGACATACTTATTTACTCAAAGAATGACCAAGAACACGGTGAACATTTGAGAAAGGTGTTAGAAGTATTGAGGAATGAAGAATTGTACGCTAAATTTTCAAAGTGTGCATTTTGGTTGGAAGAAGTTCAATTCCTCGGTCACATAGTGAACAAAGAAGGTATTAAGGTGGATCCGGCAAAGATAGAAACTGTTGAAAAGTGAGAAACCCCGAAAACTCCAAAACACATACGCCAGTTTTTAGGACTAGCTGGTTACTACAGAAGGTTCATCCAAGACTTTTCCAGAATAGCAAAACCCTTGACTGCATTAACGCATAAAGGGAAGAAATTTGAATGGAATGATGAACAAGAGAAAGCGTTTCAGTTATTGAAGAAAAAGCTAACTACGACACCTATATTGTCATTGCCTGAAGGGAATGATGATTTTGTGATTTATTGTGACGCATCAAAGCAAGGTCTCGGTTGTGTATTAATGCAACGAACGAAGGTGATTGCTTATGCGTCTAGACAATTGAAGATTCACGAATAAAATTATACGACGCATGATTTGGAATTAGGCGCGGTTGTTTTTGCATTAAAGACTTGGAGGCACTACTTATATGGGGTCAAAAGTATTATATATACCTACCACAAAAGTCTTCAGCACATATTTAATCAGAAACAACTGAATATGAGGCAGCGTAGGTGGATTGAATTGTTGAATGATTACGACTTTGAGATTCGTTACCACCCGGGGAAGGCAAATGTGGTAGCCGACGCCTTGAGCAGGAAGGACAGAGAAACCATTCGAGTAAAATCTATGAATATAATGATTCACAATAACCTTACTACTCAAATAAAGGAGGTGCAACAAGGAGTTTTAAAATAGGGAAATTTAAAGGATGAAATACCCAAAAGATCGGAGAAGCATCTTAATATTCGGGAAGACGGAACCCGGTATAGGGCTGAAAGGATTTGGGTACCAAAATTTGGAGATATGAGAGAAATGGTACTTAGAGAAGCTCATAAAACCAGATACTCAATACATCCTGGAACGGAAAAGATGTACAAGGATCTCAAAAAACATTTTTGGTGGCCGGGTATGAAAGCCGATGTTGCTAAATACGTAGGAGAATGTTTGACGTGTTCAAAGGTCAAAGCTGAGCATCAGAAACCATCAGGTCTACTTCAACAACCCGAAATCCCGGAATGGAAATGGGAAAACATTACCATGGATTTCATCACTAAATTGCCAAGGACTGCAAGTGGTTTTGATACTATTTGGGTAATAGTTGATCGTCTCACCAAATCAGCACACTTCCTGCCAATAAGAGAAGATGACAAGATGGAGAAGTTAGCACGACTGTATTTGAAGGAAGTCGTCTCCAGACATGGAATACCAATCTCTATTATCTCTGATAGGGATGGTAGATTTATTTCAAGATTCTGGCAGACATTACAGCAAGTATTAGGAACTCGTCTAGACATGAGTACTGCCTATCATCCACAAACTGATGGGCAGAGCGAAAGGACGATACAAATGCTTGAAGACATGCTACGAGCATGTGTTATTGATTTTGGAAACAGTTGGGATCGACATCTACCGTTAGCAGAATTTTCCTACAACAACAGCTACCATTCAAGCATTGAGATGGCTCCGTTTGAAGCACTTTATGGTAGAAAGTGCAGGTCTCCGATTTGTTGGAGTGAAGTGGGGGATAGACAGATTACGGGTCCAGAGATAATACAAGAAACTACTGAGAAGATCATCCAAATTCAACAACGGTTGAAAACCGCCCAAAGTCGACAAAAGAGCTACGCCGACATTAAAAGAAAAGATATAGAATTTGAAATTGGAGAGATGGTCATGCTTAAGGTTGCACCTTGGAAAGGTGTTGTTCGATTTGGTAAACGAGGGAAATTAAATCCAAGGTATATTGGACCATTCAAGATTATTGATCGTGTCGGACCAGTAGCTTACCGACTTGAGTTACCTCAACAACTCGCGGCTGTACATAACACTTTCCACATCTCGAATTTGAAGAAATGTTTTGCTAAAGAAGATCTCACTATTCCATTAGATGAAATCCAAATCAACGAAAAACTTCAA
The DNA here is from genome assembly GCF_046630445.1 of Rutidosis leptorrhynchoides. Classification (NCBI taxonomy): domain Eukaryota; kingdom Viridiplantae; phylum Streptophyta; class Magnoliopsida; order Asterales; family Asteraceae; genus Rutidosis; species Rutidosis leptorrhynchoides. The sequence continues at coordinate 141,934,588 of NC_092337.1, read as the reverse complement.
TTCATCGAAGAACCCGTCGAAATAATGGATCGTGAGGTTAAAAGACTTAAGCAAAACAAGATACCAATTGTTAAGGTTCGATGGAATGCTCGTAGAGGACCTGAGTTCACCTGGGAATGAGAAGATCAGATGAAGAAGAAATACCCGCATTTATTTCCAGAAGATACATCAACACCTCCAACTGCATAAAATTTCGGGACGAAATTTATTTAACGGGTAAGTACTGTTGTGACCCGAACTTTTCCATGTTTATATATATATATATTAAATGAAATTGTTATTTACATGATTAAGTGTTTCCAACATGTTAAGAAATCAAACTTGTTAAGACTTGATTAATTGAAATAGGTTTCATATAGACAATTGACCACCCAAGTTGACCGGTGATTCACGAACGTTAAAACTTGTAAAAACTATATGATGACATATATATGGATATATATATATATAGTTAACATGATATTATGATAAGTAAACATATCATTAAGTATATTAACAATGAACTACATATGTAAAAACAAGACTACTAACTTAATGATTTTGAAACGAGACATATATGTAACGATTATCGTTGTAACGACATTTAATGTATATATATCATATTAAGAGATATTTATACATCATAATATCATGATAGTATAATAATTTAAAATCTCATTTGATATTATAAACATTGGGTTAACAACACTTAACAAGATCGTTAACCTAAAGGTTTCAAAACAACACTTACATGTAACGACTAACAATGACTTAACGGCTCAGTTAAAATGTATATACATGTAGTGTTTTAATATGTATTCATACACTTTTGAAAGACTTCAAGACACTTATCAAAATACTTCTACTTAACAAAAATGCTTATAATTACATCCTCGTTCAGTTTCATCAACAATTCTACTCGTATGCACCGGTATTCTTACTCGTACAATACCCAGCTTTTAGATGTATGTACTATTGGTATATACACTCCAATGATCAGCTCTTAGCAGCCCATGTGAGTCACCTAACACATGTGGGAACCATCATTTGGCAACTAGCATGAAATATCTCATAAAATTACAAAAATATGAGTAATCATTCATGACTTATTTACATGAAAACAAAATTACATATCCTTTATATCTAATCCATACACCAACGACCAAAAACACCTACAAACACTTTCATTCTTCAATTTTCTTCATCTAATTGATCTCTCTCAAGTTATATCTTCAAGTTCTAAGTGTTCTTCATAAATTCTACAAGTTCTAGTTTCATAAAATCAAGAATACTTCCAAGTTTGCTAGCTTACTTCCAATCTTGTAGAGTGATCATCCAACCTCAAGAAATCTTTCTTATTTAGAGTAAGATATCTTTATAATACAAGGTAATACTCATATTCAAACTTTGATTCAATTTATATAACTATAACAATCTTATTTCGAGTGGAAATCTTACTTGAACTTGTTTTCGTGTCATGATTCTACTTCAAGAACTTTTAAGCCATCCAAGATCCTTTGAAGCTAGATCCATTTGTCTCTTTTCCAGTAGGTTTATCCATAAAACTCGAGGTAGTAATGATGTTCATAACATCATTCGATTCATACATATAAAGCTATCTTATTCGAAGGTTTAAACTTGTAATCACTAGAACATAGTTTAGTTAATTCTAAACTTGTTCACAAACAAATGTTAATCCTTCTAACATGACTTTTAAAATCAACTAAACACATGTTCTATATCTATATGATATGCTAACTTAATAATTTAAAACCCGAAAACACGATAAACACCATAAAACTGGATATACGCCGTCGTAGTAAAACCGGGGGCTGTTTTGGTTGGGATAATTAAAAGCTAAGAAGAACTTTGATTTAAAAGCTATACTTCTGGAAAAATGATTTTTTTTATGAACATGAAACTATATCCAAAAATCATGGTTAAACTCAAAGTGAAAGTATGTTTTCCAAAATGGTCATCAAGATGTCATTTTTTCGACGGAAATGACTACCTCTTTAGTAATTGACGTGTAACTTAATTTTACGACTATAAACCTATACTTTTCTGTTTAGATTCTTAAATTAGAGTTCAATATGAAACCATAGCAATTTGATTCACTCAAAACGGATTTAAAATGAAGAAGTTATGGGTAAAACAAGATTGGATAATTTTTTCTCATTTTAGCTACGTGAAAATTGGTAACAAATCTATTCCAACCATAACTTAATCAACTTGTATTGTATATTATGTAATCTTGAGATACCATAGACACGTATACAATGTTTTGACCTATCATGTCGACACATCTATATATATTTCGGAACAACCATAGACACTCTATATGTGAATGTTGGAGTTAGCTATACAAGGTTGAGGTTGATTCCAAAATATATATAGTTTGAGTTGTGATCAATACTGAGATATGTATACACTGGGTCGTGGATTGATTCAAGATAATATATATCGATTTATTTCTGTACATCTAACAGTGAACAATTAGTTATAGGTTACTAACGAGGACAGCTGACTTAATAAACTTAAAACATCAAAATGTATTAAAAGTGTTGTAAATATATTTTGAACATACTTTGATATATATATATATACATATTTGTTATAGGTTCGTGAATCGACCAGTGGCCAAGTCTTACTTCCCGACGAAGTAAAAATCTGTGAAAGTGAGTTATAGTCCCACTTTTAAAATCTAATATTTTTGGGATGAGAATACATGCAGGTTTTATAAATGATTTACAAAATACACACAATTACGTGAAACTACATTCTATGGTTGAATTATCGAAATCGAATATGCCCCTTTTTATTAAGTCTGGTAATCTAAGAATTAGGGAACAGACACCCTAATTGACACGAATCCTAAAGATAGATCTATTGGACCTAACAAACCCCATCCAAAGTATCGAATGCTTTAGTACTTCGAAATTTATATCATATCCGAAGGGTATCCCGGAATGATGGGGATATTCTTATATATGCATCTTGTTAATGTCGGTTACCAGGTGTTCACCATATGAATGATTTTTATCTCTATGTATGGGATGTATATTGAAATATGAAATCTTGTGGTCTATTGTTACGATTTGATATATAGGTTAAACCTATAACTCACCAACATTTTTTGTTGACGTTTTAAGCATGTTTATTCTCAGGTGATTATTAAGAGCTTCTGCTGTCGCATACTTAAATAAGGACAAGATTTGGAGTCCATGCTTGTATGATATTGTGTAAAAACTGCATTCAAGAAACTTATTTCGTTGTAACATATTTGTATTGTAAACCATTATGTAATAGTCGTGTGTAAACAGGATATTTTAGATTATCATTATTTGATAATCTACGTAAAGCTTTTTAAACCTTTATTGATGAAATAAAGGTTATGGTTTGTTTTAAAATGAATGCAGTCTTTGAAAAACGTCTCATATAGAGGTCAAAACCTCGCAACGAAATCAATTAATATGGAACGTTTTTAATCAATAAGAACGGGACATTTCATTGAGTATCCCAGCCGACGGCTTAGATGACTCAGCCGGCGGCTTCATCTTAAATTCCCAATGTTGTAATTTTCGTCCAAGTATCCACTATGAACGTTTGATTCATAGTTGGAGACGAACAGAAACAATTAACAGAAAATAATGACATAACAAAAGTGTAAGCAAGAATTAAAAAGGGATAATACCTTGAATAAAGGAAAGAAACTTTAATAATCTTGATTACAAGGAGGTAAAGACTAAAAACTAACCCTAAATCCTAATATATTAGTAACTTGAAAGTATATAATGAAAAAGTACATTGAAAAACTGAACCAGAGGCCTCTATTTGTAGTTTTCGAAAACCGATACCTTAGCCGGCGGCTCCAGGGGCTTAGCCGGCGGCTTTGATGACTTGGGCTTGAAGTACACGAAACAGATCTTCCTGAGCAATAATTTTCCAGAAAAAGGTCCGAGTCGGCGGCTAAAAAAAAAAGTCGGCGGCTATGGTGCTTGGGGAGCAAGGAAAACTTGGACGGCAAACTTTTAACTTTTTGACCCTGAGCCACCGGATTTAATGGCTTACCCGGCGGCTGATACTTTCCTAAAGCTGGCGGCTAACTCCATCAAAGTGTAGATCTTTCTCTCGCGATCGTTTTGACAGTTGGCTCGCCTGGAACAGAGCCTAGATGCTTAAGATATGGCCAAAACTGTGACAGCGCGCAGATTTTCCAACTTTCTTTATAATTTCTTCAATATTTAGCTCATTTTGCACCAACTTCTTGCATATGATCCTATAATCAACATTAACATAATAAAGAATCAAAAGTTCATAATATTGAGTAAAAACATATAAATTTATGCTACATAACATCCAAATAAATGATGTAAAATATGTATAATATGGGCATTATCAAATTTCCCACACTTAAACTTTCCTTGTCCTTAAGCAAATAAAGATTTAAATATTTTAAATATATACTCCCTTAGGCATTTTTATCAAACATAATATTTAATGAGATGTTTTGACAATACTTTGATTAATCTTGTGTTTTCGACCGAAAATTATCTTCAAAATCTTTTGAAAGACTAACACTTATTTATGATTTTCACCTAGATAATGTATCTAGAAAAATATTAAATCGAGTAAACGTCCAAGTGAGTTTAACGGGTAGGATATGACATAAGATATAAATTTGTATAAAACAAAAGCAAGATGCGAAGTCAAAAAGATGTCTAATCATTAAAGTTTAGTTATTATTATAAGAACTAGTCTGAACTAAACCAAGGAGTACAAGTGATCCTAATGTTCGTTAAACCAGATTTATACAAAAGTTGGTCATCATTTGGCAATTTTCTAAGTTGGCCCTCATTGGGACTATTTTGCTGCCTCAGTGGTCCATGCTTAGTATGCCATATGGTAGTGGCTATAAGTTTACAATCGTTTCACAATATTTGGTGTTTACTTCATGTCTTAAACAAGTAGTCCGATCTCGAAGTTTAGAGTAGTTCTATTAATTTTAAGATTATATTAATGAAAAGACATAAGTTTGACTAAGAATTTATACTTCAGAAATCTTAGGTTAAAATGTGAATTATAAAATAGCATTTGCAACAGGACAAGACTTAACTAAAAATGTTTTTAAAAATTTCACCATTTTAATGGGGTATCAAATTTTATGAGTATTTTCTTCACTATTTTTAAAAATTTATCTTATTATTTAAATTAAGTGAAGAATTCAGTCTCTCTCCCCCCACCCCCCCCCCCCCCCCCACACACACACATGTTAGGAATAAAGCACGTGAGCCCTAACAAGACTTGATAACTCTAGGTTATCAAAACCCACTTACAACAAACGAAAAAGTTGATGTATGAAACTAGCAAAAACGATAAAGACAAGAGAATTTAACGAGGTTATATGTAATCACGAATGATTATCTTAATCCTCGGCTACCAAAGACAGTTCTTTTATTAACAATTTTTGCGGATACATGTATGAGTTACAATAAGATGCTTAAATAGGCAAAACTCAACAAGGAAATAGCTTTGGGAACAAGAAAACGCGTTTTTCCTCGTCAGACTCCCGGATAGGCTTAAGCCGCGCCGCAGATGTAGGAGCCACGCCATGGCTTAAGGCATGATTTCGAATCCGACAGCATTGCACTTTCGAACCTCAATCCAAGTGTTAAGTCGTGCCGTGGCTAAAGGTGCCGCGCCGTGGCTTAAAGCTGCACCGAATTTTTTTCTCGTTTTTCTAATCCTTGTTTAACTCTTCACACTCCAACAACACACACTTAAAATCATGCAATGTCCTCACTTGCATGTACTTATACTATAATGATAAATTAAAGGGAAAGAAAAAAATGTAAAAGCAAAAGGAAGCGAGAACATCACCGGGTTTTATAAGCGAACAGGTGAAAGGACGAGCGTGAAGATCAACATGCGCTAGTCAGCTTCAAACACTACTCCTAGAAGGCGAAAATACATACGAAACATAAAACATGCTTATTTATTAATGAGTCATAAGCTTGACTCAACCCATGTAAATTTTTCCTTAGTGAGGTTTAACTTTCCCCACATTTATCGGACGACATATAAAGTCGGTGGAAAACATTCTACGAATTAGTAACGTTAACCAGTCATTAGCACCTCGGTTTGTAAAGATAAAATCTAGAAATTTAATTTTTTGTTTGTTCAAAATTTTTAATTTACCCAAGTGTCAATAAATGATTTTCCATTGTGTATGGCTTGCAGAAATAGGCTTGTTTTCGTTGTGGGTTCTTGCCAAAACGAGTCTTTAAACACCATTTCATACATTTCTGAAGGATACCCAAATTCTACTGGAGTTGTACATATTTCAAGTTCTTTTTCATTAAATATTTTAAATAGTTCATCCTTAGATTCATCATTGGTGTTGTCCTTCATAAACTCGTAAAACTCGGTATCTAGGTCATCATCCTTAATAATTATGGTGTGAAATCCCTCATATCTACATCCATTAATGCCCGGAATTCGTCCTCAAGAGATGGATCAATGTCATCTAACCTTAAAATTGGAGCTGTTTCCACTAACCTAGTGTTTTCTAGCAACCTTTCCACCTCGACTTTGGAATATAAATCCTCATCTTCATCATCCAAAGAATCCCATTTTATCGGATGAAACTCATCATCGTCCTCTGTATCTGAAATGTCCCAATCTATACTCGTTGGTTCCTCTTTTATAATTTCATCCTTAAATGGTGAGGCTATTAACATAGGTGGTGGAGTGGTACGTTGTGGAGTTATGGGTTGTGGAATTGGTATAGATTTTGTCACACTTTAAGGAGCGAGAACTTCTCTGGGTGATGAGCAGTAAACGAAGAACAGTGAAGTGCGAGCGCTCCAATTTGTATATGTGAGCCGATCATTCTCAAGTCACCATGTTTATTCGAACAGAAAGTAACTATAATATACAAGTTGATTATATATTAACGAGTCTTAGCTTGACTCAACCCCACATTTTTTCTAACGGTGTTTGACTTCCCCCCACACTTATCGGACGACATGTGAAGTCAGTGGAAAATTTTCCACGGATCAGTAACGTTAGCCATTTATTGACATCTTGGGTTGTTAATAAAAAGTATGAAATTTATTTTTTATGATTTTTGAAAAATTTAACAATTACGCTAGTGCCAATAAATGACTCTCCTTTGTATGTGACATACAACAACAGGTTGATCTTTTTTTTTTTTTTTTTGGTTCTTGCAAAAATGGGTCGTCATACTCTGTATTCCAACGACTAACTTTTATAGGATAGATAAATTTCATGAACGGCGAGGTTTCCTTAGGTAGTTTTTTAATACTAGGGTATTCCTCTTTGATTACATTCACTTTCAACTCCTCGGGCTCGGGAACAAAAACATCATTCATGTCAATCTTTAATAGCTAGGTTGGCCCGACCTCAATATCAAACTCTTCAACTCCCCAACTTCTTTTGGCAATCTTTGACGTATCGGAGAGTGTGAAGAAGTCGGTGACAGAAACTGGTAAAAATGTATGTACAATGTCATGAAGAGCTTTTGGGTTTCGGTGAAAAGGGAAACGAAAAAGGAAAAGGAAAAGAAAAAGTCCCGATGGACATTTCAGACGAAAGCGAGGAAGAGGCTAAGGACAAGGATATGGGCAATGAATGAAAAGTGCCGATGAATGAAAACATATGTTTGTAACACTAAAACATAATATTTGTAGGATGTTATTGTAATTACTTCCGTGAACGGCTATTTATTTTGATTTTATTGTATATGTAGATTTTGTTGATGTTACTTTTGTTATATCTGCTGAAAATTTGGTTACAAACAGGTTGCTGAGAAACGCCCAAATTTTCGGGCGGAAGCTACAAAAATAGCAAACATCTATCGTAAATGCATACACTATTAGTGACGACAATCACCGCAAAGGAGGTACAGAAAACAATTACGTGAAACTACATTCTATGGTTGAATTATCGAAATCGAATATGCCCCTTTTTATTAAGTCTGGTAATCTAAGAATTAGGGAACAGACACCCTAATTGACACGAATCCTAAAGATAGATCTATTGGACCTAACAAACCCCATCCAAAGTATCGAATGCTTTAGTACTTCGAAATTTATATCATATCCGAAGGGTATCCCGGAATGATGGGGATATTCTTATATATGCATCTTGTTAATGTCGGTTACCTGGTGTTCACAATATGAATGATTTTTATCTCTATGTATGGGATGTATATTGAAATATGAAATCTTGTGGTCTATTGTTACGATTTGATATATAGGTTAAACCTATAACTCACCAACATTTTTTGTTGACGTTTTAAGCATGTTTATTCTCAGGTGATTATTAATAGCTTCTGCTGTCGCATACTTAAATAAGGACAAGATTTGGAGTCCATGCTTGTATGATATTGTGTAAAAACTGCATTCATGAAACTGATTTCGTTGTAACATATTTGTATTGTAAACCATTATGTAATAGTCGTGTGTAAACAGGATATTTTAGATTATCATTATTTGATAATCTACGTAAAGCTTTTTAAACCTTTATTGATGAAATAAAGGTTATGGTTTGTTTTAAAATGAATGCAGTCTTTGAAAAACGTCTCATATAGAGGTCAAAACCTCGCAACAAAATCAATTAATATGGAACGTTTTTAATCAATAAGAATGGGACATTTCATTGAGTATCCCAGCCGACGGCTTAGATGACTCAGCCGGCGGCTTCATCTTAAATTCCCAATGTTGTAATTTTCATCCAAGTATCCACTATGAACGTTTGATTTCATAGTTGGAGACGAACAGAAACAATTAACAGAAAATAATGACATAACAAAAGTGTAAGCAAGAATTAAAAAGGGATAATACCTTGAATAAAGGAAAGAAACTTTAATAATCTTGATTACAAGGAGGTAAAAACTAAAAACTAACCCTAAATCCTAATATATTAGTAACTTGAAAGTATATAATGAAAAAGTACATTGAAAAACTGAACCAGAGGCCTCTATTTGTAGTTTTCGAAAACCGATACCTTAGCCGGCGGCTCCAGGGGCTTAGCCGGCGGCTTTGATGACTTGGGCTTGAAGTACACGAAACAGATCTTCCTGAGCAATAATTTTCCAGAAAAAGGTCCGAGTCGGCGGCTAAAAAAAAAGTCGGCGGCTATGGTGCTTGGGGAGCAAGGAAAACTTGGACGGCAAACTTTTAACTTTTTAACCATGAGCCACCGGATTTAATGGCTTACCCGGCAGCTGATACTTTCCTAAAGCTGGCGGCTAACTCCATCAAAGTGTAGATCTTTCTCTCGCGATCGTTTTGACAGTTGGCTCGCCTTAAACAGAGCCTAGATGCTTAAGATATGGCCAAAACTGTGACAGCGCGCAGATTTTCCAACTTTCTTTATAATTTCTTCAATATTTAGCTCCTTTTTGCACCAACTTCTTGCATATGATCCTATAATCAACATTAACATAATAAAGAATCGAAAGTTCATAATATTGAGTAAAAACATATAAATTTATGCTACATAACATCCAAATAAATGATGTAAAATATGTATAATATGGGCATTATCAAATTTCCCACACTTAAACTTTCCTTGTCCTTAAGCAAATAAAGATTTAAATATTTTAAATATATACTCCCTTAGGCATTTTTATCAAACATAATATTTAATGAGATGTTTTGACAATACTTTGATTAATCTTGTGTTTTCGACTGAAAATTATCTTCAAAATCTTTTGAAAGACTAACACTTATTTATGATTTTCACCTAGATAATGTATCTAGAAAAATATTAAATCGAGTAAACGTCCAAGTGAGTTTAACGGGTAGGATATGACATAAGATATAAATTTGTATAAAACAAAAGAAAGATGCGAAGTCAAAAAGTTGTCTAATCATTAAAGTTTAGTTATTATTATAAGAACTAGTCTGAACTAAACCAAGGAGTACAAGTGATCCTAATGTTCGTTAAACCAGATTTATACAAAAGTTGGTCATCATTTGGCAATTTTCTAAGTTGGCCCTCATTGGGACTATTTTGCTGCCTCAGTGGTCCATGCTTAGTATGCCATATGGTAGTGGCTATAAGTTTACAATCGTTTCACAATATTTGGTGTTTACTTCATGTCTTAAACAAGTAGTCCGATCTCGAAGTTTAGAGTACTTCTATTAATTTTAAGATTATATTAATGAAAAGACATAAGTTTGACTAAGAATTTATACTTCAGAAATCTTAGGTTAAAATGTGAATTATAAAATAGCATTTGCAACAGGACAAGACTTAACTAAAAATGTTTTTAAAAATTTCACCATTTTAATGGGGTATCAAATTTTATGAGTATTTTCTTCACTATTTTTAAAATTTTATCTTATTATTTAAATTAAGTGAAGAATTCAGTCTCTCTCCCCCCACCCCCCACACACACACACATGTTAGGAATAAAGCACGTGAGCCCTAACAAGACTTGATAACTCTAGGTTATCAAAACCCACTTACAACAAACGAAAAAGTTGATGTATGAAACTAGCAAAAACGATAAAGACAAGAGAATTTAACGAGGTTATATGTAATCACGAATGATTATCTTAATCCTAGGCTACCAAAGACAGTTCTTTTATTAATAATTTTTGCGGATACATGTATGAGTTACAATAAGATGCTTAAATAGGCAAAACTCAACAAGGAAATAGCTTTGGGAACAAGAAAACGCGTTTTTCCTCGTCAGACTCCCGGATAGGCTTAAGCCGCGCCGCAGATGTAGGAGCCGCGCCATGGCTTAAGGCATGATTTCGAATCCGACAGCATTGCACTTTCGAACCTCAATCCAAGTGTTAAGTCGTGCCGTAGCTAAAGGTGCCGCGCCGTGGCTTAAAGCTGCACCGAATTTTTTTCTCGTTTTTCTAATCCTTGTTTAACTCTTCACACTCCAACAACACACACTTAAAATCATGCAATGTCCTCACTTGCATGTACTTATACTATAATGATAAATTAAAGGGAAAGAAAAAAATGTAAAAGCAAAAGGAAGCGAGAACATCACCGGGTTTTATAAGCGAACAGGTGAAAGGACGAGCGTGAAGATCAACATGCGCTAGTCAGCTTCAAACACTACTCCTAGAAGGCGAAAATACATACGAAACATAAAACATGCTTATTTATTAATGAGTCATAAGCTTGACTCAACCCATGTAAATTTTTCCTTAGTGAGGTTTAACTTTCCCCACATTTATCGGACGACATATAAAGTCGGTGGAAAACATTCTACGAATTAGTAACGTTAACCAGTCATTAGCACCTCGGTTTGTAAAGATAAAATCTAGAAATTTAATTTTTTGTTTGTTCAAAATTTTTAATTTACCCAAGTGTCAATAAATGATTTTCCATTGTGTATGGCTTGCAGAAATAGGCTTGTTTTCGTTGTGGGTTCTTGCCAAAACGAGTCTTTAAACACCATTTCATACATTTCTGAAGGATACCCAAATTCTACTGGAGTTGTACATATTTCAAGTTCTTTTTCATTAAATATTTTAAATAGTTCATCCTTAGATTCATCATTGGTGTTGTCCTTCATAAACTCGTAAAACTCGGTATCTAGGTCATCATCCTTAATAATTATGGTGTGAAATCCCTCATATCTACATCCATTAATGCCCGGAATTCGTCCTCAAGAGATGAATCAATGTCATCTAACCTTAAAATTGGAGCTGTTTCCACTAACCTAGTGTTTTCTAGCAAGCTTTCCACCTCGACTTTGGAATATAAATCCTCATCTTCATCATCCAAAGAATCCCATTTTATCGGATGAAACTCATCATAGTCCTCTGTATCTGAAATGTCCCAATCTATACTCGTTGGTTCCTCTTTTATAATTTCATCCTTAAATGGTGAGGCTATTAACATAATGGTGGAGTGGTACGTTGTGGAGTTATGAGTTGTGGAATTGGTATAGATTTTGTCACACTTTAGGGAGCGAGAACTTCTCGGGGTGATGAGCAGTAAACGAAGAACAGTGAAGTGCGAGCGCTCCAATTTGTATATGTGAGCCGATCATTCTCAAGTCACCATGTTTATTCGAACAGAAAGTAACTATAATATACAAGTTGATTATATATTAACGAGTCTTAGCTTGACTCAACCCCACATTTTTTCTAACGGTGTTTGACTTCCCCCCACACTTATCGGACGACATGTGAAGTCAGTGGAAAATTTTCCACGGATCAGTAACGTTAGCCATTTATTGACATCTTGGGTTGTTAATAAAAAGTATGAAATTTATTTTTTATGATTTTTGAAAAATTTAACAATTACGCGAGTGCCAATAAATGACTCTCCTTTGTATGTGACATACAACAACAGGTTGATCTTTTTTTTTTTTTTGGTTCTTGTAAAAATGGGTCGTCATACTCTGTATTCCAACGACTAACTTTTATAGGATAGATAAATTTCATGAGCGGCGAGGTTTCCTTAGGTAGTTTTTTAATACTAGGGTATTCCTCTTTGATTACATTCACTTTCAACTCCTCGGGCTCGGGAACAAAAACATCATTCATGTCAATCTTTAATAGCTAGGTTGGCCCGACCTCAATATCAAACTCTTCAACTCCCCAACTTCTTTTGGCAATCTTTGACGTATCGGAGAGTGTGAAGAAGTCGGTGACAGAAACCGGTAAAAATGTATGTACAATGTCATGAAGAGCTTTTGGGTTTCGGTGAAAAGGGAAACGAAAAAGGAAAAGGAAAATAAAAAGTCCCGATGGACATTTCAGACGAAAGCGAGGAAGAGGCTAAGGACGAGGATATGGGCAATGAATGAAAAGTGCCGATGGATGAAAACATATGTTTGTAACACTAAAACATAATATTTGTAGGATGTTATTGTAATTACTTCCGTGAACGGCTATTTATTTTGATTTTATTGTATATGTAGATTTTGTTGATGTTACTTTTGTTATATCTGCTGAAAATTTGGTTACAAACAAGTTGCTGAGAAATGCCCAAATTTTTGGGCGGAAGCTACAAAAATAGCAAACATCTATCGTAAATGCATACACTATTAGTGACGACAATCACCGCAAAGGAGGTACAGAAAACAATTACGTGAAACTACATTCTATGGTTGAATTATCGAAATCGAATATGCCCTTTTTTATTAAGTCTGGTAATCTAAGAATTAGGGAACAGACACCCTAATTGACACGAATCCTAAAGATAGATCTATTGGACCTAACAAACCCCATCCAAAGTATCGAATGCTTTAGTATTTCGAAATTTATATCATATCCGAAGGGTATCCCGGAATGATGGGGATATTCTTATATATGCATCTTGTTAATGTCGGTTACCAGGTGTTCACCATATGAATGATTTTTATCTCTATGTATGGGATGTATATTGAAATATGAAATCTTGTGGTCTATTGTTACGATTTGATATATAGGTTAAACCTATAACTCACCAACATTTTTTGTTGACGTTTTAAGCATGTTTATTCTCAGGTGATTATTAAGAGCTTCTGCTGTCGCATACTTAAATAAGGACAAGATTTGGAGTCCATGCTTGTATGATATTGTGTAAAAACTGCATTCAAGAAACTTATTTCGTTGTAACATATTTGTATTGTAAACCATTATGTAATAGTCGTGTGTAAACAGGATATTTTAGATTATCATTATTTGATAATCTACGTAAAGCTTTTTAAACCTTTATTGATGAAATAAAGGTTATGGTTTGTTTTAAAATGAATGCAGTCTTTGAAAAACGTCTCATATAGAGGTCAAAACCTCGCAACGAAATCAATTAATATGGAACGTTTTTAATCAATAAGAACGGGACATTTCATTGAGTATCCCAGCCGACGGCTTAGATGACTCAGCCGGCGGCTTCATCTTAAATTACCAATGTTGTAATTTTCGTCCAAGTATCCACTATGAACGTTTGATTCATAGTTGGAGACGAACAGAAACAATTAACAGAAAATAATGACATAACAAAAGTGTAAGCAAGAATTAAAAAGGGATAATACCTTGAATAAAGGAAAGAAACTTTAATAATCTTGATTACAAGGAGGTAAAGACTAAAAACTAACCCTAAATCCTAATATATTAGTAACTTGAAAGTATATAATGAAAAAGTACATTGAAAAACTGAACCAGAGGCCTCTATTTGTAGTTTTCGAAAACCGATACCTTAGCCGGCGGCTCCAGGGGCTTAGCCGGCGGCTTTGATGACTTGGGCTTGAAGTACACGAAACAGATCTTCCTGAGCAAAAATTTTCCAGAAAAAGGTCCGAGTCGGCGGCTAAAAAAAAAAGTCGGCGGCTATGGTGCTTGGGGAGCAAGGAAAACTTGGACGGCAAACTTTTAACTTTTTGACCCTGAGCCACCGGATTTAATGGCTTACCCGGCGGCTGATACTTTCCTAAAGCTGGCGGCTAACTCCATCAAAGTGTAGATCTTTCTCTCGCGATCGTTTTGACAGTTGGCTCGCCTTAAACAGAGCCTAGATGCTTAAGATATGGCCAAAACTGTGACAGCGCGCAGATTTTCCAACTTTCTTTATAATTTCTTCAATATTTAGCTCATTTTGCACCAACTTCTTGCATATGATCCTATAATCAACATTAACATAATAAAGAATCAAAAGTTCATAATATTGAGTAAAAACATATAAATTTATGCTACATAACATCCAAATAAATGATGTAAAATATGTATAATATGGGCATTATCAAATTTCCCACACTTAAACTTTCTTTGTCCTTAAGCAAATAAAGATTTAAATATTTTAAATATATACTCCCTTAGGCATTTTTATCAAACATAATATTTAATGAGATGTTTTGACAATACTTTGATTAATCTTGTGTTTTCGACCGAAAATTATCTTCAAAATCTTTTAAAAGACTAACACTTATTTATGATTTTCACCTAGATAATGTATCTAGAAAAATATTAAATCGAGTAAACGTCCAAGTGAGTTTAACGGGTAGGATATGACATAAGATATAAATTTGTATAAAACAAAAGCAAGATGCGAAGTCAAAAAGATGTCTAATCATTAAAGTTTAGTTATTATTATAAAAACTAGTCTGAACTAAACCAAGGAGTACAAGTGATCCTAATGTTCGTTAAACCAGATTTATACAAAAGTTGGTCATCATTTGGCAATTTTCTAAGTTGGCCCTCATTGGGACTATTTTGCCGCCTCAGTGGTCCATGCTTAGTATGCCATATGGTAGTGGCTATAAGTTTACAATCGTTTCACAATATTTGGTGTTTACTTCATGTCTTAAACAAGTAGTCCGATCTCGAAGTTTAGAGTAGTTCTATTAATTTTAAGATTATATTAATGAAAAGACATAAGTTTGACTAAGAATTTATACTTCAAAAATCTTAGGTTAAAATGTGAATTATAAAATAGCATTTGCAACAGGACAAGACTTAACTAAAAATGTTTTTAAAAATTTCACCATTTTAATGGGGTATCAAATTTTATGAGTATTTTCTTCACTATTTTTAAAAATTTATCTTATTATTTAAATTAAGTGAAGAATTCAGTCTCTCTCCCCCCCCCACACACACACACACATGTTAGGAATAAAGCACGTGAGCCCTAACAAGACTTGATAACTCTAGGTTATCAAAACCCACTTACAACAAACGAAAAAGTTGATGTATGAAACTAGCAAAAACGATAAAGACAAGAGAATTTAACGAGGTTATATGTAATCACGAATGATTATCTTAATCCTCAGCTACCAAAGACAGTTCTTTTATTAATAATTTTTGCGGATACATGTATGAGTTACAATAAGATGCTTAAATAGGCAAAACTCAACAAGGAAATAGCTTTGGGAACAAGAAAACGCGTTTTTCCTCGTCAGACTCCCGGATAGGCTTAAGCCGCGCCGCAGATGTAGGAGTCGCGCCATGGCTTAAGGCATGATTT
Source organism: Rutidosis leptorrhynchoides (assembly GCF_046630445.1). NCBI lineage: Eukaryota > Viridiplantae > Streptophyta > Magnoliopsida > Asterales > Asteraceae > Rutidosis > Rutidosis leptorrhynchoides. The sequence goes on along the minus strand of NC_092337.1, from coordinate 141,918,658 downwards.
CGAATCCGACAGCATTGCACTTTCGAACCTCAATCCAAGTGTTAAGTCGTGCCGTGGCTAAAGGTGCCGCGTCGTGGCTTAAAGCTGCACCGAATTTTTTTCTCGTTTTTCTAATCCTTGTTTAACTCTTCACACTCCAACAACACACACTTAAAATCATGCAATGTCCTCACTTGCATGTACTTATACTATAATGATAAATTAAAGGGAAAGAAAAAAATGTAAAAGCAAAAGGAAGCGAGAACATCACCGGGTTTTATAAGCGAACAGGTGAAAGGACGAGCGTGAAGATCAACATGCGCTAGTCAGCTTCAAACACTACTCCTAGAAGGCGAAAATACATACGAAACATAAAACATGCTTATTTATTAATGAGTCATAAGCTTGACTCAACCCATGTAAATTTTTCCTTAGTGAGGTTTAACTTTCCCCACATTTATCGGACGACATATAAAGTCGGTGGAAAACATTCTACGAATTAGTAACGTTAACCAGTCATTAGCACCTCGGTTTGTAAAGATAAAATCTAGAAATTTAATTTTTTGTTTGTTCAAAATTTTTAATTTACCCAAGTGTCAATAAATGATTTTCCATTGTGTATGGCTTGCAGAAATAGGCTTGTTTTCGTTGTGGGTTCTTGCCAAAACGAGTCTTTAAACACCATTTCATACATTTCTGAAGGATACCCAAATTCTACTGGAGTTGTACATATTTCAAGTTCTTTTTCATTAAATATTTTAAATAGTTCATCCTTAGATTCATCATTGGTGTTGTCCTTCATAAACTCGTAAAACTCGGTATCTAGGTCATCATCCTTAATAATTATGGTGTGAAATCCCTCATATCTACATCCATTAATGCCCGGAATTCGTCCTCAAGAGATGAATCAATGTCATCTAACCTTAAAATTGGAGCTGTTTCCACTAACCTAGTGTTTTCTAGCAACCTTTCCACCTCGACTTTGGAATATAAATCCTCATCTTCATCATCCAAAGAATCCCATTTTATCGGATGAAACTCATCATCGTCCTCTGTATCTGAAATGTCCCAATCTATACTCGTTGGTTCCTCTTTTATAATTTCATCCTTAAATGGTGAGGCTATTAACATAGGTGGTGGAGTGGTAAATTGTGGAGTTATGGGTTGTGGAATTGGTATAGATTTTGTCACACTTTAGGGAGCGAGAACTTCTCGGGGTGATGAGCAGTAAACGAAGAACAGTGAAGTGCGAGCGCTCCAATTTGTATATGTGAGCCGATCATTCTCAAGTCACCATGTTTATTCGAACAGAAAGTAACTATAATATACAAGTTGATTATATATTAACGAGTCTTAGCTTGACTCAACCCCACATTTTTTCTAACGGTGTTTGACTTCCCCCCACACTTATCGGACGACATGTGAAGTCAGTGGAAAATTTTCCACGGATCAGTAACGTTAGCCATTTATTGACATCTTGGGTTGTTAATAAAAAGTATGAAATTTATTTTTTATGATTTTTGAAAAATTTAACAATTACGCGAGTGCCAATAAATGACTCTCCTTTGTATGTGACATACAACAACAGGTTGATCTTTTTTTTTTTTTTGGTTCTTGCAAAAATGGGTCGTCATACTCTGTATTCCAACGACTAACTTTTATAGGATAGATAAATTTCATGAGCGGCGAGGTTTCCTTAGGTAGTTTTTTAATACTAGGGTATTCCTCTTTGATTACATTCACTTTCAACTCCTCGGGCTCGGGAACAAAAACATCATTCATGTCAATCTTTAATAGCTAGGTTGGCCCGACCTCAATATCAAACTCTTCAACTCCCCAACTTCTTTTGGCAATCTTTGACGTATCGGAGAGTGTGAAGAAGTCGGTGACAGAAACCGGTAAAAATGTATGTACAATGTCATGAAGAGCTTTTGGGTTTCGGTGAAAAGGGAAACGAAAAAGGAAAAGGAAAAGAAAAAGTCCCGATGGACATTTCAGACGAAAGCGAGGAAGAGGCTAAGGACGAGGATATGGGCAATGAATGAAAAGTGCCGATGAATGAAAACATATGTTTGTAACACTAAAACATAATATTTGTAGGATGTTATTGTAATTACTTCCTTGAACGGCTATTTATTTTGATTTTATTGTATATGTAGATTTTGTTGATGTTACTTTTGTTATATCTGCTGAAAATTTGGTTACAAACAGGTTGCTGAGAAACGCCCAAATTTTCGGGCGGAAGCTACAAAAATAGCAAACATCTATCGTAAATGCATACACTATTAGTGACAACAATCACCGCAAAGGAGGTACAGAAAACAAATTTTGGGTGCCATCCTTTTCGACGAAATGTGTCGCAAATGCTCGATGTGATTGTCACCTATCTTTTGCGACGAGGTAGGTCCCACAAAACAATCGCCGCAAAAGGTTCGTGGTCAAAATAATTCCGTTTTCTTTTTTTTAAGAAAAATGAGTGGGTCCTACAATCTTTTGGTGGAAATAGCCGTTGTAAAAGACTTTAGACGGCGAATCCGTGGAGTCTGAGGCAAGATATCGCCGAAAAAGGTTATTGTGGAGACTTTTGTGCATTTTTGCTATTCCCTGTAGTGTAATAAGATATCTTTACTAGGCACATAACGGTATTGTTCAAGCAACAAGTTCATTAAAGAACATGTCATGAGCGTTGAAACTTAACCATTTTGAATACTTCGAATTTATATCATATTTCTCATCTTAGATTCACTTTATTCAATCACATTTTCAGTTGCTTCATTTCATCTTAGGGCAACGAACGAAGACTCTAGTTTTATCTTTTACTCGCGGTTAATTTACTAATAATACTTTTATGTGTACGTAGAATATTAGTGGGAGAGCGTACTTTAGCAAATTAAATACAAAAGTGGATTCTGCTTACTTTTGTTTGGTAATAAAACTATAAAGTTTCAACTCGTTACTAAAATAAAACTGAATTGCCAGTACTGCATCATGGTGGTTTGTGATTTTATGGTAAAATGAAGATTCTAATGGTTGGCAAACTTTTTAAGACAAGAATGGTCCCATAAAAGAAAAAATCAAAAGGAAACAGTCACAGGTTTAATGAACCAATTACCCTTATCACTTGATAGACTTGTTCTTGTACCTATGTCATTCATTGAATTTTATGTGATTATGTTAGTAAATGACCATGTTTTAAAACCACAGTTTTTATTTTTTATTATTTAACATAATCACATTGAAAAACATTAGTACAGTACTAATTGGCGAAATATATGTCAATTATGGAAGGTTGAAGGTTGATATATATTTATATATAATAGAGAGATTTAATTTATATAATATATAATATATAATATACGTGAAAAAGATGCGTATATGGATGAAGCAACATGTATGATGTATGTGATATTATCCAAATGAGATCATATGTAATATTGTATGAGGTCAATAAAGGTGTTGGTGTTAGTGGAGCACAAGCTTAATAATTTAAACCCTGAACAAACTTGACCAGGCCAAGTTTTTTGCTCAGTCAATAAAAATGAATAGATATATACGGAGTATGTTTTATCGAAGTAAATATAAAAAATATGCACGGATTTTCTGTTAGAATGGATATTATATATTATATTTGATTGGTGACATAACTATAAAGGACATTTAATCATTTATTCATCTTCTTCCTATGTGTTTATGTACAAATTAAGTTTTAATTTAAGTAGAGAAATAAACGTTGATGAAACATAAATTATTTCAAGCGTCAGAAAAAGTATATAAGAATAAATGATGTATTTTTTTTTTTTTTTTTGAAAAGCAAGAATAAATGATGTATGGAGTATAAAATGAATTATAACTACAACGCATCGATCAACTTTATAAAATATGATGTACAAGTAGTTAATATTAGGAGTAAAATTTAAAATTAAATTCGATTGAAGCTGGAAAAGTGTAGGCCAAAAGTGTAGGCCGCGGGTCACATGAAAATGGAATGATGCGTGATTGAAGCAAAGGAGTTCGATTGAGTATGTGATGACAATAGCCTCCCGACGTTCTTCAACAGTTTTTTTCCATTTTTTTCCTGTTCTTTATTTATATATTTATATTATCTTTATTTATTATCAATTCGACTATGACATTCACCATTTTTATTTAAACAAAATCCCTTTTTTACATCTTTCACATGAAAATTTATTTTTATTTAATGTATATTTCATTCTTTGCATACGCGAAATATTAATTTATAGCTAAGATATATCACGATTAAAAAAATTAATAAATACATCAAAATTCATAATTATGTATAACTATATGTTTAATAATGAATTTAGCAATTTAAATAGTAGATTTATCACCATATATATTTTCTTTATCTTTAAATATTATAAACCGTATGGCTTATATGCCACGTGTCAGTCTGACAATTCATCCACAAATTCAGTGCCACTTGGAATTTTTTCTAATTAATCTATATTATTATTGTTAATTAACAAAAATTACACGTGTCCCAATCAAACAACCCATTAACCTATAATTTACAAATAAAAAAGAAAAAAAAAATAAAAGCAGAATACACGTAAGACCATGGATAACGTAACAGTTGTGGCCCCCTATGCAGCCTACATGGCGTGAGAAACGCCCCACAGACGCCCGGAATGGAGCGTTTGTGGGCGCTCGTCTTGTGGCGTTTGTCGGCAGATCAGGGAGAGGAGAGAGGGCGTAACAATGAAGTGGCGAGCTGTGATTGGTTCTAGATATTTTATCTCTCCAACTTTAATTTATCTACACCTCATAAACCAATCAAATTTTACAACATCACTTACAAACGCCCTTACAAAAGCCCCCCATTACAACTCTCACATTTTCCTGTCATGGTCCAGTCATTGACCTGCCCCAAATAATGCACCTTATCCGCTCCACGTCACAATCACCATTATCCGTGGTCTAATATACACAAACCGTCGCTCACTTCTCTTTCTTCAAAACTTTAACCACCCAAAATCAGTACCGGCGATTATGGCCTCCGGCGCCGTTAATAAACATTGCCTCCACCGCAGAATTAATCGCTGCAATTTTACCCACCTAATGGTATAAATTTTGTATAATATCTCCGGTAACTCGCCGGAACCGTCGCCGGTTTTTGTTATAATTTTGACGACACCTCTCATCGAAAAGTACTAGGTATCGATTTCAATAGATAATTTACAATTATAATTTAACTCATCAAGGGTGATTTGGAGTATTGTAATCGGTTAATTTCAACCATATCATAGATTAAGTTTGAAATCGATTTATTTTCTATTATATTTCATTTGATGATTTATCGATTTCATCGACAAATTACCAGATCGATAACAGCGTCATTTGGTAGCATAATTAAATTTATAGGTTAAATGAAGTCGATTTCATATGATAATTTAGTTTTAGCACCATAAAGTTGATTTAGATAATTGGTTAATTACTACTTGTATGTTGTGGGTTTTTTTTAGTTGCTGATTGAATAATTACTTGATTTTTTGGGTTGCTGTTTGAATAATTACTTGATTGCATTTTATTTTGATTTGTGTATTTTGAATTACGTTTAGGTATAAGGTATATATAATTGATAATTGATTAATTTGAATCGCTTTTACTCTAATATCTTCAATTGCATTTTGTATTTATTACTATCTGTTTTGTATGTTTTGTGTTTAATATGTTTATATGTTTATCATTCTGTATCAATTTTGTGTATTAATTTTATGGTACTTTAGACTTTAGATTTACGTGGTTTCGGTAAAGAAAAAGTGTCCTTAATTTAACAATATTAATTTATATATGGACTTGATCACTAACTGTATCTCCATGTATCTCTACAGAAAGATGTAAGCACTTCAAGCTACAGCACGTATCTAGATGCATACGTAATGTTTTATATCATGTTACGTGATATAAGCCATAGTTTCACAACTGCTTGATTTTTAAACAGTTATTCAAATTCAAAAATACCATTTAAGTGGAAAACATGAAACAAGAATCTTTCTCAAATGGCAACTAACATCTTATGTGTAATGATGACAAAGAGTGAAATGGGATAGTGTAACATGAAAATTTATAATCTTTCATGCTTGGTGATGCTAGTATATTTTTACCAATGGATTTTTGTCTTTCGGAACACATGACATATTGAGCAATACAGTTTTGGGTGGCAACAGTGTACTTATGAACTCTTTTGAGCGCTCATTCAAACAAGGAAATAAAAGGCGGACCATATCGGTAGTTTTACGTACTTTATCTAATTCATTCATTTTACCTTTTTTGTTGGCAAACATATGTTGTGACCTATTTAGCATTTGTTGTGTCGTATATGTATATATTTTAATACATCAAAAGCTATGAACATTATAAGGCCATTGATGCACTTTTGTTTTGAGATCAATATAAACTCGTGTATCATATTTACATAGTCCAGTATCTATTACAAAAATATATGGCTGATATGACCGAAACGGACGGTTTTATTTATGCGGTGTCGTTAGGCCACAAGGCGTCAGAATCAGCTATCGAGAGGTGAGAGCAATAGTTTTAAATTTATATTTAGCGGGGCCTAAATCGTACTACTCCTTATTACGGTGAGTAAAGGAAGTATGACCTAGGGTCGATTTTTTAAGATATCAGAAGAATCGAACCTATAACTAAAGCTTAAGATAATCCTAAAGTGAAAGAGTAGTGGTTTGTTACCTAATTTTGGGTTTTTCTAGTTTATAAGATAAAATAAAGTAAATGCGATAAAATTTATATTTCAGATAAGGTTAAAGCAAGTGCATACTATGATTTCATCAGTTATTTTGCTGAGATTATGTAATGCTGGTTCATGAATAAATAGTGACCCTGTATTCAATACACTGGTCCTAACGCCCCTGTCATAAGACATGTCACTAGGTAATGCGTTAGGCTTGAAGATTCTGAATTGACAGCAACGTCCATTACCCCCACGCCCGTGCAGTCTGACTACAGGCATACACGTTCAGACGACTCATCCAATTGAGCGACTCGGTTGGGTGACGTATTAACATTCCACAAATGTCTAAACTTTCTTAAGTATAATAGAATACAGAGTGTGCCATATCCGAGCGACGTGATATGTTTCAATGTTTTCGTTAATGATTGGGTTAAAAAAGATAGTTAGGCCCTTTTAAAAAGAGTTCAACCATAAAAAACACCATGGCCTAGTCGGGTTGACTTCCATGAACACGTTCGGTTATCCTAACGGTCCAATCATTTATGTGTTTAAATAAACAGTTCCTTAATTAACTAAGAATCCCTCAACCGAGGTGCAATGCTTGAGACCGCGTTATGGTACAGTGTACTAATCAGCACTGACCGGGTTCCATGACCTTACTTAGTAGAGGTACAGTTTATAACAACCGTTGTGCTTCAGCGTGCACATACGAAGTTTTTATGCTTGGTGACTACGCTAGCATGGTCTAGGACCAAGAATGTACTATGGGCCTAGTTAGATGTTTCACTATGAAAGAGTTCTCAGTCGGAATTCAAGGCTCGGTGGACTTACTACAACCGGTGTGCCTCAGTCAAACTTACGTTGTATCCGATAGACATTTCTTACCAAGGGGTGACACAGATAGTGTACTCTGAATCGAGGTTCGCGACTTTCCAATAACAGAGCCGATAACTACGTTCTATTAGTTGGAAAAATGATTGAGTTTAAAGCATAATCAGAAAGCATTACGACAACATACACAAACATAATATTATTTCGGAATTATAACTGACTACATCATAGCATACATTAAAGATAACTACTCGCTAATCATGGCAACAGTATCATAAAGCATAATAATGAAAGAAATTATATAAAGACAATGGATTGAAGTACCAGTAGATTAAACGAGTTCCGAATACAAAAGTGACAACTTCAAACTATAGACCGCTCCTAATACAATCTTCGACGTTCTTCTCCGGGCACTAGGTTTCCCGCACGGAGTCGAAGACCTTGAAAGTATGACTAGTAATGTAGAAAGAGAGAGAGAGAGAAGTGAATTGAAATGTGTGTAAAAATGGATGACAAATGCCCTTTAAATAAGCTTGAATTTTACCTGCATACGGCTGACAGGCCGTATGGCAAGCCGTATGGTCTACCCGTATGGGCTGGTAAACACTTTGACCTGGGCGTATGATGGCAGGTCGTTTTCTATAGTGGCAGGCCGCATGGCAAGCCGGATGGCCTGCCCTGGCTTGCTATTTTTTTTGGATCGTAACTTGATTTCCTTGATCATGACTTGGTTTCTTGTCTTTCACCATTTTCACTCTAGAATCTTCGATTTAGCTCCAATTCTCTTGATTCTTTTTGCACCGGCTTTGTAATCACTTGATCTCAATTTATTCTGACAAAGCGAGTATTTTGGCGATAAAGCTTGGTACTTTATTATTTTTGCGCCTCGATACCGGGGTGAAAACGTGACTTTTTAGCCGATATCAATGGCCACGTTGGTATGCTTGAGGTTTTGTTCAATTCTGAAATTTGAATGTTTCATGTTCTTGGTGTCAATATGGGCAGGCTAGGTAATGGGTTTTTAAAATTATACTTTTAATACCAGTTCATAATATGTCGGTGATGATTAGATAGACTACTATAATTTGACAGTATATAAGCTAACTTTCCTTTTAAATTTAGCTGAAACAAAATGGGTATTGTTGTTGTTTCCTTTAAAATTTAGGTGTTGAGATATTATAGATAACACATGATGCTAAATTGATAGTCGACCCGTTCATTGTCAAATGGGTCGAATCTGTTGGTTTATTTTTGATTGAAAAATGGTATGGTTACTTGTCCCACATTGATGGATGGAAGAAATGAGGGATGTAGCCTTTGGCTATAAAGATGTTCGTCCCACATTGGTAGATGGAAGAAAGTGTGGGTGACTCCCTTGGTTATATACACAAGTCATGGGCATACTTTCAACTTGCACCAATCAATACATTTTATGTGTTTGATTATTTCTTTCTTTCTTACCCTTGTTTGAGAGTTGTATTAGTTAAATACTTTAGAGAGTGTAGTTGTCTTAAGAGAGTCGTCTATGTCATTGTAATAATTTGTCATATAGTGTATTTTTCTCTTTGGGGGCCCGTGGTTTTTCTCATTTTTGGAGTTTCCAAGTTAAATTTTTGTGTTGTAGATTGTTCTTGTTTTTTTATAGTTATTGTTGGGCTGGGTGGTGGGCCCAACAACTGGTATCAGAGCATCAGGTTTGGCGGAGGGTCTCGATTATAGTAGTCGGAGTATGCTCTGTGGTCGCGGCTTTGACTGAGCTTCCACATCAGAAACTACTTCTATTGATCGTATAGTGTATCTAGTTAGACAATATTTTTTATGATTCGGAGTAAGTGGAGTCAAGAATTTGTAGTGGACTTGGTTGCTAGATTTTCCTATTTAACACATCCTGCCTCTCCACTACAACTGTCGGCCAGTTAAAACGTGGGCAAAATCAGAGAAAGTGTTGATTCAGTCTGGTTTACACAAGGCACTGAAAGGTACACCCACCTATGTTTCCAGCGGTGATTCTAGCTGTAAATTCGATGAAGAAGAATTGGATGATATGGATTTGAGGGTGACAAGTGTGATTCGTTTGTGTCTTGCAAAGAATGTGCTTGCAAATGTGCTCGGGTTATCAACGACTAAGGAACTTTGGGATAAGTTGGAGCAGTTGTACTAGGGTAAGGGCATCTCAAATCGGTTGTGTCTAGAAGAACAGTTCCATACTTTGTGTATGGATGGGGGTTCAAAGATTTCATATCATCTGAATATTCTTAATGGTATTGTTTCAGAACTGGAGGCTATTGAAGTTAAAGTGGAAGATGAAGATAAAGCTTTGAGGTTGATATTATCTTTGTCATCATCCTATGAGAACATGTAACCTATTTTGATGTATGGGAAAGAAACTCTGAAGTTTGAAGAAGTTACTAGCAAGCTCCTATCCGAGGAGAAAAGAATGGAAGGTAACGGGGTCTCATCATCAGAAAGTATGGTACTGTTGTGTTCAGATAGGTGGAAGAGAAACTCCGGGAACAATCTGGTATACTGGAAGTGCGGGAAGACTGGACATGTAAGGGTTAATTGTCCAGGTGGAGCTAATTCGGCAAACGGCTCCAAAGGCGCTAATGATGTCTCCGTTATTACGGAGAATGACAAATTCCTCTAAACTCATGTCATCCTCATGGTGTGTCCGTGCCACCATGGAAAGGGATGTTCGCTAGCGGTTCCACAATTGCACATGGGCACTGGTTTTGGCATTGGTGCAAGTTGTGTGGTGGAAACTGATGTTGAAGCTGATGGAACTTCCGGGAAAGCCAAACGGGGAAGTTGCAAAGTAAATGTTCAGCTGGTTATTCAACATGTGCCGAGATGAAATTCTTAGAATGATATCTTCTAAGTGGTTATACTCTTACGGTGGAGTATGATAATTCTGGTTAAGAATTGTGATTGTATGTGAAGACAATGATTGTCGGGTTCAGACAACGTTCGACATGGACGCAAATTTTATTTTTTGGGTTGGAGATAATGTTAGCGGCATGAAGATGTGGATCTCGAAGTTGTCATTGAGGAAGCGTCTACGTCGGTTATCTTTGCAATGTGGAACTATGATGATCTTTTTCAATCAGAAGGTGGATATTTGTTGGTTTATTTTTTATTGAAAAATGGTATGGTTACTTGTCCTACATTGATGGATAGAAGAAATGAGGGTTGTAGTCTTTGACTATAAAGATGTTTGTCCCACATTGGTAGATGGAAGAAAGTGTGGGTGACTCCCTTGTTTGAGAGTTGTATTAGTCAAATACTTTGGAGAGTTTAGTTGGCTTAAGAGAGTCGTCTATGTCATTGTAACAATTTGTGATATAGTGTATTTCTCTCTTTAGGGGCCCGTGGTTTTTTTTCCTGTTTTGGAGTTTCCACGTTAAATTCTTGTGTTGTAGATTGCTCTTATTTATTTACTGTTATTGTTGGACTGGGTGGTGGGAATTAGTGAGGCAGTAATTTCCCAAGAGAATCTTCCACCTCTACATAACTATGCATAGTAGTTTTAGTTTTGATATGATTATTATGTTTTGTGTTGTTAGTGCAATTTTATGTTTCAATTCTATTGAAGATGTTTGTGAATAAAATAGGCCAGGGAGATGTTTGTTAAGATATTTGTGAGTGATGCAAAAGAAGGAAGTATTCAAGGGAAGCTTATGTTTGTTTGTGCTAATTGGAAGCAATAGTCTTACCTAACTTCTAAAAATTAATGAAGCCCAAAAGAATATTTCCCTTGGACTGTCTAATTCAGTCAACAGGAATAATTTGTTCTCTATAACGAATATAAAGGTAGAAAGTCGGGTAATATATGCATTTCCTCTCAGGGATGATATCAGAACTTATGTTGTTTTGTAAGAATCGTGCTTATGAGATTTGTTATTTATATGAGATTTACATCAATGCAGGTTCTGTTTAATGCTATGAAAGTCTCCTCATTCTTATCAGGACGCGGAAAAAGAGAGCCACATATTTAGCCCCCCGGATCTTTCGTTATCTGTAAGATAAAATGTACTTGTATTAGCTCAAATAACTAATCATGTTATCTCTGAATTTTCATTATATAAATGTCATATGTGAGGTCTTAAAACGGGTAGTGAAGGATGATTAATTGAAAAAGAATCACATGGTATTAATATGATGAAGCTTAATGAATTGAAAAAGAATAACATGGTAGCTTTATTAGCGATAATAACATGATACTTGGAGGACAAGATATGTGATATACTTGGAGGACAAGATTAGCTTAAATAAGTCTAGATCTACTTTACATATTTGTATTTACGTCCATGTATAACTCTTGTAATCTGCATTATATATATGATCAATAAATCACACCCTAGTCCGTTGTGTGGTGGAGAAGGTTTCAAAAGCAGGTCCAAGGCCGCAAAGAAAGTAATGACTTTTATCAACATCGTCTACCAGATGTCCAATCGCAGCAAGTTGATCACAATTTAAATAGCTGATTCATCTATTCTTCTTCTATTCTTCTTGTAATTTTCTTCTTCTACTTTACGAACAACATATATTATCATGGTTTCGTCTACTTCCTCTTCATCATCCACCGATGGATCGTTATCACTTAACACGATTCTACACATGATTACAATTAAATTAACCTCTTCCAATTATTTGTTATGGAGGCACCAATTATTACCACTTTTATCTTATCAAAAGTTAATGCCCTATGTTGATGGAACTTTACCTGCTCCATCGCCAACTATTATTGTTGAGAACGTAAAATCTCCTAATCCTGATTATTTTACTTGGCTTGAATCGGATCAACGTGCTGTTATTATCATACAATCTTCACTTTCTAAAGAATGTATGTCTATTGTTTTAGGACTAAAAACTGCTCATGAAGTATGGAAAGCTCTTGAAGACTCTTACAGTAACAATTCGTTGGACAGGATGCACACTCTCAGGGATTCTCTTCGTGTTCTTCAAAAAGGAACAACTAGTGTATCTATTTTTTGTCAGAAGTTTAAAACCTTGTATTGAGACAAGGCATTCCACCTATGGTTATTCTATTTTCTTGGGTGTCAACCTTGTATCCTGGAGTGCGAAGAAACAACCTACTGTCTCTCGCTCTAGTTGTGAGTCTGAGTATCGGGCTCTCGCTAATACTGCTGCTGAAATAATTTGGATCACTCATTTGCTTCGTGAGCTACATGTTCTTCCACATGATCGTCCAATGATTCTTTGTGATAACAAGAGTGCTCTGTTTTTAAGTCAAAATCCAGTTTCTAACAAACGCTCAAAGCACATTGATATTGATTATCATTTCATCCGGTAACTTCTCTCTTCCGGTCGCTTGTACACAAAGTTTGTGCCTACTACACTTCAGCTAGCGGATATCTTTACTAAGAGTCTTCCACATCCATTATTTGAGATTTTTCGTGCCAAGCTTCATGTTGGTCCCCCACCTATTCGCTTGAGGAGGGGGGGGGTATTAGGGATAATAACAGGATATTTGGAGGACAAGATATGTGATATACTTGGAGGAAAAGATTAGCTTAAATACGTCTAGATCTACTTTACATATTTGTATTTATGTCCATGTATAACTCTTGTAATCTGCATTATATATATTATCAATGATAAACCCTAAAGGGTGTGATTTATTCAACCTTTACAAACTTTTTTATGTGTGCGTTTTGCAGGTTGCAAAAATGACCTAAATTCAATTGAATATCATGGCGATGACATGGAATTGGGACATTAGCACCCGCACTAACCCACCACCAACAAATCATTTAACAGGTACCCATATCAGTAATATCTGTTCTTTTGTATCTTGAAATTGCATCCTTTACTTTGATAGTTAGTTGATTCCTTTTAGAACTATGATTCGAAACATAATTTTTGTAAGAATAATTATTCCTTTAAATGTGACAATCACTGTTAGTCAAAAAACGCAATTGGAAAATTTAGAATGATAAATTTATCATTGATGAGTTCTCATGTAATAATATAAATCAAACAGCCTTTTAGTCACTAGTGAGTTTTTAAACTAAAATTTTATAAAACTTATTTTACTTTTATAATTGACATTCAAATTTGAATCACTTAGTTTTTTTATCTATTGGAATTGTACCTGAGTTTCTTCTTTTCTTTGACTGTATTAAGGAAGAGATGGAGAAGTGCTACTTGAGCCACAACCGTGTTCGGTATGTGCATTATATTATTTCAGTTTTCTAGATAATTACCAAAAGAAAAATGAAACGCCAAATGTATGCCGATTTGGCAAAAAAAATGTATGTTGAACCATTTGACAATTGTCTATAGCAAATTTATGCTCAGGATGAGGATAAATGATTGTTGGCAGCATTGTAAGGGTGGAAGAAGGTATAAGAAAGATGGTATCAAATATTTTGAAGAGGTAGAAGAGAATCAAGGTATATCATTCCCCGTCTTGAGACTTTAAAGATAAGTGCCCCGTCCAACAATAGGTAATCTTCTATATGTTTATGGTTATTTTTATCTTGCCCATTATAAATGTAATTAGCTTTCAACTCAAGAGCCCAATTATGTGAAATATGAAGGATGTTTGTATATTTCATAAGTTATAAAACTATGTTGGGTATTTTTTTATAACTATTTTGACCTTCTTGATATTGTAATTGTATTATACAGTTGATCAGTATCAATACTAACTTTATTGAAAACTAATTTATATAATTTTCGTGCGTTGCACGGGCTCATAAAGGTCGTTCCTCAGGTCAGTAGAATTTATGAAGTTCTATCAGTTCATGTTTACTAAATTTAAGATTGTTAGAGTTGATGAATAATCATTGATCTTTAGATTAGATAAAGGACTGCTGAATGTGATTAGTTTACTAAATTTGTTAATATAGGACTTCATTTCTGAATTATTGTATGGTCATGTGTTTTGTGTTTTACTAATGTCAGAATTATATTTATTTCATCCACAAAAATATTTATGATATTCTTTTTATCATACCGTTAATTGGTATAACATAAACGTTTTTAGTTTATTTAATTAAGAGTCGTCGTGCAACACACGAACTCTTAAAAGCTAGTTTATATATATAGACACCTCATTGGAGGTATGGTGATGGCTAATTAGATGAGTATTTATATTTGAATATGAATTTTAGGGAATATATTCAAGTTTCAGTTATTTATGTAACTTTTTCTTAGTTTAAGGACTAATTCTAAATATTTCTAATTATGTAGATAAGCCGCCAAGTAGTTATAGGTATCAGCTAGTTAGTTAATTTGTTAGTTACTCATTGTTACAATATTCATATGATACTCAGTAAAATTCCATTTTCAATGAATGAGATTTCGTTCAATTTGATTCTTTAACTACCTGTAACCGCTTCCATATGGTATCAAAGCTACACCAGATTGATTTCGTAATTTAAAGTTAAATTCAAGTTACCTTGTGTTCGTTTGATTCATCAATCGATTAATTGATTGATCAATCTTCTGCTTGAAATTAAATCGTTTGTAAATTCTTGATTTGTACGATGTATAGTTAATTCATTCTTATCATTTGATTAAGTCATTTCAATCTAGTTGACCTAATTTTCAAAATTTCGATCCCAAATCAAGTTCTCGCATAATCAAGTGCGATGAATTTAATTCACGATCCATTAAATATTTCTAGTTCAGATCATCCTGAATGATTTTGAGGAATAGTTCGTTTAATGGAATTAATTTCCTTAGTTGGAGTCGAACATTTAAAATGGCTTTAGTTGCAAAACTCAAATTATGGTTTATAGATGTCGATCAAGCATAGAATGGATGTACTGGGTTCGGCCTATGCTTGATAACAACTAAGGGAGATTTAAGGATCATTTGAGTTTAATTTTCTGGTCCAGTGTACCATGAATAACCCCTTGTGAGATGAGGATCTCGACAGGAGTTGTTAAACGTCAACCCACCATCGACGGGGTAACCGGTAATTGATGGCTCAGGATGGGTATTAGGGTTTATGTTAATGGAACGTTACATGTAACCATAAGTAAGTCAAGTGATATGCTGCAGGTCCGGTAGCATAGGTAACGGTTGCGCTATGAGAGTAGAGCCGATGCTCTATCTGTTACACTTCGATACTAAAAATAATATAGGTGTGAATCCTAATGAATTCCCTCTTCTGTCCTATTATTTGGGTCCCTTATTTATAGTTGTAGTATGCTTCGCCTATTGGTGCCACGTATCGTGCGTTGCTCTTTTTTGTCTATGCAGGCTTGCCTGTTTGGGAGAGGGACCAGGGAACAGTAGTTGGTACTTGATAGTGCTCCAAATGATCATATATTTAGTCGCAATATCCTTTCAATATATAAAGTTTTTAGTTGTAATTGTTCTATTTTTAAGTTGTAATCGTTTAAATAAATAAGTGCGAAGACTAAAGACGAAAACGAAGATTTGAAGACGAAAACGTCCAAAACGCTCAAACGTAAAAGTTAAACTCCAAGTGGTTCAATTTATTGATGATTAACGTCTAAATATTGACAAGAGTACAAGCCGCGAAACGCAAAGTACAAGATATTAAAGCATACGACAAGACGTAGGAGAAATCGGAACCGAGAGATAAACCGGGCGTAAATGTACGAGACAACGGAGCGAAAATTACAAGTCAACTATGCACAAGAATATAATATAATATATATATAATTAATATAAATTATATATATATATATATATATATATATATATATATATATATATATATATATATATATATATATATATATATTATATGTATATAATAATATGTCGACAAGCAAGAAAACAAAAAAAATATATGAGCTGGATCTGGGGGCCATGCGATCACATGGGAAATAGGCATAAAACCCATGCGAGTGCATGAGCTCATGCGAGTGCATGAGATTTGCACTAAAACCCCATGCGATCGCATGGGGTTCAGGATCAAAAATTTTGCCTATAAAAGCCAGGCATCTATCGAACGAAAAACACACACCATCCATACTCAATCTCTCTGTGTTTAATATATATATATATATATATATATATATATATATATATATATATATATATATATATATATATATATATATATATATATATATATATATATATAATATAGTTTAGATTTATATTAGTTAATTTGGGTAATGTAAAGGTTATTTTACGGGTTTTAAAGTCGAAGTTCTGTCCGTATAACGCTACGCGATAAATAACCATTGTAAGTTATGTTCTTCCTTTTTTAATTAATGTCTCGTAACTAAGTTATTATTATGCTTATTTGAGCCGAAGTAATCGTGATGTTGGACTAAATATTAAGACGGGGTTATTGAACTTTGGACCATAATTGGGGTTTGGACAAAAGACCGACACATGTGAAAATTGGACTATGGGCTATTAATGAGATTTATATTTGATTAACTAAATGATATCTTGTTAATTTAATATAGAGATTTATAATTTGACGTATTTATATATAACCACATACGCTTGATCGGGTACGGTAGGCGGGATATCTATAAATACTAATAATTGTTCATTTGACAGGACACGGGGATTGATTAATAGTCAATGGACTCATTAAAACAGGGGTGGATTACATTCAAGGGTAATTGGTGTAATTGTTAAGAAAATATTAAAACCTTGGATTACACGCAGTCGATAACCTGGTGTAATCATTAACAAAGTATTAAAACCTTATTACAGTTTAAATCCCCAATTAGTTGGAATATTTGACTTCGGGTATAAGGTTAATTTGGAGAAGACTTTCGCACTTTATAATTATGACCGATGGACTATTATGGACAAAACCAGATGGATATATCAAATAATCCAGGACAAAGGACAATTAACCTAGGGTAATAAATTAAAATCAAAACGTCAAACATCATGAGTACGGAAGTTTAAACAAGCATAGTATATTTTATTTTATATTTCCTCGTACTTTTATTTATTGTCATTTTAATTATTGTTATTTATTTTATCTTCATTTAAATATCGTTATTTACTTTACGCACTTTAATTATAGTCATTTATCTTTACGCTTAAAATATAAAATCGACAAACCAGTCATTAAACGGTAAAACCCCCTTTTTATAATAATAATAATTGTAATATATATATTTTGTACAAATATAGTTGTTTAAAATATAGTGTAAAATAAGCCGTCTCCCTGTGGAACGAACCGGACTTACTAAAAATTATACTACTCTACAATTAGGTACACTGCCTATGGTGTTGTAGCAGAGTTTAGGAATATCCCATTTGTAGATAAATATTATTTATTATTATTAAACCTAATTAGGGTTTTAATTAATTAATTAGTTTTTAATTTTAGTTTTAATATATAATTAGTAATATTAAGTTTAATTATTATTATTAATTATATAAATTAATATGTTTATAAAATAATAATATAAAAATTTTATTTATATAAAATTTTATCATTTTTATATTAATCGTATCTTTTTAATCGTTTAATTCGTAATTTGTATATTTTTTGTTCGTAATTTGTTTTAAACTTAGTTTTTGCCGTAGTTATTTTATATTCCTAGATTTTTAAGCTTTGCCGTAAAATCCCTTAAGTGCTTTTTCTTTTAGATTAAGATTTAGGCGCTTAAAAATTTTGCGACGCAGTTTATAGATTTTAGTACCTTCTAAGTAATTGCCGATTTTCCTTTTAAAATTGCATTTTTAGTTTCTTTAGAACTTTAGTCGCAACTTTTAGTTTTATGTTTTTTGACGCTAATCTTTAGACGTAAAATTTTAATTTCTAAGTTTAGATTGTTTTTCGACGTTTGTTTTTCGACATCTTATTTTTCGACGCGCTTTTTCTTTTTCATTTCTACGCTTTAGTTTTTAGGACATAGAATTTTCTTTAAATTTCTTTAAATTTCGACTAAAAATTATTGCAAGCGATTAAATTAATAGACGCCAATTTTCTGGTTCATCGTAATAGTTGGATTTGTTAGTGGCGAGTTGTGGATTTTCCGATTTAAAGGATCCTGGCTACCTGCTGCATCTATTGACTATTCGAAACGTGGGCAAAAGCAGAAAAGTTTATTAATTTGATAACTTATATAATTTTTAGTTTTATAACTAATAGAATAATTAGTAAATGCACCACATTGTAGCTAAAATTTAGTAATAAGCATATTATGAAAAATCTCGAAAATATTTTGAAAACTCTTTCTGACATGCAAAATCAATTAAATCAATACTCTCAAACGAGTGTTGATGAAAATTCGTTCGGTCAATTTTGGATCACGAATGACGAAACAATAACTGGTTCTGAAATCTGTGGAGATTATCATTCAACATGGGAATGTTATTATTACGTTCCTATGGAAAATTATGCACTCATGGAACCTGAATGAAATGATTATGAGAAATACAATTCAAATTGGGATTATTCCCAAGAATATATCCAAACTCAACAACCAGAGGACGAGGAAAATTATGTGTCTGAAAAGTTATTAGATTATATGAAAATCAAACTCGAAGAATTTGACGCTCCAAATGAACAAATGAGAGAGTTTGCAAATTGGCAAGCTGAAACTCTATCAGACTGCACACCTGTTGATCTGAGGAGTCGTGTGCAAGAAAATCTCATATCATCGAATTTTGATGAATTCAAGAGCTCCGAAATCACCAATTATCCCGATGATACTTTTTATTCAGTTTTACCAATTTCACAACATATCGACACATTAGCCTCGACTGACGAAATCATCGATCCATCAATGGATGAAGAAGAAGTAAGGGTGACAATTTGGTACTCTTGGGAAAACGATAACGTTGAAAATTTTACCCCCGATGTAACACCCAGCTTAACATGACCACAATATTGTCCGCTTTGCCCGCAGGCGCACGGCTTTTTCTTGGCGACCACACACGAGAAGCACTTTCCCAGGAGGTCACCCATCCTGGTAGTGCTCTCGCCCGAGCACGCTTAACCACAACGTACTCGTACTTCTACTCAGCTTGTGATCCCAAAACGCGTTGTGTCATTTAAGAGTGAGTATTACCTTATAATCCCATGATCACTCATGTTCGTGGGCGATGTGGGATTTTCCTAGGGTGTTACACCCGAGACCAAAATAGTGGGACCGATAAAGACCGTTAAAGAAGAAGAATTTGCTTCGATCCCGAAATTCACCATTCCACAACCTTCCAACCCAATATTCTCAATAGACGAGTCATCTACCGAAGATGAACTACGAGCTGTAATAGATATTGACACCTCGGATTTCACCCAATTGGGTAATAGAGGTGAAACATTTGATCCCGAGAATGAATGGAAGGAAATGTTAGGAATTGTCCACCCTATAGAAGTACGTATGTCGGTGTATAACGATCCATTTGACCAAGAACCAGAAGAGAGACATATCCATTTACTAAAAGCTACACTTGAAAAAGAATTAAGTAGTGATGATCGGGTGAGTCTAAACTTTAAACCCATTGATATATTATACACCACCCGAGATGTAAATAACTGGCTCACTATTTTAATTCGTAAACTTATTCTACCGACTTCACATGTCGTCAGCTAAGTATGGGGAAGTCTAACCCCACTTAACGTTAAATTAGGGGTTCGGGTTACTGCATAACTCGTTAATAAACTTGCACAATGAGTAAGGGTAAAAGTCGCATTTTCAAAAATTAGCAAACAGTTCAGAAAACAACCATTTTTAAAGAAAAACATGTGTGATAAAATAACGAAAGTAATGAACGATGAGATGTCATCTATCATTCGACGAGCTTTGTAATTACAAACTAGGTATTTTTAATCACTTTTCTACACTAAACACCCTCATGAATTTATAATTATAGTCTGATTTTATGCAAATGAGGGCATTGCATGATCTCAAGTGTGGGGAAGGGTTATAAATTTTCTCGGGTTTGCACTTGGTTTATTTGCCAAATTTTGTGAAAATTTGAAAAATTTTCAACTAAATGAATTCAAAATCATGTTTAGACATATTTATGAATGATAAAAACTAGGTATTAATACCGAAATTATCGTTACCTCGGAAAGGACATAAATTCAGAAACAACCTAAAATGCTTGAATTCATTTAAAATGGAAAAGAGGAGAATAAAAAGGGAAAGAAAGAAATAAATAAAAGCCAAGTGTGGGGAGAATGTACTAAGTTATTCAATTAAAAAACTATCTATCACATGTTTCTGTAAAGTTATTGCAGGTGCTTTTGTTTTGGACTAAATTAACTATTTTACCCGGTAAATTGTAATAAAGATGAAAGAAAAGATGGATCTACACGATGAATTAATTCCATCATTAAAAGGAAGTAAAGTCTTCTGAAAAAGAAATGCGCTTCTTGATTTAGGTCAAGAAGTTGTCCTCCAGACCAGTTGTAGAGTCTACGAAAAACCTTGAAAAGTTTTCTCGAAAATCAGCTGGAAATCCACGGACCTCAGAATCAAACAGGGTCGCCATGTGGTCAGACTTATCCTAACTATGAGAGGATCTGTCTCATAAAATGGGGAGGGCGCCGTGCAAATTAGCTTGATAAGACTAATGAATCAGACCCCCAGAAAGGATAATCTCCTTAAAGATTAAAAATCAACATTTAAGCCTGATATTACTCAATCCTTGAGATTGACTTTAAAGATTGAGAATTACAAACTCATGGAATAAAATGAAATCTAAACTCGAGCTTGAACGAGAAAATATTTTGATTAAATTAAAACCGATTTGTTTTCTGAAAACCTATTTTCAATGCGTTCATTACCATTGAACATAAAATTCTAGAAATTCACCTGGAATTCATTAGGTCACCTGAACCAAATCGGGTGTCAACCGTAAGAACGGTGGTTGCATAGCATGGTCGAAGACAGGACCTTGTGCCAGATCGAAAAATTATAGGGTGATCTTTACTATTTCTCCTACAAAGGATAGTAATTGCATTCGACATGTTGTGGACCATGAACATCTGCATGTCATTGGACATTGCCTTAACAGTTGCTTGTTCAACGCTTTCCTTTACAACCGGACGGTAGTTTACCGAAAGGTAATATACAGAGCAAGTATACTTGACGTGTTGCTTTCCTAATACAAGGTTAGAAAGTGGGTGACACAAAACCGCAAAGTTTTGAGCTAAACTTTTCAAATCTGAAACCCATAAAACCCACAAAAACATTTTGCAAACACCGGTGAAGGGTTATTCCGGAAAACTTGTCTGGGGTAAAAGCTAGCATGCATTTTCAAAAGACCAAATGTTTTCATAAAGATCCAATTTCCTTAAAGGATCTAAATTTTCATAGTCATGTGGGACTGTAAACCACATTGTTACTATCATTGTTTATACTGCCGTATCAAAATCACTAATGTATAAAGTGTGAGAATAAAAAAGTGATTCGAGTGAAGTTTGTTTTATTTCAAGTTCTGTATTGCTTGAGGACAAACAACTTTCAAGTGTAGGGATATTTGATAGTGCTCCAAATGATCATATATTTAGTCACAATATCCTTCCAATATGTAAATTTTTCAGTTGTAATTGTTCTATTTTTAAGTTGTAATCATTTAAATAAATAAGTGCGAAGACTAAAGACGAAAACGAAGATTTGAAGACGAAAACGTCCAAAACACTCAAACGTACAAGTTAAACTCCAAGTGGTTCAATTTATTGATGATTAACGTCTAAATATTGACAAGAGTACAAGCCGTGAAACGCAAAGTACAAGATATTAAAGCATACTACAAGACGTTCGAGAAACCGGAACTGAGACATAAACCGGGCGTAAATGTACGAGACAACGGAGCGAAAATTACAAGTCAACTACGCACAAGAATATAATATAATATATATATATATATAATTAATATAAATTATATATATATATATATATATATATATATATAAATTATATATATATATATATATAATAATATGTCGACAAGCAATAAAACAAAAATAATATGTGAGCTGGATCTGGGGGTCATGCGATCGCATGAGAAATAGGCATAAAATCCATGCGAGTGCATGAGATCATGCGAGTGCATGAGCTCATGCGAGTGCATGAGCTCATGCGAGTGCATGAGATTTGCACTAAAACCCCATGCGATCGCATGGGGTTCAGGATCAGAAATTTTGCCTATAAAAGCCAGGCTTCTATCAAACGAAAAACACACACCATCCATACTCAATCTCTCTGTGTTTAATATATATATATATATATATATATATATATATATATATATATATATAATATAGTTTAGTTTTATATTAGTTAGTTCGGGTAATGTAAAGGTTATTTTACAGGTTTTAAAGTCGAAGTTCTGTCCGTGTAACGCTACGCGATAAATAATCATTGTAAGTTATGTTCTCCCTTTTTAAATTAATGTCTCGTAACTAATTTATTATTATGCTTATTTGAGCCGAAGTAATCGTGATGTTGGACTAAATATTAAGACGGGGTTATTGAACTTTGGACCATAATTGGGGTTTGGACAAAAGACCGACACTTGTGGAAATTGGACTATGGGCTATTAATGGGCTTTATATTTGATTAACTAAAAGATATCTTGTTAATTTAATACAGAGATTTATAATTTGATGTATTTATATATAACCACATACGCTTAATCGGGTACGGTAGGCGGGATATCTATAAATACTAATAATTGTTCATTTGACCGGACACGGGGATGGATTAATACTCATTAAAACATGAGTGGATTACATTCAAGGGTAATTGGTGTAATTGTTAATAAAGTATTAAAACCATGGATTACACGCAGTCGATAACCTGGTGTAATCATTAACAAAGTATTAAAACCTTATTATAGTTTAAATCCCCAATTAGTTGGAATATTTGACTTCTGGTATAAGGTTAATTTGGCGAAGACTTTCGCACTTTATAATTATGACCGATGGACTATTATGGACAAAACCAGAGGACATATCAAATAATCCAGGACAAAGGACAATTAACCCAGGATAATAAATTAAAATCAATACGTCAAACATCATGAGTACGGAAGTTTAAATAAGCATAGTATTTTTTATTTTATATTTCCTCGTACTTTTATTTATTGTCATTTTAATTATTGTTATTTATTTTATCGTCATTTAAATATCGTTATTTACTTTACGCACTTTAATTATCGTTATTTATCTTTACGCTTAAAATATAAAATCGGCAAACCAGTCATTAAACGGTAAAACCTCCCTTTTTATAATAATAATAATTGTAATATATATATTTTGTACAAATATAGTTGTTTAAAATATAGTGTAAAATAAGCCGTCTCCCTGTGGAACGAACCGGACATACTAAAAACTATACTACTCTACGATTAGGTACACTGCCTATGGTGTTGTAGAAGAGTTTAGGTATATCCCATTTGTACATAAATAATTAAAACTTGTATCATATTTCGTCGTATTTCGTAATAAAAATAATAGTATTTCGTACCCCTCCGCTCGCACATCAGTACTTTATGTTGGTTGTCTGTACTTTTTAATGATGCGGGGACCATGGTATGCATATGCCCTTGTCTTTTCTTGTAATCCGTGCCAATTATACAAGATGTATCCAACGCAACTTTGGTCGCGCTCGGATGCTTGTTGAGATTCTGACATGCGCGACGCACGCATGGTGCACGTGTGATGTGATACGTGTATCATTAAGTCCCCCCAGTTTGATATTATGCGCAAGGATTGCGCATGGTGTCGAACTCAACAGTAGCATTAAGTTTGAAGCAGACATGATGTGACGGCTATCATGTCATCTGCTCCTTGCATTAAATGTTTGCTCTCCCTTTCACGCAGATCGTGAGACGTGTACGGTCAGCGGTAATTGTATCCGTCCTTTTCCTTCCTATAAATACCTCCTTTTCCTTCATTTGTTTCATTCTTTTCTTCACTTTAAGATTTCAAAATGCCTTTCGGTAATTTTAGGGCAGATTTTTCAAAAGTCGGATCTATTCCGTCAACCATTACTCCTGATTATATAACAAAGCTTATTTATTAGTATCCGCCTATAGAATCATTGGCGCCTACCATCCCCGAATGCTTAGAACGAGCTAACCGTCCTCCTCGTGACAAAGTCGTTGTGTATAATTTTGTTATGGATAAGTGAAACGTACGCATTCCCCCACCAAACGTTTATATGCACGTGCTCTGACATTGGTATAAGTCTGCTAGATCCTGGCAGCGCCTGTCACCTCACCGTGTTTTCAAATGTGGTGCAAGGCACATGATTTTTTCCAACTATTAATTTATTTAAGAATATTTTCTTTTTCGAGCGTCTTGATACTGGCTAGTTCGCCTATCGCAACAACCTACGTTTTACCGTTGGCCTAAAGTACCAGATGCCGCGGGTTGGATAGAGTGTTATTTCTTTGTGGACCAGACATTTATTCCTTCCGAGATTGCAAACGTAGGCTTTTGGCAATATGGTTATGATGGTAGCCTGAATGAGGCCCCTCCCTTGAGTTACAGAGAACGCTTGATGTTGGAGAAGTGTACCGGTCGGGCGTTTCCATTGCGTACGTATAGTACTACCACTCTATACACTGGTGGTATATCCAAACGTTGGCCTAATCGTAACTACTATCCTCATTTTAGTCGTAACCTGCAAGGTATGCGTCTTCATTTTCCTATGCTAAATTGTTTCTTCTCCCGCTGACCGTGTTTGCTTTTTACAGCGATATCTTTTGCTGAATACTTGGAGGCTCCAAGTTTGGCGAACGTGGCGGTTAATCAGATGCCATTAGGTAAGGGTTTTTCAGCGGAGATGCTTCTACGTCTGGCTCCTCATGCAAGAAAGTAGGCTGTAGAGGTATGTTGATCTTCCTAAATGGCGGGTTCCTCGTAAGAAGACTACTTTCATGAATGGGAGCAAGTCAACTCCGAAAGAGCGGCAAGACAAGTATGCGCCTTCGTCATCAAAGCGCGCTCACACCGGTATATTTTTGGTTCGCGCTATTTTCCACGAGATGTTTAGATATGCACTAATCACTTCATTGTTTTTGACAGATGGTGGTTATGGTCGGGGTGTCAAGAAGGATCTCCCCTGATCTCGTTCGTCTCCTATTCAATTCGATAGTGATTCTTCCATGTAGGAGGAGGAGTGTGTAGGTTCTTCAAGTCCTACTAAAGATAAAGGTTCCCCGAACCCCAATATGGGGGAGGGTCTTCTGATGATGAAATGTCTGCTATGAGGGAAATGTTGATGAGTCTTCGTGCCAAACTCGACAAGGCGCACTCTGAAAAGGATAAGATTCAGGCGCAACTTGATTGTGCTAAGCATAAAAACGATGATCACGAAGAAACCATTCGTATGCTTGAAGTTCAGCGTGATGATATGGAGCGACGCGCTAAGGCTGTTGATCTTGAGTTTGAGATGCTAAAATCGAGACTTCCTACCATAGTCGATCATGCCTTAAGTTGCGCTAGTGTAAATAGTCGCTATTGTGACGTGATGAAGGCTATACAAGATATTGTGCTCCTCCATTTTTGGGATATCATAAAAATGCACATTCAGGTACCTGATGTCATTCCTGATGGTATCCATGAATGTCTTGTTCCCAACGCTCGCGCAACTGCCATGATGGCTTCCAAAGCCTTTCATCGCGATTTAGTCGAGTCTAAGTTGTGAATGTATTTGTATTTGTGATAATTTTATATGACGTCTGTATCATGTTGTGAGTTTTTGTATTATTGAAATAAAGGTGTATTATTTGCAAATATAATGTTCAACATTTGATGATTATAAGCCACCTCACCATTTGTGCGGAATTAGATTGCATACGTTTGCTCATTAGGATTTGTACATATTCCAGCGTTATTTCATGAGTTGTTCATTTGATGTAAGTGCATGATTGTGCGTTCTCGACGTTCATTATTTTTGATGAATTTCTTATTGTACTCAAGGCATGTCGGCACGGATCATTATGTATATCGATGAGCACTCAATATACACTTAGGTCGTGCGCTCGTATTTGCGTTCGAGAGTCTTTTAAACACATCATTTGTTTGGGACTGAGGTCAAGCGCGATCAACGCTTTCATTTATAGTCATAACTTGTAGATCTCTAGGCCTGCTCGGGTGGGGCTAGGTCAATGCAATGTTCGTTTCCCTCCGGTTAAATACTCTAGCCTATCGCCAAACAGGCTTCTCCCACACGGGAGCTAGAGAAAGTCATCCCTTAAATAGGCAGGAAAGCGCTAGTGATATTGGCTAAAAAGACATTTTTACCCATGATATTTAATCCTAAAAACACTAAGGTAATTAATTTTATCAAAGAATTAAGCATTTATTTTCCGAATTTGATAGATCAAGTGATTATGAAGATGATGCAAAAAGAATCAAAGAAATCGGACTTAAAACGAAGAATCTAGAGCGAAAACGATAAAATCAAGTTACGACCCCGGAAACAAGTCAAACCAGCTAGAAGACCTCGAAAGCACAGGCTGCCAACATTTGGCTTGGCACAGGCTGCCATGATCTTCCACGGGATACAAGTTTGATCAAGTACACGGGCACTCAACACGGGCACTAGATCAACACGGGTGGTTTTCACGGGCCACCATGGATTTGCACGGGCACTCTCCACGGCCTACCCAGTTCTACACAGGCACTCTCCATGGGATTCCAGGCTCAGAATTTAGTGTAAATAAGCTCATTTGTTGTAATACCCCAGCAGAATCGACTAACAGCATATTAACTCTGGTCCCACAGTTAACGATCACGCCCTCTATATGAGACGTTTTCGAAAAGCATTCGCATTAAAGTTTAATAGACGATGTCATTAAATAAATGTACTTCAAAATAGTTTAACAGGAATAACCAATATAAATGACTTTCGAACATTGTTTAAATAAACGAAAAGATTTCATAATGCGAATGTATTTTACTCTTGAGAAAAAATAGTAAATAATACTGGACTCCACTCCAGTGTATGCAAAAAGCAACCAATAAGACATCAGCTAGCGGAAGTAAACCTCTAAGGACCTAAGATAAAAACATGCGAAAAGTTAACAAAATTGTTAAGTGAATCTACCGGTTTAGTAAAACGTTTATCGTAAGTTAGGCCACGAGATTTCATTGAAAGCTTCATAAAAGTATACATTTGTCATGAGCACTTGAGTATAAGACTTTAACCTGCACATAGCTCATTCGCTAGGCGTCTTCCTTTTACCCTTTCTAAGCATACACCGATCAAGTGTACAAGTTACAACAGAATAAGCACCCCCGTGTGTTGGGGCGAGGTTTGTCAAACCTAATGGTACCATCCCTAAGTCGAGCTTACATAAAGTAATTAATATAATCAAGCTAAGGGATTTATGATCAAACTCATATGTATATTGTTTAGTTACTCGTGCCTAATATATAATGCAGTTGAAAAAGCATGTTATCTCATCCCAATAGAAAAGTAGTAGGGACTGTAGACTCACCTTTGAAAAGCTCTGTAAGTAAAAACAGCTTGTACGGTTTACAGCCGAGCAATGCAACGTAGATATACGTATTTAGGTTGGTCAATAGTTGTATCTTATACAATAGTGGTTTCATAGCGTAAGTTGTCCTATTGCTCAGACTCGACGCGTTTCAATATAAAAGTCAACACATTGTTAACTAGTTCATGCAAGTCAACAAAAGTCAACCAAAAGTCAAACTTGCTCAAAGTAGTCAACTAAATTCAACACCTCAGTAGGTTCATGTCAATGTTGGTCAAATAGTCAAACTTGGTTCATAACATTCATTTTCAGTTTCTGTTTCAAGCTTCATCGATTAACGGTTTCATTGTCATACCGCATGTTAAGTAGTGTGCACCAAGCACACGTATGAGCATATGAAAAATAAGCTTCACTTAAGACATTTAAATGTTCATTAGTCAACCTATAATCATTTATGAGTTCAAAATTATAGCCTTAGCATGAAACAGATAATCATATTCACAAAACACGTTGCATGAAATCAGTTTCAATCTGCGCATCAATCTCAAAATGGTCATTACCGGAGATAGGAGCATGCAAAACAAGCAAGGTCAGTGGCCATGGTTCAAGGACAATCTAAAATAACACATATCAAAAGATGAGGCAATTTGGTTTAGCCAATTGGTACAGTTTATTTCGACATTGCAAGCATTCTGTTTCAGCTCAATTCAGTAGTTAGAAAATCTTCGGCCTCATTGTGCATAATGTCTTAGGTTTCAAGGTTTTCTATAAACTAGACTTTGGTCACATATCATATAAAGTTCAAATTTCCAGAAGCTCAAGTTCTCTAATCATCCACAAGTCAAGTTATAGAGCTAAAGGTGCATACGTAGCAGATTTGGACAGAATACAAGTCATCATTTTGGCATGCACATTACACAAGCTATACAAATCCAAATAACACATGGGCTAGATGAAAAGTTATCTAAACATATGAATTTTACATGTAATCAAAGAATTAGTTCAAAATCACATTGAGACAATTACTAAACTTCTAGAACCTACCACAGTAAGAGTGGTAAGGAGTTTCCTGGGACACGCCGGTTTTTACCGACACTTCATTAAGGATTTTTCAAAGGTCACACGACCTCTCACTCATCTCCTAGGAAAGGAAGTCCCGTTTGTCTTCAATGAAGAATGTCGAAAAGCATTCAACTATCTGAAGGAACAGCTAACTCATGCACCCATCATGATAGCTCCTGATTGGAGTCTACCGTTTGAAATCATGTGTGATGCAAGTGACTTTGCAGTTGGATCTGTGCTTGGACAACGGATAGATAAGCACTTTCATCCAATCTATTACGCAAGTAAAACCTTAACCAGAGCTCAAGAGAGTTACACTACCATAGAAAAGGAGCTGCTAGCCATAGTATTCGCCTTCGACAAATTCCGTTCGTATCTCATCCTGTCTAAAACTACAGTCTATATAGATCATTCAGCCCTCAAATATCTATTCACTAAGAAAGACGCTAAACCAAGACTCCTACAATGGATCTTACTCCTTCAGGATTTCGATATTGAGATTAAAGATAAGAAAGGAGCAGAAAACATCGCAGCAGACCATCTTAGTCGTTTGGAGAACCCAACGATGGAACAACTTGCTGAACAAGATATCAGAGATAAATTTCTGGAAGAACAGCTTATGAGTTTAGGACAAACTCACATAGGATGACAATTTACTGACACTCCTTGGTATGCCGACATGGCCAACTACCTAGTTGCCGGAGTAGTACAAAAGGGAATGAGTACCTCCCAAAGAAGGAAGTTCTTCAGGGATGCCAAGTACTACTACTGGAAAGATCCTTACATGTTTAGAATTTGCCTTGATCAGATAATCAGGAGGTGCGTAGATGAGAAACAAGCAGCAGAGATTCTTCACCAATGTCACCATGGACCAACTGGAGGTCATCATGGAGCAAACTTAACCGCAAGAAAAGTCTACGAATCAGGATTTTATTGACTGTCTATATTCCGAGATGCGCAAGAGCTTGTAAAGCGTTGTGACACATGCTAAAGGCAAGGTATTATCTCTATGAAGAATGAGATGCCTCAGACTAATATCCAAGCTTGCGAGATCTTCGATATATGGGGATTAGACTTCATGGGGCCATCTCCAAAGTCTATTGGGAAAGAATATGTCCTCGTAGCAGTAGATTACGTCTCCAGATGGGTTGAAGCCCAAGCATTTCCAACAAATGATGCCAAAGTCGTCACCAACTTCCTAAAGAGACTCTTCTGTAGATTTGGAGCTCCCCGTGCTATAATAAGTGATAGAGACACACACTTATGTAATACTCAATTTATGAAGGTGATGCAACAATACGAAGTTACCCACAAGATGTCCATCGCCTATCATCTGCAGACTAACGGACAAGCAGAGGTCACGAACAGAGCACTCAAAAGAATCTTAGAACGAACTGTCGGCCATCATGGGAATAAATGGGCCGAGAAACTAGATGATGCTCTGTGGGCATTCCGGACTGCTTACAAGAATCCTTCAGGGACTACATCTTACCGCATGATCTATGGAAAAGCCTGTCACCTTCCGCTGGAACTTGAATATAAATCTCTCTGGGCGCTGAAGACCTAAAACCTCGACCCCTCAGTTACCGCAAAGCATCGGAAGATACAGATGAACGAACTCGCAGAAGTAAGAGACCAAGCATACGAAACGTCATACATCTACAAGGAACGAACAAAGCTTACGCATGATGCAAAATTAATCCCTATGAAGTTCGCCCCTGGAGATAAAGTTCTACTCTTCAATTCTCAGTTCAAGAAATTAGCTGGAAAATTTAGATCAAGATGGAGTGGCCCATACAAAGTTGTACATTCTTTTCCACACGGAGCCGTGGAATTGGAAGGACCTACTGGCAACTTCAAAGTCAACAGCCACCGGTTAAAAGCTTATCTAGAAGACCACGATAAGGAGGATCACCTCTTCTCCTTTGATCCATTCTGAAGATCTGGCAAAGAAAAGTCGAGCTATAATGACTTGATAAACAAAGCGCTCTTGGGAGGCACCCCTTGCTTATCCTTTTTAATTTCAATTATTTTCCGTCTTAAGATATTATATCTGTGTACTAACAACTAAGCGGCATACTGGCGCTTAGTCCTTACAAGTTTGTTAAATATGTTCAAAAAAAAATGCCAAGTTCAGGAGGTTCAGTTTACATCCCAGTTCGCAGGAGGAGGACTCCTAGAGTTTACTCATTCGGAAGCAGTGCTGATCAGAACAGGCCATCAACAGGGAAATTAGGCCCAAGGCGATTGATATTGGAGAGTGTTGAGGAGGACATTGGCACAGCCCCGCCAGCTCCTCCCGTTCGACGATCTAGACGTTTAGCCAGGAGACCTGCCGAGCACACACAGTGAAAGGACCCGTCCAAATCCATCCAGACGAAGTCCATATCGATTATAAATGCATCACAACAGTTGATTACATCGCGAGGTACTTGACCTCTATATGATACATTTTTCAAACATTGCATTCATTTTTAAAAGACAAACTTTCATTTCATTGAAAGTTGACGACATGCATATCATTTAATAATACATCTTACTATAATTGACTTAATAATAATCTTGATGAACTCAACGACTCGAATGCAACGTCTTTTGAAATATGTCATGAATGACTCCAAGTAATATCTCTAAGATGAACAAATGCACAGCGGAAGATTTCTTTCATACCTGAGAATAAACATGCTTTCAAGTGTCAACCAAAAGGTTGGTGAGTTCATTAGTTTAACATAAATAATCATTTCATAATTTTAATAGACCACAAGATTTCATATTTCCATTTATCATAAACGTACGCCCCGTGCATAGAGACAAAAGTATCATTCATATGGATTGAACACCTGGCAACCGACATTCACAATATGCATATAAGAATATCCCCATCATTCTGGGATCCTCCTTCGGACATGATATAAATTTCGAAGTACTAAAGCATCCGGTACTTTGGATGGGGCTTGTTGAGCCCGATAGATCTATCTTTAGAGTTCGCGTCAATTAGGGTGTCTGTTCCCTAATTCTTAGATTACCAGACTTAATAAAAAGGGGCATATTCGATTTCGATAATTCAATCATAGAATGTAGTTTCATTTACTCGTGTCTATTTCGTAAAACAGTTATAAAAACAACGCATGTATTCTCAGTCCCAAAAATATATATTGCAAAAGCATTTAAAAGGGGAGCAAATGAAACTCACGCATATAAATATTGTAAAACAGTTAATAAAGCATTTGCATGTATTCTCAGCCCAAAATGTATATAAAAAGGGAATAATGAAACTCACGCATATAATTATTGTAAAACAGTTAATAAAGCATTTGCATGCATTCTCAGTCCCAAAAATGTAAAGAGTAAAAGGGAATCAAATGAAACTCACCATACTGTATTTCGTAGTAAAAATACATATAACATCATTGAACAAGTGTAAGGTTGGCCTCGGATTCACGAACCTATATCATTTGTGTATATATATTAATACGCATAATCGTAGTTGAATAAGTTTATATATGTAACCTATTAATGATATTATTTTTATATTAATAATATATTTATTTTTCATATATTCCTTTTATATAATAAAATTATTTGTTATGTTATATGTGTTAAATATATATATATATATATATATATATATATATATATATATATATATATATATATATATATATATATATATATATATTTATGTATTTCATTTGTTTATCAAAACCGTAGTTCAAATTATACTAAATTAATATTAGTAAAAATAATGATAATAACATTAATAACATACTTATGTTAATAATAACTCTATTAGTGACAATAACAATAATATTAATAATAATACTTGTAAAAAATATCAATTTTACTGTTAATGATATTTATGATAGTGATTTTAGTAATTACATAATAATAATACTTGTGATAATATAAATAATAATACTTATATCAATCTTATTACTAATAATAATCTTAATAATAATACCTAATACTTAATAATAACAATCTACTTACTAATACTACTAATGGTAATACTATTATTAATGATAGTAACAAATAAGAAAAATGAACTTATCCCTAATAATAATAATAATAATGGTTTCAATGCTTATACTTATGATAATGATAATAATAATACTCTTAGTTTGATTACAATTATTGATATTCCTAAATATTAGGATTGTTAACGATTATCATTATCGTAGTAATAATAAAAAAAATGTTAATAATAATATTAGTTAGTTAATTATAATAATACTCATAACGTTAATATTAGTTATAATCATTATTAACACAATAATAATAACAATAATAATAATAATAATATTAATAATAATAATAAATAATAAAAAGAAAACTACCTCAAAGGATAATTTCCTAAAATAACTGTCGTTGCCCAGATTCGAACTCGCGACCTCACGTTAACCCCCTAGCACTCTTAATCAATGAACCGTTCAAGTTTTTCTGGAATTAATAGAAACATAATTTTATAACCCGTTTTCTTTTGAACCAATCTTCTTCTTCTTCTTTCTCAATTGAAACTGACCAGGGAAATTAATGAAAAACAGAATAATGAATTTTCAAATTTGTATTAGGAATCGAATTTGAAACATAAATCACCTGAGTAAATGTTTAATCGATAGAAGAAAAGAAAAAAAATTTTATATGTATATATATATGCCGGTAACAGGTATTGTGAAGAACACACAGACCCAAAACCCGATTTCGAACTTCAGACTCTTTCAGAAGATAATTACAAAATGAAATGTATTCTAAATCCTTCCTATAATCTTTCTCAAACCTTGATTTCACTTAAATCATAACAACAAGTTCGAATTTTTATGAAGAACAGTTGTTGACTTTTTTTATTCAAAACTTTGACTCGTAAATTAATAATCAATTCAATGAATTGGAATCCAAAATTTTGTAGAAAGTTTGCTTAAAGGATCGCTAATAAAACTGCACTTATAGATTTTCAAATGAGATTCAAATTCGAATTTAAAAAAAAAAAAAATTAACAGAGAACGAACCTGTGCATTTGTTTATCAATTCTTTTCTGCTTCAATTCGATATATATTTGCTGTTACAGGTATTCGTGATTGATAAGGGTAATGACGGTTAGTTGATAAGCTTTTTAGCTGTAAAGGATTGATTAAATAATGAAAGTGATTATTGATTGTTCTAAATCAGATAACCCCATACATAAAATGAAAAAAAAAAATAAAAGCTTGAAACAGATGGCTGAATGATTTTGTTGTTTTCTGTTTTGGAATGAATTAGTTGATCAATTGAATCGACAACTTTTAATAGAAGGATGGTGACTTGCACCCTATTACATAAATAGACAAATAATTTATATTTGTATTCGTAAATGTAACAGTATATATATATACTAATTCGTAAATATATCTGTTTATATATTGATTATTGGAATTTCTTTTTTTATATCATATAATATATTATATATATTCTTTTATATAGCGGTACTTATATATATATATGTTTTATATATACAATTCATAAATTTTTTTGATATTTATCAAATATGAATAAATTACCATTATTAATTATTAATAAGACTAATAATCATATTACTACTAATAATTATATAAGTTGTATTATAATAACAGTTATATTAATTTTTAATAATTTTAGTATTAATAATATTAATAACCTTATTAATAATACTAGTGGTTATGTTAATGATAATAATACATAATAATAATGATATTAATAAAGATAACAATAACATTATTAACAATTTAAATGTATCAAACTTTATATCTATATATTATAATATTATTCATATTATTGAGATTAGTATTAATATTTATTATTTATTTTAATATTGAATGTAATAATAAAAATTTTAATGTAGTACTTATATTTTAACTTGAAATTACATATATATTATTAGTTTTGTAATATTTTGTATACATTATATATTTAATATTTAAATATTTAACAATATTCATATAGTAATAGTTATGTATTGAAATCATATATATACCCAACCTACTATATATATAATTATGTTTTGAATATCAAGTTTTTATTGTATATCATAAATTATCTTACGTTTTTACTTCCAGAACTAAATCGTATAATGTCTCATTAATGTATTTCAAGTTATTATGTTATCATATATATATATATATATATATATATATATATATATATATATATATATATATATATATATATATATATATATATATATATATATATATATATATATATATATTTAAATGATTATTCGTGAATCGTCGGGCATAGGTCAGAGGGTAAATGTATTCATGTAACTGTTCCAAAGTTCTCGAGACTCAATATTACAAGCTTGCTTATCGTGTCGGAATAATATAAAGATTAAAATTTAAATTTGGTCAGAAATTTCCGGGTCGTCACAGTACCTACCTGTTAAAGAAATTTCATCCCGAAATTTGAGTGAGATGGTCATGGCTAACAATAAAAATGTTTTCATGACGAATATGAGTTGATAAATAGAGTTTTATCATCATTGAGTAATATGGATAAAATAACTCGATTATTCGAAGAGTACGAATGAAACTATCATGAGAGAGGTTCCAACGGGCATCGTCCACCTTCGCCCAAAAACTTGTCCAAATATTTAGCCGTTAGTAAAATAATAATAAAAAAATTAATATTCCAACGGCTATCCCAACGGTCACTTTTACACTATATAAACACCAACCATATACTTCATTTTATACACTCAAACATATATTTCTTTTATATTTCTACCTTTCTAAAAATCAAAATTAAACTCTCCCAAACTGCAAAAATGTTAACACTTCCCCCAATGATTGTTTCATTCGATGTTCATTACGGAGGTGATTTCCGTAATCAAATGAAGGAATATGAGTGGGGCGATAGTATTTCGTTTGAAGATATTGACATTCGTGATGTTGGTTTACAAGACTTACTATCCTTTCTGAAGGAAAAAGTTCCGTGTGAATTCACGTATGTGTTCTTTTATAAAGACGATTATGATGCGGATTGTAGGGCAAGTTTTCTGTGTATCGATGATCAATGGTACTTTATAAAAGATACCATTGAAGATCGTGGTAAACGCATTTCTTTGTATGCGGTTATTGAAGATGAAGAGACGTTGGGTTATCGTTACCTCGATGAATCAGCTGAAGCAGCAGTTGAGGCATTAAGAGAAATACCGATGTCTCCAGAGTACCTCACGGATGGTGAAATGACTGGTGAACATTACTTTGCAGATGATAATTGACGACGACGAGTAGTTTGATTGTAATCTTTTAATTTTTAATTGTCGTGATGTTTTATTTTTTTTATTTATTGTAATTTCAGTGTTGTTGTCGAGTTTTATATCTTCGTTCATGTTTCAGAGTTCTTCGTCTTTTTAATCTCCTCTCGATCTCTAGTAAAACGAGTAATGGTCTAGAATTTGTAAGTATGGAGTTTCGAGTGAATTTAATGTTATAATCAAGAAGAACGTAATAGCACGATTTGATTCGTTAAATTACCAGAATCATTGAGAATAGAGCTATCAAGTATATACTTTCTTGATATGTTCAGAAGTTAATTAGAATGAAAGGGTTATGTAACATGACACATGATGGTGGTATGATCTACTGTGAACCACCATGTCCCATTAGAACTCAGCATGACTTACTGTAATATAATCACGTTGATCAAGTGTCATTATATTATACTAACTCATGCATCAGTTCCCAACATTACTTCAATAACATTCATATTTTAAGTTCGAAGTTTACAGAATATAGAAACTAACAGTTTCTATAGGATGTAACACTGATAGCACGAAGAGATTAATGATTTCAGATAAGAATAGTTATGAAAATATCTTCAGAAATATGGAGGATATTTATAATGAAAGATACGATAATATCTTTGAATATCTAATATCGATGGATGATGAAGAAGATTTGTCCGTAATGGTTTAGAGTCAGGAGCAAGGTATTCGTTAATGACTTCAGTAGATACTGAATCATTTGGATTCTTTGAAGGCAGAATTAGTCTTTGTGATTTGTCCATAGCCTCCTTCATGATTTGCTCAATCTGTTTTCCATTTCCAACATTTTTGAGCTTTGCCAACATACAATTCTTTATCGTCAAACTTTTGGTTGTTAAGGTCGTTTACAGTTTTTGTTGCTTCATTCAACTTTTCAAAATTCAGAGTATTAATTCGCAGACTGGGTGCTTTTCAGAATTTCAGAATGAAAGAT
The DNA here is from genome assembly GCF_046630445.1 of Rutidosis leptorrhynchoides. NCBI lineage: Eukaryota > Viridiplantae > Streptophyta > Magnoliopsida > Asterales > Asteraceae > Rutidosis > Rutidosis leptorrhynchoides. The sequence continues at coordinate 141,881,461 of NC_092337.1, read as the reverse complement.
CATAGTTCTAAGAGATAAATGTTATATGTATACATATAACTGTTGATGTAGAAACGTTGCGAGATTTAAAATACTGATTTGCTGATTCCCGGTAAGGCAATTCTTGTTACAAAACGAGGATGAGTATATGATAGGGCATTTATGAATAAATATAGTGATTTATCGAAGTGACTTACGCCAAAGAGTAGTGAAGTTGTTGGTACGTTTATTGTTAATGTGGTGGGATATAAACAGTTCCCCGGTAACGAAGGCGAAAAGACAACGTATGTATCAAGGTTATAATAAAGTTATTTCAAACGAAAAGTCGAAGTTGACTTGCTGCAGCTGTGACAAAATTGGCTATTTTGAAGAAGAACTGCAAAGTTATTTTTGGGTAATAATAACACTAAAGAAATTAGCACAGTTATGTGTTAAGTGTTTACTCAGTTTCCGAGAGTTTTTCAAGTGCATTACTATATGCATCAATCTTTTCTTCCGTAGATGAAGTGCGGTTGGTTCATCCTATCGATTGAGGCGTTTTCAAGAATCATGAAAAGTTTGAACGCAGATCGTAATTGTCAAGATATAATTTGAAGTTTAGGATGAAATCAAGTGGCAAACTTGAAGAATTATTTAGTTTCATATTTTATAATCAATATTTTAATTCATTTTAATTATCCAACATTATTAGTCCACAGTCGATAGTCCACAGTTAACAATTCAATAATTTCATATTTAGTTATATATATAATATTCGAATTAATTAATACGTATCGTGACCCGTATTCGTCTCAGACTCGATCACAACTCAAAGTATATATATTATTATAGAATTAACCTCAACCCTGTATAGAGAACTCGATCATTACTGCATATAGAGTGTCTATGGTGATTCCAAATAATACATATAGATGCGGCGATATGATATGTCAAAACCTTGTATACGTGTCCTGATATTTAAAGTGCGTAAAATAAATAACAGAAATTAAATGACGATAAATAAAGTGCGTAAATTAAATAACAGAAATTAAATGACGATAAATAAAGTGCGTAAAGTAAAAAACAGAAATTAATTGACGATAAATAAAATTGCGAGAATTAAAATTGCGATAAATAAAATGCGATAAATAAATTGCGATAAATAAAAGGTAATACGGAATTAACAGTTAGCTAGGAACAGTTAGCGTAGATTCTTAACAAAATTTCTCATAGTTAATTTGTCTGTTTCTAACAAATTTTATTTTGTCAAATGTTTTCTTCATTATGCCACTTGTTGGATTCTGATATATCAAAATCCAAATATGAAATTGAATGAAAATGGTTATTCTGCGGTGAACGAATACATATATCGGTAGTTGTAAATAGGATAGTAAATGACTGTTGAATCTGATTCGAAGAATGTACAGTGTAACTTATTAATGTGAAATCTAAATATTTCTTGGGTATTACCTACCCGTTAAAATATTTTCATCATTAACAGTTTGTACGAAGGAATTTTTAATTACAACCTTTATGAAAACAAATATACATGTATATTTTCTTCAGATGTAATCATGGATTTAATGAGTCAATATGATATTAGACTCATTTGATTTACCGTTAGAACAAGAATATATAATCTCTAAAACATTAGAGATTACATAATCGCCATGAAGAACGAAGATAATTGATGTAGAACGATACATAGAACGATGATTGTACTCGAGGTACTGAATGAGATGTTGAGGCATGGATTGTTGATACTTGGATTGTTGGTGGTACCAGTGTTGATGTTGGTTGTACTGTTGGTGCCGGTGATGTTGCTGAAGCTGGTACATTTTGCACCATGTTTTCCAAATTGATTACTCGAGCGCGAAGTTCGTTGACTTCTTTTATTATTCCGGGATGATTGTCGGTCGGAACGAGCGGATAAATATGGTTTAGAATTCTGAATAGGATATAATCGTGGCGAGATATTCAGGAAATGAGAGCAAAAATAGTGTTTCGGATTGGTTCGCCGGTGAGTGTTTCAGGTTCTTCGTCAAGAGGGCAATGTGGTGGATGGAAAGGATCGCCTTCTTCTTGTCTCCAATGATTTAGGAGGCTACGAACCCATCCCCAATTCATCCAGAATAGATGATGACTGATTGGTTGATCCATTCTGGTCACACTGCTTTCGGAGCTTGAGCGGGATTCCATTTCGGAATCTGAGGGACTTGAACTGATGACAAATTCCATTTCGTACGATTGGATAAAGGATTTTTCGATATAAAATGATTTTCCGGCTATCGGGTGGTATTCTATTTACATAGGATATATATATATATATATATATATATATATATATATATATATATATATATATATATATATATATATATATCAAAAGATTTCATAGATTACGGAGGAATTTGTGGGATATGTCAGGAAAATTCTACAGTAATAGATACGCTAAGATATGAATTGTCAGATACACTAATGTATGAATTTTGTCTATACACTATTCATGCAGTCATTGCAGTAAGATGTGTCTAGACTAAGAATGATAAGCAGGTAATTTCCTAAGGATGATAAGCAGATGATTTTCGACTAGAAATGATTAGCAAAACTTTTAACATGCAGACATGGTCGAAGTCCAGACTCACTAATGCATCTAAACAACTATCATTTAGACATACTAATGCATGACCTGGTTCGCTAAGACCACCGCTCTGATACCAACTGAAAGGACCCGTCCAAATCCATCCGGACAAAGTCCATATCGATTATAAACGCATCACAACAGTTGATTACATCGCGAGGTACTTGACCTCTATATGATACATTTTTCAAACATTGCATTCGTTTTTAAAAGACAAACTTTCATTTCATTGAAAGTTGACGACATGCTTATCATTTAATAATACATCTTACTATAATTGACTTAATAATAATCTTGATGAACTCAACGACTCGAATGCAACGTCTTTTGAAATATGTCATGAATGACTCCAAGTAATATCTCTAAGATGAACAAATGCACAGCGGAAGATTTCTTTCATACCTGAGAATAAACATGCTTTCAAGTGTCAACCAAAAGGTTGGTGAGTTCATTAGTTTAACATAAATAATCATTTCATAATTTTAATAGACCACAAGATTTCATATTTCCATTTATCATAAACGTACGCCCCGTGCATAGAGACAAAAGTATCATTCATATGGATTGAACACCTGGCAACCGACATTCACAATATGCATATAAGAATATCCCCATCATTCCGGGATCCTCCTTCGGACATGATATAAATTTCGAGGTACTAAAGCATCCGGTACTTTGGATGGGGCTTGTTGGGCCCGATAGATCTATCTTTAGAGTTCGCGTCAATTAGGGTGTCTGTTCCCTAATTCTTAGATTACCAGACTTAATAAAAAGGGGCATATTCGATTTCGATAATTCAATCATAGAATGTAGTTTCATTTACTCGTGTCTATTTCGTAAAACAGTTATAAAAACAACGCATGTATTCTCAGTCCTAAAAATATATATTGCAAAAGCATTTAAAAGGGGAGCAAATGAAACTCACGCATATAAATATTGTAAAACAGTTAATAAAGCATTTGCATGTATTCTCAGCCCAAAATGTATATAAAAAGGGAATAATGAAACTCATGCATATAATTATTGTAAAACAGTTAATAAAGCATTTGCATGTATTCTCAGTCCCAAAAATGTAAAGAGTAAAAGGGAATCAAATGAAACTCACCATACTGTATTTCGTAGTAAAAATACATATAACATCATTGAACAAGTGTAAGGTTGGCCTCGGATTCACGAACCTATATCATTTGTGTATATATATTAATACCCATAATCGTAGTTGAATAAGTTTATATATGTAACCTATTAATGATATTATTTTTATATTAATAATATATTTATTTTTCATATATTCCTTTTATATAATAAAATTATTTGTTATGTTATATGTGTTAAATATATATATATATATATATATATATATATATATATATATATATATATATATATATATATATATATATATATATATATATATATATATTTATTTATTTATGTATTTCATTTGTTTATCAAAACCGTAGTTCAAATTATACTAAGTTAAAATTAGTAAAAATAATGATAATAACATTAATAATATACTTATGTTAATAATAACTCTATTAGTGACAATAAAAATAATATTAATAATAATACTTGTAAAAAATATCAATTTTACTGTTAATGATATTTATGATAGTGATTTTAGTAATTACATAATAATAATACTTGTGATAATATAAATAATAATACTTATATCAATCTTATTACTAATAATGATCTTAATAATAATACCTAATACTTAATAATAACAATCTACTTACTAATACTACTAATGGTAATACTATTATTAATGATAGTAACAAATAAGAAAAATGAACTTATCCCTAATAATAATAATAATAATAATGGTTTCAATGCTTATACTTATGATAATGATAATAATAATACTCTTAGTTTGATTACAATTATTGATATTCCTAAATATTAGGATTGTTAACGATTATCATTATCGTAGTAATAATAATAAAAAATGTTAATAATAATATTAGTTAGTTAATTATAATAATACTCATAACATTAATATTAGTTATAATCATTATTAACACAATAATAATAACAATAATAATAATAATAATATTAATAATAATAATAAATAATAAAAAGAAAACTACCTCAAAGGATAATTTCCTAAAATAACTGTCGTTGCCTAGATTCGAACTCGCGACCTCACGTTAACCCCCTAGCACTCTTAACCAATGAACCGTTCAAGTTTTTCTGGAATTAATAGAAACATAATTTTATAACCCGTTTTCTTTTGAACCAATCTTCTTCTTCTTCTTTCTCAATTGAAACTGACCAGGGAAATTAATGAAAAACACAATAATGAATTTTCAAATTTGTATTAGGAATCGAATTTGAAACATAAATCACCTGAGTAAATGTTTAATCGATAGAAGAAAAGAAAAAATTTTTTATATGTATATATATATGCCGGTAACAGGTATTGTGAAGAACACACAGACCCAAAACCCGATTTCGAACTTCAGACTCTTTCAGAAGATAATTACAAAATGAAATGTATTCTAAATCCTTTCTATAATCTTTCTCAAACCTTGATTTCACTTAAATCATAACAACAAGTTCGAATTTTTATGAAGAACAGTTGTTGACTTTTTTTATTCAAAACTTTGACTCGTAAATTAATAATCAATTCAATGAATTGGAATCCAAAATTTTGTAGAAAGTTTGCTTAAAGGATCGCTAATAAAACTGCACTTATAGATTTTCAAATGAGATTCAAATTCGAATTAAAAAAAAAAATTAACAGAGAACGAACCTGTGCATTTGTTTATCAATTCTTTTCTGCTTCAATTCGATATATATTTGCTGTTACAGATATTCGTGATTGATAAAGGTAATGACGGTTAGTTGATAAGCTTTTTAGCTGTAAAGGATTGATTAAATAATGAAAGTGATTATTGATTGTTCTAAATCAGATAACCCCGTACATAAAATGAAAAAAATAAATTAAAGCTTGAAACAGATGGCTGAATGATTTTGTTGTTTTCTGTTTTGGAATGAATTAGTTGATCAATTGAATCGACAACTTTTAATAGAAGGATGGTGACTTGCACCCTATTACATAAATAGACAAATAATTTATATTTGTATTCGTAAATGTAACAGTATATATATATATACTAATTCGTAAATATATCTGTTTATATATTGATTATTGGAATTTCTTTTTTTTATATCATATAATATATTATATATATTCTTTTATATAGCGGTACTTATATATATATGTTTTATATATACAATTCATAAATTTTTTTGATATTTATCAAATATGAATAAATTACCATTATTAATTATTAATAAGACTAATAATCATATTACTACTAATAATTATATAAGTTGTATTATAATAACAATTATATTAATTTTTAATAATTTTAGTATTAATAATATTAATAACCTTATTAATAATACTAGTGGTTATGTTAATGATAATAATACATAATAATAATGATATTAATAAAGATAACAATAACATTATTAACAATTTAAATGTATCAAACTTTATATCTATATATTATAATATTATTCATATTATTGAGATTAGTATTAATATTTACTATTTATTTTAATATTGAATGTAATAATAAAAATTTTAATGTAGTACTTATATTTTAACTTGAAATTACATATATATTATTAGTTTTGTAATATTTCGTATACATTATATATTTAATATTTAAATATTTAACAATATTCATATAGTAATAGTTATGTATTGAAATCATATATATACCCAACCTACTATATATATAATTATGTTTTGAATATCAAGTTTTTATTGTATATCATAAATTATCTTACGTTTTTACTTCCAGAACTAAATCGTATAATGTCTCATTAATGTATTTCAAGTTATTATGTTATCATATATATATATATATATATATATATATATATATATATATATATATATATATATATATATATATATATATATATATATATATTTAAATGATTATTCGTGAATCGTCGGGCATAGGTCAGAGGGTAAATGTATTCATGTAACTGTTCCAAAGTTTTCGAGACTCAACATTACAAGCTTGCTTATCGTGTCGGAATAATATAAAGATTAAAATTTAAATTTGGTCGGAAATTTCCGGGTCGTCACACACAGCTACCAGAGACACATGAGCCACAGACGGTGATACACTATGGAGCCACTTTAAGTGACCCTGATGTTACATGGGCACTACTAAGAGACCAGCAGAGGCTCTACCGAGATCTTAGAGCATACCTTCAGTGCGAGGGGATGCCGCGCAGTACTCTGGGCCCGTCTTCATTTAGGCTAGCGTGCCATGTTCAGCCAACACGACAAGCTACCCCCAGGCGTTCCACACCGGCCTCAGTTCACTCAGTTGCCTCAGCTATCATGCCTGCACATGCTACTCCTATTCACATCACGCTGCCTACTCCAGTCACCGAGCCAGTTCCAGTCACTGAGCTACCTAAGGGTTGTCACTTAGTCACTATACCCATTTCAGTTGAGCCACCAACGGCACAGGCATTTGAGATCACCGGGAGCATACCTGACGAGGAGCCTTTTCCGAGCCTATCCCACCTAGAGTTGCCGTCAGACCTCTGTCTGGATTTACTACTGGGCCCTGAATTGGATATAGGGCAACCTCTTGAGTACTTACTGAGACTAGAGGATGATGATGATCCCTTTGGATACTTCGCAGCGCCGAATCAGCACATCGACCATGATAGTATCCCATAGACTACTTTACTTTATTTTACTTTTAGTTTTATCTTTTTGAAGCATTGTACTAAAAAAGTTATATATATATAGTGGAAATGCTGCCTTTCTCTTTTTGTTCTTCATGCAGAAATATTATCAAAAGAGACTGGTCCTTAGGAGATTGACCGTAGGAAGGCCCAACACTAGGAAAGTAACACGACCATAGGGAAGTAATCTTTCCTCAAACCTATTTCAATTATGACGCACTAAAATCTCTAAGTGTGGGGTAACCCCCGCAACTAACTTGGAAATTTTAGAAGTCAATGTCCTTAATTTATAAAAGATTAAAATATTCTTTTCTAGAGAATATTAGGGATAATTTTCTTCTAAGTGTGGGGGTAATGGGTAAAGGTCGAAGGTTTTAAAGGTCAAGTAACCATAAAACGCCAAGTTTTAAAAAATTCTTTTGTCCAAAAAGTAATTAAGCAATGGATATTGGGTGATTTCGAAAAATTCTTACCTTGTTTTTTCCCAAAAGATCTAATAAAATTGCTAAAAATCGGTTTTCGAAACATTTATTAGAACGGAACGATTAAGCTGAAACTTATATTTTGTTTCAAAAGATTTCTTTTAAGAAAATATGTAAAAGGCTACGCATGATCAAGCACGACCCCTACTCCCAAAAAGGTAAGGAATTTTGGACCCAAATTATCTGTATGACCCATCAAATCTACAGTACTTTGTCATTTCGATTGATGAGCGTGCCGGTGTACGGTTCAAGTTAGAACTTGGTCATGACATACGTTTCAAGACCAATGGTTAGTAAGCGCCATATGTGGTGCAGGTACGATACTCCTTCCGAAATTATTCTGAATAGAGAAGACAAAAAGCCATCCGTTTCAGTTTCCACTCCACGTGAATTAAACCAACCAACTCATATAAAGAGTTGATGAATCAGAAATATTCACACCAAATTCACTCCCAAAATACACCATTCACATTCACTCCCCTTTCCATTCATCGAAAGATCCAGAGATTAGTAACGAGATAGATCGATCAAATTCGCTTCAAAAACACTTAATGAAAGATTCCGAACCCCTGATTGTTTTTGATAGGTCAAAGACCGGGTATTCCGATAAAAAAAAATTTGAAAGAGCAAAGTCTCTATAAATAAGGCAAAGAAAAAACTGAGAAGTTGCCCTGAAGAAAGATACCGGAAGAGCCAAAGAAAATTCTAAACAAAGTCTTAGCAAAATCTGCCTCTTCCGAAGAAAGCTTCTACGAATTCCATGCCTTCTCTATCTAAAAATGGATACTATAAAGAATCAAAAGTCTATCAATTCTCTCAAAAATCAGAAGATCTGGATACCTTTCACCGATCCATAAATTTCTCAACCAAACCCTATAACCCATCTTCCTCTTGAAAGAATGCTTAGGAAGAAGATCAGTGCCATCCTTACTTAACCGGAATATCGATGATTTACCAAGCCTATGATGAGAACTGTTACACGACTGGCTTCTGGGCGACAGTACAATTAGAATAGGACACCCTAAACACTTGAGTGATATGAGTTATCCGCTAGTGAGGAGCCTGATCATGTATACTCTACATCTGAGAGTTGGAAAGTACGCCTTTTTAACTATGGACGCGATTGAAATCTAGCGACCAAATCATCGAAGCTCGAAACATTTTCTAATACTTTCGAAAGATGTGTCGACTTCCGATGAAGGTATAATAAAAAGATCTATGGGTGGGCTAAGGGAGAGTCTATTAGGAAGATCCTTATATTCCCGCTTTTTGCTTGAGGACAAGCAAAGCCAAGTGTGGGGTATTTGATATCGGCCAAAAAGTCACATTTTTATCCCCTATATTAACCCCTAAAACAATAAAGATTTAAACTTTGTCGGAAAAATTATCGCTTTTTTGGTTGATTTTGTAGATTAAGTAATTACGAAGGCGATTCAAAAAGAATCAAGTAAAACGGAGCTAAAACAAAGATTCTATAGTGAAAATAGTGAAAGACAAGAAATCAAGTTACGATCCAGCAAATCAGCAAGCAAACGGCCTGCTAAAACGGCCTGCCAAACGGCTTGCCAGTATGGAAAACGGCCTGGCAAATGGTCAGAGCAAACGGGCACCTTAAACGGGAAAACCTGGCAAACGGCCCCTGCAAGCGGCCTGCCAAACGGCTTGCCAAACGGCCTGCCAGCCGTTTGCAGGCAAATTTCAAGTCTATTTAAAGGGCTTTCTCCATCCATTTCAACACACACTCAATTTGTAATTCATTTCATATTTTCAAGCTTTTAGTTAGTTTTTAGTAGTAGTTAGCTTAGCTTTTATTTTCCGGAGGATATCCCGGCGAGTCCCTGCGATCTCGGGCAGATTTCTTCGGCCTTTTCAGGTTTTTATCCGAAACGCTTGTCTTTTGCATTAAACATGTGTTCTTACTTTTTATGTTTAATAATGCATTCTGATATTACCATGATAGCTTAATTAATCTGTATGTTGCCATGATAAAAGTTTGGGTTAGCGTAATTATGTTAATTTAGTACGATTACTGTTATAATACTGAACTAGGAAGTCTCATAGATTTATATGCTAGCATCTTAAGGATTGACCAACCTAAGTTGTAATCATGACTTGTCCACCTATATAATATTAGCTACTTCATAGGATTAAGACCCCTGGTTATACTGTATCTGAAGATTCTATGAACTCGGTACGACCGGAGTTCCCGAGAGGCATTTAATGCGCTTTTAGGACACAGAACTTAGGAATTGAGACATGAATGACCTAGTATGCCTATTGACTGTTCTGAAGAGACTTCTTAGGAGCTGTTAAGATCTAGTTAGTGCCTTCACTGTGTGACCCAAGCCTATTGAATGTTCTTGTCTGATTGTTGCCTTAGGTCTTAGTCATATCAACTGTTTAGGTATTCATTAGATTTCTATCTGCTTTACTATCAGTATATTAACTGTGATGCTGTATAATGTTTGAATTGGTATGATTTCATTAGTATGATGGAATGCTTGTTAGTTTTCATTTAAGGTTTTGCCAACCTAAACCGACAGATTCCTTCCGTTTGTGATCAGTATTCAATCAACACGGCACGTTGTTATTTAGTTAACTAAACTGATAACGAGGTTTAGGATTAGAGCTTAACTCACTAATAAACCTAGTACTTTACTGAGGATAACCTCCGAGGTATTGTTACCTTTCAATTATACGACCAAGTGACATACTTTTCACTGCTCAAAGAGAACTCCGAGAGTTCAAAGACAAGTAGGTCTGTGTAATTGGCTTATCCAACCAGGTCTACATCATTCCAAGCATAGTCTTAATATAAGCATAATTACCTTTCCCTAACCCAATACTGATATCTTGGTCAACATTTCCCTGATCTGCAAACTCCAGATATCCTTCCACTTATTTACTTTTCTGCATTTAGGACTTTTAACTAAAAACAACTACTATCTTTTATCCAGGTAATTTAACTAAAAGACAATTATCCACTTAATTCTCAATTCGTTAATCAGCAAAAAATACGACACTAGGTTAACTTACACCTTCTACACCTTAGAAAGTAAAAGTAAATTTAGGCCCCCTATAATATAAATAAACAAAACCACTGTGTGCTACCTTGGTCAACTGAATCAGACGTCCTGCGGCCCAATGACACCACACGAATAAAACCAACCGTTTCGGCCATATCATAGTAGTAACGAGTTTTCTGGCGCCGCTGCCGGGGATCGAATATTTTGATTGAGAAAGATTTTTAACAGACAAAAGTGTTGTTTAGTGGTGTCTAAGAAAGACAATTATACACGGACTTGGTTGTTGGATTTTCCGAACAGTTTCCGATTTTATTGGAACCAAAAGGATCCAGCCTCTCCGTAGTCTGCCTGGCCACCTCGATACAACTAATCTGTAAGAAATCCTATCAGTAAAGATATCCGATCTGGTTAGCGACCAAATTTCAAGAATAATTATTTTTATTAAATTATTGATCCTTTTAGTAAATTCATATTTTTTAAAAGTTACTTTTAAGTCTTTTTAAATAGAAAATCTAAAAATGGAACAACAAGATACCCTTGCTTCTATGCATAAGTCATGCTTAGAGGAAAGAGGAGGACCAATCACCTTAGGAACCGAAGGAATACCTGAAATCAGTTCACACATGATTAAACTAGTCAGTATGATCTGTAAATTTCAAGGATTACCGACTGGCGATCCAAACTTTCATTTAAACAAATTTATCAGTCTGGTTGACTCTTTTAAGAAGGAAGAAAACGAGAAAAACATTTTAAAACTTTATCTTTTTCAATATTCACTTTCTGCACACGCTTTAGCATGGTTTGATGAACTTAACCCTAATTCAATCCATTCATGGGAGGATTTAGCCACTAAATTTCTAAACAAATTTTATCCACCCTCCCTGCAAACCTGTTTAAGAAATGTCATCACAAACTTTTCTCAAAAAGAAAATGAGTCATTGTGTCTAGCATGGAATAGAATAAAGATGATGCTTAAAAGATGTCCGAATCATTCATTAAGTCGGGCAGACATAATCTGTACACTTTACAATGGTTTGACCAAGGATGATAAGTCTCTCCTAAACATGGCCTCGCAAGGCAATTTCATGTTTTGAACAGCAGACGAAGCATGGAATCTCTTGGACAAAATAGCTGCACAGCAGGAAGATTGGAACAATGAAGCTGCAGAGAAGGATGACGTCTTCGCGCATACGGTAAAAATGCTTGAAACCAGGTTACAAGATCTCACCCTCACTCTTCAAAATTTACCAATTTCTAGAAACTCTGATGCTACTAGAACCAGTCTAAGGTATCCTTACCCTAGATGGGCACACAAACAGCATAATAGCTCGGATCATAATATAATCTTCCCGTTGCACAAACTTACTTTCCACTCTAAGGAAAATTTAGTTGAATTTATGAAAAAGCAATACGCGATAAACCTTCAAGTCATAGAATGTCAAAATAAGTTCGATACTTTAATAAAGACTTTTGAAGAATTAATCACCAATTTTCAGCTTACGCTTAAACGATTAACCACTAAAGTTGAAATAGAGTGCAGTGAGTTTGATGCCCTAGTAATTACTAGAGGAGGGAAGGAAACCACTGTCAATATACCCATACAAGATTTTTCCGGTAAGGAACCTGTGCCAATTGACCCAGTTGTCAATCTACCGGAACCTATCTCTCCTAAGGCCTCGGAAATTATTCCGCGCACCCGCATACCTTTCCCAGGTAGGCTTAGGAAGGAAAAACAAGAAGCGCAATTCGCTAAGTATTGGGATATTATTAAGAATTTGCATTTAAATGTACGACTAGTAGATGCTTTAGTAGAAATGCCAAACTACGCTAAATTTTTTAAAGAACTGCTTTCAAACAAAGAGAGATTAATAGAAATAGTTAGCTTGCCCCTAAGTGAAGAATGCTCGTCAGTGTTACAACATGGAATTCCCCCTAAGTTAGGAGATACAGGAAGATTTACGGTACCTTGCTACCTGCAAGATGTCCAAATTAGCAATGCGTTAGCAGACTTAGGAGCCAGTGTAAACCTAATGCCCTATTCGTTATTCAAAAAGCTAGGATTAAATGACTTAAGGCCTACCAGAATGACTATCCAACTCGCAGATAGATTAGTTAAAATTCCTCGAGGAATAGCTGAAGATGTCCTAGTTAGAGTGGATAAGTTCGCATTTCCCGTTGATTTCGTCATTATGGATATTGAGGAAGACACGAAGGTCCCACTCATTCTTGGCAGACCATTCCTGAATACTGCCAAGGCCGTACTTGATTTGCACGAGAAATCATTGAAATTAAGGGTTGGAGGAGAAGAAATCACATTCAATGTTGATCGTCTCATGAACTATCCCAAAGAAGAAGATGTGAATCTCTATGATTCTTTCCAAGAACTCGTCAACTAATACCTGGAAGAAACCATGGCTATATCTAGTCAAGATCAAATTTCTAAGGATATATTTTTTACACCTCCCGAAGGAAATCTCGACAACCATTCAGCCATGAACCATAGTCAACATAAATCTCCCCTCTCTGAATGTAATTTTCTTGGCAAGACTATTCAAATAGCACCGCTAGGGCAAGACATTCCTTTACCTTAATTAACGAGAAGACCGAATGAAGAGATAGATTTCATTCCAGTATATCAGGAACCCCAGTCAAAGAATGACTGTGAGGAGTTTCCCGAACCTACCTTTGAAACTAAAGAAGATGTTTCTGAAGAGGAAGCATTAAGAAGGACAATTTTCAGAAATGAAGAACAAATAGCATCAGTGACCGCTACTGAAGAATTAGAATTCCAGGAGAAGTATGACTCGTTAGACCAAAAATGTGATGACCCAGAAATTTCCGACCAAATTTAAAATTAATCTTTATTTGATTTCGAGATGATAAGAAAAGTCTGTAAAGTAAAGTCTCAAAATTTTTAGAGCAGTTTATATGAATTCATTTGACCTTTGACTACTCCCGACGATTCACGAACAATTGTGTGTGAGTAAATATGTAAATATATAGATAAATAAATATAAGTGTATATAATAATTAATATAACATTATTTAATCATTTGGAAATTAGATGTGTAAAATAAGATACAAAATAATTAAGTGTAATTTAAAATAAACTTATATATAAATACATATGACTCTATGTAAAATCATTATGATATATATATTGTAATCTATAAATAATAAATACTCAATAAAAGTTATTACATAATATAAAATATAAAATTACATAAACAATAACATGTAATAGTAATATATTAAAAATTACAAGTTAAAATAAAATTGTTATATCAATGTTATTACTTTCATTACTATAAAAAATTACTAATAATATTAAAAACAGTATTAGGGGTATTATCATTTTGATATATAAATATGAAATGTAATAAATATAAACAGTTATAATATTATTATTACCAATAATATTATTATTAATAATATTAGTAACTTTATAAATTAATATTACTATTATTAATAATAATATTGTAAATATTATTATCAATAACATTATTATCATTATATTATATTATAAAGTTTTATTATTATTATTTATAACATTAAGAATGTTATTATAATTATATTTATTAATTTATAAGATTAAATATAAAATACATATAATATAATTACATATATATAAAAATAGACTTGCTTATACATATATACTGGTATAATTATGTAGATACGTATTCAGTATTATATTTATATACAAGTACATATATAGTGATATATACATACGTATATACGGTTTATTATATATATAAACAAATACAGAAAATTCGTATTCAGTTGTGCATCGCTTTCCATCTGTTTGTGAATTGATTTACTGTCTCCAATTTGTACCAATCATTGATTCAAACACTTGAAAGAATCCAAATCTGTTAGCTTTTGATGTCAGAACTTTATTGTGTTTATATATTTTTTTGTACGATAAGATTTCTGCTATCCAATTTCAATTTGGTTATATAATTCAAATCTAGTTGTTAATTGACATCATACAATCTCCCATTATCATTTATCAATCACAGAAAATGCTTTACAGCCTTTAATTAAATAAATTGAAACAGAAAAAGGGAAGAACACCTACAGGTACTCTGTACGTGCGTTTTAAATTCAAAAGCTACATTTTCGAATTAAATTTCAAAAATTGTAAGTGCAATCCTGTTAGGAATTCTTCAATCAATCTTTCTGCAAAATCTTAAATTCCAATTTTTAGTATCGAGCAAGAATTTTAGAGTCAAAGTTTAAGATTAAAAAGTCAAACGTTTTGTTCTTGATGAAATTTGAATTCAGTTTGATGTTTTAGGATCGATTAAGGGTTCAGAGAGTTTGTAACGAGCTATTAGAGTATAATTCGTGTTATATGCTTAAGCTAAAAACGTCTGGAATTTAAGAATCAAGTTTGAGTATATAATTTTTTTTAACAGATACGATCTGTTTAAATAATTTTTTTTTCTGTTGTTAAATTAAAATCACAACTAGGGATCGTTTATATGGTAGTGTAAAATCCTAAAACTAATCAAATAATCAAATGAGAGTTGTGATTCGATCTGTAATCGACTGAATGGTTTATAGAGGAAGAGGATAAACAAATGATGTAAGACAGGTTATATAAAATTAAATCCTGTTAAACTCAGGAAAGTATCACGGATTGAATGGTTAAGTTATGGTTGTTGTAACTAGAGGTCGCGGGTTCGATTCCGGTCTGAGACGCTTCTTTTTAGAAAACCCTTTTATGAGGTAGTTCTTAATCAAATTATTATTTTTATTATTAATATTGTTATTATTAGTATTGTTGTTATTTATTAATGTTATCATTACTAATTATTATTAGAATTATAATTATTATTATTACCATGATTAAAAGTAATATGAACCTTATTATTATTATTATTATTATTATTATTATTATTATTATTATTATTATTATTATTATTATTATTATTATTATTATTACTAAAACAAGTAGTTACCATTTATTATTATTATCATAATTATAATTACAAATACGATTATTATTATTATTAATGTTGTTATTAATATTATTGTCGTTATTTAAAATATAATCTTATCATTTTTATGTATTATTATTACGATTATGATTAAGAGTATTGTTATTATATATATAAAAATCAATAAATATAGTTTTATTAAAATCTTAAAAAAATTATTAATACTAATATTATTATTATTAGTGCTATTATTGGTGAATTATTACTGCTCGTATTATTATTATTATAAATACTATCATTTATATTATTATTATGAATTTTTCATTATAAGTATTGTTACTACTAAAAGTTATTATCATTAATATTATTTTTACCAAAATTATCTTTTTGTAATCCTTAAAAACTATCATTTTATCATTTTCAGTAATATCTATATTATTATTATTAAAATAATTATAATTATAAAAATAAAAGTTTAAAAGACATAGTTAAGATTATGAGTATAAAAATTGAAGGTTATATATATAAAGATATATTTAATGTACACAACTTATTTATATTAAAATTATTAGTTAAAAAAATGAAAATATATAAATAAATAATGAAATAATGAAATTTATAAAGTAATAAATATAAAAATTATATTACTAATAATAATATATATATATGTTTGTTCGATTACAAGTATATGTTTTAATATATATATATATATATATATATATATATATATATATATATATATATATATATATATATATGAATGATATAGGTTTGTGAATCCGAGGCCAACCCTGCATTGTTCAGTATCGTCGTATGAATATTTTTACTACAAAATATTGTAGAGTGAGTTTCATTTGCTCCCTTTTTAAATGCTTTTGCAATATATATTTTTGGGACTGAGAATACATGCGCTGCTGATGTTACAGCGGAGGCGTATGAAATACTATTATATTTTTAATGCGAAATACGATGAAATTACACAAGTTTTGTTTAATTTACGGATGGATATACCTAAACCTTGCTACAACACTATAGGCAGTGTACCTAATCGTTAGAGTAGTGTAGTTTTTAGTAAGTCTGGTTCGTTTCACAGGGAGCTAGTGATACGTACTATATTTTTATAAACTATATTTGTATAAAATATATATAATTATATAAGTAGTAATAATATTATATAAAAGGGGGGTTTTACCGTTTAATGACCGGTTTGTCGATTTTATATTTTAAGCGTAAAGATAAATAACGATAATAACAATATTTAAAATGACAAATAAATAAATGATAGTAAATAAAAGTATGATGAGATATAAAATAAAACAATTATGCTTATTTAAACTTCTGTAATCATGATGTTTGACGTTTTGATTTTAATTAATTGTTACCCGGGTTAATTGTCCTTTGTCCTAGTTTATTTGATACCTATCTGGTTTTTGTCCATAATAGTCCATCGGTCATAATTATAAAATGCTCGTCAAATTAACCTTATTCCCGAAGTCAAATATTCCAACTAATTAGGGATTCGAACTGTAACAAGGTTTTAATACTTTGTTTAATGATTACACTAGGTTATCGACTACGTGTAATCCAAGGTTTTATTACTTTGTTAACAATTACATCAATTATCTTTGAATGTAATCCACTCCTGTTTTAATGAGATATGAATATTAATTACCTAAATAGAACATTCATAATCATTTAATAATGATTAGATTAACTAATTTGAAGATAGGTTCGACAGATTTCAACGAGTTGTCATTCAATTAGACAATACCCCCCATCTATTAATAGTTCATAGTCCAGTGTCCACAAGTGTCGGTCTTTTGTCCAAACCCGAATTATGGTACAAAATTCAATAACCCAATCTTAATTTTTAGTCCAACATCACGATTATTTCGGATTAAATAAGCATAATAATAACTTAGTTACAAGACATTAATTTAAAAAGGAAGAACATATCTTACAGTGATTATTTATCGCGTAGCGTTACACGGGCAGAGTTCCGACTTAAAACCCGTAAAACATTCTTACAATAACCTTATTATTATTAACTTAAATTAAAATTAAAATTAAAATTATAAATATATATTACATGTAAAGAGAAAGAAAGAAGAAAAGGTGTACATAACTCGTCCGAAAATTGCTCAATTTATAGACTTGGCCAGCTACAGCATCCCATGCGATCGCATGGATTTTGTGCCTTCTAGGCATGCGATCGCATGGCCTCCTGATCCAGCTCATATACTTGCCAAAAACGAGGGCGGCTCTTGATTTATTTATTATATAATATAATATATATAATTTTATATAATTATATTTATTATATTATATTCTTGTACATAGTTGACTCATAATTTTAGCTCCGTTAACTTGTATGTTTCTTCTCGGTTTATGTCCCGGTTCTGGATTTTCGAATGTCCTTTCGGATGCTGAGATATTTTGTACTTTGCGTTTCGCGGCTCGTACTCTTGTAAATTTTAGACGTTTCTCATCAATAATTCGAACCGCTTGAATTGTACTTTGTACTTTTTAGCTTTTTGGTCATTTGCGTCTTCAAATCGTCATTTTCTTCTTTTGTCTTCGCACTTATTTATTTAAAAGAATATTAAATAAAAATAGAACAATTGCAACTAAAAGCTTTACATATTGGAGGGATATTGTGCCTAAATATATGTTCATTTGGAGCACTATCAAATATCCCCACACTTGAGCGTTGCTTGTCCTCAAGCAATACAGAACTTGAAATTAAATCACACTTCACTCGAATCACTTTTTTTTATTCTCACACTTTATACATCAGTGATTTCGATACGGCGGTATAAACAATGATAGTAACGATGTGGTTTACAGTCCCACATGACTATTAAAAATTTAGATCCTTTAAGGAAATTAGATCTTTTATGAAAACATTTGATATTTTGAAAATTCATTCTAGCTTTTACCCTAGATAAGTTTTCCAGAATAACCCTTCACCGGTGTTTGCAAAATGTTTTTGTGGGTTTTGTGGGTTTCAGATTTCAAAATTTTAGCTCAAAACTTGTGGTTTTGTGTAACCTACTTGCTAACCTTGTTTTAAGAAAGCACACGTCCAGTTTACTTGTCCCGTATATTACCTTTCTGTAAACGACCGTCCGGTTGTAAAGGAAAGCAATGAACAAGCAACTGTTAAGGCAATGTCCCATGACATGCAGATAATTATGGTCAAAAACGTGTTGGATGCAATTACTATCCTTTGTAGGAGAAATAGTAAAGATCACCCTATAATTTTCCGGTCTGGCACAAGGTCCTGTCTTCGACCATGCTATGCAACCACCGTTCTTACGGTTGACACCCGATTTGGTTCAGGTGACCTAATGAATTCCGGTGAATTCTCAGGATTTTACGTTCAATGGTAATGAATGCATTGAAAATAGGTTTTTAGAAAACAAATCGGTTTTAATTTTGATCAAAATATTTTCTCGTTCAAGCTCGAGTTTATATATCATTGAATTCCATGAGTTTGTAATTCTCAATCTTTAAGGTCAATCTCAAGGATTGAGTAATATCAGGCTTAAAAGCTGATTTTTAATCTTTAAGGAGATTATCCTTTCTGGGGTTCTGATTCATTAGTCTTATCAAGCTAATTTGCACGGTGCCCTCACCATTTTACGAAACAGATCCTCTCATGGCTAGGATAAGTCTGACCACTTGGCGACGCTGTTTGATGCTGAGGTCCGTGGATTTCGAGCTGATTTTCGAGATGACTTTTCTAGATTTTTCGTCAACCTACAGCTGGTCTGGACGACAACTTCCTGACCTAAATCAAGAAGCGCGTGTCTTTTTTGGAAGACTATACTTCCTTTTAATGATGGAAATGATTCATCGTGTAGATCCATCTATTCTTTCAAAGGTATTACAATAAATCGGGTAAAACTGATTAGTTTAGTCCAAAGCAAAAGTACCTGCAATAATCTGTACCAAATATGTGATATGTGTTTTGATGTGGTAGCGGAGTGGTATAAAATACTATTAAATTTTAGCAGAAAATACTATTAAATACGATACAATTTTACACATGATATTTATTTATTTAGAAAATGGATA
This sequence comes from Rutidosis leptorrhynchoides, assembly GCF_046630445.1. Classification (NCBI taxonomy): domain Eukaryota; kingdom Viridiplantae; phylum Streptophyta; class Magnoliopsida; order Asterales; family Asteraceae; genus Rutidosis; species Rutidosis leptorrhynchoides. Next base: position 141,861,600 of record NC_092337.1, on the reverse strand, counting down.
TACTTAAACCTTGCTACAACACTTATAGGCAGTGTACCTAATCGTAAAGTAGTGTAGTTTTTAGTAAGTCCGGTTCGTTCCACAGGGAATCTTTTTAAACAAAGCTTAACGCTATATTAGTTTATTTTTATAAAAATACAAATATATATATAAGTAATATTATTATTATAAAAAGGGGGTTTTTACCGTTTAATGACCGGTTTGTCGATTTTAAAACTTTAGTCGCAGTTAAAACCAAATGTAAAATATAAATAAATACAAGACTTAATTTAAAGCGTAAAGTAAATAACGATAATGAAAATGCGTAAAATGAAAGTGCGATAAAATAAACTTGCGATAATTAAAAAGTACAATAATTAAAAGTACAATTAAATACAATAACAATAAATAAAATACGATAATTAGAAGTGCAATTAAATATAAAATAAAGGAAATTAAATATGAAATAAAAGAATTATGCTTATTTAAACTTTCGTAATCATGATGTTTGACGTGTTGATTTTAGTTTTATGCCCATGGGTTAATTGTCCTTTGTCCTGGATTATTTAATATGTCCGTCTGGTTTTTGTCCATAACAGTCCATCAGTCATAAATATAAAGTGCGAGTGTCCTCGTCAAATTATCCTTATACCCGAAGTTAAATATTCCAACTAATTGGAGACTTAAACTGTAACAAGATTTTAATACTTTGTTTAATAATTACACCAGGATGTCGACTGAGTGTAATCCAAGGTTTTAATATTTTGTTATCAATTATACCAAGTGTCCTTGTACATAATTTCACCCCTGTTTTAATTATTCTAGTGACTATTAATCCATTCCCGTGTCCGGTTAAATGAACGATTATTCGTACATATAAATACCCCGCCCATCGTGTCCGATCGAGTGTATATGGTAATTTATAGGGACGCCCAATTGTAAATCTTTATATTAACATTAACAAACTATCATTTAGTTAAACAAATATAAAGCCCATTAATAGCCCATAGTCTAATTTCCACAAGTGTCGTTCTTTTGTCCAAACCCCAATTATGGTACAAAGCCCAATTACCCAATTTTAGTAATTAGCCCAACATCATGATTACTTCGTTTTAAATAAGCATAATAATAACTTAGCTACGAGACATTAATGTAAAAAGGTTGAACATAACTTACAATGATTAAAAATAGCGTAGCGTTACACGGACAGAATTTCGACTTACACCCTTACAATATTCGCAAACATACCCTTATTATTAGAATTATAATTAAAATTAAAATTAAAATATAAATTATAAATATATATTTTACGTATATATGGAGAAAGGAGAAAGATAGATAGTTTTGTGGTGCACCAAAGCTCGATTTTTATAGGCATGTGGGCTGGAACTGGGGCTCATGCGATCGCATGGATTTATGCCTTCCAGGCCATGCGATCGCATGGCCAGCTGGGGAGGCTCATATTTGGTTGTTTTCTTCTGCCGACGGTTTTATAAATAATATAATATATTAAATAATTATAAGAAATATTTAAATATTATATTATATTTATGTGCATAGTTGACTTGTAATTTTTAGTCCGTTGCGTCGAGCGTTGAGAGTTGACTCATGTCCCGGTTCCGGATTTTCGAACGTCCTTGCGTATAATTTAATATCTTGTACTTTGCGTTTTGAATCTTGTACTCTTGTAATTTCGAGACGTTTCTTATCAATAATTGGAACCTCTTTGATTATATTTTGTACTTTTGAGCTTTTTGGTCGTTTGCGTCTTCAATTCGTCGAATCTGTCTTTTGTCTTCACCTTTTATTATTTAAACGAATATCACTTGTAAATAGAACAATTGCAACTAAAAGCTTGTCTTTCTTGAGGAATAATGCTATGAAATATATGTTCGTTTTTAGCATTATCAAATATTCCCACACTTGAGCGTTGCTTGTCCTCAAGCAATATCGTCTTGAAATACTAGAATCACTTCTTTATTCTTCACACTTTGTACATCAGTGATTTCTATACGGCGGTATAAACAATGATAGTAACGATAGAACCATGGTTAAAAGTGGGTGTGTCATCCACAGTTGCCTCGGGTTTAGGTCAACGACACTTGCAATCAAATAGCCGATTTACTTTCGGTTTCCAAAGCAAAGTGCACATTTGAAAGGTGGTTTACAGTCCCACATGACTATGAAAATGTAGATCCTTAAGGAAATTGGATCTTTATAAAAATATTTGATCTTTTGAAAATTCAATCTAGCTTTTACCCTAGATAAGTTTTCCGGAATAACCCTTCACCGGTGTTTGCAAAATATTTTTGTGGGTTTGGTGGGTTTCAGATTTGAAAATTTTAGCTCAAAATTTGCGGTTTTGTGTCACCCACTTGCTAACCTTGTATTTGGAAAGCAACACGTCCAGTTTACTTGTCCCGTATATTACCTTTCGATAAACTACCGTCCGGTTATAAAGGAAAGCGTTGAACAAGCAACTGTTAAGGCAATGTCCCCTGACATGCTTTTAATTATGGTCTATAACGTGTCGGATGCAATTACTATCCTTGGTAGGAGCAATAGTAAAGCTCACCCTTATGATTTTTCGGTCTGGAACAAGGTCCTGTCTTTGACCACTATGCAACCACCGTTCTTACGGTTGACACCCGATTTAGTTCAGGTGACCTAATGAATTCCAGGTGAATTCCTAAGATTTTACGTTCAATGGTAATGAACGCATTGAAAATGGGTTTTCAGAAAACAAATCGGTTTTAATTTGATCAAAATATTTTCTCGTTCAAGCTCGAGTTTAGATATCATCGAATTCCATGAGTTTGTAATTCTCAATCTTTAAAGTCAATCTCAAGGATTGAGTAATATCAGTCTTAAAAGCTGATTTTTGATCTTTTAAGGAGAATATCCTTTCTGGAGATCTGATTCATTAGTCTTATCAAGCTAATTTGCACGGTGCCCCCCATTGTACGAGATAAATCCTTCTCATGGTTAGGATAAATCTGACCACTTGGCGACCCTGTTTGATGCTGAGGTCCGTGGATTTCCTGCTGATTTTAGTGATGACTTTTCTAGATTTTTCGTCAACCTACAGCTGGTCTGGACGACAACTTCTTGACCTAAATCAAGAAGCGCGTGTCTTTTTCGGAAGACTTTACTTCCTTTTAATGATGGAATTGATTCATCGTGTAGATCCATCTCTTCTTTTCTTTCATCGGGTAAAATGGTTTAGTTTAGTCCAAAGCAAAAGTATTTTCAGTTATTTGTTACAGATATATGTGACATATGTTTAAGATAACTTGGTAAATTTTCCCACACTTGGCTTTTATTTTCCTTTTTATCGTCCTCTATTCCATTTTAAATGAATTTCAACATTTTGGTTTGTTTCTCAATTTATGTCCTTTCCGAGGTTACAATAATTTCGGTGTTAACACCTAGTTTTATCGTTCATAAATATGTATAAACATGATTTTGAGTTCATTTAATTGAAAATTTTGAAAAATTTTACTAGAATTGGGTAGTCAGTATATAAGACTAGGGCTGTTCTTTATTATCAGAGAGTACTAGATTATAATACAATTACTGCTTTACTAGTATTTTTAATGGTAACCAAGTGTATAAAGATAAAAATTTTAAAAATCCGAAAGAATTTAACCCCTTCCCACACTTAAGATCTTGCAATGCCCTCATTTGCAAAAAATCAGTACAATTTAAATTATTGAGGGTGATTAGCGTAGAAATGATTAAATTTTACCAAAGTTTCCAAATATATTGGCGTTTGTTTGCTGAATGATAAATGGTGCATAGCATTTGTTCATTTCGTCTGTTGTTACATCACATTTATTTGTCATCTTGTCGTCAAAATTAGTAGCTTTTGCTGAACTTAATGCCAGTCTTTGAAAATGCGCTGTTTTACCCTGTTTTGAACAATCGACAATATACATACATACAAGTATAATCATGCATGGCATATTGAAATGGGACTTAATATCCCACTTTCAAATTCTAAATATGAAATATTAGTATACAATAATAATAAAATAATAAAAATTACACAAATTTATCCAATAACATAAGTTTAAACATGAAAAAGTCAAAAGATAAAAACATAATAATCATAAAAATAACCAAATGGAACTAAATCAGTCTGGATAGGGGTTCCAGTTCATCTCATCGGGTGGGTTCCATTGTTGGTTATAGGTGTTCTGATAGGCTTGGTTATAGTCATACCGGTTAAAGGGTGGTCGGATATCGGGGCTATGTGGCGGAAAATGAGCAGGTCGAGTAGGTACATAGTTATTTGGTACCTGATATGATAGCTGGCTCATGATTTGGTGCTGATGAACTAACCAGCTATCATGTTGGCGTCTATAATCCTCGTATACTCGCTCGGAGTTCCACTGCTCATACATACTATGTCTTGCCGCGTTCGTCATTGCTTCCTCATCTATACGAACGTGGACGTCAAGAATAGCATCTCGAAAGACATCCCTAATGTCTTCCGCCTCCTCCATTTCCTCTTCTGAGCCTCTCTCTACCTGAGGATGAGATCCCTCATAGGGTACTGCCGGGTTACGTCTACTTTTCAATACCTTAGCACCCACATAAACTTTTAATCCTAAGGGCTCAACCTGTTCTCTACAAATCTGTAATGGACCCCCTTGGTTCCTATCAACACCTAAATACTCTCCAATGAGAGTAACAAAAATACCTCCTCCTATTATACTCCCGTCCTGCATTCCCTCTACCATTTTAGATAAATAAAAAGCAACACAGTAAGGGATATTGACAAAGCTTCTAGGATCCCGAATACACTTTAGGTAGAATAAATCATATAAGGTAATTTTTTCTTTATTATGACCTCTTTGTGTAATCGAGTTAGCCAAAAATCTATGAATAATACGAAGCTCGGCTCTGTCAATACGTGTATAGGAGTGTCCTCCTGCTCGTGTAAAAACATTAAAATGTGACATACGCCTCCAAATGGCGTCAGCGTCAAAGTTACTATCTACCCGTTCACCATAATGAATCAAGTTTGTACAATCGGGTAATAGCAACTCACCAGGAGTATATATCTGTAAGGCCCTGGCCATGTCCAGCATGGACATTCTGTACATCCTACCGCCAAGGATAAACCTAAGAAATCTTCTATCATCTATCCTAACTATATTTGTATCAAGTGATACAGTACTCATCAACTCAACACACCATTCCTTATATACAGGTCTACGAATGGTGAAAAGACGTTCCCAATCTGTAAAAGAAGAACTGCCATACCTTTGAACTAAAAGCTGTCTAACACGGTCAGCTAGATGGACCGTTTCCAAAAGGGCCCAATCAATTACCCTTGGCACCTCTACATTTTTTGTTACCAATTTGAATTTGTTCCTTTGATATGTCTCGTAATCTCTCTATCTTCTATCAAATCTCAGATTAGGATGTAGAGTGTGCTCAGGAATCGTTGGGAATTCTACTGGCGGCCTCATTGGGAATACTATGAATTCATCAACAAACTGTACCGGATCATAATAAGGTATGTGCTGATCAGGCTGTTGTTGTTCCTGTTGTGGTTCTTGTTCGTGTTGCATTTCTGGTTCTGGTTCTGGTGCTGGTGCTGGTCGTCTAGATGATGATGCTCCTGAACCTCCAGTATCGGCTCTCTGTAAAACACATTAAACACAAAATTTGTGCATCCAAATATGCATTAGTGTTAGCAAAATAACAACTTAAAACAATCACTATAACATGTTAACTCAAAATTAAACTTATACACATTTTCACAATTTTTCACAATTCTACACTTTTCAAATAAGCACATATGAAAATGTATACAAAATTCATAAGCATTTAACTCAAATAACATGTCAAAATATTCATTACTAATAATTAAACAAGTCTCAAATGGAAAATATATCAAATTAATCAAGTTCATGAATTTTGGACTTAAAAAGTCCACTTTAATCTCCAAAAATCATGTTTAGGATCATTGTTTGGATCATTTAACTATCTAAACATGTTACACTACTCAATTTAGCAATAATTCATGACAAAAATCGGCCATAACCTGTTTATATCAAAAAGCCCCAAATTGCTCAAGAACACAAACCCTAGATTTCTAAAACTTTTGAAGTTTTTGGCTTCAAATCATGTTAAATAGCATCAATCTAGGTTATACATGCATAAAATACTAACAATTTAACACTAATTACACTAAAAATTAACAAAATTGCATTAGGTAAAAAATTGGTAATTATCACAAAAACTAGGAATTTATAGAGTTTAGGGGTGTAATTTTTACCAATTTGCTGAAGAATGAGAATCTAGGCATGATTAGAGCAAGAAAAATGACGAATTACGGTAGAAAAATGGCGAAAATTGGTGAATTTTTGGGTGAGTTTCGTGAATGTGTGTGTGTTGTGGTGAGGAAGACAGAACAGGCTGCTGTATGTATCAGGCCTGGATTTCAGCTCCATGCGATCGCATGGAGTTGAAGTGTAAAACCCATGCGATCGCATGGGGGTCCGGGTACAGTGTTTTCAGCTTTTTTTTTTTTTTTTTTTTTTTTTTTTTTTAAACCTTATACTTTATAAAACTTATAATTAATTAAATTTTAAAAATTTTGTTTTCCTTTAGGAGCGAGGGCGTTTCGGATCGTTGTCCTAGTCTGTCCCTCGACAAAATTTTAAAATTTGTCAAATCAAAGCGCGGTTTTTATAAGTAAAGATTTTTGGGTTTTTTTTTTTTTTTTTTTTTTTTTTTTTTTTATGTTTTTGGCATACTTTAATTCAATAAGATTAAAAATAATGATAATAAAAGTTCTCGTCCCTCCCTCGGGTAAAGCAATTTCGGTTCAAAGACCTAGTCTTCAACTTACGACGAATTTTAAAAATCATATTTTTAACTTAATGAGATAAAGTAAATTTTTGTTTTTAAATTCACACAACTTAAATATAAAATTCAAAATTAATATTAAAAATTCACACCAAACTTAAAATTTGAAATGCATAAAATTAAAAATTCATATTTTAAAAATTAAAAATTCACACCAAACTTAATTTAAAAATTCAAATATTTACAATTTTTAAAAATATTGTTTTTACAAAGTTTACAATATTAATTTAAGATTTAAATATTAATTTTAAAAACATGGTAAAAATAAAATTAAAAATCTTTTTGGCTTTTTATCCCACTTTAATCAATCAAATATTATCAAAAATATGCGCCCCTCTTTTCGGTAAAGTAATTTCGGTTCCAAGACCTAATTAACTCATGACGAATTTTTGAAATATTTTGGGTTGATTGATTAAAGATATTTATACCTTAAGAATAAACGTTAAATTTCGCAGTGATGTAATAAATTTTTGAATGATATCAATAATTTCGGTCGCCAAACCTAATTTTATTCAATACCAATTTAATATTTTATAGCGAACAAATTAGCGTTTATTATCAAAAGGTTAAAAAAATAAAAAAAAATAAAAACTGTACAAACATACCTGTGAAATAGATTTCTTAGTTATATGATCTATCCCATTCATAAGATAGTCGGTTTAATTGGTTTTCCATAGCTACATAGGCGTAACCTCGAGCATTCAGTGTCTTTTCTTCTAAACATATGAACGGTCCGTCTCTGCATAAAGTAACAAATTCGGTGTTTGAATAGGCTTGATTATTTGAACATTTACCTCCATGTGACCATTTTCCGCATTTGTGACAACTTTCTAGGTGTCGTGCTCTTCTTTTTACTGCAGATTTTGATTTTCCTTTACCAAATTTTAACTTATTATCTTCGCATCTGGATTCTTTTCTAACTTCGTCCATTCTTTCTCTGATTACTGATACTATTTCACTCGGAAGTGTGTCATTATTACGTTTAGTGATCAAAGCGTGTAGCATTAGACCATGGTTTAGTTTACAGGCAGTCTTCATTTTGTAAAAACCTAAAAAAAATAAAAATTCAGAATGGGGGAAGAAGACTAGTTCTTTAGGGTCTGCTAGGGAAAGACCATTCGGGTTCCATTTTCGAGAACTACACGAAAACAGACAATCTAACTCTAACAGAAATACATATTATCCTTTAAAGACTTGATTCTCCCCACACTTAGTTAGCTGTGGTGTCGAAATTGTGATTAACTTCGTTGTCGACTTCCATCGGACCATATATGTAATGTTTAACTCTGTGACCATTAACTTTAAATTCAATCCCATTTGAATTTATTAATTCTATCGTTCCGTATGGAAAAACTCTTTTGACTATGAATGGTCCAGACCATCTTGATTTCAATTTTCCAGGAAATAGCTTGAATCGTGAATTGAAAAGAAGAACTCTGTCTCCTTCTTTAAATTCTTTTGAACTTCTGATTCTTTTATCATGCCATTTCTTCGTTCTTTCTTTATAGATTAACGAATTTTCGTATGCTTCATGTCTTAATTCTTCTAATTCGTTTAGTTGACTTAATCGTAGACGTCCGGCTTCATGTAAATCAAGATTACATATTTTCAAAGCCCAAAATGCTTTGTGTTCAATTTCTACTGGAAGATGACATGCTTTTCCATAAACAAGTCTAAAAGGTGTGGTTCCAATTGTAGTTTTGTAGGCTGTTCTAAAAGCCCAGAGTGCATCCTCCAATTTAATGGACCATTCCTTCGGATTTGATCCTACGGTTTTCTCTAGAATATGTTTTAAAGCTCGGTTGGTATTTTCAACTTGTCCACTTGTTTGGGGATGATATGCGGTGGAGATTTTATGAGTTACTCCATATCTTTTAAGAACTTTCTCAAGTTGATTATTACAGAAATGAGTACCCCGATCACTTATCAAAGCTTTCGGTGTTCCAAACCTTGCAAAAAGACGTTTTAAAAAGTTGACTACAACTCGTGCATCGTTAGTTGGGAGAGCTTGTGCTTCCGCCCATTTAGATACATAATCAATGGCTACGAGTATATATAGATTATTATGAGATTTTGGAAATGGACCCATAAAGTCAATACCCCAAATGTCAAATACTTCACATACTTGGATGACATTTTGTGGCATTTCATCACGTTGACTTATTTTTCCGGCCCTTTGACAAGCATCACAGGATTTGCAAAGAAGGTGTGCGTCTTTGTAAATTGTAGGCCAATAGAATCCAGCATCATAAACTTTTCTTGCTGTTAGTTGAGGCCCATAATTCCCTCCAGTTGGTCCTGTGTGACAATGGTTTAAAATTTTACTAGCTTCATCTCCAAATACACATCGGCGTATTATTCCATCGGGACAACTTTTAAACAAATGTGGATCTTCCCAGAAATAGTGTTTTATATCACTGAAGAATTTCTTTCGTTTTTGGTACGATAATCCTTTTTCAAGGAATCCACAAACTAAGTAGTTTGCATAGTCTGCAAACCATGGGATTTCTTTATAATCTATCTTCAATAGATATTCATCAGGAAAGTTGTCTTGTATGGCCGATTCATTTAGAACTTCTAATTCGGGATTTTCAAGACGAGAAAGATGATCAGCGGCGAGATTTTCTGCTCCTTTTTTATCTCGGATTTCAATATCAAATTCTTGTAAGAGTAAGATCCAACGGATTAATCTTGGTTTAGCATCTTGTTTTGAAAATAGGTATTTAAGAGCAGAATGGTCGGTATAGACCACCGTTTTTGCTAGAACGAGATATGATCGAAATTTGTCAAAAGCAAAGACAATAGCAAGGAGTTCTTTTTCAGTAGTTGTATAGTTCGTTTGTGCTCCTTGTAACGTCTTACTAGCATAATATATAGGTTGAAATCGTTTTTCAATCCTTTGTCCTAAAACGGCTCCCATTGCAAAATCACTTGCATCGCACATTAGTTCAAATGGTAGATTCCAATTTGGTGTTATCATGATCGGCGCATTAGTGAGTTTTTTTTTAAGAATATTAAAAGATTTGATACACTCATCTGAAAAGATGAATGGAGCATCCTTTTCTAGGAGTTTATTCATAGGAGTGGCAATTTTAGAAAAATCTTTTATGAAACGTCGGTAAAAACCGGCATGCCCTAGAAAACTCCTAACTCCTCTAACATTGGTGGGATGTGGAAGTTTAGCAATTACATCTACTTTAGCTCTATCCACTTCAATTCCTTCTTTTGAAATCTTATGTCCAAGAACGATGCCTTCTTTAACCATGAAATGGCATTTCTCCCAATTAAGTACTAGATTTGATTTTTTGCATCTAATTAGCATTCGCTCCAGATTAACTAGACATGATTTAAATGTATCACCGAAGACTGAAAAGTCATCCATGAAAACTTCCATGCATTCTTCTATCATGTCGTGAAAAATCGCCATCATACACCTTTGAAAGGTTGCAGGGGCGTTGCAAAGTCCAAATGGCATGCGTTTGTAAGCAAAAGTACCATAAGGGCACGTGAATGTGGTTTTCTCTTGATCTTCTGGTGCTATTGGAATTTGAAAATATCCGGAAAATCCATCTAGAAAACAATAGTAACTATTTCCGGCTAATCTTTCCAACATTTGATCTATGAAAGGTAAGGGAAAGTGAACTTTTCTGGTGGCGTCATTTAATTTTCTATAATCAATACACACACGCCATCCTGTTACAGTCCTAGTAGGAATAAGCTCATTTTTCTCATTTGTAATGACAGTCATGCCACCCTTCTTAGGCACGCATTGAACTGGGCTTACCCATGGACTATCAGAGATTGGATAAATTAAACCTGCATCTAGCAGTTTAATAATCTCTTTCTTAACTACATCTTGCATATTAGGATTTAGTCTTCGTTGGCGTTGCACATACGTTTTATGACCTTCTTCCATAAGGATTTTATGTGTGCAATACGAAGGACTTATTCCTTTAATATCATGAATCTTCCATGCAATGGCTGGTTTATGAGCTTTCAACACAGAAATGAGTTGTGATTTCTCATTTTCAGTAAGAGAAGACGATATTATTACAGGTAATTTAGATTCACCATGTAAATAAGCGTATTCCAAATGGTTTGGAAGTGGCTTTAACTCTAATTTCGGTGGTTCTTCTATCGATGATTTATATCGATATCTGTCTTCTTCTTTTAGCATTTGAATTTCTTCTGTTGTTGGTTCATATCCATTAGCTATAAGTGTAGCTAACATTTCAGCTTCATCAATTGGTTCATTACCTTCTCCTAAAGAACATTCTCCTGTTCCTTGTAATTCTGGAAATTCTTCTAATAATTCTGCATGTGCATCTATAGTTTGAATATAATAACATGTATCATCTGCAGATTGTGGTTGTTGCATTGCTCTATCAATTGAAAAGGTAACACTCTCATCCTCTATACTTAGGGTCAGTTTCTTACCGAACACGTCTATCATTGCTTTAGCCGTGTTTAAGAATGGTCTTCCTAATATGAGAGGAACTTGAGAATCTTCTTCCATGTCCAGAAAAAGAAAATCTACTGGAAATACTAAAGTACCAACTTTAACTAGCATGTTCTCCATTATCCCTCTAGGATATTTTATTGATCTATCGGCTAGTTGTATGCTTATTCTGGTTGGTTTCAATTCTCCAAGGTCTAGTTTAGTGTATAGTGAATACGGCATTAGATTTATACTAGCACCTAAGTCTGCCAATGCTTCTATTGAACTAAGACTACCCAGAAAACATGGAATTGTGAAACTTCCTGGATCAGATAGTTTTTCTGGTATCTTATTCAACAGCACTGCTGAACAATTAGCATTCATAGTAACAGCCGAGAGTTCTTCCATTTTCTTTCTATTTGAAATTAGATCTTTCAAGAATTTAGCATATCTAGGCATTCCTGAAATCACATCAATGAAAGGAAGATTTACATTTATCTGTTTAAACATATCCAAGAATTTGGATTGCTCGGCTTCAAGTTTCTCTTTCTTCATTTTACTCGGGTAAGGAAGTAGTGGTTGGTATGGTTTAACATAAGGTTTATCCTTAACTGTGTTATCTTCATTAACCTTTTCAACTACCGGTTCCTTATCTTGATCAGGTTGTGGTTCTTGTGGAGTAGGAATAGTTTCATCAGAAGTTACAGGTATTTCAGGTGGTTTAAGTGTTGTACCACTTCTTGTGGTAATAGCTTTAGCTGTTTCATTCCGGGGGTTAGCATTTGTATCACTAGGTAGACTTTCCGGTTTTCTTTCACCTATTAACCTTGCTAGGTTACTTACTTCTTGTTCCAGATTTTGAATAGAAGCTTGTTGATTTCTAAATGCTTGAGCATTTTGTTCATTGGTTTGTTTTTGAGATGTGAAAAACTGCGTTTGAGTTTCAACTAGCTTCGTCATCATATCTTCTAAATTCGGCTTTTTATCATCGGTTTGTTGTGGTGGTTTGTTTTGAAAATTAGGTCTTTGCTGATTGTAATTATTATTAGATACTTGTTGATTGGTAGGACCTTGTTGGTTGTTGTATGGAATATTTCTGTTATAATTCTGGTTTTGATTGTAAATCGGTCTTGGCGGTTGATAATTATTCTGATAATTATTTCCAGGCCTTTGGTTTATGTATGAAATATTCTCTCTTTGTTCCATTGTTAATTCAATACTGAGACAATCTTTTGTCAAATGTGGTCCTCCACACTGCTCACAACTAATTCGTATTGAGTGAATATCTTTAGTCATCTTTTCCATTCGTCTCTCGACAGCATCTATCTTCGCGGAAATGGAATCTAAGTCATGGCTAGAATCGGCTCTAGCTGCTTTAGATGATCTAACGATATCTTTTTCTTGGTGCCACTCATGTGAGTGGGAAGCAGTGTTATCAATAATTTTGTAAGCATCAGTTTCGGTTTTCTTCATAATAGAACCACCAGCTGCTATATCTATGTCTTTCCTTGTAGTGATGTCGCATCCTTGGTAGAATATTTGTACTATTTGACAGGTGTCTAAACCATGTTGCGGACATCCTCTTAATAACTTTCCATATCTTGTCCATGCCTCATATAGAGTTTCATTCGGTTTCTGTGTAAACGTAACAATTTCTGCTTGAAGTCTTACGGCTTTAGATGCAGGAAAGAATTGTTTAAGAAATTTGTCAACTAAAACATCCCATGTATCGATCGCCCCTTCAGGTAACGATTCCAACCAATCTTTGGCTTCTCCCTTTAAAGTCCAGGGAAATAACATGAGATATATCTGTTCATCCTCCACTTCTCGGATTTTAAATAGTGTGCAGATCCTATTAAAGGTACGTAGATGTTCATTTGGATCTTCCTTCGGCGCACCACTAAATTGGCATTGATTAGTCACCATGTGTAGAATTTGTCCTTTGATTTCATAATCTGGCGCATTAATGTTTGGATGAGTAATTGCGTGACCTTGGCCAGTGCGTTTAGCTCTCATTCGGTCTTCCATACTTAAAGGTTCCAGATTCTCCATAATTGAATTTGTTGAATCAGAATCACTAGAGGATTCTGATTTAATGGTTCGTTCCTCAACAATCTCTGTTTGAATGATTGGTGGTTCCGGGGGAAAGTTTAGTGGTTCAGGATCTACGAACCGTTCCTGAATATTCTCCGGATTCTCAATTGTGAGGTCGGGTTCAAAAAATGGATTATTGGAAATTTGAACTGAAGTACTTGGTCGACTGGATGACGATTCTAAAGAAAAATCAACGGCGGTTATATTTGCTAAATGTCTTGATCTAGTTACAGGTGGTGAACGTACAAAAGGTGGTGAACGTCTTGCTCGGTGCATTCACTGAATATCCTATTAGTTTTTAAAAGGAAAGAAAAATTATAATAAGTTATCCAATTAATAGACTTTTCTGATTTTGCCCACGTTTCGAATAGCCAAAAGATGCAGCAGAAGGGCAGGATTCGTTTGGTCTCAATATAATTGAGGACTGTTTGGCTCCAATAACCCGGTCCACGTACAAATCCAACTATTACTACGAACCAGAAAATTTTGATGTCTATCAATTTAACCACTTAAAATAAATTTTCGTAATTTTAAGAAAATTAGATAAGAAGTAGAATAAAAATCTATGTCCTAAAAACTAGAATAGCGAGAAATAAGAAAGAAAAAGAGTACGTCGAAAAAGATCGGAAAAGAAAAATGGTTGAAAAATAAAAGGTGACGGAAAAATTAAAGAAACTTATAAAACTTAAAAGTACTTTGACTAACCTAACCTTATTACTACAACTAACTTAAAATTATAATCGCAAATTGAAATTACTAATTGGAATGATAATTGATACATAGGTAAAAGTCGTCTAAAAATATTAAAGCTTACAAGAAAAACTAAATCTCAAATGGAAATAACTTAAAAAGAAACTAAAACTTAAAAAGGCGTCGCAAAATTCTAAAGCACCTAAATCTTAGTCTAAAGAAAAAACACTTAAGGGATTTTACGGCAAAGCCTAAAAATCTAGAAATAAAAATAACTATCGCAAAATCTAAGTTTAAAACTAAATATGAGCTAAAAATACAAATATTACGCTATAACGATTAAAAAGTGACAAAATATAAAAATATACAAAAAGTTGTAAAAAGTACAATTTTTATAAAAATATTATTTTTATATTATTTATTTAATAAAACTACTAATTTTATAATTTAATTAAACTAATTTAACTAAAAATATAAATTAATTAATATCTAAAATTAATTAATATAATAACTAAACCTAATTAGGGTTTAATATTAATAATAATTAATAATATTCCGTAATTAATACTGTCGGCAGGTTCAGTAGGGCGTGTCAGATGGGCTCATGCGATCGCATGAGTCCTCAGTTGCCCAGCCATGCGATCGCATGGGCTAGGGTTTCGGGCCACAGAGTGGGCTGCTACAGTATAGGCCGAATTAATAAATTTTTTTTTTTTTTTGCTGTAAAATATAAAATATATTTATAAATTAAATAAAACTTAAATTTTTACAAACAAAAAAAAATAGAAATAAAGAAACTTTATAAAACTTAAATATTTACCAAACTCTTAAAAAAAATATTTATATTTTTGTTTTTCTTTTAATATTTTTGAATATTTAAAACGTATTTTTACAAAAGCGTACTAAAAAATCTTTCTTTTTTTTATATTAGCGTTGCGCTTCCGGCTTTTAAGCTAGAATGATGTCCCCGGCAGCGGCGCCAAAAATACTTGATGTGGTAGCGGAGTGGTATAAAATACTATTAAATTTTAGCAGAAAATACTATTAAATACGATACAATTTTACACAAGATATTTATTTATTTAGAAAATGGATATACTTAAACCTTGCTACAACACTTATAGGCAGTGTACCTAACCGTACAGTAGTGTAGTTTTTAGTAAGTCCGGTTCGTTCCACAGGGAATCTTTTTAAACAAAGCTTAACGCTATATTAGTTTATTTTTATAAAAATACAAATATATATATAAGTAATATTATTATTATAAAAAGGGGGTTTTTACCGTTTAATGACCGGTTTGTCGATTTTAAAACTTTAGTCGCAGTTAAAACCAAATGTAAAATATAAATAAATACAAGACTTAATTTAAAGCGTAAAGTAAATAACGATAATGAAAATGCGTAAAATGAAAGTGCGATAAAATAAACTTGCGATAATTAAAAAGTACAATAATTAAAAGTGCAATTAAATACAATAACAATAAATAAAATGCGATAATTAGAAGTGCAATTAAATATAAAATAAAGGAAATTAAATATGAAATAAAAGAATTATGCTTATTTAAACTTCCGTAATCATGATGTTTGACGTGTTGATTTTAGTTTTATGCCCATGGGTTAATTGTCCTTTGTCCTGGATTATTTAATATGTCCGTCTGGTTTTTGTCCATAACAGTCCATCAGTCATAAATATAAAGTGCGAGTGTCCTCGTCAAATTATCCTTATACCCGAAGTTAAATATTCCAACTAATTGGGGACTTAAACTGTAACAAGATTTTAATACTTTGTTTAATAATTACACCAGGATGTCGACTGAGTGTAAACCAAGGTTTTAATATTTTGTTATCAATTATACCAAGTGTCCTTGTACATAATTTCACCCCTGTTTTAATTATTCTAGTGACTATTAATCCATTCCCGTGTCCGGTTAAATGAACGATTATTCGTACATATAAATACCCCGCCCATCGTGTCCGATCGAGTGTATATGGTAATTTATAGGGACGCCCAATTGTAAATCTTTATATTAACATTAACAAACTATCATTTAGTTAAACAAATATAAAGCCCATTAATAGCCCATAGTCTAATTTTCACAAGTGTCGTTCTTTTGTCCAAACCCCAATTATGGTACAAAGCCCAATTACCCAATTTTAGTAATTAGCCCAACATCATGATTACTTCATTTTAAATAAGCATAATAATAACTTAGCTACGAGACATTAATGTAAAAAGGTTGAACATAACTTACAATGATTAAAAATAGCGTAGCGTTACACGGACAGAATTTCGACTTACACCCTTACAATATTCGCTAACATACCCTTATTATTAGAATTATAATTAAAATTAAAATTAAAATATAAATTATAAATTTATATTTTACGTATATATGGAGAAAAGAGAAAGATAGATAGTTTTGTGGTGCACCAAAGCTCGATTTTTATAGGCACGTGGGCTGGAACTAGGGCTCATGCGATCGCATGGATTTATGCCTTCCAGGCCATGCGATCGCATGGCCAGCTGGGGAGGCTCATATTTGGTTGTTTTCTTCTGCCGACGGTTTTATAAATAATATAATATATTAAATAATTATAAGAATTATTTAAATATTATATTATATTTATGTGCATAGTTGACTTGTAATTTTTAGTCCGTTGCGTCGAGCGTTGAGAGTTGACTCATGTCCCGGTTCCGGATTTTCGAACGTCCTTGCGTATAATTTAATATCTTGTACTTTGCGTTTTGAATCTTGTACTCTTGTAATTTCGAGACGTTTCTTATCAATAATTGGAACCTCTTTGATTGTATTTTGTACTTTTGAGCTTTTTGGTCGTTTGCGTCTTCAATTTGTCGAATCTGTCTTTTGTCTTCACCTTTTATTATTTAAACGAATATCACTTGTAAATAGAACAATTGCAACTAAAAGCTTGTCTTTCTTGAGGAATAATGCTATGAAATATATGTTCGTTTTTAGCATTATCATGTTTTAAAGAACTTGGTAAATTCTTCCCACACTTAGCTTTTATTCTTTTCTTTGCCTTTTTATTCTTTTCTATTCCATTTTAAATTAATTCAAGCGTTTTGGGTTGTTTCTCCATTTATGTTCTCTCCGAGGTAACAATAATTTCGGCATTAACACCTAGTTTTAGCGTTCATAAATATGTATAAACATGATTTTGAATTCATTTAGTTGAAAATTTTTCAAATTTTCACAAAATTTGGCAATTAAACTAAGTTTAAACCCGAGAGAATTTATAACCCTTCTCCACAATTGAGATCATGCAATGCCCTCATTTGCATGAAATCAGACTATAATTATAAATTCATGAGGGTGATTAGTGTAGAAATGTAACGACCCGGATTTTTTAGATCGTTTTATACTTATGAGATTAATATTTACATAAAATAAACCTTACCAACATGATAAGCAATCCAAACTGTGGAGACTTATGTTTTTGAAAAGAGTTTCACACAACGTTTGACCGTCCAATTTGACCGATGATATCACGAACTATATAACACACGATAATTATACGATTATGTATATGTACATATCTATACATATTTAACATGATTTAAGGATGGTTTAACATTTCATTGTGAACTAACAACAATGAGTTATAAGTATACTTTGAGACCACTAACTTAAGTTTTCAAAACGATAACTATATGTAACATTCTTTGACATATATACTTACAATATATAATGTGTTGGTGATCTATGTCACCAATATGATTTAAGTGTAATGGGATTAATTTGTAACCAAAATAATCTTGATAAATATCGAACAAGTTTGGGAAGTGTGGAGTGCACACTTGTTTGAACTTATCTTGATTATGACGTGGGTTCGGGGGCAGCGCCCCCGATAAGCGGGGTCCAAGGGGTGGCAACCCCTGGCGGGGTCCAAGGGGCAGAGCCCAGTTTGACCCATTGTTTGGCTAACATTGCTTTATTAAAAATGTCTTAAAATTTTATTTTGGCCCGGTTTGACCCAAAAATAAAAGCCCAGTTTTGAGCCTCTTTTACAGTTATAAACCCGTCCATATTTGAATTCTCATTCCGATTCCTCAAAATTTCTACAAGTATATCTAGGGTATATGTAACCGTATCATACCCAACTTCTATACGTATTTACTATTGGTATATACCAACAATAAACTTCAATGATCAGCCACTAGACATGATGTTACATGTGGGAACCAGCCATTTAACCTCATGTGTGACTTTTGTGCAAGAAAACAAACTAAATCTCCTATATATCCATCCCATAATCATGCTATTTTGCACACACACACATACAATTTCATTTCCAATTTTCTTTTAAGTTAATTCACTCCCTAATCTCTCTTCATTTACCTACTCAAGAACGTATCAATATAGTCATCCGATTTCAAGGAGATTACTTCCAATCTTTCAATCCCACTCCACCACTCTTTTGATTCCAAGATTTTTCTTACCTTTTCCAGTAGCTTTGTCCAAGTAACTTGAGGTAGTAACCTTATTCAATTCATATTTATATAGCTATCTTATTTTGTGTTATAAAATTTTAACAACAAGAACATAGTTTGAGTGATTTCAAACTTGTTCGCAAACTAAATAGATCCTTCTAATTTGATTTTTAAAAACACTTCAAGACCTGTAATATATCATATTATGACAAAATCGGATTAATCATATCTTGGCTAATTAACATAATATTTAATATATATTTACTTATGATTTGATTTTATATATTTCAGGACCACCCGTAAACAACACGAGAAGATTAATCATAAGACCTCATGATTGTATGCAACACGTCATTTGACAACACGGTACTTTATGTACGCAACACGTCATTTGACAACATGGTACCATGGGTCAAGATTAATTCTGATCAATACGAATACGATGGGGTCTTTATTTATTTTATTTAAGCAACTAATTGTGGACCACTAACATCGGACTGCTAACTACGGACTAAGAAAATATTAAAAGTATTAAAAGTATATATATATATATATATATATATATATATATATATATATATATATATATATATATATATATATATGTAATGATTACTTGAAAAGAAAATATGTTGATATATTATATATATGGTTAGGTTCGTGATATCTATCGGAGACCAAGTCGAGTTAAATACCTACAAGACAAAAGTGAGTATATAGTCCCACTTTTAAACTCTAAATATTTCGGGATGAGAATACATGCATTTTATGATTTACGTAATGGACACAAGTGATTAAAAATATATATTCTACGTTGAGTTGTACCACTAGCATACTTCCCTGTAACTTGGTAACTACTATTTACATGAGGTATTGTAAACGCGAATCCTGTTGATAGATCTATCGGGCCTGACAACCCCATCCGGACTGGACGACCAGTATTCAACGGTTGCACAGTACTTTGTTTCGGTGACTACACTTGGTACGGTGTAGTAAGATTTCATAATAAAGGGAATATGCGATGTTGATTAAATGTTAAGTATGGTTATCAAGTGCTCAACAACTTAGAATATTTTTATTAAAACGTTTATATATGAAATCTTGTGGTCTATATTCATAACGCTGTCGGCATTAAAGTTATATCTCACCAACTTTATGTTGACGTTTTAAGCATGTTTATTCTCAGGTGATAACTAAAAGCTTCCGCTGCAACATGTTGAATTTAAGCAAGATCTTGAGTATGCATATTTGTGTCAAAAATAAAACTGCATATCGGAGGATTTGTAATGTAAAATATATTGGAGGTCGTATTGTTATTATCACATGTAAAGTTTGTAAGTCTAAGATTATCGCTAAACGATAATCATTATTAAGTTGTTTAAACCTTGTATTTGTAATAAAAGCTATGGTTTGTATTGTAAAAACGAATGCAGTTTTTGAAAAATGTCGCATATAGAGGTCAATACCTCGCGATGAAATCATATGTTATTGTATTCGTCCTTATGGTTAAGGTCGGGTTATTACATGTGGTATCAGAGCGTTGGTCTTAGAGAACCAGAGAATTTGCATTAGTGTGTCTTATCGAGTTTGTTAGGATGCATTAGTGAGTCTGGACTTCGACCGTGTTTGATTTCGAAAACTATTGCTTATCCTTGTTGGTTAAAAATTAATATGTAAATATTATGTGGTATTAATGTGCTAGTTGTTATGTGATAGATGTCTGGCTTAGAACTTATTATCACATTCAGCGACTCCGAACCAGACTCTTCAGATGGTGTTCCAGTCATTAATCTATCTAATGATGAAAACGATACCTTTGGGGAAGACTCACAAGTTTCGGATGAATCAATTGAAGAGGAACCGGAAAATGATCCTGAGGAGGAAGAAATACATGAAATTACGAAAGACAAGTTCGAACGAGGAAAGAAACGAAAGGCTACTGAAATGGAAAATCTAAATCCCGAGTCTAGAGAGGATGTTGTGGCACCAACTCCACCAGATACTTCCACACCTATTCCCGCTATTCCTATTAGTTCTATCCCAACATCCAGTTCTTCGGTTCCTCAACCAAAACGCAGGGAGACAACCAGGATAACCTTTAAGCGATTTCTTTGAACACAAACGCTTTGGGTTAAATGATGCGCTGTTGTTTTAAACCATGGGATCATATAATGTTTTGTATAATATTACTAGTGTGGTTTGCTTAATGTTTGATGTAAGATAAGCATATGTAAAATAATGAAGTGTGAAATGCAATAATTTTCCATGGTTAAGTATTATTTGGGTGGTAGTAATTGATTTTCGTACTAAGCTATTAAGTATGAACTTTAACGGGTAGGTACTACCCTAGATATAATTATAAAACGCTAATAAGAAGAAAAGGCTTTTATAATAATAACTGGTTCATATTATTAATAAGCTACGATGTACTATAAATACATACTACATCTATAATATTCCATGTGAATAATTTTTTTTTTCATTCTTGTTGAAGATTATGGCGCGATTGAACCGAATGACGGAACAAGAAATCCAGGAACTCATCAATCAGCGAGTGAATGACAGAATGTTATGGGTCGAGGCTGCAAGAGGTGCTGCAGTTAACCCAAATCCTTGTGTGGGGTGCACTTACAAAACTTTTCAAGGTTGCAAGCCCTCATCATTCAGTGGAACAGAAGGACTGGTTGGTTTAACCCGGTAGATCGAAAAGATTGAGTCTGTGTTTAAATTCAGTGGTTGTATTGAGAAGGACATGACCAAGTATGCATCGTGCACCCTACAAGATAGTGCACTCACGTGGTGGAGAAACTATGTGAAGGCCGTAGGAGGAGATGTAGCTTATGATACTCCTTGGGAAGAATTCAAAACAATGCTAATCAACGAATATTGTCCAAGGAACGAGGTTAGGAAGTTGGAAGCTGAATTACGAAGCCTGAAAGCTGTTGGTACTGAACACACCACCTACAATCAGCGATTCATGGAATTAGCTTTGCTATGTCCCGAATTGGTACCAACCGAAGAACGAAAGATTGAACTGTACAAAGACGGTTTGCCTAAAAAGGTCAAGGCAAATGTTACAGCATCCAAACCCAAGACTATTCATGAAGCTATCACCATGGCGAACGAGTTGATGGACCAGATTATTCTGGATAAGAATACCGATGTCAAGACATCGGGAAACAAAAGAAAGTGGGAAGGTAATCATCAACAATCCAACAAGAAACAAGAAACCACGCAAGGTGCGGGTAGCGGTTCGAACTCAGGTTACAAGGGACGAAATCCTTTATGTAATAGATGCCACAAACATCACTCTGGTTATTGTAATGTGGTGTGCAACAATTGTAATCGAAAAGGTCATCTTGCTGAAGATTGTAGGGTTCCCGCTACAAATACAAACGGTACCAAGACTCCTGCCACCAATGCAAATAGAACTGCCTTGGCCACTGTTACTTGTTATGGGTGTGGGAAACAGGGTCATTATAAGAGTCAGTGCCCGAATCCAGAGAAGAATAACGGATCTGCACGTGAAAGAGCATTTGTTATTAATGCTAGAGAGGCGTATGAAGACCCGGAGCTTGTTACGGGTACGTTTACCATTAATAACTTATTCGCATCTATTATATTTGATACTGGTGCCGATAGAAGTTACGTGTGTAGAGACTTTCACGCTAAATTGAATTGTTCATCATTACCTCTAGATGCTAAGTACATGATTGAGTTAGCTAATGGTAAACTAATTAAAGCCGATAAAATTTGTCGTGATTGTAAAATAAATTTAGCCGGAGAAACATTTAAGATTGATTTGATACCCATAGAATTAGGAAGTTTTGATGTAATAGTCGGCATGGACTGGATGTCCAAAATAGGAGCTGAAGTTGTGTGCGCCAAGAAGGCAATTCGCATTCCTCGTAAGGATAGAACGCCATTAATGATTTATGGAGAGAAGGGTAACTCAAAGCTAAAACTCATTAGTTGTTTGAAAGCTCAAAAGTGCTTGAAGAAAGGGTGCTATGCTATCCTAGCACATGTTAATAAAGTCGAAACGAAGGAAAAAGTGAAGAGCATCAACGACGTGCCTGTGGCAAGAGATTTTCCTGAAGTATTTCCGGAAGAGTTGCCGGGATTACCTCCATTTAGATCTGTAGAATTTCAAATAGATCTAGTACCAGGAGCTGCACCAGTGGCTCGTGCTCCATATAGACTTGCACCATCTGAGATGAAAGAGTTACAAAGCCAGTTACAAGAATTACTGGACCGTGGTTTCATTCGACCGAGCACTTCACCATGGGGAGCTCCGATTTTATTCGTCAAGAAGAAAGATGGATCTTTCCGAATGTGTATAGATTATCGTGAATTAAATAAGTTAACTATCAAGAATCGGTATCCACTACCGAGAATTGATGACTTATTTGATCAATTGCAAGGATCATGTGTGTACTCGAAAATCGACTTAAGATCGGGCTATCATCAATTACGTGTCAAAGAAGAAGATATTCCGAAAACTGCTTTTCGGACACGCTACGGTCATTATGAATTTTTGGTCATGCCGTTTGGGTTGACTAATGCTACAGCTGTATTCATGGACCTCATGAATCGAGTTTGTAGTCCGTATTTAGATAAGTTTGTTATCGTTTTCATTGACGATATTCTTATCTATTCCAAGAGTGAGCAAGAGCATGAGCAGCATTTAAGGTTGGTATTAGAATTGTTAAGAAAAGAACAGTTATACGCCAAATTTTCTAAGTGTGCATTTTGGTTGAAAGAAGTGCAATTTCTTGGCCACGTTGTTAGTAGCAAAGGAATTCAGGTTGATCCAGCTAAAATTGAGGCCATTGAAAAATGGGAGACTCCTAAGACACCAACGCAGATACGCCAATTTTTGGGTTTAGCCGGTTATTATAGAAGGTTTATTCAAGATTTTTCC
Source organism: Rutidosis leptorrhynchoides (assembly GCF_046630445.1). NCBI lineage: Eukaryota > Viridiplantae > Streptophyta > Magnoliopsida > Asterales > Asteraceae > Rutidosis > Rutidosis leptorrhynchoides. Next base: position 141,838,138 of record NC_092337.1, on the reverse strand, counting down.
CGAATAGCTAAACCATTGACAGCGTTAACACAAAAAGGGAAGAAGTACGAATGGACCGTTGAGCAGGAGAGTGCATTTCAATTACTCAAGAAGAAGTTGACCACGGCACCTATTTTATCGTTACCTGAAGGGAACGATGATTTTGAGATATATTGTGACGCTTCGCGACAAGGTTTTGGTTGCGTCCTTATGCAACGAAAGAAAGTTATTGCATACACATCTCGACAATTGAAGATTCACGAGCAGAATTATACGACGCATGATCTAGAATTGGGGGCAGTAGTGTTTGCATTGAAGATATGGAGACACTATTTATATGGAGTTAAATGCACTGTGTTTACTGATCATAAAAGCCTTCAACATATTTTCGATCAGAAACAGCTGAACATGAGGCAACGTAGGTGGGTCGAGCTGATAAACGACTATGATTGTGAGATTCGCTATCATCCCGGGAAAGCGAATGTAGTAGCCGACGCTCTAAGCAGAAAGGAACGGGAACCAATTCGAGTACGAGCAATGAACATAAAAATTCGCATGAATCTCAACTCACAAATCAAAGAGGCTCAACGAGAAGCTCTTACTAAAGAAAACATAGGAAATGAAATAATGAAGAAGTATGAGAAGCAACTCGTTATGCGGGAAGACGGAATTCGATATTTTGCAAACCGTATTTGGGTACCGAAGTTGGGTGGATTAAGGAAGTTGATATTGAATGAGGCACATAAGACAAGATACTCGATACATCCTGGAGTTGGAAAGATGTATCAAGATCTTAAGACGCATTATTGGTGGCCTAATTTAAAGATAGATGTTGCAACATATGTTGGGGAATGTTTAACTTGTTCCAAAGTCAAAGCAGAACATCAGAAGCCGTCAGGGTTACTTCAACAACCAGAAATCCCAGAATGGAAATGGGATGGTATTACCATGGATTTCATCACAAAGTTACCTAAGACTGCCTGGGTTATGACACCATTTGGGTAATAGTTGATCGTCTCACCAAATCTGCACATTTCTTGCCTATAAAGGAAACGGATAGAATGGAGAAACTATTACGATTATACATAAAGGAAATTGTTTCAATGCATGGAATACCTATTTCCATTATATCCGATCGTGATAGTAGATTTACATCAAAGTTTTGGCAATCACTACAGGAGGCCCTGGGAACCCGTTTGGATATGAGCACCGCATACCATCCGCAAACTGACGGGCAGAGTGAAAGAACAATTCAGACTCTTGAAGACATGCTCAGGGCATGTGTGATCGATTTTGGAAATGGATGGGATAAATATCTACCACTAGCAGAATTCTCGTATAATAATAGTTATCATGCGAGCATTAAAGCTGCACCATTCAAAGCACTGTATGGAAGGAAGTGTAGATCCCCTATCTATTGGAATGAAGTAGGAGATCGACAATTAACTGGTCCCGAGATCATCCATGAAACTATTGAGAAGATAGTGCAAATCAAGGAGAGATTGAAAACAGCCCGTAGTCGCCAAAAGAGCTACGCCGATGTCCGAAGGAAACCATTAGAGTTTCAGATTGGTGACATGGTTATGCTAAAGGTGTCACCTTGGAAAGGTGTAATACGTTTTGGAAAAAGGGGTAAACTGAACCCAAGGTATGTAGGCCCGTTCAAGATCATCGAACGCATCGGACCGGTAGCTTATCGACTCGAGTTACCACAACAACTCACCGGGGTACATAATTCATTTCACGTCTCAAACCTCAAGAAATGTCTTGCAAAGGAAGATCTCACCATTCCTCTTGAAGAAATCCAAGTCGATGAGAAACTACAATTCATAGAAGAACCAGTCGAAATCATGGACCGTGAAGTTAAACGGCTCAAGCAGAGCAACATACCAATCGTTAAGGTTCGTTGGAATGCTCGAAGGGGTCCCGAGTTTACTTGGGAATGAGAGGATCAGATGAAACAAAAGTATCCACATTTGTTTTCGGACAACGTAAAATAGGTACAACTTTAAAATTTCGGGACGAAATTTATTTAACGGGTAGGTACTATAACGATCCGGATTTTTCCGATCGTTTTATACTTATGAGATTAATATTTACATAAAATAAACCTTACCAACATGATAAGCAATCCAAACTGTTGAGACTTATGTTTTTGAAAAGAGTTTCACACAACGTTTGACCGTCCAATTTGACCGATGATATCACGAACTATATAACACACGATAATTATACGATTATGTATATGTACATATCTATACATATTTAACATGATTTAAGGATGGTTTAACATTTCATTGTGAACTAACAACAATGAGTTATAAGTATACTTTGAGACCACTAACTTAAGTTTTCAAAACGATAACTATATGTAGCATTCTTTGACATATATACTTACAATATATAATGTGTTGGTGATCTATGTCACCAATATGATTTAAGTGTAATGGGATTAATTTGTAACCAAAATAATCTTGATAAATATCGAACAAGTTTGGGAAGTGTGGAGTGCACACTTGTTTGAACTTATCTTGATTATGACGTGGGTTTGGGGGCAGCGCCCCCGATAAGCGGGGTCCAAGGGGTGGCAACCCCTGGCGGGGTCCAAGGGGCAGAGCCCAGTTTGACCCATTGTTTGGCTAACATTGCTTTATTAAAAATGTCTTAAAATTTTATTTTGGCCCGGTTTGACCCAAAAATAAAAGCCCAGTTTTGAGCCTCTTTTACAGTTATAAACCCGTCCATATTTGAATTCTCGTTCCGATTCCTCAAAATTTCTACAAGTATATCTAGGGTATATGTAACCGTATCATACCCAACTTCTATACGTATTTACTATTGGTATATACCAACAATAAACTTCACTGATCAGCCACTAGACATGATGTTACATGTGGGAACCAGCCATTTAACCTCATGTGTGACTTTTGTGCAAGAAAATAAACTAAATCTCCTATATATCCATCCCATAATCATGCTATTTTGCACACACACACATACAATTTCATTTCCAATTTTCTTTCAAGTTAATTCACTCCCTAATCTCTCTTCATTTACCTACTCAAGAACGTATCAATATAGTCATCCGATTTCAAGGAGATTACTTCCAATCTTTCAATCCCACTCCACCACTCTTTTGATTCCAAGATTTTTCTTACCTTTTCCAGTAGCTTTGTCCAAGTAATTTGAGGTAGTAACCTTATTCATAACCTTATTCAATTCATATTTATATAGCTATCTTATTTTGTGTTATAAAATTTTAACAACAAGAACATAGTTTGAGTGATTTCAAACTTGTTCGCAAACTAAATAGATCCTTCTAATTTGATTTTTAAAAACACTTCAAGACCTGTAATATATCATATTATGACAAAATCGGATTAATCATATCTTGGCTAATTAACATAATATTTAATATATATTTACTTATGATTTGATTTTATATATTTCAGGACCACCCGTAAACAACACGAGAAGATTAATCATAAGACCTCATGATTGTACGCAACACGTCATTTGACAACACGGTACTTTATGTACGCAACACGTCATTTGACAACATGGTACCATGGGTCAAGATTAATTCTAATCAATACGAATACGATGGGGTCTTTATTTATTTTATTTAAGCAACTAATTGTGGACCACTAACATCGGACTGCTAACTACGGACTAAGAAAATATTAAAAGTATTAAAAGTATATATATATATATATATATATATATATATATATATATATATATATATATATATATATATATATATATATATATATATATGTAATGATTACTTGAAAAGAAAACATGTTGATATATTATATATATGGTTAGGTTCGTGATATCTATCGGAGACCAAGTCGAGTTAAATACCTTCAAGACAAAAGTGAGTATATAGTCCCACTTTTAAACTCTAAATATTTCGGGATGAGAATACATGCATTTTATGATTTACGTTATGGACACAAGTGATTAAAAATATATATTCTACGTTGAGTTGTACCACTGGCATACTTCCCTGTAACTTGGTAACTACTATTTACATGAGGTATTGTAAACGCGAATCCTGTTGATAGATCTATCGGGCCTGACAACCCCAACCGGACTAGACGACCAGTATTCAACGGTTGCACAGTACTTCGTTTCGGTGACTACACTTGGTACGGTGTAGTAAGATTTCATAATAAAGGGAATATGCGATGTTGATTAAATGTTAAGTATGGTTATCAAGTGCTCAACAACTTAGAATATTTTTATTAAAACGTTTATATATGAAATCTTGTGGTCTATATTCATAACGCTGTCGGCATTAAAGTTATATCTCACAAACTTTATGTTGACGTTTTAAGCATGTTTATTCTCAGGTGATAACTAAAAGCTTCCGTTGCAACATGTTGAATTTAAGCAAGATCTTGAGTATGCATATTTGTGTCAAAAATAAAACTGCATATCGGAGGATTTGTAATGTAAAATATATTGGAGGTCGTATTGTTATTATCACATGTAAAGTTTGTAAGTCTAAGATTATCGCTAAACGATAATCATTACTAAGTTGTTTAAACCTTGTATTTGTAATAAAAGCTATGGTTTGTATTGTAAAAATGAATGCAGTTTTTGAAAAATGTCGCATATAGAGGTCAATACCTTGCGATGAAATCATATGTTATTGTATTCGTCCTTATGGTTAAGGTCGGGTTATGACATGAAAAGTGATTAAAAATACCGAGTTTGCAACATATTATTTTATATCACATTTGATATTTTGCATCTTGTCGTCAAAATTAGTAGCTTTTGCTGAACTTAATGTCAGTCTTTGAAAGTGCGCTGTTTTACCCTGTTTTGTACATAAGATAAACTACAAATATACATAATATTTTTATTATATTTTTTTTATAAAACCTATATTTATTAAAACAATTTAAATGAATAATTTTTTAAAATTTCGTTTCCTTTTACTTTAGGTAGTTTCGGTATGTTTACCTAGTCCGTCCCTCGACAAAATTTACAATTTGTCGTTTTTTAAAGCGATTGTTTTAAAAGCAAAGATTTTTGGGTTTTTTTAATTTTTTGGTATACTTTAGATCAATAAAATTAAAATTAATGATAACAAAATTTTTCGCCCCGCCCTCGGGTAAAGCAATTTTGGTTCCATGACCTAGTCTTCAACTTATGATGAATTTTTAGAAATCATTTTTTAAACTTAATGAAATAAAGTAATTTTTTTTTAATTCACACAAAACTTAAATTTAAATATGCTTATTAATTTCATACAAAACCTACAAAACAAAAATTCAAAATGGGGGAAGAAAACTAGTTCTTTAGTGTCTGCTAGTGGAAAAGACCAATCGGATTCCATTCTCGGAACTACACGAGAACAGAACAACTAACTCTAGATAGCGTTTTCTTTTTAGGACATTTGAATCTCCCCACACTTAGGTAGCTGTGGTGTCGAAATTGTGATTAACTTCGTTGTCAATTTCTTTTGGACCATAATCAACTTGCATATCTGTGACATTTGCTTTAAGCCATTGGTTGGATTCCTGTGTAATATCCACAAATTCAACTAGTTTCGCCTTTTCTTTAGGCGATAGATTGGATACTAACCGGTTGCATAACTTAAAGTTCCCCTTGGTTCTAGCATCGCGAATCCGTTTAATAAGTTTCTTCATTGAACTATTAATAACGAGGTCATTTAATTTTGTATCAACAATGGGGTTCTTTGTTATCATGTCATCATTAGGTTTTACTTCATCTTCCCAACACTTAGGCATTTTATTATTGCTAAGCACTACCGATGGAGTTGGTAAAACAATGTGGTTTTTACCAATCGTCTTTGTTGGTTCAACGGTTTTGGTTGGTGGAGATTTAGCCTTTCGATTCACAAAGGTGACCGATTTTTCACCATCACTAAGTGTCATTCTACCCTCTCTTACATCAAATAACGCCCTGGTGGACGCTAAGAATGGTTGACCTAAAATTAGATGAATGTTTGAGTCCTCTTCTATGTCAATGACAATAAATTCGACTAGAAATGTTAAATTACCCACTTGAACCGGTAGGTTGTCAGCAATTCCAACTGGGCGCTTAATGGTTTGATCAAAGAGTCGAACACTCATTTCTGTTGGACTTAACTCACCTACTCCTAATCTCTTATATAATGAAAGAGGCATAAAACTCACACTTGCACCTAAATCTGGTAGTGCATCATACATGACACAATCACTAAGTAGACAAGGAACAATAAATTCACCCGGATCACCCAACTTGGGTGTAAGTTTTGGTGGAACTGTCTTCACCGGGTTTATCTTTACGGTTTTTGTCTCTTGTACTTTCTTATTCTTCTTCTTCTTTCCAGAGGTATCACAAACTTTATTACCTATCATTTGCTCATACTCAACTCCTTTTCTTGGAAACGGGATGGGTGGTCTGTTTGGTGCCACCACTAGGTTTACATACTCGGGTGGTGGTGGTGGTGTAGTAACTTCTTCATTGTTACTTACATCGAAAACCTTTCCATCTTCTGATGCTGGTTTTTTAGAATTCGTTGATACCATATTAACATTCTCATTCCGAGAATTTACTTCAGTATCACTCGGTAGCTTTCCTTGTTCCCACTTACTAATCAAGCTAGCAACAGTACCTACGTGTTTTTCTAGATTCAAAATGGAAGCTTGTTAATTTCTAAATGACTGATCAAACCTCTCATTTGTTTGGGTTGGAGATGTAATAAATTATGTTTGAGATTCCATTAGCTTTGCCATCATTTCTTCCAAATTTGGCTTTTTCTCTTCGGTTTGTTGTGGTGGTTTATACAAGCTAGGTCTTTGTTGATTGAAAGTGTTATTTTGAGTTTGTTGGTTATTCGGACCTTGTTGGTTGTACGAGTTATTGTTGGGTCCATTTGGATTATAAAGAATGTTTTGATTTCGATTAAAGTTTGGCCTTGGTGGTTGATAATTATTTTGATAATTATTTCCCGGCCTTTGGTTCATGTAGGAAACATTCTCACGTTGTTCCATTGTTTGCTCAATGTGGCAATCTTTCATTAAGTGTGGTCCACTGCATTGCTCACAACTGATTCGTATTGCATGAATATCTTTAGTCATCTTTTCCATTCGTCTCTCGAAAGCATCTATTTTTGCAGAAATGAAATTAAAGTCATGGCCAGAATCGGCTCTAGCTGCTTTAGATGAACAAAAAATATCTTTTTCTTGATGCCACTCATGCGAGTGGGAGGCCGTGTTATCAGTGATTTTGTGAGCTTCAGTTGCGGTTTTCTTCATAATGGAACCACCAGCTGCTGTGTCGATGTCTTTTCGTGTAGCAACGTCGACACCTTGGTAGAATATTTGTACTATTTGATAAGTATCTAAACCGTGTTGAGGACATCCTCTCAACAATTTTTCGAATCTTGTCCACGCCTCATATAGAGTTTCATTTGGCTTTTGCGTGAACGTAACAATTTCTTCTTGAAGTCTCACAGCTTTAGATGCCGGAAAGAATTGTTTAAGAAATTTTTCAACTAAAACATCCCATGTATCAATTGCCCCTTCAGGTAACGATTCTAACCAATCTTTAGCTTCTCCCTTTAAAGTCCAGGGAAATAACATGAGATAGATCTGTTCATCCTCAACTTCTCTGATTTTGAATAGAGTACAAATCCTATTAAAGGTTCGAAGATGTTCGTTTAGATCTTCTTTTGGCGTACCACTATATTGGCATTGATTAGTTACTATGTGTAAGATTTGTCCTTTGATTTCATAATCTGGCGCATTAACGTCTGGCTTAATAATGGCGTGACCTTGGCCAGTGTGTTTAGCCCTCATTCGGTCTTCTATACTTAGAGGTTCCGGATTTTCCATGATTGAATTTGTTGAATCTGAATCACTAGAGGATTTTGACTTAATGGTTTCTTCCTCGACAATCTCTGGATGAGTAATCTGTGGTTCAGGAGGAATGATTAGTGGTTCAGGATCTCTGAATTGTCCCTGAATATCTTCCGGATTCTCAATTGTGAGGTCGGGTTTAAAAAATGGATTATCGGAAATTTGAGTTGGAGTACTTGTTTGACTAGATGATGATTCTAAAGAAAAATCAACGGCGATAATATTGGCTAGATGTCTTGATCGAGTTACAGGTGGTGAACGTATGAAAGGTGGTGAACGTTTTGCTCGGTGCATTCACTGAATATCCTATTAATTATAAAAATAAAAAAAATTATATAAGTTATCAAATTAATAGACTTTTCTGATTTTACCCACGTTTCGAATAGCCAATAGATGCAGCAGGTACCAGGACCCTTTAAATCGGAAGCCCACAACTCACCGCTAACAAATCCAACTATTACTACGAACCAGAAAATTTGGATGTCTATCAATTTAATCGCTTAAAATAATTTTTCGTTGAAATTTTGAAGATAAAATCTATGTCCTAAAAACTAGAGAGTCGAGAAATAAGAGGAAGAAAAAGAGTGCGTCGAAAAACGTCGAAAAATAAAAAGTCGAAAAATAATAATAAGAAAGTAAAGCGTCGAAACTTAAAAGTCTAAAAACTAAATATTAAAAGTTGCGTCTAAAGGAATTAAAGCTTAAAGGGAATTCTATATTCAAAACGGCAACAACTTAAAAGGCACTAAAAATTTAAAACAGCGTCGCAAAATTCTAAAGCACCTAAATCTTAGTCTATAGAAAAAGTACTTAAGGGATTTTACGGCAAATCTTAGAAATCTAGAAATAAAAAATTCTATGGCAAAAACTAAGTCTAAAACTAATTACGAATGAAAATTATAAAAACTATGAATTAAACGATAAAAATTACAAAATACAAAAATAAACTAAGTTGATAAAATACAATTTTATAAAAAAAATATTATTTTTATATTATTATTTTATAAAAGGATTAAATTTATATAATTAATAAAACTAATAAATCTTAAATTAAAAATTAAAACTAAAAACTAAACTAATTAATATTATAATTAAACCATAATTAATAATAATAATTTAATTAAAACCCTACGCGTAATTAATGCTGGGATCAAACCTGTCAGATTAAACCATGCGGTCGCATGGATCTTTACCTACGGGCTTATGCATGACCCAGTTTATCCGAACAGATTGGGCTTCGAAAACTAACTCGGCCCAACTTTAATTTTAATTATTATATTTTTTTTCTTTTTCTAATTTTAATTTATACAAATTATATAAAGAAAATATTTATTAAAATAAACTTATATTTTAAAATCTAAAAATAAAAATTCTTATTATAGACAAAATCTTAAAAATATATATATATATATATATATATATATATATATATATATATATATATATATATATATATATATATATATATATATATATATATATATATATTTATTTATACTTATTACAAAAACAATATATTTTTACAAAATAAGAAATTATATATTTTTATAAAAATATAGTAATAATAAATATAGCGTTTTTCACCGAGTCCCCGGCAGCGGCGCCAAAAACTTAATGTTACAGCGGAGGCGTATGAAATACTATTATATTTTTAATGTGAAATACGACGAAATTACACAAGTTTTATTTAATTTATTGAAAGGACCCGTTCATATACATTATAAACGATTCACAATAGTTGATTACATCGCGAGGTATTTGACCTCTATATGATACATTTTACAAACATTGCATTCGTTTTTAAAAGACAAACTTTCTTTACAACGAAAGTTGACGGCATGCACACCATTTCATAATACATCCAACTATAATTGACATAATAATAATCTTGATGAACTCAATGACTCGAATGCAACGTCTTTCAAAATATACCATGAATGACTCCAAGTAATATCCTTAAAATGAGCTAATGCACAGCGGAAGATTTCTTTAATACCTGATAATAAACATGCTTTAAAGTGTCAACCAAAAGGTTGGTGAGTTCATAGGTTTATCATAACAATCATTTCAATATATTAATAGACTACAAGATTTCCGTTTATAAATATATGTACACTCGCAAGTGTATAAAAGTATTCTATAAGTTGTAGGCACCCGGTAACAAGCCTTAATGTTCATGTTTTACCCTCTGAAGTACACTAGATCAGGTGTGTTTAAAATAACCTCGAAGTACTAAAGCATCCCATAGTCAGGATGGGGTTTGTCAGGCCCAATAGATCTATCTTTAGGATTCGCGCCTACCGTACATAGACAAGTAGTTTAATGTTACCAAGCTAAGGGTATATTTCTGGTTTAAACCCACGTAGAATTAGTTTTAGTACTTGTGCCCATTTCGTAAAACATTTATAAAAAACAGCGCATGTATTCTCAGTCCCAAAAATATATATAAAAGAGAGCAAATGAAACTCACCATACTGTATTTCGTAGTAAAAATACATATAACGTCATTTAACAAGTGCAAGGTTGGCCTCGGATTCACGAACCTATATTAATTATATATATTTATATGTTGGTCAATATTGGTCTAACAATTTTTGGTCAAGTCATAGTGTACCACAATCCTAATGCTCGAGACTAATATGCAAAAGTCAACAAAAGTCAACGTGACCCAAAATGACTTCTAAAATTTATACGTGTTTATTATATAACTTAACTATAGTCGTTTTATATGTTTAAATATATTTATTAGATTTTATAATAATAAAAGTCATTTATTAATAAAAATTTATATTAACGTTTATATATGATAAAATATACTTTTATATATCTTAAGTAGTAAAATTTATAAAGTTCACTTAATATCTTAAAACTATAGTGGTAAGTATTATTAATGTAATTATATTACGCGTGGTAAAAAATATCTTTGTATCTCCTATTTATTTGATAAAATAATATTGATCATAATAATAATAAGTAAAAGTTGTATTATTTTGTAATAATAATTATTATTATTCTATAAAAAAAAATAACAATATTTATATTTACTAAAAATGTTATTATGATAAAATGATAATACTAACATAATAGTAATAATGATATTTTATAATAACAATGATATTTCTATTAAAATAATAACGATGATAGTAATAATAATCATTTTAACAATAATACTAAAATTCAGTTGACTATAACTTCTAATCTGTTCATCGAAACCATTCGATATCTAAATGAAAAGTTCTTAATTTTTCGCTAGCTTTCCAATGACATGCATATCATATACCCTATCTCAGTAGCATATGTATCTAATTCAGGATTCAACAAACCTATCTAAGGATAATATCAAATGTACAAGCATGCATAATCCTATATACTCGAGTACTAGTCAGGGATACACTATTGATATATATAAGTTAAGTTATGAGTGCTCACGTATCAATATTGAGATTCAATATTGCAGGAAAGTACGTAGACGCAACGGAGATGATAAACACTAGATTGACCTCACGAGCATACCCATAAACCATACCCATCACCTCCATAGCTATAACCCATAATTTCCTTAGCTTCGACCCATTTAAAAAAAACTATTTTGAAATCACTCGGACATCACTCCGTCGTAATATTTTATGTATACTAATAATATCTTGAAATAATACAGAGCATATATATATATAAATCAATTGAGAGAGTTTTAGAGAATTATATTTTCAAGTTTCTATGAAATAATGAAACCTATTGAATTCTATTTATAATAGATTTTTGAATTATTAAAGTGAATTATTAAAGTATGAATTATTAAAGTGAATTATTAAAGTATGAATTATTAAAGTGAATTATTAAAGTATGAATTATTAAAGTGAATTATTAAAGTATGAATTATTAAAGTGAATTATTAAAGTATGAATTATTAAAATGAATTATTAAAGTATGAATTATTAAAGTGAATTATTAAAGTATAAATTATTAAAGTGAATTATTAAAGTTAAAGTAAAGTAAAAGTAAAGTAAGGGTAAAGTTAAAGTATAGTAAAAGTATAAAAACTATGTATGTATAATACGCGTATAAATATATATATTATTAATTTAAATCGTTATATATATTTAATGAAATAAAATATAAATATCGTTATATTTATTATACTGGTTAAGTAATGATTTGTCAAAAGTGATTCTAGATATTTATAAAAGTTATATACGTTTTAATAATAAAGTTCTTTTTAAACTGAAAACGTTTTTGTACGTTTGAAAATAGATTAATAGAATATTATGGAAACCAATTCTCCACTAGCTTTTGTCTAACTTTCGTAAATGACACTTTTTATTTTTATTTATAAATAGCTTTACAAATTATTTCGAATATCGTTAAGAGGAATAGATTTCTCAAATCATAGTGGACCTCTCAACAGAGACTTGTAATCATAATTCAATGTTTCTGATAATTCAATCATTTAATATATTTTTTTTTAATTTCGTCGATAATCATATTGAAACAAATACGTTCATATAAAGCATTATACTTTTAAATACTTTGTTGACATTTTCAATTTATAACATATACACATATACATACATATTCATATATGTTCATTTAATGGTTCGTGAATCATTGGAATTTGGTCGAGGTTTAAATGAATGTATAAACATAGTTTAAAATCCTTGAGATTTAACTTAACAAACATTGCTTATCGTGTCAGAATAATATAAAGATAAAGTTTAAATTTAGTCGGAAATTTCCGGGTCGTCACAGTACCTACCCGTTAAAGAAATTTCGTCCCCGAAATTTGATAGAGGTCGTTATGGCTAACACTGAGAATGTTATTATGACGATTATGAAGTTTTATCATGTCTAAGAAGTATGGATAAAATAATTCGATTACTCAAAGCGTACGAGGGAAGTTATCGTAAATGAAGGAAATAAGATTATAGTGATTCGTCATATCTTTTGACGTCATCACAATTGATCTCCGAATTTAAAGAAAATCTTTGTAATCTATGTTGGATTTAATGCTTCGGTGATTAAGGAGATTATGATTCTCTTCGAATTAATACGATAATCTATCTTGATTTCTCTGTCGGGTATTTCACTATAAATCCACCTCCTTCGTTTCCTTACAACTCACACCTTCTATTCTTTCTCCCTCAACTCATATTTTAAAGTATTTGTCAATATGCTTCATCCAGTACTGATTCTCGATATACTCCTCACTTTCATATCTGTCGTTCTTCTTTTTCATCTGCCTCCGGAAGAATCTATTTACTTCTACTATACTCTTGGTTTTATAGTGTTTTTAGTTCTCCCGTGTTTTTATATTACTATATGCATTGATATATACGGTTTGTGATTTCTGGGTTGTTGTTGGGTTTTATATCTTCCCTTATATTTCAAAGTCCTTGCTTCTTCTATAATCATTGTCATCCACAGTTAATGCTCTCTTCTATTTGCTATGATTTATACTCCCATTTCTAGTTCGGAGCTTTGTCCTTTCGTTTCTTCTTCTTGCGATTAAGCACCGCTTGTAATGGTCCAGAATTCGCAGATATAAATTTCGGAATGAACATTGTTAATGTTCTAGGAAGGAAATTGTAATGACACGATCTTGACTTGTCAAATTACCAGAATACCTCGGAAAAGGCCGAATCATCAAGAAATATTTTCTTGATATTAAGAGATCAAAGAGAATACAAGAGTCGTGTAACATAGCACATGATGACGTTATGATCTGTGAATCATCATGTTCCATTTAGAAACTCAGCATGAATTACTGTAATATAATCACGTTGATCAAGTGTCATTATATTATACTAACTCATGTTTCAGCTCCCAACACTTCTTCAAGAATATTCCTATTTTAAACTCGAATGTTTCAGAATTTAGAAACTAAAATAGTTTTTTTTATGATATAATACAGATAGCGCGAAGAGGTAAATGATTTCAGATAAGAATAATTATAAAAATATCTTCAGAAGTATGGATGATATTTATAATGAAAGATACGATGATATCTTAGAATGTCTAATATCAGAGGATGATGAAGGATATTGTCCGCAGGGGTTTAGAGTCAGGAGCAAGGTATTCGTTAATGACTTCAGCAAGTACTGAATCATTTGGATTCTTTGAAGGCAGGTTCAGCCTTTGTGATTTGTCCATAGCCTCCTTCATACTTTGCTCAATCCGTTTTCCAGTTCCAAATCTTCTCTTTTTCTGAGCTTTGCCAATATACTATCCTTTATCATCCAACTTTTTAATGTTAAGGTCATTTACAGTTTTTTCTGCTTCATCAGCATTTTTCAAAATTTCGAAAACTGGTTCGCAGTTTAGGGTGTTTTTCAGAAATTTCTCATTCAAAGAATGTAAGTCTTAGAGGTAGACGTTGTGTGTATATGTAATTGTTGATGTAGACATGCTGCGAGGTTTCAAAATACTGATTGCTGATTCTCAATAATTGGTATGGCAATTCTTGTTATAAGGTACGAATGAGTATATGATAGGGTTTCAATAATTATAATGATTTTTTTTTTGGAAAGTCAAAGATCAGTGAAGTTGTTGGTAAGTTTATTGCTAATGTGGTGAATGTAAACGATTCCCCGGTAACGTTGGCGAAAGGGCAACGTATCTATCGAGGTTATAATAAGACTTTTTTTTTTTTGAGAAGTTGAAGTTGACTTGCTGGAGCTGTGACAAAACTGTCTATTTTTAAACGAAATTGAAAAGTTATGTTAGCTAGTAAATGCCAAAGGGTCTAACACGGATACGTGTCGAACTATGACGTGGGTTTTGAGAGTTTTTCAGGTGTATAACTGTGGGTAACATGTGGTTGGATCATCATCTCGATTGTTCCTTAGTTGAAGTGTCTTCAGGAATTTCGAAGGGTTTGAGCACATATTGTAATCGTTAATACATATGATGTTCTAACACAGTTTTGAAGTCAAAGTATAGCTTTGAAAGATATAGGAATCTAAGAGTGATGATACTGGTTATATTTCGAATTGAATTATGCGATTTCAAAATCAGAATATGTAATTGAATTTGAATGAGTATGATTGTTTTGATTTATATGAAAGAATGGATATTGTTGTGAAAGTAGGGAGTATAGTTGATGATTGCTGAATCAGTTTCGAAAAATGTAATATATTAATTGTGAATTTATATATCTCTCGGGTATTACCTACCCGTTAAAAAAATTTCACAATTAATATTTTGTACAACAGAATTTTATTACAGTCTTTATGAAAATATATATGTGCATATTTTCTTCAGATGTAACATAGATTTAATGAGTTAATATTAAATTAAACTCATTTGATTTACGGTTGAAACTAGAACCGAATAATCCCTAAAGACTTTAGAAATTACATAACTTTTACGGAGTATTTATTCAATAAAATTGAAATTATGAATTAATACTTAGTTATTTGTTGGTGTTTGTAACCCTTGCACCATATTCTCTAAAGCCACTACACGAGCGCGAAGCGCGTTGACTTCTTCTATTACACCGGGGTGATTGTCAGTTCGGACGAGCGGATAAATAAAATCTAGAATTTGATGTAGTATATAATCATGACGAGAAACTCTGGAAATGAGAGAGAAAATGGTGTTTCGGACCGGTTCGCCGGTAAGTGCTTCAGGTTCATCGCCAAGAGGGAAATGTGATGGATGGAAGGGATCACCTTCTTCTTGTCTCCAATTATTGAGGAGGCTACGAACCTATCCCCAATTCATTCATAATAGATGATGGCTAATTCGTTGATCCATTCCGGTCACACTGCTTTTGGAGCTTGAGTGGGATTCCATATCGGAATTCGAGGGACTTGAACTAATGACGAATTCCATTTCGTTCGATTGAATAAAGAATTTTTCGATATGAAATGATTTTTCGGCTATCGGGTGGTATTCTAATTACATAGAATATCTATATATATAGCGCAAAAGATTTCGTAGATTACGGAGGAAATTACGGGATATGTCAGGCAAAGTTTACAGTAACAGATACGCTAAGATATGGATTAGCAGATACGCTAAGATATGAATTTTGTCTATACACTATTCATGCAATCAATGCAGTAAGACGTGTCTAGACTAAGAATGATAAGCAGGCAATTTCCGACAAAAATGATAAGCAAAACTTTTGACATGCAGACACGGTCGAAGTCCAGGCTCATTAATGCATCCTAACGACTATCAGTTAGACACACTAATGCAGACCTGGTTCGCTAAGACCACCGTTCTGATACCAACTGAAAGGACCCGTTCATATACATTATAAACGATTCACAATAGTTGATTACATCGCGAGGTATTTGACCTCTATATGATACATTTTACAAACATTGCATTCGTTTTTAAAAGACAAAATTTCTTTACAACGAAAGTTGACGGCATGCACACCATTTCATAATACATCCAACTATAATTGACATAATAATAATCTTGATGAACTCAATGACTCGAATGCAACGTCTTTCAAAATATACCATGAATGACTCCAAGTAATATCGTTAAAATGAGCTAATGCACAGCGGAAGATTTCTTTAATACCTGAGAATAAACATGCTTTAAAGTGTCAACCAAAAGGTTGGTGAGTTCATAGGTTTATCATAACAATCATTTCAATATATTAATAGACTACAAGATTTCCGTTTATAAATATATGTACACTCGCAAGTGTATAAAAGTATTCTATAAGTTGTAGGCACCCGGTAACAAGCCTTAATGTTCATGTTTTACCCTCTGAAGTACACCAGATCAGGTGTGTTTAAAATAACCTCGAAGTACTAAAGCATCCCATAGTCAGGATGGGGTTTGTCAGGCCCAATAGATCTATCTTTAGGATTCGCGCCTACCGTACATAGACAAGTAGTTTAATGTTA
Organism: Rutidosis leptorrhynchoides; assembly: GCF_046630445.1. NCBI lineage: Eukaryota > Viridiplantae > Streptophyta > Magnoliopsida > Asterales > Asteraceae > Rutidosis > Rutidosis leptorrhynchoides. Next base: position 141,821,409 of record NC_092337.1, on the reverse strand, counting down.
CCAAGCTAAGGGTATATTTCTGGTTTAAACCCACGTAGAATTAGTTTTAGTACTTGTGCCTATTTCGTAAAACATTTATAAAAAACAGCGCATGTATTCTCAGTCCCAAAAATATATATAAAAGGGAGCAAATGAAACTCACCATACTGTATTTCGTAGTAAAAATACATATAACGTCATTTATCAAGTGCAAGGTTGGCTTCGGATTCACGAACCTATATTAATTATATATATTTATATGTTGGTCAATATTGGTCTAACAATTTTTGGTCAAGTCATAGTGTACCACAATCCTAATGCTCGAGACTAATATGCAAAAGTCAACAAAAGTCAACGTGACCCAAAATGACTTCTAAAATTTATACGTGTTTATTATATAACTTAACTATAGTCGTTTTATATGTTTAAATATATTTATTAGATTTTATAATAATAAAAGTCATTTATTAATAAAAATTTATATTAACGTTTATATATGATAAAATATACTTTTATATATCTTAAGTAGTAAAATTTATAAAGTTCACTTAATATCTTAAAACTATAGTGGTAAGTATTATTAATGTAATTATATTACGCGTGGTGAAAAATATCTTTGTATCCCCTATTTATTTGATAAAATAATATTGATCATAATAATAATAAGTAAAAGTTGTATTATTTTGTAATAATAATTATTATTATTCTATAAAAAAAATAACAATATTTATATTTACTAAAAATGTTATTACGATAAAATGATAATACTAACATAATAGTAATAATGATATTTTATAATAACAATGATATTTCTATTAAAATAATAACGATGATAGTAATAATAATCATTTTAACAATAATACTAAAATTCAGTTGACTATAACTTCTAATCTGTTCATCGAAACCATTCGATATCTAAATGAAAAGTTCTTAATTTTTCGCTAGCTTTCCAATGACATGCATATCATATACCCTATCTCAGTAGCATATGTATCTAATTCAGGATTCAACAAACCTATCTAAGGATAATATCGAATGTACAAGCATGCATAATCCTATATACTCGAGCACTAGTCAGGGATACACTATTGATATATAAAAGTTAAGTTATGAGTGCTCACGTATCAATATTGAGATTCAATATTGCAGGAAAGTACGTAGACGCAACGGAGATGATAAACACTAGACCGACCTCACGAGCATACCCATAAACCATACCCATCACCTCCATAGCTATAACCCATAATTTCCTTAGCTTCGACTCATTTAAAAAAAACTATTTTGAAATCACTCGGACATCACTCCGTCGTAATATTTTATGTATACTAATAATATCTTGAAATAATACAGAGCATATATATATAAATCGATTAAGAGATTTTTAGAGAATTATATTTTCAAGTTTATATGAAATAATGAAACCTATTGAATTCTATTTATAATAGATTTTTGAATTATTAAAGTGAATTATTAAAGTATGAATTATTAAAGTGAATTATTAAAGTATGAATTATTAAAGTGAATTATTAAAGTATGAATTATTAAAGTGAATTATTAAAGTATGAATTATTAAAGTGAATTATTAAAGTATGAATTATTAAAGTGAATTATTAAAGTATGAATTATTAAAGTGAATTATTAAAGTTAAAGTAAAGTAAAAGTAAAGTAAGGGTAAAGTTAAAGTATAGTAAAAGTATAAAAACTATGTATGTATAATACGCGTATAAATATATACATTATTAATTTAAATCGTTATATATATTTAATGAAATAAAATATAAATATCGTTATATTTATTATACTGGTTAAGTAATGAGTTGTCAAAAGTGATTCTAGATATTTATAAAAGTTATATACGTTTTAATAATAAAGTTCTTTTTAAACTGAAAACGTTTTTGTACGTTTGAAAATAGATTAATAGAATATTATGGAAACCAATTCTCCACTAGCTTTTGTCTAACTTTCGTAAATGACACTTTTTATTTTTATTTATAAATAGCTTTACAAATTATTCCGAATATCGTTAAGAGGAATAGATTTCTCAAATCATAGTGGACCTCTCAACAGAGACTTGTAATCATAATTCAATGTTTCTGATAATTCAATCATTTAATATATTTTTTTTTTAATTTCGTCGATAATCATATTGAAACAAATACGTTCATATAAAGCATTATACTTTTAAATACTTTGTTGACATTTTCAATTTATAACATATACACATATACATACATATTCATATATGTTCATTTAATGGTTCGTGAATCATTGAAATTTGGTCGAGGTTTAAATGAATGTATAAACATAGTTTAAAATCCTTGAGATTTAACTTAACAAACATTGCTTATCGTGTCAGAATAATATAAAGATAAAGTTTAAATTTAGTCGGAAATTTCCGGGTCGTCACATTTATGGATGGATCTACCTAAACCTTGCTACAACACTATAGGCAGTGTACCTAATCGTTAGAGTAGTGTAGTTTTTAGTAAGTCTGGTTCGTTCCACAGGGAGCTAGTGATACGTACTATATTTTTATAAACTATATTTGTATAAAATATATATAATTATATAAGTAGTAATAATATTATATAAAAGGGGGGTTTTACCGTTTAATGACTGGTTTGTCGATTTTATATTTTAAGCGTAAAGATAAATGACGATAATAACAATATTTAAAATGACAAATAAATAAATGACAGTAAATAAAATTACGATGAGATATAAAATAAAACAATTATGCTTATTTAAATTTCTGTAACCATGATGTTTGACGTTTTGATTTTAATTAATTGTTACCCTGGTTAATTGTCCTTTGTCCTAGTTTATTTGATACCTATCTGGTTTTTGTCCATAATAGTCCATCGGTCATAATTATAAAATGCTCGTCAAATTAACCTTATTCCCGAAGTCAAATATTCCAACTAATTAGGGATTCGAACTGTAACAAGGTTTTAATACTTTCTTTAATGATTACACCAGGTTATCGACTGCGTGTAATCCAAGGTTTTATTACTTTGTTAACAATTACACCAATTATCTTTGAATGTAATCCACCCATATTTTAATGAGATATGAATATTAATTTATCCACTTGATCAGAATGAATAATCAATTACCCAATCTGAATAATTAATTAAATGATCGTAACAGATGTTGTATAAACGTCACTAAATAGAACATTCATAATCAGTTAATAATGATTAGATTAACTAATTTGAAGATAGGTTCGACAGATTCCAACGAGTTATCATTCAATTAGACAATACCCCCATCTATTAATAGTTCATAGTCCAATTTCCACAAGTGTCGATCTTTTGTCCAAACCCGAATTATGGTACAAAATTCAATAACCCAATCTTAATTTTTAGTCCAACATCACGATTACTTCGGATTAAATAAGCATAATAATAACTTAGTTACAAGACATTAATTTAAAAAGGAAGAACATAGCTTACAGTGATTATTTATCGTGTAGCGTTACACGGCCAGAGTTTTGACTTAAAACCCGAAAAACATTCTTACAATAACCTTATTATTATTAACTTAAATTAAAATTAAATTTATAATTATAAATATATATATTACATGTAAAGAGAAAGAAAGAAGAAAAGGTGTACATAACTCGTCCGAAAATTGCTCAATTTATAGACTTGGCCAGCTACAGCATCCCATGCGATTGCATGGATTTTGTGCCTTCTGTCCATGCGATCGCATGGCCTCCTGATCCAGCTCATATACTTGCTAAAAACGTGGGCGGCTCTTGATTTATTAATTATATAATATAATATATATAATTTTATAAAATTTTATATATATATTATATTATATTCTTATGCATAGTTGACTCATAATTTTAGCTCCGTTGACTCGTACATTTCTTCTCGGTTTATGTCCCGTTTCCGAATTTTTGAACGTCCTTTCGGATGCAGAGATATTTTGTACTTTGCGTTCCGTGGCTCGTACTCTTGTAAATTTTAGACGTTTCTCATCAATAAATCGAACCACTTGGATTGTACTTTGTACTTTTTAGCTTTTTGGTCATTTGTGTCTTCAAATCGTCATTTTCTTCTTTTGTCTTCGCACTTATTTATTTAAACGAATATTAAATAAAAATAAAACAATTGCAACTAAAAGCTTTACATATTGGAGGGATATTGTGCCTAAATATATGTTCATTTGGAGCACTATCAGCTGCTTTTATAATGTTTTATGAAATAGACACAAGTAATCGAAAACTACATTATATGGTTGGATTATTAAATCGAATATCGCCCCTTCAAGTCTGGTAACCTAAGAATTAGGGAAATGGCCCCTAATTGATGCGAATCCTAAAGGTAGATCTATCGGGCCCAACGAGCCCCATCCAGGGTATGGATGCTTTAGTACTTCGAGGTATTATATAGTATATTAGCTGCGCGCTGTATACTGGGGGATATTCTATATGCATCTTGTTAAGGTCGGTTACTAGGTGTTCAATCCATATGAATGATTTTTTATCTCTATGCAGTTTGCGAAATGCCTGATATGAGATGTGTATTTATGAGAAATGAAAATCTTGTGGTCTATTAAAATGATGAAAATGATCGTTTATGATAAACTAATGAACTCACCAACCTTTTGGTTGACACTTGAAAGCATGTTTATTCTCAGGTATGAAAGAAATCATCCGCTGTGCATTTGCTTATTTTAGAGATATTACTTGGAGTCATTCATGGCATATTTCAAAAGACGTTGCATTCGAGTCGTTGAGTTCAACAAGATTATTATTAAGTCATTGATAGTTTGATATATTATGAAATGGTATGCATGCCTGTCAACTTTCGATGTAATGAAAGTTTGTCTTTTAAAAACGAATGCAATGTTTGTAAAATGTATCATATAGAGGTCAAGTACCTTGTGATGTAACCAAATGTAATGTATTCGTCCAGATGATTTAGGACGGGTCATTAGAGTTGGTATCAGAGCGGTGGTCTTAGTGAACCAGGTCTTGCATTAGTGTGACTAACTGATAGTTGTTTAGATGCATTAGTGAGTCTGGACTTCGACCGTGTCTGCATGTCAAAATTTTCGCTTATCATTTCGTGTCAAAAATTACCTGCTTATCACTCTTAGTCTAGACACATCTTACTACATTGATTGCATAGACAGTGTATAGATAAATTCATATCTTAGCGTATATGTTATTGTTACCTTTGCCTGACAGCTTCCGTAGATTCCTCCGTAACTTATGGGATTATAGTACTATATATGCATATGTAAATTATGTATTGCAGGGTACTAATCTACATCCTATAATCTATTTCTTATCGAATATCCTTCATCTGATCGTACGAGATAAATCCCTCAACCAGTTCGAATTCCTCGGATTCCGACAGCTATTCCGATATGGAGTTTCACCTAAGCTCCGAAAGCAGTGTCACCAGAATGAATCAACCAATCATCCATCCCCAATTCATTTGATGAGTTCGTAGTCGACTTAATCAATGGAGACGCGAAGAAGGCAATCCCTTCCACCAACCGAATTCACCTATTGGCGAAGAACCTGAAGCACTTACCGGTGAATCAGCCCGAAACACCATTTTCACCCTTATTTCCATGATATCTCGTCACGATTATATTCTATCTAAAATTCTAAACCTTATTCATCCGCTCGTTTCGACCCGAAATCATCCCGGAATAATAGAAGAAGTCAACGAACTTCGCACTCGAGTAATCAATTTGGAGAATATGGTGCAAAAATTACCAGCTTCAGCAGCACCACCAGCAGCATAACCAGTACCATCAACAACCACATTCACACAGCAAACCTCAACTTCACATTCTGTACCTCGAGTATAATCATCATTCTACATGACGTTCTACATCATTTATCTTCGTTCGACATGGCGATTATGTAATCTCTAATATTTTAGAGATTATATATTCTTGTTCTAACGGTAAATCAGATGAGTTAATATCATAATAACTCACAAAATCCATGATTACATCTGAGGAAAATATATATGTAAGTATATTTTCATAAAGATTGTAATTATAAATTCTTTTGTACAAACTGTTAATGGTGAAAATATTTTAACGGGTAGGTAATACCCTAGAAATATTTAGATTTCACATTAATAAGTTGCAATGTACATTCTTTGAATCTGATTCAATAGTCATTTACTATCCTACTTACATCCACAGATATACGTATCCGTTCACCGTAGAATAACTATTTTCATTCAATTTCATATTTAGATTTTGACCTATCAGAATCCAACAAGTGGCATAATGAAGAAAACATTGGACAAAATAAAATTTGTTAGAAACAAACAAATTAACTATGAGAAAATTTTTGTTAAGAATCCACGCTAACTGTTCCTAGCTAACTGATTACATTTTATTTATCGTAATTTATTTATCGCAATTTATATTCTCGCAATTTTATTTATCGTCATTTAATTTCTGTTATTTATTTTACGCACTTTAAATATCGGGACACGTATACAAGGTTTTGACATATCATATCGACGCATCTATATATATTATTTGGAATAACCATAGACACTCTATATGCAGTAATGATCGAGTTAGCTATACAGGGTTGAGGTTAATTCTATAATAATATATATACTTTGAGTTGTGATCGAGTCTGAGACATGTATATAACGGGTCACGATACGTATTAATTAATTCGAATATTATATATATGAATTATTGAACTGCTAACTGTGGACTATCAACTGTGGACTGCCAACATTGGACAATTAAAATGAATTAAAATAGTAATTATAACATATGAAACTAAATAATTCTTCAAGTTTGCCACTTGATTTCATCTTAAACCTCATTTGTATCTTGACATTTACAATCTGCTTTCAAATCTTTCATGATTCTTGAAAACACCTCAATAGAGAGGATGACCCAACCGCACTTCATCTACAGAAGAAAAGATCGATGCATATAGTTATGCACCTGAAAACTCTCGAAAACTGCGTAAACATTTAACACGTAGCTGTGCTAAATATTTTAGCGTTATTATTACCGAAAATAACTTTGCAACTCGAGTTCAAGATAGTCAATTTTATCACAGCTCCAGCAAGTTAACTTCAACTTTTCAGTTGGACTAGCCTTATTATAACCTTGATATGTATGTGTGCTCTTTTATTATTACCGGGGAACCTTTTATATTTCACCATATTACCATCAGCGTTTAATCATCTAAAAACACAATTCTCTTGAAACTACCTCGAATTGATAACCAATGATTCAGTTATGATAACTTTGAATGCTGATGAAGCAGCAAAACTGTAGATGGTCTTAATGGCCAAAAGTTTGATAATAAAGAATGGAATGTTGGAAACGCTCAATAGAACTTTGGTACTAAAGAACGGTTTGATCAAACCATGAAAGAGAACGAGGACAAATACAAGGACCAAACTCTGTATTCAAAGAATTCAGATAATTTTGTATCCGATGAAATCTTTAGAGAATATCTTGCTCCGAAGTCATGTTAAAATCATGCGGAAAATCTTTCTTCCTCAACCTTCGATCTTGAAATTTCAAAATATCATCATAAATATCTTCGATATTTTTGAGGATATTGTCATAAATATTCTTGTCCATAAATTTTCTATCTCCTCGTGCTATCTAGGTTACATCATAAAAGAAACTGTTTTAGTTTCTATCCTTCTGTAAAATTTGTGTTTAAACTATGAATGAATTCTGAAGTAGTGTTGGGAACTGATGCATGAGTTAGTATAATATAATCATACTTGATCAACGTGATTATATTACAGTAAGTCATGCTGAGTTTCTAAATGGAACGTGATGATTCACAGACCATACCGTCATCATGTGTCATGTTACACAACTCTTACATTCTATCTAATATATAAACATATCAAGAACATAATTTCTTGATAGTTCTATCTTTTCTGTTGAACTCTGGTAATTTAACCAATCAAGATCGTATTATTATAATTTCTCTCTCAGAACATTAGTTATGTTCATTCCAAAATTCATACCTACGAATTCTGAACCGTTATTCGCATGACTTAAAGTCGGGAAAGGAAAACAAAATTTTGGAACTCCAAAATATAAAGGAAATGAAGAGGGTGGATTTATAGTGAAATATTAGACAGAACAATCAAGTCAGATTATCGAATTAAGTCAAAGAAGATCCTAATTTCCTTAATTTTTGAAGAATCAAATCTTTTATAGATTTCGAAGATTTTCTCTAAATTCCTGGATTTCCGAAAATCAACCGTGACTACGTCACCAGTTAAGACAAACCTTCATTTACTCACTTCACTCTTTTATGATAGCTTCACTCGTACTCTTCACAAAAATCATATTGTTTTATCCATATTACTCAACGATGATAAAACTCCATTTATCAACTCATATTCGTCATGAAAACATATTTACTGTTAGCAATGACGATCCCAATCAAATTTCGGGACGAAATTTCTTTAACGGGTAGGTACTGTGATGACCCGAAAATTTCCGACCAAATTTAAACTTAATCTTTATTTGATTTCGAGACGATAAGCAAAGTCTGTAAAGTTAAGTCTCAAAATTTTTAGAACAGTTTATATGAATTCATTTGACCTTTGACTACTCCTGACGATTCACGAACAATTGTGTGTGAGTAAATATGTAAATATATATATATATATATATATATATATATATATATATATATATATATATAAGTGTATATAATAATTAATATAACATTATTTAATCATTTGGAAATTAGATGTGTAAAATAAGATACAAATTAATTAAGTGTAATTTAAAATAAATTTATATATAAATATATATGACTCTATGTAAAATCATTATGACATGTTTATTGTAATCTATAAATAATAAATACTCAATAAAAGTTATTAAATAATATAAAATATATAATTACATAAACAATAACATGTAATAGTAATATATTAAAAATTACAAGTTAAAATAAAATTGTTATATCAATGTTATTACTTTCATTACTATAAAAAAAATTACTAATAATATTAAAAATAGTATTAGGGGTATTATCATTTTGATATATAAAGATGAAATGTAATAAATATAAACAGTTATAGTATTATTATTACCAATAATATTATTATTAATAATATTAGTAACTTTATAAATTAATATTACTATTATTAAAAATAATATTGTAAATATTATTATCAATAACATTATTATCATTATATTATATTATAAAGTTTTTTTATTATTATTTATAACATTATTATAATTATATTTATTAATTTATAAGATTAAATATAAAATACATATAATATAATTACAGATATATAAAAGCAGACTTACTTATACATATATACTGGTATAATTATACAGATATGTATTCAGTATTATATTTATATACAAGTACATATACAGTGATATATACATACGTATATTCGGTTTATTTTATATATAAACAAATACATAAAATTCGTATTCAGTTGTGCATCGCTTTCCATCTGTTTGTGAATTGATTTACTGTCTCCAATTCGTACCAATCATGGATTCAAACACTTGAAAGAATCCAAATCTGTTAGCTTTCGATGTCAGAACTTTATTTTGTTTATATTTTTTTGTACGATAAGATTTCTGCTATCCAATTCCAATTTGGTTATATAATTCAAATCCAGTTGTTAATTGACATCATACAATCTCCCATTATCATTTATCAATCACAGAAAATCCTTTACAGCCTTTAATTAAATAAATTGAAACAGAAAAAGGGAAGAACACCTACAGGTACTCTGTACGTGCGTTTTAAATTCAAAAGCTACATTTTCGAATTAAATTTCAAAAATTGTAAGTGCAATCCTGTTAGGAATTCTTCAATCAATCTTTTTGCAAAATCTTAAATTCCAATTTTTAGTATCGAGCAAGAATTTTAGAGTCAAAGTTTAAGATTAAAAGTTAAACATTTTGTTCTTGATGAAATTTGAATTCAGTTTGATGTTTTAGGATCGATTAAGGGTTCAGAGAGTTTGTAACGAGCTATTAGAGTATAATTCGTGTTATATGCTTAAGCTAAAAATGTCTGGAATTTAAGAATCAAGTTTGAGTATATAATTTTTTTTAACAGATACGATCTGTTTAAATAATTTTTTTCTCTTCTGTTGTTAAATTAAAATCACAACTAGGGATCGTTTCAATGGCAGTGTAAAATCCTAAAACTAATCAAATAATCAAATGAGAGTCGTGGTTCGATCTGTAATCGACTGAATGGTTTATAGAGGAAGAGGATAATCAAATGATGTAAGACGGTTTATATAAAATTAAATCCTGTTAAACTCAGGAAAGTATCACGGATTGAATGGTTAAGTTGTGGTTGTTGTAACGAGAGGTCGCGAGTTCGATTCCGGTCTGAGACGCTTCTTTTTAGAAAACCCTTTTATGAGGTAGTTCTTCATCAAATTATTATTTTTATTATTAATATTGTTATTATTAGTATTGTTGTTATTTATTAATGTTATCATTACTAATTATTATTAGAATTAGAATTATTATTATTACCATGATTAAAAGTAATACGAACCTTAATATTATTATTATTATTATTATTATTATTATTATTATTATTATTATTATTATTATTATTATTATTATTATTATTATTATTATCATTATTATTATCATTATTATTATTATTATTATTATTATTATTATTATTATTATTATTATTATTATTATTATTATTATTATTATTATTATTATTATTATTATTATTATTATTATTATTATTATTATTATTATTATTATTTCCCTTATATACTAAAAGTCACGCGGAATTTGGTCATTTCAGTTTTATACACACGTCATTTTACACCCTGCATTCACACTCCTTAAACCCTAAAAACCCACCTGCCCATCGACTTCATCTACCTTCCTCATCCTTCTCCACTTTTTTCTCCAGACTCTTCCACCATATCCTCATCTCCTCATCCCTATTCCTAAACTCCTTAATCTCCCCAATTATCACCTGAAGGTGTCACTGGAGGTTGCTGAAGCTACTGCGATGGCTACGACGGCTGACGGTGATGGAAACGGTGATGCTGATGACGATGGTGAAACAATTAAGCAACGGTTACATCACTGCACCCCTCAATCACCGCCGCTTTCTACCCGAACGTCGCTCAAGAACGAATGAAGGGGTTTCCCTTGATAATTTGGTCGCCCAAAGGATTAAATGGTTGATTTAAGGTTGTAATCATTCGTTACTCCGATTAAAATCGCGGCTTCCATGGATTGATTGATGAATTCAGTTGAAGGTGAACCTTTTCTTCGATTTATTGTTGGTTTCCTTTACCAATTTTGTTTGCCAAATTTATTTAAAAATTAGGTTTTTTATTTGTGAGTTTTTTTTCCTTTGTTGTTGTGCAGGTATGTATTTTTTGCTGGGTTCTTTTATATTTTCTTGATTTCATTTTTGTAGTTGCATTTTATGGGAGTGCAACTAGCCCTCAGTTGGTTGGTCTGATTGCAAAAGTAAGATATGATAGTTGGCATAATTGTTTATAAGTATGCATTTATATATTTATATAATGCTGTCAACGTCTGTTGGTCCCTTAATAACAACAGGAGTATTGTAGAGGGGGGGTGAAAACAATTCTTTTCTTAATTAACTAGTCAGTTAAACACGTTTAGTATTCTGTAGTAAATAAGATAGAGTCACAGGTAATTTTCAACGGTTATTCTTTATTGATTAAATCAGAAAGAATCACAACTATCCTTGGCAGAAATGATAGTTGGTTGATACAGATTACCTAGATTATAGCTAAGAGATAAACTAAAGCTATTACACGGTTTGGACTCTAACAGATAAACCCACACCACTAGTTTTTACAATAGTGGATACAACAATATATATAGTAGTTCTATTAACCGTGTAATTAATCTATTGTCCACTAGTACATTGGATGCCTTGTACTTGTGGGGAAATTGTGTCAGAAGGCGTGCTCTCATTCTTTCCTCTTAGGTAGCTATTTGCAGGAACACACCAATTCGGTTTGGCACTACCATTTGATTTAAACAAATGGAATGTTGTGTTCCCTAGGTATGAATAAAGTATAACACATGTCTGCACATGCGTTTCACTTCTGCATTCCCACGTGGTCTTGTAAGGTCACTTGTCAGCCGCCGACTCCTGTCCTTTTCTGTTCAACTTTGTCTTCGACTTCTGTTGAATAGTGCATTGATGTTGACCACTCTGGGAAACTACCATGCTTGTAATGGAGCATGGCTGTCTTGTGTTGTATGCTGATATCCAGACTTACTGGTCCTTCATATGCTGAGTCACTTGATATTCTTGATTTGCTGGGTGCACATCCTATGCTGATTCGAAGAATACATTTCTACCTTGTGCTGATAGACTAGGCAGCATACTAAACACTCGACACAGCTATATTAGCTGACTATACATAAACAAACTTGTGCTGGCTGCACATAACACTTTAGTGCAAATAAATATTGTTTTGTCATAATTAAATCCTTAATTATTTTGGGGACTCAACAATCTCCCCCTATTTGATGATGACAAAACCTATGACTTGAAGAGAAAACACTAAAGCCAGCACTTAGGGACCTAGTGAGAGTAGACAGTAAATTCGTCCCTTTAAGTTTGTTTTGGGATCTTTTGATGAGTTATCTATATCTTATAATTTGATATGATTTTGAAGATAAACTCACTTTACTTACATTACATCACATATATACAATAATTACAAGATAATTCGTAATAAAAAGTAAATTACAAAAGATACAAGTTAAGCACATAGGAGACTATCTATCTTTATCCCTTTCTCTTTCTCTTTCTTCATCAGATAGCTCCTCTTGTTTAATCTTCCAGGCTTCAGGGAACAGGAGAGGTAATTCAGCAGGGTCAAAAACAGGGATGAAAGGAGGTAGAACAATTCGGCTTCTCCCAGTTGGTCCTTCACCAGTAGGTTGCTTCCCTTTAGGCTTTTGAGCAAGAAATTCATCAACATCAACTACTGGTGCATTCCCAAACTTAGTTGCCTTCTTGAACAGCTGTTGGAGTTCAGTCTTAAGAGCACTCTTGATAGCACTCTCACCTTTACCAATGAAATACTCCAAGATTTCTATCCATTCACTGAATCCAAGAGTTCTTAAGTCATCAAAACTAATCCTTTCTTGAACATTGTTATCCCTGACAACATTGAAAGCCCTTTTTGTCCCTCTCTTTACCTTGATAATTCTGCAGGGATTAGATCTTCTATTCATCACATTACCATACCTGCTCTTATAATAAGTATCAGGAAACTCAATATTGTGATCAGGTACTACAGAAGCAGTGGTAGGTACTTTCTCAGCAGCTTCTATCTTATCAAAAACCTTATCCTGTTCTTTGACAATGGCTCTGGCTAGTTTGAGGGACTCAGCCTGTTGCTTTCTGTCAGCAGACAATCTGTCTTCAATATCCTGAAGCCTTGATCGTTCAGCAAGTTCAGCATCAGCAGCTTCTCTGGCTTCCCTTTCAGCAGCTAAACCCATCAGATAATCATCATAAGAAATGTTCAGGGATCTTACTGCTTCAACCATCTTTCTACCCTCTTCAGTACTAAGGGCAGCACAATACTCCCTTATATCCATACCCAGCTGGAGAGCATCTTCAAAATGAATTCTTTCATCAGTAGTGGAGAGCCTGAGACCACTGTTATTCAAGTACACCCTAATGTCAATGCCATGGGTTAGTGCAGCAATATAGTGTAGCTGATCAAGAGGATGATGCAGCAGCCTGACTTGACGAATTCTTTCATTAAGCTCAATTTGTCTTTGTTCAAGCAGCTCTGGAACAGTGATCTGAAGTCTGTAGGCTTCTCTTTCATCTGGGTTCATTTTTCTGATGTTCGGCTCACCATGGGTTACTGAGTCATCTTCCCAAGTGATATGTTTGTCATGAATCCTTGGGGAAGATGGAGGATACATAGATGATTCATAGCTGCCAGATGAACTAACTGGATGCTGATTGACCCAGTTATCCTGTGTTCTGTCAAAGTAAGCTTGAATCTGGGGAGGAAGAGGAGATATAACAAGTGTTTGGCTGTCTCTTCCCCAGACTGTGAAGTCAGCAGGATCAACCGTTTCATCATCTACTTGTTTAGCACCCAGCTCAACCGACTTTACTGGGTCTTTAACACTTGTACTACCCAGCAGCACACTTCTGGCTGGGTCTTCTATCACAGCACTCCTTGCTGTGTCTTCAATGCCAGCTGACTGATTAGTATCAGCTGGCTCAACCACTTTAGTACCTTCATCAGCTGCCTCGAATAGGGGTCCTTTCCTCAGGGGCTGATTGTCCCTAGGAGCAGATTTCACCCTGTATTTGTCAATAGGCCTGGGTTCAGCTGATGGTTCTTGTGTCGATACTGGTTGAATAGGAGGCAGGTAAGGAACAATAGCAAGATGCTCCCCCTGACTAATAACATCATCATCATTAAGGATGATTGTTTCTGTTGGCTGTGTTTGTTGTGTAGCTGGCTGAGCAGCAGATGCTGGTTGAGGAGTAGAGCTGGCTTCTAACATAGCATCAACCCATTTCATGAAAATATCAGCTCTAACTCCACCAGTTGACTCAGTAGAATCAAGGTAATCCTTCATCTCAGCAGGAGTCATGTTCCTGATTCTTTCTGCTCTCTGTGCATACAGCTTTACCCTCTGTTTGTCGTATTTGACCATGAACTTGGCATTTCTTTTTCTTGCCTCTTTTCTGTGTTTATCAAAGGCAGTAAGGTCATCATCGATTTCCATTGCTTTTGGACTCAGCCATCTTCTGTGCATAATCTTACGACGTTTAAGTTCAGCAAAGGCCTCAAACTTGGCATTGAAGGCATCATCTAGTTCCTGCTGTCGCTTTTGATGTCTCTCTAACTTCCTCTTCATTTTACGTTCAATAGATTGAGACATCACAAAAGCTTCAGCTACAGCCATATCAGAAACATCACTGGGCTTACTGCCAGAACCAATATCATCCACTGGTGTGGCAGACACACTGGGTTGAGTACCACCAGTTGCCTGTGCACCACCAGCTTCAGTATGAGCGTTGCTGGGCTTAGGGCCAGTGTCTTGACCATCACCATCTCCATCTCTCCTGGGTTGTTTAGGAGCCTTTTCATGTTCATGCTCCCCCTCAGACTGTTTTCTCTTTTTAGATTTCTTTTTGGACTTTTTCTCCCCCTTTTTGTCATCAGCACGGGCAGTAGGGTGAATAGAAGGGGAGACAGTAGCATCAAGATCACTGTCTGACTGAGGAGCAGAGAAGGCAAAATTGTTCCACTCAGCAACCTCTAGAGTAAGATGGGCACCAGGATCCACACCAAATTGTCTTAGTAGAAGATTGGAGGATCTAACTTCATTCCTGGCTACACCCATAGCCATTTGTTCAACGATGGCCCGAACATCACCTTGCAAAGCAGCCATTTGTTGCATGTTTTCAACCATCTGAACATAGGCAGCAGCAGGAATCATGTTAGCCATTTGAGCTTCTTGCGATTCGAATCTCTCGTGTAACACCCTGTTCTCCTCATTTAAGAAAGTATTTCTGCGGTTAGCAGCATCCAAATCAGCTTGGAGTCGGGTGATATTTTCACAGTACTCATTGTGAGAGATAATTCGCCTTTCAAGCTCCTCTTCATCTTCGTGGTGCTTTGTGATTGCTTCGACTGCCACATCAGCAAAATCACACACCTGCTGGAGTTTAAGATCAATAGGAGTTGTAACAGCCTCTCCAGCAGATCTGACAGCAGCAGAGACACTATCAACAATAGCTCTGCGAATAGTTTCCTCCAAATTTGGTGTGATCCCTTGCAGTGTCTTATAGACAGCAAAGGTGGAAATATCAGCAACCTCATCTGCATTGAACTTTAAGTATGCAGAGGTTGAAGGTTGGTCAGCACAAGCTAACAGAGGAGTATCACCGTGGGGTGGTGGAGATGGAAGGTCAGGAGCTGACTCATCACCATGATCACCATCGTTTTTACCTTCGCCCGAAGGTTTAGAACCACTGATATCCTTGTCAGCATTATTATTAGCATTGTCATCAGTAAGATCCACTGGTTTGTCTTTGGAACCAGTCACGTTATCATGAATGACTGGTTCGCCGTTACCAGTACCTTCATCAGCATCCTCATCAGAAGAAGATGAGGAGGAAGAAGCTGAGGAAGAAGAAGGTACTGGCGAATCAGGGACATTTTGCATAACACACTTACCAGTAGTAGGATCGATGACAAACTTGAGAGGCCTCCATGTACCAGGAAATGGCGAAGCAGCTGGAGCCATACTAAAAACATGATAGTAAGGCTGTTCATTGATTTGCTCCAGCAGGGCTATCCTCTCATAAATTTCTTCTCTAGCTGGTCTATCAAGCTGAGATAATAGCTCAACCATCTCTTCACGAGGTAATCTGCTGGCTGAGACTATTGCAGATTCGGGATCAATGGTCAGCTGATCGACCAGCATAGCAATCTTGGGAGAGATTGAAGCTCCCTTGAAAATGAAGTTAGGAACAACTTCATCTGGATCTGGTACCTGCACAACATATGGCTTTGTTTCCTCAGTAACAGAAGCCTTAGTCGAATCAGTAGTTGTGTCAGCAGAGGTACCAGCATCCTTAACATCAGCAACCTGTGCGCCAGTATCAGAAGGAAAAGTAGCACTAGTACCAGCATCCATAGCAGAATCAGATGGAAACGTAGAACTAGCACTAGCATCAGCTGTAACAATACCAGAATCAGAACCAGGAATGACAATAACATTAGCTGCATTCGGCTGAATGGTTTCAAACTCCATCTCAGCAGTTGGTTCAGTAGCAACCAAAATTGGACCAATAAGATGACGAACTGCAGATTCTGTAAGAACTTGACGTTCCATAGTAGAAGAATCAGAAGAATCAGCAGGCTCATCAGACATTAATGCAGAGTCCACTCTTGGCTGGGTGACAGGTTCATCAAGAAGAACATCCTTGACAATATTGTCAATAACCTTCTCAAGAACAGGAGGTTCTTCCATGATAACATCTTCCACACCAGCAGCAGCAGAATCAACAGTACTAGCATCAGCACCACCAGTAACAGAATCAGTGGCACCAACACCAGTAGCAGAGGCAGCAATATCACCAGTAGGAATAACAACATCTTTATTTTGCTCCCCCTCTGCCTGTTCATCTACCCTGCTAAGAACTGAAACAATAGAACAAGTTATGTTAGCAACTGTAGAACCAAATAAATTTGACTCAACAATTGCATCTGTTTTTGGTCTCTGGGGACAGACTTGTGATTTGGTCAGCCCTTCGAATGAGACAGAAGAAGGTGTCTGTAAGTACAGCGGTGACTCTGCTGACTCATTGGCAACACATGTTGACCCAGATAGTGTAAGAGATCTGGCTGGTAATGATGTAGGAGTGTGACTCTTATCAGTATCCGAGTAACATACTGGCTGTGCAGTCACCTGAGCTAGTTCAACACAATGAAGACCCAGCTCAAGCCTGCTTTGGGGGTCAGTTATGTTCTCTGCTGGTTGTACTATCAGCAGAAAGTATTGCATTAAGTTCATTTCAGAAAAATGTGGAAGTGCCTGGTTAGACGAGTATGGGTTGCTACTCTTCTTGACACCAGTTTTAAAACCAGTCAGCTTGGGAGCCAGGGTTATACCGTTAACTCCCTCAACATTTTTCAAGTCAGCAGTTAAAAATTTTTCAATTAAGTTAGATTGTTCTGCTGTTTGGTCTAGAAACGCACCAGGTTCCATAGCTACATCCTTTGCAGGAGCAGCAGCTGAGACTGGTGCAATCTCCCATGTGGTTCGCTTGGAGCTAGCTTTAGCACGCTTAGGTTTGCCTGTTACCAAGAAATAGATGAGCAACAGATTCCAACACTAGAATTGGGTAGTCAGTATATAAGACTAGGGCTGTTCTTTATGATAAGAGAGCACTAGATTCTAATACAACTACTGCTTTACCAGTATATGAGATGGTGGCTGTACTAGTTGAGGTAGCTGGCTGCTTCCTTCGCGTTGCTGGCTTTCGCTGAGGACCCTCCCCCTCAGCTGGTGCAGAACCAGAGGCAGTCGATTGGGTGGCTCCACGACGAGCAGCAAGATACTCGTTCATTGCTGGTGTCAACTCAGCATATGGAGCAGCAGGTACATCCTTTGGCATGCCCCCTTGTTTTACTGGGACCTCAAATGATTGATCAGCAATTTGCTGATAAGTTTCACCCAGTTCACTTTCAAATACCAGGCTTAAGAAACGTGGAAATGGAATCAAGTTGGTTCTGACTCTAGCAGTCACCATTTCCCTTAGCCTCAAATAAATTTCAAGGGCGTAATCGATGTTCCTGTTGAACAACAACCCATGACCAAGCTTGAGCTCAAAATCTGAGCATTGGTCAAAGCTTCCTGACTTTTGACTCATGCACTGAGTCATCAACCCAAAGAAGTAGTACCACAGAGGTGGCATATGCTTTCTCAACGGTGTATGTGCCACTGGTCCAGCAAACCCAATGGTCTCCAACACCTCCCTTCTTAATTCGTCACTAGTAGGTGAAGCAACAAATGGTCCACTGGGCAATTGAAGAGCACGTCTAATAGCTTCGACGGTGATAGAGCAATTTAGGGTTTCAGTCACCATGCCACGAATACATGGAACGTTGCCGGGAGTGGTGGCAACAGTGGCAGTATACCAAAATCGTGCCAAACAGGCAGCATAGAATCGGGAAGGTACACCGGTGATGGCTCTTGCCAGAGGTGATTGACGGATGTATTCGATGAGGGCCTCATACCCTTTGTTAACCTTCAATTTGGGGATAGAGAGGGCATGTGCAGCATTGCCTCTAGATAGGCGAATCAGTGAGTGATCAGGTGCATTGGGAGCCCTAATCAGGTTGGGGTGGAGATTGAACAGTGGTCCTTGAACGACGTGTTCTTGAACCACCGGTTCCTCCGGTGCCGGTGCCGGTGCCGGTTGTGGTTGCTGTTATGGTTCGACTGTTTGAGGTTGTTGTTGCTGTTGTTCCTCTTGCTGGCTTGCAGCACGTGGTGATTGCTGTTGTTGTTCTGCCATTGATGAGTGTAGGATGAAGATTTGAAGATTGAAGATTGAAAAAGTTTTGAGAGTAAAAGTGTGTGTGTTTTGAATAATGAATAACCGAAGGTTATTATGTAAGATGAAACACACTTTTATCCGTTGTGATTGGGTGAAAAAGTGCAGGGGAGAGAAAATTACTGTCATCTGCAGGCGCGTGGGCAGATGTGACAGACTGGCACGTTTTCAAGGGGAGACAGACTGTTGACATGACATTTATACGGCTTAAACACTCATTCCTCCCATTTAGCATTAAATGCATCAGATTTCATTTCAAACAAATTGATTTAAAACCTCAAAAATAATTTTTGTATTAAATACAAAATACTTTTGTTACATTTAATATGTCATGAATTTAATTTAAATCATTGGAAGTAAATGAGTTTCCAGTTTTAAGGAATCATTAAATTTGGAGAGCTATTTATTATTTCATTGAAAACATTTAAGTAACCAAAATATAAAAGACCTTGCTGTGCTGGTTGTTTGACATGTAGGCAGTAAGTAAATGAATGTGACTTACTGGTTTGCCCTACACGTTGTAGAGCCAGCACACCAACAAAAGTTGTCTTTTATTTAAAGTTCAAGCATGCCCAGCTCAGAGATGAGATAGTTAAAACGTTTCTCATCTAATGGCTTTGTAAATAGGTCTGCTAATTGCTGGTCTGTAGAAATAAAATGTAACTCAACATCACCCTTTTGAACATGATCCCTTATGAAATGATACCGAACATCGATGTGCTTAGTCCTTGAGTGCATCACAGGATTGTTGGTGATAGCAATTGCACTAGTGTTGTCACAGTAGATTGGAGTTTTTGTAACATGAACACCATAGTCCTTTAGCTGGCTTTGCATCCACAGTACTTGAGCAGTACAACCACCAGCAGAGACATATTCTGCCTCAGCAGTAGATGTGGACACAGTATTTTGCTTTTTGCTTGTCCAGCTGACTAGCCTACTACCCAGTAACTGGCACCCACCAGTAGTACTTTTCCTGTCTATTTTACACCCTGCAAAGTCAGCATCTGAATACCCAATTAGTTCAAAATCCTGGTCTTTGGGATACCAAAGACCACGTTTAGCAGTACCTTTTAGGTATCTGAATATTCTTTTTACTGCCAGCAAGTGTGACTCTTTAGGATCAGCTTGATATCTGGCACAGAGACATGTGGCGAATATAATATCTGGTCTGCTGGCTGTGAGATAAAGTAGGGATCCAATCATACCTCTATATTCAGTGATATTGACTGGTTCACCGTTTGGATCAGCATCTATTTTAATGGATGCTGCCATTGGAGTCCCTATGTCTTTTAAACAGGTCAGACCAAATTTCTTTAACATATCTTTGATATATTTATCTTGACTTATGAATATTCCATCATCAAGTTGTTTGATCTGCAATCCTAAAAAGTATTGCAGATCTCTTTGTAAACTCATTTCATATGCCTTTGACATACGTTTTGAAAAATCTTGACAATGTTTTTCATTTTTAGAACCATAAATAATATCATCCACATATATCTGTACCAACAAGAGATCACCATCTATCTCTTTTGAGAATAGAGTGGTATCAATTGTTCCAACTTTAAAACCTATACCAGTGAGATACACATGAAGTGTCTCATACCATGCTCTTGGAGCCTGTTTAAGGCCATAAAGAGCTTTGTCTAACTTGTAGACATGGTCTGGATATTTACTGCTTACAAAACCAGGAGGCTGTTTGACATAAACTTCTTCTTGCAGCTTCCCATTCAGAAATGCAGATTTAACATCCATCTGAAATACTCTAAAGTTCATCCTAGCAGCATATGCTAAGAACAATCTGATATCTTCCATCCTAGCCACTGGTGCATAAGTTTCCCCATAATCCAATCCTTCTTCCTGTCTAAACCCTTGAGCAACCAATCTTGCTTTGTTTCTGATAACGACACCATCTTCATCCATCTTGTTTTTAAACACCCACTTAGTACCAATGATCTTCTTTGTCTTATCCTCAGGTTCAGGTACCAATGTCCACACTTTGTTCCTATCAAACTGAGTAATTTCTTCTTGCATTGAACCAACCCAGCTAGGATCTTGAAGTGCTTCCTCAGGACACGTGGGCTCAATGGTAGACACAAAATTAACATGCATACAAAAGTTGCTGGTTGCATGCCTCCGTGTTTTAACACCACTCGCAAGATTACCAATAATCTGCTCAATCGGATGCTCCCTTGTCCATTTGGTGTTATGAACAGGTGAGCTGGTTGTAGAACACACAGCATCTTGAACATCAGCTGGTTCAGATGAGTGAGCAGCAACAGAAGGTTGCTGATCAATATCAGTAGAATCAGTACCAGCTTGTGATCTCTCAGAACCAGCAGACCTAGGCTCAAGTTGCAGCACTTCAGTAGAGCCAGTAGGTCCACTTGGTTTAGACACAGATGGAACAGAATGTTCCATTTCATCATCAGAGAACCCAGCAGCATGGATTGGTGAGGGTTGTGCTGCTGGCTCTTCATCATCAAGAGCTTGTTGAGTAGGCTCTTCAAACAGTAACACTTCATCTTCACGATCAGTAGATGAAGCAGAGGCAGTTTCATCGAATGTAACATTAATGGATTCTTCAAAACAACCCCTTCTTTTGTTGTAGACCCTATATGCCTTTGACATGTTGGAATATCCAAGGAATATACCTTCATCAGCTTTAGCATCGAATTTGCCCAGCTGATCCCTATTATTTAGAATGTAACAGGGAGTGCCAAATACATGGAGAAATGAAATTGAGGGTCTTCTTCCTTTGAGAACTTCATAAGCAGTTTTCTGATGTCTTTTCACAATAAGAGATCTATTCTGGGTAAAACAGGCAGTATTCACAGCTTCTGCCCAGTAGGAATTCTTCAACCCAGACTCAGCCAACATAGATCTTGCTGCTTCAATGAGAGTTCTGTTTCTTCTTTCTGCAACACCATTTTGCTGAGGTGTTCTCACAGCAGAGAAATTTTGGGAAATACCTTTGTCAGCACAAAATTCTTCCAATGTAGCATTTCTGAATTCTGTACCATGATCACTTCTTAGTTGCTTCACCAGTTGCCCATTCAAAAGCTCCATTCTTTTGATAAAATTGATGATTTCATCAGCAGCTTCACTCTTTTGCCTCAAAAAGAACACCCAAGTGTATCTCGAGTATTCATCAACAATAACCAGTGTATACTTCTTCCCACTACAGCTGGCCACATTCACTGGACCAAATAGATCCATATGAAGTAAGTGAAATGGTTTCTCAACAGATGAGATTTGCTTTGATTTGAACGAGGCATGGTGATGTTTCCCCTTTTCACAACCAGGACACAATCTGTCCTTCACATAAGACATTGTGGGTAGCCCAGACACCAAACTTCTACTGGATAATTTGTGAATATCTTTGAAGTTGAGATGTGAGAGTCACTTGTGCCATAACCACTTCAGGTTGTCTGCTGCCTTCGAATAGAAACAAGTATCAGTTGTTGTGACTGCTGTGTTCATGTCAATTTGATACATGTTTTCATGACGTTTTGCAGTCAGCAGTGGCTTCCCTGTCTTATCAAAAATAGTACCAATTTTCTTTCTGAATTGGACTATCTTATTCTTGCTTGTCAGTTGGCTTATGCTGAGTAAGTTATGTTTAAGCCCAACTACATATGCAACATTTGAGAACGTGACATTCCCATTTGTCAAAGTACCAAAACCCTTTGTGTAACCCAACGAATTATCTCCATACGAAACAACTGGACCATCCTTTTCCTGATAGTCCATCAGCAGGGACTTACTTCCGGTCATATGTCTCGAACAACCACTATCGAGATACCAGATTTGATTGTTTTGAATGCCCTGCATAATAACTTAGAGATTAGTTCTTTTTGGGAACCCATCCAAGGATGGGTTCTGAAGGAGTCACCTTTGATGACTTCTTCTTTTCTACTGGCTTGCTAGAAGAAGCAGCAGATGGGGTTTGGGTTTGAGTACACTGGTTAGCCAAGTGAGCTTTGCTGCCACATTTGTAGCATTTTCTCACTTTTGGCTTTTGTGGCTGGTCATGCACAGATCTAATAGGGGCAGTAGGATCGGGTCGACTTTTGGTTACTGCCTCAATTAGCTGGTCAAGCTTGGCTGTCATTATCTCAGTGATAGACAGCTCATCAGTCGAGTCAATTTTTGCTTTTCCTTTATGGGCAGCTTTCCTTTTGGAACCATTACCATGACCATGGCGAACTGTCTTTCCTTTATCATTTGACAAGTTAGCGTGGGAAGTTGCTGGCTTGTCTTCTGATGCTGATGAACCAGTAGGTATCTTAACTGCTGCCTTAGATTTGCCAGTATTTCGTTTCACTGGCTTGTCTGCAGCTACTGGGTGACCAGTAGATTGGTCATCAGCTGGCTTAGCACTGGTAGAACTCGAACACGAAGGGGAATCAGTTGGTTTAACTTTTCTCAAATTGTTTTCAGTGATTTCCCTTTTAATACGTCTTTCTTTCGGAGTCATGTAGTAGATGCTTGAGGGGTCAGTAGTCTCATCAATTGAGTTACTGGCTTCTCTTGCTCTAACTTCATCCTCCAAAATTTCTTTCATGGCAGGTGGTGGGGACACAGTAGGTCTAACAAATTTGTTTATCACAACCTTTTTACCTTCAACTATCTTGGCAAAAGTATTTGGCAAGACAGCTTCAGGATCAGTTTCAAGAATCGGGTCCATGAAAGTAACTTCTGCAATAGCAGCAGCAGCAGCATAGTCACCAGCAAAGAAGGCTTGAACTTGGGCAGGCACCTGCTCGTTAACACATTTAGCTGCGCGTTGAGCAGATGTGCACCATGAAGCAACAACTCTTTTGAGATTGTCCAGCTGGGTCTTGACTTCTGCTGCCTCAACGTGAAGAGTTTCTAAAGCAAAGTTTTGTTTTTCAAGTTTGGAAATTGTATCTTTTAAGATCTTAATTTCATCATTTTTGCCTTTGAGTTTTTCATTTAAAGATTTGTTATTAGATTTCAAACTCTCTTCACGTTTGCAGCTTCTGCATAAATCAATTCTTAGGTAATCAAACATTTCAGCTTTTTCATCATCAGTATAAGTTCGAAAATTATCAACCTTATACATCATTTCAGTTTTCCATTGAGTGGAATCTCTGTTTTGATCAGCTTCCCTCATATCAGCCAAAAACGTACTACCACCATCATTCTCATCAGACTCCTCGACCTCTTTGGCCATCAAACACAGCTTTTTACCAGTAGCATAACCAGCACCATCATCATCAGTATCACTATCAGAAGATGAGGACGTGCTGGCTTCATCCCAGTCATGATGTTCAGCAACTAGAACCTTTTCTGGCTGTTTACCCTTCTTGTCAGTCTTTGCACTTTCCTTCATCTGAGCTTTCATAGCTTTGTACTTGTTTTTGTACTTATCAGCTTTTGAGAAAGAGTTAGCATGTGACGTGGAAGGTTTCTTGGACATGCATTCAGCAGCAAAATGTCCAACCTTCCCACAATTAAAGCACTCAGATTTAGGACCCTTGACTGACTTGCTGTTGTACCTAGCATTTGGCTTTTTGCTCCCTTTGTATGACTTGCTGGTTCTACTACGATTGAACCTTTTGAACTGCCTAGCCAGCAGAGCCATACCTTCAGCAAACCCTTCTACATCACTTTCATCTGTACTGCTTTCTTCAGACCCAGTACCACTTTCCTCAACACTATCAGCTGACTCTTGTTCTGCCAGTAACTTTTGAACCAGTAAAGCTTTTTGAGCTTTCTTCCATTTAGCAGCAGCAATAAGAGCAGCATCATCATTTTTAGATGATTTTGAAGTGGTGGGGGCAGACCTAAAGTTTTCTTTCATGTTAAGTTCAAACTTGGCTTCTGCCTTCTCATGATTCCAAAGGGAACTGTAGAGAGAAGACAGGTTAAAGTTCTTTAGGGTCTGTGTGGTTCTTAATGGGTCAGTAACAGGTTTCCATTTACATGGCAGTGCATCAATGAATTTATTCACTTGTTCAAATTCAGTGTAGGTCACATTTAAAGTGGTCAGGTCTGCTATCAAAGAGTTAAACCTAATGAAGGTTTGCTTAAGGGTTTCATTCTTATAGGCAAAGAACATTTCATATTCTCTTTTAAGAGCAATCATCCTGTTCTGCCTAACTTCTCCCATACCCTCATAGGTGACATCTAGGTAGTCAAGCATAAGCTTAGCATTTTCTTTTCCCTTGATCAGTTTGAACAGTGGGTTAGGCAAAGTTATGGCTAACAGGGTTCTGATTTTAGGGTCAAGACCAACTCGACGTTTATCCTCATCATCCCATCTAGAGGGAGTGAGAATAACCTCTCTGCCAGGGATGGCAGGAGTGTCAGCTGTTGCTGGTGCACTACCAACTGTCTCAGTGGGAACGAAAGGGCCATCTTTGGCAATTCCAGGCATGAGTGAATCCACAGACTCAAGATGGAGCATGAACCTTGCCTTCCAGGTTTCATACTCATCTTCATCAAACTTAGGTGGTCTGTTAGACGAGCCATTCTCAAGGTAAGCTGAGTTTGAATACGAAGCCATAAGAGAATTCAGATCCAAGATATTAATTATCAAGACTGATGCTCTGATACCAGTTGTTGGTCCCTTAATAACAACAGGAGTATTGTAGAAGGGGGGGGGGTGAAAACAATTCTTTTCTTAATTAACTAGTCAGTTAAACACGTTTAGTATTCTGTAGTAAATAAGATAGAGTCACAGGTAATTTTCAACGGTTATTCTTTATTGATTAAATCAGAAAGAATCACAACTATCCTTGGCGGAAATGATAGTTGGTTGATACAGATTACCTAGATTATAGCTAAGAGATAAACTAAAGCTATTACACGGTTTGGACTCTAACAGATAAACCCACACCACTGGTTTTTACAATAGTGGATACAACAATATATATAGTAGTTCTATTAACCGTGTAATTAATCTATTGTCCACTAGTACATTGGATGCCTTGTACTTGTGGGGACAATTGTGTCAGAAGGCGTGCTCTCCTTCTTTCCTCTTAGGTAGCTATTTGCAGGAACACACCAATTCGGTTTGGCACTACCATTTGATTTAAACAAATGGAATGTTGTGTTCCCTAGGTATGAATAAAGTATAACACATGTCTGCACATGCGTTCCACTTCTGCATTCCCACGTGGTCTTGTAAGGTCACTTGTCAGCCACCGACTCCTGTCCTTTTCTGTTCAACTTTGTCTTCGACTTCTGTTGAATAGTGCGTTGATGTAGACCACTCTGGGAAACTACCATGCTTGTAATGGAGCATGGCTGTCTTGTGTTGTATGCTGATATCCAGACTTACTGGTCCTTCATATGCTGAGTCACTTGATATTCTTGATTTGCTGGGTGCACATCCTGTGCTGATTCGAAGAATACATTTCTACCTTGTGCTGATAGACTAGGCAGCATACTAAACACTCGACACAGCTATATTAGCTGACTATACATAAACAAACTTGTGCTGGCTGCACATAACACTTTAGTGCAAATAAATATTGTTTTGTCATAATTAAATCCTTAATTATTTTGGGGACTCAACAACGTCATTATTTTTAGTACCATCTGTTGCCTCAACTAATTCTTAATTTTCACTTTGTCTTTTTTTAGTTCAATTCACCCTTAGCCCTGTAACAAAATGTGTCGTTTATTATCCATTGTTATGTTAAAGATTCATGATGAGTTCCGCGAAAAACAAGTAAGTTTGTATTGTTGGTTACTTATCACAACTGCTTTTTCATGTTTTTAATGCTTTTGAAGTAAAGATATCACACTCATGTTATATGTTGTGGTATATGTTGAATTTTTATTGATTTAGTGTGATATTGAGCTGCAAGTTTACTTGAAATTAATCATATTTTGTCTTTTTAAGATGTTGAAAATTCGTTGATACCTCTCTTCAAAGAGAGGGACATTACAAAAGGGGTGCAGTTGTGTTGGGTTACTTTTGGATTATGTATTCTTTATTTTTCGCTATGATCAAAGTTGGTAACTTACTCCTTTTTTTCAGGTTTGAAACAGTTCCAATCCGTGTGGTTTTAGTATAAAGGATGAATGTGAAAAGGTTTGTTTATTTTTTATCCTCTATAAATTGTTGTTTTCACATAAACGATGTTTGATGTTTTAGTTGGTTTATAAATCTTTCAACCTGATAGGTGTCAAGTAAAATCGGCCGTGAACTCTAGGCTCGAAGGTGATATGGAAGAATGGTAATCCAATTCGAAAAGTATGAGATTCATAAACAAGGGTTAGTGTAATTGGTATTAGTTGTAATGGTTTGATACCTTTTGTATTATTGGCATGCTGCAAGCTGTATAACATGCCATTTTATTGTATTTTTTATGGAGCTCATTTTAGTTCACTCCCTGCGAACATGGGCGTTAGTTTGTATAGCTTTGGCGTTGGTATCATTATTAAAACTTCGAGCTTCTAAAAAAAAAAAAAAAAAAAAAAAAAAAAACTCATGCTGCACTGTTTGAACTGATATATTGATTAAAGAGTGGAAGAGTTGGGGATGATTGTGTTTTTTTAATTCCAGAAGCTTTGGGCCAAATGTGACGTCCTCTGCTTCCTTCATCTTTTATTTCAATACGATTTCGCACCAACCACAGCAACAACAGAGGAACAAAATCCCACAGGTCAGTTTTATAACGTTTATTTTGTTGAGTGTTTCCATAGTTTATAGTTTATTAGAAGTGTAATATACAATAGGTTTGATATTTTTAAAATGGTTAGTTAAAGTGGGAAATTGTGATCCACTTGGGTCATAATTGTCCATTTTGTGGCGTTCATACAGTTTCTGGAAATCTGACGTTCCTAACATGTTAAAATATCATTGGGTCGTTAACTCATCTTGGTGTAATTTTGGGTAAAAGTGTTAAAATGACTCGGTCATGAATTCTGGAAAAATGGACATAAAGTATTCCATGTTTAAAACGCTATATATTGGTTTTTTTGAATGTAAACCGATGTTAAATGGACATCAAAATCGGATGTAGCAGCAGCTGGACAACTCTATTGGACAATATTAGATAGCAAATAAGCATAACATTAGTTGTGTATATATGCATGGTCATTTTCTTACTTAGATGAAAAATATAAGCTATGTAAACATTTTGTATATGATTAATATCCATTTTGTGTATAACAACCATAAGGTATTACGAATGAACCAACGTCTACCCAATTGCTACCGCCGCAACGCGCGGTTGTGATAATGCTAAAAACGAACATATATTTCATAGCATTATTCCTCAAGAAAGACAAGCTTTTAGTTGCAATTGTTCTATTTACAAGTGATATTCGTTTAAATAATAAAAGGTGAAGACAAAAGACAGATTCGACGATTTGAAGACGCAAACGACCAAAAAGCTCAAAAGAACAAAAGACAATCAAAAAGGTTCCAATTATTGATAAGAAACGTCTCAAAATCACAAGAGTACAAGATTCAAAACGCAAAGTACAAGATATTAAATTGTACGCGAGGACGTTCGAAAATCCGGAACCGGGACCAGAGTCAATTCTTAACGCTCGACGCAACGGACTAAAAATTACAAGTTAACTATATATATAAATATAATATAATATATAATTAATTATATTAATTATATATATATTATATATATATATTTAAAACCGTCGGCAGCAGGAAACTCCAAGGGTGTAAACTGTAAATACCTCTCCACGACTCGCGGAGTTTTAAGGGTATTTGGCCGCGAGTCGCGGAGCCCCAAAAATCAAGTCTGGCTATAAATCAACCCGAATTCTGATCAAAATCATCATCATTTTTTTTTCTTCTCATTCATACGAAGTAATATATATTTATATTTATAATTTATATTTTAATTTTAATTATAATTCTAATAATAAGGGTATGTTAGCGAATGTTGTAAGGGTGTAAGTCGAAATTCTGCCCGTGTAACGCTACGCTATTTTTAATCATTGTAAGTTATGTTCAACCTTTTTATATTAATGTCTCGTAGCTAAGTTATTATTATGCTTGTTTAAAACAAAGTAATCATGATGTTAGGCTAATTATTAAAATTGGGTAATTGGGCTTTGTACCATAATTGGGGTTTGGACAAAAGAACGACACTTGTGGAAACTAGATTATGGGCTATTAATGGGCTTTATATTTGTTTAACTAAATGAAAGTTTGTTAATGTTAATATAAAGATTTACAATTGGACGTCCCTATAAATTACCATATACACTCGATCGGACACGATGGGCGGGGTATTTATATGTACGAATAATCGTTCATTTAACCGGACACGGGAATGGATTAATAGCCACTAGAATAATTAAAACAGGGGTGAAATTACATTCAAGGGTAATTGGTGTAATTGTTAACAAAGTAGTAAAACCTTGGTTTACACGCAGTCGATAACCTGGTGTATTCATTAAACAAAGTATTAAAACCTTGTTACAATTCGAATCCCCAATTAGTTGGAATATTTATCTTCGGGTATAATAATAATTTGACAAGGACACTTGCAATTTATATTTATGACTGATGGACTGTTATGGACAAAAACCAGACGGACATATTGAATAATCCAGGACAAAGGACAATTAACCCAAGGGCATAAAACTAAAATCAACACGTCAAACATCATGATTACGGAAGTTTAAATAAGCATAATTCTTTTATTTCATATTTAATTTCCTTTATTTTATATTTAATTGCACTTCTAATTATCGCACTTTTATTTATTTTATTTTATCGCACTTTTAATTATCGTACTTTTTAATTATCGCAATTTAATTTTATCACATTTTTATTATTCGCAATTTCATTATCGTTATTTACTTTACGCTTTAATTTAAAGTCTTGTATTTATTTTATATTTTACATTAGGTTTTAACTGCGACTAAAGTTTTAAAATCGACAAACCGGTCATTAAACGGTAAAAACCCCCCTTTATAATAATAATATTACCTATATATATATTTGTATTTTTATAAAAGTTAACTAATATAGCGTTGAGCTTTGTTTAAAGATTTCCCTGTGGAACGAACCGGACTTACTAAAAACTACACTACTGTACGATTAGGTACACTGCCTATAAGTGTTGTAGCAAGGTTTAAGTATATCCATTCTATAAATAAATAAATATCTTGTGTAAAATTGTATCGTATTTAATAGTTTTTCCTAGTAAAATAATAACTATTTTATATACACCTCGTTGCACATCAAGTATTTTTGGCGCCGCTGCCGGGGAAGCATCTTAAAAGCCGGAAGCGCAACGCTAATATAAAAAAAAAAAAACAAGATTTTTAGTTACTTTTATTAAAAATTTGCTTTTGTAGAAATACGTTTTAATTATTCAAAAATATAAAAAACAAAAATATAAGCATTTTTAAGATTTTGTTAAATATTTAAGTTTTATAAGTTTCTTTATTTTTATTTTAGTTTATAAAAATATAAGTTTTAATTTTAATATCTTTTATTTAATTAAAAAAACAGAAAACAAAATAAAAAGAAAAAAAAAATAAAAAGAAAAACGCGTAAAAAGACAAAGCTGTCAACTGAATTCCTGAACCCCGCGACTTGCGGGGTTTTCCTCTTTATTTGCCGCGACTCGCGGAGACCCTCTGACACACGGACAAAAACCCTAATCACGGGTTATTTTTAATTATTATTATTATTAAAACCTAATTATTATTATTATTATTAGTTTTAGTTTTATTTTTACTTTTTACTTTATATTTATGTATTTAGTATTAATTAAGTTTTTATTAAATTGTAAAATTAATAGTTTAGTAAAATAAATAATATAAAATAATATTTTTATAAAAATTGTACTTTTTACAACTTTTTATATATTTTGATATTTTGTACCTTTTTAATCGTTGTAGCGTAACTTTTGTATTTTTAGCTCATATTTAATTTTAAACTTAGTTTTAGCTATAGTTATTTTTACTCCTAGATTTTTAGGCTTTGCCGTAGAATTCCTTAAGTGCTTTTTCTTTAGACTAAGAATTAGGTGCTTTAGAATTTTGCTACGCCTTTTTAAGTTTTAGTTTCTTTTTAAGTTATTTTCATTTGGGATTTAGTTTTTCCTTGTAAGCTTTAATATTTTTAGACCTTTTACTATGTACCAATTATCATTCCAATTAGTAATTTCAATTTGCGATTATAATTTTAAGTTAGTTGTAGTAATAAGGTTAAATTAGTTAAGTATTTTTAAGTTTTTATAAGTTTCTTTTATTTTTCCGTCACCTTTTATTTTTCAACCATTTTTCTTTTTCGACCTTTTGCGACGAACTCTTTGTCTTTCTTATTTCTCGCCATTCTAGTTTTTAGGACTTAGAATTTTATTCTACTTCTTATCTAAATTTCTTAAAATTACGAAAATTTATTTTAAGTGGTTAAATTGATAGACATCAAAATTTTCTGGTTCGTAGTAATAGTTGGATTTGTACGTGGACCGGGTTATTGGAGCCAAACAGTCCTCAATTATATTGAGACCAAACGAATCCTGCCCCTCTGCTGCATCTTTTGGCTATTCGAAACGTGGGCAAAATCAGAAAAGTCTATTGATTGGATAACTTATTATAATTTTTCTTTCCTTTTAAAAACTAATAGGATATTCAGTGAATGCACCGAGCAAGACGTTCACCACCTTTTGTACGTTCACCACCTGTAACTAGATCAAGACATCGTTTAACAAATATAACCGCCGTTGATTTATCTTTAGAATCGTCATCCAGTCGACCAAGTACTTCAGTTCAAATTTCCGATAATCCATTTTTTGAACCCGACCTCACAATTGAGAATCCAGAGAATATTCAGGAACGGTTCGTAGATCCTGAACCATTAAACTTTCCTCCGAAACCACCAATCATTCAAACAGAGATTGTTGAGGAACGAACTATTAAATCAGAATCATCTAGTGATACCGATTCAACAAATTCAATTATGGAGAATCTGGAACCTTTAAGTATGGAAGACCGAATGAGAGCTAAACGCACTGGCCAAGGTCACGCAATTACTCATCCAGACATTAATGCGCCAGATTATGAAATCAAAGGACAAATTCTACACATGGTGACTAATCAATGCCAATTTAGTGGTGCGCCGAAGGAAGATCCAAATGAACATCTACGTACCTTTAATAGGATCTGCACACTATTTAAAATCCGAGAAGTGGAGGATGAACAAATATATCTCATGTTATTTCCCTGGACTTTAAAGGGAGAAGCCAAAGATTGGTTGGAATCGTTACCTGAAGGGGCGATTGATACATGGGATGTTTTAATTGACAAATTTCTTAAACAATTCTTTCCTGCATCTAAAGCCGTAAGACTTCAAGCAGAAATTGTTACGTTCACACAAAAGCCAAATGAAACTCTATATGAGGCGTGGACAAGATATGGGAAGTTATTAAGAGGATGTCCGCAACATGGTTTAGACACCTGTCAAATAGTACAAATATTCTACCAAGGATGCGACATCACTACAAGGAAAGATATAGATATAGCAGCTGGTGGTTCTATTATGAAGAAAACCGAAACTGATGCTTACAAAATTATTGATAACACTGCTTCCCACTCACATGAGTGGCACCAAGAAAAAGATATCATTAGATCATCTAAAGCAGCTAGAGCCGATTCTAGCCATGACTTAGATTCCATTTCCGCAAAGATAGATGCTGTGGAGAGACGAATGGAAAAGATGACTAAGGATATTCACTCAATACGAATTAGTTGTGAGCAGTGTGGAGGACCACATTTGACAAAAGATTGTCTAAGTATTGAATTAACAATGGAACAAAGAGAGAATATTTCATACATAAACCAAAGGCCTGGAAATAATTATCAGAATAATTATCAACCGCCAAGACCGATTTACAATCAAAACCAGAATTATAACCGAAATATTCCATACAACAACCAACAAGGTCCTAGCAATCAACAATTATCCAATAATACTTATAATCAGCAAAGACCGAATTTTCAGAACAAACCACCACAACAAACCGATGATAAAAAGCCGAATTTAGAAGATATGATGACGAAGCTAGTTGAAACTCAAACGCAGTTTTTCACATCTCAAAAACAAACCAATGAACAAAATGCTCAAGCATTTAGAAATCAACAAGCTTCTATTCAAAATCTGGAACAAGAAGTAAGTAACCTAGCAAGGTTAATAGGTGAAAGAAAACCGGGAAGTCTACCTAGCGATACAAACGCTAACCCCCGGAATGAAACAGCTAAAGCTATTACCACAAGAAGTGGTACAACACTTAAACCACCTGAAATACCTGTAACTTCTGATGAAACTATTCCTACTCCACAAGAACCACAACCTGATCAAGATAAGGAAAAAGAACCGGTAGTTGAAAAGGTTAATAAAGATAACACAGTTAAGGATAAACCTTATGTTAAACCATACCAACCACCACTTCCTTATCCGAGTAAAATGAAGAAGGAAAAACTTGAAGCCGAGCAATCCAAATTCTTGGATATGTTTAAACAGATAAATGTAAATCTTCCTTTCATTGACGTAATTTCAGGAATGCCAAGGTATGCTAAATTCTTGAAAGATCTAATCACGAATAGAAAGAAAATGGAAGAACTCTCGGCTGTTACTATGAATGCTAATTGTTCAGCAGTACTGTTGAATAAGATACTAGAAAAACTATCTGATCCAGGAAGTTTCACAATTCCATGTTTTCTGGGTAGTCTTAGTTCAATAGAAGCATTAGCAGACTTAGGTGCTAGTATAAATCTAATGCCGTATTCACTATACGCTAAACTAGACCTTGGAGAATTGAAACCAACAAGAATAAGCATACAACTAGCCGATAGATCAATAAAATATCCTAGAGGGATAATGGAGAACATGCTAGTTAAAGTTGGTACTTTAGTATTTCCAGTAGATTTTGTTGTTTTAGACATGGAAGAAGATTCTCAAGTTCCTCTCATATTAGGAAGACCATTCTTAAACACGGCTAAAGCAATGATAGACGTGTTCGGTAAGAAACTGACCCTAAGTATAGAGGATGAGAGTGTTACCTTTTCAGTTGATAGAGCAATGCAACAACCACAATCTGCAGATGATACATGTTATTATATTCAAACTATAGATGCACATGCAGAATTATTAGAAGAATTTCCAGAATTACAAGGAACGGGAGAATGTTCTTTAGGAGAAGGTAATGAACCAATTGATGAAGCCGAAATGTTAGCTACACTTATAGCTAATGGATATGAACCAACAACAGAAGAAATTCAAATGCTAAAAGAAGAAGACAGATATCGATATAAATCATCGATAGAAGAACCTCCGAAATTAGAGTTAAAGCCACTTCCAAACCATTTGGAATACGCTTATTTACATGGTGAATCTGAATTACCTGTAATAATATCGTCTTCTCTTACTGAAAATGAGAAATCACAACTCATTTCTGTGCTGAAAGCTCATAAACCAGCCATTGCATGGAAGATTCATGATATTAAAGGAATAAGTCCTTCGTATTGCACACATAAAATCCTTATGGAAGAAGGTCATAAAACGTATGTGCAACGCCAACGAAGACTAAATCCTAATATGCAAGATGTAGTTAAGAAAGAGATTATTAAACTGCTAGATGCAGGTTTAATTTACCCAATCTCTGATAGTCCATGGGTAAGCCCAGTTCAATGCGTGCCTAAGAAGGGTGGCATGACTGTCATTACAAATGAGAAAAATGAGCTTATTCCTACTAGGACTGTAACAGGATGGCGTGTGTGTATTGATTATAGAAAATTAAATGACGCCACCAGAAAAGATCACTTTCCCTTACCTTTCATAGATCAAATGTTGGAAAGATTAGCCGGAAATAGTTACTATTGTTTTCTAGATGGATTTTCCGGATATTTTCAAATTCCAATAGCACCCGAAGATCAAGAGAAAACCACATTCACGTGCCCTTATGGTACTTTTGCTTACAAAAGAATGCCATTTGGACTTTGTAACGCCCCTGCAACCTTTCAAAGGTGTATGATGGCAATTTTTCACGACATGATAGAAGAATGCATGGAAGTATTCATGGATGACTTTTCAGTCTTCGGTGATACATTTAAATCATGTCTAGTTAATCTGGAACGAATGCTAATTAGATGCGAAAAATCAAATCTAGTACTTAATTGGGAGAAATGCCATTTCATGGTTAAAGAAGGCATCGTTCTTGGACATAAAATTTCAAAAGAAGGAATTGAAGTGGATAGAGCTAAAGTAGATGTAATTGCTAAACTTCCACATCCCACAAATGTTAGAGGAGTTAGGAGTTTTCTAGGGCATGCCGGTTTTTACCGACGTTTTATAAAAGATTTTTCTAAAATTGCCACTCCTATGAATAAACTCCTAGAAAAGGATGCGCCATTCATCTTTTCAGATGAATGTATCAAATCTTTTAATATTCTTAAAGAAAAACTCACGAATGCACCGATCATGATAACACCAAATTGGAATCTACCATTTGAACTAATGTGCGATGCAAGTGATTTTGCAATGGGAGCCGTTTTAGGACAAAGGATTGAAAAACGATTTCAACCTATATATTATGCTAGTAAGACATTACAAGGAGCACAAACGAACTATACAACTACTGAAAAAGAACTCCTTGCTATTGTCTTTGCTTTTGACAAATTTCGATCATATCTCGTTCTAGCAAAAACGGTGGTCTATACCGACCATTCTGCTCTTAGATACCTATTTTCAAAACAAGATGCTAAACCAAGATTAATCCGTTGGATCTTACTCTTACAAGAGTTTGATATTGAAATCCGAGATAAAAGAGGAGCAGAAAATCTCGCCGCTGATCATCTTTCTCGTCTTGAAAATCCCGAATTAGAAGTTCTGAATGAATCGGCCATACAAGACAACTTTCCTGATGAATATCTATTGAAGATAGATTATAAAGAAATCCCATGGTTTGCAGACTATGCAAACTACTTAGTTTGTGGATTCCTTGAAAAAGGATTATCGTACCAAAGACGAAAGAAATTCTTCAGTGATATAAAACACTATTTCTGGGAAGATCCACATCTGTTTAAAAGTTGTCCCGATGGAATAATACGCCGATGTGTATTTGGAAATGAAGCTAGTAAAATTTTAAACCATTGTCACACAGGACCAACAGGAGGGCATTATGGGCCTCAACTAACAGCAAGAAAAGTTTATGAAGCTGGATTCTATTGGCCTACAATTTACAAAGACGCACACCTTCTTTGCAAATCCTGTGATGCATGTCAAAGGGCCGGAAAAATAAGTCAACGTGATGAAATGCCACAAAATGTCATCCAAGTATGTGAAGTATTTGACATTTGGGGTATTGACTTTATGGGTCCATTTCCAAAATCTCATAATAATCTATATATACTCGTAGCCATTGATTATGTATCTAAATGGGCGGAAGCACAAGCTCTCCCAACTAACGATGCACGAGTTGTAGTCAACTTTTTAAAACGTCTTTTTGCAAGGTTTGGAACACCGAAAGCTTTAATAAGTGATCGGGGTACTCATTTTTGTAATAATCAACTTGAGAAAGTTCTTAAAAGATATGGAGTAACTCATAAAATCTCCACCGCATATCATCCACAAACAAGTGGACAAGTTGAAAATACCAACCGAGCCTTAAAACGTATTCTAGAGAAAACTGTAGGATCAAATCCGAAGGAATGGTCCATTAAATTGGAGGATGCACTCTGGGCTTTTAGAACAGCCTACAAAACTCCAATTGGAACCACACCTTTTAGACTTGTGTATGGAAAAGCATGTCATCTTCCAGTAGAAATTGAACACAAAGCATTTTGGGCTTTGAAGACATGTAATCTTGATTTACATGAAGCCGGACGTCTACGATTAAGTCAACTAAACGAATTAGAAGAATTAAGACATGAAGCATACGAAAATTCGTTAATCTATAAAGAAAGAACGAAGAAATGGCATGATAAAAGAATCAGAAGATCAAAAGAATTTAAAGAAGGAGACAGAGTTCTTCTTTTCAATTCACGATTCAAGCTATTTCCTGGAAAATTGAAATCAAGATGGTCTGGACCATTCATAGTCAAAAGAGTTTTCCCATACGGAACGATAGAATTAATAAATTCAAATGGGAATGAATTTAAAGTTAATGGTCACAGAGTTAAACATTACATACAGGTTCCGATGGAAGTCGACAACGAAGTTAATCACAATTTCGATACCACAGCTAACTAAGTGTGGGGAGAATCAAGTCTTTAAAGGATAATATGTATTTCTGTTAGAGTTAGATTGTCTGTTTTCGTGTAGTTCTCGAAAATGGAACACGTATGGTCTTTCCCTAGCAGACCCTAAAGAACTAGTCTTCTCCCCCCATTCTGAATTTTTATTTTTTTT
This sequence comes from Rutidosis leptorrhynchoides, assembly GCF_046630445.1. Lineage (NCBI taxonomy): Eukaryota > Viridiplantae > Streptophyta > Magnoliopsida > Asterales > Asteraceae > Rutidosis > Rutidosis leptorrhynchoides. The sequence goes on along the minus strand of NC_092337.1, from coordinate 141,783,937 downwards.
AGGTTTTTACGTAATGAAGACTGCCTGTGAATTAAACCATGGTCTAATGCTACACGCTTTGATCACTAAAAGAAATAATGACATACTACCGAGTGAATTAGTATCAGTAATCAGAGAAAGAATGGACGGAGTTAGAAAAGGATCCAGATGCGAAGATAATAAGTTACAATTTGGTAAAGGAAAATCAAAATCCGCAGCGAAAAGAAGAGCACGACACCTAGAAAAATGTCACAAATGCGGAAAATGGTCACATGGAGGTAAATGTTCAAATAATCAAACCTATTCAAATACCGAATTTGTTACTTTATGCAGAGACGGACCGTTCATATGTTTAGAAGAAAAGACAATGAATGCTCGAGGTTACGCCTATGCAGCCATGGAAAACCAATTAAACCGACTATCTTATGAATATAATAGATCATATAACTAAGAAATCTATTTCACAGGTATGTCTGTACAGTTTTTATTTTTATTTTTATTTTTAACCTTTTGATAATAAACGCTAATTTGTTCGCTAAAAAGTATTAAATTGGTATTAAATAAAATTAGGTTTGGCGACCGAAATTATTGATATCATTCAAAAATTTATTACATCACTGCGAAATTTAACGTTTATTCTTAAGGTATAAATATCTTTAATCAATCAAACCAAAATATTTCAAAAATTCGTCATGAGTTAAATTAGGTCTTGGAACCGAAATTACTTTACCGAAAAGAGGGGCGCATATTTTTGATAATATTTGATTGATTAAAGTGGGATAAAAAGACAAAAAGATTTTTAAATTTATTTTTACCATGTTTTTAAAATTAATATTTAAATCTTAAGTTAATACTGTAAACTTTATAAAAACAATATTTTTAAAATTGTAAATATTTGAATTTTTAAAATAAGTTTGGTGTGAATTTATAATATGAATTTATAAATTAAGTTTGGTGTGAATTTTTAATTTTTAAAATATGAAATTTTAATTTTATGCATTTTAAATTTTGAGTTTGGTGTGAATTTTTAATTTTAATTTTGAATTTTATATTTAAGTTGTGTGAATTTAAAAACAAAAATTTACTTTATCTCATTAAGTTAAGAATATGATTTTTAAAATTCGTCGTAAGTTGAAGACTAGGTCTTTGAACCGAAATTGCTTTACCCGAGGGAGGGACGAGAACTTTTATTATCATTATTTTTAATCTTATTGATTTAAAGTATGCCAAAAACATTGAAAAAACCCAAAAATCTTAGCTTTTAAAACAATCGCTACAAAAAGACAAATTTTAAAATTTTGTCGAGGGACGGACTAGGACATCGATCCGAAACGACCTCGTCCTAAATAACAAGGGAAACAAAATTTTAAAATTAATTTCTTAATTGTTTTATAAGTTAAAGATTATAAAAATAAAAAAAAAAAAAAAAAAAAAAAAAAAAAGGGGTAAACTCCGCGACTCGCGGAGTTTGCAGTGCAAACCTCTGCGACTCGCGGAGGGACAAAATTACAGAAAAAAAAATAAAACTAGCTGCACGATCAGTTCACTCCCACAAACAAAAACACAGCAAAAATACTGCGAAAACACCTCGAAAAAACCCGAAAATCACCCCCAAAAATCTCAATTTTTAACCGTTAATCACCAAATTTTTTGCTAAAATCATGTTGAGAAGGATGATATCTAGGAACTACTCAAGAAAAACGAATGAAAGGGGTGAATCTTCATCCCAAGCCCGTCATGCTCCTGCTGAGAACTTGGAACAACAGGAGGTAGATAACTACTACAAGCAGGATGTACCTCATCCAGTCATGACCTTTTCAGATATGCACTTAGAACAGTTGCACCCGAACCTGAGATTTGACAGACTTTGGATAGATTATCCAAAATATCAACGGGGTTTGCATACTCTTCATTCCAAGGTTGTTGAGGTACCAAGGGTCATAGAATGGGGACCCTTGGAAGCTGTAGAATTGGCCGGGCCAATTAGGGAATTACTGGTACAGAGGTATGGTAATTCTTATTTTAATGACTGGATATGTTTATTCACCATACGCAGACCTGTATATAAAGTATGGTGTGAAGAGTTGTTATGTAGTATAGAGTTGAATGATCGGGTAGCTAGTTTAACCGATCGTTCTTTTATTAGATTTTTGTTAGGCGGTTCGATGCGCCACATGTCTTTACTGGACATGGCTCAGGCTTTACGTATATATACGCCTGAGGAATTAGCGTCTGCCGATTGTAGAGGATTGATACTAAACGGTAGGAAAATAGATGAGAATTTTGATACACACGGTGTGTGGAGTCAAATGACAAGCCACCACCGTTTCAAAGGGGGAAACTACTCTTATTTGGATATAGATAGAGCCGAATTAAGAGTAATACATAGGTTTTTAGCTAATTCGATTACACAAAGGGGTAAAAACAAAGAAAAGGTAAATGAACAAGATTTGTTTTACCATATGTGTATTCGAGACCCACACAGCGCTGTAAGTATACCATATTGTGTGGGTTATTATTTATCAGCTATGGTTCGAGGGATGCGTCCACATAGCATAATAGGAGGTGGTATTTTTATTACTTTGATTGGTGAATATCTCAGTGTGGATATAAGTCGGGGGGGATTATTAGTAGAAGAGCCGGAACCCCGCGACACTATAGGTTTAAATGTATACCATGGTGCGAAAGTGTTGAAGCGGCGAAATAACGCCGCAGTACGATACAATGGTAGACATCCACAGGTAGAGAGAAACCAGGAACAAGGTAATGTAGGAGGGGGGAATGAGATGCAAGAAATGCATAGGTTTATAGCTTCTCAGGAATACGAAAATGCTAGACAGAGAGCATTTGAAGATTGGCAAGTTCATCAGAACCAGATCATAGCGCATTGCCAACATATAGGTAGAAACTATATTCCTACTCCGAAACCCGTCTTCCCTCCTTGGTCGATAGAGATGCAGCCACCATATCCTACGTATGACCCTGCCGAAGCATTCTATAGCACTTATGGTTATGCGTGGAACCCCTATTGGTACCAATATCATCCTTAGTTTATTTATTATTTTTTGTTTTATTATTTTGTAATTTGTAATTATTGATATATTTAATATTTTTGTTAATATTGTAATCATTTTTATAATTATCTAACTTTTATTCTTAGATTTTAATAATTTTTGAATGTGGGGTAATATACCAAACTTCAAAAATATGTATATATGTTTGCAGTTTATCTTATGTACACAACAGGGTAAAACAACGCATTTTCAAAGACTGGCATTAAGTTCAGCAAAAGCAACTAATTTTGACGACAAGATGCAAAATATATGTGAAATAACAACAAGACGGAATGAACAAATGATGTGCACCATTTATCATTCAGCAAACAAACGCCAATATATTTGGAAACTTTGGTAAAAATTTAATCATTTTCACACAAATCACCCTCAATAATTTAAATTGTTACCGATTTCTTGCAAATGAGGGCATTGCAAGATCTTAAGTGTGGGAAGGGGTTAAATTCTTTCGGATTTTAAAAATTTTTATTAAACACTTGGTTAGCATTAAAATACTAGTAAAGCAGTAGTTGTATTAGAATCTAGTGCTCTCTGATAAAAAAGAACAGCACTAGTCTTATATACTGACTACCCAATTCTAGTAAAATTTTTCAATTAAATGAATTCAAATCATGTTTATACATATTTATGAACGATAAAACTAGGTTTTAACACCGAAATTATTGTTACCTCGGAAAGGACATAAATTGAGAAACAAACTAAAATGTTAAAATTCATTTAAAATGGAATAGAGGACGATAAAAAGAAAAATAAAAAGCCAAGTGTGGGAAAATTTACCAAGTTATTTTAAACATATGTCACATATATTTGTAACAAATAACTGAAAATACTTTTGCTTTGAACTAAACTAAACTGTTTTACCCGATGAAAGAAAAGAAGAGATGGATTTACACGATGAATCAATTCCATCATTAAAAGGAAGTAAAGTCTTCCGAAAAAGACACGCGCTTCTTGATTTAGGTCATGAAGTTGTCGTCCAGACCAGCTGTAGGTTGACGAAAAATCTAGAAAAGTCATCACTAAAATCAGCTGGAAATCCACGGACCTCAGCATTAAACAGGGTCGCCAAGTGGTCAGATTTATCCTAACCATGAGAAGGATTTATCTCGTACAATGGGGAGGCACCGTGCAAATTAGCTGGATAAGACTAATGAATCAGATCCCCAGAAAGGATAATCTCCTTAAAGATTAAAAATCAGCTTTTAAGACTGATATTACTCAATCCTAGAGATTGACCTTAAAGATTGAGAATTACAAACTCATGGAATTCAATGATATCTAAACTCGAGCTTGAACGAGAAAATATTTTGATCAAAATTATAAACCGATTTGTTTTCTGAAAACCCTATTTTCAATGCGTTCATTACCATTGAACGTAAAATCCTAGGAATTCACCTGGAATTCATTAGGTCACCTGAACTAAATCGGGTGTCAACCGTAAGAACGGTGGTTGCATAACATGGTCAAAAACAGGACCTTGTGCCAGACCGACAAATTATAAGGGTGAGCTTTACTATTGCTCCTACCAAGGATAGTAATTGCGTCCGACACGTTATAGACCATAATCAAAAGCATGTCACGGGACATTGCCTTAAACAGTTGCTTGTTCAACGCTTTCCTTTACAACCGGACGGTAGTTTGCCGAAAGGTAATATACGGGACAAGTAAACTGGACGTGTTGCTTTCCAAATACAAGGTTAGCAAGTGGGTGACACAAAACCGCAAGTTTTGAGCTAAAATTTTCAAATCTGAAACCCACCAAACCCACAAAAATATTTTGCAAACACCGGTAAAGGGTTATTCCGGAAAACTTATCTAGGGTAAAAACTAGATTTAATTTTCAAAAGATCAAATGTTTTCATAAAGATCCAATTTCCTTAATGGATCTAAATTTTTATAGTCATGTGGGACTGTAAACCATATCGTTACTACCATTGTTTATACCGCCGTATAGAAATCACTGATGTACAAAGTGTGAAGAATAAAGAAGTGATTCTAGTATTTCAAGACAATATTGCTTGAGGACAAGCAACGCTCAAGTGTGGGAATATTTGATAATGCTAAAAACGAACATATATTTCATAGCATTATTCCTCAAGAAAGACAAGCTTTTAGTTGCAATTGTTCTATTTACAAGTGATATTCGTTTAAATAATAAAAGGTGAAGACAAAAGACAGATTCGACGATTTGAAGACGCAAACGACCAAAAAGCTCAAAAGAACAAAAGACAATCAAAAAGGTTCCAATTATTGATAAGAAACGTCTCAAAATCACAAGAGTACAAGATTCAAAACGCAAAGTACAAGATATTAAATTGTACGCGAGGACGTTCGAAAATCCGGAACCGGGACCAGAGTCAATTCTTAACGCTCGACGCAACGGACTAAAAATTACAAGTTAACTATATATATAAATATAATATAATATATAATTAATTATATTAATTATATATATATTATATATATATATTTAAAACCGTCGGCAGCAGGAAACTCCAAGGGTGTAAACTGTAAATACCTCTCCGCGACTCGCGGAGTTTTAAGGGTATTTGGCCGCGAGTCGCGGAGCCCCAAAAATCAAGTCTGGCTATAAATCAACCCGAATTCTGATCAAAATCATCATCATTTTTTTTTCTTCTCATTCATACGAAGTAATATATATTTATATTTATAATTTATATTTTAATTTTAATTATAATTCTAATAATAAGGGTATGTTAGCGAATGTTGTAAGGGTGTAAGTCGAAATTCTGCCCGTGTAACGCTACGCTATTTTTAATCATTGTAAGTTATGTTCAACCTTTTTATATTAATGTCTCGTAGCTAAGTTATTATTATGCTTGTTTAAAACAAAGTAATCATGATGTTAGGCTAATTATTAAAATTGGGTAATTGGGCTTTGTACCATAATTGGGGTTTGGACAAAAGAACGACACTTGTGGAAACTAGATTATGGGCTATTAATGGGCTTTATATTTGTTTAACTAAATGAAAGTTTGTTAATGTTAATATAAAGATTTACAATTGGACGTCCCTATAAATTACCATATACACTCGATCGGACACGATGGGCGGGGTATTTATATGTACGAATAATCGTTCATTTAACCGGACACGGGAATGGATTAATAGCCACTAGAATAATTAAAACAGGGGTGAAATTACATTCAAGGGTAATTGGTGTAATTGTTAACAAAGTAGTAAAACCTTGGTTTACACGCAGTCGATAACCTGGTGTATTCATTAAACAAAGTATTAAAACCTTGTTACAATTCGAATCCCCAATTAGTTGGAATATTTATCTTCGGGTATAATAATAATTTGACAAGGACACTTGCAATTTATATTTATGACTGATGGACTGTTATGGACAAAAACCAGACGGACATATTGAATAATCCAGGACAAAGGACAATTAACCCAAGGGCATAAAACTAAAATCAACACGTCAAACATCATGATTACGGAAGTTTAAATAAGCATAATTCTTTTATTTCATATTTAATTTCCTTTATTTTATATTTAATTGCACTTCTAATTATCGCACTTTTATTTATTTTATTTTATCGCACTTTTAATTATCGTACTTTTTAATTATCGCAATTTAATTTTATCACATTTTTATTATTCGCAATTTCATTATCGTTATTTACTTTACGCTTTAATTTAAAGTCTTGTATTTATTTTATATTTTACATTAGGTTTTAACTGCGACTAAAGTTTTAAAATCGACAAACCGGTCATTAAACGGTAAAAACCCCCCTTTATAATAATAATATTACCTATATATATATTTGTATTTTTATAAAAGTTAACTAATATAGCGTTGAGCTTTGTTTAAAGATTTCCCTGTGGAACGAACCGGACTTACTAAAAACTACACTACTGTACGATTAGGTACACTGCCTATAAGTGTTGTAGCAAGGTTTAAGTATATCCATTCTATAAATAAATAAATATCTTGTGTAAAATTGTATCGTATTTAATAGTTTTTCCTAGTAAAATAATAACTATTTTATATACACCTCGTTGCACATCAGGTTGTCATTTATCTAGTTATTACTAAAATAAGTAGTTACCATTTATTATTATTATCATAATTATAATTACAAATACGATTATTATTATTATTTTTAATGTTGTTATTAATATTATTGTCGTCATTTAAAATATAATCTTATCATTTTTATGTATTATTATTACGATTATGATTAAGAGTATTGTTATTATATATATATAAATCAATAAATATAGTTTTATTAAAATCTTAAAAAAATTATTAATACTAATATTATTATTAGTGCTATTATTGGTGAATTATTACTGCTCGTATTATTATTATTATAAATATTATCGTTTATATTATTATTATGAATTTTTCATTATAAGTATTGTTACTACTAAAAGTTATTATCATTAATATTATTTTTACCAAAATTATCTTTTTGTAATCCTTAAAAACTATCATTTTATCATTTTCAGTAATATCTATATTATTATTATTAAAATAATTATAATTATAAAAATAAAAGTTTAAAAGACATAGTTAAGATTATAAGTATAAAAATTGAAGGTTATATATATAAAGATATATCTAACGTACACAACTTATTTATATTAAAATTATTATGTACAAAAATGAAAATATATAAATAAATAATGAAATTTATAAAGTAATAAATATAACAATTATATTACTAATAATAATATATATATATTTGTTCGATTACAAGTATATGTTTTAATATATATATATATGAATGATATAGGTTCGTGAATCCGAGGCCAGCCCTGCATTATTCAGTATCGTCGTATGAATATTTTTACTACAAAATATTGTAGAGTGAGTTTCATTTGCTCCCTTTTTAAATGCTTTTGCAATATATATTTTTGGGACAGAGAATACATGCGATGCTTTTATAAATGTTTTACAAAATAGACACAAGTAATCGAAAACTACATTATATGGTTGGATTATTAAACCGAATATCGCCCCTTCAAGTCTGGTAACCTAAGAATTAGGAAAATGGCCCCTAATTGACGCGAATCATAAAGGTAGATCTATCGAGCCCAACGAGCCCCATTCAGGGTATGGATGCTTTAGTACTTCGAGGTATTATATACTATATTAGCTGCGCGCTGTATACTGGGGGATATTCTATATGCATCTTGTTAAGGTCGGTTACCAGGTGTTCAATCCATATGAATGATTTTTATCTCTATGCAGTTTGCGAAATGCATGATATGAGATGTGTATTTATGAGAAATGAAAATCTTGTGGTCTATTAAAATGATGAAAATGATCGTTTATGATAAACTAATGAACTCACCAAACTTTTGATTGACACTTGAAAGCATGTTTATTCTCAGGTATGAAAGAAATCTTCTGCTGTGCATTTGTGTAACATCCCAAATATTTAAGGTATTATTTTATGTAAATTTTGTTGCCAAGAAATTAAATTGTAAAGGTTATTTTATGTTAAATGGATGAAGGTTAAGTTTATTGGTTAAGTTAAGAAGGACTAATGGTGCAAAGTTAAGATTAAGGACTTCCCTAACTATAGTTGTGGTGGGGAGGGTAGAAAGTGTCAATAGGCCAAAGTTATTTTTAATAAAAGAAGTTAAATTGCTGGAAATTAGTTAAAATTGCAAAAAAAATTATACAGAACCTCCTGGTGAGTGTGTGTGTGTCGACTTGGATAGAGGAGAAGGAGAAATCCATCATTTTGTGAAATTAAGAGCATGCAATTGAAGATTTGTGAAATCTAACACACCTTAATCACTCTAACAAGCTTCAATCTTCCATTTTCACTCTCTTGGTGCACAATTAGAGTTCTTAAACTCTAAAAGTCAAGGTATGGATTTTATGTTGATGTATTGCTTGTATTGTGTGTTAATGATGAGATTATGCTTAAGAAAGTTGCTATTTATTGAATTGTGCACATTTGAATGAGTTGGAATGGAATTGTTGATGATTTTAGAAGTAATTACATGTATGAACTTGCATTATAGATTTATGGCATGAATATGGTAAGATTGATGATGTTTTAGTTAAATTTCTAGTCATGCACACCAAGTGTTTGTTAAAATGTCTCAATGAGGTGATTATGTGTTCTAGCTAGAAATTATGATGAAGGATGTTAATATATGAACTATTGTTATAGTTGTAAGTTATAGAAATTGATAGTTTGATAATGTAATGGTGTTAGTAATGAAATTTGGATTGTATGCACATTTGTTAAATAATGAAAGGATTAAAGGAAAAGTTGCATATATTGCTAAAAGTGAAGAACTAGTAATTGTACTTGATTAAAGTGATGAATTTTGATGGGTAATAATCTTGTTTTAGAAAAGATGTGATCAAAGCTAGAATGTATGAATGTTGTGATTAGGGGGTAAAGTGTATGTGTAAGTATGAATGATGTAATGATTCAAGAAAGTTGTGATTTTGATTTAGTTATGTGATTAATGGGATTAGCTCATGTATAGGTGCTAATCAAGGAAAAGAGGTTACAAGTGACCAAGGAAATTCAATTAAGCAAGGTGAGTTTATAGGGGGTAATATGGGTGGGTCAAGAGTGGCTTAGTGTTCTCGGATTGCATCCGTGCAAGAGAGTAACGACTAAGTGCACTAGTTATGTAGCTTAGATAGAACTATGGAGTTAGCTCAATAGTTGTATCTATGGTTGATGTTTAGCTTAGGCAAGGTTATTACATTGCTAGTAATCTTGCCTATGGTTCATGTTAGCCTAGACACTTTGGGTGTCTATGTATGAGATTATGATAGCTTAGGCATATTTAGTATGTCTATGGTTAGCTTAGACTTGATTACTAGGTTCGGCCTAGTAAGTCATGTCTATGGTATGAATAATCGGATCCGAAAGTATGCAAGCAACCTAAGGGTTGAAGGATAAGTGTTTGATTATGCCCAAATGATTTATGTTTTATGTTTTGTTGCCTTCCTATAACTCACTAAGTGTAAAAGCTTACCCCCATGATGTTTTATGTTTTAGGTGCTAAAGTCCATCGAGAAGGTAAGGAACCCGTGTGAAGAGCTTGAAGAGCATTGGCATTGTGTAAATGGTATTGCAAGTCCCTTTTTGTAATCACGCTCTATAGTTACCGCTTACCAAACGCCAAGTATTTTGAAGTGTCAAGTTGCCATTGTTGAATTTGGGACCAAATGTTGGTTTTGATTCATGGAAACATATTTTATTGACTAAATGTTGTTTATGGATGGTTTAAGATATTAGAAACGGAATTTTTATGGTTGTGTATGAATTACGCTGTTTTGAAAGTGTTTGAAAATGATGAAAAGTGCAAAATTGGTTTAAGTTAATTGTTGCAGGTCTGGCACCCGGACAAGTGTTATGTCGCGCCGCGGCAAAGGGTTCCGCGCCGCGGCAAACAACTAATGTTCAAAACAGAAATGGAGTTAACAAGGTTAAAAAGTTAAGTGTTATGTCGCGCCGCGACAAGGCAGGCCGCGCCGCGGCAATTGCCTTGTCCGGCCAGTGACTTAACTTTTCAAAAAAAAAAAAAAAAAAAATTTTTTTTACTCAATTCAAGGCGTTAAAAGTTGGTATCAGAGCTGTGGTTTAAGGGACTTGGATAACCCACGATAGGGATTATCTAGGCTTAAACCATTGTTGTGAAGGATAAGCGGTTTAGGACTTGCATAAGTGTTAAAGTCGTATAGTTGTGCCATGCTCCATAGGGTAGAGTCATTGACGAGACCCGTAGTATAATGATTGATCTATGAAAGGAGTTTGATACCCGTTAGCCATGATGTCATAGTGGACTTAATGTGTAATGAAATGGTGTAATAACAACAGGCCATTGTTATTACTTCATTTTAGTACACATGAACGTCTACTATAGTCATGGTGAATCGAGTTAGGAATTCTTTCGAATGGTTTGGTTTTGTTGAATAATGGTGTTACCGGTATTTGAACTAATGGGTTGATTGTGATTTTCAGTATGGCTATTGTATCACCAAACCGAGGTCAAGATGAGGATGATGAGTACGTCCGCACCCCATCCACGGAGTCTATAGAAGACTCTCACAATGAATCGGAAGAAGTTAACATGCCAAATGACATTTCGGGGCAAATAGGGCAAGCCTTGATACGTTATACCCCAACCTTGCTAGAAAAGATCAAGACGTTGATCAATGATCAACTAGATGAAAAGTTAAAGACTTTGGTTGCTAATAACCCTACCTTAAGAGGTGAAGGGGGAAGTGGGGTAAGGCAAGAAGAGGTAGAAGCCCCGAAAAGAAAGGATGATCGTTTTGAATATAAAAACTTTGCAAATTGCCATCCTCCCGAGTTTCATGGAGAGGTTGACCCTATTGTTAGTCAAAGATGGATTGATGAAATCGAGGAAACTTTCATGTTGTGCGGATGCCCCGAGCATTTAAAGGTAATTTATGCGGCTCATCAAATGAAGGGTAGTGGTTATGAGTGGTGGAATTTCATAATTAAATCTCATGGGCGAGACGTGGCTACAAGTTTCTCATGGGACAAGTTCCGTGAAATGTTTATGACTCAATTTGCTCCACCCGCCGAGGTTAGTAGGTTGAAATCCGAGTTTATGAATATAGAGCATGGAAGTAAGTCGGTGACCGAGTTTAATGCCGAGTTTAATGACAAGTCTCGTTTTTGTCCGGACTTTGTGTCAAGTCCCAAGTTGATGATGGATCATTATCATGAAAAGTTGAATCCCGAAATAAGTGAGTTTATCGATAAGAGTACTTATAAGACTTTAGCCGAGATGATGAATCGAGCACTTGTTAGAGAACACGAACTTAGGAAGAAGGCGGCGTTTAAGCGAAAGTTAGATCAAGACTCTAAGGCGATGCAAAATGTTAGTCCGAAAAAGGGTAAGTTTGGTTCCGAATCCCCGCACAAGTCAAAAGGGGGTTTTGTGTCGGGTAAAAACGGTGGGAAAGAAGCCAAGTTGTGTACTAGGTGTGGTAAGAATCATACGGGTGAATGTAAAGCGGGTACTACCGATTGTTACTCTTGCGGTAAGCCGGGACATAGGGCCGCCGAATGTCCTAAGAAAGGTAAGCAATGTTATTATTGTTTTGAGAAGGGTCATTTTCAAGCCGAATGTCCGGAATACAAGAAGGATTTGGCTAGTGGTAATGTTAAGAAGGAGGTTAAGACGGAACCGAAGACTAGTGATAGCCGACCAAGGGCCCGAGCTCATCAGATTACCGCACTCGAAGCGAAGGAGTCCCAAAATGTGGTGTCAGGTACCTTTATTGTAAACTCTTTACCTGCGCATGTTTTGTTTGATTCCGGTGCTACGCGGTCGTTTGTATCATATTCTTTTTGTAAGCATTTTAATATGACCCCTAGTATGTTAGAACACCCACTAGAGGTTGAAATAGCGGATAATAAGACTGTGATGGTGTATAGTATCATTAAAGGGTGTGAAATTATTTTGGATGATGAAAAGTTTGTCATTGATTTAATACCCATGCATATGGGGGAATTTCAAGTAATTGTGGGTATGGATTGGCTAGAGGACAATGAAGGGATAATTTTATGTCGTAAGAAAATTGTGTTAGTTCAATCACCTAGTGGAAAGGTTATATGGATTTATGGGGAACGAGCTAGGCGTGCTATACCTATATGCACGTATGCTAAAGCTAAAAGATTTTTATCTCATGGGTGTTGCGCGTTTTTGGCACATGTTGTTGATAATTCGAAAAAGGTTGTTGAATTAGATGATGTACCAATTGTTAACGAGTTTCCGGACGTGTTTCCAAGTGAATTGCCCGGTGTACCTCCCGAGCGTGAGGTAGAGTTTAGAATAGATTTGATACCCGGGGCCATGCCAATTGCCAAAGCTCCATATCGATTAGCCCCGTCGGAAATGAGAGAAATGATGACTCAATTGCAAGATTTGATAGATAAAGGTTTTATACGCCCTAGTAGTTCACCTTGGGGAGCTCCGGTTTTATTTGTGAAAAAGAAAGATGGGACTATGAGAATGTGCATTGATTATAGAGAATTGAACAAGGTCACTATTAAGAATAAGTATCCGTTGCCGAGGATAGACGATTTGTTTGATCAATTACAAGGTGCAAGTTTCTTTTCAAAGATAGATTTAAGGTCGGGTTACCATCAATTGAAAGTGAGGGAAGAAGATGTCCCTAAAACAGCTTTTCGAACAAGGTATGGTCATTACGAGTTTGTGGTTATGCCGTTTGGGTTAACGAATGCACCGGCCGCGTTTATGGATTTGATGAATAGAGTTTGTCGGCCTATGCTTGATAGGTTTGTGATTGTATTTATTGATGATATTTTGGTATATTCTAAGAGTGAAGAGGAGCATGCGGTACATTTGAGACAAGTATTAGAGACTCTAAGAAGAGAAAGATTGTTTGCTAAGTTCTCTAAGTGCGAGTTTTGGCTTCGTGAAGTTCAATTTTTGGGTTATGTCATTAATAAGAAGGGTATTTGTGTTGATCCGGTAAAGATAGAGGCAATTATGAGATGGGAACCACCTACGAATCCTACCGAAGTTAGGAGTTTTCTAGGTTTAGCGGGGTATTACCGACGGTTTATACAAGATTTCTCTAGAATAGCCACCCCACTCACCAAGTTGACTCGTAAAAGTGTGCCATGGAAATGGGAAGAAAAGCAAGAACAAGCGTTTCAACTCCTTAAAGAGAAACTTGTTCAAGCTCCTATATTGGTTTTACCGGAAGGGAATGAAAACATGACGGTTTATTGTGATGCTTCTAAGAAAGGCCTAGGGTGTGTATTGATGCAAAATGGAAAGGTCATAGCTTATGCTTCCCGACAATTGAAGGAACACGAGAAACGCTATCCTACACATGATTTAGAATTGACGGCCGTAGTTTTTGCTTTAAAGATTTGGCGTCATTATCTTTACGGTGTTAAGTTTTCCATTTATACCGATCATAAGAACTTAAAGTATTTATTTGATCAAAGGGATTTGAATGATAGGCAAAGAAGAGGTCTCGATTTGGTGAAAGATTATGATTGTGAGATTTTATATCACCCCGGAAAAGCGAACGTGGTGGCGGATGCTCTTAGTAGAAAGTCGAGTCATCAACCGATTAAGATAACAAGTTTGACTATGGTAATGGCACCTCAAATATTTGATGATATTCGTGTTGCACAAGGTGAAGCATTATCGCCCGAAAACGTGAGAAAAGAAAGGATCAAGGGGCAAGTTGACGATTTTGTGGTAGATTCTCGTGGTTTAAGACTTAGATATGGGAGAATTTGGGTACCTTTGCAAAGTAATGTTAGAAGTGAGCTCCTTGACTTAGCTCACAAGTCTAAGTATTCAATTCACCCCGGTGCTACGAAAATGTATAGAGATTTAAGGAAAGACTATTGGTGGCCGGGAATGAAGAGGGATATAGTTAAGTATGTGCACAAGTGTCTTACTTGTCTTCAAGTGAAAGCCGATCATCAAATGCCTTACGGTAAGATGCAACCTTTAGAGGTACCGGTTTGGAAATGGGAGCATATTACGATGGATTTGGTGACTAAGTTGCCTAAGACCCCTAGACAACACGATGCAATTTGGGTTATTGTTGATAGATTGACTAAGAGTGCATTATTTTTGGCAATAAGAGAAGCTTCGTCATCGGAAGCAATGTCTAAGTTATATATGAAAGAAGTTGTTGCAAGGCATGGAGTGCCGGTTTCCATAGTTTCGGATCGAGACACTCGATTTACATCTAGATATTGGAGAAAGTTTCAAGAGGAAATGGGTACTAAGTTACATATAAGTACCGCGTTTCACCCACAAACGGATGGTCAAAGTGAACGGACTATACAAACTCTTGAGGATATGTTAAGAGCATGTGTCATTGATTTTGGTGGAAGTTGGGATACTCATTTACCGTTAGTTGAATTTTCATACAACAATAGTTATCACTCTACGATTGGGATGGCACCATATGAAATGTTGTATGGAAGGAGGTGTAGAACCCCGATATGTTGGGGAGAAGTAGGTCAACGAGAATTAGGAAGCACGGAAATAGTACAACAAACCACCGAGATGATTGATCAAATTCGTGAAAGAATGAAGGCGGCACAAGATAGACAAAAGTCATATGTTGATAAGAGGAGAAAGCCGATAGAATTTCAAGTAGGCGATAAAGTGATGCTAAAAGTTTCTCCATGGAAAGGCATCATCCGTTTTAGAAAGAGGGGAAAATTGGGTCCAAGGTTCGTGGGACCATTTGAGATAGTGGCGAAAGTGGGGAAGGTAGCCTACCGTTTGGCTTTACCCGATGAATTAAGTAATATACATGACACGTTTCACGTGTCACAATTGAGAAAGTGTTTGGCGGATGATTCAACCTATGTTCCTTTGAATGAAATTGAGGTCGATAATAAGTTAAGATACGCGGAGAAGCCGATAAAGATTTTGGATCAAAAGGTTAAGCACTTGAGAAATAAGTCGGTTATATTGTTGAAGGTGTTATGGCAATTTAGAAAAGGTTCCGAATGTACATGGGAACCCGAAGAATGGCTCATGAAGTATTATCCGTCGTTGCATCAAGAATGGTTCGCGAGGACGCGAACGATCCAAGAGGGGGAGAGTTGTAACATCCCAAATATTTAAGGTATTATTTTATGTAAATTTTGTTGCCAAGAAATTAAATTGTAAAGGTTATTTTATGTTAAATGGATGAAGGTTAAGTTTATTGGTTAAGTTAAGAAGGACTAATGGTGCAAAGTTAAGATTAAGGACTTCCCTAACTATAGTTGTGGTGGGGAGGGTAGAAAGTGTCAATAGGCCAAAGTTATTTTTAATAAAAGAAGTTAAATTGCTGGAAATTAGTTAAAATTGCAAAAAAAATTATACAGAACCTCCTGGTGAGTGTGTGTGTGTCGACTTGGATAGAGGAGAAGGAGAAATCCATCATTTTGTGAAATTAAGAGCATGCAATTGAAGATTTGTGAAATCTAACACACCTTAATCACTCTAACAAGCTTCAATCTTCCATTTTCACTCTCTTGGTGCACAATTAGAGTTCTTAAACTCTAAAAGTCAAGGTATGGATTTTATGTTGATGTATTGCTTGTATTGTGTGTTAATGATGAGATTATGCTTAAGAAAGTTGCTATTTATTGAATTGTGCACATTTGAATGAGTTGGAATGGAATTGTTGATGATTTTAGAAGTAATTACATGTATGAACTTGCATTATAGATTTATGGCATGAATATGGTAAGATTGATGATGTTTTAGTTAAATTTCTAGTCATGCACACCAAGTGTTTGTTAAAATGTCTCAATGAGGTGATTATGTGTTCTAGCTAGAAATTATGATGAAGGATGTTAATATATGAACTATTGTTATAGTTGTAAGTTATAAAAATTGATAGTTTGATAATGTAATGGTGTTTGTAATGAAATTTGGATTGTATGCACATTTGTTAAATAATGAAAGGATTAAAGGAAAAGTTGCATATATTGCTAAAAGTGAAGAACTAGTAATTGTACTTGATTAAAGTGATGAATTTTGATGGGTAATAATCTTGTTTTAGAAAAGATGTGATCAAAGCTAGAATGTATGAATGTTGTGATTAGGGGGTAAAGTGTATGTGTAAGTATGAATGATGTAATGATTCAAGAAAGTTGTGATTTTGATTTAGTTATGTGATTAATGGGATTAGCTCATGTATAGGTGCTAATCAAGGAAAAGAGGTTACAAGTGACCAAGGAAATTCAATTAAGCAAGGTGAGTTTATAGGGGGTAATATGGGTGGGTCAAGAGTGGCTTAGTGTTCTCGGATTGCATCCGTGCAAGAGAGTAACGACTAAGTGCACTAGTTATGTAGCTTAGATAGAACTATGGAGTTAGCTCAATAGTTGTATCTATGGTTGATGTTTAGCTTAGGCAAGGTTATTACATTGCTAGTAATCTTGCCTATGGTTCATGTTAGCCTAGACACTTTGGGTGTCTATGTATGAGATTATGATAGCTTAGGCATATTTAGTATGTCTATGGTTAGCTTAGACTTGATTACTAGGTTCGGCCTAGTAAGTCATGTCTATGGTATGAATAATCGGATCCGAAAGTATGCAAGCAACCTAAGGGTTGAAGGATAAGTGTTTGATTATGCCCAAATGATTTATGTTTTATGTTTTGTTGCCTTCCTATAACTCACTAAGTGTAAAAGCTTACCCCCATGATGTTTTATGTTTTAGGTGCTAAAGTCCATCGAGAAGGTAAGGAACCCGTGTGAAGAGCTTGAAGAGCATTGGCATTGTGTAAATGGTATTGCAAGTCCCTTTTTGTAATCACGCTCTATAGTTACCGCTTACCAAACGCCAAGTATTTTGAAGTGTCAAGTTGCCATTGTTGAATTTGGGACCAAATGTTGGTTTTGATTCATGGAAACATATTTTATTGACTAAATGTTGTTTATGGATGGTTTAAGATATTAGAAACGGAATTTTTATGGTTGTGTATGAATTACGCTGTTTTGAAAGTGATTGAAAATGATGAAAAGTGCAAAATTGGTTTAAGTTAATTGTTGCAGGTCTGGCACCCGGACAAGTGTTATGTCGCGCCGCGGCAAAGGGTTCCGCGCCGCGGCAAACAACTAATGTTCAAAACAGAAATGGAGTTAACAAGGTTAAAAAGTTAAGTGTTATGTCGCGCCGCGACAAGGCAGGCCGCGCCGCGGCAATTGCCTTGTCCGGCCAGTGACTTAACTTTTCAAAAAAAAAAAAAAAAAAAATTTTTTTTACTCAATTCAAGGCGTTAAAATTTGCTCATTTTAGAGATATTACTTGGAGTCGTTCATGGCATATTTCAAAAGACGTTGCATTCGAGTCGTTGAGCTCAATAAGATTATTATTAAGTCATTGATAGTTTGATATATTATGAAATGGTATGCATGCCTGTCAACTTTTGATGTAATGAAAGTTTGTCTTTTAAAAACGAATGCAATGTTTGTAAAATGTATCATATAGAGGTCAAGTACCTTGCGATGTAACCAAATGTAATGTATTCGTCCAGATGGTTTAGGACGGGTCATTAAAGAAAAGAGATAGCTACAATGAAGCCATGTATCGAGGAACCTCCGGAATTGGAATTAAAGAAGTTACCCGATAATCTGGAGTATGCATTCTTAGAAGGAGAATCGCAACTCCCTGTAATCATCTCGAAAGACCACACGCCACAAGAGAAGGCAAAATTAGTTCAAGTTTTAAAATCACATAAGAAGGCAATTGCTTGGAAGATCTCCGACATAAAAGGGATCAGCCCCAACTATTGTACCCACAAAATCTTCATGGAAGATGATTTCAAACCTTCAGTTCAGAGGTAAAGAAGGGTCAACCCTATGATTCAAGAAGTCGTCAAGAAAGAAGTAATCAAACTTCTGGACAACGGTGTGATCTTTCCCATCTCTGATTCGCCATGGGTTAGTCCTGTTCAAGTGGTACCCAAAAAGGGAGGGACAACCGTATTTCAAAATGAGAATAATGAGCTTATTCCAACTCGGGAAGTCACCGCTTGGAGGGTTTGCATAGATTATCGTAAACTAAACGATGCAACCCAAAAGGATCATTTTCCATTACCTTTCATCGATCAAATGTTGGTACGTCTATCAGGAAATGAATACTACTGTTTCCTTGACGGTTTTTCCCGCTACTTTCAAATTCCCCTCGATCCAAAGGACTAAGAAAAGACAACATTTACCTGTCCTTATGGAACATTTCCTTATCGACGCATGCCCTTTGGGTTATGCAATGCACCAGCTACATTCCAGTGATGCATGGTAGAAATATTTCACGACATGATTGAGCGTTGTATGGAAGTCTTCATGGACAACTTCTCTGTCTTTGGTAGTACCTTTGATTCGTGCCTTTCAAACCATGACAAGATGCTCACCCGGTGTGAAGAGTCGAATTTAGTTCTAAATTAGGAAAAATGTCAATTCATGGTTAAAGAAGGGATAGTTTTAGGACATAAGATTTCAAAAGCAGGAATAGAAGTTGATAAGGCGAAGATTGAGACAGTTACTAAAATTCCAGAACCTACCACAGTAAGAGCGGTAAGGAGTTTCCTGGGATACGCCAGTTTTTACAGACGCTTCATTAAGGATTTTTCAAAGGTCACACGACCTCTCACTCATCTCCTAGGAAAGGAAGTCCCGTTTGTCTTCAATGAAAAATGTCGAAAAGCATTCAACTATCTGAATGAACAACTAACACATACACCCATCATGATAGCTCCTGATTGGAGTCTATCGTTTGAAATCATGTGTGATGCGAGTGACTTCGTAGTTGGATCTGTGCTTGGACAACAGGTAGATAAGCACTTTCATCCAATCTATTACGCAAGCAAAACCTTAACCGGAGCTCAAGAGAATTACACTACCACGGAAAAAGACCTGCTAGCTGTAGTATTCACCTTCGACAAATTCCGTTCCTATCTCATCCTGTCCAAAACTACAGTCTATATAGATCATTCAGCCCTCAAATATCTATTCACTAAGCAAGACGCGAAACCAAGACTCCTACGATGGATCTTACTCCTTCAGGAATTCGATATTGAGATTAAAGATAAGAAAGGAGCAGAAAACGTCGCACCAGACCATCTTAGTCGTTTGGAGAACCCAGCGATGGAACAACTTGCTGAACAAGATATCAGAGATAAATTTCCGGAAGAACAGCTTATGAGTTTATTACAAAATCACATAGGATCACAATTTACTGACACTCCTTGGTATGCCGACATGGCCAACTACCTAGTTGCCGGAGTAGTACAAAAGGGAATGAGTACCTCCCGAAGAAGGAAGTTCTTCAGGGATGCCAAGTACTACTACTGGGAAGATCCTTACCTGTTTAGAATTTTCCTTGATCAGATAATCAGGAGGTGCGTAGATGAGAAACAAGCAGCAGGGATTCTTCACCAATGTCACCATGGACCAACTGGAGGTCATCATGGAGCAAACTTAACCACAAGAAAAGTCTACGAATCAAAATTTTATTGGCCGTCTATATTCCGAGATGCTCAAGAGCTTGTAAAGCATTGTGACGCATGCCAAAGGCAAGGTATTATCTCTATGAAGAATGAGATGCCTCAGACTAATATCCAAGCTTGTGAGATCTTCGATATATGGGGGTTAGACTTTATGGGGCCATTCCCAAAGTCTAATGGGAAATAATATTTCCTCGTAGCTGTAGAATACGTCTCCAGATGGGTCGAAGCCCAAGCATTTCCAACAAATGATGCCAAAGTCATCACCAACTTCCTGAAGAGACTCTTCTGCAGATTAGGAGCTCCCCGTGCTATAATAAGTGATAGAGGCACACACTTCTGTAATACTCAATTTATGAAGATGATGCAACAATATGGAGTTACCCACAAGATGTCCACCGCCTATCATCCGCAGACTAACGAACAAGCAGAGGTCATGAACAGAGCACTCAAAAGAATCTTAGAATGAACTATCGGCCATCATGGGAATAAATGGGCCGAGAAACTAGACGATGCTCTGTGGGCATTTCGGACTGCTTACAAGAATCCTCTAGGGACTACACCCTACCGCATGATCTATAGAAAAGCCTGTCACCTTTCGCTGGAACTTGAATATAAAGCTCTCTGGGTGCTGAAGACCTGCAACCTCGACCCCTCAGTTACCGCAAAGAATCGGAAGATGCAGATGAACGAACTCGCCGAATTAAGAGACCAAGCATATGAAACATCATACATCTACAAGGAACGAACAAAGCTTACTCATGATGCAAAATTAATCCCTACGAAGTTCGCCCCTGGAGTTAAAGTTCTACTCTTCAATTCTCGGTTCAAGAAGTTCGCTGAAAAATTTAGAACAAGATGGAGTGGCCCATACAAAATTGTACATGCTTTTCCACACGGAGCCATGGAATTGGAAGGACCTACTGGCAACTTCAAAGTCAACGGCCACCGGTTAAAAGCTTATCTAGAAGACCACGATAAGGAGGATCACCTCTTATCCTTTGATCCATTCTGAAGATATGGCAAACAAAAGTCGAGCTATAACGACTTGATAAACAAAGCGCTATTGGGAGGCACCCCTTGCTTATCCTTTTTAATTTCAATTATTTTCAGTCTTAAGATATTATCTCTGTGTACTAAAAACTAAGCGCCATACTTGCGCTTAGTACTTACAAGTTTGTTAAATGTGTTCAAAAAAAAAAATTGCCAAGTTCAGGAGCTTCAGTTTACATCCCAGTTCGCAGGAGGAGGACTCATAGAGTTTACTCATCCGGAAGCAGTGCTGATCAGAACAGGCCATCAACAGGGCAATTAGGCCCAAGGCGATTGATATTGGAGAGTGTGGAGGAGGACATTGGCACGGCCCTGCCAGCTCCTCCCGTTCGACGATCTAGACGTTTAGCTAGGAGACCTGCCGAGCACACACAACTACCAGAGACACATGAGCTACAGACGGTGATACACTATTGAGCCACTTTAAGTGACCCTGATGTTACATGCGCACTACTCAGAGACCAGCAGAGGCTCTACCGAGCTCTTAGAGCATACCTTCAGTGCGAGGGGATGCCGCGTAGTACTCTGGGTCAGTCTTCATTTAGGCTAGTGTGGCGTGTTCAGCCGACACGACAAGCTACCCCCAGGCGTTCAACATCGGCCTCAGTTCACTCAGTTGCCTCAGCTGCCATGCCTGCACATGCTACTCCTATTCACATCACGCCGCCTGCTCTAGTCATCGAGCTAGTTCCAGTCACTGAGATACCTGAGGGTTGACACTTAGTCACTATTCTCATATCAGTTGAGCCACCAACGGCCCAGGCATTTGAGATTACCGGGTGCATACCTGACGAGGAGCCTTTCCCGAGCCTATCCCACCTGGAGTTGTCGTCAGACCTCTGTCAGGATTCACTACTAGGCCCTAAGTTGGATATTGGGCAACCTCTTGAGTACTTACCGAGACTAGAGGATGATGATGATCCCTTTTGATAGTTCGCAGCGCCGACTCAGCACATCGACCAGGATAGTATCCCATAGACTACTTTACTTTAATTTACTTTTAGTTTTATCTTTTTGAAGTATTGTACTAAAAAAGTTATATATATATATATATATATATATATATATATATATATATATATATATATATATATATATATATATATATATATATATAGTGGAAATGATGCCTTTCTTTTTTTTGTTCTTCAAGCAGAAATATTATCAAAAGAGACTGGTCCTTAGGAGATTGACCATAAGAAGGCCTAGCACTAGGAAAGTAACACGACCATAGGGAACTAATCCTTCCTCAAACCTATTTCAATTCTAACGCACTAAAATCTCTAAGTGTGGGGTAACCCCCGCAACTAGCTTGGAAATTTTAGAAGTCAATGTCCTTAATTTATAAAATATTAAAATATTCTTTTCTAGAGAACATTAGGGACAATGTTCTTCTATGTGTGGGGTAATAGGTAAAGGTCGAAGGTTTTAAAGGTCAAGTAACCATAAAATGCCAAGTTTTGAAAAATTCTTTTGTCCAAAAAGTAATTAAGCAATAGATATTGGGTGATTTCGAAAAATTCTTACCTTGTTTTTGCCCAAAAGATCTAATAAAATTGCTAGAAATCGGTTTTTGAAACATTTATTAGAACGGAAAGATTAAGCTGAAACTTATGTTTTGTGTCAAAAGATTTCTTTTAAGAAAAGATGTAAAAGGCTACGCATGATCAAGCACGACCCCTACTCCCAAAAAGGTAAGGAATTTTGGACCCAAAGTATCTGTATGACCCATCAAATCTACAGTACTTTTTCATTTCGATTGATGAGCATGCTGGTGTACGGTTCAAGTTAGAACTTGGTCCGGACATACGTTTCAAGACCAATGGTTAGTAAGCGCCATACGTGGTGCATGTGCGATACTCCTTCCGAAATCATTCTGAATAGAGAAGATAAAAAGCCTTCCGTTTCTGTTTCCACTCCACGCAATTTAAACCGACCAACTCACATAAAGAGTTGATGAATCAGAAATATTCACCCCAAATTCACTCCCAAAATACACCATTCACATTCACTCCCCTTTCCATTCATCGAAAGATCCAGAGATTAGTAAAGAGATAGATCGATCAAATTTGCTTCAAAATCACTTGTTGAAAGATTCTGAACCCATGATTGTTTTTGATAGGTCAAAGACCTATTTTCAGTGGATTATCACTTCCTCTCTGGGCACCAGGAACGAAAGACAAAAGTTATGAAGAAAGAGTATTTCGATAAAAAAAAAATTTTTGAAAGAGCAAAGTCTCTATAAATAAGGCAAAGCAAAATCTGAGAAGTTGCCCTAAAGAAGGATACCGGAAGAGCCAAAGAAAATTCTATACAAAGTCTTAGCAAAATCCGCCTCTTCCGAAGAAAGCTTCTACGAATTCCAGGCCATTCTCTATCCAAAAATGGATACTCTAAAGAATCAAAAGTCTATCAATTTTCTCAAAAATTAGAAGATCTGGATACCTTTCACCAATCCATAAATTTCTCATCCAAACCCTATAACCCGTCTTCCTCTTGAAAGAATACTTAGGAAGAAGATCAGTGTTGTCCTTACTTAACCGGTGGAGATATCGATGCTTTACCAAGCCTACAATGAGAACTATTACATGACTGGCTTCTGAGCGATAGTACAATTAGAATAGGACACCCTAAACACTTGAATGATATGAGTGATCCGCTAGTGAGGAGTCTGATCATGTATACTCTACATATGAGAGTTGGAAAGTACGCCTTTTTCACTATGGACATGATTGTAATCTAGCGACCAAATCATCGAAGCTCGAAATTTTTTCTAATACTTTCGAAAGATGTGTCAACTTCCGATGAAGGCATAATAAAAAGATCTACGGGTGGGCCATGGGAGAGTCTATTAGGAAGATCCTTATATTCCCGCTTTTTACTTGAGGACAAGCAAATCCAAGTGTGGGTATTTGATATCGGCCAAAAAGTCACATTTTTATCCCCTATATTAAGCCCTAAAACAATAAAGATTTAAACTTTGTCGGCAAAATTATCGCTTTTTCGGTTGATTTTGTAGATTAAGTAATTACGAAGGCGATGTAAAAAGAATCAAGTAAAACGGAGCTAAAACGAAGATTCTAAAGCAAAAACGGCGAAAGACAAGAAATCAAGTTACGATCCAGCAAATCAGCAAGCAAACGGCTTGCCGGTATGGCATACAGCCTGCCAAACGGTCAGAGCAAATGGGCACCTTAAACGGGCAAACCTGGCAAACGGCCCCTGCAAACGGCTTGCCAAACGGCTTGCCAAACGGCCTGCTAGCCGTTTGCACCCAAATTTCAAGTCTATTTAAAGGGCTTTCTCCATCCATTTCAACACACACTCAATTTGTAATTCATTTCATATTTTCAAGCTTTTAGTTAGTTTTTAGTAGTAGTTAGCTTAGCTTTTATTTTCTGGAGGATATCCCGGCGAGTCCCTGCGATCTCGGGCAGATTTCTACGGCCTTTTCAGGTTTTTATCCGAAACTCTTGTCTTTTGCATTAAACATGTGTTCTTACTTTTTATGTTTAATAATACGTTCTGATATTACCATGATAGCTTAATTAATCTGTATGTTGCCATGATAAAAATTTGGGTTAGTGTAATTATGTTAATTTAGTATGATTACTGTTATAATACTGAATTAGGAAGTCTGATAGATTTGTATGCTAGCATCTTAAGGATTGACCAACCTAGGTTGTAATCAAGACTTGTCCACCTTTATGAAATTAGCTACTTCATAGGATTAAGACCCCTGGTTATACTGTATCTGAAGATTCTATGAACTCGGTACGGCCGGAGTTCTCGAGAGGCATTTAATGCGCTTTTAGGACACGAAACTTAGGAATTGAGACATGAATGACCTAGTATGCCTATTGACTATTCTGAAGAGACTTCTTAGGAGCTGTTAAGATCTAGTTAGTGCCTTCACTGTGTGACCCAAGCCTATTGAATGTTCTTGTCGGATTGTTGCCTTACGTCTTAGTCATATCAACTGTTTAGGTATTCATTAGATTTCTATCTGCTTTACTATCGATATATTAACTGTGATGCTGTATAATGTTTGAATTGTATTGATCTCATTAGTATGATGGAATGGTTGTTAGTTTTCATTTAAGTTTTTGCCAACCTAAATCGACGGATTCCTTCCGTTTGTGATCAGTTTTCAATCAACACGGCACATTGTTATTCAGTTAACTAAACTGACAATGAGGGTTAGGATTAGAG
Source organism: Rutidosis leptorrhynchoides (assembly GCF_046630445.1). Taxonomy (NCBI): domain Eukaryota; kingdom Viridiplantae; phylum Streptophyta; class Magnoliopsida; order Asterales; family Asteraceae; genus Rutidosis; species Rutidosis leptorrhynchoides. Next base: position 141,758,615 of record NC_092337.1, on the reverse strand, counting down.
CTTAACTTACTAATAAACTTAGTACTTTACTGAGGATAACCTCCGAGGAATTGTTACCTTTCAATTATACGACCAAGTGACATACTTCTCACTGCTCAAAGAGAACTCCGAGAGTTCAGAGACAAGTAGGTCTGTGTAATTGGCTCATCTAAACAGATCTACATCATTCCAAGCATAGTCGTAACATAAGCATAATTATCTTTCCCTAACCCAATACTGATATCTTGGTCAATATTTCCCTGATCTGCATACTCCAGATATCCTTCCACTTATTTGCTTTTTTGCATTTTGGACTTTTAACTAAAAACAACTACTATCTTTTATCCAGGTAATTTAACTAAAAGACAATTATCCACTTAAATCTCAATTCGTTAATCAGCAAAAAATACGACACTATGTTAACTTACACCTTCTACACCTTAGAAAGTAAAAGTAAATTTTGGCCCCGCATAATATAAATAAACAAAACCACTGTGTGCTACCTTGGTCAACTGAATCAGATGTCCTGCGGCCCAACGACATTGCACGAATAAAACCGTCTGTTTCCGCCATATCAATCTCCTTAGTGTTGATTATAAGGGTTACTAGGCTAGATGTGAAGCCTAGATGGATTGCGACTAGCGGGAGACACTAGAGAGTTGTGGGCATTGAGCCTTGAGGTTCATTGAATACGTGTAACTTCGAGTCGTCGGGTGACGTGTGACACCCGGTGTAGGCCCCAAAAGCGTCAAATTCTAGAATCTCGGTGGTAGTGGTGGGAGTTACATAACACTGCGTCAGGTGCCTCCTTATACCTTCTAGTGCAATGTTTGACTCCGATAGAGTGATCACATTGTACTTGGGTACCGGTGAGAAACTCGAAGATAATACAACTGTGTTTGGTTGTGGTGTTTGGTAGGAGTTAACGATTTGAATAATTTGAAAGGTCGAGGTTCAAGTACATTGTAGTAAGTCCGCAGGAAATTGGTGTGTATGACTAACGTTGAGACCGGTCATGTGTATTTTGGAATGTTGAAATTCTGTAGGATGTTATCATCTTGGCAGTGAGAGTGTGGGGTGAAAACCCTAAGTGGGGGAGTATGTACCGAAGGGTACGGTGTTGTCTCGGTTTGGTAGGCGCGTTCGAGTGATTTGCCGGAAGACATCCCGTTTGATGAGCGAATTCGAGACGTATGGTGTTAATTTGATTGTCTCATGTAGAAACATGTGGGGTATTGAGCGCGTTCGAGAGTGAGTTCACTAGTGTATTGAGAACTCATACGTGCGAAGATTTGACAAGGCCATCCTTGATGGACGGTCAAAGAAAAGGTTCACAGGGTAATGGTGGACGAGTTGTAAGTTGAGCAAGACTGCGTGTCGATTTGAGTTACCGAAGAGCTTGCGGGAAATTCCATCACCGTGTGCGAGGTAAGGATAACCCAAATATATTTTCAATTGATGATGGTACTCTAATTCATAAGTTAGAGTGTGCTAAGGAATCGTAAAGGTTTTGTTGTGTGGTGAGATCTTCGGATTAACGGAAGAAATTATGGATGTCAGGCTTGGTTGTGCTTCGTAGGATCGTAGGGCGAGGTTCCTATTCTATGTAAGGGTGAAGGCATTGAAGCACTCACCTCTTGGTAAATGATGAGGATCATATGGACGCGATCCTGACTAAGTGGGGAGAGTTGTAACATCCCGTTTTCAGTTAAATGTTATTTTAGACGTCATGTGAGTTACAAGGTATGTAATAGTATCTTTTGACCCTAAATAAAGTTTGAGTTAATGTTTCAAACCTTACCATTGGTAAGTAGACCTTATTACATTTCCAACGATATATGATTCATAAAAAACGGAGTTACGGTATGAAAGTTACGACTAAAACAAATTACATAAAAGTGCTGAAACTAGGGACCTCGCGGTCGTGACCTGAAACCATACGGTCATGAGATTTGGTCATGTGGCCAGGTATTTTGGTTTTCATGCTCGCAGTTGTGACCCAAAACGTCACGGTCGCGAGGTGGGTGTCGGGCAGCAGTTTTTGAAGGTGTTTTTGAAGGTATTTCGTATGCCCGAGAGACATATTAAATTAACTTGGCTAATATGTTTTGATCCAAGTCGGGTCATACCCAATAACAAGCTTACTGACACCTTATTAGTATGTGATCTTAACGATTGGATCGTTGATTATATACACGACACTTGAACTTTAAGAAAAACGGTTTTCTGAAATATTATTTGATGTGTATATATATAAATTATGGAATAATTTATATAATTTGGATTTAATTATTTATAGGTTAAATAATTAATAAATTTATGTTACATTTTATATAAATGGGTTTTATATAATAAAATGTACATAAATAAATATGGAAGTTTATAAAATAGTTTTATAAAAAAATTAACTCTTTTATAAAACTTATTTTATAATACATATTTGGAAGTGGCATGGGAGTTTCACAAGCATGCTATTATTTTACTAGATTTTAAGTGTTACTTTCAAAGATTCCATGTGATAAGTACCAAGACCTCTTGGAGACTTAAACACTTGAACATACATGCAAAAACACATCAAATACACTAAAAAAAAAACTGCACAACTTCTTTTTTCTGCTGCAGTAGGCCGTGGCCTTTTAGGAGGGATAAGAGGTTCATGGTTTGGTTTTTGGAAGCTTAATTCAAGTGTCAACAAATCCTAACCAAAGCACAAGGTGTTGGTGATAAGCTTGGGGTATTACAACTTGAGGTTTCATACATTTTGGAGCTCCATTCATCTTCATCATCTTCATCATTTACTAGCAAGCTTGGAGTAGGTATAATCTCTTTACTTGCTTGTAGTTTGTAAGTATATATCACAACTTGATCCTAATTGGGATTTAACTTTAATTGGTTAAAGATTAACAAGTTTTGAATGATAATATGAACATGCTTCCGCTTTTATTTGATTCTTAAAAGGTTTTAAGCATATTGTAACTTGTTAAATCCCAACAATGGTATCTAGAGCCGAAGTTGTTGAAATATACTTCGAGATAGTTATTAAACTCACTATATATTTTGCATTTTATGTACATGCATGATTGTAAAATGCAAAAATTTATGGTTTTGGGTGGGTTTATTATATGGCCGAATTTATGGAGTTCCAAAAATGGGTTTTGGTTCTTCTATTTGGTTCATACTTGGTTGTATGTTAAAGTTCACAATCTAAGCCTTGACCTTGTGGTTGGTTGCATGCATGGTTGATTTATATTTATTCAATTGGTTTGTAATAATATTTATTCATTTGGCATGTAATAATTCATTTGGTTATGTAATTTATTTTATATTTGGTATGTAAAATAGATTAGGTTGTATTTTCATTTTTTAGAAAAATGTATTAGGATATATTTTTTGTAAAAATGAAGATGCAAGATAAAGACAAGGAAGATGCAAGATTAAGTGGGAGATTTGAAATCTCCTACTTTGTGTAATAACCCCTTTACCGGTGACATTTGTTTTCGGCTAAACAAATGTCTACCAAATTGGCTTGATTGTGAACATATTGTTTTGCATGAGTGGTTGTTTATTTATTTGATTATGGATTGTATGTTTGATTACTACAAGTAAATCACAAATTAACAACAAGCAAAATGGCAATTTAATTGGTTAAATTAGACATTATAAATGACATGCAAAACGACAATTTAAATGGTTAAATTAAAATGGCAAAAGGACATTAATAAATGGTTATTAAGAACACTAAAAGGATTAGAATAATTGGTTATTGAAACACATATAAAATGGTTTATATCAAAGTAATGAATTGGCTTTATTACATAACATGAAAATGGATTTTCATATGTACCATACACTAAATGCATGTTGGTGTATGGCATAAAAGTTTTCTTAAACTAGAAATAATGAAAACTTAAAATCCCTTATTAACAAGGCAAACAAGTTAAACGCCATCCTTTTGTGTGACACTTAAAAATATTAGAGAACTCATAATGGGATAAAGGTCACCTAACCGTTATAAGCAAACTAATATGGTTAAGGTAAAATTCACATGCTTGTGGGATAAAGGTCACCTAACCACTTGCATGTTAATTTTACATGTTTACACAAGTAGGACGACTTGATTTGGGAATCATGAACTTAGGATCACCGAAGCATGAAGAACAAATAGGCGTTGATGGGATAAATATGCCATGCAAAAGGATTGCATGATCCCATAATTTAGAAGTTGCAAAAGGATTGCAATTGTCATATAAATGACTACCTAGCTAAATCAAATAACGGGATAAAGGTCACCTAACCGAAATTTGATTTACCGTTGGATTCTAATATTTAATAAGACAATTGTAATATAAAAGGGTATTGTTTATTAAATTTGAAATCAATACTTAAATGAACTTTGTTAATTTTGTAGATGGCCGCTAATAACAACAACAACATGCAAAACGCACCACTTAACCTAAACAACCTATCGTTAAGGTCTCTCCTTGAGAAAGACAAACTCAACCATGCAAACTTTATGGATTGGTTCCATAATCTTAGGATTGTCCTCAAACTCGAGGATAAAGCGTATGTGTTGGAGGACCCCATTCCCGATCAACCCGACATGGATGATACGGAGGGCATGGCTTACTATGACAAATATTGTGCCGATTCGGTGCAAGTTGGTTGCCTAATGCTTGGGACTATGATACCCGAACTCCAAAAGGATTTCGAACATCATAGTGCATATGACATGATAACGCAATTGAAGGAGATGTTCCTTCAACAAGCACGTGTCGAGCGCTTCGAAACGGTTCGAGCGCTACATGCATGTCGTATGGATGACACCCAATCCGTCTCCTCCTATGTCCTCAAAATGAAAAGCCTCATTGATCGCGCAAACCGTCTTAACCTCAACATTTCCAATGAGCTAGCCACCGATCTTATCCTAAACTCCTTGTCAAAGAGGTTTGACCAATTTGTAATTAATTACAATATGAATGGGATGGATAAGACCATCGGTGAGCTTCATGGCATGTTAAGGACGGCCGAAACAAGCATGGGTAAAAGGGTTTCACCCGTGCTAATGATCAATGATGGCGGGTCAAAAGCTAACAACACCTCTAAGCCTAAGGTGGCTAAGAGAAAAGGACCCGCCTATCAAGGCAAGGGAAAGGTGAAGATGGTTACCCCAACCAAGAACAAGAACAAAAAGCAAAAGGTTGCGGAAAAGGCAAACCTCAAGGAAGACCCATGTTTCAGTTGCGGTGAGATGGGTCATTGGAAACGAAACTGTCCGGTCTACCTTAAGGAGTTGAAGGAAAAGAGAGATGCGGGGCAATCCTCAGGTAATATATATATGGTATATATAGAGCTTAGTATTACTTCTTCTAATACATGGGTATTAGACACTGGATGTGGAACTCACATTTGCAATTCTTTGCAGGGGTTCAAAAGAAGTAACAAGCAAACGGGAACATCAAGTCTCTTCATGGGGAATGGAGCTAAAGTGCAAGTGAAAGCTCAAGGAGACTTTGTGTTAAAACTTCCAAGTGGCATGGAACTTATTTTGAATGATGTTTTGTATGCACCCGACTTGTGTCGAAACATTATTTCTGTTTCCCGTTTGAAACAATATGGTTTTAATGTTAATTTTATTAATGATGATATCCATGTTTGTTTAGATAATGTATTCTATTTCAAGGCTTCGCCTTCAAATGGAATTTATGAATTGGTTCATGATGACACATCATCTTATAGCTCAATGTACCATACAAGCACCAAGAAACTCAAAAGGGATTTGAGTGATTCCTACTTATGGCATTGTCGCCTTGGTCACATAAACAAGAACCGAATGCATACACTTCAAAAGAATGGACTTTTAAAATCAAATGAGATGGACTCGTTTGATGTATGTGAATCTTGTTTACAAGGCAAAATGACTAAAGCACCTTTCAAAGGGACCTATGAAAGGGCTAAAGACTTATTGGGATTAATACATTCAGATGTGTGTGGACCCTTTAAGCCCATGACTAGGAATGGTGAAAGATACTTTGTTACATTCATTGATGACTTCTGTCGTTTCGGATATGTCTACTTGTTAAGGCATAAGGATGAAACTTTTGAAGCATTCAAAGAATATCAAAACGAAGTACAAAATCAACTCAACAAGACAATCAAGGTACTGCGTACCGATAGAGGAGGTGAATACCTAAGCGATGCCTTCCAAGATCATCTTAGAAGTTGTGGGATTATCTCACAACTCACTCCTCCTGGAACACCCCAACTGAATGGAGTTTCCGAAAGGAGGAACCGAACCCTAATGGATATGGTTCGATCTATGATGGCTAGAAGCTCGTTACCTCTATCATTTTGGGGTTATTGTCTATGCTCCGCGGCTCGTATTTTAAATATGGACCCAACTAAAAGGGTGGAACGAACACCTCATGAGATGTGGTTTGGAAAACCTCCATCTATATCATACTTAAAGGTATGGGGATGTGAAGCTTACCCTAAGCGTTACGTCCCTAATAAGTTGAATGCTCGATCCACGAAGTGTATCTTCATAGGATATCTCAAGAATGATATGGGATATTATTTCTATGATCCATCCGAGCAGAATGTATTTGTTGCTCGGAAGGCGGAATTCCTTGAAACTAAGTTCCTAATGGAAGGAAATAGTGAAAGGAAGATAGATCTTGTAGAGGATCAAGATCAAGTAGATGATACACAATTGATTGACACTAGCACTCAACATGAAAATGTTGAGAGTGATCAAATGGATGATCAAAATACACAAGACGTTCGCAGATCTGGTAGGATTAGTAATCCTCCCGAGAGATATGGGTTTCTCATGGATGGTTGCTATGTGGTTGATTTGGATGAACCAACAAACTACCAAGATGCTTTATCAAGGATTGATAAGGATAAATGGCAGGAAGCCATGAACGCTGAGATGCAATCCATGTATGACAACCAAGTTTGGGAACTTGTTGAACAACCTACTGGCTCAAGGCTAGTTGATTGTAAATGGCTTTTCAAGATGAAAACCGACATACATGGAAACTTGGATACATATAAAGCTAGACTTGTAGCAAAAGGTTTCACCCAAACTCAAGGGGTTGACTATGATGAAACTTTTTCACCTATGGCGATGCTAAAGTCTATTAGGATATTACTTGCCATTGCTGCTCATTATGATTATGAAATATGGCAGATGGATGTCAAGACCGCCTTCCTAAACGGACATCTTGAGGAAGATGTCTATATGGTTCAGCCTGAGGGTTTTGTTGATCCGAAATATCCTAAAAAGGTATGCAAGTTAAAGAAGTCAATCTACGGATTGAAACAAGCATCTAGAATGTGGAATCATCGTTTTAATGAGGAGGCCAAGAAATTTGGCTTCATTAAAAATGGTGATGAAGCTTTTGTATACAAGAAAGCTAGTGGCAGCACTATCATGTTCCTTGTACTATATGTGGATGATATATTGTTATTTGGAAATGATATTCCGGCAATGCAAGGTGTTAAAACTTGGTTAAGCAAATGCTTCTCCATTAAGGATCTTGGAGAAGCACAATATGTTTTGGGGATTGGGATCTACAGGGATAGATCCAAGAAACTGATAGGTTTAAATCAAAGTGCATACATTGAAAAGATCTTGAAAAGGTTCAAGATGGAGAACTCTAAGAAAGGTTTGGTACCTATTCAAAAGGGAACACTTCTCAGTTCATCTCAGTGCCCCACCACGAAAGATGAACAGGAGAGAATGAAGAAAGTCCCATATGCTTCTGCCATTGGGTCAATCATGTATGCAATGATATGCACTAGACCGGATGTGTCATGCGCTCTTAGCCTGAGAAGTAGATACCAGAATAACCCAGGAAACAGTCATTGGATTGCTGTTAAAAGTATATTGAAATACCTTAGGAGGACTAAGGATATGTTTCTGATATATGGGTCTGGTGAGGAGGAACTCGCTGTAAAAGGTTACGTGGATGCGAGTTTCCAAACTGATCGTGATGATTCTCGATCACAATCCGGTTATGTCTTCACATTAAATGGAGGTGCGGTCTCTTGGAAGAGTTCAAAACAGGATGTTGTTGCTCTATCCACTACAGAGTCGGAGTACATCGCCGCATCATTGGCAGCTCAGGAATCTGCATGGATGAAGAAATTCATCGACGACTTAGGAGTAGTCCCTTCCATTCAGGACCCTCTTGAGATCTTTTGTGACAACGAGGGTGCGATTGCTCAAATCAAGGAACCTCGTGCTCATCAAAAGACCCGTCACATTGAGCGGAGATTCAACTACATAAGGGATGAAGTTGAAAAAGGAAAGATATGTATTCGCAAAGTTCACACAGATCTAAATATAGCGGATCCACTCACGAAGCTCTTACATGGTGCAAAACATCAAGGGCATGTTAGTGCATTAGGACTTCGATATTCTAGTGATTGGTCATGATCTGTTTTAAGTATTGTAACGGAACAAAATTGTTCAAACTCATCAATATAATTATGGTTTAATTTATTTTGAGTTAAGTTACTATTTTGCATATTTTATCCATGAATAAGTAATTATTCTAAATTCCGTAGTCGATCAAATTTGTGGGAACAAGTGTGAGGTTTAGACTATTATGAACTTGGATTGGTATACATTCACGGAATGAATGTGGGGCAAGGTTGCAACCAAGGTTCATAGATATTTGTGGGATACAAATATTGGAAGACCCGCCCTCAAGATTTACTAAATGGAGCCTTTGTAGTTGATCACATGTAATCTTGAGTAAAGGCGAATATCATTGTATCCTCTGACCTGAGATACATATTGGGTTCGGATATTTACCAAGTATTGTGCCTTGATTCTTTCCTTCGCTATTCTGAAATATGGTAGTTCATAAGGAAGAGCTCAGGTATAATGCAAGGTATATATTTAGGACGTATGTAGTCAAGATGGAATTTGTCCCTCTTATTCGTTGAGAGTTAGATGTCTAAGGCCTGATAAAGTTAAATCTAGAAGAGAGTGATCACTCCGTGTCTCTTGGATTTAACATGACATCTAGGATGAAAGGAAATAATGAAAGATTCACCTATTCATATTCGAGATGGGAACTCGAAAGGGATGATGTTATTGAATGGTACAAAGTCATAACATATTGGGGGTGATGGACGGTCGTTAGGTGGTATCCATCACTTGCATTAATTTCTTATGTTTCTCGTGCAAGTGGGAGATTGAAGGTATTTCGTATGCCCGAGAGACATATTAAATTAACGTGGCTAATATGTTTTGATCCAAGTCGGGTCATACCCAATAACAAGCTTACTGACACCTTATTAGTATGTGATCTTAACGATTGGATCGTTGATTATATACACGACACTTGAACTTTAAGAAAAACGGTTTTCTGAAATATTATTTGATGTGTATATATATAAATTATGGAATAATTTATATAATTTGGATTTAATTATTTATAGGTTAAATAATTAATAAATTTATGTTACATTTTATATAAATGGGTTTTATATAATAAAATGTACATAAATAAATATGGAAGTTTATAAAATAGTTTTATAAAAAAATTAACTCTTTTATAAAACTTATTTTATAATACATATTTGGAAGTGGCATGGGAGTTTCACAAGCATGCTATTATTTTACTAGATTTTAAGTGTTACTTTCAAAGATTCCATGTGATAAGTACCAAGACCTCTTGGAGACTTAAACACTTGAACATACATGCAAAAACACATCAAATACACTCCAAAAAAAACTGCACAACTTCTTTTTTCTGCTGCAGTAGGCCGTGGCCTTTTAGGAGGGATAAGAGGTTCATGGTTTGGTTTTTGGAAGCTTAATTCAAGTGTCAACAAATCCTAACCAAAGCACAAGGTGTTGGTGATAAGCTTGGGGTATTACAACTTGAGGTTTCATACATTTTGGAGCTCCATTCATCTTCATCATCTTCATCATTTACTAGCAAGCTTGGAGTAGGTATAATCTCTTTACTTGCTTGTAGTTTGTAAGTATATATCACAACTTGATCCTAATTGGGATTTAACTTTAATTGGTTAAAGATTAACAAGTTTTGAATGATAATATGAACATGCTTCCGCTTTTATTTGATTCTTAAAAGGTTTTAAGCATATTGTAACTTGTTAAATCCCAACAGTTTTTAGAGTTTTAAATGGGGGTAAAGTGGGCTTTTCACTTATGGATGGGTTAAAGGCTTGGGAGCTGATCTAGAATGCATTCATACCTCATTTCTTATCCATACAAACACTCTCATCTTATCTTAGAGAGAGAAACCCATAATTTAGAATGAGAGAGCTAAAGTTGAGGAAGAAGAAGTTGGAATCTCTTCAAGGTGCAAGAGTTAAGGTTGTTGCTCTCGTTCTTAGCTACAAATGATTTGATATATTCAAAGTTAGGGTTTGAGCTTAATTTGATAAATAACCCATTGATGTTCATGAAGTGAGTTTATTGTAGCTAGTAATTGGGTTTAGACTCGTTGTTGGTGGGTTTTGGGTTGGAAGACTGATCGGGTCATAAATGCCAATCAATATTGATGTTAAGGGTTGAAGTTTACATGTATATTTGAGGTTTAAAATGCTATTTCATGAGGTTTTTATATTGGGTAACAATTTGAGACGTTACGCGAAAAATGGAGTTTAAACGAGAAAAAGGCAAGAAAAGGAGGCCCAACTGCTGGGGGATCAATTTACGCCTGGTCTGGGGCAATAACACAATCAGTGTCAGTTTCAATACCTTTTTGCAGCTCTGTTTTGCGGTCAAGCCGCAAATTGTGGCCACATGGTGCAATTTGCGGCTAGATGATTTTCTGGATAGATTTTGAGGCCGAATTTGGTGGAATTTTTACTTGGGAAGCACTAAGTTACGAATTATTTATCATTTCCATCAGTGTTTGGAGCCCTAATCACATACAAAAACATCACAAAACATCATCATTCAAATATTCTAGCTAAGATCAAGGAGGTGTCCTTCATGCAAATTAAAGAAATCATCATGTTTTAATCATCTTCAACATGAGTGGCTAGTCTCTTTATATTTATTTCTTCCATGAACAATTAATACATGTATTTTTCATTCAAGTTTTATGTGGTTTGTAATATTATGAAACTTATGTCTTTCGGATTGTAATGTTATGAACCAATTATCTATTGATTAATGCATGTCTTATGATTTTGATTATTGCAAGTTGAGTTATAGTGTTTTAACATTGCGTTCTTGATCCAACTTAGTGTTAATTATATTAAGGATAAAGACATAGTGTCTAGGTTGCATAGTTCAATCTCAAAATAGTTGAAATTGATAGACCTAAGAAATCTTGTCTACGAGATTTGATCAATACTTGATGAACATAAGACTTGTTTGAATGAATGCATGCTAGATTGGGATTGTGAAGGAATAAAGGCTTTTAATCTCATTGTTTACATTTTAATCTTTTAATTATGCTCTTAGCTTAAGTATTTAAGTTTCAATTTAGTTGGTTTATCTTAGTTACTCATTAGTTAAACAAACAATCGAATCCTGAAAATTGCTTGCTTTTAACCACTATATACTGTGGAACGAATCCTGCTTGCCCTATCTTAAGTAGAGTAATTAGGTTCATTTTTTACCAGCCCTTCGACACCGATCAAAGACTACTTAGCCATGTTATGGCTTGTAATTTGTGTATAATCACTAGGGTTAGTGATTATGTTTGTGATGGAACCCAAATGGGTGTGTTTGGAAGCTTTATTTCGAAATGGATCAAATTAGGGTTTGTGACTTGATTTTGGGGAAGACAAGTGTTTAACACTTGTGTTTTGGTTAGTGTTAAGTGATTATTGGTTAGATTGGGTACGGGTTGTGCTTGGAAGTGCAATTGGGTCATAATTGAGCAATGGTTCAAAATACCAAGCTTCGGTTGAACGGAATACTTACAATTCTTCCCAAGTTAATCAATTGTCCACTTCAAGAGGGTCATCTAGAAATTTAGAAAAGGAATTAGATGAGATAAAGATGTTAATTACAATGTTTAACAACCCGAAGCAGGGTGGTAGTTTTAATTATGTGCAGGTTCAGGAAGTGTGTTCACTATGCGAGGATGCTTCACATTATGCAAATGGATGTAAGCAATGGAACCCACCAATGATGGAAAAGCAAGTGAATGAGGTTCAAGGGAGGAAGATGATCCATATTGAAATACCTACAACCCAGGGTGGAGGAATCATCCAAACTTCAGTTGGAATAATAACAACACATTGAATACACTAAATTAATACAAAAATAACTACCCAAACCAATTTCAAAAGAACAACCAATGCCAAATGCAAAACCAAAACATGTCTCACAATAATCCACCGCCGAATCAACCTTCAAGTTCAGAGACTAAGATCGATGCATTCATTACGGAAATGAGAAATGTGGTTGAGTTGCAAAATAAATCCATTGGGGCATTGCTAAAACAGATTTGGAATGTGTCGGAAGACAAAGCAACACGTGCACCGGGCACCATTCCAAGTTACATAGTTTTAAATCCAAATCACAAAGAAAACAGTAAGGATCATGGTGTAAACATGGTAGGAACTTTGCGAAGTGGAAAGACTTATAACAACCAAGTCGAGGCAACCGAGAAATTAGAGACTAAGCACGGTTCAGGTAAGTCTCCTATTGTTTTTGATGAGGATGATGACATTATTAAAAACAAGGAAAGTGATGTTACAGATGGTAATGGGGTTAGGTTAAATATTGAAAACCGGTAGTTAAAATGTTTGGGGACCCAGACATGGAGACTAATATCATTCCATTCCCCAAGGCTTTGGAGTCCCCGAACAAATTCCCTTATGGGAAAAAAAGGGAAAAAACAGATGATATGTCGGAAGCATTTAAACAAGTGAAAATAGATATTCCACTTATTGATGCAATCAAACAAATTCCTGCATATGCTAAGTTTTTAAAAGATTTATGTGTTCAAAAGCGTAAACTCAACGTATCATTGCCCAAAAAGGTAAAGTTAACTGAAAAAGTGAGTGTCTTCATTTCTGGTTCACTTCCACCTAAGTTTAAGGACCAGGGGATACCTTTAATTTCGGTCACGGTGGGGAATGTTAATATTAAAAAGGCTTCTTGGACTTAGGGGCTAGTATTAACATACTTCCATCGAGTCTTGTTGAACGGTACGAGTTGAGAATTTTAAAACAACCTGATATTCTCATCCAACTTATGGACCGGTCAATAAGAACACCAAGGGGTATGTTAGAAAACGTGATTGTAAAAGTTGAGGATTTCTATTACCCGGTAGATTTTATTGTTATGGACATTGAGACCACCTTTAAGGAGACTCAACTGACGATCATTCTTGGTCATCCATTTTTTGGCCACAATTGATGCCCTTATCATTTACAGAACTGGGGTTATGGACATTTCTTTTAGCCAAATAAGAGATCACAGATTAATATTTTTAATTCATTACATACATCGGATGTCCAGGATTGTTTTTTTTTGATACTAACCATGAACAGGTTCAAAAGTATGCACCGAATGTGAAAGAGAAAAATGAGGTAAGGAAATCTAGTGAAAAGTTTATGACGAGTGAATTTATGGAATCTCAAATAAGAACTAATGTAGAAATTTTGATATGTCAACAAGAGTCGACACAAAATCTTGAGCGGGAATGAGTCAAGTTCTTGGAAACTAAGTTGAGTTCGTCTATTAGCACCACTTGTTCATTACCAATGAAAGGGAACGTGATGGCAGTGTCCACATTTATTCTAAAAGATGATAAGATGGAACATTTGGTAACTCCGAAGATGATTGAACCTTATCGACCACCATCCATGAGAAAATAAAATGATCATGTATCTAGTGGTAACAAAATGGAGAATATGTGTGTTGGGAATATGTCTGTTGATACACTTGAAAAGTTTGAAGACTCCGATGGAAAAGTAGCCAGAGTAATGGGGAGAACCGTAGAAAAACTCATTGAGCAGTTTGGAGTTCACAAGATCCAAGTGAATAAGAATGCAAAGGTGAATTCTAAAGTTGATTATGAGGTGTCTTCCAATTTAGAGGATCTTGAAAGGCCTAATTATGGGGGAGATAGTGTAAATCCGCCACATAGTTCTGTCAGGCATGACAGTGTGTGTAAGGAATATGTGGATGACCCGGTTCTTGATCGTTCCATGAGGAAATTGCATAGATGGGTCCATGATGCTAGAAGTAGGGGGATGAAAGCTTAACCAACCGTCTTGTGTGTAACTTGTCTCCTAAAGAAAAAAATAAATTGTTTGAGTTAATGCATGTTGCAAAGGAAGACGACGCGTGGTAGGATTCTAAGTTGAGAAAAGTTAGAGATAGTGAAGGTTCTCACAAAGTGAGAGAAGGAGGAACCTTCTAGAATCCTGGAATTAGCTGAAGTGAAGAAAGAGTCGCGTGCACGACCCGAAAATAAAAACTGCACAAACTATGTGTAGAGTTTGTAAGTCGTATTTATTTTATTCTTACTTTGTTTCTATTTTATTTTTATTTATTTAGTTTAAATGAACTTTGTGGGTATGTTCTCTGCAATCCCTCACGAGACAAAACTCGTCCTCCCGAGGGAATCATGTGGTTTAAAGGCTTGTTGCATGTGCTAAGTGCAATCCTGATCCCTACGAAAGTGGCTAGTTAGGATTTTACGCTTTTTTTTTTTTTCCTTTTTATAAGTTGTAATGGAAGGATGAATGTAATCGACTGGAACTCGTAATGATGAATCAAAGTGGTGTACACTTAGACTTTGCTTGTCCTCAAGCAAACTCTCATTTTACCTCAAGAAATGTTTTCGGAGTTTCTTTTCTAATAGCCTAAGCGGTTTGCTTTTTATTATAAGAGTGACAGATAAGGTGAGTCATCTATGTTATGATTGAAACTATCTCTGCAAGCATGCGAGGAGGTTACATGACATAGGCTAGCTTTCACGGGTCACTCAAATCACATAAGTGTTTAGGGTTCCCTATAGATCTAAGAAATGAATTCTCTCATAGCAAGTCATGCTGTACCCATCGTCATAGGCTTGATAAAGACTCAAATCCTTGCTACTAATGTGAGAACGGTAGTAATCTTAGCTTCTAGGTCATTTGTCAATGATGGAAAGGAATTTTGAAGTGGTAGTGAAGTTGTTTTTGAGGGGTGAGAAAAAGGGTAATGTAGTCTTTATTCAGACTTTTATTCGGAGAGATGGGATTGCTGAAATGTTGGAGAAGCACTTTTGAAGTTTTCTTCATTTGATAATCATTTTAGCCAAGTTCTTCTTCGGCGTTTCTCTTTATAAGTTCTGCTCCTTTTTTCAGAACTTTGAAAACTATATTTTTTTTTTTGAGATTTCATCTCGAGAAACTTTTTGCCGATAAACTTTTCCAATACCCTTGCCATGATACTTGAGAGGTTTATAACATCGGGTTTTAGGAAGGAATCTCATTTTCTGGATTTTTCGAGTAATAGTGAAGATAATGTGAATGTGGTGGTGGAGTAGAAGTAGTGGAGGTACAAAAGGCTTATTTTTGACAAATGGCTAGCTCTTCTGATTATAATTGAATCACGTTTCGCTGCTTTGGAAATGTAGATCTAAAGCAAGTTCTGATTCTGAGCACAGACATCGGCACTCTCAACGGAAAATAGTGAAGCATTAAAGATAAATGCTGGTCTTATTTGGGGTGCTCACCATAATCAATTTAGGTCAATAATGCCTTAGACATGCAATGCTCTATTAGAGATTTAGTTCAACCTAACAAGATTTTCACCCTACTTAAGCCTTATTTTTATTTACAAATGTTTTAGGTTTACAGAAATACTTTTTCGAAAAGGCTTTCTCTTGTTCAAAATTTTGAAATTTGGCTTAAGAACTTAGAATCTTCATAATGGGTTATTTTAATACAGCATAAAAAGATTATACCAACATCCTACACTTAGACGAACATTGTCCTCAATGTTCCTAGTGTATCCCACACTTAGGAGTTTTAGTTGAAGATTTGGGAGTATTTGTCTAGTGTTTAAGTGGGTTGGTATCCTACACTTAGTGATAAGCTAGGATGTGGCATAGTTTAGATTTTGAGCTAGTAGCGGGAAGAAAGAAGTACCCCTAGCAGATGTTGCTTGTGAAGATACTGGCTGGTTTTCAATCCTTGCGTCTTTTATCGTCTCATTTGTCATCCTTTATTCTTCTACTCTACTTTATTACACGGGTTGCCTCTTGAGAAGCGCTTTTGTTTAAGGTCGTTGGCTCGATCGTAGTGATGCCTTAGAAAGCAAACATTCCTTGCTGATGGTTGTAATCTTGGTCTTCTCAAGGGAATGTGAATCTTGGTGGGTAAATCCTGAGAAAGTGTCAGACCAATAGTGGTAGAAGATCGGGTACTACTCTTGAAGATCTTCTGAAAGATAAGTAGTGCGCAGTTTTGGTTCGTGATAAGTCTTGAAGTCCGATGAGAATATAATATATGGCTCTGCTGGTTGACCCATGAAGGTCAATGATAGAGGCAGTGCTGGTGGTGATTGTTTCTCTGATGGGTGCTCATTTCAGAGGTCTTCAAACAATGTTAGAAACTGTATCTTTAGAATCTCGAAATCTTCAGAATGGTGATCTCTACAGTAAGAGTCTGTAGCTTTGCACAGCTTTGTTAAAAGACGATGCTGAAAATAAGTGAACAGCAATCCTGACCCGAGCATTAATGTCACCATTTTTGAGTATATCTCCCGACATCCGGCTTTAAATGTGAAACTTGGATCTGTGGATTCGTGGAAGATACGTGATATCTGCTTTGTAACATAGGTGGTAATGTTGACTCGATCTGGTTCAAGATGAAAGAACGGATTTTTGCACCTTACTTCCTCTGTAACTGCATCTCGTAACTCTTTGATAATCAGATCAGCATGGTGATCAATTGTTACATAAATCACTAGCCTGTCTGGTGTGCTTTCGAAATTATCTCTTTTCAGGAGAGCGAAAAAGCTGTGAATATCCTCGATCATTTGCAAATCAGAGTGATAAGTCAGGCGTCCGATGGAAAGATCCATGTGCTTTCGGATGAGAGTCAGTAGTGCTCGTTGGTTTGCTGAGAACAGAAGTGCAGATCCGGCTAAGGCGTTGTAAACCTTAGAGTAAATGATCTTCTGATCTGGACAGAATCTTGTCTCAAGAATAGTGCGAACTACTGAATTGTGATCTCGTTACCTTTCTTCTTGATAGATATGATCGTGAAGCGTGTTGAAAAAGTCTTGAATGCGTTCTTCTAGGATTTCAACTTCATTGTCTTCTCTTTGGAGGTAGAGGTTATATTCCTCTCGGATGACCATAATTCATTCTGTTAAGCGTAGCGTGAAATCAATTGTTGATGTACGGAT
This sequence comes from Rutidosis leptorrhynchoides, assembly GCF_046630445.1. Classification (NCBI taxonomy): domain Eukaryota; kingdom Viridiplantae; phylum Streptophyta; class Magnoliopsida; order Asterales; family Asteraceae; genus Rutidosis; species Rutidosis leptorrhynchoides. Next base: position 141,741,274 of record NC_092337.1, on the reverse strand, counting down.
GGCTTCGAGAATATCTTCAAATTCATTGGTATCATCGATGAAGGTTATCATGTCTGCGTGTGTAGATATGACCGGAATCTGATCTGAAGAAGAATCCGGCTCCCCTTGATCTGGTTCGGTTGGAGAGTGTGAGTTATCCAGAATGTCTTCATGTTGCTCTTCCTCGTCATCATCGGTATAGTGTTCTTCTGAGGATTCATCTGATGAACGGGTTTCTTCAGTATTCTGATTCTCCACTTTGATATTTACAGGGTCAAATTCTATATCCTTAACCTCAACGTTGTCAGTCATCTTCTTGAAACGAATGATTAAACTGTGATCTTCCATCTCAAGCCTCATTAATTCCTCGTGATGCTTAATGCTTAGAGAGGGTATTATCGCAGTTTCTTTTACGTCTTCCATTTCCTCTTCCTCTTCAGATTCCTCCTCTTCCTCTATTTCTTCGCTGAGATCCTCTTCTTCCATTTCTGGGTCGTCTACAGACTGTAACTCGACACCCATCGTGATATCATCGGCTGGTGGTGAAGACTCGTCATCGGAAGTGATCCGTCTGGTGGAAATAGCAAACATCTCTGCCTGTCCAGAAAGATCGGTTGTTCGGTCAATTTTGAAGGTAACGCTCTTCCCATGTGATCCCAAGATCAAGGTTTGATTGTATACATCAATGACAGTCCTAGCCGTATTCATGAAAGGTCTTCCTAACACTACTAGTGTGTGCAGGTCTTCTTTAATATCAATTACTACGAAATCCGTAGGATACAAGAATTTGTCGACTTTCACCATGATGTTCTCAACTATGCCCTTAGGATATCGAATTGTGTAATCGGAAAGTTGGATTGTCATTTTAGTTGGTGACAGGTCTCCTAACTCTAATCTCTTGTAGAGAGTGTAGGGGATTAAATTGATACTTGCTCCTAAATCTGCTAGTGCATGAATGGTTCCAGATTGGTAGATTAAGCATGGGAAAATGAATCGGCCCGTATCTCCTAGCTTTGGTGGTAGAGAGTTTCTGAGTAATGCAGAGCATTCTTCACTCAGGGGAATTTTGTTAGAATCTGGTATCATCTCCTTTGTAGAGAGAAGCCTTCAGATGTATCTCTTCTGGTTGGGGACTTTGGACATAGTGTCCAGGAATCTTCCATCAAGTTTGAAGGAATCAAGCTTGGATGGTTCCTCCTGTAGCCTTCCAGGATAGGGTACACAAACTGGAGTTGCAGGGGTCAGATTCTGAGTATATGTTGATTTGTTCTTGAGCCTAGCTGACCTTCTCCGAGGTTCTTCTTCTGGGATTACGGAATCCATTTTCTTAGCTTCCTCCATATGGGGATTTTGGATAGTATTACTTGGTAACCTTCCCCGTGGTCGGGTTTCAAGGCGTTGTGATAACTGTCCGAGCTGCGTTTCCAAACTTTTGAGCAGAGCCAATTGATTTCTCATTAGTATCTCCTTCTGATCTTGTCTGGCTGCAGTTCTCTGATTTAGCTGTTGTTTTCCTTGAATAAACTGAGTCAACTGATCATCAGCTCCGAGAGTAGGGTTAGTTGCTTTTGTAATATGGGTGGTAGGAGAATTTTCCTCGACTGGTGGACCAGTGAGTGAAAGTGGTTGATCGTAGGTCAATTGAGATTGTTGGGCAGGATAAGGAGGGTAGCGATAGCGAAAAGGCTAGTTGCTTCGTTGAAATTGATTAACCCTGGGTTGTTGATTGAATCTGGGATTTGGTGGACGAGTTGGGTATTGAATGTAACAGACTGAACCATCGGGGTTTTCGTACTCAACTTGATATTCTTCAGTAGGTTGCGGGTTGGTACAATTAACATAAGCCTAAGCTTGGTTGACCTGCTGCGGCTGTGTCTTCAATTTTCTGAGTTGTTTAGCGAGAGATTCCATCTTATCTGTGAGGGATTTGATGGCCTCCGTTTGATTGTTAAGTGCAGAGAGTGGGGCAGATGATGAACTTGTTTCACCACTGTTCCAGTCATGATGATGGATTGTCATATTCTCGAGCAATTCCCATGCTTCGTCTGCGGTTTGGTTCATCAGATTTCCTTGAGCTGCTGCCTCGATCGTCGTCCTATGATTTACTGTAAGACCATTGTAGAAGGTACAGATTTGAGCTGACCGTTCTAGCTGGTGATTAGGGCATTTCTTCAGTAGGGTTTTGAATCGCTCCTATGCAGTGTAAAGAGATTCATCATAACTTTGTTTGAAGTTAATGATGTCATTCTTGTGAATAAGTCTGATAGAGAGCAGTATTGTCTGATACCAGTTCCTCGGCAGCGGCGCCAAAAACTAGCTTCCCTCTTGATATGGCCGAAACGGATGGTTTTATTTGTGCGGTATCGTTAGGTCGCAAATCGTCAGAATCAACCACCAAGAGGGGGAGGGGGTATTGTTTTAAATTTTTATTTAGCGGGTACTAAATCGTACTACTCCTTAGTATGAGTAAGGGAAGTATGACCTAGAGTCGTATTTTTGATATATTAGTAGAATCGAACCAATATTTAAGCTTAAGATAGTTATAAAGGAGTAGTGGTTACTTAATTTTAGGATTTTCTAATTTATAAGACAGATAAAGTAAATGCGATTAAATACTTAATTCAGATAAGGTTAAAGTAAGTGCATACTATGATTTCACCAGTTATTCTGCCGAGATTATGGAATGCTGGCTCATGAATAGGCAGAGGCCTTGTATTCATTACAGTGGTCCTAAACGCCCCTGTCATAAGACATGTCACTGGGTACTGCTTTAGGCTTGAAGATTCTGAATAGACAGCAACGTCCCTTACCCCCGACGCCCGTGCAGTCTGACTACAGGCATACTCGTTCAGACGACTCATCTAATTGAGCAACTCGGTTGGGTGACGTATTAACATTCCACAAAGGTCTAAACTTTCTTAAGCATAATAGAATACATGGTTTACCATATCCGAGAGACATGATGTGTTTCAATGTTTTCATTAATGATTGGTTTTAAAAGATAGTTAAGCCCTTAAAAAGAGTTCAACCATAAAGAATGCGATGACCCGGAAATTTTTGACCAAATTTAAACTTAATCTTTATATGATTTCGACACGGTAAGCAAAGTCTGTAATGTTGAGTCTCGAAAATTTTAGAACTGTGTTCATATATTCAATTACCCTTCGACTATTCCCAACGATTCATGAACAATTATATGTAATTAGATATGTATATATATGTATATATATATATATATATATATATATATATATATATATATATATATATATATATATATATATATATATATATATATTAATTGAAAACGTTAACAAAATATTAAGTGTATGATACCGTACATTAAACTTATTGGTTTGAATATCTATTTGATATATTTAACTACGGAGTTAAAAGATAATACCAAACGATTGAACTAGAAGATAATTTAACATTTATATTTATATATCTCATAAATGTTGTGATATGATTATGGGTCTTTGTTATGAGGTCCACGTTGATTTAAGAAATCTTTCCTTTTAACAGCATTCGGAATAAATGGTAATGAAATCTACAAGTAAGAACATAAGTGTCAATTAACGAGAACTAGAAAAAGGTTAGTGGAGATTCCTGCTTAATTTTCAAAGCATGATTTACAATAATTTCCTCGCGACTCTTGATAAGTTAATTATTTAGCTTTCATAATATTTAATGTAAAAGTAAAATCATGTAGAGTAAATAAGTGGGTTAATGGTTATCGACAAGATAAGCCCATTTGACGTGTTACATTATGATGATTTCATACATTTAATTATCCATTGAACTTAACCCTACGATTCACGAATAAACTGTAAGTTAAAACTGGAAACCGTTATGACCTACATATTATATGATTTTACTTTATTAAATGAAAACGTTTTATGATATAACAGTTTCTATTATTTAAACGATTTTAAAAATGAACTTTGAAATATAATTAGTATTGAAAAACTAAATATTATGTTATTAAATAAATATTTCAAATATATATAATGTGTACAAATTTATATTTTTAAATGAATATATATATATATATATATATATATATATATATATATATATATATATATATATACATACATACATATATATATATATATATATATATATATATATATATATATATATATATATATATATATATATATATATATATATATATATATATATTACAATGTGATAAAATAAGATATTAACTTAGTCATAAAACGATTGATTTAAAATAATATTATATATATATATATATATATATATATATATATATATATTAATAAATAACGAGACGACGATTTAAAGAAGGAAATGACCAAAATAAATATATGAATTTAATTTAAAAAGATAAAAATTTTATGTATACTTTTATCCGTTACCGATTAGCAACGGAGTACGATATACCAATGCGGGAAAAACCGTCGGCATAAATGGATAAGATTATGGCTGCTAACATTTTTCTAATCACCAAGTTTTTTTGTTTGTTTTATATTAATTATTATATTATTTTATTGATTAATATTAGTATATATATAACTTACATACATATAAGCTGAGAAAAGGGGTCACCACCTCCCAAACCATTACCTTCATCAAAACCCACTTGTTCTAACTGCATTTTTGTTCGACAATCAACACCCGAGAACCACCTTTCACCATCATCTGAGAATCACCTACGATGGAACAACCACCTTACAAATCACCATCGAAAACTTCCACCACCATACAACACCTTCCACGACCACCATCACCATACAACTGTGAGACCACCATAAAAAACCACCATCGGTTACCACCACCACCTTCGATTTAATCATCAACCACCATCGACACCCTTAACACCATCTCACGATTCTTTTCGGTTTCTGTTTGCTACCACAACACGCCACCCTAAATAGCCACCTCCACCTCTGCTATCTGCTGCTGTTATGCAGCTCACGAACAGCCCAAAAAGCAATTAGCTGCTGCTGCTAAACTGCTCTTGCTTACTTATGTTTTCTGTTTCGTTCGACCAACAAAACCCAACACCATCGAAGCTACCTGCTGCTGCGACTGTTTTCTATTTTGCTATTTGAAACCATTAACAACCACTTTGCTGCTTCTGTTTATTTCTGTTTACTATTCGACTGCAGCTGCCGCTGCTCGATGTTTCTGTTTACCATCAAAACCTACCAAAAACCTGCAGCTATACTTCCTGTTTCTGTGATGAAGAATGATACGAGGTTGATGATGAATAAAGATGATGATGACGACGGAAGATGATGCTAGTTGATGATGATAAGATAACGATGATGATACATATGAGATGACTAACGATTTGATGATGAATATGATGATGTTAGATGATGATATGATCACGATGAAGATGATGACGAGATGATGGAAAGGTGATGATGATGATGATGATGGACTGTGATGATGACAAAAAAATAAGTTGATGATGATGATATATATATATGGTATGATGATGATGATGTATCTAGTAATAAGATGATGATGATGATGGTGGCATTAGGAAAATGAAAACAGACGAATACTGGGTATAAGAATTTAATCCGTAATTAAAACAGAAAAGATGAAATGGAGGGACGGTTAACAGTGTTTCGGGTTAACGAGAGGTCGCGGGTTCGAGCGTGGGCAACGACGTTTATTTTTATTTTTTTATAAAAGCTATTTCTTAAGGTAGTATTTTATTATAATTATTATTATTATTATTATTATTATTATTATTATTATTATTATTATTATTATTATTATTATTATTATTATTATTATTATTATTATTATTATTATTATTAGCAGCAGCAGCAGTAGTAGTAGTAGCAGTAGTAGTAGTAGTATCATTATTATTATTATTATAAGTATTAAGTATTATTATTTTTATTATCATTAACACATTATTATTAATAATATTATTATCATTATGAAAATGATTAAGTTATAATTTGAAATGAATTATTATTATTATCATTATTTTAGTATTATTATAACTATATTAATATTACATATTGTTTTTAAATAAAATATTATTATTATAAAATATTAATTAAATTACATTTGATGGATAAACATATTTTAATATAATCATATATATAAATATTAATTATTTATATAAAGTATATAAAATAGTTATAACTAATTTATTTATTAATATCACATACAAATTATTAAGTATATTAATATTAATATATAAACTTGCTTAATTGTTATTATATGTTTTAATATATATAACTGATATAGGTTCGTGAATCCGAGGCCAACCCTGCATTGTTCAGTTGTGTCGTATGCATATTTTTACTACAAAATATTGTATTGTGAGTTTTATTTGCTCCCCTTTTAAATGCTTTTGCAATATATATTTTTGAGACTGAGAATACATGCGCTTTTATAAATGTTTGACGAAATAGACTCAAGTACTTAAAAACATTCTACGATTGGATTATTACACCGGATATCACCCCTTTTAGTCTGATAATCTAAGAATTAGTGAAAACCACTAATTGACACGAATCCTAAAGATAGATCTATGGGCTTTGACAAGCCCCAGTCAGAGAATTTTAACTGCTTTAGTACTTCGAAATTTAGTATACAACCGCCATCTTTAAAAGGAATGACCTGTTTGTAAGGTGTATACCACCATCATTTTTAAAAGGGATGTCATGTTTGTATGCTGTTAGCATACTTGCGAATGCCGGTATGCTGGGGGATATTCTATATGCATTTTGTTAAGGTCGGTTACCAGGTGTTTATATTTCGTATGAATGAGTTTTGCACATGAGTGTTCCTACTGGATATTTATGAAAATGAAATCTTGTGGTCTATTAAAATTATTGAAATCAATGTTTATGATAAACCTATGAACTTACCAACCTTTTGGTTGACACTTTTAAGCATGTTTATTCTCAGGTATGAAAGAAATCTTCCGCTATGCATTTGCTCATTTTAAAGATATTACTTGGAGTCATTCATGACATATTTCAAAAGACGTTGCATTCGAGTCATTGAGTTCAACAAGATTATTATTAAGTCATTTATAGTTTGGATATATTATGAAATGGTATGCATACTTGTCAACTTTCGTTGTAATGACAGTTTATCTTTTAAAACGAATGTAATGTTTGTAAAACGTATCATATAGAGGTCAATACCTCGCAATGGGACGAAATGTTACTGTATTCGTCCATATGGATTTGGACGGGTCGTCTCATGTGGTATCAGAGCGGTGGTCTTAGCGAACCAGGTCTTACATTAGTGTGTCTAACTGATAGTTGTTAGGATGCATTAAGTAAGTCTGGACTTCGACCGTGTCTGCATGTCAAAAGTTTTGCTTATCATGTTATGTCGGAAATTAACTGCTTATCATTCCTAGTCTAGACACTTCTTACTGCATTCATTGCATAGATAGTGTATAGATAAAATTCGTATCTTAGCGTATCTGTTACTATAAACTTTGCCTGACAGCTTTCGAAAGTTCCTCTGTAATCTATGGGATCTTCTGTACTATATATAGGTATTCTATGTAATTAGAATATCATCCGATATCCGAAAATCATTTCATATCGAAAATCCTTTATCTAACCATGTAAGATGAATTCTGCAACCAGTTCAAGTTCCTCGGATTCCGATATGAATTTTCACTTAAGCTCCGAAAGTAGTGTAACCGGAATGGATCAACCAATCAACCATCATCAATTCTGGATGAAATGGGGATGGGTTCATAGTCGACTTAATCAATGGAGACAAGAATAAAGTGATCCTTTCCACCAACCGAATTCACCTCTTGGCGATGAACCAGAAGCACTTACCGGCGAACCACTCTGAAACACCATTTTCACCCATATTTCTAGAATAGCTCGCAACAATTACATAATATCTACTATTCTAAACCTTATTCATCCCCTTGTTCAAACCGCCAATCATTATGAAGTAATAGAAGAAGTCAACGAGCTTCGCGCTCGAGTAGTGGCTTTGGAGAATATGATGCACAACTTGTAGGCATCATAAGCACCACCAGCACTGTAGTGACCCAAACTTTTTCATATTTATATATATTAAATGAAATTGATATTTACATGATTAAATGTTTCCAACATGTTAAGCAATCAAACTTGTTAAGACTTGATTAATTGAAATGAGTTTCATGTAGACAATTGACCACCCGAGTTGACCGGCGATTCACGAGCGTTAACACTTGTAAAAACTATATGATGATATATACATACATATATATATATATATATATATATATATATATATATATATATATATATATATATATATATATATATATATATATATATATATATATATATATATATATATATATAGTTAACATGATATTATGATAAGTAAGTATATCACTAAGTATATTAATAATGAGTGATATACATAAAAATGAGTTTATTAAATTAAGAAGCTCGAAACTACATATATAACAATTATCGTTATGACAACGTCTTACTAAGTACATATGTATCATATTAAGATATTGTTACACTATATTTAACATGATAAAATGATAATTATATATATAATTAAGTATGTTAACAATGAACTACATATGTAAAACAAGACTACTAACTTAAGAATTTTGAAACGAGATATATATGTTACGATTATCGTTGTAACGACATTTTAATGTATATATATCACATTAAGATATATTCATACATCATAATAGCATGATAATGTAATAATTTAACATCACATTAGATATAATAAACATTGGGTTAACAACATTAAATGAGATCGTTAACTTAAAGGTTTCAAAACAACACTTACATTTAACGACTAACGATGACTTAACGACTTAGTTAAAATGTATATACATGTAGTATATTAAGATGTATTAGTACACTTTTGAAAGACTTCATGACACATATCCAAGTACTTCTATTTAGTAAAAATTCTTACAATTACATTCTCATTCATTCTCATCAACAATTCTACTCGTATACACCCTTATTCGTACTCGTACAATACCCGGCTTCTAAATGTATTTACTATTGGTATATACACTCCAATGATCAGCTCTTAGCAGCCCTTGTAAGTCACCTAAACATGTGGGAACCATCATTTGGAAACTAGCATGAAATATCTCACAAAATTACAAACTAACAGAACCTTATATGCAAGTGCAATATCACGTTTTCCATCATCATTCATAACACTCTCATTTTTCAACTTTCATGCATAAAAAAACTCTCTATCAAGTGTTCTTCCATTGTTCTAAGTGTTCTTCATCATCTTCATCAAAATCTAGCTCAATCTAGTTCATAAATCCTAACCTAGATCAACATACAAAAAAACAACTCAAGAAAACACAAAGAACACTTTCAAGTTTGCAAGTCTACTTCCAAGTTTTCAAATTCATTCCAAATAATCATCTAAGATCAAGGAACCTTTGTTAATTACAGTAGGTTATCTTTCTAAATCAAGGTAATACTCATATTCAAACTTTGATTCAATTTCTATAACTAAACTATCTTAATTCGAGTAATAATCTTACTTGAAATTGTTTTCGTGTCATGATTCTGCTTCAAGAACTTCCAAGCCATCAAAGATCCATTCAAGCTCAAGATTATTTTTGTCATTTCCAGTAGGTTTACCTACTAAACTTAAGGTAGTAATGATGTTCATAACATCATTCAATTAATATATATATATATATATATATATATATATATATATATATATATATATATATATATATATATATATATATATATATATATATATATATATATATATGTAACTATCTTATTCGAAGATTTAAACTTGTAATCACTAGAACATAGTTTAGTTAGTTATAAACTTGTTCATAAACAAAGTTAATCCTTCTAACTTAACTTTTAAAATCAAATAAATACATGTTCTATATCTTTATAATATGCTAACTTAATGATTTAAAACCTGGAAACACGATGAACACCGTAAAACCGGACATACGCCGTCGTAGTAAAACCGCGGGCTGTTTTGGGTTTGATAATTAAAAACTATGATAAAATTTGATTTAAAATTTGTACTTCTGGGAAAATGGTTTTTCTTATTAACATGAAACTATATCCAAAAATCATGGTTAAACTCAAAGTGGAAGTATGTTTTTCCAAATGGTCATCAAGACGTCGTTCTTTCGACTGAAATGACTACCTCTTACAATATTGACTTGTAATCTGTATTTCTAAATATAAACTTATACTTTTTTCTGTGTAGTTTCATAAATTTCAGTTCATTATGAAACCATAGCAACTTGAATCACTCAAAACGGATTTAAAACGAAGAAGTTATGGGTAAAACAAGATTGGATAATTTTTGCTTGTTGTAGCTACGTGAAATTTGTAACAAATCTATACAAATCATAAATTAACTAACTTATATTGTATTATACATGTATTCTAACATATATTATGTAATCTTGGGATACCATAGACATGTATACAATGTTTTGACATATCATATCGACCCATCTATATATATTATTTGGGAACAACCATAGACACTCTATATGCAGTAATGCTTGAGTTAGCTATACAGGGTTGAGGTTGATTCCATAATAATATATATACTTTGAGTTGTGATCTAGCCTGAGACTTGTATACACTGGGTCGTGGATTGATTCGAGATAATATATTGATTTATTTCTGTACATCTAACTGTTGACAACTAGTTGTAGATTACTAACATTGGACTGCTAACTTAACAAACTTAAATCGTTAAAACGTAATAAAAAAATGAAGTGAATATATTTCGATCATACTTTGATATATATGTATACATTTGTTATAGGTTCGTGAATCAACCCGTGGCCAAGTCTTACTTCCCGACGAAGTAAAAACCTGTGAAAGTGAGTTATAGTCCCACTTTTAAAATCTAATATTTTTGGGATGAGAATACATGCAGTTTTATAAATGTTTTACAAAATAGACACAAGTACACGAAACTACATTCTATGGTTGAATTTATTAAACCGAATATGCCCCTTTTTAGTCTGGTAATCTAAGAATTAGGGAATAGACACCCTAATTGATGCGAATCCTAAAGATAGATCTATGGGCACTAACAAGTCCCAGTCAGAGAATTTGAACTCGTTTAGCACTTCAATTGTATCATGTCCGAAGGGAGTCCCGGAATGATGGGGATATTCTATATGCATCTTGTTAATGTCGGTTACCAGGTGTTCACCATATGAATGATTTTTATCTCTATGTATGGGATGATGTTTATGAAAAATGGAAATATGAAATCTTGTGGTCTATTATTACGATTTGATAAATATATAGGTTAAACCTATAACTCACCAAAATTTTTGTTGACGTTTAAAACATGTTTATTCTCAGGTGATTATTAAGAGCTTCCGTTGTTGCATGCTAATTTATGGACAAGAGTTGGAGTCAGCATGCTTGTATAATATTGTTTAAAAACTGCATTCGAAGACTTAAATTGATGTGTAATATTATTGTAAATCATTATGTAATAATCGTGTGAAAACGCTTTATTTTAGATTATCATTATTTGATAATCGTCGTAATATTTTTAATCCTTTATCGATAAAATAAAGGTTATGGTTTGTTTTAAAATCGAATGCAGTCTTTGAAAAACGTCTCATATAGAGGTCAAAACCTCGCAACAAAATCAATTAATATGGAACGTTTATAATCGATATGAACGGGACATTTCAAGCACCAGCAGCACATATAACATCACAAGCTCCGTCAATCCCATAATCACCTCCGACATCATCACGAATCAACAACGAGTATATTGTATCAACGAGTTATGAAGTATTAACTCATTCCCTCTGAAGAATTTATATGTATATCTTATATATATAAATTTTGAAACCATAATAAATCTTTTCGTACTAAACTATTACGTGTGAATCTTAACTGGTAGGTACTACTCAGTTAATTCATGTTACTAATATGCTATGATGTACATCCTTGTTAACGATTTAACAATCGTTAACTATAACCTCTGCTTCAACTTAATAGATCCCATTTCATAATAAACCAAGTGTATTACTCAAATACAAGTTTGATTTTACACTTTCATTTTTGATGTACTTGAAACTTTCTAGAAAACATCATTCGTGCCTTGTGAAGTTCACAAGAATTCCACGAGCACCAGTATCCTTCACTGAGGAATATCAATAAGAATAAATAATGAAGTATTGGTTACATTAGTGAAATAATCCGCAAAGATTATGAAATCTCTAAATGTTTTAGAGATTATTCATCTTAGCTCCAACCAAAAATCAAATGAGCTTAATATTATATTAACTCATTAAAGCCGTATTACATCTGAAGAAAATATACATATATATATTTTCATGAAGACTGTAAAAAAAATTCTCTTGTACAAAATATTACTTGTGAAACTTTTAACGGGTAGGTAATACCCAAGAGATATATAAATTCACAATTAATATGTTACATTCTTCGATTCTGATTCAACAATCATCAACTATACTCACTACTTTCACAACGATATACATTCTTTCATAGAAATCAAAACAACCATTCTCATCCAAATTTGATTACATATTCTGATTTTGACAAATCAGAATCCAAGTCAAGATTTAACAGAAGGCATCACTCTTAGATTCCTACATCTTTCAAAGCCATACTTTGAAATCAAAACTGTGCTAGAACATCACATTTATTCATGACACTCAGAAAGATATTAGAATCATTCAAGATTCACGACGATTTCATCATTTGGATATTGACGACGCCAATCTACATTTAAACCCTTCAAAATTTCTGAAGACACCTCAAATAATGAATAATCGAGAAGATGAACCAACCACACGTTATCTACGAAAAGAAACATTTAGACATAATAGTTATGCACCTGGAGAACTCTCAGAACCTAAGTAAAAGTTCACATTAATCTGTGCTAGATCCTTTGGCATTATTATTACCAAAAATAATTTTGCAATCCCTTTTCAAAGTAACAAGTTTTGTCACATCTTCATCAAATCAACTTCAACTTTTCATTTGGATTAGCTTTATTATAACCTTGATAAATAAGTTTCCCTTTTCATCATTGTTACCGGGGAACCTTTTATATTACACCATATTATCAGCAGATGTACCAGCAACTTCATTACTCTGTGGCGTAAGTCTTTCCGAAAAATCACTATATTTATTCATCAAAATCCTATCATGTACCGTCTGCATCTTGTAACGAAAATTGCCATACCAAATACCGAGAAGTATCAATAATTATTTTCAAATCTCGCAGTGTTTCTACGACAATAGTTATATATACATATAACGTTATCACCTGGAATTATAATTCTAAAATTCTAAATAACATCCCAGCCTACGAATCAGTACTATGAAGTTTTGAAAAAGCTGATGAAACAGCAAGGACTGTAGACAACATTAACAGACAAAAGTTTGATGATAAAGAATAGTATGTTGGAAAAGCTCAAAGGAAAATTTTGGTACTGAAAAACGGATAAAGCAAACCATGAAGGAGGCTGTGGACAAATCACAAGGACTAAATCTGCCTTCAAAGAATCCAAATGATTCAGTGTCTGCTGAAGTCTTTAGCGAATACCTTGCTCCTTACTCTAAACCCTTGCAGACAAGTTTCTTCATCATTCTCTGATCTTAGATATTTTAAAAATTCTAATATATCATCGTATCTTTCATTTTAAATATCCTCAATATTTCTGAAGAAATCTTCATGACTATTCTTGTCCGAAATTATTTATTTCTTCGCGCTATCTGTGTTACATCATAAAGGAAACTGTTTTAGTTTCTAAAAATTCGAAATTAAAATATGAATGTTTTTGAAGTAATGTTGGGAATTGAAGCATGAGTTAGTATAATATAATGACGCATGATCAACGTGATTATATTATAGTAAGTCATGCTGAGTTTCTAATGGAACATGATGATTCACAGATCATACCGTCATCATGTGCCATGTTACACGACTCTTACATTTTGCCTAACCTCTCAACATATCAAGAACATATTTTCTTGATAGTTCTATCTTTTCCCTTGAATTCTGGTAATTTGACCAATCAAATCTTGCTATTACAATTTCTCTCTTAGAACATTATCTATGTTCATTCCAAAAATTCATATCTACGAATTCTGGACCATGAATTGCTTTGCTTAAAGTCGAGAATAGAAAACAAAAGCATAGAGCATCGAAATATATATATAGGAGTATAAATCGCAGCAAAAGGGAAAGAGCATTAACCGTGGATGATAATACAAAAGCATGGAACTCTGAAATATGGCGGAAAATATAAGCACGACAACAACACAGAAATCACAAACCGTGTATATCAATGCGTATACCAATATAAAGACACGGGAGAACTAAAAACACTATGAATCCAAGAGCATATTAGAAGTAAACAGATTCCTCCGGTGGTTGATGAAAAAGAAGAATGACAGATGTGATAATCAAGAATATATCAAGAATTAGAACTGGATGGAGCATATTGACGAATGTTTTGGAAGTATGAATTAAGGAAGAAAGTATAGAAGATGGGAGATATGGAAATAAGGAAACTAAAGATATGGAAATAAGGAAACTAAGGAGATTGATTTATAGTGAAATATCAGACAGAGCAATAGAGACAGATTATCGCATTTAACCAAAGAGGATCCTAATTTCCTTAATTACTGAAGAATCAAATCTCATATAGATTACGAAGATTTTCTTTAATCCGGAGATCAACGGTGATGACGTCAAAAGTTAAGACAAATCTTTATTTTCTTCATTCCACTCTTTTGCAATAACTTCATTCATACTCTTCACATAATCGAATTGTTATATCCATATTACTAAATGACGATAAAACTCTAAAATTTTAATTCGTATCCGTCATGAAAACATACTTATTGTCAGCCATAACGATCCTAATCAAATTTCGGGACGAAATTTATTTAACGGGTAGGTACTGTGACGACCCGAAAATTTACGACCAAATTTAAACTTAATCTTTATATGATTTCGACACGATAAGCAATGTCTGTAATGTTGAGTCTCGAAAATTTTAGAACTGTGTTCATATATTCAATTACCCTTCGACTATTCCCAACGATTCACGAACAATTATATGTATATATATATATATATATATATTAATTGAAAACGTTAACAAAATATTAAGTGTATGATATCGTACATTAGACTTATTGGTTTGAATATCTATTTGATATATTTAACTACAGAGTTAAAAGATAATACCAAACGATTGAACTAGAAGATATATTAACATTTATATTTATATATCTCATAAATGTTGTGATATGATTATGGGTCTTTGTTATGAGGTCCACGTTGATTTAAGAAATCTTTCCTTTTTAACAGCATTCAGAATAAATGGTAATGATATCTACAAGTAAGAACAAAAGTGTCAATTAACGAGAATTAGACAAAGGTTAGTGGAGATTCCTGCTTAATTTTCAAAGCATGATTTACAATAATTTCCTCGTGAATCTTGATAAGTTAATCATTTAGTTTTCATAATATTTAATGTAAAAGTAAAATCATGTAGAGTAAATAAGTGGGTTAATGGTTGTCGACAAGATAAACCCATTTGATGTGTTACATTAAGATGATTTCATATGTTTAATTATCCGTTGGACTTAACCCTACGGTTCACGAATAAACTGTAAGTTAAAAACTGGAAACCGTTATGACCTACATATTATATTATTTTACTTTATTAAATGAAAACGTTTTATGATATAACAATTTCTATTATTTAAATGATTTTAAAATGAACTTTGAAATATAATTAGCTTTGAAAAACTAAATATTATATTATTAAATAAATATTTCAAATATATATAATATGTACAAATTTATATTTTTAACTGAAAATATATATATATATATATATATATATATATATATATATATATATATATATATATATATATATATATATATATATATATATATATATATATATATATATATATATATATATATATATATATATATATATATATATATATATATATATATTACAATGTGTTAAAATAAGATATTAACTTAGTTAAAAAATGATTGATTTAAAATAATATTATTATATATATATTAATAAATAACAAGACGACGATTTAAAGAAGAAAATGACCAAAATAAATATATGAATTTAATTTAAAAAGATAAAAATTTTATGTATACTTTTATCCGTCACCGATTAGCAACGGAGTATGATATACCAATGCGGGAAAAACCTTCGGCTTAAATGGACAAGATTATGGCTGCTAACATTTTTCTAATCACCACGTTTTTTTTGTTTTATATTAATTATTATATTATTTTATTGATTAATATTAGTATATAAATAACTTACATACATATAAGCTGAGAAAAGGAGTCACCACCTCCCAAACCATTACCTTCATCAAAACCCACTTGTTCTAACTGCATTTTTGTTTGACAATCAACACCCGAGAACCACATTTCACCATCATCTGAGAACCACCTATGACGGAACAAACACCTTACAAATCACCATCGTTAACTTCCACCACCATACAACACCTTCCACGACCACCATCACCCTACAACCGTGAGACCACCATAAACACCCACCATCGGTTACCACCACCACCTTCGGTTTAATCATTAACCACCATCGACACCCTTAACACCATCTCACGATTATTTTCGGTTTCTATTTGCAACCACAACACGCCACCCTAAATAGCCACCCCCATCGCTGCTATCTGCTGCTGTTATGCAGCTCATGAACAGCCTAAAAAGCTGTTAGCTACTGCTGCTAAATTGCTCCTGCTTACTTATGTTTTCTGTTTCGTTCGACCAACAAAACCCAACACCATCGAACCTACCTGCTGCTGCGACTGTTTTCTGTTTTGCTGTTAGAAACTATTAACAACCACCTTGCTGCTTCTGTTTATTTCTGTTTACTATTCGACTGCAGCTGCCACTGCTCGATGTTTCTGTTTACCATCGAAACCCACCAAAAACCTGCAGCTATACTTCCTGTTTTTGTGATGAAGAATGATACGAGGTTGATGATGAATAAAGATGATGATGAAAACGGAAGATGATGATAGTTGATGATGATAAGATAACGATGATGATACAGATGAGATGACTAACGATTTGACGATGAATATGATGACGATGATGATGGCGATGATGATCACGATGAACAAGATGACGAGATGATGGGAAGGTGATGATGATGATGATGGACTGTGATGATGATGACGAAAATATAAGTTGATGGTGATGATATATATACGATATGATGATGATGTACATAGTAATTAGATAATGATGATGATGGTGGAATTAGGAAAATGAAAACAGACGAATACTGGGTATAAGAATTTAATCCGTAATTAAAACAGAAAAGATGAAATGGAGGGACGGTTAAAAGTGTTTCGGGTTAACGAGGGGTCACGGGTTCGAGCCTGGGCAATGACGTTTATTTTTTTTTTTATAAAAGCTATTTCTTAAGGTAGTATTTTATTCCAATTTATTATTATTATTATTATTATTATTATTATTATTATTATTATTATTATCATTATTATTATTATTATTATTATTATTATTATTAGTATAGTAGTAGTAGTAACATTATTATTATTATTATAAGTATTAAGTATTATTATTTTTATTATCATTAACACATTATTATTAATAATATTATTATCATTATTATTATTATTATTTGTAGTGACCCGAAGTTTTCCATGTTATATATATTAAATGAAGTTGATATTTACATGATTAAATGTTTCCAACATGTTAAGGAATCAAACTTGTTAAGACTTGATTAATTGAAATAGGTTTCATGTAGACAATTGACCACCCAAGTTGACCGGCGATTCACAAACGTTAAAACTTGTAAAAACTATATGATGATATATATATGGATATGTATATAGCTAACATGATATTATGAAAAGTAAGTATCTCACTAGGTATATTAACAATGAGTTATATACATAAAATGAGACTATTGAATTATGAAACTCGAAACGATATATATAACGATTATCGTTATAGCAATGCCTTACTAAATATATATGTATCATATTAAGATATATTCATTGTGGGTGATTTTGTCACCAATATGATTTAAGAGTAATGGGATTAATTTGTTAACCAAAATAACCTTGATAAATATCGAAAAAGTTTGGGAAAGTGTGGAGTGCACACTTGTTTGAACTTATCGTAATTATGACGGGGGTTCGGGGGCAGCACCCCCGATAGCGAGGTCCAAGGGGTGGCAACCCCTGGCGGGGTCCAAGGGGCAGAGTCCCTGGCTGGGTTCGAGTTTGGAAATTTTTTGTTTGGGTTAATATCGCTTTATAAAAAATGTGTTAAAATTTGATTTAAAGCTTTCAACAACATTAAATGAGATTGTTAACTTAAAGCTTTCAAAAACAACACTTACATGTAACGACTAACGATGACTTAACAACTCAGTTAAAATGAATATACATATAGTGTATTAAGATGTATTAGTACACTTTTGAAAAAATTCAAGACACATATCAAAGTACTTCTACTTAGCAAAAATGCTTATAATTACACTTCCATTCATTTTCATCAATAATTCTACTCGTAGTCATTCAGTATTTGTACCCGTATTATACACAGCTTCTAGACATACTTACTATAGGTATATACTAATAGGAACTAGCATGAGATTCCACTCTTGATTATGTCATGCATGACTAATCAAATTTAACTTCTACCATGAACTAGTCAACTAACTAGAACTCCTTTTAACCCCACTCACCACTCATCATTCACCACTCACCAATCAATCCATTTCACTTCCAATTCTCTTTCTAATTCTCTCTAAACACACACATACACACACACTCTTAGGAATGAAATTTCCAGTAAACTAATCATCATCTTCATCAAAAATTACTTCAAGAATCAAGCTATAATCATCATAGGAAGAATACTTCAAGAACACTTCGAAAATCCTTTCAAGTTTGCTAGTTTACTTTCAATCTTGCAAATCCATTCCAAGTAATCATCTAAGATCAAGAAACCTTTGTTAATTACAGTAGGTTATCTTTCTTATTCAAGGTAATATTCATATCCAAACTTTGATTCAATTTCTTTAACTATAAACTATCTTAATTCGAGTGATAATCTTACTTGAACTTGTTTTCGTGTCATGATTCTACTTCAAGAACTTTCAAGCCATCCAAGAATCCTTTGAAGCTAGATCAATTTTTGTCACTTCCAGTAGGTTTACCTACTAAACTTGAGGTAGTAATGATGTTCATAACATCTTCTGATTCATATATATAAAACTATTTTATTCGAAGATTATAACATGTAATCACTAGAACATAGTTTAGTTAACTCTAAACTTGTTCACAAACAAAGTTAATTGTAACGACCCTGGAAATTCTAAATTTTATTTATTAATAATTATTATTATTAATACGTGTGATTAAACGAATGTATGTTATTACATTTACATGTTGCCATGATTGCCCGTACTTGACTTTAATTGCCCGAATCGTCTTTGTGACACACGAAACTTGCACGAATAATATTTTCAAGTATTATTTACATTCATGATTAAGTTTTATTAATCATTTTAATTAACTAAGGTCATTAGTTAATTACTTGGGCTCTTGTTGGATTTATTTGTTAATTAATGGAACTTGGGCTTTATTAGTGTTCATGGACTTAAAAGAGCCCACCCTACATCTTTAGTGGATTAATTTAGCCCATTACACTTGTAAGTAATACTTTCAAACATAACTAGCTAGTTTAAGACACTTGGAATCTAGTTAGACATCTTCCCCATGAACAACCATCTAATAACCACCTTTTAAGGCTTTACCATGTATGAACTAGTGGGCAAATCTCTTCCTCTTTTCCCCCATCAAACCGTCGGCCTAGCTCTTCAACAAGGGAGTTTTATTTCATTTTTTTTTGTGTTACTTCTACTTGCATTCTCTCACATTTACACACACACTTCAAACTTGCAACTTTCTTTCTCCCATTTCTCTCTCAAAGTTGTAAGTAACAACTTGTGTTCTTCCTTTTTCCTTTCTCCAAAACCGTAGCCCTTGGCTACACAATCATCATCATCTTTTGTTCTTTAATGTTGTTTAATTACTTGTGTATGTTAGTTGTTGTTTGTTACTTACTTACTAGCTTTCAAGAATCAAACATGTTAGTTTAATTCTTCATTTTATCTTGTTCATAACAAGAACACACAAGAACCTAACTTACTAGTTATGTCCTACATTTAATTTCTTGAAAGATTGAAAGTTTATGTGTTGATTAAAATCATACTTGAAGCTCATGAAGTAAACTTAAAGTTTACTTTCTAAAGATCAAACTTTGGTTTGAATCTTTAAAGTATGAACAACCAATGAACTAGTTACTTGTTTACTTAGTTTATCTCTTTATATTATGCACTTTAATTTCATGTTGTTGGTTTCATGGTCAAGTATTACAAGTTAATCTTGATCTCATACTTCTTGAAACTTAAAGTTAACTTTAAAAGTTCAAGAACATGGAAGTATAACTTTTAGTTATAACTTCATACACTTGTGTTAGATTTAACTTAATAACTTTAGATCAAGACTTTTGAGTATTGGAATCTTCAAGATCAAACTAAGAACTATGTTCTACAACTTAAGATCTTGATTAGTTAGTTATTTTCAAGTTTATAGTTCTACATTTCTTTTATATTTCATGTATGTGTTAAACTCTAAGACTTTGATGTAACTTTGGTTCATCAAAACACTTGCAACACTTGATTATGTTGTGCTACATGTCTTAGACTTGCACTTGGGTTATGATGGTCAAAACTTGGTAAAGATGATGTAAACCCATCAACGAGTTGTACACTTGAAGCTATATGCATCAAGGATGAGAACCGTGATGGACATTAAGCACCAAAACCCACTGGAACCTACTGTTTTGCTGTTTATGTGTCTAATCAGTAAGACCTGGGCTGCTGTAACTATGATTTTCAGATATCTCTGTTCGAGTAGATAACTTTTCATATAGGACTCGTCTTAATCCGAGTTACGGTTTAGGATTTATGGCCCTCCGATCGTCACTATGTCCATTTAACGTTGTGCTGAAAAATTCTGACCTACTCGCACTTAGACCGTCACCACGGTCAAACGAAGACGGGTTTGCTTCTGTAAATTTTACCACATTTAAAGGACTCATATACAGAGTCATGTCCACTGGTCTCACCTTATTTCAGTAGGTATTGAGGCCGTGGTGACTGACCGAAGTCAGCCCTTGTTTTAAACTTTTTCCTTAAACAAAACTTACTTTATACCTTTCGTTTGATGATTGATGATGATGACCTTTAAGACCTTATTTACATACTTATAAAGCTATGGGGACGATTTACTGACTTAGCGATATTTGACTTAGGTTGAGGACCCGTTTGGACAACCTACATACTTGCTTATTTCCCGAGTCATACTTTACCGCTACTTATCATTGTGAGTTATAGCATCCCTTTTTACCACTTTTACTATTTTTGGGACTGAGAATACATGCGCTTTTTACATTTTACATGTTAGGCACGAGTACTTAAACTTTATATGTGTGTGGGTTATACAACGGCAGAAACATTCCCCTTAGCACGGTAACGTTTAGTCATTGGTTTTTGAACCAGTGAACGCGAATCTTAGATATGGATCCATAGGGTTTGACATCCCCACTCGGGCGGTGTTTAATACTTCATAAACATACGCACTTGCCAAGTGTACTTTTAGGGGGTGATATATTATTAAACGTTAAGTTAGTTACCGAGTGCCCACGGTTGAGATAGAACACATTGTTTAAAGAAACATGGATATCATCATAAATGAAATTAAGATTAAAACCACATTGTTTCAAGCGGGATACAGAAATAATGTTTCGAGATAAATCGGGTGCATACAAAACATTTTTCAAAACAAGCTCCAAACCACTTGGTAGCTTTAAAACAAAGTCTCCTTGAGCTTTCACTTGCACCCTTGCTCCATTTCCCATGAAGAGACTTGTTGTTCCCGCATCTTGATCACTTCTTTTGAACCCCTGCAAAGTGTTGCAAATATGAGTTCCACATCCTGTGTCTAATACCCATGTATTAGAAGAAGTAATACTAAGCTCAATGTATACCATATATACATTACCTGAGGTTTGCCCTGCATCCCTCTTTTCCTTTAACTCCTTAAGGTAGACCGGGCAGTTGCGTTTCCAGTGACCCATTTCACTGCAACCGAAGCACGGGTATTCCTTGGGGTTTGCTTGTCCGGCAACCTTTTACTTCTTGTTCTTGTTTTTAGTTGGGGTAACCATCCTCCCCTTTCCCTTACCTTGATGGGCGGGTCCTTTCCTCTTAGCCGCCTTTGGCTTAGAAGTGTTATTACCTTTGGACCCACCATCATTGATCATTAGCACGGGTGAAGCCCTCTTACCCATGCTAGTTTCCGCCATCCTAAGCATGCCATGAAGTTCGCCAATGGTCTTATCCATCCCATTCATATTGTAATTAATTACAAATTGGTCAAACCTCTTTGACAAAGAGTTTAGGATAAGATCCGTGGCTAGCTCATTAGATATGTTGAGATTAAGACGGTTTGCGCGATCAATGAGGCTTTTCATCTTAAGGACATAAGATGAAACGGATTGGGAGTTGTCCATACGACATGCATGAAGCGCTCGAACGGTCTCGAAGCGCTCGACACGTGCTTGTTGAAGGAACATCTCCTTCAATTGTGTGATCATGTCGTATGCAGTATGATGCTAGAAATCCTTTTGGAGTTCGGGTATCATAGTCCCAAGCATTAGGCAAGCGACTTGCACCGAATCGGCGCAATACTTATCCCAATAAGCCATGCCTTCCGAATCATCCTCGTCGGGTTGATCGGGAATGGGGTCTTCCAACACATACGCCTTATCCTCAAGTTTGAGGACAATCCTAAGATTGCGGAACCAATCCATAAAGTTCGTATGGTTGAGTTTGTCTTTCTCGAGGAGAGACCTTAACGATAGGTTGTTCAAGTTAATAGGTGCGTTTTGCATGTTATTGTTATTGGCGGCCATCTACAAAATTTAACAAAGTTCATTTAAGTATCGATTTTAATTTAACAATCAATACCCTTTAAATCCAATTGATATTTATTAAATTTTAGAATCCAACGGTAAACCAAATTTCGATTAGGTGACCTTTATCCCATCATTTGATTTAGCTAGGTAGTCATTGTATGACAATTGCAATCCTTTTGCAACTTCTAAGTTATGGGATCATGCAATCCTTTTGCATGGCATATTATCCCATCAACGCCTATTTGTTCATCATCCTTCGGTGACCCTAAGTTCATGATTTCCAAATCAAGTCGTCCTACTTGTATAGACATGTAAACTTAGCATACAAGTGGTTAGGTGACCTTTATCCCACAAGTGTGTGAAATTTACCTTAATCATATTAGTTTGCTCATAACGGTTAGGTGACCTTTATCCCATTATAAGTTCCCTAATATTTTTAAGTGTCATACAATAGGATGGAGTTTAAACTTGTTGACCTAGTGTAAAGGGTTTTAAGTTTTCTTTAATTCTAGTTTGAGAAAACATTTATGCCATACACCAACATGCATTTAGTGTATGGTTTATTTGAAATCCATTTTCAAGTCTAGTAATTTTAGCCAATTACTTGATATAAACCATTTTATATATATGATCCTTATCATGTTCTTAATAACCGTTTATTAATGTCCTTTTAGCCGTTTTTAATTTAACCAATTAAATTGATGTTTTGCATGTCGTTAATAATTTAACCAATTAAATTGTAGTTATGCTTGTTGTTAACTTGTGTGATAACATGTTGTAGTAACATACACAATCCACAATCATACAAGAAATAAAACAACCACGCATGCAAACAAATGTGTTCACAATCAAGCCGATTTGGTAGACATTTGTTTAGCCGAAAACAAATGTCACCGTTAAGGGTTATAACACTAAGTAGGAGATTTCAAAATCTCCCACTTAATCTTGCATCCAAATGCATCTTCCAAGTCTTCATCTTGTGTCTTCATTTTACAAAAAATATATCCTAATACATTTTTCTAGAAAATGAAAATACAATCTAATCTATTTTACATACCAAATATAAAATAAATTACATAACTAAAATAATAAAATTACAAACCAAATTGAATGAATATTACAACCACATGAATGAATTAATATTACATACCAAATGAATAGATTAACTCAACCAAACATGCAACCATCCAAACACAAGGTCAAGGCTTGATTGTGAACTCAACATGCAACCAAAATATGACCAAAGTGGAAGACCCAAAACCCATTTTGGGTCCCCAATAATTCGGCCAAAGTGAAGCTCCCACCCAAACCCATTAATTTTTGCATTTTTCATTCATGCATGTACATAAAATGCAAAATATAGCGGGTATAATAAATCATCTCGAAGCATATTCCATCAACTTTGGCTCTAGATACCATTGTTGGGATTTAACAAGTTTCAAAATGCTTAAAACATAATAAGAATCAAACTTAGCGGAAGCATGTCATTACCAATTTTAGACTTGTTAAACTTTAACCAATTAAAGTTAAATCCCAATTAGGATCAAGTTGTGAAACATACTTACAAACTACAAGATAGATAAGAGATTATACCTTCTCCAAGCTATGTAGTTGATGATGAAGAAGATGATGATGAATGGAGCTTCAAAAGTGTGAAACTTCAAGTTGTTATACCCCAAACTTTGCACCAACACCCTAGCTTTTAGTTAGGATTTATTTGACACTTAAAATTAACTTGCAAAATCAAATTATGAACTCCTCTTGTGCTCAAAAAGCCCACGGCCAGAATGCAGAGTTGGAGACTGTTTTTGCAGTTTTTTTTTTATGTATCTTTGATGTGTTATGAATGTATGTTTTCCTCCAAGAAGTCTTGGAACATATACCCATGGAATATGTGGAAGTAACCACTTAAAGCCTAGTCAAATGCATACTAGTTTAAGGCTCCAATGCCACTTCCAATTTTGTTTTATATTATTAGTTTTATAAAAGTTAGATTTTATAAAAACTAATTTATAAAACTTCTATATAATTTTTATGTACATTTTTATTATATAAAACCCATTTATATAAAATGTAACATAAATTTATTAATTATTTAACCTATAAATAATTAAATCCAAATTATATAAATTATTCCATAATATATATATATACACATCAAGTAATATTTAAGAAAACCATTTTTCTTAAGTTTCAAGTGTCGCGTATTTAATCAATGATTCAATCGTTAAGATTAAACACGTATAAGGTGTCGGTAAGTTTGTTATTGGGTATGACCCGACTTGGATCATAACACATTAGCCACATTAATTCAATATGTCTCTCGGGCATAAGAAATACCTTCACGAACCACTCTTGGTGCAACGATGGATAGTACTTCATAAGCCATTCTTCGGGTTCCCACGTACATTCGGAACCCTTTCTGAATTGCCATAACACTTTCAATAACATAACCGACTTATTTCTTAATTGCTTAACCTTTTGATCCAAAATCTTTATTGGCTTTTCCGTATACCTTAACTTATCATCAACCTCAATCTCATTCAATGGAACGTATGTTGATTCATCCGCCAAACACTTTCTCAATTGTGACACATGAAACGTGTCATGTATATTACTCAATTCATCAGGCAAGGCCAAACGATAAGCTACCTTCCTGACTTTTGCCACTATCTCAATTGGTCCCACAAATCTTGGACCCAATTTTCCCCTTTTTCTAAAATGAATTATACCATTCCATGGGGAAACTTTAAGCATTACTTTATCACCCACTTGAAATTCTATCGACTTCCTTCTTTTATCCACATATGACTTTTGTCGATCTTGTGCCGCTTTCATTCTTTCACGAATTTTATCTATCATTTCGGTTGTTCGTTGTACTACTTCCGTGCTTCCTAATTCCCTTTGACCCACTTCACCCCAACATATTGGGGTTCTACACCTCCTCCCGTACAACATCTCATAAGGTGCCATTCTGATGATAGAATGATAACTATTATTATACGGAAATTCAACTAATGGTAGGTGAGTATCCCAACTACCACCAAAATCAATGACGCACGCCCTTAACATATCCTCAAGAGTTTGGATAGTTCGCTCACTTTGACCATCCGTTTGTGGGTGAAACGCAGTACTCACATGCAACTTAGTGCCCATCTCTTCTTGAAACTTTCTCCAATATCGTGAAGTAAATCGAGTGTCACCGTCCGAAACAATGGAAACCGGCACTCCATGCCTTGCAACAACCTCTTTCATATATAATTTAGACATTGCTTCCGACGATGAAGCTTCTCTTATTGCCAAAAATAACACACTCTTAGTTAATCTATCAACAATAACCCAAATGGCATCGTGTTGCCGAGGGGTCTTAGGCAACTTAGTCACTAAATCCATCGTGATGTGCTCCCATTTCCATACCGGTACCTCTAATGGTTGAAGCTTACCATACGACATTTGATGATCGGCTTTCACTTGAAGGCAAGTAAGACATTTATGAACATACTTTACTATATCTCTCTTCATTCCAGGCCACCAATAGTCTTTCCTTAGATCTCTATACATTTTCGTAGCACCGGGGTGAATCGAATACTTAGATTTGTGAGCTAAGTCAAGGAGCTCACTTCTAACACCACTTTGTAAAGGTACCTAAATTCTTCCATATCTAAGCCTTAGGCCACGAGAATCTATCATAAAATCATCAACTTGCCCCTTGATCCTTTCTTTTCTCACGTTTTCGGGGGTTAATGCTTCATCTGGCGCTACTCGGATACTATCGAAAATTTGTGGTGATATTACCATGATCAAACTCGTTACCTTAATCGGTTGGTGACTCGACTTCCTACTAAGAGCATCCGCCACCACATTAGCCCTCCCGGGGTGATACAAAATTTCACAATCATAATCTTTCACCAAGTCGAGCCCTCTCCTTTGCCTATCATTAAAATCTCTTTGATCGAATAAATACTTTAAGTTCTTATGATCGGTATAAATAGAGAACTTAACACCATAAAGATAATGACGCCAAATTTTCAAAGCAAAAACCACGGCCGTTAATTCTAAATCATGGGTGGGATAACGTTTTTCATGTACCTTCAATTGTTGAGAAGCATAAGCTATGACTTTCCCATTTTGCATTAGCACACACCCCAAACCTTTCTTAGAAGCATCGCAATAAACCGTCATATTCTCGTTTCCTTTCAGTAAAACTAGTATAGGAGCTTGAACAAGTTTCTCCTTAAGGAGTTGAAATGCTTGTTCTTGCTTTTCTTCCCATCCCCATGGCACATTCTTACGGGTCAACTTTGTGAGTGGGGTGGCTATTCTAGAAAAATCTTGTATGAACCATCGATAATACCTCACTAAGCCTAGAAAACTCCTAACTTCGGTGGGATTCATAGGAGGTTCCCATCTCATTATCGCTTCAATCTTCGTCGGATCAACACAAATACCCTTCTTATTAATGACATGTCCTAAAAATTGAACTTCACGAAGCCAAAACTTGCACTTAGAGAACTTAGCGAACAACTTTTCTCTCCTTAAAGTTTCAAATACTTATCGTAAATGCACCGCATGCTCCTCTTCCCCTTTAGAATACACCAAAATATCGTCAATGAATACAATCACAAACCTATCGAGCATTGGTCGACAAACCCTATTCATCAAATCCATAAACGTGGCTGGAGCATTAGTTTACCCAAAAGGCATAACCACGAATTCGTAATGACCATACCTCGTGCGAAAAGCTGTTTTAGGGATATCCTCTTCCTTCACCTTTAATTGATGATAACCCGACCTTAGATCTATCATTGAAAAGAAACATGCACCTTGTAATTGATCAAACAAATCATCTATCCTCGGCAACGGATATTTATTCTTAATAGTGACCTTATTCAATTCACGATAATCTATACACATTCTCATTGTTCCATCCTTCTTTTTCACAAACAAAACCGGAGCTCCCCAAGGTGAACTACTAGGACGTATAAAACCTTTATCTATCAAATCTTGTAGTTGAGTCATCATTTCCCTCATTTCTGACGGAGCTAATCGATAAGGTGCGTTGGCAATTGGCGTGGCTCCGGGAATCAACTCTATTCTAAACTCTACTTCTCGGTCGGGAGGAACACCGGGCAATTCATCCGGAAACACATCCGGAAACTCATTAACTATAGGTACATCACTTATTTCAACAACCTTCTTCGAATCATCTATCACATGTGCCAAAAATGCACAACACCCATGGGACAAAAATCGCTTAGCTCTAGCATACGTACATATAGGAATAGCACGTCTAGCCCGTTCTCCATAAATCCAAATAACCTTTCCACTAGGTGATTGAACTAACACAATCTTCTTACGACATAGTATTATTCCTTCATTATCATCTAGCCAATCCATACCTACAATTACTTGAAATTCTCCCATATGCATGGGTATTAAATCTATAACAAACTTCTCATCATCCAAAATAATTTCACATCCTTTAATAATACTATACACCATAACAGTTTTATTGTCAGCTATCTCAACCTCTAAAGGATGCTCTAACATACTTGGGGTCATATCAAAATGTTTACAAAAAGAATAATAAACAAATGACCGCGTAGCACCGGAATCAAATAAAACATGTGTAGGTAAAGAGTTTACAATAAAGGTACCTGACACCACATTTTGGGATTCTTTCGCTTCGAGAACGGTAATCTGATGAGCTCGGGCTCTTGGTCGGCTATCACTTGTCTTTGGTTCCGTTTTAACTTCCTTCTTAACACTACCACTTGCCAAATCTTTCTTATACTCTGGACATTCGGCTTGAAAGTGACCCTTTTCAAAACAATAATAACACTGTTTTCCCTTCTTAGGACATTCGGCGGCTCTATGACCCGGCTTCCCACATGAATAACAATCGGTAGTACCCGCTTTACACTCACCCGTATGATTCTTACCACACCTATTACACGTCTTTACTTCTTTACCACCACCCTTCCCCGTCGTAAAACCCCCTTTTGATTTGTGTGGGGACTCAGAATTAAACTTACCTTTCTTCGGGCTCATATTTTGCATTGACTTCGAATCTTGATCTAACTTTCGTTTAAACGCGTCTTTCTTCCTAAGTTCGTGTTCCCTCACAAGGGCCCTATTCATCATCTCGGCTAAAGTCTTATACGTACCCTTGTTAATAAACTCACTTATTTCGGGATTTAACTTCTCATGATAGTGATCCATCATCAACTTAGGACTTGAAACAAAATCCAGGCAAAAATGAGACTTATCATTAAACTCGACATTAAACTCGATCACGGATTTATTCCCATGCTCAATATTCATGAATTCGGACTTCAACCTACTAACCTCGGCGGGTGGAGCAAATTGATCCATAAACATCTCACGAAACTTTTCCCATGGAAAACTTGTTGCCACATCCCGCCCATGCGACTTAACTATGAAATTCCACCATTCATAACCACTTCCCTTCATTTGATGTGCCGCGTAAATTACCTTTAAGTGCTCGAGACATTCACACAACATGAACGTTTCCTCTATCTCATCAATCCATCTTTGACTAACAATCAGATCAACCTTACCATGAAATTCTGGTGGATGACAATTAGCAAAATTCTTGAACTCAAAACGCTCATCTTTCCTTCTCGGGGCTTCTAGTTCCTCTTGTCTTACCCCACTTCTTCCTTCCCCTCTTAACATAGGATTATTGGTCATGAGAGTCTTTAACTTTTCATCCAATTGATCATTAATCAATTTCTTAATCTTCTCTAGAAGGATTAGGGTGTATCGCACCAACACTTATCCTATTTGCCCCAAAATATCATTTGCCATAGTAACTTCATCAGATTCGGTTTGCGAGCCTTCAACAGACTCCATTGACGGGGTGTGGACGTACTCATCGTCCTCATCATTACCTCTGTTGGGAGATACAATAGCCATTCTGAAACATTACATCCAGCTCATTAGTTTAAACACATGAATCAACAATGAATCAAAACATAAGTGGTCGAAAGAATTCTCAACTCATTTCACCATGACCATAATAGATGTTCATGCGTACTAAAATGATGTAATGGCAATGGCCGGTCGTCATTACCTCATCGCATTACGCACTTAATCATTTATGACTCATGGTTAATAAGCATTAAACTCTTCGTTCAAATCATCCACAATCTTAATACTACACTATAGGTCTCGTCAATAAACTCTTTCCTATGAAGAATGGCAAAATCATTCAATCTCAACTATCATGCAAGTCCTAAACTGCTTATCCTTTATCAATAATGGTTTAAGCCTAGATACTCCCTATAGTGGATTATCCAAGTCCCTTAAACTATAGCTCTGATACCAACTTTTGACGCCCTTAAACGATGAATTTTTTTTTTTAGATCCCACTATGGGATCCCATCATCCCACTATGGGATCAGGTTCTGATCAGATTTCTTGAAAATCACCTTTGATCCCATTCCGGGATCTTTTAATCCCATTCCGAGATCAGGCCCTGACATGGTAGTTTTCAACCAAATTAATACTTGTGACCCGTTTGACTATCAACGCATAACAACTCCGTTCCAACCTGTTTTAACAACACAACCCATAAACAAACTTAATTTAAGCAGTTTCTTACATCGTCAAACGTTACGAAAATCCTTTAATCATGATGCAACGTTTTTACACATCTTAAATATAACATTTGGTCCCAAAACTTAAAAGAAACATAATTTTCAAATACAAAAGACTTGGTGTTGATAAGCGGTATCATTAGAGCTAGATTCAAAATAGGGACTTGCACTACCACTTACTAAAACCCAAAGCTCCGCTATCCTCACATAGGCTCCTTACCTTCACGGTGTCCTTTCGTTCCTATAAAACATAAAACAACATGGGGGGTAAGCTTTTACGCTTAGTGAGTTATAGGCGAATAATAAAGCATACAATATTGGGCATAATCATTACATCACTTTGTCCTTCAACCAAATGGTTACTTACTTACTTTCGGATCCGACCCATTACTTACCATAGACATAACTTACTAAGGCCAACCCTAGTAATTATGTCTAAGCTAAACACAACCATAGACATATACATATGCCTAAGCAACCTTAATCACATTGCATTCATACATATGTACATAGACACCCAAAGTGTCTAAGCTAAACCATACCATAGACAAGATTACTAAATAAGCTTAGTAATCTTTCCTAAGCTATTCATCAACCATAGATACAATTATTAGGTGAACCTAATAATTCTATCTAAGCTATCCAACTAGTGCACTTAGTCGTTACTCTCTTGCACGGATGCAATCCGAGAAAACTAAGCCACTCTTGACCCGCCCAATTTACCCCCTATAAACTCACCTTGATTAAACGAGGTTCCTTGATCACTTAAAGCTCCTATGCCTTGATTAGCACCTATACATGAGCTAATTTCATCAATAACATAATCTTAACCAAATCATAACTTTCAAAAGCTTTCAACACTTTCATACACTTACACACATAACATGTTTAACTTATCTTTTTTCAATATAACAACATTGTCATACCAACATCATTTCCTAAATTACACAATTTCTCTAGTTCATCCCTTACAATTATGACTTGCAATTCTTTCAAATATATCATCAAGCATCAAATGTGCATAAACCCATTTCTACTACTAGCAACCCTAAATCATCATTTATCCAAATTTCATTACTTACAACAATAACAACAATTCACATATAAACTTTCTCCTTTACAATTTTTAACTAAATCACATAAACATTTTCATTGAGGCATTTCATCAAACACCTAGTGTGCATGACTTGATTCTAAGCTATAATTTACATCAACTCCATCTTATTCACAACAAGCACTCAATTAGCAAGTTCATACATGAATTTACTTCTAATATCAATAACAAATTCGTTTTTAATCATGCAAGTGTGCACATTTTCAACATACAACAACTTTTGAGCTAGAGATTCATCTACAACACCCAATTTTAGTGATACTTCGTTATAAACATTCATACCTTGTCTTTAGGGATTCAAGAACCCTAATTGTGCACAATGGAGAAGAATCTGAAGAATTAAAACTTGCTAGGATGATTAGAGTACCCTAGATTTCACAAATTTTCAATTGCATGTACTCAATTTCTTCAATTGAAGATTTCTCCTTCTTCCTCTTGTTTGGGTCGACACACACAAGCACACACACACTCTCTGCTTTTATTTTTTTAACAACTGATATCTATTTTCAGTATTTTTCATCTTTTATTAATTTAACTTTGCTCTATTTGCACTTTCTACCCTCCCCACCAAAACTCTAATAAGGGAGGTCCTTAATTCTAACTTTGCATCACTAGTCCCCTTTCAACTTAACTAACAAACTTTAAATATTATCCATTTATTTAATACAAAATCATACCAACAATATAAATATCCACAAAAAACTTAGATAAAATAATACCTTAAATAATTGGGATGTTACAACTCTCCCCCCGTTGGATTGTTCGCGTCCTCGCGAACCACTCTTGGTGCAACGATGGATAGTACTTCATAAGCCATTCTTCGGGTTCCCACGTACATTCGGAACCCTTTCTGAATTGCCATAACACTTTCAATAACATAACCGACTTATTTCTTAATTGCTTAACCTTTTGATCCAAAATCTTTATTGGCTTTTCCGCATACCTTAACTTATCATCAACCTCAATCTCATTCAATGGAACATATGTTGATTCATCCGCCAAACACTTTCTCAATTGTGACACGTGAAACGTGTCATGTATATTACTCAATTCATCGGGCAAGGCCAAACGATAAGCTACCTTCCCGACTTTTGCCACTATCTCAATTGGTCCCACAAATCTTGGACCCAATTTTCCCTTTTTTCTAAAACGAATTATACCATTCCATGGGGAAACTTTAAGCATTACTTTATCACCCACTTGAAATTCTATCGGCTTCCTTCTTTTTTCCACATATGACTTTTATCGATCTTGTGCCGCTTTCATTCTTTCATGAATTTGATCTATCATTTCGGTTGTTCGTTGTACTACTTCCGTGCTTCCTAATTCCCTTTGACCCAATTCACCCCAACATAT
The DNA here is from genome assembly GCF_046630445.1 of Rutidosis leptorrhynchoides. Lineage (NCBI taxonomy): Eukaryota > Viridiplantae > Streptophyta > Magnoliopsida > Asterales > Asteraceae > Rutidosis > Rutidosis leptorrhynchoides. The sequence continues at coordinate 141,708,124 of NC_092337.1, read as the reverse complement.
TGGGGTTCTACACCTCCTCCCATACAACATCTCATAAGGCGCCATTCCGATGGTAGAATGATAACTATTATTATACGAAAATTCAACTAAAGGTAGGTGAGTATCCCAACTACCACCAAAATCAATGACGCATGCCCTTAACATATCCTCAAGAGTTTGGATAGTTCGCTCACTTTGACCATCTGTTTGTGGGTGAAACGCGGTACTCACATGCAACTTAGTGCCCATCTCTTCTTGAAACCATCCGTTTGTGGGTGAAATGCGGTAATCACTTTGACCATCCGTTTACTGGTTCTTTTGGTTATTTAGGTCATACGTATGATTAAGAGGTGACACGTACGCTTGAGATTATCACACATATGTTTGAGGTTGTGACTCGTATGACTGAGATTCTGAACCGCACGGTTTACCTATTTTGGTAAGATTATCAAGATGTTTAATTCGAACGATTATGCGTTAGCTGCACCGTTAGTTCAGATTATCACGAATATGACTCAATGATTACTCCTTGCTAAGAGTGAATCCGGAAGTGGTACGATATGTCCAAGATTGATGAATATGGATAACTATTCTACATGGAAGTCGAGATTTAAGATTTGGTCTGATGGTCAGGACACGAAGCTTTGGAAGTACATTGAAATCGAATTTCAATGGCCACGTTCACCATTTACAAATGAGTTGTATACGTTGCATAATATGCCTTCGGAAGAACGTGAAGAGTATAACTTGGGGAAGAAAATGTACTGTAACTTGACAAGTGCTCTTGATGGTCCGATTTTCCATCAATTCCTATGTCATGATAATTCGTTTAAGATTTGGGAAGCACTTCGTACTTTCAATAAAGGAAATACATCTTACAGAACTAGAAATGGTTTAGAGTTGAAAGCTGAGTTTGATCGTTTTCATTGGCATGTCAGAGAATCTATTACGGAATTGGTTGAAAGATACCGTCACTTGCTAGCTGAACTACACAAGCATGATGTAACCATTGCTGAGAAGGATAAAGTGACATGTTTAGCTGGAGCATTACCATTAGAGTGGAATGGTTTCGTACTAACTATGAAAACAAGTGGAGAACTTGCTACTGCTATAGTGAACTCGTTTATCGCAAGACTTCAGGAAGAATAATTAGAGTTGTTAAACAAAGTTAAGAGGTCTAAACAAGTTCAAGACACCAAAATGTATTGTCCAAATGGTTATACACCTCCTAAATCAGCTCATGCACCTTTTCAAACTGCCTTTGCTACAAACAATCAAAATATGTATGGTTTGAATGTCAGCAGTGCACCTATTCAACAACCTTCATATCCACCACAAGTTTCACCATGTTCACTTAACACTCAATCGCAACCTACTTCCAATACTACAGAGTCATCTACACCGACTGCATCAGATGTTCTATCTGCTCTTAAGATTGAGAACATAAGGAAAGCTGGGAAAGAAAAGATTAGTGAAGATATAGCCTTACTATCAAGCCTTGTAAATTCTTATGATAGTTATCTTGATGGTCGTGTGGGTAACATTCATTTAACAACTGAAGATTATCATCAACTTGATAAGAAAGAATCAGAAAAGATGGATATTATGTGGGGTATGGCAAATCTTGTGAGAAGAGCTAGAGATTACGAAGAGCGAACTTGAAAACCGATCAGTCTGACCAAAGATACAGAACTGGAATTTGATATGAATACTGTTACTTATTACAACTGTAGAGAATTGGGTCATTTTTCAAGACAATGTACAAAACAGAAGAAGCAGGGTAATCGTAATCCTTTCAAGAATCAGAACTACAGTTCTCAGAGTCAAATAATTAAGCGTGAGATATACATTACTGATAAAGTAAATGAAGCAGAAACAGCTGAGATTCCTAACAAAGCTTTGGTTATCATTCATGGAGAAGATGATGATTGGTCTATCAAATTGAATGTAGATGATCAACAACCTAAAGCTAACATGGCAAAGATTACTCAAGTAGAAGAAGACTGTGTCACTGATAGTAGTTTAATTGAGAAGCTGACTGCTCGTGCTGAAAGTGCTGAAGAGTTGTCTCGAACCATTTGGAAGGAGAAGATTCAGAAACAGGTTAAAGACAAATTCAAGAAAGCACGTGATTCAGTTCCTCGTACACCTGAATCTGTAAGTGTTTCACCAACTTCGTCAGAGGACTACTACTTCAACAGTTGGAAGAGTAAATATGGTGATACCTTAGTGTTTGAAGACAATCTAGAAGCTGATCACCATGAACAAACCTTATCTGATGCTGACAAGGAACTAGACGAATGGGGTAGAATGATTGCCGTAGAGTTGGAAATGTTAGTTCTCATGGGTGAAGGTTCAGATCTTGAGAGTGTAAATTCAGAAGATAATGATTCAGACAAAATGTCAGACTCAGAAGTTGAAGTTAAAACTGATCATACTAGACTTGATCAAACTGATTTTGTAGCACTGAACAAGCAAGCAGTAGATTTACTAAAGATATGCTTATCAAAAAATGATCTTGAGAAAGTTTCTGGGTTAATAAGAGCTAAAGATATTTGGGACAGACTTGAACAGATTCATTTGGGAAAAGATGCTGATACATTAGAGTTTCTTACAGATTCATCAGAATTAGAAGATGAGTTCGATGATGGGAAGAAGAAAAATTACTTTGCATTTATGGCTGAGACTTCTTCATCAAATAATGCTCAACAGGTATCTTCTGATCCATCTACTGATAATGAATGTGTTAAATGCGCTGAATCTAAAATAACAATAGACAATTTAACCAAGGCTTATGCGTAGATGAAAGATAAATGTCAAGCAAACCTTGTGACCATTAAGGTTGAAAATGAGTTGAAAGAGCAGATCAAAGTTTATAAAAAGTAGCTTCACGATCTTAAATGTTATAACTTTGACATAAATCAAGCTTTAATTAAACGTGTTGACACAATCAATGAACTAAAGAAAGAAAATGAATGCGTTAAAGCTGATTTAGAAGCTATTTCAGGGCAAGTGCGTCACAATAGAATGCATTAATGGTGCAAATTAATGACACCAAGGGCAAGGGTATTGGATATAAGTCTGCATCTCCTCCTTTTCAGAACACATTTGTTAACGCAAATGTAGTTGACGGTCGACCAGAAGACTGTATTCCTCCTAGTTATGAAGATTATGTTGAAAAGAATAAAAAATGTAGCTCAACTAAGAATACAACTTCTGATGATACTGCTGAAGGTGCTCTAGATCATGAGGAAGATAGGAAAACTGGTTTAAGAGATAATTCTAAGAGAAGTAGGGTAAGAACACCAAAAGGTCCTGTTAAAATTTTAAGAAATCCTAGATTTGCTGACGGACCTGTTCCTCCTGTTACCCCTAAGCCTGTTCCAAGAGATAAATCAAATGATTCTCCTGTGTTCGTAAGAACACAAGACCCTCACTCTTCAAACTCTAACAACGTGTATGAATTTAGAGGACACAGGGAGTTTCGTCAATGTTTTAACTGTGCTGTCTTTGGACACATTGCTGCTTATTGTCCTAGAAGAGTTCGTTCCACTAGACATAAGATTAACATGACACATGATAATTTTAGATCATCTTATGTTCATAGAAAAACTTCACCCGTAAGTAATGAAAGTCGTGATAAGAGGTTTAAGACAAATGTTGTTTATGGAGATTCTAAGAGAAAGAATTTCAATAGATCTGTTTCACCTGTGAAAGGTAAAATTCCAAAAAGAAGTTTTGAGGAAAATGTAACAGGGTTTTGTAATCAAGAAAAACCTTTTGAACCAAAGGCACGATCACCTTCGCAAAAAGCTAGTCGTCTAAAATACTTTTCCCGTAACAGACCACGAATGAATCGCTCTGAAGATGAGCAAAATGTGAAAAACTAGAAGAGCAATAATGCTACTTCTAAACTATCTAAGTTTATGGTTTCTAATGATGAGATTCCACCAGACTCAAACGGGAAATGGATGGAATTTCAAGCTATGGGTGTTAATGGACAACCTACTGCCGTCCGGGCGTAGGTTTCCATTATCAATTAATATTCTTAATGTGATATGCAGGGAACCAGGGTACCTGCAAATAACACCTGGATAGTGGATAGCGGTGCTTTGAGGCATATGACTGGACAGCTATCTCTTCTTTCGGATGTACACCTAATAAAGGGAGGTTATGTTGCATTTGCTGGAGATAAAGGAGGTCACATTTCAGCTCAAAGTTTATTGAAGAATTAAAAAGTTAGTTTCGACAAAGTGAACTATTGTCAAGAGCTTACAAACAATTTGTTATCGGTTTCACAAATCTGTGAAAAATCTTTCAAAGTAGCATTTGATGACGAATTCAGCTACATTTTGAAACCAGAGTTTGTGATTCCTCCAGAAATGATTTTGATGAAGTCTCCTAGACAAGCTGATTTATACATGCTAGATATGAATGTTGCTACTTCAACTGCTAAACATCATCAAGCTTTTATTTCAAAAGCGACTGAACAAGATTCTATTACATGGCACAAACGCATGGGTCATTTAAATTTTTAGAAAATGAATCACCTTGTCCACAATAATCTTGTAGAAGGTGTTGATCTTCGATCTTTTCAGATTCCAGGAACATGTGTTCCGTGTAAGAAGGGTAAGCAGAGCAAGAAAGCTCATAAGCTGATGAAGTATAATCCAATCTCTGCTCCACTTGAATTGTTACATATGGATCTTTTCGGTCCAATTCGTTTTGAAAGCATCGATGGAAGTAAGTACTGTCTGGTGGTAACTGATGATTATTCAAGATTTTCTTGGGTAATGTTTTTGAAAGAGAAGTCTGATACATTTGAGAATTTGAAAGTGCTAATCAATCGATTAGAGACAGGTTTTAATCTAAAGGTAAGAAAGATTCATAGCGACAATGGTACAGAATTCAAGAATCAGTATCTTGCAGGTTTCTGTATTGAAAAAGGTATCAATATGTAGTTTAGTTCTGCATATGCTCCTCAGATGAATGGTGTTGCTGAAAGAAAGAATATGGTATTGATCAAGACAGCTAGAACAATGCTGGCAGATTCATCGTTACCTATTCATTTTTGGGGAGAAGCTATTGCTAATGCTTGCTACACTATGAATCGAGTTCTGACTGTTAAGCGACTGGGTAAAACTTGCTATGAGTTATTGCATGGGAGAAAACCATCATTGAAGCATCTAGAACCTTTTAGTGCACCGTGTACCATCTTGAAAAGAAAACCAGGAAGTAAGTTTGATTCTAAAGTGGTTACTGGAGTATTTCTTGGGTATAGTTCTCCTAACAAACGAGTTTTCAACAATGAAACAAGATGTGTTGAAGAATGGTCTGAAGTTGACGTCCAAAAGAATCAAACGAAGAATGCTCCTAAGAGTCATCCTTGGATCTATAACTATGATTCGCTAATTGACTCATTCAATCTTGCTCCAGATCAGACGGAGAATGAAGTAGAGTTACAAATGCTATTTGACTTACAGAATGAACCAGAAGTGTCTGCACCAACTCCAATTCCAACTCCATTACCGACAGTCAATGAGACAGTTCAAGATCCAGATCAAGATGTTGATCCAATGTACGATACCTGCGGATCTGATATTTTAAGTGAAAGTTTCGACAATCCTGAAGATATTGGAGATACTACGAATCTACACCATGAGATACCTATTCCCGCATAACCAGTTCCAAGAACTACAAGTGCTCATCCTAGAGAGAATATTATTGGAGATCCAAATGCATGTGTTAGAACAAGAAGACAAGTTCAGTTTGATGGTCATGTTGATACTCATATGACAGCTGCTGCTGCTTACTACGAGTACTCATGTCATATTTCCATAATAGAGCCAATGACAACAAAAGAAGCGTTCAAGCATGTTGATTGGGTCATGGCTGTGCAAGAAGAGATTCAGCAATTCAATCATTTAGATATTTGGAAGTTAGTTACCAAACCGCATGGAGCTGAATTAATTGATCTCAAGTGGGTTTGGAAGTGCAAGTTTGACGAAGATGGAAATGTTATCCATAACAAAGCAAGATTAGTTGCTAAAGGTTATCAGCAAGATCCTGAATTCGATTATGATGAAGTTTTTGCTCCTGTTGCCAGATTGGAAGCTATTCGCATTTTCTTGACTTTTGTATCATTTATGAAGTTCAAAGTGTATCAAATGGATGTAAAGAGTGCATTTCTTTATGGCAAGCTTAATGAAAGAGTATATGTTAGTCAACCACCGGGTTTTGAAGATCATCTTCATCCTGACAAAGTTTACCATTTACGGAGAGCCCTATATGGTTTACATCAAGCCCCGCGTGCTTGGTATGGACGTTTGTCAAGATATCTGATCGAAAAAGGTTATCAAACGGGCACGGTAGATTGTACTCTGTTCACGAAAGTTAAAGATGATGATATTATCTTGGTCCAGATTTATGTGGACGACATTATTTTTGGTGCTACTAAGCAGGAACTCGTTGACGAGTTTGAACAGGTGATGAAGGACGAATTCGAAATGAGTAAATTGGGTCTCTTACACTATTTTCTTGGTTTGCAAGTCGAACAGACTGATAATGCAATTTTTCTTCACCAAGCAAAGTATGTGAATGACATACTCGAACGTTTTGGTATGACTCAAGAACGTCCTGTGTCAACCCCGCTAGCTGTGAATCACGATATTTCGTTAGACTGTGGGGGGGAGCCTGTTGATCCTACATACTATCGAGCAATCATCGGATCGCACATGTATCTCACTGGAGCTAGGCCAAATATTATTTCCGCAACATGTCTATGTGCACGTTATCAAGTTAATCCGAATACAGTTCATCTTACAGCTGCCAAAAGAATTCTACGTTATCTGTTACATTCTCCTAATCTCGGCATCTAGTATTCGAATGAAGACAAGTTTGATCTTGTAGCATACAGTGATTCAGACTATGCAGGTTGCAAAATCAACAACAAATCTACATCAGGAGGATGTCAATTTCTAGGTGAAAGGCTGGTGACCTGGCAATGCAAGAAATAAACTGCAGTTGCTCTTTCCACATATGAAGCTGAATATATTGCTGCTGCTAGTTGCTGTTCGCAAGTTGTCTGGATACAACAACAACTTCGCGATTATGGACTAAGAATCTCTTTCTCTCCTCTTTATACTGATAATACTGCTGCTATCGCAATTATTAAAAATCATGTACAACATTCTAAGACTAAACACATAGGTGTTAAGTTTCTGATGTGCAAAAGTGTGCAATGCTTAATTTGCCTTTCAAACTTTTAAATTTATATAACCTTTATTATTACACTTTTAACACCCTAACGAGCAACAAAACCCGATCAGAGGTAGTATTTTAGGTTATCGTCCCAAGGAAGTGCTAGGTATGGATAAGAGTTGTTTTATTATTTAATTCTTATTAAAGAATTAAAGATATGTTTTTATGTCTTTTATAGGATAGATTTATCTCTTAGGAAAGAGTTTGCTTTTAAAGATAAACAAAGTAAAATAAGGAATTAAAGATTCAAAATAAAATAAAGATACAAATAAAGATACAAGTAAAGATACAAGTGATTACATGGACAATCAATTCATACGGGAATCAAATTAGATAAGTTTCATGACTTATATTAACACAAATCAAGATAATAATCATAGACCAATTATTATCCCTAAGAAGGTTAAGACAAGTGTTGCATATTAATTAATAACAGGACTTAAAGCCTATGCTAGATATGTGATGTGCATAACTAACATCTTAATTCTTCATGTTCAATTCAATTACATGATACATACCAATCTAGTGATGAGGATCAATATGCAAATAGACTGACAAATTATATAAGCTATTAAACACCAAGTAGATCAACTCAAGTTACTAGCTGAAAGTCAATTACTACTAAGTTTTCATGCAATCATAACAAATCCAAACGAAGGATCTTCGATTAAGCCTAACAATATTAACTTCTATTATATAAGCGTAACTTAAATCAAATAAGTTTATCACTATTAAGTTCTTTAACTTAGTTGCATGCAATTCAATTTAACAAGTTTGATGGACTAGATCTAAACAAGAAGCATGAATCGAATAATAGATTATCGGATCAAGGACTAATCAACCCTAAAATCATGTTATTTAATCATTAAGCATGGCAAACAAGTATAGTCAAATAAACCAGATTCAAAACAATTCAAATATCATTACAGAAACTCAACCATACAGATCTGGAAAAGAACCAGAAATTGTACAGAATAAAGCACAAAGCCGGTGGCTTCCTTCACTCCAAGCTGGCGGCTTGAGGGTGAAGTCGGCGGCTTCATCTGAATCCCAGATGAAGTTTAGTTTTCGTCCACGTAATCACTATGAACGTTTAGTTCATAATAAAAGACGAACAGAAACGAATACAGTAAATAAAATAGATAAAACAATAAAATAAGGATAGAATCATACCTCAAAAAGGAGGTAGATGTAAAAAGACTTGAATTAAATCTTGAATCTTGATTACAAAAGGTAAATCTAACCTAAGGGTTTAGAGAAAATCCCTAGAAAACGACCTAACAAAAACTATCTACTTCTGAACATATGAAAACTGAGACCAGAGGCCTTAATTTATAGAATTCTGGGGCGGTGGCCAAGCCGGCGGCTTCAGTGGGAAGTCGGCGGCTTACCTTGAGTCGGTGACTCCTCGTGCAAGTTAAACTTTATCCGCAAGCTAAATCTTTGTAACCATCATACTCAAGCCGGCGGCTTCAGTCAGGCCGGCGACTTCACTTGATTCGCTAAATCTTTCTGATTTTATCTTGATTTTGTTTCCATTTTTACTTGAACTTGGTCGATAAGTTGAGAAACCGTGTCAACCAGGTCGGCGGCTTCATAGGAAAGCCGGAGGCTTCCTTGCCTTTTTCTTGATCAACAAGTTCTTTCAATTTTACATCGATTCTGGAACATTCTGGTACTTTCAACTCCAAGTCGGCGGCTTCATCATCACCATGCCAGCAGCTTCATCTAGCCAATTTGCAATTTTCTCTATTTTTGATCCTGCTTAATACATAACTTGGACATAATCATTAGACATATCTTTTTTGCATTTTTACCCATTTTAGTGTGTTTTAGCATCAAAATGACTCAAAAATACTAAGATAACTCCTCAAAATGTTACCAAAAAACTGTATAATTTAGGAGTTGTCAGTATCATTTTCTTAGAGATTGCCATGAGAAAAAGATAATTGAGGTTAAGAGAATAGGTACTAAGGACCAGGTGGCTGACCTTTTCACTAAGGCTTTTGATAAACCTGAGTTCTTGCTACTTTTAGAGATGAATGGCATTGTTGATCGAGACAAAGTAATTTCGGATGTTGAGTGTGAGGTTTAATCAAACTTTTAGACTTTGCATGTAGGATGCATGACATATAGATTTTAGTTTCAAATTATCTGTACTGCATATTTTTGCTTGTTGCCTGCATTTCCTTGCATGATTTCTTTCATGTTTGCATGCTAGTCTGTAGATATTTTCTGTTTGTTTAAAATGCTAAAAGACAAAAAGATTTTATGTTTTAGTATTTTAGGGGGAGTATATGTTTCAACAGAAAATACCTAAAAAGTGTAAAATGCCTCATCAGAAAATCCTAAAAAGATGAAAATTCCAAAAATGAGCTTGTTTTGATTAATATGTTGGAGATGAAGAAATTACTGTACTGAGAATTGATATATTTGATTAGCAAGGACTAATTTAAACGTTTATGTCTATCTTTTATGTGATGTACTGATAGATGTGACTTATGAATTCTTGACATTAGACAATCATAATAAGAATAACGATCATCTAAGATTCAGAAGTCATGGACGATCTGTAGCGTTTGAAGGTAATCATCTAATTATCTCCGAATCTGTATGAAATGATAATTGTTGAGGAACTCAACAGTCGGTTGAGGGTATCCCCTATCATAATTGATAATCATTAGAAAAGGTTGGTCTTGGATTAAGGGGTTGAGGATTATCTATTTGGCTGGTGCATACAACGGTGTCACGGGCCTGAGACTTAATAATCGAAACTAAACTCCAAAATATCAGAGAAAATTAGTTTATGTCGAAGTAAGTGTCCCTTCTCGCTTAAGGCCGAAAAGTATAATTCTTTATTGCGGACCGTTCAAGCATTTAAGGGAGAACACCTTCGAGTGATCTGAGCACACAACAAAGAAACATGATTTCAAGCATAAATACGGAAAATCCATTCATGATGCACCTCAAAATCAATATATCAAAAGACAATGATATGCTGAAAAAGAAATATCAAAAGAAAATCAAAGTCAAAAATAATTGGCGTATCAAGATGGCAAAGTCCTGAAAGTTGAAAGAATGAGGAATGCGGATTCATGAAGAGCTCATAAAGAACTCAGATCATTCTTAGTGTGACACCCCCGCGTAGCTTGAATTGTTTAATCACGACGTTCACACCAAACTATCAAGATTCTTGTCATCTACGATTTAGAGTTATGCCCATTAAGGCTATAAGTTCGGAAGATACTTACCTAGATATACTCTAAATACAAAAATATGAAAGTTTATCTTTCGATTCCGTTTTCCATGTCAACTTGAACAAAAAGAAGTTAAGGGCCTTGAGATTTATTTTGTGTGACGACTAGTCATCAAGCAAGTCTGCTTTAACTGTAGACCAATCCCCGTGGTAAATAATGCGCATATTCAGATAATCCAATATATTCTGAGATCTGTCGACCAACTAGATTGAAGATTGTCAACACATTGATAGAAGCCAAAGGCTGACAGGGTTATTAAAAATGTTGTAAGAACCATCCTGTTTAATTTGAATGAAGTATATGGATAGAGATAACGGAAAGTTATGTGTAATGAATTGATAACCAAATAGAAATGCACAATCATAAGTGATGAAAGAATCAAAAATTAATGAACTTAGCGTGATCTCAAAAATCACTTCTTTTTAGTGTTCAAGTAACTAATGCCAACATGATTGTTGAAGTGTCCAGAATAAATATGTTCATATTAAATGAGGATTGATATCAGTAATTGCATGATAATAGATATAGACTGGACAATTAGGAATGAACAACAGTAGTTGGTTCAATATGTCAGTTCTGATCCATTTTTAAAATTGTTAATCATCTTGCTCACAAAAAGAATGTGGATTTGTATGCTTTGCTTATCTGTTAAAGATTAATGAACTTAGCGTGATCTCAAAAATCACTGCTTTTTAGTGTTCAGGTAATTAATGCCAACATGATTGTTGAAGTGTCCAGAATAAATATGTTCATATTAAATAAGGATTGATATCAGTAATTGCATGATAATAGATATAGACTGGACAATTGGGAATGAACAACAGTAGTTGGTTCAATTTGTCAGTTCTGATCCATTTTTAAAATTGTTAATCATCTTGCTCACAAAAAGAATGTGGATTTGTATGCTTTGCTTATCTGTTTGCTTTTGTTAATTAGCTTGCATTGAAAACCATAAAACAACAAAAAGATTTTGGTTTTTCATATTATTGCATTTCATGATAGAATGTCTCTCATTTACATATTTTTAGTTGCATGACATTTTATATCAGAAAATTCATAAAGATTTTATCTTTCCTTTATTTTCTGATTATCCTCTGAATGCACAATGACATCTGAAAGAACCTTGTTAAGATCAAGATATTTTTGGCCACCAAATTTATGAGATAGAAGTTTGTAGAGCTTGTGATTGTTTAAAGGACTTTATTGATTTAAGGTGCTAGTGACCTTAAGATGACATTACACTGTAGGACTTACTCATGAGAAACAGAATGTTTAGAGTAATAACCTCTTTTTGGTTAAGATGTTTGGATTGCCTAAATGTTAGTGTTCATTTCTTGATGGATTAGTGATTTATGACTCAAATTGAAGGTGCCGATTAGCTCTAAGATTGACAAATGAGTCGAAATCCTAAGTTTGTGAAATTTTGAATTTGCCTAAGTGGCTCACTCGCACGTTTGAAGTGTGAACCGTACGAGTAACTACAAGATTGAGGTTAACAGTACGGGTGACCATGTTCTAGACTTGTCCATAGTCTTCTAGGTCACACGCACGAGTGACTATGAGGCGCGCGATTGGAAGGTGAATCGTGTGCTCAACCGTACGGTTGAGCACGAGAGTATAAATAAGGGGTGCTGAGCACAGTCGCTCACACTTGCACACCCACACCTATTTTGCTCTCAAATCTTGATCCTCACCATTCAAGTTTTCCACCGTAGGGTTTGTTAAGCATCAAAAGACGATCACAGCGCCACTAACTAGGTACAATTATATCAATTTTTTCGTTGGTTATAAATCGAATTGTATGTAATTGCATTGTGTTTTAATGATTGTTTGATGTTGTTTTATGTTAAACGGTATACACACTTGCTATCATGATGTAAATCGGATCCCATAACACAAAAACATGTAATCCCGCTGATTTAAATAATAGCATTTAATATTGTTTTCATCAAACATGCACGAGTGACCTCACTCGCACACGTGGGACTTGACTCGCACGAGTCAGTGCACGGTTAAGGCTTAACCGTGTGAACATCTGAGCCTACTCGTTTGATATCACTTGTTGTTTATTTGGATGCTCACTCGTTTGACTGAGCTGACACGTGTGCTTAACCGCACGAGTCACCACACGGTTATCTCACTCGCTTATCCATGTTGCCTCAACCGTGTACCTTGTCTGAAACCATGTTACTGCTCAAACGTGTCAACAGTGACACGAGTGACTATGTTACTCGCACGACTGACCTCTCAGCCGCACGTGTGATAGTGCCACTCGCACGTTTGTCCTGTTTAGGAGCTTATGACACTTTGTTACAAATGCTTTGATGATTTATGATATATGATTACTGTTTCTAACTTTTCTGTTGATGTTTCAGTTTGTTAAGATATTACCAATGGCAGAACCACAAGCTAATGTTCACTTTGTTAATCAAGAAGCTCAGGGGGGAGCAAGGAAAGAATCCTCAGGTTAATCCCGTCAACCCATCTGTTCAACCCGAGATTATCTTAGAGATGGGTGATCAGAACAACCAAGTTGCTCTCTACGACACTACTCTTGAGAAAGGAGACCACTTTGTAAAGAAAGGAGACCACTTTGTAGCTATTGTTGATTTTCTTAAATGATCAAGGATCCATACTGCCATTTCTACTCAGTGTACAGCCTACTATAGCCAACAAAGGGAATTCTGGAGAAATGTAGAGCTTGATGTGTCAGAGGATGAAGCTAAGCTGGTTGGTAATGTTCAAGGGCACGAGATTGTTGTTTCTAAGACTGTGATTAGGAGGATCCTAGGCTTTAATGATGAGAGCTGCTCCTACATGACAATGAATCGAGAAAGAATCCATGGATGCTTCAAGAGATGTGGATACTCTGGTTACCTTGCAGGTAATTCTAAATTGATTAAGACTCTTCTACCTCCACAGTATCGATATCTTGCTCACGTGTTGATGCATTGTTTAAGTGGATGAAAAGCTGGTTTTGATAAGCTGAATGAGAAAGTGCAAAGCATGTTTGTTGCACTCGTCCTAAAGGCTCCGTATGATTTCTCCGAATTTGTTTTCTATTACTTCAAAGCTAATCACTTCAGTTCTACACAGAGATACCTTATCTACGCCCATTTTCTTCAGTTGATTATCAACGACACTGCACCAGACTTACCAAAGCTTGAACATGACATCATTCCGCTACGTCCAATGAATGTTGTGACATTTCAAAGTATGGAACAAACTCGAAATGAGGGACTGAAATCTGATTTCAAGAGAAAGCTTGTTTGCCATCTTATCAAGGAGAATTATAGATGTCCATCTGGTAATGCTTGCAGAAATGATGATTCCGATTCTAACTATGAAGTTACTGATGAGGAAGAAGGAGAAGATGATAATCAGAGAGCTGCTGGTGAAGCTCAAGGAGGGAACAATGATGATGATAATGATGGTGATGATGATGAATCGACTGAAGAGGATATTAGTTTGATTCAAAGGAAGAGGAAAGGGAAAGAACCCATGTCTTCTGGGCAACCTAAAAAGAAGGAGAGGAGAACCAAACACCATAATGACTCGCCACAGAGATCATCTCATGGAGGTTCAAGGCAACAGATTCAAAGACAACCTTCCGGTTTCATGAAGGATGCTAGAGCCTGATGTTTCGCGAGGTGTATATAAAATAGCTTATATTTTTACAGGAAATACTATTAAATACGATACAATTTTACACAAGATATTTATTTATTTAGAGAACGGATATACTTAAACCTTGCTACAACACTTATAGGCAGTGTACCTAATCGTACAGTAGTGTAGTTTTTAGTAAGTCCGGTGCGTTCCACAGGGAATCTTTTTAAACAAAGCTTAACGCTATATTAGTTTACTTTTATAAAAATACAAATATATATTATATATATAAGTAATATTATTATTATAAAGGGGGAGTTTTACCGTTTAATGACCGGTTTGTCGATTTTAAAACTTTAGTCGCAGTTAAAACCTAATGTAAAATATTAAATAAATAAAAGACTTAATTTAAAGCGTAAAATAAATAACGATAATGAAATTGCAATAAATAAAAGTGCGATAAAATAAAATTGCGATAATTAAAAAGTACTATAATTAAAAGTGCGATTAAATAACAATAAATAAAAGTGCGATAATTAGAAGTGCAATTAAATATAAAATAAAGGAAATTAAATATGAAATAAAAGAATTATGCTTATTTAAACTTCCGTAATCATGATGTTTGACGTGTTGATTTTAGTTTTATGCCCATGGGTTAATTGTCCTTTGTCCTGGATTATTTAATATGTCCGTCTGGTTTTTGTCCATAACAGTCCATCAGTCATAAATATAAAGTGCGAGTGTCCTCGTCAAATTATTCTTATACCCGAAGTTAAATATTCCAACTAATTGGGGACTTAAACTGTAACAAGATTTTAATACTTTGTTTAATAATTACACCAGGATGTCGACTGAGTGTAATCCAAGGTTTTAATATTTTGTTATCAATTATACCAAGTGTCCTTGTACATAATTTCACCCCTGTTTTAATTATTCTAGTGGCTATTAATCCATTCCCGTGTCCGGTTAAATGAACGATTATTCGTACATATAAATACCCCGCCCATCGTGTCCGATCGAGTGTATATGGTAATTTATAGGGACGCCCAATTGTAAATCTTTATATTAACATTAACAAACTATCATTTAGTTAAACAAATATAAAGCCCATTAATAGCCCATAGTCTAATTTCCACAAGTGTCGTTCTTTTGTCCAAACCCCAATTATGGTACAAAGCCCAATTACCCAATTTTAGTAATTAGTCCAACATCATGATTACTTCGTTTTAAATAAGCATAATAATAACTTAGCTACGAGACATTAAATTAAAAAGGTTGAACATAACTTATAATGATTAAAAATAGCGTAGTGTTACACGGACAGAATTTCGACTTACACCCTTACAACATTCGCTAACATACCCTTATTATTAGAATTATAATTAAAATTAAAATTAAAATATAAATTATAAATATAAATATATCGTATGAATGGAGAAAAGAAAGCTCGATTTTTATAGGCATGTGGGCTGGAACTGGGGCTCATGCGATCGCATGGATTTATGTCTTCCAGGCCATGCGATCGCATGGCCAGCTGGGGAGGCTCATATTTGGTTGTTTTCTTCTGCCGACGGTTTTATAAATAATATAATATATTAAATAATTATAAGAATTATTTAAATATTATATTATATTTATGTGCATAGTTGACTTGTAATTTTTAGTCCGCTGCGTCGAGCGTTGAGAGTTGACTCTGGTCCCGGTTCCGGATTTTCGAACGTCCTTGCGTACAATTTAATATCTTGTACTTTGCGTTTTGAATCTTGTACTCTTGTAATTTCGAGACGTTTCTTATCAATAATTGGAACCTCTTGGATTGTATTTTGTACTTTTGAGCTTTTTGGTCGTTTGCGTCTTCAATTCGTCGAATCTGTCTTTTGTCTTCAACTTTTATTATTTAAACGAATATCACTTGTAAATAGAACAATTGCAACTAAAAGCTTGTCTTTCTTGAGGAATAATGCTATGAAATATATGTTCGTTTTTAGCATTATCAAATATTCCCACACTTGAGCGTTGCTTGTCCTCAAGCAATATCGTCTTGAAATACTAGAATCACTTCTTTATTCTTCACACTTTGTACATCAGTGATTTCTATACGGCGGTATAAACAATGATAGTAATGATAGAACCATGGTTAAAGGTGGGTGTGTCATCCACAGTTGCCTCGGGTTTAGGTCAACGATGCTTGCAATCAAATAGCCGATTTACTTTCGGTTTCCAAAGCAAAGTGCACATTTGAAAGGAGGTTTACAGTCCCACATGACTATGAAAATGTAGATCCTTAAGGAAATTGGATCTTTATTAAAACATTTGATCTTTTGAAAATTAAATCTAGTTTTTACCCTAGATAAGTTTTCCGGATTAACCCTTCACCGGTGTTTGCAAAATATTTTTGTGGGTTTGGTGGGTTTTAGATTTGAAAATTTTAGCTCAAAACTTGCAGTTTTGTGTCACCCACTTGCTAATCTTGTATTAGGAAAGCAACACGTTCAGTTTACTTGTCCCGTATATTACCTTTCGGTAAACTACCGTCCGGTTGTAAAGGAAAGCGTTGAACAAGCAACTATTAAGGCAATGTCCCCTGACATGCTTTTAATTATGGTCTATAACGTGTCGGAATTACTATCCTTGGTAGGAGCAATAGTAAAGCTCACCCTTATGATTTTTCGGTCTGGCACAAGGTCCTGTCTTTGACCATGCTATGCAACCACCGTTCTTACGGTTGACACCCGATTTGGTTCAGGTGACCTAATGAATTCTAGGTGAATTCCTAGGATTTTACGTTCAATGATAATGAACGCATTGAAAATAGGGTTTTCAGAAAACAAATCGGTTTGTAATTTTGATCAAAATATTTTCTCATTCAAGCTCGAGTTTAGATATCATTGAATTCCATGAGTTTGAATTCTCAATCTTTAAGGTCAATCTCTAGGATTGAGTAATATCAGGCTTAAAAGCTGATTTTTAATCTTTAAGGAGATTATCCTTTCTGGGGTTCTGATTCATTAGTCTTATCCAGCTAATTTGCACGGTGCCCCCCCATTTTACGAGATAAATCCTTCTCATGGTTAGGATAAATCTGACCACTTGGCGACCCTGTTTAATGCTGAGGTCCGTGGATTTCCTGCTGATTTTAGTGATGACTTTTTTAGATTTTTCGTCAACCTACAGCTGGTCTGGACGACAACTTCTTGACCTAAATCAAGAAGCGCGTGTCTTTTTCGGAAGACTTTACTTCCTTTTAATGATGGAATTGATTCATCGTGTAGATCCATCTTTTCTTTTCTTTCATCGGGTAAAACAGTTTAGTTTAGTCCAAAGCAAAAGTATTTTCAGTTATTTGTACAAAAATATGTGATATATGTTTTGAATAACTTGGAGAATTTTCCCACACTTGGCTTTTATTTTCCTTTTTATCGTCCTCTATTCCATTTTAAATGAATTTCAACATTTTGGTTTGTTTCTCAATTTATGTCCTTTCCGAGGTAACCATAATTTCGGTGTTAAAACCTAGTTTTATCGTTCATAAATATGTATAAACATGATTTTGAGTTCATTTAATTGAAAATTTTGAAAAATTTTACTAGAATTGGGTAGTCAGTATATAAGACTAGGGCTGTTCTTTATTATCAGAGAGCACTAGATTCTAATACAACTACTGCTTTACTAGTATTTTTAATGGTAACCAAGTGTTTAAGATAAAAATTTTAAAATCTGAAAGAATTTAACCTCTTCCCACACTTAAGATCTTGCAATGCCCTCATTTGCAAGAAATCAGTACAATTTAAATTATTGAGGGTGATTAGCGTAGAAATGATTAAATTTTACCAAAGTTTCCAAACATATCGGCGTTTGTTTGCTGAATGATAAATGGTGCATATCATTTGTTCATTTCGTCTTTTGTTACATCACATTTATTTGTCATCTTGTCGTCAAAATTAGTAGCTTTTGCTGAACTTAATGCCAGTCTTTGAAAATGCGCTGTTTTATCCTGTTTTGTACAATCGACAATATACATACATACAAATATAATCATGCATGGCAATTTGAAATGGGACTTAATATCCCACTTTCAAATTCTAAATATGAAATATTAGTACACAATAATAATAAAATAATAAAAATTACACAAATATATCCAATAACATAAGTTTAAACATGAAAAAGTCAAAAGATAAAAACATAAAAATCATAAAAATAACCAAATGGAACTAAATCATTCTGGATAGGGGTTCCAGTTCATCTCATCGGGTGGGTTCCATTGTTGGTTATAGGTGTTCTGATAGGCTTGGTCATAGATATCGGGGCTATGTGGCGGAAAATGAGCAGGTCGAGTAGGTACATAGTTATTTGGTACCTGATATGATAGCTAGCTCATGATTTGGTGCTGATGAACTAACCAGCTATCGTGTTGGCGTCGCCTATAATCCTCGTATACTCGCTCGGAGTTCCACTGCTCATACATACTATGTCTGGCCGCGTTCGTCATTGCTTCCTCATCTATACGAACGTGGACGTCAAGAATAGCATCTCGAAAGACATCCCTAATGTCTTCCGCCTCCTCCATTTCCTCATCTGAGCCTCTCTCTACCTGAGGATGAGATCCCTCATAGGGTACTGCCTGGTTACGTCTACTTTTCAATACCTTAGCACCCACATAAACTTTCAATCCTAGGGGCTCAACCTGTTCTCTACAAATCTGTAATGGACCCCCTTGGTTCCTATCAACACCTAAATACTCTCCAATGAGAGTAACAAAAATACCTCCTCCTATTATACTCCCGTCCTGCATTCCCTCTACCATTTTAGATAAATAAAAAGCAACACAGTAAGGGATATTGACAAAGCTTCTAGGATCCCGAATACACTTTAGGTAGAATAAATCATATAAGGTAATTTTTTCTTTATTATGACCTCTTTGTGTAATCGAGTTAGCCAAAAATCTATGAATAATACGAAGCTCGACTCTATCAATATGTGTATAGGAGTGTCCTCCTGCTCGTGTAAAAACATCAAAATGTGACATACGCCTCCAAATGGCGTCAGCGTCAAAGTTACTATCTACCCGTTCACCATAATGAATCAAGTTTGTACAATCGGGTAATAGCAACTCACCAGGAGTATATATCTGTAAGGCCCTGGCCATGTCCAGCATGGACATTCTGTACATCCTACTACCAAGGATAAACCTAAGAAATCTTCTATCATATATCCTAACTATATTTGTATCAAGTGATACAGTACTCATCAACTCAACACACCATTCCTTATATACAGGTCTACGAATGGTGAAAAGACGTTCCCAATCTGTAAAAGAAGAACTGCCATACCTTTGAACTAGAAGCTGTCTAACACGGTCAGCTAGATGGACCGTTTCCAAAGGGGCCCAATCAATTACCCTTGGCACCTCTACATTTTTTGTTACCAATTTGAATTTTTTCCTTTGATATGTCTCGTAATCTCTCCATCTTCTATCAAATCTCAGATTAGGATGTAGAGTGTGCTCAGGAATCGTTGGGAATTCTACTGGCGGCCTCATTGGGAATACTATGAATTCATTAACAAACTGTACCGGATCATAATAAGGTATGTGCTGATCAGGCTGTTGTTGTTCCTGTTGTGGTTCTTGTTCGTGTTGCATTTCTGGTTCTGGTTCTGGTGCTGGTGCTGGTCGTCTAGATGATGATGCTCCTGAACCTCCAGTATCGGCTCTCTGTAAAACACATTAAACACAAAATTTGTGCATCCAAATATGCATTAGTGTTAGCAAAATAACAACTTAAAACAATCACTATAACATGTTAAATCAAAATTAAACTTATACACATTTTCACAATTTTTCACAATTCTACACTTTTCAAATAAGCACATATGAAAATGTATACAAAATTCATAAGCATTTAACTCAAATAACATGTCAAAATATTCATTACTAATAATTAAACAAGTCTCAAATGGCAAATATATCAAATTAATCAAGTTCATGAATTTTGGACTTAAAAAGTCCACTTTAATCTCCAAAAATCATGTTTAGGATCATTGTTTGGATCATTTAACTATCTAAACATGTTACACTACTCAATTTAGCAATAATTCATGACAAAAATCGGCCATAACCTGTTTATATCAAAAAGCCCCAAATTGCTCAAGAACACAAACCCTAGATTTCTAAAAATTTTAAAGTTTTTGGCTTCAAATCATGTTAAATAGCATCAATCTAGGTTATACATGCATAAAATACTAACAATTTAACACTAATTACACTAGAAATTAACAAAATTGCATTAGGTAAAAAAATTGGTAATTATCACAAAAACTAGGAATTTATAGAGTTTAGGGGTGTAATTTTTACCAATTTGCTGAAGAATGAGAATCTAGGCATGATTAGAGCAAGAAAAATGACGAATTACGGTGGAAAAATGGCGAAAATTGGTGAATTTTATTGAGTTGGTTCGTGAATGTGTGTGTGTTGTGGTGAAGAGCAGAACTCGCTGCTGTATTTGTTTCTGGCCTGGATTTCAGCTCCATGCGATCGCATGGAGCTGAAGTGTAAAACCCATGCGATCGCATGGGGGTCCGGGTACAGTGTTTTCAGCTCTTTTTTTTTTTTTTTTTTTTAAAAACTTATACTTTATAAAACTTATAATTAATTAAATTTTAAAAATTTTGTTTTCCTTTAGGAGCGAGGGCGTTTCGGATCGTTGTCCTAGTCTGTCCCTCGACAAAATTTTAAAATTTGTCAAATCAAAGCGCGGTTTTTAAAAGTAAAGATTTTTGGGTTTTTTAATGTTTTTGGCATACTTTAATTCAATAAGATTAAAAATAATGATAATAAAAGTTCTCGTCCCTCCCTCGGGTAAAGCAATTTCGGTTCAAAGACCTAGTCTTCAACTTACGACGAATTTTAAAAATCATATTTTTAACTTAATGAGATAAAGTAAATTTTTGTTTTTAAATTCACACAATTTAAATATAAAATTCAAAATTAATATTAAAAATTCACACCAAACTTAATTTAAAAATTCATATTATAAATTCACACCAAACTTATATTAATTTTTCAAATATTTATAATTTTAAATATATTGTTTTTATAAAGTTTACAATATTAATTTAAGATTTAAATATTAATTTTAAAAACATGGTAAAAATAAAATTAAAAATCTTTTTGGCTTTTTATCCCACTTTAATCAATCAAATATTATCAAAAATATGCGCCCCTCTTTTCGGTAAAGTAATTTCGCTTCCAAGACCTAATTTAACTCATGACGAATTTTTGAAATATTTTGGGTTGATTGATTAAAGATATTTATACCTTAAGAATAAACGTTAAATTTCGCAGTGATGTAATAAATTTTTGAATGATATCAATAATTTCGGTCGCCAAACCTAATTTTATTCAATACCAATTTAATACTTTATAGCGAACAAATTAGCGTTTATTATCAAAAGGTTAAAAAAAAATAAAAATAAAAATGTACAGACATACCTGTGAAATAGATTTCTTAGTTATATGATCTATCTCATTCATAAGATAGTCGGTTTAATTGGTTTTCCATGGCTACATAGGCGTAACCTCGAGCATTCAGTGTCTTTTCTTCTAAACATATGAACGGTCCGTCTCTGCATAAAGTAACAAATTCGGTATTTGAATAGGTTTGATTATTTGAACATTTACCTCCATGTGACCATTTTCACCATTTGTGACATCTTTCTAGGTGTCGTGCTCTTCTTTTTGCTGCGGATTTTGATTTTCCTTTACCAAATTGTAACTTATTATCTTCGCATCTGGATTCTTTTCTAACTCCGTCCATTCTTTCTCTGATTACTGATACTATTTCACTCGGAAGTGTGTCATTATTACGTTTAGTGATCAAAGCGTGTAGCATTAGACCATGGTTTAGTTCACAGGCAGTCTTCATTTTGTAAAAACCTAAAAAAAATAAAAATTCAGAATGGGGGGAGAAGACTAGTTCTTTAGGGTCTGCTAGGGAAAGACCATTTAGGTTCCATTTTCGAGAACTACACAAAAACAGACAATCTAACTCTAAGAGAAATACATATTATCTTTTAAAGACTTGATTCTCCCCACACTTAGTTAGTTGTGGTGTCGAAATTGTGATTAACTTCATTGTCGACTTCCATCAGACTATCTATATAATGTTTAACTCTGTGTCCATTAACTTTAAATTCAATCCCATTTGAATTTATTAATTCTATCGTTCCGTATGGGAAAATTCTTTTGACTATGAATGGTCCAGACCATCTTGATTTCAATTTTCCAGGAAATAGCTTGAATCGTGAATTGAAAAGAAGAACTTTGTCTCCTTCTTTAAATTCTTTTGAACTTCTGATTCTTTTATCATGCCATTTCTTCGTTCTTTCCTTATAGATTAACGAATTATCGTATGCTTCATGTCTTAATTCTTCTAATTCGTTTAGTTGACTTAATCGTAGACGTCCGGCTTCATGTAAATCAAGATTACATGTCTTCAAAGCCCAAAATGCTTTGTGTTCAATTTCTACTGGAAGATGACATGCTTTTCCATAAACAATTTTAAAAGGTGTGGTTCCAATTGGAGTTTTGTAGGCTGTTCTAAAAGCCCAGAGTGCATCCTCCAATTTAATGGACCATTCCTTCGGATTTGATCCTACGGTTTTCTCTAGAATACGTTTTAAAGCTCGGTTGGTATTTTCAACTTGTCCACTTGTTTGTGGATGATATGCGGTGGAGATTTTATGAGTTACTCCATATCTTTTAAGAACTTTCTCAAGTTGATTATTACAGAAATGAGTACCCCGATCACTTATTAAAGCTTTCGGTGTTCCAAACCTTGCAAAAAGACGTTTTAAAAAGTTTACCACAACTCGTGCATCGTTAGTTGGGAGAGCTTGTGCTTCCGCCCATTTAGATACATAATCAATGGCTACGAGTATATATAGATTATTATGAGATTTTGGAAATGGACCCATAAAGTCAATACCCCAAATGTCAAATACTTCACATACTTGGATGACATTTTGTGGCATTTCATCACGTTGACTTATTTTTCCGGCCCTTTGACATGCATCACAGGATTTGCAAAGAAGGTGTGCGTCTTTGTAAATTGTAGGCCAATAGAATCCAGCATCATAAACTTTTCTTGCTGTTAGTTGAGGCCCATAATGCCCTCTTGTTGGTCCTGTGTGACAATGGTTTAAAATTTTACTAGCTTCATCTCCAAATATACATCGGCGTATTATTCCATCTGGACAACTTTTAAACAAATGTGGATCTTCCCAGAAATAGTGTTTTATATCACTGAAGAATTTCTTTCGTTTTTGGTACGATAATCCTTTTTCAAGGAATCCACAAACTAAGTAGTTTGCATAGTCTGCAAACCATGGAATTTCTTTATAATCTATCTTCAATAGATATTCATCAGGAAAGTTGTCTTGTATGGCCAATTCATTTAGAACTTCTAATTCGGGATTTTCAAGACGAGAAAGATGATCAGCGGCGAGATTTTCTGCTCCTCTTTTATCTCGGATTTCAATATCAAACTCTTGTAAGAGTAAGATCCAACGGATTAATCTTGGTTTAGCATCTTGTTTTGAAAATAGGTATCTAAGAGCAGAATGGTCGGTATAGACCACCGTTTTTGCTAGAACGAGATATGATCGAAATTTGTCAAAAGTAAAGACAATAGCAAGGAGTTCTTTCTCAGTAGTTGTATAGTTCGTTTGTGCTCCTTGTAACGTCTTACTAGCATAATATATCGGTTGAAATCGTTTTTCAATCCTTTGTCCTAAAACGGCTCCCATTGCAAAATCACTTGCATTTCACATTAGTTCAAATGGTAGATTCCAATTTGGTGTTATCATGATCGGCGCATTAGTTAGTTTTTCTTTAAGAATATTAAAAGATTTGATACACTCATCTGAAAAGATGAATGGAGCATCCTTTTCTAGGAGTTTATTCATAGGAATGGCAATTTTAGAAAAATCTTTTATGAAACGTCGGTAAAAACCGGCATGCCCTAGAAAACTCCTAACTCCTCTAACATTGGTGGGATGTGGAAGTTTAGCAATTACATCTACTTTAGCTCTATCCACTTCAATTCCTTTTTTTGAAATTTTATGTCCAAGAACGATGCCTTCTTTAACCATGAAATGGCATTTTTCCCAATTAAGTACTAGATTTGATCGTTCGCATCTAATAAGAATTCGTTCCAGATTAACTAGACATGATTCAAATGTATCACCGAAGACTGAAAAATCATCCATGAAAACTTTCATGCATTCTTCTATCATGTCGTGAAAAATCGCCATCATACACCTTTGAAAGGTTGCAGGGGCGTTACAAAGTCCAAATGGCATGCGTTTGTAAGCAAAAGTACCATAAGGGCACGTGAATGTGGTTTTCTCTTGGTCTTCGGGTGCTTTTGGAATTTGAAAATATCCGAAAAATCGATCTAGAAAACAATAGTAACTATTTCCGGCTAATCTTTCCAACATTTGATCTATAAAAGGTAAGGGAAAGTGATCTTTTCTGGTGGCGTCATTTAATTTTCTATAATCAATACACACACGCCATCCTGTTACAGTCCTAGTAGGAATAAGCTCATTTTTCTCATTTGTAATGACAGTCATGCCACCCTTCTTAGGCACGCATTGAACTGGGCTTACCCATGGACTATCAGAGATTGGATAAATTAAACCTGCGTCTAGCAGTTTAATAATCTCTTTCTTAACTACATCTTGCATATTAGGATTTAGTCTTCGTTGGCGTTGCACATACGTTTTATGACCTTCTTCCATAAGGATTTTATGTGTGCAATACGAAGGACTTATTCCTTTAATATCATGAATCTTCCATGCAATGGCTGGTTTATGAGCTTTCAACACAGAAATGAGTTGTGATTTCTCATTTTCAGTAAGAGAAGACGATATTATTACAGGTAATTCAGATTCACCATGTAAATAAGCGTATTCCAAATGGTTTGGAAGTGGCTTTAACTCTAATTTCGGAGGTTCTTCTATCGATGATTTATATCGATATCTTTCTTCTTCTTTTAGCATTTGAATTTCTTCTGTTGTTGGTTCATATCCATTAGCTATAAGTGTAGCTAACATTTCAGCTTCATCAATTGGTTCATTACCTTCTCCTAAAGAACATTCTCCCGTTCCTTGTAATTCTGGAAATTCTTCTAATAATTCTGCATGTGCATCTATAGTTTGAATATAATAACATGTATCATCTGCAGATTGCGGTTGTTGCATTGATCTATCAACTGAAAAGGTAACACTCTCATCCTCTATACTTAGGGTCAATTTCTTACCGAACACCTCTATCATTGCTTTAGCCGTGTTTAAGAATGGTCTTCCTAATATGAGAGGAACTTGAGAATCTTCTTCCATGTCTAAAACAACAAAATCTACTGGAAATACTAAAGTACCAACTTTAACTAGCATGTTCTCCATTATCCCTCTAGGATATTTTATTGATCTATCGGCTAGTTGTATGCTTATTCTGGTTGGTTTCAATTCTCCAAGGTCTAGTTTAGCGTATAGTGAATACGGCATTAGATTTATACTAGCACCTAAGTCTGCCAATGCTTCTATTGAACTAAGACTACCCAGAAAACATGGAATTGTGAAACTTCCTGGATCAGATAATTTTTCTGGTATCTTATTCAACAGCACTGCTGAACAATTAGCATTCATAGTAACAGCCGAGAGTTCTTCCATTTTCTTTCTATTTGAGATTAGATCTTTCAAGAATTTAGCATATCTAGGCATTCCTGAAATCACATCAATGAAAGGAAGATTTACATTTATCTGTTTAAACATATCCAAGAATTTGGATTGCTCGGCTTCAAGTTTCTCTTTCTTCATTTTACTCGGGTAAGGAAGTGGTGGTTGGTATGGTTTAACATAAGGTTTAGCCTTAACTGTGTTATCTTCATTAACCTTTTTAACTACCGGTTCTTTTTCCTTATCTTGATCAGGTTGTGGTTCTTGTGGAGTAGGAATAGCTTCATCAGAAGTTACAGGTATTTCAGGTGGTTTAAGTGTTGTACCACTTCTTGTGGTAATGGCTTTAGCTGTTTCATTCCGGGGGTTAGCATTTGTATCACTAGGTAGACTTCCCGGTTTTCTTTCACCTATTAACCTTGCTAGGTTACTTACTTCTTGTTCCAGATTTTGAATAGAAGCTTGTTGATTTCTAAATGCTTGAGCATTTTGTTCATTAGTTTGTTTCTGAGATGTGAAAAACTGCGTTTGAGTTTCAACTAGCTTCGTCATCATATCTTCTAAATTCGGCTTTTTATCATCGGTTTGTTGTGGTGGTTTGTTTTGAAAATTAGGTCTTTGCTGATTATAAGTATTATTGGATACTTGTTGATTGCTAGGACCTTGTTGGTTGTTGTATGGAATATTTCGGTTATAATTTTGGTTTTGATTGTAAATCGGTCTTGGCGGTTGATAATTATTTCCAGGCCTTTGGTTTATGTATGAAATATTCTCTCTTTGTTCCATTGTTAATTCAATACTGAGACAATCTTTTGTCAAATGTGGTCCTCCACACTGCTCACAACTAATTCGTATTGAGTGAATATCCTTAGTCATCTTTTCCATTCGTCTCTCCACAGCATCTATCTTTGCGGAAATGGAATCTAAGTCATGGCTAGAATCGGCTCTAGCTGCTTTAGATGATCTAATGATATCTTTTTCTTGGTGCCACTCATGTGAGTGGGAAGAAGTGTTATCAATAATTTTGTAAGCATCAGTTTCGGTTTTCTTCATAATAGAACCACCAGCTGCTATATCTATGTCTTTCCTTGTAGTGATGTCGCATCCTTGGTAGAATATTTGTACTATTTGACAGGTGTCTAAACCATGTTGCGGACATCCTCTTAATAACTTTCCATATCTAGTCCACGCCTCATATAGAGTTTCATTTGGTTTCTGTGTAAACGTAACAATTTCTGCTTGAAGTCTTACGGCTTTAGATGCAGGAAAGAATTGTTTAAGAAATTTTTCAACTAAAACGTCCCATGTATCAATCGCCCCTTCAGGTAATGATTCCAACCAATCTTTGGCTTCTCCCTTTAAAGTCCAGGGAAATAACATGAGATATATCTGTTCATCCTCTACTTCTCGGATTTTAAATAGTGTGCAGATCCTATTAAAGGTACGTAGATGTTCATTTGGATCTTCCTTCGGCGCACCACTAAATTGGCATTGATTAGTCACCATGTGTAGAATTTGTCCTTTGATTTCATAATCTGGCGCATTAATGTCTGGATGAGTTATTGCTGACCTTGGCCAGTGCGTTTAGCTCTCATTCGGTCTTCCATACTTAAAGGTTTCAGATTCTCCATAATTGAATTTGTTGAATCGGAATCACTAGAGGATTCTGATTTAATGGTTCGTTCCTCAACAATCTCTGTTTGAATGACTGGTGGTTCCGGGGGAAAGTTTAGTGGTTCAGGATCTACGAACCGTTCCTGAATATTCTCCGGATTCTCAATTGTGAGGTCGGGTTCAAAAAATGGATTATCGGAAATTTGAACTGAAGTACTTGGTCGACTGGATGACGATTCTAAAGAGAAATCAACGGCGGTAATATTTGCTAAATGTCTTGATCTAGTACAGGTGGTGAACGTACAAAAGGTGGTGAACGTCTTGCTCGGTGCATTCACTGAATATCCTATTAGTTTTTAAAAGGAAAGAAAAATTATAATA
Source organism: Rutidosis leptorrhynchoides (assembly GCF_046630445.1). NCBI lineage: Eukaryota > Viridiplantae > Streptophyta > Magnoliopsida > Asterales > Asteraceae > Rutidosis > Rutidosis leptorrhynchoides. The sequence goes on along the minus strand of NC_092337.1, from coordinate 141,680,285 downwards.
AGTTATCCAATCAATAAACTTTTCTGATTTTGCCCACGTTTTGAATAGCCAAAAGATGCAGCAGAGGGGCAGGATTCGTTTGGTCTCAATATAATTGAGGACTGTTTGGCTCCAATAACCCGGTCCACGTACAAATCCAACTATTACTACGAACCAGAAAATTTTGATGTCTATCAATTTAACTACTTATAATAAATTTTCGTAATTTTAAGAAATTTAGATAAGAAGTAGAATAAAAATCTATGTTCTAAAACTAGAATAGCGAGAAATAAGAAAGAAAAAGAGTTCGTCGAAAAAGGTCGAAAAAGAAAAATGGTTGAAAAATAAAAGGTGACGGAAAAATAAAAGAAACTTATAAAACTTAAAAATACTTGACTAACCTAACCTTATTACTACAACTAACTTAAAATTATAATCGCAAATTGAGATTACTAATTGGAATGATAATTGATACATAGTAAAAGGTGTCTAAAAATATTAAAGCTTACAGGAAAAACTATATCCCAAATGGAAATAACTTAAAAAGAAACTAAAACTAAAAAAGGCGTCACAAAATTCTAAAGCACTTAAATCTTAGTCTAAAGAAAAAGCACTTAAGGAATTCTACGGCAAAGCCTAAAAATCTAGAAGTAAAAATAATTATGGCAAAAACTATGAATTAAAACTAAATATGAGCGAAAAATACAAATATTACGCTAAAACGATTAAAAAGGGACAAAATATAAAAATATATAAAAAGTTGTAAAAAGTACAATTTTTATAAAAATATTATTTTTATATTATTTATTTTATAAAACTATTAATTTTACAATTTAAATAAACTAATTAAACTAAAAATACAAATTAATAATAAAAACTAAATTAATATATATTATATATAACCCTAATTAGGGTTTAAATATAATAATTATTATTATTATCCGTAATTAATGCAGTTGCAGTCTGGCGTGTCAGATGGGCTCATGCGATAGCATGAGTCCTCAGTTGCCCAGCCATGCGATCGTATGGGCTAGGGTTTCGGGCCAAGAGCTGGGCTGCTACAGTGTTCGGGCCGAATTAATTATATTTTTTTTTTCTGTTTTTGCTGTAAAATATAAAATATATTTATTAATTAAATAAAACTTATATTTTTACAAACTAAAAAAAATGGAAATAAAGAAACTTTATAAAACTTAAATATTTATCAAACTCCTAAAAATATTTATATTTTTGTTTTTCTTTTTATATTTTCGAATATTTAAAACGTATTTTTATAAAAACGAATTTTAATAAAAGTAAACTAAAAATCTTTTTTTTTTATATTAGCGTTGCGCTTCCGGCGTTTAAGAGTTCCCCGGCAGTGGCGCCAAAAATAACTTGATGTTTCGCGAGGTGTATATAAAATAGCTTATATTTTTACAGGAAATACTATTAAATACGATACAATTTTACACAAGATATTTATTTATTTAGAGAACGGATATACTTAAACCTTGCTACAACACTTATAGGCAGTGTACCTAATCGTACAGTAGTGTAGTTTTTAGTAAGTCCGGTTCGTTCCACAGGGAATCTTTTTAAACAAAGCTTAACGCTATATTAGTTTACTTTTATAAAAATACAAATATATATATAAGTAATATTATTATTATAAAGGGGGGTTTTTAACGTTTAATGACCGGTTTGTCGATTTTAAAACTTTAGTCGCAGTTAAAACCTAATGTAAAATATTAAATAAATAAAAGACTTAATTTAAAGCGTAAAATAAATAACGATAATGAAATTGCAATAAATAAAAGTGCGATAAAATAAAATTGCGATAATTAAAAAGTACGATAATTAAAAGTGCGATTAAATAACAATAAATAAAAGTGCGATAATTAGAAGTGCAATTAAATATAAAATAAAGGAAATTAAATATGAAATAAAAGAATTATGCTTATTTAAACTTCCGTAATCATGATGTTTGACGTGTTGATTTTAGTTTTATGCCCATGGGTTAATTGTCCTTTGTCCTGGATTATTTAATATGTCCGTCTGGTTTTTGTCCATAACAGTCCATCAGTCATAAATATAAAGTGCGAGTGTCCTCGTCAAATTATTCTTATACCCGAAGTTAAATATTCCAACTAATTGGGGACTTAAACTGTAACAAGATTTTAAAACTTTGTTTAATAATTACACCAGGATGTCGACTGAGTGTAACCTAAGGTTTTAATATTTTGTTATCAATTATACCAAGTGTCCTTGTACATAATTTCACCCCTGTTTTAATTATTCTAGTGGCTATTAATCCATTCCCGTGTCCGGTTAAATGAACGATTATTCGTACATATAAATACCCCGCCCATCGTGTCCGATCGAGTGTATATGGTAATTTATAGGGACGCCCAATTGTAAATCTTTATATTAACATTAACAAACTATCATTTAGTTAAACAAATATAAAGCCCATTAATAGCCCATAGTCTAATTTCCACAAGTGTCGTTCTTTTGTCCAAACCCCAATTATGGTACAAAGCCCAATTACCCAATTTTAGTAATTAGCCCAACATCATGATTACTTCGTTTTAAATAAGCGTAATAATAACTTAGCTACGAGACATTAAATTAAAAAGGTTGAACATAACTTACAATGATTAAAAATAGCGTAGTGTTACACGGACAGAATTTCGACTTACACCCTTACAACATTCGCTAACATACCCTTATTATTAGAATTAGAATTATAATTAAAATTAAAATTAAAATATAAATTATAAATATAAATATATCGTATGAATGGAGAAAAGAGAAAGATAGATTGATTTTTTTGGTGCACCAAAGCTCGATTTTTATAGGCATGTGGGCTGGAACTGGAGCTCATGCGATCACATGGATTTATGCCTTCCAGGCCATGCGATCGCATGGCCAGCTGGGGAGGCTCATATTTGGTTGTTTTCTTCTGCCGACGGTTTTATAAATAATATAATATATTAAATAATTATAAGAATTATTTAAATATTATATTATATTTATGTGCATAGTTGACTTGTAATTTTTAGTCCGTTGCGTCGAGCGTTGAGAGTTGACTCTGGTCCCGGTTCCGGATTTTCGAACGTCCTTGCATACAATTTAATATCTTGTACTTTGTGTTTTGAATCTTGTACTCTTGTAATTTCGAGACGTTTCTTATCAATAATTGGAACCTCTTGGATTGTATTTTGTACTTTTGAGATTTTTGGTCGTTTGCGTCTTCAATTCGTCGAATCTGTCTTTTGTCTTCACCTTTTATTATTTAAACGAATATCACTTGTAAATAGAACAATTGCAACTAAAAGCTTGTCTTTCTTGAGGAATAATGCTATGAAATATATGTTCGTTTTTAGCATTATCAGAGCCGCTGTTACCTCACCGAGGGCTGCTGTTACAACGCCTCAGGTTACTCCATCCGAATTCAAGACACAACAAAATCTTCTGTTGTCATTGATCACTAAGATTACGAATCTTGAAAATCAAGCCATTGAGGAAAAGAAGGCGAGTGATGCGAAGATTGAGTTGTTAGTGGAAGATAATAAGAATTTGTGGAGACGTGTGAATTTTCAGAAGGGAAAGACAGAGAAACTGAAGAAATAGATTGTTGAAATTAAGAATGAAAATGAAGTGAAGTTGAAAGAGTTGAATGATAAGATCAAACAGCTCACCTCTGGTAAAACTAAGTTGATAACGGATGGAGGAGAAGAATATTCCTCTGATTTGGGTGGTGACGATGAGAAAGATAAAGAAGACGCTGACATTGGAGGACCCTCTTTTGGATACCCGTTAGTGATACCTATTCAAAGTTTAAATAAATATGGTGAGGTCTTTACAGTTGAATATTATATAAATTATTCAAATGTTTTTAATGATGCAGAAAGGGGGACGTTCCACCAAGTGATTTCCCAGTGGAACAGCTTGCTGCTCTGGCATACGACAGTGATAATGATACAGAGGATGCAGAGATAGTTGAAGCTGAAAATAAGGCTCCACAAGAAGAGCCAACTGCCGAAGTACCTCCCGAATCAATCCAAAATATCGATTTAAGTGATTTTGATAATTTGTTTGAAGATGAAAAGAGTGAAGATTCTGTCGGTAAAGGTTATGTGAAAGAGGATGTGATTATTGAATTCGAAGATGAACTGGTGATAGAATCTGAGAGTGAAGAAGAAAAAGAAGAAGAAGAAGAAGAAGAAGAAGTTGAGATTGTTATACCTTCACTCGAGCCCTACTCGAATCCGTCACTCAATACTTTAAGTGACTTTTTCAATTTGAGTAGTGAGGTGAAAACAAAGAAGTTGGTTGAATTAGAAAAGGCGAGGAAGGTATACAAGGAGCAAATTAAAGAAGTTGATGTTTTGATGGAAAGGAATAAGAGAATCCGACATGAGAAAATGTTCGTTGAGAAAGAAAGGAATGAGATTGAAATGAAGATTAAGAAACTCCGAGCCGCGTAAGCTAAGGCCGAGGGATGGAATGAGATTAAGAAATGATTCGAACGTGATAGGGTTAAGGTGAATAGAAACGTTGAAAAAGACGAGATTCGTCAAAGTTGGTGGAAATAGAACGTTATTAACCCTGATCAGATGAATAAGCCAGAACTCGAGCAGAAGTTTGTTAGTTTCTATGAAAAAGGGAAGAGAACCAAGAAATATGCCAAGGGTAAAATATTGAGCTAGGGTTAATTCAAGGAGATCAATTATTTTGCGATCAAAAGAGTAGGAGGAGTAGATTATATGGCTAGACCGAGTCACTTCAAAACTCTACCTTACTTTGAGATCATGCAACTTGCGAAGCTAAAGATGTTGAACGCTGCGGATAGTGACCTTTCCAGATGGTTTCAAAGAAAACTCAGATTTGGGTATAAAACAGGGAAGTGGGATATCTTCAAGTCAACAGCCGCCAGGTCCTCCATGCACCTGAAAAGGTTGAATTTGAAAGGTGGACATGTTCGTGTTGTTAAGTTCCATCCAGCTAAGTACATAAAACAATCTCCGTTGATGCCCTTACCCAAGGACATTTACAAAAACTTCAGATGGTGGTTCTATGATGAGTTGTTTGAGGAAGCAGTGATCCTGACTGCAATTGAGATAGATGATGGAAGCATACAGTTCGACAATGTGAGGATTTTGGATCCTATATGGCTGAGGAACTTGTCGAGATTTGATGTGGAGACACTTCACCGCCAACACATTACGTTCAGAGATGATAGAAAAGAGGAAGCTATCACGACTCGGAAATTTTCGACTAATTTTAAACCAAACTCTCGGTACGATTTAATATTTTCAACATGATAAGCAAAGTCTGTAATGTTGAGTCTCAATATTTTTGAACTGTTTACATGAATGCATTTAACCTTTGACCAATCCCGACGATTCACGAACCATTAATTGTAAATAAATATATATACATACAAATATAAATATAAATTGGTTATAGTATTATTATTACTAATATTATTATTATCATTAATAACATTAATATTATTATAATTAGTATTATCATTAATGATATTATTGTTATCAATTTTATCATTATTTTTATTACTCTTATTATTTGTAGTATAATTTTAATCATTGTTATTATTTCTATTATTATTGTTATTAGTATTCCATATTATCAATATAATTATAAATTATTAATATATATTTAAACCTATTAATTATTAGCATTAAGGTAATAAATATAAAAACACAAATGTGTACGAATCTGATCATAATCACTCTTTATAAATGTGTGTTCTGTCTCTTGTTACAAATCAATAACAGTAAATCATAAACAAATAATTAGGATCTGTTAGCTGTCTCCATCGAGTTATTTTCTCCTGAGTGAAGTGTATGATTTCCCTGCCTTCAGCTTGTTGCCAATCTCAATCTGCTCTTGTCTTTCTCCTGCTCATGATTCCTCCTGTCTAAAATTATAGATATCAAAATTAAAGAATTGTACGAATCAGTTTTTTCATTACTATCACAAATTTATTTTTTTTATCTAAATATATGTCAATTTCAATTTCATTATAAAACAAATTTGAATTGAAATCAATAACAGAAAAAGGTACGAATTTGTTACATGTCGAATCTAGTTCACGGATACAATCCAATTCTGTTAGACATCGTGATCAGCTTTATTCATTTTTATATTTTTCTCTTGATTTCCTCTTCTGCTCAAGATTCTTGTCAATTCAATATCTTCACTACAAACAACCATTCCATATAAAATCCTTCTGCAATTCAATGATAAAAGGAATCAATCAGATAGATACAAAGTGTGTTAGCTGTCAATAAACAGTTAAAGTGTACGAATCTGTTTCAAGTCCCTATCTACTTCTATTATCTGTCCTTCCTTCTTTCTGCTCGAGATTCTCTGTCGACCACCATTACTAATATAACAAAGAAGTAAACTGCTTTAATGGTGTAATTTAGACTTACAATTATTGCTAATCTATATTTTTATTCCCGTCTAATAGATAATATATACATATATATCCTAACATAATTGAAAAATAAGATACACTTACATAAATGAAACACACTCACAAACTATCATCCACCACTCTTGCCATCTCTTCCTGCTGCAATCACCTTAAACGATTATCTCACTTTTTCTCTTTCATGGTTCTTGTCGAGAACAACCAATACCCATTCTACTTTAACAAATAAAAACCGTCATCTATTTCCTTCTCTTTCTCTACTCACTCTCTAGATATATTTTTTTAAACACCCGGGAACAATCACCACCTTAACACCACCACTTTCATAAACCCACAAACCCATTTGAAATCGAAGCACCTTTTATTTTTCTGCAACTCGGGAGTTTATTCTTGTTTTGTTTTCATAATCAAATAACAAACCCTATTTAAACACCACCACAAAACAGCACCAAAAATCGCTGCCACTGTTACTACACTTATGGTACGGCTGCGTTATAATTTTTTCTCTTCAGTAGGAACAAATACAAAACAAAGAATGATGAAGAGGTACCGTATGTTGAGAAATAAAGAGGTTATGTAATGGTCACATTCATCCCACTAATTCATTAAATAGATAAAGTACACGTATAACAGCATGTTCTAGCATTATTACAAAGTGGGAGGGGGCCATCTATGGCCACGACTCAAATCATGGAAAATGATGTGGATGATATCATAAAAGTGTAACATACTGGTATCCAAGAAATCGAGTAGGTTTCCATTCACATATTTTTTTTTAGCGTGAACCCCGTAGGACCGATTTAATCATTTGGACTACCATTCCTTTTTGAATTGGGTCGTACTCCTGCAGTTGGGCCGTTACCCATCTACTAGCCTACAGTTTCAACTCATAAACCCAAAACCCCATTCGTTTCCTGCCTGCAACCCTCTTCCTTTATTTCTCTTTCTGTTTTCTGAATTTTCGAATACCATCACAACCAATTAGGACGTATTAATTTAAGAGATGGATTCATAAAGCGTTAAATATGAGTGGATGATGAAACTTAATAATATTACAATAAAGATAATACTTTAACTTGAATAATTATGATATGGGAACCGGAGGACCCTCCATCATTTTTTGTCGATCTTGCAAACTGATCACCTCCACTAAACTTGAATGTGACGGGCTGTTATGATTTCATGAGTGGGCCGTAACAGTTTTTGAAATATAAACCGCTATTTTTTTTTTCTTTTCTTGTACATGACAAATGGGGTTAATGAAAGAATTAGAAGTTTGTGGGGCTTTAATCCAAGGGAGCTTATTCAAATTAGGATATGGGTTATTGGATGACAATTCGTTTTCCTTTTTATTTGTTTAGTGTTGCCGACACATTAAACAAATAATCCCACCATCCACAATTTCTTAATTCCATCTAAGTGGATCTTTGCTGTTTGAATTAAAAATGAATGGATTGAGGAGTAGTTACATGAGGGTAATGGAAAAGGAGGTAATCATGAGGAGGTGATGAGGAATGCATGCGTATCATATATTTTTTTTGTGATTGTGTTCGGACAAGCCCAGGAGAGAGGATCAACGATGATGATGAGGTCAAGATGATGTATTATGATGGTAATTAATAAGATGGCAGGATGATTATGATTAAGCGATGTAAAGATGATGATGATTAGGAAACAGATATATACGGGTTATATGGATTTTAGGTTGTGATTGAAACAGAATTAATTAAGTAGATTGATCGTCAGAGGTGTTGTCGAGGTACGAGAGGTCTCGAGTTCGAACCCGGGCCAAGGCAGTTTATTTTTTTTAGCTCTTCCCATTTGAGGTAGTCATAACTAAAACTCTTATTATTACTTCATTATTATTTTTATTATTATTACTATTAACATTATTATTATTATTAGGATTACAAATATAAAGATAATAGATATAAATATTGCTATGGAAATGATTAAAATTTCAATTAAGTTACAATTAAATGAGATACTAATATTATCATTATCATTACTATAATACCATTTTTTTTCAAATAAACAATATTTATATAAAAATATAATTTATATCTATAGAACAAAACTTTATTAATATTTTTATAATAAATATTAAGTATTTATTTAAGTATATAAAATAAATATAGTTAATTAAGTAATGGAACATTTAAATTTATTAATATAAAAAGTATATCACTAATAATATACGAATTTGTTCAATTACCATTATATGTGTTAATATTTATATAAATGATATAGGTTCGTGAATCCGAGGCCAACCTTACATTGTTCATTATCGTCGTATGCATATTTTTACTACAAAATATCGTATGGTGAGTTCATTTGAATCCCTTTTACTCTTTACGTTTTTGGGCTGAGAATACATGCAAATGCTTTATTAACTGTTTTACATTATTTATATGCGTGAGTTCATTTGAATCCCTTTTACTCTTTACATTTTTGGGACTGAGAATACATGCAAATGCTTAATTAACTGTTTTACAATAAATATATGCGTGAGTTCATTTGATTTCCTTTTACTCTTTACATTTTTGGGACTGAGAATACATGCGTTACTTTTACAACTGCTTTATTAAATGCTTTTGAAATACAATTTGAACTGCGAATACATGAAATGCTTTTATAAATGTTTGACGAGATAGACACAAGCAAAAACATTCCTCGAATGAATTATGTGGACGTGATAATTGCCACAATTGAATTATGTGGACGTTCTGATTGCCACAATTGATATGAATATTTTTCCCTTGATTATTATGCTTGGTAACCTAAGAATTAGAATTCGGGTATGGCCCTAATTCACGCGAATCCTAAAGGTAGCTACCGGGTTTGACACCCCCAACCAGAATGTTCACTAGACGGAAGAGCTAGTGGGCGTGGTGTGTAGTACTTCGAGGTTTATATGATTATTATACAGACGAGATGTTCTGTTTTGGGGATTTTATTATGCGCATTATATGTTAAGGTCGGTTACCAAGCCAAGTATTGAAAGCTATGAAAGCTATGAAAGAAAAGTGAATGTTACGTATCGAGAGAATAATTTTATCTCCGAAATGCCTGATTTGAGATAGTAACTTTATCTCCGAAATACCTGATTTGAGATAGTAACTTTATCTCTGAAATACCTGATTTGAGATAGTAACTTTATCTCTAAAATGAAAATATTGTGGTCTATCAAAATGATGAATTTTATTATTTTATGATAAACTTATGAACTCACCAACCTTTTGGTTGACACTTGAAAGCATGTTTATTCTCAGGTATGAAAGAAATCTTTCGCAGTGCATTTACTCATTTAGAGACATTACATGGAGTCGTTCAAGGCATATAGAGGTCCGTTCATCGCGATGGTACCATATGTTATTGTATTCGTTCGGAAGATTTTGGACGGGGTATGACATGTGGTATCAGAGCGGTGGTCTTAGCGAACCAGGTCTGCATTAGTGTATCTAACAGGTAGTTGTTAGGATGCATTAGCGAAGTCTGGACTTCGACCTAGTAGTTGTTAGGTTATATTAATGAGTCTGGACTTGAACCTGGTCTGCATGTTAAAAAGTTTTGCATATCATTCCATGTAGAAAAATATCTACCTATCATTTTCAGTCTCGATACGTCCTATTGCAATTATTGCATAGATGATGTACAGAAAAATTCATATCCCATCACATTCGACCTTGTCTGACACGTTTTCTTAATTCCCTCCGTAATCTACGGGATACTCTGTACCATGCATAGGTATTAAGTATTCTATGTAATTAGAATATCATCCGATATTCGAAAATCATTTCATATCGAAAATCCTTTATCTAACCGTGCAAGATGAATTCTGCAACCCGTTCAAGTTCCTCAGATTCTGACAGCAATTCCGATATGGATTTTCACTCAAGCTCCGAAAGCAGTGTAACCGGAATGAATCAACCAATCAGCCATCGTCAACTCTTAATGAATTGGGGCTGAGTTTGTAGTCAACTTAATCAATGAGACGAAAAGAAGGCGATCCTTTCCACCAACCAAATACACCTCTCGGCAAGAAACCTGAATCATTTACCGGCGGACCTATCCGAAACACCATTTTCACCCTCATCGCCAAGATATCTCGCAACGATTATATAATATATACAATTCTAAACCTAATTCACCCACTTTCTCAAACAGCCAATCATCCCGGCATAATAGAAGAAGTCAACGAACTTCGAGCTAGAGTAGTGGCTTTGGAAATTATGGTGCAAAAATTACCAGCTTCAGCAACATCACCGACGTCAACAGCACCACCAGCATCAACACCAATACCACCAACAACAACATCAGCATCCCAAGCCTCAATTTCACAATCTGTTCCACGAACAGCAACATCATACGCACCATAGATACCAAAGAGTACCAACAGCAATGAACGATGAAGTATTGAACCAAAACTTCATTAATATTCTGCGAAGAATATATGGATCCTAATAATTAATGATGAAGTATTGATCCATAACTTCATTAATATTCTGCGAAGAATATGTGATTCCTAATAGTTTTAGAGATTACTTATTCTAGCTCAAATCGAAAATCAAATGAGTCTAATATTATATTGACTCACTAAATCCATGATTACATCTGAAGAAAATATATATGTATGTATATTTTCATAAAGATTGTAATTTAAAAATTCCTTTGTACAAACTGTTAATGGTGAAAACATTTTAACGGGTAGGTAATACCCGAGGAATATTTAAATTTCACATTAATAAGTTACACAGTATATTCTTCGAATCTGATTCAACAGTCATTTACTATCTTACATACAACCACACATATACGTATCCGTTCACCAAAGAACAACTATTTTCATTCAAATTTAATTTCATATTCGGAATGTGACTGATCAAAATCCAAGTCAAGATTTAACAGAAGACATCACTTTTAGATTCCTACATCTTTCGAAGCCATACTTTGAATTCAAAACTGTGCCAGATCCATCGGCGTGTTATTACCGAAAATAACTTTACAATACCTTTCCAAAATTAGCCAATTTTGTCACAGCTCCAGCAAATCAACTTCGACTTTCATTCGGATTAGCCTTATTATAACTTTGATATATAAGTTTGCCTTTCGTCATTGTTACCGGAGAACCCTTTATATCTCATCACATTAGTAGTAAACTTACCGGCAACTTCATTGATCTTTGACTTTTCGAAAAATCATTATATTTGACGAAACCTCATCATGTGTCCATCTGCATCTTGTGACGATAGTTGTCATACCAAAAAGTCTCAATCATTATTTTGAATCTCGCAGCGTTTGTACATCAACAGTTATATGTATACATATAACATGTATCTTTTAGAATTATGATCTTCCATTCTGAAATTCTGAATAAGCACCCCAAATTACGAAATCAATTCTTGGAGTATTAAAAGAATTGATAAAGCAGCAAAAACTATTGATGACAATAACAGTCAAAAGTTTGATAATAAAAGAATGGTCCGTGGTAAAAGCTCGGAAAAACATCGAAATCTTCTTTCTCATTATGAATATCTTCAATATTTCTATGATATCGATATATCTCCATTAATCATAAATAACCTCGACATTTCCGAAGGTATCTTTATATCGTCTTCATTTGTAATTATCTTCGCCATCATTCTATCTTTAGTACATTGTATCAAACATTATTTTTTAAATTCTAAATTTAAGTGAAACCTCGAAGTTTTAAATTCTTGGATATTTAGAGTAATATTAGAATGAAAGCATGAGTTAATGTAATATAATGACACTTGATCAACGTTATTATATTACAGTAAGTCATACGGAAGTTCTAATGGAACGTGATGATGGTAATGCTTGATCGACCATACCACCACCACGAACCGTATTACTTAACTTGTATTCATCATGAACCATGTTACTTGATTCGAATTCATCATGAAACTGAACTTGACCCGAGAAGGGCATTCATAAAATCATATGCGTATCAACCTTGAAGAAAATCTCTAATCTTATCATTTTCTTCTTCGATGAAATACTCTTTGACGACTAAAATCTTTCTATTATAAATCCTAGTTCAAATCTAGTACTAAAACATTCTCGATTTCAATTTCAACTGTCACCACTCAAATTTCGGGACGAAATTTCTTTAACGGGAGATACTGTCACGACCCGGAAATTTTCGACTAATTTTAAACCAAACTCTCGGTACGATTTAATATTTTCAACATGATAAGCAAAGTCTGTAATGTTGAGTCTCAATATTTTTGAACTGTTTACATGAATGCATTTAACCTTTGACCAATCCCGACGAATCACGAACCATTAATTGTAAATAAATATATATACATACAAATATAAATATAAATTGGTTATAGTATTATTATTACTAATATTATTATTATCATTAATAACATTAATATTATTATAATTAGTATTATCATTAATGATATTATTGTTATCAATTTTATCATTATTTTTATTACTCTTATTATTTTTAGTATAATTTTAATCATTGTTATTATTTCTATTATTATTGTTATTAGTATTCCATATTATCAATATAATTATAAATTATTAATATATATTTAAACCTATTAATTATTAGCATTAAGGTAATAAATATAAAAACATAAATGTGTACGAATCTGATCATAATCACTCTTTATAAATGTGTGTTCTGTCTCTTGTTACAAATCAATAACAGTAAATCATAAACAAATAATTAGAATCTGTTAGCTGTCTCCATCTGAGTTATTTTCTCCTGAGTGAAGTGTATGATTTCCCTGCCTTCAGCTTGTTGCCAATCTCAATCTGCTCTTGTCTTTCTCCTGCTCATGATTCCTCCTGTCTAAAATTATAGATATCAAAATTAAAGAATTGTACGAATCAGTTTTTTCATTACTATCACAAATTTATTTATTTTTTTATCTAAATATATGTCAATTTCAATTTCATTATAAAACAAATTTGAATTGAAATCAATAACAGAAAAAGGTACGAATTTGTTACATGTCGAATCTAGTTCACAGATACAATCTAATTCTGTTAGACATCGTGATCAGCTTTATTCATTTTTATATTTTTCTCTTGATTTCCTCTTCTGCTCAAGAATCTTGTCAATTCAATATCTTCACTACAAACAACCATTCCATATAAAATCCTTCTGCAATTCAATGATAAAAGGAATCAATCAGATAGATACAAAGTGTGTTAGCTGTCAATAAACAGTTAAAGTGTACGAATCTGTTTCAAGTCCCTATCTACTTCTATTATCTGTCCTTCCTTCTTTCTGCTCGAGGTTCTCTGTCGACCACCATTACTAATATAACAAAGAAGTAAACTGCTTTAATGGTGTAATTTTGACTTACAATTATTGCAAATCTATATTTTTATTCCCGTCTAATAGATAATATATACATATATATCCTAACATAATTGAAAAATAAGATACACTTACATAAATGAAACACGCTCACAAACTATCATCCACCACTCTTGCCATCTCTTCCTACTGCAATCACCTTAAACGATTATCTCACTCTTTCTCTTTCATGGTTCTTGCCGAGAACAACCAATACCCATTCTACTTTAACAAATAAAAACCGTCATCTATTTCCTTCTCTTTCTCTACTCACTCTCTAGATATATTTTTGTAAACACCCGGGAACAATCACCACCTTAACACCACCACTTTCATAAACCCACAAACCCATTTGAAATCGAACCACCTTTTATTTTTCTGCAACTCGGGAGTTTATTCTTGTTTTGTTTTCATAATCAATTAACAAGCCCTATTTAAACACCACCACAAAACAGCACCAAAAATCGCTGCCACTGCTACTACACTTATGCTACTGCCGCGTTATAATTTTTTCTCTTCAGTAGGAACAAATACAAAATAAAAAATGTTGAAGAGGTACCGTACGTTGAGAAATAAAGAGGTTATGTAATGGTCACATTCATTCCACTAATTCATTAAATAGATAAAGTACACGTATAACAGCATGTTCTAGCATTATTACAAAGTGGGAGGGGGCCATCTATGGCCACGACTCAAATCATGGAAAATGATGTGGATGATATCATAAAAGTGTAACATACTGGTATCCAAGAAATCGAGTAGGTTTCCATTCACATATATTTTTTTTAGCGTGAACCCTGTTGGACTGATTTAATCATTTGGACTACCATTCCTTTTTGAATTGGGTCGTACTCCTGCAGTTGGGCCGTTACCCATCTACTAGCCTACAGTTTCAACTCACAAACCCAAAACCCCATTCGTTTCCTGCCAGCATCCCTCTTCCTTTATTTCTGTTTCTGTTTTCTGAATTTTCGAATACCATCACAACCAATTAGGACGTATTAATTTAAGAGATGGATTCATAAAGCGTTAAATATGAGTGGATGATGAAACTTAATAATAATACAATAAAGATAATACTTTAACTTGAATAATTATGATATGGGAATCGGAGGACCCTCCATCATTTTTTGTCGATCTTGCAAACTGATCACCTCCACTAAACTTGAATGTGACGGGCTGTTATGATTTCATGAGTGGGCCGTAACAGTTTTTGAAACATAAACCGCTATTTTTTTTTCTTTTCTTGTACATGACAAATGGGGTTAATGAAAGAATTAGAAGTTTGTGGGGCTTCAATCCAAGGGAGTCTATTCAAATTAGGATATGGATTATTGGACGACAATTCGTTTTCCTTTTTATTTGTTTAGTGTTGCCGACACATTAAACAAATAATCCCACCATCCACAATTTCTTAATGCCATCTAAGGGCATCTTTGCTGTTTGAATTAAAAATGAATGGATTGAGGAGTAGTTACATGAGGGTAATGGAAAAGGAGGTAACCATGAGGAGGTGATGAGGAATGCATGCGTATCATATATTTTTTTTGTGATTGTGTTCGGACGAGCCCAGGAGAGGATCAACGATGATGATGAGGTCAAGATGATGTATTATGATGATAATTGATAAGATGGCAGGATGATTATGATTAAGTGATGTAAAGATGATGATGATTAGGAAACAGATATATACGGGTTATATGGATTTTAGGTTGTGATTGAAACAGAATTAATTAAGTAGATTGATCGTTAGAGGTGTTGTCGAGGTACGAGATGTCTCGAGTTCGAACCCGGGCCAAGGCAGTTTATTTTTTTTAGCTCTTCCCATTTGAGGTAGTCATAACTAAAACTCTTATTATTACTTCATTATTATTTTTATTATTATTACTATTAACATTATTATTATTATTAGGATTACAAATATAAAGATAATAGATATAAATATTGCTATGGAAATGATTAAAATTTCAATTAAGTTACAATTAAATAAGATACTAATATTATCATTATCATTACTATAATACCATTTTTTTTCAAATAAACAATAGTTATATAAAAATATAATTTATATCTATAGAACAAAACTTTATTAATATTTTTATGATAAATATTAAGTATTTATTTAAGTATATAAAATAAATATAGTTAATTAAGTAATGGAACATTTAAATTTATTAATATAAAAAGTATATCACTAATAATATACGAATTTGTTCAATTACCATTATATGTGTTAATATTTATATAAATGATATAGGTTCGTGAATCCGAGGCCAGCCTTACATTGTTCATTATCGTCGTATGTATATTTTTACTACAAAATATCGTATGGTGAGTTCATTTGAATCCCTTTTACTCTTTACGTTTTTGGGCTGAGAATACATGCAAATGCTTTATTAACTGTTTTACATTATTTATATGCGTGAGTTCATTTGAATCCCTTTTACTCTTTACATTTTTGGGACTGAGAATACATGCAAATGCTTAACTGTTTTACAATAAATATATGCGTGAGTTCATTTGATTCCCTTTTACTCTTTACATTTTTGGGACTGAGAATACATGCGTTACTTTTACAACTGCTTTATTAAATGCTTTTGAAATACAATTTGAACTGCGAATACATGAAATGCTTTTATAAATGTTTGACCAGATAGACACAAGCAAAAACATTCCTCGAATGAATTATGTGGACGTGATAATTGCCACAATTGAATTATGTGGACGTTCTGATGGCCACAATTGATATGAATATTTTTCCCCTGATTATTATGCTTGGTGACCTAAGAATTAGAATTCGGGTATGGCCCTAATTCACGCGAATCCTAAAGGTAGCTACCGGGTTTGACACCCCTACCCAGAATGTTCACTAGACGGAAGAGCTAGTGGGCGTGGTGTTTAGTACTTCGAGGTTTATATGATTAGTATACAGACGAGATGTTCTGTTTTGCGGATATTATTATGCGCATTATATGTTAAGGTCGGTTACCAAGCCAAGTATTGAAAGCTATGAAAGAAAAGTGAATGTTATGTATCGAGAGAATGATTTTATCTCCGAAATACCTGATTTGAGATAGTAACTTTATCTCCGAAATACCTGATTTGAGATAGTAACTTTATCTCTAAAATGAAAATCTTGTGGTCTATCAAAATGATGAATTTTATTATTTTATGATAAACTTATGAACTCACCAACCTTTTGGTTGACACTTGAAAGCATGTTTATTCTCAGGTATGAAAGAAATCTTCCGCTGTGCATTTACTCATTTAGAGACATTACATGGAGTCGTTCAAGGCATATAGAGGTCCGTTCATCGCGATGGTACCATATGTTATTGTAATCGTTCGGAAGATTTTGGACGGGGTATGACAGAAGCTATGAGATATCAACGTGTGATCGATGTCTACCATGCCTACCTCAACAGAGAAAGTGATGCTCAAAGCTCAAATCAAGCTCAGGCCAACTGAATCATGTCATATACTGTGTTGCTGGTTTGTAATTTATTTTTGATGTTATTATGTGAGAGAGAGAATCTGGATCTGTATTGATATTAAACTGATGTTACTCTTGAACTTATATGTATTTCACGAACGTTTACTTTATTGTAACCAATATTTTAGGTCCTAGGGGGAGTTGTTGTTGCATTTTATGTAAGTCCCTAGACATCTACTGCACGTTTGTGATTAGTACTTCAGTTTATGGGTTACATGATCGCTCGTTATTATCTTATCTGTGTTTATATGTGGTTACAGGTACTGCAGGAACGAGATAAGGAAGTTTGACTATATTAGACTCAGTCAGACGTATGAGTGAAGCCTCATTCATATGGCTGACAAGCTCATATGCACGAGTGTTCTGAGCTGAGTCACAAACCTAATCTGTGTACACATACACGAGTGAGTGATCAACCGTATGGCTAAGCCAGCCCACTCGTATGAGTAAGGCCTGACACGCGCGGTTGAATCAACAGTAGGGGTATATAAGTGTTTATGTTCTTCATTTTAGGTTAAGCCTCTCATTACACACACATCACTCAGATCTGGTAACCTGTCCGATTCTCTCTCAACCCAAATCACTCAAGAGGTGAATAATAGCTCTAGGTGTTAATCTAATCACATAATCCTTATTGTGGTTTGACTTAATTAATCCCGAAAAGCATTTCTCATTCACTAAAGGGTTTGATTCACTTATTCCGCCATTGTGTGAGTTAATCTGTTGATTTCGAAGTTCCTAGTCATCTTTCATCAACAAAAACCGCTGTGCTTCAGCATGCACGTACGAATTTTAAATGCTTGGTGACTACACTAGCATGGTCTGGTACTGACAATGTACTAAGGTTCTAGTCAGATGTTTCACTACGAAAGAGTCCTCTGTCAGAATCCAAAGCTTGATAGACTTACTACAACCGGTATGCCTCAGTCGATCTTACGTTGTATCCGATAGACTTCTGTAACGACCCGGCTTTTTCGACTTGCTTTTGTGCTTTGTGCTTTCACGAAACTGCGTATATGTGCATACAGAGCTAGTTTATGCTCTGGGATCTTATTTAATGATTAATTACTTCCATTAATATCTTACAACGTGCTATTAAGTGTGTAATCACTTAACTTGATCCTCGAATAGGTTTAAGACAGTTAGTGTCACTTATTTTTTAAAACGAGCTACGTACTTGGTACACGTTAAACTTTTGTCATAATTGGAATATTATGACTATGTAAACTTAATTATTATTTATTAATGACAATTACTTGGCTTTATAGTTCCTTAATCATGCTTAGTGCTTACAAATGCTTACTAGTTACCTTAATGGACTTAACACCTTAATGGACTTCCATGGCCCAACCTACTCAACTTAGTGGACCACTTAATGGGTTAATTAGCCCATGTAATTATAATTAAGTCCATGTAAGTAATGAGACAAGTATCATGCATGCTTACTTGCATTATGTCTCAAACCACCCAACAAACCAACACCACTTTGTACCACCACCATGGACCACACCATGCCACACCACATGAGGCCAAAATGGTCCCCCCTTTTGCTCCAAACCGTCGGCCACCAACCACCCCAACACCACCACTTTATTTTTTTTAAAGCTTATTTCTCTCATTTGCATTTCATTTCAAACACACACACTTCTCTCTACTTTCTCACTCTAGTTTTTCTCTCAAATATTTGAAGAACTTGTAAGTGTTCTTGATATTCTTTTCTTCTTTTTCTTCTTCCTTTTTGTGATTCATCATCATTATCATCAAGCATTCATGTTTTGTAACTTGAATCCTCATAACTCTTGTAGATTCAAACTTTGTTTTGATGAATGCAAGAACATGGAGGATTAAAGCTTTTTAGCTTTTAATCTTCTCTACTTATGTTAGATCTAAGTTCTATAACTTAAGATCTCTTTAATTATGTTAAAAGATCAAAACTCATGTTTATGATCTTCATGAAACTTGTAGATCCAACTGTTTACTTTATGGATCTTCAAGAAAGTTTGAAATGCAAGCTTACTAGCTTGAGGTTTCTACAAAAAGTTAGTTAAGATCAAAAGCTTACTAACTTATGATCTTCTTTAGTTTGTTGTAACTTAGATTTGTGACTTGTGTTTGCATGAAACAAAAGATACAAGCTTACTAGATTGAGATCTCATAATTATTGTTAGGAATCCAAGCTCTATAGCTTAGGGTTTTATTTTTGTGTTTGATCTAAGTTGTGTAACTTATGATCTTCTACTTTTTTTAAACAAAAGTTCATTTGATTATGTCCATCTTACTTTACAAGATCTAAGTTTCATAACTTATGGTTGTGTAAAAGTTGAAAGTCTAAGTGTTATGACTTAGGGTTTCACCAAGAACATGAGATCTAGACTTTTTAGTCTAAGATCTTTAATATCTAGTTAAGATCTAAGCTCTCTAGCTTAAGGTCTTGCTTATTTAGTTTGATTCAAAGTTTATAGCTTAATAAGACTTGTATTGTGTTGGAACTAAGAAATTGATGTAACTTTGGTTCATCACCTTGCTCAAACTCTCACAAGAGTTGTATTTTATTTCTTAGTCCTAACTTTGTGTGTTGATGGCTAAACCTTGGCTAAAGTGATGCTAAAACATCGAGAGTTGTACATTTGAGGCTTATACGCATCAAGGATGAGAACCGTGATGAGCATCAAACACCAGGAATCCCATCGGAGCACTCGTTTTCTGTTTTTCAAGGTCTTACAAGGCCTCTGGGCTACTGTAAAAGTTGATTTCCAGATATTTCGGTTCGAGTAGATGACTTTTCGTTTAAGACTCATCTTAATCCGATATACGGTTTAGGATTTATAGCCTCCCGAAAGTCACTACGCCCTTGTAACGTTGTGCTGAAAATTCTGATCTACTCGCACTTAAACCATTTCCATGGTCAAAAAAAGACGAGTTAGGTTCTGAACATTGGTCAGCAGTTAGAGGACTCACATACGGAGCCATGTCCACTGGCCACACGTTATTTCAGTTTATATAGAAGTCGTAGCAGCTGAACGAAGTCAGCCTTTGTTTTAGTCTCTATTCTTGATTGAAAACTTACTTTACTTTTTACGTATGATGTTGATGATGATGTAACTTAAGACTTAACTTACGTACTTTTAAACCCTTTTGGGACGATTTACTGACTTAGTAACTTTTGACTTAGGTTGAGGACCCTTCGGACCAACTACTTGCTTACTTACCTCGTATCGACTTTTACTGCTTATTCACTGTGAGTTATAGCATCCCTTTTTACTTCAACTATTTTTGGGACTGAGAATACATGCGCTTTTTACATTTTACTTACTAGGCACGAGTACTTAAACTTATTGTATGTGTGGGTTATATAACGGCATAAACTTTCCCCTTAGCTCGGTAACGTTTAGTCATTAGTTTTTGAACCGGTGAACGCGAATCTTAGATATGGATCCATAGGGTTTGACATCCCCACTCAGGCTAGTCGCGCTAGCATTTAACGGGTGTTTAATACTTCGAGAACATACGCACTCGCCAAGTGTACTTTTAGGGGGTAATATTACGTTAAGTTAGTTACGGGGTGCCCACGAATAAGCATATACTTTATCATACTGTTTTGATTTACTGATTTGAAATACTGATTTGAAATGCTGCTTGAAGCACTGAAATCTCGTGGCCTACATTACATTACTGATTACAAACAAACTATAGCTCACCAACATTCGTGTTGACATTTTTAAGCATGTATTTCTCAGGTGCTTAGACGTTACTGTTAGACTTGCTGTCTTGGTGTTATAGACTCGCTGTTATGGACCTGCTGTGTTAGATTTCCGCTGCATTGCTTAGAGATGTCTCAATTATGAGACTTTTTACTTTGCATTCAAAACTTATGTTACAATGGCTTTGTAATGACCTTTGGGTCACATACTTATGTTAACGCTTCTATTCATAGGAAGCACGTTATCTTTTGTAAAACGCTATCTTTTTATGAATGTAAAACTGGTTTTCAAACAGCATATAGTGTTTGACCTTGTAATGATCCTGTTGTTGATGAACCGTACAAGATGGTTTTGTACGGGGCATCACATTTTGTATCAGAGCATTGGTTGTAGGGAATTAGGTTGCATTAGTGCGTCTTGACTGAGTCGTGTAGGATTCACTAATAGGACTAATCTACAACTTGCTTATTTATTTGTTTCTACAAAACTGCTGCATGCTACTGTTAGATCTTACTGCATGTTACTGCTTGTTACTACTGCATGCTACTGCTTACTTTTACTGCTATGTGAACTTGCTATATGCTATTGCTTATCCTCGCTACTGCATGCTACTATCTGCTTTTAATTGCATGTTACTTCTGTTTAGTACTGCTATTACTGCCATGCTATGTACTGTTGTAGACGCTCTAGGCTGCTGTAGTTACTATGCCTGATTATGTGCTTGCTACCCGTCTGCTTTTCACTGTACGGACTTGGAGAATTTATCTTTCCTAGTTCAGATGTTTTTCTGAACCCTTTCCCGCTCGTCTAACCCTAAGGATTAGTATTGTAATCCACCTGTTACTACCATTCCACCATTCTAGAGATTGAAACATTACTTCACGCAATCTAGGAAGAGTACCCCTCGGATTACACGCACACTGAAGTTGATCCTCGGAGGAGGAGATATGTGAGGATTTGTCAGAGTAACCGTACCCCGAGCGCACTCTAATTAACCATGTACAACGTGTGAACATTAGAAGGTTGTTCAGTTCCCGCAAGTTGACTCGCATCCCGTACGCTTTCATGATCGTCACTTATCTCTTTCATTCTTCACCACTACTCGATAATCTAATGACACTTCTGGACTTAGGTCCCTAACACTCTTAGGCATTGGAGAAGTCAGGGAGGCCATCTCCTTTCACAAGGTCAGAGTGTTTTCCACTGATGCTCAGCTATACCCAAGGACTTGGGAGTCGCTTCAAGACATATCGTATTACTGCTTGCTACACGTACAACTCGACACGACACCCAGATTGAATTTCTAGAAAGGAACCTAACGACATTACCTGAACTCGAACATTTTAAAGAAATTTCGGGACATTTAGGCATTGATACATGACCTACGGAACATACGCACCTGCAACGAGAAACCGTGAAGATAATTATGTAGATTGGTTTTGAGATAGCATAGATAAAGCACCGTTAGATGAAATTAAGTAGAACTTGAAGTGATTACGTTACATTGACCATATGGAGTGATATTGGAATGAACGTACAATTTAGTACAATATAATGACATTAGGCCAGCGTGATTATATTGAAGTAAATCATGCAGAAGTCCCAATGCTACTATATAAGGAATATGAAGTGATTCAAAGGAAATTTAGGTAGGAACCACTTGAGTATACGCATTATGGTCTGTTAGAGGTAGGGAAAGAATAACCACTTAGCCCAGATACTGTACAAGGAGGGCCTTGATTGCAGAATTGATAACCCGAAAATTTGTTATAGATATAGACACCCTGGAAACGTAAGGAAAAAGTTCTCAAATAGGAAAAACTTTGGACTTACTTGCGGTAGAGCAATCGTTATGGAAACTCGCATGGATCCTGATTATAGTTAGGGGACGATTCGTCACAATGTTTTATTGTCTCGAGGTTGTTTAATACTAGAGCGATAAAAACCTTATATCTAAGAACCTTAGTGTTATGACTGATAAGCCATTAACAACCATGAGAGTTAAGTATTCCATACGACAGGCTAACTGTAAGCTGGCAGAGATAGAGGAATAATTTAAGGTAGTACCTTAAAATTAACAGGTGGGTCATTTGGAGATTACCTCATGTCAACAAAACTTAGAAGTTTTAAAGTAGTAGTTGGAAAGGGGTTAGTTACCTACGCACAAGCAAATGTTATTTGAGAGGGTTGATAGAATTTTCCGTGATAGTATAATAGGATTTGGTTGGAATGAACCTTAAGATTAACCTAACACCCATCAAGTTAGGAAGCTTGATGTAATGGTTAGAATGGACTTTAGGATTAACCTAATACTCATCAAGTTAGGAAGCTTGATGAAATAATTGGAACGGACTGGCTTTCAAGGATGAAAGCAAAAGTTACATATAGTGAGAAGATTATTCGTATACCTCGCGAGAATGGTGAACCAAAAGCCATCTGGGTTACTTCAACAACCCAAAATCCCACAATGGAAATAGGAAGGAATAACAATGGATTTCATCACAAAGCTATCAAAGATGGTAGGCGGTTATGACACTACCTGGGTTATTATTGACCATCTCACCAAATCTGCTCACTTTCTAACCCTGGAAGAAACCGATACAATGGACAAACTTGCACAACGATACATAAAGGAAATTGTATCCCGTCACTTCAGCGATTCAAATTCTATATTAAAGATCACCCAAGAATTTTATTTAATACTCATTCTTACGCGACTCTAAATCCTAACTAATTCTGAGAGATTTCTTATTTGATGATAATCACACCATCATCCTTCTTACTTCGATATTAGTCATACCAGTTCAAAAATTTTCCAAAATCAATGGGTGATTAATTCTCATCCTCATACTCTCCCATTCGTATCTCACTTATAAGCAACAGCTTCACACTTAAGCATATTTTTTCGTCAAAGGACATATGCCCTACTAATAGTCATCAACCACATTTAAATTCAAAAGTTTTCATTACCTCGTAACATTTTTGCTCAAATGTCACCCGAAATTTTTAAAAATCTTTTACTCGATTCCCATCAACCTTTTTCCAACTTGTAACCTCCGAGATATGAAAATTTTGTTTGCCAAAATTTTACTCACACCATTTTACTGTGCGATCCTTTCAAAATTTTATAAAAAATGAATTTATTTTATTGCCATTCGTGCAAATTTTAGTAACCGTATATGTTATATAAAATAAAGTAAATAATTACTTATTTTTGACTGGTACCTGTGAAATTTTACTTTCACTATTACAAATCAAATCTTTTATTCAAAAGATATTTCACTTTGAATGGTACGGGTTGTACATGACCCTAGTTTACTAAGAACTTCGTTTCTTTACTTACATTGTCGCCTTAAACGATTTCTATAAAATTTTCGTTGCTTGTTATATAAAATTTTTCGTGTTATTCGTATCCAAGTCATCATGAAGACTGACAACCGTCAAAATTAAGAGATTCATGTGTGTGTGTGTGTGTATGTGATGAAGGCATTTACTACCACGTCATGCAGAGCCTTCAGGCATCCACTAACACTTAAACCATTCAAAATTATTGCGTTATCTCAAGGATCTTATTTGCCACACCTGTTGAAACGATGCTCTTTCTTACATAACTCTAAGTCCTGACTTATTCCAGGAGATTCTCATTTAGTGATATTAACACCATCAGTATTCCGACTTTAGTATTAGCCATAACCTGTTTGGCATTTTGCAAAGTCAAGAAGCGATTAACTTCTCATCCTCATGCTCTATCCTTCATACCTCACCTTTTAGCAACGGCTTCGCACGTGAACATTTTTGGTCCAAAGACTTGTGTCCTGATAATTATCAAAACTACTTTTAATTTATTGGTTTTCAATACCTAGTAACATGTCACCGATGATTCAAAGATTTTTCACTCAATCTTTTTCAACTCGTAACCTCTGAAATACGAAAAACTATGTTTATCAAAATTTTTACACATTTATTTGTACGGTCCTTGATGTTATGCTAGGTGTATATGAAATAGCTTATATTTTTCTAGGAAAAACTATTAAATACGATACAATTTTACACAAGATATTTATTTATTTATAGAATGGATATACCTAAACCTTGCTACAACACTTATAGGCAGTGTACCTAATCGTACAGTAGTGTAGTTTTTAGTAAGTCTGGTTCGTTCCACAAGGAAAATCTTTTAAACAAGCTTAACGCTATATTAGTTTTAATTTATAAAAATACAAATATATATAAGTAATATTATTATTATAAAAAGGGGGTTTTTTACCGTTTAATGACCGGTTTGTCGATTTTTAAAACTTTAGTCGCAGTTAAAACCTAATGTAAAATATTAAATAAATAAAAGACTTAATTTAAAGCGTAAAGTAAATAACGATAATGAAAATGCGATAAATAAAAGTGCGAGTGTATAAACTTGCGATAATTAAAAAGTACGATAATTAAAAGTGCAATTAAATACAATGACAATAAATAAAAATGCAATAATTAGAAGTGCAATTAAATATGAAAATAAAGGAATTATGCTTATTTAAACTTCCGTAATCATGATGTTTGACGTGTTGATTTTAGTTTTATGCCCATGGGTTAATTGTCCTTTGTCCTGGATTATTTAATATGTCCGTCTGGTTTTTGTCCATAACAGTCCATCAGTCATAAATATAAAGTGCGAGTGTCCTCGTCAAATTATCCTTATACCCGAAGTCAAATATTCCAACTAATTGGGGACTTAAACTGTAACAAGATTTTAATACTTTGTTTAATAATTACACCAGGTTATCGACTGCGTGTAACCCAAGGTTTTAATACTTTGTTATCAATTATGCCAAGTGTCCTTGTACATAATTTCACCCCTGTTTTAATAATTCCATAGACTATTAATCCATTCCCGTGTCCGGTTAAATGAATGATTATTCGTACATATAAATATCCCGCCCATCGTGTCCGATCGAGTCTATATGGTTATTTATAGGTATGTCCAATTGTAAATCTTTATATTAAAATTAACAAACTATCATTTAGTTAAACAAATATAAAGCCCATTAATAGCCCATAGTCTAATTTTCACAAGTGTTGTTCTTTTGTCCAAACCCCAATTATGGTACAAAGCCCAATTACCCAATTTTAGTATTTTTAGCCCAACATCATGATTACTTCGGCTTAAATAAGCATAATAATAATTTAGCTACGAGACATTAAATTAAAAAGGTTGAACATAACTTACAATGATTAAAAATAGCGTAGCGTTACACGGACAGAATTTCGACTTGCACCCTTACAACATTCGCTAACATACCCTTATTATTAGAATTTAAAATTAAAATTAAAATTAAAATATATATATATATATATATATATATATATATATATATATATATATATATATATATATATACGTTGAGAGTTGGATGGATGGATTGATATATATTTTTACACTGAACCAAACAAGCGAATTTATAGGGCTGTGGCTAGATACTGTTGGCCATGCGATCGCATGGGAATTACTCTTCAAGGCCATGCGATGGCATGGCCTCTATTTTCAGCTCACATGAGCTTGTTTTCTTATGCCGACGGTTTTTAAATATAATATAATATATATATTAATTTTAAGAATTAATTATATATTATATTATATTCATGTGTATAGTTGACTTGTAATTTTTAGTCCGTTACGTCAAGCGTTGAGAGTTGACTCTGGTCCCGATTTCGGATTTTCGAACGTCCTTGCGTATAATTTAATATCTTGTACTTTGCGTTTCGCGTCTTGTACTCTTGTAATTTTGAGACGTTTCTCATCAATAATTGGAACCTCTTTGATTGTACTTTGTACTTTTAAGCTTTTTGGTCGTTTGCGTCTTCAATTCGTCGAATCTGTCTTTTGTCTTCACCTTTTATTATTTAAACGAATATCAATTGTAAATAGAACAATTGGAACTAAAAGCTTGTCTTTCTTGAGGGATAATGCTATGAAATATATGTTCATTTTTAGCATTATCAGTCCTCACGAGATTTATGGACAAATGAAATCTTTTTGTCACTTATGCGATTTATAAAATCATATGTGTATGTATATAATTAAGTTAATAAATTTACCTTTACTTATTTTGGTTAGTACATACTATGTTATACCTTCAAATTATTTAAAAATCGCTCCTTTATTGAGTTGTTTAACTTAATTCAAATAGTTTTGTGCAAAATGGTACACGTTGTACATACTTCTAAGTTTACTAGGAACTTCGTTCCGTTTATGTTGTCACATCAAACGTTTAAAGGTTTTTCAAAACTTCCTTGGTTGATTTTATTAAGGGTTTTCGTATTAGACTACACCATGTATGGATCACACCTCTTCTCGCCCTCCGTTAGGGATAAAGCTTACGATTAAGATCTTTGTTAAAAACTCTTGAGCCACTTTGGATGGCAGTTTTACAAAATTTGTTAAGAAGTCTTTGTGCCCATAAAATGTTCCTTTTAAGGTTAGACTTGGCAAAAATGCGGGCCGATAAAACAGTTTTCTGAGAAACACTCAGTGGTCACCTTATCATAGGAAAGGCACTAGGCGGGTTTCTACTCTCAATATTTCACGACTAAACGCAACACCCTCGTAAACATCATCTCTATGAATCAGTATGTTGAGGTACAAGAATAGTTTTTGAGATTCTTTTCACTCGGAGAAAACCATTCTTTATGACCTATGGTTCACATATCTTCTCATCCACGCATCCCCTTAAGTATAAGGAAAAATTCAGGACGAACTACTCGGAGAGTTCACTCTCGTTCAAAGATCACACCTTTCGTGCGATTTTCTTTCAGAATTGTAAAATACTTTAAGAATCTATGAACCTTGTTATCCTCTATGAGGGGACTGCTTAAAACATCTACAACACTGATGTGGTTACTCTACACATTCCTTTCTTCGTTGGATGCAACTACATGTTGCTCTAGTTAATGTTAACCCTAACTTTAACGTGTACCTGAAAGGATAAAGTTACATTATGGAACTGTGCTTTCATTCCATTCAAGGATAAGATCACATGCATCATGGAAAACTAGGTGATATCTTTCATTATTCGTTCAGACCGCCCTGAAGACACTATAAATAATTATGGCTGGCATTGTATATAAGTCTGATTGGTTACTTTTGGCAAAAATTTCAATCCATTAATCAAACAAACGTTGCTTAAATATCGGGTTCTTTATACCTATGGTAACCTTCCGAAATTAAGGGATTAGTAAAATCTGTGGCTAACACTATCCAGACATCAAATCGCATGGTTATGATCACCATGTTTTTCATTCTACCTGTCAGCTTTGTATTGCGACATAAGCGCTCAATGTTTTAGATGTGTTTAAAAACATTCATGATGTATTTCATGCATCCAGCTTACGGAAGATGCATGTAGGGCTAAAAACATCATCTTTCCATTTGTGGTAATATATTCGGATGACATATTCATGATAACAAGAAACGAAATCAATTTGTTGATCTCTTAGGACAAGAGACTTAATTAATGGCATATACCTATTCTTACTTTTATACGCCCAAGTACCTTTCAAGGTAAATAACTCACTTCTGAGCCCATGAGTCTCACAGAACTTTGATATGCTCCTTCTTATTCAAATACAGTACCATTGTTGGTCACTCCTCAAAATTTCGGGACAAAATTTTCTTTAACAGGTGGGTAATGTAACAACCCGGATTTTTCGACTTGCTTTTGTGCTTTGTGCTTTCACGAAAATGCGTATATGTGCGTACTGAGCTAGTTTATGCTCTGGGATCTTATTTAATGATTAATTACTTCCATTAATATCTTACAACGTGCTATTAAGTGTGTAATCACTTAACTTGATCCTCGAATACTTTTACGACCGTTAGTGTCACTTATTGTTTGAAACGAGCTACGTACTTGGTACACGTTAAACTTTTGTCATAATTGGAATATTATGACTACGTAAACTTAATTGTTATTTATTAATGACAATTACTTGGCTTTATAGTTCCTTAATCATGCTTAGTGCTTACTAATGTTTACTAGTTACCTTAATGGAAATTAACACCTTAATGGACTTCCATGGCCCAACCTACTCAACTTAGTAGACCACTTAATGGGTTAATTAGCCCATGTAATTATAATTATGTCCATGTAAGTAATGAGACAAGTATCATGCATGCTTACTTGCATTATGTCTCAAACCACCCAACAAACCAACACCACTTTGTACCACCACCATGGACCACACCATGCCACACCACATGAGGCCAAAATGGTCCCCCCCCTTTTTGCTCCAAACCGTCGACCACCAACCACCCCAACACCACCACTTTATTTTTTTTTAAAAGCTTATTTCTCTCATTTGCATTTCATTTCAAATACACACACTTCTCTCTATTTTCTCACTCTAGTTTTTCTCTCAAATATTTGAAGAACTTGTAAGTGTTCTTGATCTTCTTTTCTTCTTTTTCTTCTTCCTTTTCGTGATTCATCATCATTATCATCAAGGATTCATGTTTTGTAACTTGAATCTTCATAACTCTTGTAGATTCAAACTTTGTTTTGAAAAATGCAAGAACATGGAGGATTAAAGCTTTTTAGCTTTTAATCTTCTCTACTTATGTTAGATCTAAGTTCTATAACTTAAGATCTCTTTAATTATGTTAAAAGATCAAAACTCATGTTTATGATCTTCATGAAACTTGTAGATCCAACTATTTACTTTATGGATCTTCAAGAAAGTTTGAAATGCAAGCTTACTAGCTTGAGGTTTCTATAAAAAGTTAGTTAAGATCAAAAGCTTACTAACTTATGATCTTCTTTAGTTTGTTGTAACTTAGATTTGTGACTTGTGTTTGCATGAAACAAAAGATACAAGCTTACTAGATTGAGATCTCATAATTATTGTTAGGAATCCAAGCTCTCTAGCTTAGGGTTTCATTTTTGTGTTTGATCTAAGTTGTGTAACTTATGATCTTCTACTTTGTTTAAACAAAAGTTCATTTGATTATGTCCATCTTACTTTACAAGATCTAAGTTTCATAACTTATGGTTGTGTAAAACTTGAAAGTCTAAGTGTTATGACTTAGGGTTTCACCAAGAACATGAGATCTAGATTTTTTAGTCTAAGATCTTTAATATCTAGTTAAGATCTAAGCTCTCTAGCTTAAAGTCTTACTTATTTAGTTTGATTCAAAGTTTATAGCTTAATAAGACTTGTATTGTGTTGGAACTAAGAAATTGATGTAACTTTGGTTCATCACCTTGCTCAAAGTCTCACAAGAGTTGTATTTTATTTCTTAGTCCTAATTTTATGTTTTGATGGTTAAACCTTGGCTAAAGTGATGCTAAAACATCGAGAGTTGTACATTTGAAGCTTATACGCATCAAGGATGAGAACCGTGATGAGCATCAAACACCAAGAATCCCACCGGAGCACTAGTTTTCTATTTTTATAGGTTTGATAAGGCTCCTGGGCTACTGGAAAAGTTGATTTCCAGATATTTCGGTTCGAGTAGATGACTTTTCGTTTAAGACTCGTCTTAATCCGATATACGGTTTAGGATTTATAGCCTCCCGAAAGTCACTACGCCCTTGTAACGTTGTGCTAAAAATTCTGACCTACTCGCACTTAAACCGTCACCATGGTCAAACAAAGATGAGTTAGGTTCTGAAAATTGGTCAGCGGTTAGAGGACTCACACACGGAGCCAAGGCCACTGGCCTGACGTCATTTCAGTTTTTATATAGGTCGCAGCCGCTGAACGAATCAGCCTTGGTTTCGGTCTCTATTCTTGATTGAAAACTTACTTTACTTTTTACGTATGATGTTGATGATGATGACACTTAAGACTTAACTTACGTACTTTTAAACCCTTTTGGGACAATTTACTAACTTATTAAGTTTTGACTTAGGTTGAGGACCCTTCGGACCAACTACTTGCTTACTTACCTCGTATCGACTTTTACTGCTTATTCACTATGAGTTATAGCATCCCTTTTTACTTCAACTATTTTTGGGACTGAGAATACATGCGCTTTTTACGTTTTACTTACTAGGCACGAGTACTTAAACTTATTGTATGTGTGGGTTATATAAAGGCATAAACTTTCCCCTTAGCACGGTAACGTTTAGTCATTGGTTTTTGAACCGGTGAACGCGAATCTTAGATATGGATCCATAGGGTTTGACATCCCCACTCGGGCTATTCACGCTAGCATTTAACGGGTGTTTAATACTTCGAGAACATACGCACTCACCAAGTGTACTTTTAGGGAATAATATTACGTTAAGTTATTTACCGGGTGCTCACGGATAAGCATATACTTTATCATAATATTTTGATTTATTGATTTGAAATACTGATTTGAAATGCTGCTTGAAGCACTGAAATCTCATGGCCTACATTACATTACTGATTACAAATAAACTGTAGCTCACCAACATTCGTGTTGACATTTTTAAGAATGTATTTCTCAGGTGCTTAGACGTTGATGTTAGACTTGCTGTCTTGGTGTTATAGACTCGCTGTTATGGACCTGCTGTGTTAGATTTTCGCTGCATTGCTTAGAGATGTCTCAATTACGAGACTTTTTACTTTGCATTCAAAACTTATGTTACAATGGCTTTGTAACGACCTTTGGGTCACATACTTATGTTAATGCTTCTATTCATAGGAAGCACTTTATCTTTTGTAAAACGCTATCTTTTTATGAATGCAAAACTGGTTTTCAAACAGCATATAGTGTTTGACCTTGTAATGATCATGTTGTTGATGAACCGTACACGATGGTTTTGTACGGGGCGTCACAACTTCTCTTACCAAGGGGTGACACAGATAGTGTACTCTGAATTGGGGTTCACGACTTCCCAATAACAGAGCCAATAACTACGTTCTATTAGTTGGAAAAGTGATTGAGTTTAAAGCATAATCGGAAAGCATTTCAACAGCATACATAAACCATAACATTATTTCGGCATTATAACTGCTTACATCATAGCATACACTAAAGATAACTACTCACTAATCATGGCAACAATATCACAGAACATAATGATAGAAGACATTATATAAAGATAAAGGATAGAAGTACCAGTTGATTAAACGAGTTCCGAATACAAAAGTGACAACTTCAAGACTCCAGACCGCTCCTAATACAATCTTCGGCGTTCTTCTCTGGGTATTAGGTTTTCCGCACGGAGTCGAAGACCATGAAAGTATGACTAATATTGTACAAGATAGAGAAAGAAGTGAATTGAAGTGTGTGTTGGAATGAATTACAAAGACCCTTTAAATAAGCCTAAATTTTCCCTGCAAACGGCTGGCAGGTCATTTGGCAGGCAGTTTGCAGGGGCCGTTTGCCTAGCCAAGCCGTTTGCTGGGGCTGTTTGCCAAGCCAAGCCGTTTGCAAGGGCCGTTTGTCTGACCCGTTTGGCAGGCCGTTTTTTAGCCAGGCAAGCCGTTTGGCTTGCCTGGTTACCTGGATCGTAACTTGATTTCTTGTCTTTCACCGTTTTCGCTCTAGAATCTTCGTTTTAGCTTCGATTCTCTTGATTCTTTTTGCACTGTGTTCGTAATTACTTATTCTTCAATTCTAACCAACGAAGTGGGTATTTTGCTGACAAAGTTCGAATCTTTCTTGTTTTTGGCCTTTAATACCGGGGTGAAAATGTGAATTTTTAGCCGATATCAAATATCCCACACTTATACTTTGCTTGTCCTCAAGCAAACTCTCATTTTACCTTAAGAAATCTTTTCAGAGTTTCTTTTCTAATAGCCTAAGCGGTTTGCTTTTTATTATAAGAGCGAAAAGATAAGGTGAGTCATCTATGTTATGATTGAAACTATCTCTGCAAGCATGCGAGGAGGTTACATGACGTAGGCTAGCTTTCACAGGTCACTCAAATCACACAAGTATTTAGGGTTCCCTATAGATCTAAGAAATGAATTCACTCATAGCCAGTCATGCTGCACCCATCGTCATTGGCTTGATAAAGACTCAAATCCTTGCTGCTAATGTGAGAACGGTAGTAATCTTAGCTTCTAGGTCATTTGTCAATAATGGAAAAGAATTTTGGAATGGTAGTGAAGTTGTTTTTAAGGGGTGAGAAAAAGGGTAATGTAGTCTTTATGCATACTTTTATTCGGATAGATAGGAGTGCTGAAATGTTTGAGAAGCACTTTTGAACTTTTCTTCATTTGATAATCATTTTCGGTCAAGTTCTTCTTCGGCGTTTCTCTTAATAATTATTATTTATTTATTTTATTTTTTGAAGATTTCATCTCGAGAAACTTTTTGCCGGTAAACTTTTTCAAGACCTTTGCCATGATACTTGAGAGGTTTATAACATCGGGTTTTCAGAAGGAATCTCAGTAATAGTAAAGATGATGTGGATGTGGTGGTGGAGTAGAAGTAGTGGAGGTGCGAAAGGCTTATTTATAGGTATGTCCAATTGTAAATCTTTATATTAAAATTAACAAACTATCATTTAGTTAAACAAATATAAAGCCCATTAATAGCCCATAGTCTAATTTCCACAAGTGTCGTTCTTTTGTCCAAACCCCAATTATGGTACAAAGCCCAATTACCCAATTTTAGTATTTTTAGCCCAACATCATGATTACTTCGGCTTAAATAAGCATAATAATAATTTAGCTACGAGACATTAAATTAAAAAGGTTGAACATAACTTACAATGATTAAAAATAGCGTAGCGTTACACGGACAGAATTTCGACTTACACCCTTACAACATTCGCTAACATACCCTTATTATTAGAATTTAAAATTAAAATTAAAATTAAAATATAAATATATATATATATATATATATATATATATATATATATATATATATATATATATATATATATATATATATATATATATATATACGTTGAGAGTTGGATGGATGGATTGATATATATTTTTACACTAAACCAAACACGCGAATTTATAGGGCTGTGGCCAGATACTGTTGGCCATGCGATTGCATAGGAATTACTCTTCAAGGCCATGCGATCGCATGGCCTCTATTTCCAGCTCACATGAGCTTGTTTTCTTATGCCGACGGTTTTTAAATATAATATAATATATATATTTATTTTAAGAATTAATTATATATTATATTATATTCATGTGCATAGTTGACTTGTAATTTTTAGTCCGTTATGTCGAGCGTTGAGAGTTGACTCTGGTCCCTGTTCTGGATTTTCGAACGTCCTTGCGTATAATTTAATATCTTGTACTTTGCGTTTCGCGTCTTGTACTCTTGTAATTTTAAGACGTTTCTCATCAATAATTGGAACCTCTTTGATTGTACTTTGTACTTTTCAGCTTTTTGGTCGTTTGCATCTTCAATTCGTCGAATCTGTCTTTTGTATTCACCTTTTATTATTTAAACGAATATCACTTGTAAATAGAACAATTGCAACTAAAAGCTTATCTTTCTTGAGGGATAATGCTATGAAATATATGTTCGTTTTTAGCATTATCAAATATTCCCACACTTGAGTGTTGCTTGTCCTCAAGCAATATAGTCTTGAAATACTAGAATCACTTCTTTATTCTTCACACTTTGTACATCAGTGATTTCTTTACGGCGGTATAAACAATGGTAGTAACGATGTAGTTTACAGTCCCACATGACTATAAAATTTAGATCCATTAGGGAAATTGGATCTTTATGAAAACATTTGATCTTTTTGAAAATTAAATCTAACTTTTACCCTAGATAAGTTTTCCGGAATAACCCTTCACCGGTGTTTGCAAATTCTTTTTGTGGGTTTGGTGGGTTTCAGATTTTAAAATTTTAGCTCAAAACTTGTGGTTTTGTGTCACCTACTTGCTAACCTTGTATTAGGAAAGCAACACGTCCAGTTTACTTGTTCCGTATATTACCTTTCGGTAAACTACCATCCGGTTGTAAAGGAAAGCGTTGAACAAGCAACTGTTAAGGCAATGTCCCCTAACATGCTTTTAATTATGGTCTTATAACATGTCGGACGCAATTACTATCCTTTGTAGGAGCAATAGTAAAGCTCACCCTCATAATTTTCCATTCTGGCACAAGGTCCGTCTTTGACCATGCTATGCAACCACCGTTCTTACGGTTGACACCCGATTTGGTTCAGGTGGCCTAATGAATTCCAGGTGAATTCCTAGGATTTTACGTTCAAAGGTAATGAACGCATTGAAAATGGGTTTTCAGAAAACAAATCGGTTTGTAATTTTGATCAAAATATTTTCTCGTTCAAGCTCGAGTTTAGATATCATCGAATTCCATGAGTTTGTAATTCTCAATCTTTAAGGTCAATCTCTAGGATTGAGTAATATCAGTCTTAAAAGCTGATTTTTGATCTTTAAGGAGATTATCCTTTATGGGGATCTGATTCATTAGTCTTATCCAGCTAATTTGCATGGCGTCCTCCCCATTTTACGAGACAGATCCTCTCATGGTTAGGATAAGTCTGACCACTTGGCGACCCTGTTTAATGCTGAGTTCCGTGGATTTCCTGCTGATTTTAGAGATGACTTTTCTAGATTTTTCGTCAACCTACAGCTGGTCTGGACGACAACTTTATGACCTAAATCAAGAAGCGCGTTTCTTTTTTGGAAGACTTTACTTTCTTTTAATGATGGAATTGATTCATCGTGTAGATCCATCTTTCTTACAGTAAATCGGGTAAAACTGTTTAGTTTAGTCCAAAGCAAAAGTATCTTCAGTTATTTGTTACAGAAATATGTGACATATGTTTTAAAATAACTTGGTAAATTTTTCTCACACTTGGATTTTATTTTCCTTTTTATTGTCCTCT
The DNA here is from genome assembly GCF_046630445.1 of Rutidosis leptorrhynchoides. Taxonomy (NCBI): domain Eukaryota; kingdom Viridiplantae; phylum Streptophyta; class Magnoliopsida; order Asterales; family Asteraceae; genus Rutidosis; species Rutidosis leptorrhynchoides. Next base: position 141,644,515 of record NC_092337.1, on the reverse strand, counting down.
ATTCCATTTTAAATGAATTCTAACATTTTGGTTTGTTTCTCAATTTATGTCCTTTCCGAGGTAACAATAATTTCGGTGTTAACACCTAGTTTTATCGTTCATAAATATGTATAAACATGATTTTGAATTCATTTAATTGAAAATTTTGAAAATTTTTACTAGAATTGGGTAGTCAGTATATAAGACTAGGGCTGTTCTTTATTATCAGAGAGCACTAGATTCTAATACAACTACTACGTTACTAGTATTTTTAATGGTAACCAAGTGTTTAAATCAAAAAAAATTTTAAAATCCGAAAGAATTTAACCCCTTCCCACACTTAAGATCTTGCAATGTCCTCATTTGCAAGAAATCAGTAACAATTTAAATTATTGAGGGCGATTAGCGTAGAAAAATAATTAAATTTTACCAAAGTTTCCAAACATATTGGCGTTTGTTTGCTGAATGATAAATGGTGCACGTCATTTGTTCATTCCATCTTGTTGTTTCATCACATTTGTTGTTTATTTTGTCGTCAAAAGTACTAGCTTTTGCTGAACTTAATGCCAGTCTTTGAAAATGCGCTGTTTTACCCTGTTTTGTACAATCGACAATATACATACATACAAATATTAACATGCATGGCAATTTGAAATGGGACTTAATATCCCACTTTCAAATCCTAAATGTGAAATATTAGTACACAATAATAATAAAAATGATAAAAATTACAAAAATATATCCAATAACATAAGTTTAAACATGAATAATTAAAAAGATAAAAACATAAAAATCATAAAAATAACCATTGGAACTAAATCAGTCTGGATAGGGGTTCCAGTTCATCTCGTCGGGTGGGTTCCATTGTTGGTTATAGGTGTCCTGATAGGCTTGGTTATAGTCATACCGGTTAAAGGGTGGTCGGTTGTCGGGGCTGTGTGGCGGAAAATGAGCAGGTCGAGTAGGCACGTAATTATTTGGTACCTGATATGATAGCTGGCTCATGATTTGGTGCTGATGAACTAGCCAGCTATCGTGTTGGCGTCGCCTATAATCCTCGTATACTCGCTCGGAGTTCCACTGCTCATACGTACTATGTCTGGCCGCGATCGTCATTGCTTCCTCATCTATACGAACGTGGACGTCAAGAATAGCATCTCGAATGACATCCCTAATGTCTTTTGCTTCCTCCATTTCTTCGTCTGAGCCCCTTTCTACCTGTGGATGAGGGCCCTCATAGGGTACTGCCTGGTTGCGTCTACTTTTCAATACCTTAGCACCCACATAAACTTTCAATCCTAAAGGCTCAACCTGTTCTCTACAAAGCTGTAATGGACCCCCTTGGTTCCTATCAACACCTAAATACTCTCCAATGAGAGTAACAAAAATACCTCCTCCTATTATACTCCCGTCCTGCATTCCTTCTACCATTTTAAGCGCGATTTTAAAAGCAAAGATTTTTGGTTTTTTTTTTATGTTTTTGGCATACTTTAATTCAATAAGATTAAAAATAATGATAATAAAAGTTCTCGTCCCTCCCTTGGGTAAAGCAATTTCGGTTCAAAGACCTAGTCTTCAACTCACGACGAATTTTAAAAATCATATTTTGAATTTATCGAAATAAAGTAAATTTTTGTTTTTAAATTCACACCAAACTTAAATTTAAAATGCATAATTAAAAATTCATATTTTTAAAAATTAAAAATTCACACCAAATTTTTATTATATTTTTGTTTTTATACATACAAGCTTATATTAATTTTTCAAATATTTACAATTTTAAATATATTGATTTTAAAAAGTTTACAATATTATTTTAATATTAATATATTAATTTTAAAAACATGGTAAAAATAAAATTAAAAATCTTTTTGGCTTTTATCCCACTTTAATCAATCAAATATTATCAAAAATATACGCCCCTCTTTTCGGTAAAGTAATTTCGGTTCCATGACCTAATTTAACTCATGACGAATTTTTGAAATATTTTGGTTGATTGATTAAAGATATTTATACCTTAAGAATAAACGGTAAATTTTGCAGTGATGTAATAAATTTTTGTATGATATCAATAATTTCGGTCGCAAGACCTAATTTTATCGAATACCAATTTAATACTTTATAGCGAACAAATTAGCGTTTATTATCAAAAGGTTAAAAATAAAAATAAAAATAAAAATGAAAACTGTACAAACTTACCTGTGAAATATATTTCTTAGTGATATGCTCTAGCCCACTCATAAGATAGTCGGACTAATTGGTTTTCCATGGCTACATAGGCGTAACCTCGAGCATTTATCGTTTTTTCTTCTAAACATATGAACGGTCCGTCTCTGCATAAAGTAACAAATTCGGTGTTTGAATAGGTTTGATTATTTGAACATTTACCTTCGTGTGACCATTTTACGCATTTGTGACATCTTTCAAGGTGTCGTGCTCTTCTTTTGGCTGCAGATTTTGATTTTCCTTTACCAAATTGTAACTTATTATTTTCGCATCTGGATTCTTTTCTTACTTCGTCCAATTTGCCTCTGATTAATGATACTATTTCACTTGGAAGGGTGTCATTATTACGTTTAGTGATCAAAGCGTGTAGCATTAGACCATGGTTTAATTCACAGGAAGTCTTCATTTCGTAAAACCTAAAAAAAATAAAAATTCAGAATGGGGAGAGACGACTAGTTCTTTAGGGTCTGCTAGGGAAAGACCATTCGGGTTCCATTTTCGAGAACTACACGAAAACAGAAAATCTAACTCTAACAGAAATACATATTATTCTTTAAAAACTTGATTCTCCCCACACTTAGTTAGCAGTGGTGTTGAAATTGTGATTAACTTCGTTGTCAACTTCCATCGGACTATCTATGTAATGTTTAACTCTGTGACCATTAACCTTAAATTCAATCCCATTTGAATTTATTAATTCTACAGTTCCGTATGGGAAAACTCTTTTAACTATGAATGGTCCAGACCATCTTGATTTCAATTTTCCAGGAAATAGCTTGAATCGTGAATTGAAAAGAAGAACTCTGTCTCCTCCTTTAAATTCTTTTGAACTTCTGATTCTTTTATCATGCCATTTCTTCGTTCTTTCTTTATAGATTAACGAATTTTCGTATGCTTCATGTCTCAATTCTTCTAATTCGTTTAATTGACTTAACCGTAGACGTCCAGCTTCATGTAAATCAAGATTACATGTCTTCAAAGCCCAAAATACTTTGTGTTCAATTTCTACTGGAAGATGACATGCTTTTTCGTAAACGAGTTTAAAAGGTGTGGTTCCAGTTGGAGTTTTGTAGGCTGTTCTAAAAGCCCAGAGTGCATCCTCAAATTTAATGGACCATTCCTTCGGATTTGATCCTACGGTTTTCTCTAGAATACGTTTTAAAGCTCGGTTGGTATTTTCAACTTGTCCACTTGTTTGTGGATGATAAGCAGTGGAGATTTTATGAGTTACTCCATATTTTTTGAGAACTTTCTCAAGTTGATTATTACAAAAATGAGTTCCCCGATCACTTATTAAAGCTTTCGGTGTTCCAAACCTTGCAAAAAAACGTTTTAAAAAGTTGACTACAACTCGTGCATCGTTAGTTGGGAGAGCTTGTTCTTCCGCCCATTTAGATACATGATCAATGGCTACGAGAATATATAGATTATTATGAAATTTTGGAAATGGACCCATAAAGTCAATACCCCAAATGTCAAATACTTCACATACTTGAATGACATTTTGTGGCATTTCATCACGTTGACTTATTTTTCCGGCCCTTTGACAAGCATCACAGGATTTGCAAAGAAGGTGTGCGTCTTTGTAAATTGTAGGCCAATAGAATCCAGCATCGTAAACTTTTCTTGCTGTTAGTTGAGGCCCATAATGCCCTCCTGTTGGTCCTGTGTGACAATAGTTTAAGATTTTACTAGCTTCATCTCCGAATACACATCGGCGTATTATTCCATCTGGACAACTTTTAAACAAATGTGGATCTTCCCAGAAATAGTATTTTATATCACTAAAGAATTTCTTTCGTTTTTGGTACGACAATCCTTTTTCAAGGAATCCACATACTAAATAGTTTGCATAGTCTGCAAACCATGGAATTTCATTATAATCTATCTTCAATAGATATTCATCAGGAAAGTTGTCTTGTATGGCCGATTCATTTAGAACTTCTAATTCGGGATTTTCAAGACGAGAAAGATGATCAGCGGCGAGATTTTCTGCTCCCTTTTTATCTCGGATTTCAATATCAAACTCTTGTAAGAGTAAGATCTAACGAATTAACCTTGGTTTAGCATCTTGTTTCGAAAATAGGTATCTAAGAGCAGAATGGTCAGTATAGACCACCGTTTTAGCTAGAACGAGATATGAACGAAATTTGTCAAAAGCAATGAAAATAGCAAGGAGTTCTTTTTCAGTAGTTGTATAATTTGTTTGTGCTCCTTGTAACGTCTTACTAGCATAATAAATAGGTTGAAATCATTTTTTAATCCTTTGTCCTAAAACGGCTCCCATTGCAAAATCACTTGCATCACACATAAGTTCAAACGGTAGATTCCAATTTGGAGTTATCATGATCGGCGCATTAGTGAGTTTCTCTTTAAGAATATTAAAAGATTTGATACATTCATCTGAAAAGATGAATGGAGCATCCTTTTCTAGGAGTTTATTCATAGGAGTGGCGATTTTAGAAAAATCTTTTATGAAACGTCGGTAAAAACCGGCATGCCCTGGAAAACTCCTAACTCCTCTAACATTGGTGGGATGTGGAAGTTTAGCAATTACATCTACTTTAGCTCTATCCACTTCAATTCCTTCCTTTGAAATTTTATGTCCAAGAACGATGCCTTCTTTAACCATGAAATGGCATTTCTCCCAATTAAGTACTAGATTTGATTGTTCGCATCTAATAAGCATTTGTTCAAGATTAACTAGACATGTTTCAAAAGTATCCCCGAAGACTGAAAAGTCATCCATGAAAACTTCCATGCATTCTTCTATCATGTCGTGAAAAATCGCCATCATGCACCTTTGAAAGGTTGCAGGGGCGTTGCAAAGTCCAAATGACATGCGTTTGTAAGCAAAAGTACCATAAGGGCACGTGAATGTGGTTTTTTCTTGGTCCTCGGGTGCTATTGGAATTTGAAAATATCCGGAAAAACCATCAAGAAAACAATAGTAACTATTTCCGGCTAATCTTTCCAACATTTGATCAATAAAAGGTAAGGGAAAGTGATCTTTTCTGGTGGCGTCATTTAATTTTCTATAATCAATACATACACGCCATCCTGTTACAGTCCTAGTAGGAATAAGCTCATTTTTCTCATTTGTAATGACAGTCATGCCACCCTTCTTAGGCACGCATTGAACTGGGCTTACCCATGGACTATCAGAAATTGGATAAATTAAACCTGCATCAAGCAGTTTAATAATTTCTTTTTTAACAACATCTTGCATATTAGGATTTAGTCTTCGTTGGCGTTGCACATATGTTTTATGACCTTCTTTCATAAGGATTTTATGTGTGCAATACGAAGGACTTATTCCTTTAATATCATGAATCTTCCATGCAATAGCTGGTTTATGAGCTTTTAGCACAGAAATGAGTTGAGATTTTTCATTTTTAGTAAGAGAAGACGATATTATTACAGGTAATTCAGATTCACCATGTAAATAAGCGTATTCCAAATGGTTTGAAAGTGGCTTTAACTCTAATGTCGGTGGTTCTTCTATCGATGATTTATATCGATATCTGTCTTCTTCTTTTAGCATTTGAATTTCTTCTGTTGTTGGTTCATATCCATTAGCCATAAGTGTAGCTAACATTTCAGTTTCATCAATTGGTTCAGTTCCTTCTCCTAAAGAACATTCTCCTGTTCCTTGTAATTCTGGAAATTCTTCTAACAATTCTGCATGTGATTCTATAGTTTGAATATAATAGCATGTATCATCTGCAGATTGCGGTTGTTGCATAGCTCTATCAATAGAAAAGGTAACACTCTCATCCTCTATACTTAGGGTTAGTTTCTTACGAAACACGTCTATCATTACTTTAGCCGTGTTTAAGAATGGTCTTCCTAATATGAGAGGAACTTGAGAATCTTCTTCCATGTCCAGAACAACAAAATCTACTGGAAATACTAAAGTACCAACTTTAACTAGCATGTTCTCCATTATCCCTCTAGGATATTTTATTGATCTATCGGCTAGTTGTATGCTTATTCTTGTTGGTTTCAATTCTCCAAGGTCTAGTTTAGCGTATAGTGAATACGGCATTAGATTTATACTAGCACCTAAGTCTGCCAATGCTTCTATTGAACTAAGACTACCCAGAAAACATGGAATTGTGAAACTTCCTGGATCTGATAATTTTTCTGGTATCTTATTCAACAGCACTGCTGAACAATTAGCATTCATAGTAACAGCCGAGAGTTCTTCCATTTTCTTTCTATTTGAGATTAGATCTTTCAGAAATTTAGCATATCTAGGCATTCCTGAAATCACATCAATGAAAGGAAGATTTACATTTATCTGTTTAAACATATCCAAGAATTTGGATTGCTCGGCTTTAAGTCTCTCTCTTCTCATTTTACTCGGGTAAGGAAGTGGTGGTTGGTATGGTTTAACATAAGGTTTAGCCTTAACTGTGTTATCTTCATTAACCTTTTCAACTACCGGTTCTTTTTCCTTATCTTGTTCAGGTTGTGGTTCTTGTGGAGTAGGAATAGCTTCATCAGGAATTACAGGTATTTCAGGTGGTTTAAGTGTAATACCACTTCTTGTGGTAATGGCTTTAGCTGTTTCATTTCGGGGGTTAGCATTTGTATCACTAGGTAGACTTCCCGATTTTCTTTCACCTATTAACCTTGCTAGGTTGCTCACTTCTTGTTCCAGATTTTGAATAGAAGCTTGTTGATTTCTAAATGCTTGAGCATTTTGTTCATTCGTTTGTTTCTGAGATGTGAAAAACTGTGTTTGAGATTCAACTAGCTTCGTCATCATATCTTCTAAATTCGGCTTTTTATCATCGGTTTGTGGTGGTTTGTTTTGAAAATTAGGTCTTTGCTGGTTGTAAGTATTGTTGGATACTTGTTGATTGTTAGGACCTTGTTGGTTGTTGTATGGAACATTTCGATTATAATTCTGGTTTTGATTGTAAATCGGTCTTGGCGGTTGATAATTATTCTGATAATTATTTCCAGGCCTTTGGTTTAGATATGAAACATTCTCTCTTTGTTCCATTGTTAATTCAATACTGAGACAATCTTTTGTCAAATGTGGTCCTCCACACTGCTCACAACTAATTCGTATTGAGTGAATATCTTTAGTCATCTTTTCCATTCGTCTCTCGACAACATCTATCTTTGCGGAAATGGAATCTAAGTCATGGCTAGAATCGGCTCTAGCTGCTTTAGATGATCTAACGATATCTTTTTCTTGGTGTCACTCATGTGAGTGAGAAGCAGTGTTATCAATAATCTTATAAGCGTTAGTTTCTGTTTACTTCATAATAGAACCACCAGCTGCTATGTCGATGTCTTTCCTTGTAGTGATGTCGCATCCTTGGTAGAATGTTTGTACTATTTGACAAGTGTCTAAACCATGTTGCGGACATCCTCTCAATAACTTTCCAAATCTTGTCCATGCCTCATATAGAGTTTCATTTGGCTTCTGTGTGAACGTAACAATTTCTCCTTGAAGTCTTACGGCTTTGGATGCCGGAAAGAATTGTTTAAGAAATTTTTCAACTAAAATGTCCCATGTATCAATCGCCCCTTCAGGTAACGATTCCAACCAATCTTTGGCTTCTCCTTTTAAAGTCCAGGGAAATAACATGAGATATATCTGTTCATCTTTAACTTCTCGGATTTTAAATAAAGTACAGATCCTATTAAAGGTACGAAGATGTTCGTTTGGATCTTCCTTCGGCGCACCACTAAAGTGGCATTGATTAGTCACCATGTGTAGGATTTGTCCTTTGATTTCATAATCTGGTGCATTAATGTCTGGTTGAGTAATTGCGTGACCTTGGCCAGTGCGTTTAGCTCTCATTCGGTCTTCCATACTTAAAGGTTCCAGATTCTCCATAATTGAATTTGTTGAATCTGAATCACTAGAGGATTCTGATTTAATGGTTCGTTCCTCAACAATCTCTGTTTGAATGATTGGTGGTTCCGGAGTAAAGATTAATGGTTCAGGATCTATGAATCGTCCCTGAATATTCTCCGGATTCTCAATTGTGAGGTCGGGTTCAAAAAATAGATTATCGGAAATTTGAATTGGAGTACTTGGTTGACTGGATGATGATTCTAAAGAAAAATCAACGGCGACAATATTTGCTAGATGTCTTGATCGAGTTACAGGTGGTGAACGTACAAAAGGTGGTGAACGTTTTGCTCGGTGCATTCACTGAATATCCTATTAGTTTTTAAAAAGAAAGAAAAATTATATAAGTTATTCAATTAATAGACTTTTCTGATTTTGCCCACGTTTCGAATAGCCAAAAGATGCAGCAGAGGGGCAGGATTCGTTTGGTCTCAATATAATTGAGTACTGTTTGGCTCCAATAACCCGGTCCACGTACAAATCCAACTATTACTACGAACCAGAAAATTTTGATGTCTATCAATTTAACCACTTAAAATAAATTTTCGTAATTTAAAGAAATTTAGAGAAGAAGTAGAGAAAATTCTAAGTCCTAAAAACTAGAATGGCGAGAAATAAGAAAGAAAAAGAGCGCGTCGGTATTAAAATTGGAGAAATAAGAAAGAAAAAGAGTGACTTATAAAACTTTAAAACACTCGACTAACCCAACTTTATTATTATCACTAACTTAAAATTAAAATTGCAAATTGAGATTATTAATTGGAGTGATAATTGATACATAGGTAAAAGGCGTCGAAAAATAAAAATAAGAAAGTAGCGCGTTGAAACTTAAAAAGGAACTAAAAACTTAAAAATTAAAAGTTGCGTCTAAAAATATTAAAACTTAAAAGTAAAACTATATCTCAAATGGTAATAACTTAAAAAAGTACTAAAACTTAAAAACAGCGTCGCAAAATTCTAAAGCACCTAAATCTTAGTCTAAAGAAAAAGCACTTAAGGGATTTTACGGCAAATCTTAAAAATCTAGAAGTAAAAATAACTATGGCAAAAACTATATTTAAAACTAAAAACGAGCGAAAAATACAAATATTACGCTAAAACGAATAAAAAGGGACAAAATATAAAAATATACTAAAAGTTGTAAAAAGTACAATTTTTATAAAAATATTATTTTTATATTATTTATTTTATAAAACTATTAATTTTAAAACTAATTAAACTAAAATAAAACAAATTAAAAACTAAAATTAATTAATATTAAAAGTATAACCCTAATTAGGGTTAAAGTATAATAATAATAAATAATACCCCGTAATAAATGCAGTACGATGTCAACTGTGGCGTGTCAGCAGGGCTCATGCGATCGCATGAGTCCTAAGTTACCCGGCCATGCGATCGCATGGGCTAGGGTTTCGGGCCAGTGACTGGGCTGCTACAGTACTGGACTCGAATTTATTTATATTTTTTTTGTGTGTTTTGCTAAAATATATATATATAATATATTTATATAAATTAAATAAAACTTATATTTTTACAAACTAAAAATAGAAATAAAGAAACTTTATAAAACTTAAATATTTAACAAACTCTTAAAAATATTTATATTTTTGTTTTTCTTTTTATATTTTAGAATATTTAAAACGTATTTTTACAAAAGCGTATTTTTTATAAAAGAAAACTTAAAAATAAAAATCTTTTTTTTTCTATATAGCGTTGCGCTTCAGGCGTTTAAGCAGATATGTATTCCCCGGCAGCGACGCCAAAAATACTTGATGTTATGCGAGGTGTATATGAAATAGCTTATATTTTTCTAGGAAAAACTATTAAATACGATACAATTTTGCATAAGATATTTATTTATTTATAGAATGGATATACCTAAACCTTGCTACAACACTTATAGGTAGTGTACCTAATCGTACAGTAGTGTAGTTTTTAGTAAGTCCGGTTTGTTCCACAGGGAAAATCTTTTAAACAAGCTTAATGCTATATTAGTTTTAATTTAAAAAATACAAATATATATAAGTAATATTATTATTATAAAAAGGGGGTTTTTTACCGTTTAATGACCGGTTTGTCGATTTTTAAAACTTTAGTCGCAGTTAAAACCTAATGTAAAATATTAAATAAATAAAAGACTTAATTTAAAGCGTAAAGTAAATAACGATAATTAAAATGCGATAAATAAAAGTGCGAGTGTATAAACTTGCGATAATTAAAAAGTACGATAATTAAAAGTGCAATTAAATACAATGACAATAAATAAAAATTTGATAATTAGAAGTGCAATTAAATATGAAAATAAAGGAATTATGCTTATTTAAACTTCCGTAATCATGATGTTTGACGTGTTGATTTTAGTTTTATGCCCATGAGTTAATTGTCCTTTGTCCTGGATTATTTAATATGTCCGTCTGGTTTTTGTCCATAACAGTCCATCAGTCATAAATATAAAGTGCGAGTGTCCTCGTCAAATTATCCTTATACCCGAAGTCAAATATTCCAACTAATTGGGGACTTAAACTGTAACAAGATTTTAATACTTTATTTAATAATTACACCAGGTTATCGACTGCGTGTAACCCAAGGTTTTAATACTTTTTTATCAATTATGCCAAGTGTCCTTGTACATAATTTCACCCCTGTTTTAATAATTCCATAGACTATTAATCCATTCCCGTGTCCGGTTAAATGAACGATTATTCGTACATATAAATATCCCGCCCATCGTGTCCGATCGAGTGTATATGGTTATTTATAGGTATGTCCAATTGTAAATATTTATATTAAAATTAACAAACTATCATTTAGTTAAACAAATATAAAGCCCATTAATAGCCCATAGTCTAATTTCCACAAGTGTCGTTCTTTTGTCCAAACCCCAATTATGGTACAAAGCCCAATTACCCAATTTTAGTATTTTTAGCCCAACATCATGATTACTTCGGCTTAAATAAGCATAATAATAATTTAGCTACGAGACATTAAATTAAAAAGGTTGAACATAACTTACAATGATTAAAAATAGCGTAGCATTACACGGACAGAATTTTGACTTGCACCCTTACAACATTCGCTAACATGCCCTTATTATTAGAATTTAAAATTAAAATTAAAATTAAAATATATATATATATATATATATATATATATATATATATATATACGTTGAGAGTTGGATGGATGGATTGATATATATTTTTACACTGAACCAAACACGCGAATTTATAGGGCTGTGGCCAGATACTGTTGGCCATGCGATCGCATGGGAATTACTCTTCAAGGCCATACGATCGCATGGCCTCTATTTCCAGCTCACATGAGCTTGTTTTCTTATGCCGACGGTTTTTAAATATAATATATATATATATATATATATATATATATATATATATATATATATATATATATATATATATTAATTTTAAGAATTAATTATATATTATATTATATTCATGTGTATAGTTGACTTGTAATTTTTAGTCCGTTACGTCGAGCGTTGAGAGTTGACTCTGGTCCCGATTTCGGATTTTCGAACGTCCTTGCGTATAATTTAATATCTTGTACTTTGCGTTTCGCGTCTTGTACTCTTGTAATTTTGAGACGTTTCTCATCAATAATTAGAACCTCTTTGATTGTACTTTGTACTTTTGAGCTTTTTGGTCGTTTGCGTCTTCAATTCGTCGAATCTGTCTTTTGTCTTCACCTTTTATTATTTAAACGAATATCACTTGTAAATAGAACAATTGGAACTAAAATCTTGTCTTTCTTGAGGGATAATGCTATGAAATATATGTTCATTTTTAGCATTATCAGTCCTCACGAGATTTATGGACAAATGAAATCTTTTTGTCACTTATGCGATTTATAAAATCATATGTGTATATATATTATTAAGTTAATAAATTTACCTTTACTTATTTTGGTTAGTACATACTAAGTTATACCTTCAAATTATTTAAAAATCGCTCCTTTATTGAGTTGTTTAACTTAATTCAAATAGTTTTGTGCAAAATGGTACACGTTGTATATACTTCTAAGTTTACTAGGAACTTCGTTCCGTTTATGTTGTCACATTAAACGTTTAAAGGTTTTTCAAAACTTCCTTGGTTGATTTTATTAAGGGTTTTCGTATTAGACTACACCATGTATGGATCACACCTCTTCTCGCCCTCCGTTAGGGATAAAGCTTACGATTAAGATCTTTGTTAAAAACTCTTGAGCCACTTTGGATGGCAGTTTTACAAAATTTGTTAAGAAGTCTTTGTGCCCATAAAATGTTCCTTTTAAAGTTAGACTTGGCAAAAATGCGGGCCGATAAAACAGTTTTCTGAGAAACACTCAGTGGTCACCTTATCGTAGGAAAGGCACTAGGTGGGTTTCTACTCTCAATATTTCACGACTAAACGCAACACCCTCGTAAACATCATCTCTATGAATCAGTATGTTGAGGTACAAGAATCGTTTTTGAGATTCTTTTCACTCGGAGAAAACCATTCTTTATGACCTATGGTTCACATATCTTCTCATCCACGCATCCCCTTAAGTATAAGGAAAAATTCAGGACGAACTACTCGGAGAGTTCACTCTCGTTCAAAGATCACACCTTTCGTGCGATTTTCTTTCAGAATTGTAAAATACTTTAAGAATCTATGAACCTTGTTATCCTCTATGAGGGGACTGCTTAAAACATCTACAACACTGATGTGGTTACTCTACACATTCCTTTCTTCGTTGGATGCAACTACATGTTGCTCTAGTTAATGTTAACCCTAACTTTAACGTGTACCTGAAAGGATAAAGTTACATTATGGAACTGTGCTTTCATTCCATTCAAGGATAAGATCACATGCATCATGGAAAACTAGGTGATATCTTTCATTATTCGTTCAGACCGCCCTAAAGACACTATAAATAATTATGGCTGGCATTGTATATAAGTCTGATTGGTTACTTTTGGCTAAAATTTCAATCCATTAATCAAACAAACGTTGCTTAAATATCGGGTTCTTTATACCTATGGTAACCTTCCGAAATTAAGGGATTAGTAAAATCCGTGGCTAACACTATCCAGACATCAAATCGCATGGTTATGATCACCATGTTTTTCATTCTACCTGTCAGCTTTGTATTGCGACATAAGCGCTCAATGTTTTAGATGTGTTTAGAAACATTCATGATGTATTTCATGCATCCAGCTTACGGAAGATGCATGTAGGGCTAAAAACATCATCTTTCCATTTGTGGTAATATATTCGGATGACATATTCATGATAACAAGAAACGAAATCAATTTGTTGATCTCTTAGGACAAGAGACTTAATTAATGGCATATACCTATTCTTACTTTTATACGCCCAAGTACCTTTCAAGGTAAATAACTCACTTCTGAGCCCATGAGTCTCACAGAACTTTGATATGCTCCTTCTTATTCAAATACAGTACCATTGTTGGTCACTCCTCAAAATTTCGGGACAAAATTTTCTTTAACAGGTGGGTAATGTAACAACCCGGCTTTTTCGACTTGCTTTTGTGCTTTGTACTTTCACGAAAGTGCGTATATGTGCGTACTGAGCTAGTTTATGCTCTGGGATCTTATTTAATGATTAATTACTTCCATTAATATCTTACAACGTGCTATTAAGTGTGTAATCACTTAACTTGATCCTCGAATACTTTTACGACCGTTAGTGTCACTTATTGTTTGAAACGAGCTACGTACTTGGTACACGTTAAACTTTTGTCATAATTGGAATATTATGACTACGTAAACTTAATTGTTATTTATTAATGACAATTACTTAGCTTTATAGTTCCTTAATCATGCTTAGTGCTTACTAATGTTTACTAGTTACCTTAATGGAACTTAACACCTTAATGGACTTCCATGGCCCAACCTACTCAACTTAGTAGACCACTTAATGGGTTAATTAGCCCATGTAATTATAATTATGTCCATGTAAGTAATGAGACAAGTATCATGCATGCTTACTTGCATTATGTCTCAAACCACCCAACAAACCAACACCACTTTGTACCACCACCATGGACCACACCATGCCACACCACATGAGGCCAAAATGGTCCCCCCCCCCTTTTGCTCCAAACCGTCGGCCACCAACCACCCCAACACCACCACTTTATTTTTTTAAAAAACTTATTTCTCTCATTTGCATTTCATTTCAAATACACACACTTCTCTCTATTTTCTCACTCTAGTTTTTCTCTCAAATATTTGAAGAACTTGTAAGTGTTCTTGATCTTCTTTTCTTCTTTTTCTTCTTCCTTTTCGTGATTCATCATCATTATCATCAAGGATTCATGTTTTGTAACTTGAATCTTCATAACTCTTGTAGATTCAAACTTTGTTTTGAAAAATGCAAGAACATGGAGGATTAAAGCTTTTTAGCTTTTAATCTTCTCTACTTATGTTAGATCTAAGTTCTATAACTTAAGATCTCTTTAATTATGTTAAAAGATCAAAACTCATGTTTATGATCTTCATGAAACTTGTAGATCCAACTATTTACTTTATGGATCTTCAAGAAAGTTTGAAATGCAAGCTTACTAGCTTGAGGTTTCTATAAAAAGTTAGTTAAGATCAAAAGCTTACTAACTTATGATCTTCTTTAGTTTGTTGTAACTTAGATTTGTGACTTGTGTTTGCATGAAACAAAAGATACAAGCTTACTAGATTGAGATCTCATAATTATTGTTAGGAATCCAAGCTCTCTAGCTTAGGGTTTCATTTTTGTGTTTGATCTAAGTTGTGTAACTTATGATCTTCTACTTTGTTTAAACAAAAGTTCATTTGATTATGTCCATCTTACTTTACAAGATCTAAGTTTCATAACTTATGGTTGTGTAAAACTTGAAAGTCTAAGTGTTATGACTTAGGGTTTCACCAAGAACATGAGATCTAGATTTTTTAGTCTAAGATCTTTAATATCTAGTTAAGATCTAAGCTCTCTAGCTTAAGGTCTTGCTTATTTAGTTTGATTCAAAGTTTATAGCTTAATAAGACTTGTATTGTGTTGGAACTAAGAAATTGATGTAACTTTGGTTCATCACCTTGCTCAAACTCTCACAAGAGTTGTATTTTATTTCTTAATCCTAATTTTATGTGTTGATGGTTAAACCTTCGCTAAAGTGATGCTAAAACATCGAGAGTTGTACATTTGAAGCTTATACGCATCAAGGATGAGAACCGTGATGAGCATCAAACACCAAGAATCCGACCGGAGCACTAGTTTTCTATTTTTAAAGGTTTGATAAGGACCTTGGGCTACTGGAAAAGCTGATTTCTAGATAGTTCGGTTCGAGTAGGTGACTTTTCGTTTAAGACTCGTCTTAATCCGATATACGGTTTAGGATTTATAGCCTCCCGAAAGTCACTACGCCCTTGTAACGTTGTGCTAAAAATTCTGACCTACTCGCACTTAAACCGTCACCATGGTCAAACAAAGATGAGTTAGGTTCTGAAAATTGGTCAGCGGTTAGAGGACTCACACACGGAGCCATGGCCACTGGCCTCACATCATTTCAGTTTTTATATAGGTCGCAGCCGCTGAACGAATCAGTCTTGGTTTCGGTCTCTATTCTTGATTGAAAACTTACTTTACTTTTTACGTATGATGTTGATGATGATGACACTTAAGACTTAACTTACGTACTTTTAAACCCTTTTGGGACGATTTACTAACTTATTAAGTTTTGACTTAGGTTGAGGACCCTTCGGACCAACTACTTGCTTACTTACCTCGTATCGACTTTTACTGCTTATTCACTATGAGTTATAGCATCCCTTTTTACTTCAACTATTTTTGGGACTGAGAATACATGCGCTTTTTACGTTTTACTTACTAGGCACGAGTACTTAAACTTATTGTATGTGTGGGTTATATAATGGCATAAACTTTCCCCTTAGCTCGGTAACGTTTAGTCATTGGTTTTTGAACCGGTGAACGCGAATCTTAGATATGGATCCATAGGGTTTGACATCCCCACTCGGGCTATTCACGCTAGCATTTAACGGGTGTTTAATACTTCGAGAACATACGCACTCACCAAGTGTACTTTTAGGGAATAATATTACGTTAAGTTAGTTACCGGGTGCTCACGGATAAGCATATACTTTATCATAATGTTTTGATTTATTGATTTGAAATACTGATTTGAAATGCTGCTTGAAGCACTGAAATCTCATGGCCTACATTACATTACTGATTACAAATAAACTGTAGCTCACCAACATTCGTGTTGACATTTTTAAGAATGTATTTCTCAGGTGCTTAGACGTTGCTGTTAGACTTGCTGTCTTGGTGTTATAGACTCGCTGTTATGGACCTGCTGTGTTAGATTTTCGCTGCATTGCTTAGAGATGTCTCAATTACGAGACTTTTTACTTTGCATTCAAAACTTATGTTACAATGGCTTTGTAACGACCTTTGGGTCACATACTTATGTTAATGCTTCTATTCATAGGAAGCACTTTATCTTTTGTAAAACGCTTTCTTTTTATGAATGCAAAACTGGTTTTCAAACAGCATATAGTGTTTGACCTTGTAATGATCATGTTGTTGATGAACCGTACACGATGGTTTTGTACGGGGCATCACAACTTCTTTTACCAAGGGGTGACACAGATAGTGTACTCTGAATCGGGGTTCACGACTTCCCAATAACAGAGCCAATAACTACGTTCTATTAGTTGGAAAAGTGATTGAGTTTAAAGCATAATCGGAAAGCATTTCAACAGCATACATAAACCATAACATTATTTCGGCATTATAAGTGCTTACATCATAGCATACACTAAAGATAACTACTCACTAACCATGGCAACAATATCACAGAACATAATGATAGAAGACATTATATAAAGATAAAGGATAGAAGTACCAGTTGATTAAACGAGTTCCGAATACAAAAGTGACAACTTCAAGACTCCAGACCGCTCCTAATACAATCTTCGGCGTTCTTCTCTGGGTATTAGGTTTTCCGCACGGAGTCGAAGACCATGAAAGTATGACTAATATTGTACAAGAGAGAGAAAGAAGTGAATTGAAGTGTGTGTTGGAATGAATTACAAAGACCCTTTAAATAAGCCTAAATTTTCCCTGCAAACGGCTGGCAGGTCATTTGGCAGGCAGTTTGCAGGGGCCGTTTGCCTAGCCAAGCCGTTTGCTGGGGCTATTTGCCAAGCCAAGCCGTTTGCAAGGGCCATTTGTCTGACCCGTTTGGCAGGCCGTTTTTTAGCCAGGCAAGCCGTTTGGCTTGCCTGGTTACCTGGATCGTAACTTGATTTCTTGTCTTTCACCGTTTTCGCTCTAGAATCTTTGTTTTAGCTTCGATTCTCTTGATTCTTTTTGCACTGTGTTTGTAATTACTTATTCTTCAATTCTAACCGACGAAGTGGGTATTTTGCAGACAAAGTTCGAATCTTTCTTGTTTTTGGCCTTTAATACCGGGGTAAAAATGTGAATTTTTAGACGATATTAAATATCCCACACTTATACTTTGCTTGTCCTCAAGCAAACTCTCATTTTACCTTAAGAAATCTTTTCAGAGTTTCTTTTCTAATAGCCTAAGCGGTTTGCTTTTTATTATAAGAGCGAAAAGATAAGGTGAGTCATCTATGTTATGATTGAAACTATCTCTGCAAGCATACGAGGAGGTTACATGACGTAGGCTAGCTTTCACGGGTCACTCAAATCACACAAGTGTTTAGGGTTCCCTATAGATCTAAGAAATGAATTCACTCATAGCCAGTCATGTTGCACCCATCGTCATTGGCTTGATAAAGACTCAAATCCTTGCTGCTAATGTGAAAACGGTAGTAATCTTAGCTTCTAGGTCATTTGTCAATAATGGAAAGGAATTTTGGAATGGTAGTGAAGTTGTTTTTAAGGGGTGAGAAAAAGGGTAATGTAGTCTTTATGCAGACTTTTATTCGGATAGATAGGAGTGCTGAAATGTTTGAGAAGCACTTTTGAACTTTTCTTCATTTGATAATCATTTTCGGTCAAGTTCTTCTTCGGCGTTTCTCTTAATAATTATTATTTATTTATTTTATTTTTTGAAGATTTCATCTCGAGAAACTTTTTGCCGGTAAACTTTTTCAAGACCTTTGCCATGATACTTGAGAGGTTTATAACATCGGGTTTTCAGAAGGAATCTCAGTAATAGTAAAGATGATGTGGATGTGGTGGTGGAGTAGAAGTAGTGAAGGTGCGAAAGGCTTATTTTTGACAAATGGCTAGCTCTTTTATTTATAACCGAATCACGTTTCGCTGCTTTGGAAATGTAGATCTAAAGCAAGTTCTGATTCTGAGCACAGACAATGGCACTCTTAACGAAAAACACTGAAGCATTAAAGGTGAATGCTGGTCTTATTTGGGGTGCCTCACCATAATCAATTTAGGTCGATAATGCCTTAGTCATGCAATGCTCTATTAGAGATTTGGTTCAACCTAACAAGATTTTCACCCTACTTAAGCCTTACTTTTATTTACAAACGTTTCAGGTTTTCAAAAATACTTTTTCGAAAAGGCTTTCTCTTGTTAAAAAATTTGAAATTTGGCTTAAGAACTTGGAATCTTCGTAATGGGTTATTTTAATATAGCATAAACCGATTATACCAACATCCCACACTTAGACGAACATTGTCCTCAATGTTACTAGTGTATCTCACACTTAGGAGTTTTAGTTGAAGATTTGGGAGTATTTGTCTAGTGCTTAATTGGGTTGTAATCCCACACTTAGTAATAAGCTAGGATGTGGCATAGTTTAAATTTTGAGCTAGTAGCAGGAAGAAAGAAATACCCCTAGCAGATGTGGCTGGATTTCAATCCTTGCGTCTTTTATTGATCGGCTCATTTGTCATCCTTTATTCTTCTACTCAACTTTATTGCACGGGTTGCCTCCCGAGAAGCTCTTTTGTTTAAGGTCGTTGACTCGACCGTAGTGATGCCTTAAAAAGCAAACATTCCTCGCTGATGGTTGTAATCTTGGTCTTCTCGAGGGAATGTGAGTCTTGGTGGGTAAATCCTGAGAAAGTGTCGAACCAATAGTGGTAGAAGATCCGGTACTTCTCTTGAAGATCTTCTGAAAGATAAGTAGTGCACAGTTTTGGCTCGTGATAAGTCTTGAAGTCCGATGAGAATATGATCTACGGCTCTGCTGATTGACCCATGAATGTCAATCATAGAAGCGGTGCTGGTGGTTATTGTTTCTCTGATGGGAGGCTCATTTTGGAGGTCTTCAAATAATGTTAGAAACAGTATCTTTAGAATCTTAAAGTCTCCGGAATGGTGATATCCACAGTAAGAGTTTGTAGCTTTGCACAGATTTGTTAAAAGACGAAGCTGAAAAGAAGTGAACAACAATCTTGACCAGAGCATTAATGTCACCATCTTTAAGTATATCTCCTGACATCCGACTTTGAATGTGAAACTTGGATCTGTAGATTCATGGAAGATACGTGATATCTACTTCGTAACATAGGTGGCAATGTTGACTCGGTCTGGTTCAAGATGAGAGAACGGATTGTTGCGCCTTACTTCCTCTGTAACTGCATCTCGTAACTCTTTGATTATTAGATCAGCATGGTGATCAATTGTTACGTAAATCACTAGCCTGTCTGGCATGCTTTCAAAATTATCTCTTTCCAATAGAGCAAAAAAGCTGTAAATATCCACGATCAATTGTAAATCAGAGTGATAAGTCGAGCGTTCGGTGAAAAGATCCATGTGCTTATGGATGAGAGTCAGTAGTGCTGGTTGGTTTGCTGAGAACGGGAGTGCAGATCCGGCTAAGGCGTTATAAACCTTAGAGTAAATGATCTTCTGATCTCGACAGAATCTTGTCTCAAAAATAGTGCGAACCACTTAATTGTGCTCTCGTTGCCTTTCTTCTCGGTAAATATGATCGTGAAGAGTATTGATAAAGTCTTGAATGCGTTCTTCTAGAATTTCAACATCATTGTCTTCTCTTTGGAGATAAAGGTTGTATTCTTCTCGGATAGCCATAATTCGTTCTGTTAAGCGTAGCGTGAAATCAATTGTTGATTTACTGATGGCTTCGAGAATATCTTCAAATTCATCGGTATCATTGATGAAGGTTATCATGTCTGCGTGTGTAGATATGACCGGAATCCGATCTGAAGAAGAGTCCGGCTCCTCTTGATCTGGTTCGGTTGGAGAGTGTGAGTTATCCAGAATGTCTTCATGTTGCTCTTCCTTGTCATCATCGGTATAGTGTTCTTCTGAGGACGCGTCTGATGAACGGGTTTCTTCACTATTTTGATTCTCCACTTTGATACTTGCAGGGTCAATTTCTATATCCTTAACCTCAGCCTTGTCAGTCTTCTTCTTGAAGCGAATGATTAAACTCTGATCTTCCGTCTCAAGCCTCATTAATTCTTCGTGATGCTTAATGCTTAGAGAGGGTACTATCACAGTTTCTTTTACGTCTTCCATTTCCTCTTCCTCTTCAGATTCCTCTTCTTCCTCTATTTCTTCGCTGGGATCCTCTTCTTCCATTTCTAGGTTGTCTACAGACTGTGATTTGACACCCATCTCTATATCATTGGCTGGTGGTGAAGACTCATCATCGGAAGTGATCCGTCTGGTAGAAAGAGCAAACATCTCTGCCTGTCCAGAAAGATCGGTTGGTAGGTCAATTTTGAAGGTAACGCTCTCCCCATGTGATCGCAAGATCAAGGTTTGATTGTACACATCAATGACAGTCCTAGCCATATTCATGAAAGGTCTTCCTAACACTACTGGTGTGTGTAGGTCTTCCTTAATATCCATTACTACGAAATCCGTAGGATACAAGAATTTGTCAACTTTCACCAAGACGTTCTCAACTATGCCCTTAGAATATTGAATTGTGTGATCGGCAAGTTGGATTGTCATTTTAGTTGGTGACAAGTCTCCTAACTCTAATCTCTTGTAGAGAGTAGGGGATTAGGCAGATACTTGCTCCTAAATCTGCTAGCGTATGAATGGTTCCAGATTGGTAGATTGAATACGGGAAAAAGTCGGCTCGTATCTCCTAGCTTTGGTGGTAGAGAGTTTCTGAGTAATGCAGAGAATTCTTCACTCAGTGGAATTTTGTTAGAATCTGGTATCCTCTCCATTGTAGAGAGAAGATTTCAGATGTACCTCTTCTGGTTGGGAACTTTGGACATGGTGTTCAGGAATCTTCCATCAAGCTAGAAGGAATCAAGCTTGGATGGTTCCTCCTGTAGCATTCCAGGATAGGGTATACGAACTGGAGTGCAGGGGTCAGCTTCTGAGTATATGTCGATTTGTTCTTGAGCCTAGCTGACCTTCTCCGCGGTTCTTCCTCTGGAATTAAGGAATCCATTTGCTTAGCTTCCTCTATGTGAGGATTTTGGATAGTATTACTTGGTAACCTTCCCTGTGGTCGGGTTTTAAGGCATTGTTATAACTGTCCGAGATGCTTCTCCAGAATTTTGAGCAGAGCCAATTGATTTCTCATTAGTATCTCCGTCTGATCTTGTCTGGCTGCAGTTCTCTAATTTAGCTGCTGTTGTCCTTGAATGAACTAAGTCAACTGATCATCAGCTCCGAGAGTGGGGTTAGTTGCTTTTGTAATCTGGGTGGTAGGGGAATTTTCCTCGACTGGGGGACCAGTGAGTGGAAGTGGTTGATCGTAGGTCAATTGAGATTGTTGGGCTGGATAAGGTGGGTACCGATAGCGAAAAACGCTGGTTGCTTCGTTGAAATTGATTAACCCTAGGTTGTTGATTGAATTCGGGATTTGGTGGACGAGCTGGGTATTGAACGTAACAGACTGAACCATCAGGGTTTTTGTACTCAACTTGATATTCTTCAGTGGGTTGCGGGTTGGTACAATTAACACAAGCCTGAGCTTGGTTGACCTACTGCGGCTGCGTCTTCAATTCTCCAAGTTGTTTAGCGAGAGATTCCACCTTATCCGTGAGGGATTTGATGGCCTCCATTTGATTGTTAAGTGCAGAGAGTGGGGCAGATGATGAAGTGTTTCACCACTGTTCCAATCATGATGATGCATTGTCATGTTCTCGAGCAACTCCCATGCTTCGTCTGCAGTTTAGTTCATCTGATTCCCTTGAGCTGCTGTATCGATCGTTGTCCTATGATTTACCGTAAGACCATTGTAGAAGGTACAGATTTGGGCTGACCGTTCTAGCTGGTGATTAGGGCATTTCTTCAGCAGGGTTTTGAATCGCTCCCATGCAGTGTAAAGAGATTCATCATAACTTTGTTTGAAGTTAATGATGTCATTCTTTAGTTTGGTTTGTTTAGAAGGAGGGAATTATTTGGTTAGGAATTTAGTAGCCATATACGTCCATGACGTGATGGAATCTTTTTCCAATCCTTCGAACCAGGTTTGAGCATGATGAGTGAGAGAATAGGGAAACAAGTATAGCCGGACTATATCTTGCCCTATCCCTGGCTGTTTGTAGGAGTTCGAAAGAGATATGAATTTATCAAGGTGAGAATTAGGATCGTCATTCGGTAATCCATGAAACTGACAGCTATTCTGGATGAGCTGGATGATGTGATGCTTTAACTTGAATGAGTTTCCTTGAATCTCTGGAAATCTGATCGGTCCTCCTCGACCTTCAATCGAGGGTTTGGTATATTCTGCTAAAGTAACGCGTAATGCCATTTGATTTCTGATTCGTAATTCCTTACGTGCTTTAGAGATTATTGCGTCTGGTTCAAGTACGAATAACAACGGCCCTGGTCTAGATCGGGTTTGGGTCATACACTGGGTATGCCTTTTTGTTTTTTATTTTAAGCAGATAAACTAAATTTCTAAAGTAGTCTAAGGTAATCTAAAGTAATCTAAGGTAGTCTAATCTAAAGTAGTCTAATCTAAAGTAGTCTAGTTTAAAGTAATCTAATTTAACTAACTATCCTAAGATTGAATATGTTTTTGGTTCTGGCTACTGATTCCCTGGAATTTCGATAACAGAGCTCCGTATGAACTATTCAACAAACCAAGTGGCCAGGCCAACTACGGAGAGGCAGGATCCTTTTGGTCCCAATATAATTGGAGACTGTTCGGAAAATCAAACAACCAAGTCCGTGTATAATTGTCTTTCTTAGATACCACTAAATACTTGTGAATAAGTTTGATAGAGACCAGTATTGTCTGATACCAGTTCCACGGCAGCGGAGTCAAAAACTAGCATCCCTCTTGATATGGCCGAAACGGACGGTTTTATTCGTGCGATGTGGTCAGGTCGCAACGCGTCAGAATCAACCACCAAGAGGGGGTTACTGTTTTAAATTTATATTTAGCGGGGCCTAAATCGTACTATTCCTTAGTATGAGTAAGGGACGTATGTCCTAGAGTCGTATTTTTGAGATATCAGTAGAATTGAACCTATATTTAAGCTTAAGATAGTTATGAAGGAGTAGTGGTTACTTAATTTTGGGATTTTCTAATTTATAAGACAGATAAAGTAAATGCGATAAAATTCGTAATTCAGATAAGGTTAAAGTAAGTGCATACTATGATTTCACCAGTTATTCTGCCTAGATTATGGAATGTTGTCTCATGAATAGGCAGAGGCCTTGTATTCATTACACTAGTCCTAAACGCCCCTGTCATAAGACATGTCACTGGGTACTGCGTTAGGCTTGAAGATTCTGAATAAACAGCAACGTCCCTTACCCCCGACGCCCGTGCAGTCTGACTACAGGCATACATGTTCAGACGGCTCATCCAATTGAGCGATTCGGTTGGGTGACGTATTAACATTCCAAAAAGGTCTAAACTTTCTTAAGCATAATAGAATACATGGTTTACCATACCCGAGAGACGTGATGGGTTTCAATGTTTTCGTTAATGATTGGTTTTAAAAGATAGTTAGGCCCTTAAAAAGAGTTCAACCATAAAGAACACCATGGCCAAGTCAAGCTGACTTCCATGAACACGTTCGGTTATCCTAACGGTCCAATCATTTATGTCTCTAAACAAACAGTTCCATAATTAACTAAGAATCCCTCAAGCAGGGTGCAATGCTTGAGACCGCGTTATGGTGCAGTGTACTAATCAACACTAGCCGGGTTCCATGGCCTTACTTAGCAGAGGTATAGCTTACAACAACCGATGTGCTTCAGCATGCACGTACGAAGTTTATATGCTTGGTGACTACACTAGCATGGTTTGGGACCGACAATGTACTAAGGGTCTAGTCAGATGTTTCACTACGAAAGAGTCCTCAGTCGGAATCCAAAGTTTGATAGACTTACTACAATCGGTGTGCCTCAGTCGATCTTACGTTGTATCCGAAAGACTTCTCTTACCAAGGGGTGACACAGATAGTGTACTCTGAATCGGGGTTCGCGACTTCCCAATAACAGAGCCAATAACTACGTTCTATTAGTTAGAAAATTGATTGAGTTTAAAGCATAATCGAAAAGCATTTCAACGGCATACACAAACCATAACATTATTTTGGCATTATAACTGCTTACATCAGAATAGACACTAAAGATAACTACTTGCTAATCATGGCAACAATATCACAGAACATAATGATAGAAGACATTATATAAAGATAAAGTATACAAGTACCAGTAGATTAAACGAGTTACGAATACAAAAGTGAAAACTTCAAGACTCCAGACCGCTCCTAATACAATCTTCGGCGTTCTTCTCCGGGTACTAGGTTTCCCGCACAGAGTCGAAGACCTTGAAAGTATGACTAATATTGTGCAAGAGAGAGAAAGAAGTGAATTAAAGTGTGTGTTGGAATGAATGACAAAGACCCTTTAAATAAGCCTAAATTTTCCCTGCAAACGCCTGCCGTTTTCCAAGCAAAGCCGTTTGCAAGGGCCGTTTATCTGACCCGTTTGGCAGGCTGTTTTTGAGCCAGGTAAGCCGTTTAGCAGGCCGTTTGGCTTGCCTGGTTCCCTGGATCGTAACTTGATTTCTTGTCTTTCACCGTTTTCGCTCTAGAATCTTCGTTTTAGCTTCGATTCTCTTGATTCTTTTTGCACCATCTTCGTAATTACTTGTTCTTAAATTCTAACCAATGAAGTGGGTATTTTGCTAACAAATTTTGAATCTTTCTTGTTTTTGGCCTTTAATACTGGGTGAAAACGTGACTTTTTAGCCGATATCAGGGCCTAAATCGTACTACTCCGTAGTATGAGTAAGGGAAGTATGACCTATAGTCGTATTTTTGAGATATCAGTAGAATCGAACCTATATTAAAGCCTAAGATAGTTATGAAGGAGTAGTGGTTACTTAATTTTGGGATTTTCTAATTTATAAGACAGATAAAGTAAATGCGATAAAATTTGTAATTCAGATAAGGTTAAAGTAAGTGCATACTATGATTTCATCAGTCATTCTGCCGATATTTTGGAATGCTGGCTCACGAATAGGCAGAGGCCTTGTATTCATTACACTAGTCCTAAACGCCCTTGTCGTAAGACATGTCACTGGGTAATGCGCTAGGCTTGAAAATTCTGAATAGACAGCAACGTCCCTTACCCCCGACGCCTGTGCAGTCATACTACAGGCATACACATTCAGATGGCTCATCCAATTGAGTGACTCGATTGGGTGACGTATTAACATTCCATAAAGGTTTAAACTTTCTTAAGCATACTAGAATACATGGTTTACCATATCCGAGAGACGTGATGTGTTTCAATGCTTTCGTTAATGATTGGTTTTAAAAGATAGTTAGGCCCTTTGGAAAGAGTTCAACCATAAAGAACACCATGGCCAAGTCAGGTTGACTTCCATGAACACGTTTGGTTATCCTAACGGTCCAATCCTTTATGTGTCTAAACAAACAGTTTCTTAATTAACTAAGAATCCCTCAAGCGGGGTGCAATGCTTGAGACCGCGTTATGGTGCAGTGTACTAATCAACACTGACCGGGTTCCATGGCCTTACTTAGCAGAGGTACAGCTTACAACAACCGATGTGCTTCATCATGCACGTATGAAGTTTATATGCTTGGTGACTACACTAGCATGGTCTGGGACCGACAATGTACTAAGGATCTAGTCAGATGTTTCACTTCGAAAGAGTCCTCAGTCAAAATCCAAAGCTCGATAGATTTACTACAACCAGTGTGCCTCAGTCGATCTTACGTTGTATCCACCAAGGGGTGACACAGATAGTGTACTCTGAATCGGGGTTCGCGACTTCCCAATAACAGAGCCAATAACTACGTTCTATTAGTTGGAAAAGTGATCGAGTTTAAAGAATAATCGAAAAGCATTTCGACAACATACACAAACCATAACATTATTTCGGCATTATAACTACTTACATCATAGCATACACTAAAGATAACTACTCGCTAATCATGGCGACAATATCACAGAACATAATGATAAAAGACATAAAGATAAAGGATAGAAGTACCAGTAGAGTAAACGTAAAACACCCCAGGTTTTTTTTTAAATAGAGCGGAAGACCAATTTAACAAATAAATAATACAAACATGTATATGTATATGTATATGTATATGTATATGTATATATATATATATATATATATATATATATATATATATATATATATATATATATATATATATATATATATATATATATATATATATATATATATATATATATATATATATGATTCACTTAATGATAAACACGTTAATAAGTAAATGACCGGGTGTTATATTAAAACATAAATACTACTTTAATAGAAAGGACGCGACATCAGAGTTGCGACTAGTCAAACATATCTCTCAACAATCCATCTCCCTGGAATCTATCAAATATGCAACATTCAACCTGCAGGGAAGAGGAGGGGGGTTAGCACGAAGCTAAGTGAGTGCAACTAACTACAAGTAATAGCATACAGAAATAGTCATACTAATCATGTCACATAGTCTAACACATAATCATCACCCAATTACCGTCTACAGAGACTCTGGCGGCTCGGTCAAACCATTAACCACCAGTTGATCGGACTGGGCTTACCAGAAGTTCCTCCACCACCGTTTATATATATATAATCCACACGCGACGGATGCGTCATTCACATATATATACATCTCGATTGTCTAGGCTACAACATGAGGAACCCAACCCGCAGGTTGATCTCTCCTACCGATGCTACCACATAAAAGGGACGCACTGGGCTCCAGCAGACAAGCATCAACTAACATGCAGTCATTACAACATACTAACTAACCATAGTAGCAAGTATATCTAACAAGCATGGCAATCATAATATAACATGCTACTCTATACTATATACTCCCAATAGTCCTACTCACTGATACCGGCATCACTCGGTAGTCTAATATCACCTAGTATTCTCCTCGTCTTTATCACCTGAAAACAATACTCATAAGTTAGTAAGTCATATTCCAAATACTAACAATATCACAATCACAATGTATATATATACATACACACATATATATATAATATATCCACACATACATACATATATATACTTATATACATACACATATACTCCATCACAACATTAAACCAAGTCATAACATCTTATAATCATCATTGGATAAGTCTACAACCTAATTCCATTCACTAACGTCATATAAATGCGTGCAAAACAGACATACACGCTAAAACCCCTTTTTATGACCAAAATAAAGTTTGATCTAACTTCTTAAAAGTTTACCATTGAAAATTAATCTTCAATATGATTCCAACGATATTTTATTCATCAAAAATGGAGTTACGGTTCAAAAGTTATGACCAAAACAAATTTCAAAAAAAGCTGACCAGACGCAACCGCACGGATGCATCTGCAACCGTACGGTTGCACATTAGTAGGTTTGGATGACATTACCCCATGTTTGATGCTCTTTGAAATACCATCCATCTAAGTTTCAACCCTTAAAGACTCGGGTTTCACAAGATTTGGGCACATCAAGGCTAGTTCAGAAAATCGTTGATTATAGGCCTTGAGATCGTTTCCGACCGCTTTTAAAGTTCTTAGCTCTTGTTCGAGCCTTCGGATTTCTTCACGAGGAAAATATTCGACGATCATATTTTCCATTAAATCGGCCCAAGAGATGGCGTGGGCTTCATCGGTATCCACCGATTGTACATAGGTGTTCCACCAAGTGAGCGCGACACCGGCGAAAGTGTGAGTGGAGTACTTGACCTTGTCTTGGTCCAAACAACTGCTTATGCTAAAGACGGCTTCCGTTTGTTTGAACCATCGGGTGAGCACAACTGGTCCCCCGGTTTCATTGAAAGTGTGAGGTTTACACCCCATGAAAGCTTTATAGGATCATCTCTCGTTTGAATTACCGGCTCCATTATTGTTGTTGTTGTTGTGGTTGTTGTTATTGTTATTGTTGTTAGATGAGTAACCGGCCATGGCCGCATCCATGGCGGTGGCTATCATTCGTTGTAAAGCTTGTACGGGTGTTTCATGGCGTGGTAAACGGCGAGGAGGCATTGTTCCTTCAAAACACAAGAATATCGTTGATTAGTATTCTTAATAATACTAACCGTGATATGGAATGAGGATAAAGAGAAAATTTTCCTTGACTCGCCTTAAATTCTTTATGTCGTAATGTCAGAATGTTTATATGAGTCACCATAATATAATCCTGGAAATTATATTACCCTAGTTCATATGTGCATTCGACATTATTTCACTAAGTCAAGGTGGCGTGTCAATCAAATTAAACAACGTGAGATTAAAATGGAATAAAAGTTAGATATGAATGGAAAAGTTCGAGTATAAATGCACAAGTAGTAAAGTAATTCCTACTTCAAGTCTATATGCCGGTTGTAGTCTAGACTCACTAATGTACCTTATGACTCGGGGTTGACACCAATGAACTCTAAATCCCTACAACCAACGCTCTGATACCACTTGTAGCGACCCGACAAAATCGTCATTGACGGCGCCGTCTACTTAGGTCCCATTACGTGGTCATAAGTCTTTAAAACAATGTTTGACCAAAATATGTCGCATTCATTTCAATTATAAAGATGTTTCAAAGTTTACAAAGTAGTTCAAAGTCTAAACATGTTACAACGTTTTAAGTACAATTGAAACCTATGCGACACAAATTAAGTTAAGTCAAAAGACGCTCCACGTATGCATGTATACTCGACATCCAAATGCAAGTATCAAAGTAATGAACGGAAGCATGTATCACAAAACGTTCAAGGACCTGAGAAAAACATAGAAATCTGTCAACGAAAACGTTGGTGAAATCATAGGTTTAAGTAAGCAAGTAAGTACAAATGAACCACAAGATTTATATCATTGAAATAATAGTAAACCATTCTAAAATTTGTTAACACGAGCACCCAATTATCAAGGCTTAACTTTCCATCCATAGAACCCCAACACAATAGTGTTAGAACATACACTGTTTCCCGAAAATATATTTCATCCGAATAATGGTAGCGAACCGTTCGAATAAGGGTTTGTCAAACCAATATGGCCATACAACATAAGTTCTCGCTTACACCCGGCAAGTGTAACTAATGATAATCGAATTGAGGATTTTTGTTCTAACTCGTATGTAGAATGTTGTTTTCGTACTTGTGTTCACTTTGTAAAATGAAACGTTTATGTTTTCTCATCCCAATTGTAAGTTTAAAAGAGTATTAAAGTACTTCACAAGTAACGTGTGCAAGAACGAGTGCTAGTCTTGACCTAAACAAGTAGGTTGTATCAATAACGGTAAACACGGTTGGTCAAAGATGTTCAATTAGTCCTGTGGCTCATTACGACTTGATTAATGTAGCATGTGAATCAAATTGTCAAGTTTCATGCAAGATTCAAGTATAAAATCATGTTAGAAACGATCGCATAAGTATTCGGTTAAGTTGGATTAAAAGTCAAACTTGGTCAAACTTGGTCAAAGTCAAAGTCAACGGGGTCGGGTTGGGTATCCGACAATTTTTCTATGAAAGTTAAGCATATATAAGTATGTTGGTCAAGTTTCATGTTAATCGGACATTATAGCATAGCGGGAATTAAACGAAATAAATAAACAAATTTGGACAGCAGCCTTCAGATGTGCCGCATCAGCAGCAGATGCGCCGCATCCAAGGCAGATGCGCCGCATCCATGTCTGATTCAGTGAAACTGCTTAAAAGTTTTACAAGTCTCGGACCAAACTTCAATTTATCATAACTAATGAACCGTAAACACCTAAAACGCATACCATACATCGTTGGAAAGGTAATTTAACGAGGAATACAACTAACCACTTTTCATCACACAAAAATAACATTTACAATAATCGAAATCCTCGTCAAGTGATCATTAAAGGTTCATTATCAAGGTTTCAAGTTCGTAAAACGTATTTTATGATTCGGAAATCCTATTTACACATACAATATGCCGTTTCGAAGGTAATTAAACATACATTGCAACTAAACACTTACTAACAACATTAATAAGAATTCAATGCATCATAAGTTCATTTTAAAGTTCATCAAACCCTAACCAAAATCATGAATTCAACTATTTTGTAAATGAAGCTTTTCTAAATCAACCTACACATCAAATTGAAGCTAATGATGCTAGTAACACATTTAATACATGAACTTTAACATTTGAACAACATTTAATCATACAAAATTCAAGATTTAGCATACCCATTTTTCATATTCAAGCTAGTTACTCAAAACAACAAATCGAGCAAACCAAACACATATTCATGTTAGACTTGAGCCATAGACACTAATTAACACTTTTATAAGTCAAAATTATCAAGAACACAAAATCTAGTGATTTTAGAAAGTTACCCAAACTTGATGAAATCGGTATGGAATTGAAGAGGAAGATGCAAGGATTCCAAATATGTAATTTGTTTTTATGTTTGATTGCTAACTTGAAAATGGATGATGAATCTTTGTTTGAAGGTTGAGAGAAAAGTTGAAGTAGTAAAAGAGAGAAAAGAGGAGAATGAATGGAGGAGAAGACTTGTTGACTAGTTGACCTAGTCAAGTCTTTTGCCTCTTGGCAAATTTAGTCCCTCAAGTTCAAAAGTAGGTGCGTGAATTACCTAAACGAGATATTTTAAAACATGTATTAACGAAAGATGTTATAATTCTATAACGGACTTTAAATAACATAACGGAAGGTAAACGGAAAAAGGCGGGATGTTACAACCCAAACGAAGTCCAATCTAAATAAACAAACATGTTCTGTGATCCTTGTCACAAACTGGTCTTAACCAAATACACAAATAATTATAAACATATAATTATTAAAATCACTAATTAATATCATGCAAAGGCAATTTGGTCATTTCCACCTAGGCCCGATCTCAAGATGTTACAAATCTACCCCCTTAAAGAGATTCTGTCCTCGAAATCTGGTCAATCAAGGTCAACAAAGGTCATGGGTATAACAAAACACCACAACGGTTACAACTAGACCTAAGTCAAAACATGTATTACGGTCATACGCCTTAAAGAGCTCCGTCCATTCTCGTAGGTCAAAAGCTAACTTACCGGTCTAAAGTCAAACACACCATCTGCTAGTCTACTACCCAAGGGTCAAGACCCGCTATATGTCGATCGGCAAACTTACTTACTTACACTACACGATATCTGAATCGTTCCTCACATTCAGGTCTAGAAAACAGTCTTTACCACTAGCTAAACAAATTCAATGCTGAAAACTATCGCTATCTAATAACTGAACAAGTCTAATTTCGTCTGAATTCCAAACTTGATCTATCATCAATCTTACGAAATACCATGAAAATTCCATCTCAAGCCTAGGTTTTATACACTAACTCTCAAGTCACTATAAATGACCAACTACATGATATCTCTCAATCATGATTTGAGGTTATCCCCAAGTCACCTTCATCAAATTTCCTAGATCAATTCAGTCTAAAACACTGAATAATGGCTATCATTTACCTTAGAACACACAAACTTGGCTAATTTCATCACTACAATATCTCTAAGTCAACTCGGATTACGCTAAATTACCCAAACTCTGTAATTTAATACCTGTTTCAATCCCGATATTTAAGAATTTTGTTGAAATTTGATTATCTGGGTCAATATTCACCCAATTATTCAACGACTAAATCATGATTCTGGTCAACTCAATTATAGTAGAAATGATTACCACCCCAATTTCTTTTCAATTCAATCATTACATCACAAATCTTGAGTAAAGAATAACCGTCCTCACGTTCCAGAAGTAATTATCCAAGTGTTATTTCCCTCAAGTAACATCAATACACATGCCCAACATTGCTACAGTTATATTAGAAAGATTATCACTTAGTTAAAATGCTATCAGAACCAGCAAATTTAACCCCCTTAATCAAGAATTACACAAGGTCTAGGTACATCACATACTAGAGTCACTAAATACCACTATCGACTCACCATTTTATATCGATCAATTTCGTCTTAGGGATATTTTCTAAATCATTTTCATCGAATTTACAGTATTACTTAGGTCCGTATCACAGGTCAAAGACTAACACTATCCTCTATACACAAAGAAAAAATATAAAATTCTTCAAATAATTTAATGCTAGGTCAACACTGATCACAACAAAACAACCCATATCTGCAGATAAATACCTAGTTCAAACTCATTATTTAAGAGTTTCGTCATAAATCACTCATCTAGGTCGATACTTACCCGAAATTCATCACTAAAAGCATGGCTTTATTCATATCATCACTAGAAAAAACACTTACAAATGCAATATTAAACCAACATTAATCATTCAAACATGGATTTCAAGTCAACGATATCCACTAACACAAGCAATAAACATCCATCTAACAATTAGGTCTGTCAAATGACATCAATAAACGTGTTTGACATCGCAAAAATTATCTCTACATCGTCTTTAATTTGCTTAGAACTTCATCAAAACTCAAAACTAAAGCTTATTCGATCATCAATAGCTTAGGTCCAGATATTGTTCAACTAGCATTACTATGTCAGAAAAGTCAACTCTCGGTCAACAGTCATCGAAAATCGCATTAATCGTCAAACAACATCCGATCTAACACTTGTTACATCTCTTCCGACTCTTGAAACTACTGTATGATTTACTACAATGTATTTCTGTTGGCCAGACGTAATAAATCATTCTAAATCACACTTTCATTTCGAGTATTTCGAATCAAGATCTTAATCGAGTTAATCAAAACAACACGGTCTAGCTTCTCAAGTCACTTGTAGTTATAAATCTCGACTATATCCCAAACTAATAGATTTTACAATCTAAGACTATCAAAACCGCAAGAAGTATTGAAAGTAAACACCTAACTCGGTTCTAGTTCGATCTCAATTCTACTAAGTCCTCTTTAGCAACCACATCTGTAAATCTGATCCAACATCCAATAAACTATACCTACTTACATCATCTTATTTGCAAATACTATTATCGTCCGTCCTCGAACTTACATTTAAATCTTTGAAAGACAGAATATTCACAACAGTCACTATCGAAATACCAGATCAATGATCCTACCTTAACAATAATATGATCACTATTCTAATCACGTCTCCTGACCTAGTCAAGATTCATCATAATTCAGCTTGAACTGAACTCCCATTCCTGTTAAGGTCTTCTTTACTTCCAAGAAAGTCACTAAACAAACGTCTCCTATACTGAAATCAAATGAGTCACATCAATTCACAAAAGTCAACAACTTTTTAGGTCAACTCTACGGGTCCTACATTACTAGTCAAATCCTGCAACGGTACAGTCAGGCTAGTAATACTCCTCTTATAACAACAAAACATAGTTTTTCTATCTTCAGTCAAGACTACATGGAAAGAGCCGTTCAAACTTACTTCTTATAGGTCACCACCAACTCACATGAGTATATGGTAGGAAAAGCGATTCCTCAAGGTCTTACTACGGTCACAATCATCTAAACCAAAAGTCAACATCATACGTGACACACCCCCACACAACACCATCAAATCTTGATTTTTAGATTAAATGTTCTACACGAGTCTTGCAATTCACAATGTTAGCTACGCATTTGTGTAACCAATTTAGTGATCTAAATTATATTTCTCTAAACCCTAATTGATATATATCTGATTTTGTTAGTGTTTTATAGTGTAAGAGGTCTGTTTCTCAAATCGATATGCATTATTTTTAATTTCTTGCGTTAATTCGATCGTTTGATGTGATTAGGGTTAATCACGAATTTGTTTTGCATGATTACAGAAACTTGAATTTATTGAATGTTAAATATTATTACATATTTGAAATCCTCTCGAAAAATTAATAATTTTAGGCTTTGAATTTGCGTATTTTCGCTACCGTATGCGTAAGTTACGATTAAATGAAGTTTTGTTGATGAATCTGTGATTTATTCGGATTATGGAAAATGTGCATGGAATTGAGTTATATACTAATCATAAATGTGTAGAGAATTCAAAAACGCTCAAGTTAGACTAGGATATTGTTGGTACGATTTTCCGTATAGCGGGCGTAAGGTACCAGTACAGAACAATATCCGCCTAGCGTAGAGTGATTGTATGTTGACTGATGTTTACCCTCGGGAAATAATCCCTGTAGACCCAGAACATGGATGAGAGATCCGTGGGGTGGCCTCAATCAAACTGTGGATCAATCTGTAATTGATCCATATAGCGTTCTGCTGCTAAACGGTTAATGTTTTAGAGTGAGAAAGAACTGTGTAAGAGATAAAGTGTACTTCTATTTGACTGAAGTTCGGATTAGATGATCATGTGAAATGTAGTGACCCAGGGGGTCTATTTATAGGCGTAGAATGTCCGAAATTCTCGGGATACACGTTTCAGTCGCTGATTAATTCAGTTATGCGAAATATCTGGAACCGACTTTGATGCGGCTGACGTGACTGCATGCTGCTCACGCACCTAGTATAAGGGCTTAAGCATAAAAGCTACCTGCAGGGCTTACGCATGGCGCTGGACGGCCTGCTGTACGCTGGGCGGCAAATGCTAAAAACCGCCAAATATTGTTATCTTTTGTGCTCTTTGATCCATTTTTCTGTATAAAAATGGTGTTTTTGTGTGTATCCCCTAGGATACACCATTAGATATCATGCTATTTGGTGTTGTAATGCTCACGTTATGCTTAATCGAACGTTCATGACAAAACTGATTTGCTCGGTAACTTAAAATAAATTCTAAGGGCTATTTGAAATGAAATAATGAATCAAGTCTTTGCATATTTGGAAAGCCATATGTTGTAGATAACTTTTTATCTAGGCCTTGCATTGTATGGATTAGTATAGCTTGCGTAATGTGCGTGCGAAAACGGTAACCTGTATTCTGTCCAAATCTGCTACGTATGCACCTTTAGCTCTATCAGTTGACTTGTGCATGGTTTGAGAATTTGATCTTCTGGATATTGAATTTTTGTATGTTATGTGATAAAAGTCTATTTTATTGCAAACCTTGAAACCTGATACATTGTGCATACTAAGGCCGTAGTTTTGGTAACTACTGAATTGAGCTGAAACAGAATGTCTAACTTGCACGAATAAGCTGTACCAATTGGCTAAACAAAAATGTCTCATCTTTTGATATGTGGTAATTTGACTTGTCCTTGAACCATGGCCACTGACCTTGCGTTAATTGCATGTCCCTAGCTCCGGTTATGACCATTACGATATTGGTGCGCAGTCTGAAACTAAATTGGCAAACCATAAATGCACCTATTCTAAAACCCGACTTGTAGACACCATATGAGACCCTAGTTATGCTTTTTATAAACGTTTATGAGTCTAGTTGAGATCTGGAGTTTGCCATATTACCATGATTTATGTGATATGGATTATGTGTGCTGTTTGCAACTTGTGCATGAACTTTATGCTATACGATAAACTGTGAACGCGTACTTGACAAACTGGGAACTGAAACATGTTGGTTGACTTTAGTTGACTACTTTTGACCAATTTTGACTTTTGGTTTGACTTTGGTTGACTTTTTTGACTTGCATGAACTAGTTGACTATGTGTTGACTTTTACTTTGAAACGTGTCGAGTCGAGCAATAGGACAACTTACTCTATGAAACCACTATTATATAAAACATAAATATTGACCAACCTATATACATATACTTAGGTTGTGTTACTCGGCAGTAAACCGTACAAGTTATTTGCTTACTTTTCATTCCGAGTTTTTCAAAGGTGAGTCTACAGTCCCGCTATTTACATATTTTCTGGGATGAGAATACCCGCAGATTACTTTTACATTTTTACAAATGCTTTTATGTTTGACATGAGTACTTATTATACATATTGAGTTATTGTTCACAGAGCCCCTAGCTTGAATACTTTTATTACCTTCGGGTAAGTACAATTTAGGTGGACGGATCCGTTAGGTTAGACAATCCTCACCCTACTATAACTGTGGTGCATTTACTTTGAACTGTTTGTACACTCGAACAAGTGTATACGTTTTTATGGGATAAAGGAGGTCTTTATGCTAGTATTCAGGTGCTCATGAATTATGTAACATTTGCAACTTTGGGTTGTGCTTATGAAGTATCGTGGTCAAATACAAATGAACTATTTTTCTGATTACCGATTTTCAGATACTGTTTACTTACTTAAACCTGTAAATTCACCAACATTATTTGTTGACCTGTTTTTGCGTGTTTGTATTCTCAGGTCCATAAGAGGTATAGCTTCCGCTGTTTGTTTGAGGATTTAGTCTGGCCGTGAAGTCAGCATGCTTTAATTAAAGACAATTATTACTTTTGAATTTAAACTTTTGAACATGTTTAATACTGTTGGCTTGTGGTTACGATCACAATAGTATTACTTATTTTGGTTTATTGACTTATGTTTTGAAAGTCAACGTTTTTAATAGAATTAAATGCGAATGCCTTGAAACGTCTCATATAGAGGGCGTAATTGTTAACTGTGGGACCTATGATTAACACGCCGTCAGATGGTAATTTGGCGGTGTTATAACCTCCCCGAAAACCACCGTGGGATTTCTCTCCAACCTTGAGGACAAGGTTGTTTTGGAACCCAAGGGTATTGATACAACTTATTGAACATTACAAGAAGTGGTCAAGAAGTTCCTTTATTTTAGTCAAGAAGTCACAAGCATGCACGTTTCCTTCATTTTGCCACGACTTCCTTAATTTTTTTCATGTACTATATTAGGTAGTTATGCATATTAGTGATAGTTATTTGGTTATGCATGTTAAAGTGTACGTTAGTAGCATTAGGTTAGTGATCAGTTTATTTAAGTTACAGTTATCATTATAGCAGTTACTTTCATGTTGAATTCTAGTATAAATAGGTAACTTTGTATTGTGGAATGGTTATGAATGAAAAAAGTGGTTTCGAACCAAAGTCTCTTCTTAGTTTATATTTCTTGGGAGATTGACCATCTCGAATCGAACTCTATCATTGGAGTTAGTGATCGACTCGAATAGACCGTATCAGTGGATGATACGATGGTCGAATTTGCAGCAGCCCAAACAAAAGATGTCAAGCCCAAGAATTAGTAAGTTAAGAGATCCAGAAGCCCAATTCAAAAGGGAGATGATTCTCACACACTGTTTTTTGATCCTCACACACCAATTTACTTGAACTCCTCCCTAATAATAGGGTAAAAGGGTGTGTGAGGATCAAAAAACAGTGTGTGAGAATCATCCCCCAATTCAAAATAACAAGAATTTTTTTTAGTAGAAGTAGTCAAGTTATTTGTTAAAGATAAAATTGCTTAAATCATCATTGTGTTATGTCTTTTTATTCGTTTTCATCCCTCTTAATTAAAATTTGCAATAACAGTCCTTAAAGTGATTTTTTAATCCCAAAGTCATCCCTGTGATAACGCTCGTTAAATGAGTCTGTTAACTTTAGTCACATGCTAATCATGTGACGGTAATTTCATCTTTTTACATTTCTTATTATCCACCGTATTCTATTTTCATCTTCTCTTCTTCTCTTCTATATCCAATATAATAATCAATGATCATCTTTCATTAAAAAGTCTAACAAAAATGTAAAATGAAAATCAGGTAAAAAACCCACTTTATACAACCGAAATTCAGACCCATAATCTAACATAAAAACCCATCAATCAATCCAAATATGATTTGTTGCTCTTTTGTACCCACCAAAACCCACTAATTAATATATGTCTGATGTTTTGTATTTCATCAAGGTGCTGTGTTCAACATCAAATATTTAAAAAACCCACGAAACCCACAAAAACCCACCGATTAATATGGCCACAAATAACTCGCTTTTTATTTGGACATTTTTAATCTTAAAAGGTTAAGTAAGCAAGCACCAGCAATGTTGTTTAAGCCTTGAAGGAAATTGCTATTGATGAAGCTCTTGTATGGTTTGATATGATTTGCAAGTATTGTATAATTTGATTTCATTTGTAGTGTTCAAAATTAATTAGTTTAATGTTGTGATGGGGTTAACGATGCAGAATGTTGCCACTTTCAGATCACCCATTTCTATGTTTGTATATAATGTTGCAAGTGATTAAATGGCATTCGTAGTCAGATCTGGGTTTTAATTTAGATCTCAAATTTTAAATAAGTGATATACTGATATATTATTATATACAAACCAAACGAGTTGCTGCAAATTTACATCAGTAGATATTAGCTGGAGACATATGTCTTCTATGAATATATTTACAAACGATGACTATGTGCATAAAATTAAACAAACAGCCAACGACTTGCAGTGTATGTGCATAAAAGTGAAAACAGTCGACGGCTTGAAGTATGGAAGCATCTCGAGTAATGATTTTGTTTGTCTGGGTTTTGTCATCTATTTTTGGTTTTAGATTTTTCTTTTTGAACAGCGATAGGGATCACGCGAGGGGACTAAACCACCTGTTGCGATCATCTCTCGTTTCGACTATGCCGATGCAGCGATAATAACTCTGCCCCCATCGCTGCCCGGGAGGAAACCTTGAAACCGATCCCCGGCCAAACCCCCCCCCCCCCCCCCCCCCCCCCCCCCGCTACTCCGCAAATGATATGGGAGTGCCATGGGTGGATACTTCATGGCAGAGATGGAATTGTGTTTTTAATATGTAGTGAACGGGGGGTCGAACTCCTGACCTCCCCTAAAGGAGGCAAGCCACCAACCGCTGAACCACGTCACAACTTCTTGGTATTAGATTTTTAGTTAAAGATTTTTTATTTAAAGATGGATATGGAAGGGATGATGACGATGACAAGAAGAAGAAGAAAAAGAAGATAAGATATTGATAAAATAAGGAGAAGAATAAGATATGAAAAAAATGAAATTACCCTCACATGTTTAGCATGTGACTAAGGTTAACGGACATATTTAATAAGCCTTAGTGACAAGGATGATTTTGAGATTAAAAAATCATTTTAAGGATTATTTTTGCAGTTTTAAATTGAAAAAAGGATGAAAATGAATAAAAAGAGTTAACACGGGGATGATTTTGGTAATTTAGTCTTTGTTAAATGGAGTATCAAAGGCAAGCATGACATCATTATGAACGTAAAGTCCCAAAGTATAGAAACTCAAAAAGAGGCTATCATGGATCCATGTCTTACAATATAACTGTCATGCATACATTCATTAGTCCTTGTGTCCCATGTTTTATTATTTATTTCATAGTGTTTGGTGTTAGTTATCGAATCTAGTAAGTTATTAGTGAAATGACCCGTGAAATCACGGGTTTGTTTAAACGAAATAGTTTAATGATATGTTTTAGGTATTAAGTGAATGTAAATGCTAAAGTTATATAGTTTAATGACCCGTAGAACCATATAGTTCGACTAAGAAACTCGTCAGCTGAACTCAAACACCTAAAATGCATATTAAACAATTCACATACAATCGTAAGAGATAATATTAGTTGTCATTTTATTTAATAGTGTAAATTAAAATATAAATTTAGAATTGGTTTCCTTCTGCCTAACTTTTATAACTTTTCATACTCAATTCAAAATAATTAATTAAAATAATTCAAAATTATTTAATTTTAATAATTAAAATAATTATTACTACGTAATAAGACTTAATAATAATAATAATAATAATAATTAATTAATAAAAATTAATTTTAATTCAAAATTATTTAGATTAATGACATCACTCATGCTTAATTTTTTTTTCTTTTCTTTTTGATTTTTTTTAACAAACGAATTAGCATAATAGTGACATCATCATTATAGAATTTTAATATTAATAGATAGATAGATTTGCACACGTAAATAAAATATATAATTAACCTACTTTTAAACAAACATTAGGTTTTTATCAAATTATTTGCATTTAACATTAATATGCAGCCATGTTCATATTAATAAACATTAGGTTCATATGTAAACATAATTACATATGAACAACTCTAAAAATCTAAAAAGTGCCGGCTATCACAATTTTTTTGTCCTCTTTTAAACCTTTGTCAGTATATATAATTGTAACTAATTTGTCTTTTATAAAAGGTAAATAATACTCGTATAAACAGCAAGTTGGATTTTGTTTTAATTGGTTACGATTTTTTTGCTAATATTTAATTATTAATACCTGACGTCACCCTATGATTTTAATGGATACACGTGTCCTTGTTTTTAGTCTAATTACGGGCAAATTAACATAATGGTGATGTCATAAGGTTAGCATTTTAATGATATTTATAGATAGATATAGATTACAGTTCGTGTGATTTACTATATAAATATGTAATTCTTATGAGTTGAAAACATGATGAATGAATATTTGGTTAGTTCAACTCCAAAGTCTCTTTTCCACATGTCTATTTTCTTGGAAGATTGGCCATCGAATCTGCTTAATCCTAAGAGGTCACGATCAACTCGAAGTGACCGTATCAAATAGTGCTTTCATTGAGTCCCTCCCTCAATGAACAATGGGATGCCATACGCCACCGACCCGTCGGGCCCAGACTCCAAGTCGCAATGGCCCGTTTGGCTGCTTCCATGATTACGTTTAATCCAGGGACAAACTTGGCACATAACATGGCTAAGTATCTTCTCGATGACACCGGAATCTCACACTTTGAAACCATTTCACAACAACCCACCACACTTGACGAACACACCGAACCACTAAACACTAACTCCACCCCCACCACCTCCGTAGACGACACAGAACCCACTCATACCACCATCACCGCTGCCACTGTTGTAACCACCGAGATCGAATCATCCAAAACGCCCCATATCGTTTTACCACCTCTCCATTCCACCCATGGCCCACCAAACTACAAAATTCAAAACCTTGTAACACCTCCTGTTGCAAACTCTTTACACTTCACAGTACACAACTTTGAAAATTTGGTTCCCATTTTCATCCACTCCGGTCACAAATACAAACCGCCAAAGTTTGTAGTTCTTTCAACCGCACATGAACCACCATGGATGCTACGCAAGTGATCAACTCGTCACCATTTCATGCTATTAATGGAAGACCACCCCGGAAACCACCTTGGAAGATACCAGACGTCTCAACCTTGAGGACAAGGTTGATTTTGAACCGGTAGATATTGATACGATGGTCGAATTTGCAGTACCCCAAACAAAAGATGACAAGCCCAAGAACTTGTAAGTTATGAGATCCAGAAGCCCAATTCAAAATAACAAGAATTGTTTAGAAGTAGTCAAGCTATTTGTGAAATGATGCAATCGTGGATCCATATCTTACAAGATAACTGTCATGCATGCATTCATTAGTCCATGTGTCCCATGTTTTATTATTTATGTCATAGTGTTTGGTGTTAGTTATCGAGTCTAGTAACTGATTACAATTCGTGTGATTTACTATATAATGTAATTCTTATGAGTTTAAAACATGATGAATGAATATTTGGTTAGTCCAAAGTCACTTATTCATAAGTCTATTTAAGCATCTCGAATCGGTGTTATCCTAGGAGTTCACGGTCAAATCGAAGTGACCGTATCAAAGAAAAGTTTCAATTCATGAGTGGTGTAAATATGAATGGAAGAGAAAATCAGAA
The DNA here is from genome assembly GCF_046630445.1 of Rutidosis leptorrhynchoides. NCBI lineage: Eukaryota > Viridiplantae > Streptophyta > Magnoliopsida > Asterales > Asteraceae > Rutidosis > Rutidosis leptorrhynchoides. Next base: position 141,602,471 of record NC_092337.1, on the reverse strand, counting down.
TGAGAATTATGCTTCTTTAGATATTGTTTTGATTTACAAAGATACAGATATTAGGTCATGGTCAGATAATCCTATAGCTGCTTCAGAAGTTGCATTTTGCATTAGCTAGCTAAACAATATATGATGAAACAATTATCTCACATGACTCATTAGTATCCATTTTCTAATTACTTAGTTGCATTTTGCATTAGCTAAAAAATATATGGGATGCACTCATAGGTAAAGAATTAATGGGAAGAGTTTCCAGAAATTTCATCATAATCTCTATTTGTATTTGTATAATCTTCGGTCTTCAGTTACATGATAATTGTTTAAAGTTTGTATTCAGTGTTGCCAAATATTTATTTGAATTAAATAATTTGCTTGAAATTCAAGGAAACAATCAGAATGTAATAATTTTTTGTTCTCACTTGTAGTCAAAACTACTCCCAAATGTGTTTTGCATGTGATTGACTTCCACTTATTTCTTAACTCTTAATCCTAAACCCTATATCCAATGTTTTTTTTTTGAAAAAAAAAATGTTTTTTTGAAAAAAAAATTTTGATTTTTTGAAAATAAAATGTTTTTTTTTTTAAAAAATAAAATGTTTTTTTTGAAAAAAAAAAAAAGGAGTTAATCACATGTGATTGTCACGCTCTGATTAGTCCCTTGAATTTCAAGCAAATTGTTGGATTCACATTATTACAACTCTGATAGTGTTATACTACATACTAGTGAAAGGACCCGTAGAATCCCGGGTTCGTTTAAAAGAAAGAGGGTTCAAGCAAATGTAAATGTTAAAGTCCTTTCATTAAGATTTTGTTCACAATTAAGATACACATAAAGCATTAGCGTTAGCATGAAAATGCAAGTGCTATAAAGCGAATAAAGTAAGAAAAACATATGGAAGACTATTAAGAGAATGATAAGAAAACCATCTATTAATTGTTAAAGATCAAGAGTTTATAAAAACCGTACATCAAATTGAAAGCAAGTATGTAACTATAAAATTTACATTGAATTTCCATGTAGGTATATCATTCTCTCAGATTTGTTCAATAGATTCACCAATATGACTTCTTCGGCAATTCAATAAACGGGTCCTGATTTCTCTCTTAATAATATATATAAACTTACATATATAATCGATAGCTCTTCTTTACCGCCTCTTAGAGGATCATGTGCAGTTAGCAGATTTCTACAAATCGTGAGTATGCATGTTTAATAAGAATGTGCATATACTGTAACATTTTCTTAAGCCAATTAAATTAAGTATTTAATTCACACTAACAGATATGGAAGTAAGATTTGGAGAGTGAGTTCCACCTTCAAAGCTACTCAAGTTCATTCAATTAACATTCATCATTAAGACGTTTGAAATCAAACCTTTTAAACTATAAGCACAAACCTAAAACAATAAGCACAAACATTGGACTTACAAAATAAACCCATAGGCCCAGATTCTGATTTAAAAATCATAAACAACAACTACACAAAAATCTCATTAGTAGAAAAGTCAATGCAAGAAATAGAAATGGATTCAAAATCTGATTTAGAAAAAGTAAAAAAAAGATAAACCATAAAACGATAAAGAATTATGGACATAAAATATACGCTGAACTTATTAGTGCTAAAAGTTCTATAGTTACCTAAGTACATCTACTATCCCAATATCTACATCCTTGAATTATTGCATAAGTAAATCTATTATCTTAAAGTCCATCAACAACTCCAAATATACCAATGATTTCAAAGTACATCGACATCCAGCGGGAATAAGCTTTTACACTATACTATCAAGTAACGGACAATTAAGGCAATGTTGTTTCAACTTGATAGTATCGTTACAAATGTAATGGACAAATAGCCAACAATAAACCAAATGTAGTCTATTTGGGAAAAGTAAAAACTTAAAAACATTATCTAAAACCTCAATATCTCCCCTGCATAGTATTTGGAATATAAAATCACTAATTAAGTAGAAGAAACTATATATAAAGTGAACTACTTTGACTTATGTTGACTGAATATTTTTACCTGACCTCATTAAACACACAAAAAGCACAAACACTGTTATTTTCTAAAATTATCATAAAGCTCTATAATTGGGCTACTCAAAATTTGGTATCAACAAAATCCACAAATATGTAGCCACGTTGTACTAAAATTTACACAACATTTCAAGTACATATAGATAATACAACATGGTTATATTTGTCACAACCCCAATCTAGCCACATCCCATTATACTTATAAAATAATACAACATGTTAAATCACAAAATCTTCAAAGGCGCATACTGTCAAGAATCTAGTTTCAATTCGTATGGTAATCTCCAATCGCAAAAATACTAACAAATGTTGTCATTGAAGTCTTAACAATGTTAAGAAACAAATGAGCATTTCTAGAAAAAATTGTAAGAAAAAGAATTAACCTTTTAAAACAATCAGTAAATTCCTTGACATGCTTGCTCCTGATCCTTATATCCAATTAAATTATTATTATTTGATATATGGCATGAATAACAAACAATGCACAGTAGATTTGTTACAATTATTAGACAAAAGCACCTCAAATTGCTTATACAAAGTCTGAAACTTACATTGAATAGATCATGCTACAAATGGTGTTCTTTATCATCATCCTTTTCAACTCTGCGATTAAACATTCAACTATTAAACCAAAATAAAAGATAAATCCTCAAATATACACATAAATTTTCAACAAAAAATAGAAATCACTTAAGCATTTCATCAGACAGTTGATGTGCACAATATCACTATGCATACATAGTCTGAAAATGGTGTTCTTTATCATCGTCCTTTTCAACCCTGCAATTAAAAAGGCAGCATATGAGATTTTATTCAAGCAGATTCTCGATTTCACACAACCATTAAATCTGTTCCAAACCTTCATTTAACAGCGATCAAAGTACAAATAAAAACCATAAGTAGCAATATAACATGAAATAAGAGTAAAGAAACACGGATAAAATAGCAGAGAGAGAGAGAGAGAGAGATGAAAACCCTAATCGATCATCAATTTAAACTTATACTGATAGTTGAACCTTGGATAAATCCCTAAAATCATCACAACACATGGATAATTGAATTGAAAGATTTGCGATTGAAAGATTTCAGTGAGTCGATTGGATTCTGTGGGGTTTATTTTTTAATTTGGGAAATACGTTTTAAAAATAAAAGGATCCTGTATAAAAATTTTGTTTCCTGTGGATGTTGTTAAGGACTCCGTATATTAATTTAAATTAATATAGATTTTAGGGACTCCGTATATTTAACATTTTATTAAATATTTTTAATTAAATATTAATGACATCACCAACATTGTCTAGATTTTTTTGTTTTATATTTTGATTATTTTCTTAAGCTTGGTAATTACTTTTTAATGACATCATCAAGTTAGAGATAAAATAGACAGATAAAATAGCAGAGAGAGAGAGAGAGAGATGAAAACCCTAATCGATCATCAATTTAAACTTATACTGATAGTTGAACCTTAGATAAATCCCTAAACTCATCACAACACATGGATAATTGAATTGAAAGATTTGCGATTGAAAGATTTCAGTGAGTCGATTGGATTCTATAGGGTTTATTTTTTGATTTGGAAAATACGTTTTAAAAATAAAAGAATCCTGTATAAAAATTCTGTTTGCTGTGGATGTTGTTAAGGACTCCGTATATTAATTTAAATTAATATAGATTTTAGGGACTCCGTATATTTAACATTTTATTAAATATTTTTAATTAAACATTATTGACATCACCAACATTGTCTAGATTTTTTTGTTTTATATTTTGATTTTTTTTTAAGCTTGGTAATTACTATTTAATGATATCATCAAGTTAGAGATATAATAGATACTATAGATTATAGTCTTTAGTTACATGTTGATTGTAATTGTTCACTTACATTCATGTTAATTAATTGATTATTTTTCAGGAGTTGAATCCCTTGAATTCAACAATTTACTTGAAATCCAATGAACAGAACGCGGCATGTGGCGCCAATCACATGTGATTGAGAAAATATATATATTTTTTTTCAAGATTTTTTTTTATTTTCGAATAAATTTTTTTTTTTTTTTTTTAAATTTAGCATGTTAAATTCAATCACATGTGGTAAAACTCAAATCACATATAATTCTGCATGTCAAATTCAATCACATGTGATTGAAAAATAAAATTTCAAATTTTTTTTTTCAATCACATGTGATTGGATTTGACATGCAGAATCACATATAATTAGATTTTACAATCACAGTGATTGGCATGTAGAATCACATGTGATTGGCATGCAGAATCACATGTGATTTACTGCATGTCAAACCCGATCACATATGATTGAAAAAAATTCAAAAAAATAAAAAATTGACAAAAAAAAGAATCTTTTTTTCCAATCACATGTTGTAACGACCCTGGTTTTTCCAACGTTATTTATTAATAATTATTATTATTAATACGTGTGATTAATCGAATGTATGTTATTACATTTACATGTTGCTTTGATTGCCCGTACTTGAACTTTAAATGCCCGAAACGTCTTTGTGACACCCGGAACTTGCACGAATAATATTTTAAGATATTATTTACATTCATGATTAATTTTATTGATCATTTTAATTAACTAAAGCTATTAGTTAGTTACTTGGGCTTAACTTGGACTTTTATTGGATTACTTGCTAACTACTTGCAACTTGGGCCTTTTAAGTGATGATGGACTTGTGTAAGCCCACCCTACTTATGCTAATGGACATTTAGCCCAACTCTTTCAACATGTAAGTATTAGTTTAAACATGAACTAGCTAGTTAAAGGCTTTTGGAATATAGTTGGCTCACTATCCCCATGCAACCTATCCTTTTAACCAACTTTAAGCCTCTTTACATGTTAATATCCACCAAACTTCTTCCTCCCCCCTTGTTTTCTGCTGGCCAACGGTTTAAGGCCCCATTAGGGGTGCCATTTGCCTTCATTCTTCACTTCATACACTCTTGTTTACTCTTCCAAAAACACACACACACTTTACTTGCAATTTTCTTCTCTCTTTTTCTCTCAAGTTCTTTGTTCTTTGTAAGTAATTTGAAGACATTTCTTCTTCTTCTTTCTCCCTAAAAACCGTGGCCATGAGACCCATAATCATCATCATCATTTGATGTAGTTACTTGTTCTTGTTAAAGATTCATTACTTATAGTTTACTTACTTGTTGTAGCTACTTACATGCTTTCAAGAATCAAACTTTCTAGTCTTGATTCTCCATAATATCTTGTAGAATTCAAGAACATTCAAGAACATAATCTATCTAGTTATGAACTACATATTTTGTTTCAAAAGATTAAACTTCATAGTTGTATAAACTCATTACTTGTAGTTCTTGAAGTAACTTTGAAGTTACTTCACTTAAAGATCAACTTGGTTGAATCTTTAAAAGTATGAGCAACTATGAATCATTTTCTTGTTTATTTAGTTTTCTACTTTATTTGTTTCAAAGATTTAAAGTTTATAATCTTTATAATTGTTACTTGTGTTCTTGTTTGTTGTATGTTACTAGAATACCACCTTCATGGTTGGTTTAGGCTTATCATTCATTTTTATTTATTTCTTATTGTTAGTTGCTTACTACACATTTGAACAAGGACATGAAACCAACAAGAGCTTACACTTTGGTGCAAGTATCATGGATCCAACACTTGGTTGTGATCTTTCTTAGTGTTCATGAACTTGTTCATAAACTTACATGTAACCTTGGTTCATCAAACACTTACAACACTTGCACTTGAATTATGATGGACAAACCTTGGTCAAAATGATGTTAACACATCAACGAGTTGTACACTTGAAGCTATACGCATCAAGAATGAGAACCGTGATGAACATCAAGCACCGAGACAACCGGAACTCTCCAAAACCCACTGTTCTGTCCAAAACCTACTGACCTGATGATTCTGGAACAGACCAGTAGACCTGGGCTGTTCTAACCTTGATTTTTAGATAGAACTTTTCGAGTAGATAACTTTTCATATAGGACTCGTCTTAATCCGAGTTACGGTTTAGGATTTATGGCCCTCCGATCGTTACCATGTCCTTTAACGTTGTGCAGAAATTTCTGACCTACTCGCACTTAGACCGTCGCCACGGTCAAACCAAGACGAGTTTGCTTCTGTAAATTTTACCACACTTAAGGGACTCATAGACGGAGCCATGACCACTGGTCTCACCTTAATTCAGTAAGGGTAGAGGCCGTGGTGACTGACCGAAGTCAGCCTTTGTTTTAAACGACTTTCATAAACGAGTCTTACTTGTTACCTTTTGTTTAATGATGATTGATGATGACCCTTATGACCTTAATTACGTACTTGTAAACCTTTTGAGACGACTTATTGACTTAGTGCTATTTGACTTAGGTTGAGGACGTTTGGACCGTTACTCGCACACCACTTTCCGACAACTACCTTACCATTACTACTAATCATTGTGAGTTATAGCATTCCCTTTTTACTTTAACTTATTTTGGGAACTGAGAATACATGCGGATTTTATGTTTTACATACTAGGCACGAGTACTTAAACTTATATATGTGTGGGTTATACAACGGCATAAACATTCCCTTTAGCTCGGTAACGTTTAATCATTGGTTTTTGAACCATGAACGCGAATCTTAGATATGGATCCATAGGGTTTGACATCCCCACTCGGGCTAGTAGCGCTAGCATTTAACGAGTGTTTAATACTTCGAGGTTATACGCACTTGCCAAGTGCACTTTAAGGGGGTACATTAAACGTTAAGTTAGTTACCGGGTGCCCACGGTTAAGCATATACTTTTACATACTTTTGAAACGCTCGTCGTAGCACTGAAATCTCGTGGCCTACTTACATTACTGTTATACTTAAACTATAGCTCACCAACCTTTGTGTTGACCTTTTTAAGCATGTATTTTCTCAGGTGCTTGAAGTCGCTTCCGCTATCATACTTGTTGTGCTGTAGAACCCGCTGCCTAGAGTTGTTAACGCATGACTACTTATGTTGCATTCAAACTTTTTACTTATGAACTTATGTTATGTAACGACCATTATGGTCACGTACACTTATTTAATGCTTCTACTTAGCGAAGCATACTTTTGATTTGTAAAACAATTGACGTATGTTATGACGTCACTTTTATTAATGAATGCAAACTCTGTTTTGAAAACGCATATAGTACTTAACCTTGTAATGATCCTGTTGATGATGGTCCGTACATGATGATTTAGTACGGGGCGTCACATTTGGTATCAGAGCATTGGTTGTAGGGAATTAGGATGCATTAGTGAGTCTAAGACCGACCCGAGTAGGATTCACTAATAGGGCTAATCTACAACTTGTTGGTTTACTTGTTTCCACTGAACTTACTGCATGCTGCTGCTTACTGTTACTGCTATATGCCGTATGCTACTACGTGATTTCACTACTGCATGCTATTTCTTGCTTTCGATTGCATGCTAGTTTCGTACGATTACTGATATTGCCATGCTACTTATTGTTATACATGATTTAAACTGTTGGCCTATTATTTGCTTGCTTTATGACATACTGACATGGAAAATTTATTTTTCCTTGTTCAGATGTCGGACGTTCCACCTGCTGACATCCCGAGCGGCTCAGGCGTCGTTGTTCCACCCACTGCTGCACCTGTTCCTGCTGCTGCTGCCGACATTCCGGCCCCGACACCCACTGGCGACCCCGGCGCCTCTAGTTCTGGAGCTAGCTCTAGTGTGCCTATCCCGGCGTCTTCTTCCAGACCCCCGAGGCAACTGGCTCGCATTGGTGGCATGGAGATCCCCGCGGAGTTCGGGGAAGGTCCCTTCCGTAATCACTGGCGCACACCTTGCCGACGCACTGCCGACGGCCGCTTAGCCGTGATTACGCCAGGCCGACACCGACAGATGTTGGCCGCTTTCGGATATGTTGAGCCACCCGCGCCACCACCGCATGATTCAGACGACGGTTCTTCCACCGATGCTTCTTCAGACGACACCTCATCTGACGACTCCAGTGATGAGGAGGATCCCGCTGACCGACCGATTCAGGCACCTTCTACCCCGCCGAAGAAGCGGTATCGCTTCGCTGGCATAATTCCTGGTCGTACTGTCACTGACGCTTATGGTCGGCGTCGTAGGATCACTGCACGTAAACGGCTGGTGCCGTACCCCGCCGATCCACAGATATTACCGTCTCCACCCAGAGCCGGACCATCCACTTCAGCACCACCGGCTCCACCTGCACCGCCAGCACCACCTGCCCCACCATCTTCCTCTAATGAGGAAATGAGACGGGAGATTGAGATTCTCCAGACTCGAGTTACTGAGCTCGAGGAGCAGTTGGCTCATGTTTTGGACATCTTGTACCCACCATCGCCGTAGGACTTTGTACTAGATTCTGTATTGTAATCTCTTTTGTAATTTCATATTTCACTTATGTAATGTACGAACTTATTGTAATGTATGAACTTATTATCATTAATGAATGGAATTTGTGTTGCTTACTTCTTGCGCAAGTGTTCTATTTACGTTATCATCTCATGGTTTTGTGGTACTTATATCTGCTTGCGTTACTTAATCAACACGTGTTGTGCTGTTTTCATGTTGATTGTTATATAATGTACTATTATTATTTGCATAATGGATTTTGACTTGAGTCAAAATGTTTGTATAGAACATCATGGCCAACGGGAGATCTACCCCCACCGCGGCACAAATTGAGGAAATGATTAACGAGCGAGTCGCTGCTGCACTAGCTGAAAGACAACCCCAAGCTCCACCACCACCGCCTGTCAATCCACCTGTCGTTCGAGATGGGTGTACTTACAAGGAATTTCAAAACTGCAAGCCACACTACTTCAGTGGCACTGAGGGACCCGTCGGTCTCACCAGATGGTTCGAAAAGTTGGAATCGGTATTCAGGGTTAGCAATTGTTCTGAGGCTAACAAAACGAAATTTGCATCTTGCACACTTTCGGATGGCGCGCTTACATGGTGGAATACCATGGCCCAAGCGCAAGGAATTGATGAGGCGTATGCTACGCCTTGGGAAGAATTTAAATGTGCTATGATCGAGGAATACTGTCCGAGAACCGAGATTCAAAAGATGGAGATCGAATTTATGCAATTGAAGACCGTAGGGAACGACCTTAACAGCTACAACCGTAGGTTTTTGGAATTGGCTCTTATGTGTCCAACCATGGTCACCCCCGAATTTAAGCGTTTGGAGAAATACTTCTCGGGACTTCCTAAGTCCATCAAGGGTAATGTTACCTCATCCAAGCCACCAAGTGTTCCCGAAGCAATGCGCATGGCGCATACTCTCTTGAATCAAATCATCCTTGACGAGCCGGAGAAGGCTAAGTTTGAAACTGTTAGTGGTGAAAAGAGGAAATGGGACAACAACCACAACAACAACAGGGGTAGGAACTATGATCAAAACCCGGCAAAACGACATGAAGGGTTCAGGCAAAACAACAACATGCACAACAACAACACCAACCCCAACAACAACAACCGCACCAATCCGAACTACAAAGGAACCTTACCGCAATGCAATAGGTGCTACAAGCACCACACTGGGTATTGCAATGTTATCTGTGAGAAGTGCCAACGATCTGGACATGTTGGCAAGGATTGCAAGGTTACCACTTTGAATGTGAAGCCAAACCACAACAACAATGGGCCTAAGAAGTGTTATGAATGTGGAAAGACGGGCCATTTCAGAAACGAGTGTCCTAACAAGCGTAAGGATGGCGGACCACCACGTGCTAGAGCCTTCAATGTTAATGCAAGGGACGCTCGCGACAACCCCGACTTGGTGACAGGTATATTCAAGATCAACAATCTTTTAGCTTCTGTCCTATTTGATACTGGTGCCGATAGGAGCTATGTGTGTAGACATTTTTGTGATAAGTTAGATTGGTCGTTAGTTCCTTTGAAGGAAAGTATGCTTGTCGAGGTCGCCAATGGAAAACTTGAAAAGGTTGACCATATTAGTCGTGGAGCTATTATCAACATAGCTGGTGCAGATTTCGAAATTGATTTGATACCTATCAAACTGGGAAGTTTTGACGCGATCGTCGGTATGGATTGGTTGAGCAAGATAAAGGCCGATGTTATCTGTGGAGATAAAGCACTTCGCATACCACAAGGAGATGGCGAACCACTGGTTATCTATGGAGAGAGATGTACCTCGAAGTTGAACCTCATTAGTTGCGTGAAAGCGCAAAAGATTATGAAGAAGGGACGCTTTGCTGTCCTAGCACATGTGAAAGCGGTAGAAACTGAGGTGAAGAACGTGAACGACGTACGAATTGTGAACGAATTTTCTGATGTCTTCCCAGAGGAACTGCCTGGATTACCGCCACCGAGGGCAGTAGAGTTTCAGATTGACTTAGTGCCAGGAGCTGCACCTGTAGCTCGCGCACCTTATAGACTCGCACCCTCCGAGATGCAAGAATTACAGAGTCAACTACAAGAGCTATTAGATCGAGGGTTTATCCAACCAAGCTTCTCGCCTTGGGGCGCACCTGTGTTGTTTGTAAAGAAGAAGGATGGATCCTTCCGTATGTGTATCGACTACCGTGAACTCAACAAATTGACTATCAAGAATCGATATCCTCTTCCACGAATTGATGACCTTTTTGATCAACTACAAGGATCGAGCGTTTATTCAAAGATCGATTTGCGATCCGGATATCACCAGCTGAGGGTGAAGGAAAGTGACGTGATGAAAACTGCATTCAGGACCCGTTATGGTCATTATGAGTTCCTCGTGATGCCATTCGGTTTGACAAATGCACCTGCCGTGTTCATGGATCTCATGAATCGTGTCTGCAAGCCTTACTTGGATAAGTTTGTTATCGTCTTCATAGATGATATCCTCATCTACTCTAAGAGCGAAGAAGAACATGAGCAACACCTCCGATTAGTGCTTGAACTCTTAAGACAAGAGCAACTTTACGCCAAATTCTCCAAGTGCGAATTTTGGTTGAAGGAAGTACAGTTTTTGGGTCATGTTGTGAGCGACCAGGGTATCAAAGTTGATCCCGCCAAGATTGAAGCCATCAGCAAGTGGGAGACCCCCACTACTCCAACGCATATTCGCCAATTTCTAGGTCTCGCCGGTTATTATCGAAGGTTTATCGAAGGATTTTCTCTGATTGCGCGTCCTTTGACCGCACTGACTCACAAGGGCAAGAAGTTCATTTGGGAACCCACACACGAATCAGCATTCCAAACTTTGAAGAAGAAGTTAACCTCCGCACCTATCCTATCACTTCCTGAAGGCAGTGACGACTTTGTTGTTTATTGCGATGCATCGAAGAATGGTTTTGGTTGTGTACTGATGCAACGATCAAAGGTTATTGCCTATGCCTCCCGCCAATTGAAGATTCACGAGCGGAACTACACTACACACGATCTTGAACTTGGAGCCGTTGTCTTTGCACTCAAATTGTGGAGACATTATTTGTATGGAACTAAGAGCACTATCTTCACCGATCACAAGAGTCTCCAGCACATCTTCGATCAGAAGCAATTAAATATGAGACAGCGTCGATGGATCGAGACGCTCAACGACTACGATTGTGAACTCCGTTATCACCCTGGCAAGGCCAATGTTGTAGCTGACGCTTTAAGCAGAAAGGAGAGGACGGCACCTCTCCGTGTTAGGGCTCTGAACATCACCATCCATTCGAACCTCAACAACCAAATCGGAGTAGCCCAAGTTGAGGCTCTCAAGGAGGAGAACATATCTCACGAGTATTTGAACATTCTCGTCTCTAAATTCGAGGTTAGGGAATCCGGACTCCGATGTTATGCCGGAAGAATTTGGGTACCACGTTATGGAGATCTACGAAGCCTCATACTTGATGAAGCTCACAAGTCTAGATATTCGATTCATCCCGGAGCGGGCAAGATGTATCATGATATTAAAGAACAGTATTGGTGGCCCAATCTCAAAAAAGATGTTGCATCTTATGTTAGTAAGTGTTTGACTTGCTCAAAAGTTAAAGCCGAGCATCAAAAACCTTCTGGGTTACTTCAACAACCGGAAATCCCACAATGGAAGTGGGAGATGATAACTATGGACTTTATCACCAAGCTACCAAAGACGGTGGGCGGATATGATACCATTTGGGTTATTGTTGATCGTCTTACAAAATCTGCACACTTCTTAGCAATGAAAGAGACAGATACAATGGAGAGGCTTGCTCAACTTTATATCAAAGAGGTCGTATCACGACACGGTATACCTATATCAATCATCTCCGATCGCGACCCTCGTTTTGCTTCTAGATTTTGGCGTTCTCTACAAGAAGCCATGGGAACTCGTCTCGACATGAGCACTGCATATCACCCTCAGACTGACGGGCAAAGTGAACGAACAATTCAAACCTTGGAGGACATGCTACGTGCATGTGTTATTGATTTTGGAAAGGCCTGGGAAAGGCATTTGCCACTCGCCGAATTCTCGTACAACAACAGTTATCACTCGAGCATTAAAGCTGCACCTTTTGAAGCGTTGTATGGCCGCAAGTGCCGTTCTCCTCTTTGTTGGGCCGAGCTAGGTGAAGTGCAACTCACCGGGCCCGAGATAGTCCATGAAACCTCGGAAAAGATTGCTCAGATTCAAAACAGACTCAAGGTAGCCCGTGATCGCCAAAAGAGTTATGCTGATCTTAAACGTAAAGACTTTGAATTCAACGTTGGTGATCGTGTTATGTTGAAGGTTGCACCTTGGAAGGGTGTGATTCGTTTTGGGAAACGCGGAAAGTTAAACCCGCGGTACATTGGTCCATTTGAAATTTTGGAACGTGTTGGACCCGTTGCTTATCGTCTTGATCTTCCAGCACAATTGAGCTCAGTTCATCCTACCTTCCATGTATCAAACTTGAAGAAGTGTCTTGCTCCACCTGAACTTATCATACCATTGGAAGAACTTACTATTGATGACAAACTCCACTTTGTGGAGGAACCTGTTGAGATTATGGATCGTGAGATCAAAACTTTGAAACGCAACAAGATTCCGATTGTACGAGTACGATGGAATGCCAAACGAGGACCTGAGTTTACTTGGGAACGAGAGGATCAAATGATGCGGAAATATCCTCATCTTTTCCCGACTCCTCCATCTACTTCAGCTTAAATTTCGGGACGAAATTTTCTTTAACAGGTGGGTAATGTAACGACCCTGGTTTTTCCAACGTTATTTATTAATAATTATTATTATTAATACGTGTGATTAATCGAATGTATGTTATTACATTTACATGTTGCTTTGATTGCCCGTACTTGAACTTTAAATGCCCGAAACGTCTTTGTGACACCCGGAACTTGCACGAATAATATTTTAAGATATTATTTACATTCATGATTAATTTTATTGATCATTTTAATTAACTAAAGCTATTAGTTAGTTACTTGGGCTTAACTTGGACTTTTATTGGATTACTTGCTAACTACTTGCAACTTGGGCCTTTTAAGTGATGATGGACTTGTGTAAGCCCACCCTACTTATGCTAATGGACATTTAGCCCAACTCTTTCAACATGTAAGTATTAGTTTAAACATGAACTAGCTAGTTAAAGGCTTTTGGAATATAGTTGGCTCACTATCCCCATGCAACCTATCCTTTTAACCAACTTTAAGCCTCTTTACATGTTAATATCCACCAAACTTCTTCCTCCCCCCTTGTTTTCTGCTGGCCAACGGTTTAAGGCCCCATTAGGGGTGCCATTTGCCTTCATTCTTCACTTCATACACTCTTGTTTACTCTTCCAAAAACACACACACACTTTACTTGCAATTTTCTTCTCTCTTTTTCTCTCAAGTTCTTTGTTCTTTGTAAGTAATTTGAAGACATTTCTTCTTCTTCTTTCTCCCTAAAAACCGTGGCCATGAGACCCATAATCATCATCATCATTTGATGTAGTTACTTGTTCTTGTTAAAGATTCATTACTTATAGTTTACTTACTTGTTGTAGCTACTTACATGCTTTCAAGAATCAAACTTTCTAGTCTTGATTCTCCATAATATCTTGTAGAATTCAAGAACATTCAAGAACATAATCTATCTAGTTATGATCTACATATTTTGTTTCAAAAGATTAAACTTCATAGTTGTATAAACTCATTACTTGTAGTTCTTGAAGTAACTTTGAAGTTACTTCACTTAAAGATCAACTTGGTTGAATCTTTAAAAGTATGAGCAACTATGAATCATTTTCTTGTTTATTTAGTTTTCTACTTTATTTGTTTCAAAGATTTAAAGTTTATAATCTTTATAATTGTTACTTGTGTTCTTGTTTGTTGTATGTTACTAGAATACCACCTTCATGGTTGGTTTAGGCTTATCATTCATTTTTATTTATTTCTTATTGTTAGTTGCTTACTACACATTTGAACAAGGACATGAAACCAACAAGAGCTTACACTTTGGTGCAAGTATCATGGATCCAACACTTGGTTGTGATCTTTCTTAGTGTTCATGAACTTGTTCATAAACTTACATGTAACCTTGGTTCATCAAACACTTACAACACTTGCACTTGAATTATGATGGACAAACCTTGGTCAAAATGATGTTAACACATCAACGAGTTGTACACTTGAAGCTATACGCATCAAGAATGAGAACCGTGATGAACATCAAGCACCGAGACAACCGGAACTCTCCAAAACCCACTGTTCTGTCCAAAACCTACTGACCTGATGCTTCTGGAACAGACCAGTAGACCTGGGCTGTTCTAACCTTGATTTTTAGATAGAACTTTTCGAGTAGATAACTTTTCATATAGGACTCGTCTTAATCCGAGTTACGGTTTAGGATTTATGGCCCTCCGATCGTTACCATGTCCTTTAACGTTGTGCAGAAATTTCTGACCTACTCGCACTTAGACCGTCGCCACGGTCAAACCAAGACGAGTTTGCTTCTGTAAATTTTACCACACTTAAGGGACTCATAGACGGAGCCATGACCACTGGTCTCACCTTAATTCAGTAAGGGTAGAGGCCGTGGTGACTGACCAAAGTCAGCCTTTGTTTTAAACGACTTTCATAAACGAGTCTTACTTGTTACCTTTTGTTTAATGATGATTGATGATGACCCTTATGACCTTAATTACGTACTTGTAAACCTTTTGAGATGACTTATTGACTTAGTGCTATTTGACTTAGGTTGAGGACGTTTGGACCGTTACTCGCACACCACTTTCCGACTACTACCTTACCATTACTACTAATCATTGTGAGTTATAGCATTCCCTTTTTACTTTAACTTATTTTGGGAACTGAGAATACATGCGGATTTTATGTTTTACATACTAGGCACGAGTACTTAAACTTATATATGTGTGGGTTATACAACGGCATAAACATTCCCTTTAGCTCGGTAACGTTTAATCATTGGTTTTTGAACCATGAACGCGAATCTTAGATATGGATCCATAGGGTTTGACATCCCCACTCGGGCTAGTAGCGCTAGCATTTAACGAGTGTTTAATACTTCGAGGTTATACGCACTTGCCAAGTGCACTTTAAGGGGGTACATTAAACGTTAAGTTAGTTACCGGGTGCCCACGGTTAAGCATATACTTTTACATACTTTTGAAACGCTCGTCGTAGCACTGAAATCTCGTGGCCTACTTACATTACTGTTATACTTAAACTATAGCTCACCAACCTTTGTGTTGACCTTTTTAAGCATGTATTTTCTCAGGTGCTTGAAGTCGCTTCCGCTATCATACTTGTTGTGCTGTAGAACCCGCTGCCTAGAGTTGTTAACGCATGACTACTTATGTTGCATTCAAACTTTTTACTTATGAACTTATGTTATGTAACGACCATTATGGTCACGTACACTTATTTAATGCTTCTACTTAGCGAAGCATACTTTTGATTTGTAAAACAATTGACGTATATTATGACGTCACTTTTATTAATGAATGCAAACTCTGTTTTGAAAACGCATATAGTACTTAACCTTGTAATGATCCTGTTGATGATGGTCCGTACATGATGATTTAGTACGGGGCGTCACACATGTGATTATCGCGTCACATGTCGCACTCTGATTGATCCCTTGAATCTCAATTTAAAAGTTGGAATAATTTGAATATTCCTCTATTCTTAAGTTACATGCATGTATTATATGTTAATTATTAAAGTAATTAATTGATTATTTTTCAGTTACATGTCGTATTATTGCAGGTTTCAACCGAGTATTGTTTATAGCAAAGAGGATCGAAAGTGGTTATATTATACGAGGAAGTAGGGATGGAAATGGATCGGATATGGATCAGGTGAGGTCGTATCAATATTCATATTCATTTATTTTTTCTAATCCATATTCATATCCATACCTATTTATAAAAATTTCATCCATCTATATCAATATCCGTCGGGTGAAGCGGGTTAATGGATAATTATCCATATCCATTTAAATTTATTTTAATTTTAACAATTATAAGTGGTGAATCACTATATACGATTAAAAAATATTTCTTAATAGTTTATGCGACTGAAAGTCACATTTCTACTAATCTATATAACAAATAGTCAACAAATACTCTATTGTGTAAATATATAGATTACATTTAAGTTGCTTCTTTTTTAGTTACATGGAATCGCATTTAAACCACCAAGGTACGATAAATACATTTAATGATTTAAACAAAACAAAATATAAGAAAAAATTATAATTTTAAGAAAATATAAAGAAAGATGAATATAATTATTGAAATATCACTACATAAATGATATTAATTCGAGTGATAAATTTATATATTTAGTTATTTCGGGTGAAAGCGGGTTCATCTATGGATTAAACTTTTTATCCATATCTATATTCGTATCCATTTCGGTTCATCCATATCCGTATCCATATCCATTTAGATCGTTCATATCCACAAATAATCGGGTAGATCGGGTGGATATCCAGTAAATCGGGTATCCATTACCATCCTACTAGGAAGTCAACACTTTAACCACCAATATCTACAAGGAAGTCCCTTTATAGACGATTGCATATGTGGTTTTCTTTCAATCACCATTGTACCAGTTTAAACTAGAACACGTTTTTCTGTTTTTCTTTTATTCAACTATATTTTCTTTTATTTGTTCATTGTTTTTAATCTTACTTATGAAATTATTTTCAAATGAATTTAGAACTTCAAACCAATTAGATTATATCAATATTACAATTTCTTTTAAAATCTCGCAAAATCGCGGGTATTAAACTAGTTTTAAATTAATACTCCATATGTATTTCATTTTATTTAGTCAACAACAAATGTCGATTTATTGGTGTCTTGACTGCCGTTTGAGCCTAAATTGAATTTCGGGCGGGATTTAAAACCATGAAAATTTGATTCTACTATTTTCATGGCGTATCAATTTTATATTTAATTTCAATTTACTATTTTTTTTAAAAGAATTCATCTATATTGGCCGGAGGTACACTCGAAAGCAATCACTTTATTCGTTGAATAGAGAGAGAGATGACTTTCTCTACTTTTGAGAGTGCTTCAATCTGGGTGAAGAAATAACTTGTCTTTATTCTCGGATATGAGAACGATTGTCTACATTTCACCTCCCTCATACGTGTTTTATTATTGTTCTTGTATATATATTTTTGCTTATTTGTAAATATTACGAACTTGACATATAGATTTGGCTAGTTAGTCTTTTAGTTATATAGAAATAGATTCGCATAATCGTCAATCACGCTATTTTCTAATCCTTCTCGATCATAGCAAGAATAACAAATAACAAATTTATTATCATCCTCTATCAATTTTGTAAATATAAATATATTAGCAGTCCCTAAATAAAAAACTAATTATATAGTGTACTTGTATTTTTGTTTGAACAAATCACAAATGGAGGGTGAGAAGGGTAGGGTGTCATATGGTTATCATTTGAAACTTTTGTATGCAAGAGCGCATGTCCAATCACGAGGAGGGAACACAACCAGCCACCCCCAAGGCCGTAGTTAACATATTTTTCAAACCGTGTTAATGGCTTGGCGTAAAATAATACCGGCCCAAATTATTTGAAAAAACTAAACATTATGTGGGTCATATCTGATATATAATGAAATCTTGTAGGTTATTATATTATTATTAATAATAATTATTTAGAATATAGATATTACATAGAAACTCTACAAATCTGAAGCTCACAAACGAGCCGGGCCTAATCCTAATCTATACTTTTTCACTCTCTCGCAGTTCGAACAGCGAAATCTCGAAAGTTCAGACTGAAATAAATAAAATATTAATATTAAAAGGAAAAATAAAACATATGTATTTTTTTTTTTAATTGAAAAGACTGATATTCGATGATATCGTTGAGTTTTGCTTAGTGGCTTGCTTTGCCTATAAACTGAGCACGACTTAGGTAGAGATTTTTGTTGACGATAACAATCTTCATCAACGCTGCGTATAATATACAACAACAACAACAAAACCCAATCCCACATAAGTGGGTTATGGGAAGGTAAGATGTAGACAATCCTTCCCCTATCCAAAAATAAAGACAAGTCATTTCTCTACCCAGAGTGAAATACTCTCAAGAGTAGAGAAAGTCATCACTCTCTTTATTCGACGGATAAAGAGATTGCTTCCGAGAGGACCTCCAGCCTTTACGTAGAAATTTTTTTATTAAAAAAATAAAAATACTAAAATAAAAATAATAATAGACGTCATGAAAATGGTAGAATCAAATTTACATGGGTTTTAAGTCCTGCCTAAAATTTAATTTAGGCTCTAAGAGTCAGTCAAGTCGCCAATAAATCGACGATTGTTGTCGACTCAACGCTGCGAATAATATGTTTAGTATTTTTTTCGATATTTGAAACCTAGTTAAGCTAGGAAACTCAACCTCACGCTGATTAGAATTTATTAAAAGGGAGAAAAATAATAGAAAAAGAAATGTAGATTTTTATAAGGCAAGATCGATTAATAATTTAATATATATGCCTTTATTGTTTTCTTGGTAAAACTTTAATTAAAAGGAAACAAAAGCATAAAAAAGAAGAAATCATTGGTGGTTCAGGGCACGAATGCATGGTTATAAACCCTAAACTCTAAATTTTAATCTATAAACCGTTCATGTTAAAAGCTAAATTTAATCCTTATATAATTAGGATGAAAATGTTTTTAAAAAGGTTCACATTCACTGTATATTTTTCTCTCTAATTCTTCCATAAAAATACAACCTTTCGAGGTCATGAGTTATTAAGTTGAGGCAAAAACTTGAGGCTTTTGAAAAAAAATATGAAGACTTTTGAGGCAAAATCAAATTTTTTGTCTGAAAATTTCAAATTCACTTGAAACAAAATGAAAAAAAATTCAAAATTTTAAAACTTTTGAAATTTTCAAATCCACTGAGAGCGGATGTCACCCCTTGTCTCTATCAGTTTTGCCCATATATATATATATATATATATATATATATATATATATATATATATATATATATATATATATATATATATATATATATATATATATATATGTATGTGTATGTGTATGTGTATGTGTATGTGTATGTGTATGTGTGTGTGTGTGTGTGTGTGTGTGTGTGGGGGGGGGGGGGGGCAGGTTCAAAAAGAACCACAAAAAAAAGAGAAACTGCGAGAACTTTCTAATTTCTTAGTTTTTATGCATTTAATGCAAAAATTAAATGCAAATGTTAATTAATTCTCATATCATTAACAAGCATATGCTCATTTCCACAAATTACATGTTAAATTATTAATTATATAAAATATTCACATTATCACAAACATATATACACACGTGAACGCGAAACTATATGTTTGATTATATAGGTAAAATATACGTTTTTTCAAACTATTTTATATTTATTCTTACTGTCCATCAATATTTATGGTTGATTTAATCTATTCAAATGTGAAAATTTTTGTAAATTAAAAGTTCTCGCAGTTTTTGTCCTATTGGTAGTTCTCGTTTGAACTTTTAACTATATATATATATATATATATATATATATATATATATATATATATATATATATATATATATATATATATATATATATATATTGGATCAAGAAAGAAAGAACGTGTTGGGAAAAGTGAGGAAGCATTTTGAGCCACTAATTTAAGGAGGTGAATGAGTGGGATTCGGGTTGAAATTCTATTATAAAATAAAATATAAGTGACTGTGTAGTCCATAATGCCCCCCCCCCGAACATGTTTTTCTCTTTTGATCATATATATATATATATATATATATATATATATATATATATATATATATATATATATATATATATATATATATATATATATATGTGTGTGTGTGTGTGTGTGTGTGTGTGTGTGTGTGTATGTATATGTATATATATGTATATATATATACACATATATATATATACACATATACATATATATATATATGTATACACACACATACACACATATATATACATACATATATATATATATATATATATATATATATATATATATATATATATATATATATATATATATAGAAATCGAATCAAAGCTTGAATATGATTATTACCTTGATTTAGAAAGATAACCTACTGTAAATAACAAAGGTTTCTTGATCTTGGATGATTACTTGACATGGATTTGAAAGTTTGGAAGTAATATAGCAAACTTGAAAGTGTTCTTGAATGATCTTCTTATGATGATTATTAAGTTGATTCTTGAAGTAGTTTTTGATGAGGATGATGATTAGTTTGCTGGATATTTGATTGTTCTTGAGTGTGTTTAGAGAGAAAGAGAATGGAACTAATGATCTTGTGAATTAAACTTGAAATGAATGCATGTATGTATATAATATGGCTTTTTTTTTTAAAGTCCATAAAGGAGTTTTTAGTTTTTGTTATTTAGTTAGATATTTGTTACAAGAAGTTAAATGATGACTCAACATGTTTCCCACTCAATTAGATCAGATCTTGATGTTTTTGTTTTTGGTATTTATCAATAGTAAATACATCTAGAAGCTGGGTATAATACGAGTACAAATACTGAATGAATACGAGTAGAATTGTTGATGAAAACGAATGGGAATGTAATTGTAACCATCTTTGATAAGTATAAGTATTTTGATATATGTCTTGAAGTCCTTCAAAAGTGTATTAATACATCTTAATACACTACATATATATACATTTTAATGGAGTCGTTAAATCATCGTTAGTCGTTACATGTATGTGTTGTTTCGAAACCTTAAGTTAACGATCTCGTTAAATGTAATTAACCCATTGTTATTATATCTAATGAGATGTTAAATTGTTATGTTATCATGATAACATAGTGTGTTAATATATCTTAATATGATATATAAATATTAAGACGTTATTACAACGATAATCGTTACATATAGATATCGTTTTGAATTCCTTAAGTTAATAGTCTGGTTTTATGTATATAGTTTGTTGTTAATATACATAATGAGATACATAATTATCATTTCATCAAGTTAAACATACATATATATATATATATATATATATATATATATATATATATATATATATATATATATATATATATATATATATATATATATATATATATATATATATATATCATGTCATATACAAATTATAACGTTCGTGAATCATCGGACAAACTGGGTGGTCAAACGTTAACACAAAATCCGTTTCAATTAACCAAGTCTTAACAAGTTTGATTGCTTAACATGTTGAAAACATTTATTCATGTAAATATTAATCTCATATAATATATAATCATGGAAAAAAAATCCTGGTTATGACAGTACCTACACGTTAAATAAATTTCGTCCTGAAATTTTAGGCTGTTGTAGGTGTTGTCTCTTCTTCTGGAAATAAGTGTGGGTATTTCTGCTTCATCTGATCTTCATGCTCCCAGGTGAACTCGGTTCCTCTACGAGCATTCCATCGAACCTTAACGATTGGTATTTTGTTTTGCTTAAGTCCTTTAACCTCACGATCCATTATTTCGATGGGTTCTTCAATGAATTATGGTTTTTCGTTGATCTTAATTTCGCCTAAAGGGATAGTGAGATATTCTTTAGCTAAGCATTTCTTCAAATTCGAGACGTGGAAGGTATTATGTACGCCGGCTAGTTGTTGAGGTAATTCAAGTCGATAAGCTACCGGTCCAACACGATCAATAATCTTGAATGGACCAATGTATCTCGGGTTTAGTTTCCCCCATTTACCAAAGCGAACGACTCCCTTCCAAGGTGATACCTTAAGCATGACCATGTCACCAATCTCAAATTCTAAATCTTTTCTTCTAACGTCCGCATAGCTCTTTTGTCGACTCTGGGCGGTTTTCAACCGTTGTTGAATCTGGATGATTTTCTCAGTAGTTTCTTGGATAATTTCCGGACCCGTAATTTGTCTATCCCCCACCTCGTTCCAACAAATTGGAGACATGCACTTTCTACCATAAAGTGCTTCGAATGGTTCCGCATTAATACTCGAGTGGTAACTGTTGTTGTAGGAAAACTCTGCTAATGGTAGATGTCGATCCCAACCATTTCCAAAATCAATAACACATGCTCGTAGCATGTCTTCAAGCGTCTGTATCGTCCTTTCACTCTGCCCATCAGTTTGTGGATGATAGGCAGTACTCATGTCTAGACGAGTCCCCAATGCTTGGTGTAATGACTGCCAAAATCTTGAAACGGATCTGCCATCCCTAGCAGAGATAATAGAGATTGGTATTTCATTTCTGGAGACGAATTCTTTCAAGTATAGTCGTGCAAACTTCTCCATTTTATCATCTTCTCTCATTGGTAGAAAGTGTGCTGATTTGGTAAGATGATCGACTATTACCCAAATAGTATCATAACCACTTGCAGTCCTTGGCAATTTAGTAATAAAATCCATGGTAATGTTTTCCCATTTCCATTCCGAGATTTCAGGTTGTTGAAGTAGACCTGATGGTTTCTGATGTTCGGCTTTGACTTTAGAACAAGTCAAACATTCTCCTATGTATGTAGCAATATCGGCTTTCATACCTGGCCACCAAAAGTGTTTCTTGAGATCTTGATACATCTTTCCCGCTCCGGGATGTATTGAATATCTGGTTTTATGTGCTTCCCTAAGTACCATTTCCCTCGCATCTCCAAACTTTGGTACCCAAATTCTTTCAGCCATGTATCGGGTTCCGTCTTCCCGAATATTAAGTTGTTTCTCCGATCCTTTGGGTATTTCATTCTTCAAATTCCCTTCTTTCAAAACTCTTTGTTGCGCCTCTTTTATTCGAGTGGTAAAGTTAGTATGAATAATTATATTCGTAGTTTTTACTCGAATAGGTTCCCTGTCCTTTCTACTCAAGTCGTCGGCTACCACATTTGCCTTCCCCGGGTGGTAACGGATTTCAAAGTCGTAATCATTTAACAGCTCAATCCACCTACGCTGCCTCATGTTCAGTTGTTTTTGATTAAATATATGTTGGAGACTTTTGTGATCGGTATATATGATACATTTGACCCCATATAAGTAGTGCCTCCACATTTTTAATGCAAAAACAACAGCGCCCAATTCCAAATCATGAGTCATATAATTCTGCTCATGAATCTTCAATTGTCTAGACGCATAAGTAATTACTTTCTTTCGTTGCATTAATACATAACCGAAACCTTGCTTTGAAGCATCACAATAAATCACAAAATCATCATTCCCTTCAGGCAATGACAATATAGGTGATGTAGTTAACTTTTTCTTCAACAATTGAAACACTTTCTCTTGCTCATCCTTCCATTCAAATTTCTTCCCTTTATGCGTTAATGCAGTCAGGGGTTTTGCTATTTTGGAAAAATCTTGGATGAATCTTCTGTAGTAACCAGCCAATCCCAAAAATTGGCGTATCTGCGTTGGAGTTTTCGGTGTTTCCCATTTCTCAACGGTTTCAATCTTTGCTGGATCAACCTGAATACCTTCTTTGCTCACTATGTGACCGAGGAATTGAACTTCTTTCAACTGAAATGCACACTTTGAAAACTTAGCGTACAGTTTTTCCTTCCTCAACAATTCTAGAACCATTCTCAAATGTTCTCCATGCTCTTGATCATTCTTGGAGTAAATAAGCATGTCATCAATGAAAACAATGACAAACTTATCAAGATATGGTCCACACACTCGGTTCATGAGGTCCATGAACACGGCTGGTGCGTTAGTTAAACCAAACGACATGAACATAAACTTATAGTGACCGTAACATGTTCTAAAGGCAGTCTTTGGGATATCCTCCTCCTTCACCCGCATTTGATGATAACCCGAATGTAAATCAATCTTCGAATAAACAGATGAACCTTGCAGTTGATCAAATAAGTCATCGATTCTCGGTAGTGGATAACGGTTCTTGATGGTAAGCTTGTTCAACTCTCGATAGTCGATACACAACCTGAATGTACCATCCTTCTTTTTGACAAATAAAACAGGAGCTCCCCATGGTGACGTGCTTGGTCGAATGAAACCACGCTCCAAAAGTTCTTGTAATTGGCTTTGTAATTCTTTCATTTCGCTGGGTGCAAGTCTGTAAGGAGCACGAGCTATCGGTGCAGCTCCGGGTACAAGGTCTATTTGAAATTCGACGGATCGATGTGGAGGTAGTCCCGGTAATTCTTTCGGAAATACATCGGGAAATTCTTTTGCGACAGGAACATCATTGATGTTCTTTTTTTCGGAATTGACTTTCTCGATGTGTGCTTGAACGGCATAGCAACCTTTTCTTATTAGTTTTTGAGCCTTCAAGCTACTAATAAGATTTAACTTCGCGTTGCTCTTTTCTCCGTACACCATTAAGGGTTTTCCCTTTTCGGGCATAATACGAATCGCATTTTTGTTACAAACGACCTCCGCTCTCTCCTTTTTCAACCAGTCCATGCCAATTATCACATCAAAACTTCCTAACTCTACTGGTATCAAATTAATCTTAAACGTTTCGTCAACCAGTTTAATTTTTCTGTTCTGACATATATTATCGGCTTTAATTAATTTACCGTTCGCTAATTCGAGTAAAAATTTATTATCCAAAGGCGTCAATGGACAACTTAATTTAGCACAGAAATCTCTACTCATATAGCTTCTATCCGCACCCGAATCAAATAAAACATAAGCAGGTTTTTCATCAATAAGAAACGTACCCGTAACAAGCTTCGGGTCTTCCTGCGCTTCAGCCGCGTTAATATGCGCTTCCCCTGGTTTGGGCGCATACTTTTGTAATGGCTCTTCTTCCTGCATCCGAAACAAGTAATGTTGGCATTTTCTGTTCCATTAACCACTGGTTCAAAAACGTCACACTTTGCCGCACTATGCCCCTTTCTATTACACTTGGTACATACTACCCCACAGAACTTATCCAAATGGTATCCTTCACACCTTTTGCATGGAATTTCTGATTTTTGTTGCTATTGTTGTTATTGAAATGGTTGTTGTTGCGATTGTTATTGTTGTTGGAACGGTTGTTGTAGTTGTTGTGGTTGTTATTATAGTTGTTGTTGGGATTGCGATTGTTGTTTTTGCGATTGATGTTGCGATTATTGTGAGTGTTATTGCGATTGTGGTTGTGATTTTTGTTGTTGTTATATTGGTGACCCTTGTCACTATTTTCCTCCCAATTTCTTTTGACTTTCTTCATTTTGGCCTCCTCAGCTGCCTGTTCCTTAATTCTTCCTTTAATCCGGTTTATGAGTTTGTGAGCTATTTGAAATGTCCCGTTCATATTGATTATAAACGTTCCATATTAATTGATTTCGTCACGAGGTTTTGACCTCTATATGAGACGTTTTTCAAAGACTGCATTCATTTTTAAAACAACCATAACCTTTATTTTATCTATAAAGGTTTAAAAGCATTACGTAGATTATCAAATAATGATAATCTAAAATATACCGTTTACACACGACCATTACATAATCGTTTACAATAAGAATATATTACATCAAAAATAAGTTTCTTGAATGCAGTTTTTACATAATATCATACAAGCATGGACTCCAAATCTTGTCCTTATTTTAGTATGCAACAGCGGAAGCTCTTAATAATCACCTGAGAATAAACATGCTTAAAACGTCAACAAAAATGTTGGTGAGTTATAGGTTTAACCTATATATTATCAAATCATAATAATAGACCATAAGATTTCATATTTCAATATACATCCCATACATAGAGATAAAAATCATTCATATGGTGAACACCTGGTAACCAACATTAACAAGATGCATATAAGAATATCCCCTATCATTCCGGGAAATCCTTCGGACATGATAAAAATAACATCGAAGTACTAAAGCATTCGGTACTTTGGATGGGGTTTGTTAGGCCCAATAGATCTATCTTTAGGATTTGCGTCAATTAGGCATGCACTAATTCTCAAAATTAGTGATGTTCCCTAATTTTTAAGCTACCAAGCAAAAGGAGCATATTCGGCTTCGATCATTCAACCATAGAAAGTAGTTTCATGTACTTGTGTCTATTTTGTAAAACATTTATAAAGCTGCATGTATTCTCATCCCAAAAATATTAGATTTTAAAAGTGGGACTATAACTCACTTTCACAGATTTTTACTTCGTCGGGAAGTAAGACTTGGCCACTGGTCGATTCACGAACCTATAACAAATATGTACATATATATCAAAGTATGTGCAAAATATATTTACAACATTTTTAATACGTTTTAATATTTTAAGTTTATTAAGTCAGCTGTCCTCGTTAGTAACCTACAACTAGTTGTCCACAATTAGATGTACAGAAATAAATCGATAAATATATTATCTTGAATCAATCCACGACCCAGTGTATACACGTCTCAGGCTAGATCACAACTCAAAGTATATATATTTTTGGAATCAACCTCAACCTTGTATAGCTAACTCCAACATTACTGCATATAGAGTGTCTATGGTTGTTCCAAATAATATATATACATGGGTCGATATGATATGTCAAAACATTTGCATACGTGTCTATGGTATCTCAAGATTACATAAAATATTAGAATACATGTATAATACAATATAAGTTAGCTAGGATATGATTTGTATAGAATTGTTACAATATTTCCCGTAGCTACAACAATCAAAAAATATCCAATCTTGTTTTACCCATAACTTCTTCGTTTTAAATCCGTTTTGAGTGAATCAAATTGCTATGGTTTCATATTGAACTCTATTTTATGAATCTAAACATAAAAAGTATAGGTTTATAGTCGGAAGTATAAGTTACAAGTCATTTTTGTAAGAGGTAGTCATTTCAGTCGAAAGAACGACGTCTTGATGACCATTTTGAAAAACATACTTCCACTTTGAGTTTAACCATGACTTTTGGATATAGTTTCATGTTCATAAGAAAAATCATTTTTCCAGAAGAACAACTTTTAAATCAAAGTTTATCATAGTTTTTAATTATCAAACCCAAAACAGCCCGCGGTGTTACTATGACGGCGTATGTCCGGTTTTACGGTATTTTTCGTGTTTTCAGGTTTTAAATCATTAAGTTAGCATATCATATAGATATAGTAAATGTGTTTAGTTGATTTTAAAAGTCAAGTTAGAAGGATTAACTTTTATTTGCGAACAAATTTAGAATTAACTAAACTATGTTCTAGTGATTTCAAGTTTAAACCTTCGAATAAGATAGCTTTATATGTATGAATCGAATGATGTTATGAATATCATTACTACCTCAAGTTTTGTGGATAAACCTACTAGAAAAGAGACAAATGGATCTACCTTCAAAGGATCCTTGGATGGCTTGAAAGTTCTTGAAGCAGAATCATGACACGAAAACAAGTTCAAGTAAGATCATCACTCGAAATAAGATTGTTATAGTTATAGAAATTGAACCAAAGTTTGAATATGAGTATTACATTGTATTAGAAAGATATATTACTGTAAATAAGAAAGATTTCTTGAGATTGGATGATCACTTTACAAGATTGGAAGTAAGCTATCAAACTTGGAAGTATTCTTGATTTTATGAAACTAGAACTTATAGAATTTATGAAGAACACTTAGAACTTGAAGATAGAACTTGAGAGAGATCAATTAGATGAAGAAAATTGAAGAATGAAAGTGTTTGTAGGTGTTTTTGGTCGTTGGTATATGGATTAGATATAAAGGATGTGTAATTTTGTTTACATGTAAATAAGTCATGAATGATTACTAATATTTTTGTAATTTTATGAGATATTTCATACTAGTTGCCAAATGATGGTTCCCACATGTGTTAGGTGACTCACATGGGCTGATAAGAGCTGATCATTGGAGTGTATATACTAATAGTACATACATCTAAAAGCTGATGTACGAGTACGAATACGGGTGCATACGAGTAGAATTGTTGATGAAACTGAACGAGGATGTAATTGTAAGCATTTTTGTTAAGTAGAAGTATTTTGATAAGTGTATTGAAGTCTTTCAAAAGTGTATGAATACATATTAAAACACTACATGTATATACATTGTAACTGAGTCGTTAAGTCATCGTTAGTCGTTACATGTAAATATTGTTTTGAAACCTTTAGGTTAACGATCTTGTTAAATGTTGTTAACCCATTGTTTATTATATCTAAAGAGATGTTAAATTATTACATTATCATGATATTATGATATATTAATATATCTTAGTATGATATATACACAGTTAAATGTTGTTACAACGATAATCGTTACATATATGTCTCGTTTCGAAATCATTAAGTTAGTAGTGTTGTTTTTACATATGTAGTTCATTGTTAATACACTTAATGACATGTTTACTTATCATTTATCAGGATTTAACATAGTGTATCAATATCTTAATATGATTCATATGTATTTAGTAAAACGTTGTTATAACGATAATCGTTATATATATATCGTTTCGAGTTTCTTAATTCAATAAACTCAATTTTATTTATATAACTCATTGTTAAAATACCTAATGAGATACTTACTTATCATAATATCATGTTAACTATATATATATATATATATATATATATATATATATATATATATATATATATATATATATATATATATATATATATATATATATCCATATATATGTCATCATATAGTTTTTACAAGTTTTAACGTTCGTGAATCACTGGTCAACTTGGGTGGTCAATTGTCTATATAAAACCTATTTCAATTAATCAAGTCTTAACAAGTTTGAAGTCTTAACATGTTGGAAACACTTAATCATGTAAATATCAATTTCATTTAATATATATAAACATGGAAAAGTTCGGGTCACTACAGTACCTACCCGTTAAATAAATTTCGTCCCGAAATTTTAAGCAGTTGGAGGTGTTGACGTATCTTCTGGAAATAAGTGTGGGTATTTCTTCTTCATTTGATCTTCTCGTTCCCAGGTGAACTTGGGTCGTCTACGAGCATTCCATCGAACCTTAACAATTGGTATCTTGTTTTGTTTAAGTCTTTTAACCTCACGATCCATTATTTCGATGGGTTCTTCGATGAATTGAAGTTTTTCGTTGATTTGGATTTCGTCTAACGGAATAGTGAGATCTTCTTTAGCAAAACATTTCTTCAAATTCGAGACGTGGAAAGTGTTATGTACAGCTGCGAGTTGTTGAGGTAACTCAAATCGGTAAGCTACTGGTCCGACACGATCAATAATCTTGAATGGTCCAATATACCTTGGATTTAATTTCCCTCATTTACCAAATCGAACAACGCCTTTCCAAGGTGCAACCTTAAGCATGACCATCTCTCCAATTTCAAATTTTATATCTTTTCTTTTAATGTCGGCGTAGCTCTTTTGTCGACTTTGGGAGGTTTTCAACCGTTGTTGAATTTGGATGATCTTCTTGGTAGTTTCTTGTATTATCTCCGGACCCGTAATCTGTCTATCCCCCACTTTACTCCAACAAATTGGAGACCTACACTTTCTACCATAAAGTGCTTCAAACGGCGCCATCTCAATGCTTGAATGGTAGCTGTTGTTGTAGGAAAATTCTGCTAACGGTAGATATCGATCCCAACTGTTTCCGAAATCAATAACACATGCCCGTAGCATGTCTTCAAGTGTTTGTATCTTCCTTTCGCTTTGCCCATCAGTTTGTGGATGATAGGCAGTACTCATGTCTAGACGAGTTTCTAATGCTTGCTGTAATGTCTGCCAGAATCTTGAAATAAATCTGCCATCCCTATCAGAGATAATAGAGATTGGTATTCCATGTCTGGAGACGACTTCCTTCAAATACAGTCGTGCTAACTTCTCCATCTTGTCATCTTCTCTTATTGGCAGGAAGTGTGCTGATTTGGTGAGACGATCAACTATTACCCAAATCGTATCAAAACCACTTGCAGTCCTTGGCAATTTAGTGATGAAATCCATGGTAATGTTTTCCCATTTCCATTCCGGGATTTCGGGTTGTTGAAGTAGACCTGATAGTTTCTGATGCTCCGCTTTGACCTTAGTACACGTCAAACATTCCCCTACATATTTAGTAACATCGGCTTTCATACCTGGTCACCAAAAATGTTTCTTGAGATCCTTGTACATCTTCCCCGTTCCAGGATGTATTGAGTATCTGGTTTTATGAGCTTCTCTAAGTACCATTTCTCTCATATCTCCAAATTTTGGTACCCAAATTCTTTCAGCCCTATACCGGGTTCCATCTTCCTGAATATTAAGATGCTTCTCCTATCCTTTGGGTTTTTCATCCTTTAAATTTGCCTCTTTTAAAACTCCTTGTTGCGCCTCCTTTATTTGAGTAGTAAGGTTAGTGTGAATCGTTATATTTATAGCTTTTACTCGAATGGGTTCTCTGTCCTTTCTGCTCAAGGCGTCGGCTACCACATTTGCCTTCCCCGGGTGGTAACGAATCTCAAAGTCGTAATCATTCAACAATTCAATCCACCTACGCTGCCTCATATTCTGTTGTTTCTGATTAAATATGTGTTGAAGACTTTTGTGGTCGGTATATATAATACTTTTGACCCCATATAAGTAGTGCCTCCAAGTCTTTAATGCAAAAACAACCGCGCCTAATTCCAAATCATGCGTTGTATAATTCTGTTCGTGAATCTTCAATTGTCTAGATGCATAAGCAATTACTTTCGTTCGTTGCATTAATACACAACCGAGACCTTGCTTTGAGGCGTCACAATATATCACAAAATCATCATTCCCTTCAGGTAATGACAATATAGGTGTCGTAGTTAACTTTTTCTTTAACAATTGAAACGCTTTCTCTTGTTCATCTTTCCATTCAAATTTCTTCCCTTTATGCGTTAATGCAGTCAAGGGTTTTGCTATTCTGGAAAAGTCTTGGATGAACCTTCTGTAGTAACCAGCTAGTCCTAAAAACTGACTATTTCGGAGTTTTCGGGGTTTTCCACTTTTTAACGGTTTCAATCTTTGCTGGATCCACCTGAATACCTTCTTTGTTCACTATGTGACCGAGGAATTGAACTTCTTCCAACCAAAATGCACACTTTGAAAACTTAGCGTACAGTTTTTCTTTTCTCAGCAACTCTAGCACTTTTCTCAAATGTTCTTCGTGCTCTTGATCATTCTTCGAGTAAATAAGTATGTCATCGATAAAAACAATGACAAACTTGTCAAGATATGGCCCACACACTCGGTTCATGAGGTCCATGAACACAGCTGGTGCGTTAGTCAATCCAAACGGCATAACCATAAACTCGTAATGACCGTAACGCGTCCTAAAAGCAGTCTTTGGAATATCATCCTCCTTCACCCGCATTTGATGATATCCAGAACGTAAATTGATCTTCGAATAAACAGACGAGCCTTGTAGTTGATCAAATAAGTCGTTGATTCTCGGTAGTGGGTAGAGGTTCTTGATGGTAAGTTTGTTCAACTCTCGGTAGTCGATACACAACCTAAATGTACCATCTTTCTTCTTGACAAACAAAACAGGAGCTCCCCATGGTGATGTGCTTAGTCGAATGAAACCACGCTCTAAAAGTTCCTGTAACTGACTTTGTAATTCTTTCATTTCGTTAGGTGTGATTCTGTATGGAGCACGAGCTATTGGTGCAGCTCCTGGTACAAGGTCTATTTGAAATTCAACGGATCGATGTGGGGGTAATCTCGGTAATTCTTTCAGAAACACATCGGGAAATTCTTTTGCAACGGGAACATCACTGATGTTCTTTTCTTCAGGTTTGACTTCCTTGATGTGTGCTAGAATGACGTAACAACCTTTTCTTATTAGTTTTTGCGCCTTCAAACTACTATTAAGATTTAATTTCGCGTTGTTCTTTTCTCCGTACACCATTAAAGATTTTCCTTTTTCACGCATAATGCGAATCGCGTTTTTGTAACAAACGACCTCCGCTCTCACCTTCTTCAACCAGTCCATGCCAATTATTACATCAAAACTCCCTAACTCGACTGGTATTAAATCAATCTTAAACGCTTCATCACCCAGTTTAATTTCTCTATCCCGACATATATTATCTGCTGAAATTAATTTACCATTTGCTAATTCGAGTAAAAATTTATTATCCAAAGGCGTCAATGGGCAACTTAATTTAGCACAAAATTCTCTACTCATATAGCTTCTATCCGCACCCAAATCAAATAAAACATAAGCAGATTTATCGTCAATAAGAAACGTACCCGTAACAAGCTCCGGGTCTTCCTGTGCTTCTGCCGCATTAATATTGAAAACTCTTCCATGGCCCTGCCCACTAGTATTCCCCTGATTCGGGTAATTTCTAATAATGTGGCCCGGTTTTCCACATTTATAACAAACAGGGTTGGTATTACTTGCTCCGACACTATTCGTTTCAGCATTACTTGTTCCGACATTATTTGTTCCTTTGGTACTATTAAACTTTGGTCCGTAGACCTCACACTTTATCGCGCTATGACCATTTCTTTTACACCTGTTGCAAAATGTCGTGCAAAACCCCTGATGATTTTCTTCACACCTATGACATGGCTGTTTTTGGTTTTTGTTGCCGTTGTTGTTATTGAGGTTGTTATTGGGATTGTTATTGTTGTTGAAACGATTGTTGTAGTTGTTGTTATTGTTGGGATGTTTGTTGTAGTTATTGTTAGGATTGCGGTTATTGTTGCGATTATTGTTGCGGTTGTTGGGATAGTTGTTGCGATTGTGGTTGTAATTGTTGTTGTTGTTGTACTGGTGACTCTTGTCACCGTTTTCCTCCCACTTCCTCTTGAGTTGTTTCGTGTTGGCTTCTTCGGCCGCCTGCTCTTTAATTCTTCCCTCAATCTGATTTATGAGTTTATGAGCCATTCGACTTGCCTTCTGTATAGAAGCGGGCTCGTGTGAACTCACATTTTCTTGAATCCTTACTGGTAACCCTTTTACAAATGCGTTGATCTTCTCTTATTCATCTTCGAATGCTCCCGGACACAATAGGCGCAACTCTGTGAATCGTCGTTCATATGTGGTAACGTCGAACCCTTGTGTTCGTAACTCTCTAAGTTCTGCCTTGAGTTTATTGACTTCGTTTCTAGGACGGTACTGCTCGTTCATCAATTGCTTGAATGCCAACCACGGTAGTGCGTAAGAAGCATTTTGTCCTACCTGTTCAAGATAGGTGCTCCACTACGTTAACGCAGTACCTGTGAAGGTATGCGTAGCGTACTTAACTTTGTCCTCTTCAGTACACTTACTTATGGCAAACACCGATTCGATTTTCTCGGTCCACCGTTTCAATCCAATTGGTCCTTCGGTTCCATCAAATTCCAAAGGTTTGCAGGCAGTGAATTCTTTGTAGGAGCATCCTACACGATTTCTTGCGCCGTTAGCTGCATTGCTAGATTCAGAGTTATTGTTGGTATGTAGCGCAGCCTGAACTGCGGCTATGTTTGCAGCAATAAAGGTACGAAATTCCTCTTCGCTCATATTCATGGTGTGTCGAGTAGTTGGTGCCATTTCCTTCAAAATAGCCAATTGAATCGAGTTAATCATACAGAATATTAAGAGTAGTCAATAGTATTTCGTAGCATAATATGAACTTATTTATAAAAGTTTTTCTTCATATTAGCGTTTTATAAGTTTAAATTCAGGTACTACCTACCCGTTAAGTTCATACTTAGTAGCTAATATACAATTCAACTACTACAATTTCATATGAAAAACTGATTATAATAATATATCACATACAAATATTCTTCAAACTTACAACTTCGCTATATTACATATAACATGAAATATAGTACACTTTGATACAGGACAGTTTTGAAGATAAACCTAGTTAATACGCAAGTTGTTCAGCAAAAGAAATAAAGACACGTAATTCATAAGTCCAGAAACAAGTCATGCATTCTGGTTTTACTAAGACGACTTCCCATCCTTGGTTTTGTGGAAAGTAACCGTTATGACCATTGGCTAGGCAGCATGTTGTAATGTCGTCAAAAGGACGAGGGTTTCGTAATGCCCAACAGCCCCGTAACAATCTAAAAACCTTGTTTCTCACCCCAACTACTGAATCCGTCACTTGTGGGAAGGTCTTATTTAAAAGCCGCAGTCCGATGTTCTTTTTCTCACTTTGGTAAGAAGCAAACATCAGTAACCCGTAAGCATAACATGCTTCTTTATGTTGCATGTTAGAAGCTCTTTCTAATTCACGAAATCCTATGTTGGGATATGTTGAGTCAAAATAGGTTCTTAACCCGTAGCGTAAAATTGCATTTGGGTTCCCCACATTTAATGCTTTAAAGAAAACACGGCGTAACTTACGGTCTCCCCAATGTGATATACCCCACCTATCAAAGGAAAGCTTTTTATAAACTAAGGCATTTCTGGAAAGTCTTTCAAATGTTTGACAAGTTAATTTCGCCATAACTAAATGTGCTGATGAATTCTGACCGACTCTAGACAAGATTTCCTCAATCATATCCTCTGGTAGGTCTTCTAAAATATTCGGTTGTCTACCCTTAACGTCCATCTTGTTTTTATACTGTAAAATAGACAAGGATTAGATTCGTAAAAGATAATTAACAAACAATACAAGCAATTTTTTTTTCATAGAACATAAAAGTACAAGCACACTACAATACATATAATATACAACATGATTACAACCCTCTAATCTGAATCACTGGTTTCTTATTCTTCGGACTTGATTCGTTTTCCTAATTTTCTAGGAATATATGGTGTTCCTCTAATACGAGCCGTCGTTTTCCACAATGGTATAGAGAAACCTGGTGGTTTAGAGGTTCCCGGGTCATTGTTACATTTTAGGATATACGGATGTTGTCGATACATATAAAGTTCATCGGGGTTGGAATCGAGTTTTTCTATTTTTATACCTTTTCCCTTATTATTTTCTTTCGCTTTATTAAATTGGGCCGAGGTAATTTCTATAACATCATCGTAATCCTCATCGGGATCCGATTCATCAAAAAATTGGTAATCTTCCCAATATTTTGCTTCTTCGGCGGAAACACCATTGACCATTATTAACTTTGGTCCGTTGGTTGAGGATTTTCTTTTATTTAATCGATTTACTATAGGTATCAATATTTCTTCCTCCGGAACCTCCTCTTTCGATTCCTCCTCTTTCGATTCCTCCTCTTCTGGTTCCTCTTCTTCCGGTTCCTCCTCTTCCGGTTCCTCCTCTTCTGGTTCCTCTTCGGGAATTTGTGAATCTTCCCAAAATATATTCGACTCTTCATTATTATTAGGTGAATCAATGGGATTTGTACTAGAGGTAGACATCTATCACACAATATCAAACACGTTAAGAGATTAATATATCACATAATATTTACATGTTAATAATATATAGTTTTCAACAAAAAAAAGTTAAGCAATCGTTTTTGAAGAAAAACACGGTCGAAGTCCAGACTCACTAATGCATCCTAACAAACTCGGTAAGACACACTAATGCAATTTTCTGGTTCTCTAAGACCAACGCTCTGATACCAACTGAAATGTCCCGTTCATATTGATTATAAACGTTTCATATTAATTGATTTCGTCGCGAGGTTTTGACCTCTATATGAGACGTTTTTCAAAGAATGCATTCATTTTTAAAACAACCATAGAGAAATATTCAAATGAGACCAACTTTTAAGTTGAGATCCAAGGAACCAATCAGAGTGCGACATGTGGCGCGAAAATCACATGTGATTGAAAAAAATTAAAAAAAAAAAATTCAAAAAATTTTTTTTTTTATTTTTTTTCCCGAAAATTTTTTTTATTGAAAATTTTTTTTTCTCGAATTTTTTTTTTCAATCACATGTGATTGGATTTGACATGCAGTAAATCACATGTGATTCTGAATGCCAATCACATGTGATTCTGCATGTGAAATCCAATCACATGTGATTGAATTTTTTTTTTTTTTTTGTAAAATGACAAATTTCAGTAAATTTGTGTTAAAACCTTTAAACACCAAGTTTTTGATCAAAACTTGATCAAATCACCGAATTAAAGTCTGAAATTTTTAATATATAATCACGAAACGCTAACAAACTTGATCAAATCACTCAATTAAAGTCTGTTTTCGGTTGAAATTATATTTTTGAAAAAAAAATTTG
The DNA here is from genome assembly GCF_046630445.1 of Rutidosis leptorrhynchoides. Taxonomy (NCBI): domain Eukaryota; kingdom Viridiplantae; phylum Streptophyta; class Magnoliopsida; order Asterales; family Asteraceae; genus Rutidosis; species Rutidosis leptorrhynchoides. Next base: position 141,565,938 of record NC_092337.1, on the reverse strand, counting down.
AATTTTTTTTTTCAATCACATGTGATTGGATTTGACATGCAGAATCACATGTGATTGGGTTTTACAATCACATGTGATTGAGTTTTACAATCACATGTGATTGGAATTGAAATGCTAAATTTATTTTTCCAAAAAAAAAGAAATTAAAATTTTTCAAAAAATAAAAAAATTTTTCCAAAAAAAAAAAATTAAAATTTTTTTAAAAAAAATTATTTTAAAAAAAAATTTGAAATTTTTTTTTTGAATTTTTTTTCCAATCACATGTGATTGTCGCGCCACATGTCGCGCTCTGATTGGTCCGTTGATTTTCAAGCAAATTATTGGATTCAAGTGATTACAACTCAACAACCATAACCTTTATTTTATCTATAAAGGTTTAAAAGCATTACGTAGAATATCAAATAATGATAATCTAAAATATACCATTTACACACGACCATTACATAATGGTTTATAATAAGAATATATTACATCAAAGATAAGTTTCTTGAATGCAGTTTTTACATAATATCATACAAGCATGGACTCCAAATCTTGTCCTTATTTTAGTATGCAACAGCGGAAGCTCTTAATAATCACCTGAGAATAAACATGCTTAAAACGTCAACAAACATGTTGGTGAGTTATAGGTTTAACCTATATATTATCAAATCATAATAATAGATCACAAGATTTCATATTTCAATATACATCCCATACATAGAGATAAAAATCATTCATATGGTGAACACCTGGTAACCGACATTAACAAGATGCATATAAGAATATCCCCTATCATTCCCGGAAATCCTTCGGACATGATAAAAACAACATCGAAGTACTAAAGCATCCGGTACTTTGGATGGGGTTCGTTAGGCCCAATAGATCTATCTTTAGGATTCGCGTCAATTAGGCGTGCACTAATTCCCAAAATTAGTGATGTTCCCTAATTCTTAGGCTACCAATCAAAAGGGGCATATTTGGCTTCGATCATTCAACCATAGAAAGTAGTTTCATGTACTTGTGTCTATTTTGTAAAACATTTATAAAGCTGCATGTATTCTCATCCCAAAAATATTAGATTTTAAAAGTGGGACTATAACTCAGTTTCACAGATTTTTACTTCGTCGGGAAGTAAGACTTGGCCACTGGTCGATTCACGAACCTATAACAAATATGTACATATATATCAAAGTATGTTCAAAATATATTTACAACATTTTTAATACGTTTTAATGTTTTAAGTTTATTAAGTCAGCTGTCATCGTTAGTAACCTACAACTAGTTGTCCACAATTAGATGTACAGAAATAAAACGATAGATATATTATCTTGAATCAATTCACGACCCAGTGTATACACGTCTCAGCTAGTTCACAACTCAAAGTATATTTATATTTTTAGAATCAACCTCAACCCTGTATAGCTAACTCTAACATTACTGCATACAGAGTGTCAATGGTTGTTCCAAATAATATATATACATGGGTCGATATGATATGTCAAAACATTTGTATACGTGTCTATGGTATCCCAAGATTACATAATATATTAGAATACATGTATAATACAATATAAGTTAGCTAGGATATGATTTGTATAGAATTGTTACAATATTTCCCGTAGCTACAACAATAAAAAAATATCCAATCTTGTATTACCCATAACTTCTTCGTTTTAAATCCGTTTTGAGTGAATAAAATTGCTATGGTTTCATATTGAACTCTATTTTATGAATCTAAACAGAAAAAGTATAGGTTTATAGTCAGAAGTATAAGTTACAAGTCATTTTTGTAAGAGGTAGTCATTTCAGTCGAAAGAACGACGTCTTGATGACCATTTTGAAAAACATACTTCCACTTTGAGTTTAACCATGACTTTTGGATATAGTTTCATGTTCATAAGAAAAATCATTTTTCCCAGAAGAACAACTTTTAAATCTAAGTTTATCATAGTTTTTAATTATCAAACCCAAAACAGCCCGCGGTGTTATTATGACGGCGTATGTCCGGTTTTACGGTATTTTTCGTGTTTTCAGGTTTTAAATCATTAAGTTAGCATATCATATAGATATAGGAAATGTGTTTAGTTGATTTTAAAAGTTAAGTTAGAAGGATTAACTTTTGTTTGCGAACAAGTTTAGAATTAACTAAACTATGTTCTAGTGATTTCAAGTTTAAACCTTCGAATAAGATAGCTTTATATGTATGAATCGAATGATGTTATGAACATCATTACTACCTCAAGTTTTATGGATAAACCTACTGGAAAATAGACAAATGGATCTAGCTTCAAAGGATCCTTGAATGGCTTGAAAGTTCTTGAAGCAGAATCATGACACGAAAACAAGTTCAAGTAAGATCATCACTCGAAATAAGATTGTTATAGTTATAGAAATTGAACCAAAGTTTGAATATGAGTATTACCTTGTATTAGAAAGATATCTTACTGTAAATAAGAAAGATTTCTTGAGGTTGTATGATCATTTTACAAGATTGGAAGTAAGCTAGCAAACTTGGAAGTATTCTTAATTTTATGAAACTAGAACTTATAGAATTTATGAAGAACACTTAGAACTTGAAGATAGAACTTGAGAGAGATCAATTAGATGAAGAAAACTGACGAATGAAAGTGTGTTTAGGTGTTTTTGGTCGTTGGTATATGGATTAGATATAAAGGATGTGTAATTTTGTTTACATGTAAATAAGTCATGAATGATTACTAATATTTTTGTAATTTTATGAGATATTTCATGCTAGTTGTCAAATGATAGTCTCCACATGTGTTAGGCGACTCACATGGGCTGCTAAGAGCTGATCATTGGAGTGTATATACCAATAGTACATACATCTAAAAGCTGTGTATTGTACGAGTACGAATACGGGTGCATACGAGTAGAATTGTTGATGAAACTGAACGAGGATGTAATTGTAAGCATTTTTGTTAAGTAGAAGTATTTTGATAAGTGTATTGAAGTCTTTCAAAAGTGTATGAATACATATTAAAGCACTACATGTATATACATTTTAACTGAGTCGTTAAGTCATCGTTAGTCGTTACATGTAAATGTTGTTTTGAAACCTTTAGGTTAACGATCTTGTTAAATGTTGTTAACCCATTGTTTATTATATCTAAAGAGATGTTAAATTATTACATTATCATGATATTATGATATATTAATATATCTTAGTATGATATATATACAGTTAAATGTTGTTACAACGATAATCGTTACATATATGTCTCGTTTCGAAATCATTAAGTTAGTAGTCTTGTTTTTACATATGTAGTTCATTGTTAATACACTTAATGACATGTTTACTTATCATTTATCATGATTAAACATAGTGTATCAATATCTTAATATGATTCATATGTATTTAGTAAAACGTTGTTATAACGATAATCGTTATATATATCGTTTCGAGTTTCTTAATTCAATAAACTCAATTTTATTTATATAACTCATTGTTAAAATACCTAATGAGATACTTACTTATCATAATATCATGTTAACTATATATATATATATATATAATATATATATATATATATATATATATATATATATATATATATATATATATATATATATATATATATATATATATATATCCATATATATGTCATCATATAGTTTTTACAAGTTTTAACGTTCGTGAATCAATGGTCAACTTGGGTGGTCAATTGTCTATATAAAACCTATTTCAATTAATCAAGTCTTAACAAGTTTGATTTCTTAACATGTTGGAAACACTTAATCATGTAAATATCAATTTCATTTAATATATATATAAACATGGAAAAGTTCAGGTCACTACACTATTCGACTTGCCTTTTGCATTGAGGTGGCTGAGCTTGAACTCACATTCTCCTGAATCCTCTCTGGTAACTCTTTTACAAACCCATCGATCTGCTTTTCTTCATCTTCAAACACTCTTGGACACAATAAACACAACTCTGTGAATCGTCATTCGTATGTGGTAATATCGAATCCTTGCGCTCGTAATTCTCTAAGCTCTATTTTGAGCTTATTGACTTCATTTCTGGGACGGTACTGCTCATTCATCAAGTGTTTGAATGCTGGCCACGACAGTGCGTAAGCAACATCTTGTCCAACTTGTTCAAGATAGGTGTTCCACCATGTTAACGCAGTACATGTGAAGGTATGCGTGGCATACTTTACCCTGTCTTCTTCAGCACATTTTCTTATAGAAAACTCAGATTCGACCTTCTCGGTCCATCGTTTCAGTCCGACTGTTCCTTCAGTTCGATCAAATTCCAGAGGTTTACAGGTAGTGAAAGCCTTGTAGGAGCATCCTACACGGTTTCCTGTGGAGTTAACTTCACTGCTAAACCCTGAGTTATTATTGTTGTTTTGCATTGCAGCATGTACTGCGGCTATGTTTGGAGCAAGGAATGCACGGAAATCTTCTTCGCTCATATTCAAGTTCTGTCGAGTAGTCGGTGCCATTTCCTTCAAAAATAGCCAAAAGAGTTAAGTTAATCATATAGAATATTAGGAGTAGTCAATAGTATTTCGTAGCATAATATGAACTTAATTAATAAAGCCTTTTCTTCATATTAGCGTTTTATAATTTTAATTCGCGTAGTACCTACCCGTTAAAGTTCATACTTAACAGCTAGCGTAAAAATTAACTACTACTATCGAAATAATATTCTATCATGAAAAATTTAATTCATTAACATTTCACGCTTAAACTTTTGATACAATATTTTATAATCATACCATACCGCTATTTTACATATAGTATAAAAGTTCAAGCACGTTATCATACATATATTACAAGACATGGTAAGAGTAAATGACTTCAACTCTTTTATTCAGACTTGTTTGCTTCATCTTCCTCGAACTCGGTTCGGGATAAACAGGCCAGCACTCATACGAGGAGTCCTTTTCACAAATGATTTGGAAAAATATGGTCCCTTAGATGTTCCCGAGCTATAGTTAAAGTTTAAGAAATACGGGAGTTTACGGTATATTCCGTCAGGGTATTTCATGTTAACATATAGTTCATCGAGTTTGGGATCGGGTTTCTCTATTTTAATAGATTTTTCCTTATTGTTTTCTTTTTCTTTATTAATTTGGGCCTAGGTAATTTCTATCACTTCATTGGAATCCGATTCGTCAGAAAATTGGTAATTTTCCCAATATTTTTCCTCCTCAGCGGAGACACCATCGACCATTTTTAACTTTGGTCCATTGGTTGAGGATTTTCTTTTATTTAACTGTTTTTCTGTGGTTTTTAACATTTCCTCCTCCAGATCCTCTTCTTTCGGTTCCTCTTCTTCCGGCTCTTCTTCTTCCGGTTCTTCTTCTTCTTCTTCCGGTTTTTCTTCTTCCGGAATTTGTGAATCTTCCCAAAATGTATTTGACTCATCATTGTTATTAGGTGATTCGATGGGATTGGTACTAGAAGTAGACATCTAACACACAATAACAAGCACGTTAAGAGATTAATATATCACATAATGTTTACATGTTAAAAATATATAGTTTTCAACAAAAGTGTTAAGCAATCGTTTTTAAAACAGACACGGTCGAAGTCCAGACTCACTAATGCATCCTAACAAACTCGGTTAGACACACTAATGAAAATTTCTGGTTCTCTAAGACCAACGCTCTGATGCCAACTGAAATGCCCCGTTCATATCGATTATAAACGTTTCATATTAGTTGGTTTCATTGCGAGGTTTTGACCTCTATATGAGACATTTTTCAAAGACTGCATTCGTTTTTAAAACACACCATAATCTTTATTTTATCGACAAAGGTTTAGAAGACATAACATAGATTATCAAGTAATGATAATCTAAAATATAACGTTTACACACGACCATTACATAATGGTTTACAATAATAATATGTTGCATCAAAATAAGCTCTCGAATGCAGTTTTTAAACAATAATAAACAAGCATGCTGACTCCACATCTTGTCTTTAATTAGCATGCAACAGCGGAAGCTCTTAATAATCACCTGAGAATAAACATGCTTAAAATGTCAACAAAAATGTTGGTGAGTTATAGGTTTAACCTATATCATAAATCGTGATAATAATAATAGGCCACAAGATTTCAAATATTATAAATAACCATACACTCGCAAGCGTATAAAAATCATTCATATGGTGAACAACTGGTAACCGACATTAACAAAATGCATCTAGAATATCCCCATCATGTCGGGACTCTCATCGGATATGATAAATCGAAGTACTAAAGAATCCGTAACCCAGATGGAGTTTGTTAGGCCCAATAGATCTATCTTTAGGATTCGTGTCAATTGGTGGCAATTATAATAAACACCAATTCTTAGGCTACCAAGTTAAAAAGGGTGATATCCGATATAATAATCCAACCATAGAATGTAGTTTCAAGTACTTGTGCCTATTTTGTAAAATATTTATAAAACTTCATGTATTCTCATCCCGAAAATATTCGATAGTAAAAATGAGACTATAACTCACTTTCACAGATTTTTACTTCATCGGAAATAAGACTTGGCCACGGGTCGATTCACGAACCTATAACAAATATATACATATATATCAAAGTATGATAGAAATATATTAATATCAATTTTTATTTACGTTTTAACGTATGAAGTTGTCAAGTTAGCAGTCCAACATTAGTAGTCCACAATTAGTAGTCCATAATAATCCAATAATATATATATATATATATATATATATATATATATATATATATATATATATATATATATATATATATATATATATATATATATATATATATATATATATATATATATATATATATCGTGTTAGAATTAACTAACACTATTATTTATGGTCTTAATATAATTAAGACACAATATATATATATATATATATATATATATATATATATATTGTCTGAATCACCCCACGACCCATTGTATACATGTCTCAGACTCGATCACAACCCATGGTATATATATTATTTTAGAATCAACCTCGACCCATTATATGCTAACTCTAGCATTACCGCATATAGTGTCTTATGGGTTATTCAAAATAATATATATAGATGATGTCAACATGATATGTCAAAACATTGTAAATGTGTCTATGGATATCAAGTCATATATATATATATATATATATATATATATATATATATATATATATATATATATATATATATATATATATATATATATATATAGTGTCTTACAATTTTTTTATTAAGACTATAATATATTGTCGTAGAATTAACCCCGACTATTATAATTTGTATTTCTACTAATAAGGGATCAAGACATGTATAACTACATGTAGGATAAGTTAGCTAGGATATGGTTAGTATAGTTTTGTTATAAAAAATTTCGTAGCTAAAACTAGTAATTCTAACCAATTTTGTTTTACCCATAATTTTTCATTACAAATCCGATTTGAGTGAATCAAATGGCTATGGTTTTGTATTTAACCGAAATTTAATAATCTAAACAGAAAAAGTATAGGTTTATAGTCAGAGTTAAAGGTTACAAGTCATTTTTGAAAGAGGTAGTCATTTTCATCGAAGAACGACATCTTGATGACCATTTTGAAAAACATACTTTTATTTTGTGTTAAACTATGATTTTTGGATATAGTATCATGTTCATATGAAATATCATTTTTCCAGAAAATAAACTTTAAATTAAAAGATTAAGATAGTTTTTATTTTTTCAACCCAAAACAGCCCCCGTTTTCACTACGACGGCATATGTCCAGTTTTACGGTGTTCTTCGTGTTTCCAAGTTTTAAATCATTAAGTTAGCATATCATATAGGTATAAAAACATGTGTTAGGTTGTTTTTAAGAGTCAAGTTAGAAGGATTAACTTTGTTTGCGAACAAGTTTAGAATTAACTAAACTATGATCTAGTGATTACAAGTTATATTCTTCGAATAAGATAGTTATATAAGTATGAATTGAACGATGTTATAAACATCATTACTACCTTAAGTATAGTAGGTAAACCTAATGGAAATGATGAAAAAATAACTTATCCTTCAAAGGATCTTTGATGGCTTGGAAGTTCTTGAAGTAGAATCATGACACGAAAACAAGTTCAAGTAAGATTACTACTTGAATTAAGATAGTTATAGTTATAGAAATCGAATCAAAGCTTGAATATGATTATTACCTTGATTTAGAAAGATAACCTACTATAAATAATAAAGGTTTCTTGATCTTGGATGATTACTTGAAATGGATTTGAAATCTTGGAAGTAATCTAGTAAACTTGAAAGTGTTCTTGATGTGTTCTTGAATGATCTTCTTATGATGATTATTAAGTTGATTCTTGAAGTAGTTTTTGATGAGGATGATGATTAGTTTGCTGGAAATTTAATTGTTCTTGAGTGTGTTTAGAGATAAAGAGAATGGAACTAATGATCTTGTGAATTAAACTTGAAATGAATGCATGTATGTATATAATATGGCTTTTTTTTAAGTCCATAAAGGAGTTTTTAGTTTTTGTTATTTAGTTAGATATTTGTTACAAGAAGTTAAATGATGACTCAACATGTTTCCCACTCAATTAGATCAAATCTTGATGTTTTTGTTTTTGGTATTTATCAATAGTAAATATATCTAGAAGCTGGGTATAACACGAGTACGAATACTGAATGAATACGAGTATAATTGTTGATGAAAACGAATGGGAATGTAATTGTAACCATTTTTGATAAGTATAAGTATTTTGATATATGTCTTGAAGTCCTTCAAACGTGTATTAATATATAACAACCCTCACTTTTCCCTTCTGAATTTACCAAACTGCCCTTAGAGTTTCAATGTCATTTTCTGTGCCTCATCATTAGAGTTGTTATTAAGACATATTAAATGCCTTATAAATAATGTTCGTAATTAAAAACTTGAAACCCTAAACCTAATAGTAATTAATAATCTAAACTCAAACTCTAAAGGTTTACTAATATTATAAGCCCTAACCCTAATAATAAATTTATAAGATAAACCTTAACCCTAGTGCTAATTAAATTATTAACATTATGAACATATATGTAAATTATATTACTTTTGTTAATGGTTAAAGTAATATATAATATATAAATAACTTTATAACAAATACAATTAAATACTAAAACTAAATGAAAGTAAATAAAATTAATAAAAGTTAGGGACAAATAAATAAATGAAATGTAATTTAAATAAATGTAACCCTAATAATAATAATAATAATAATAATAATAATAATAATAATAATAATAATAATAATAATAATAATAATAATAATAAAAATATATATAAAATACATAAATAATTACATAATGCCGTATTTAAAAAAAATATAAATAATATGTAGCAAGGAAAAATCGGCTGTTTTAGATTGTTTTAGAAATTAGGGGAATGTAAACTTAATCTATAAGTTTATTTAATACTAGCCCAACACAAATTGTGTTCTTGATCTCCAAGTAAGGTGAATGTAATTAGGAAACCCACAAAATTATAAAAGGCCTCAAGTTTTCCAAGTTTATTCACCACAAAATAACTGCATACCAGTCGACTAATATTTCCTGCTATCCCTCTGAAACGACCCGTCAAAGTACACTTGACGACCATCGTTATCTTGGTCCCGCAACTTGATCATAACTCTATATGAATTTGATAAGTAACCTTGCATTCTTTATTTAAAAATAATTTCCTATAAAGGAAACCTACCAAAATGTGTAAGTTTAGAAGAATCATACATTATTACTTAACTAAAAGTTGACCAAAACAAGTCAATCTTAGCAGGATCAACTTGAATTCCCTGTTTATTAACAACGTGCCCAAGGAATTGAACTTATTTCAACCAGATCGCACATTTAGAAAAATTCAGCATACATCTCTTCTTTTCTTAACAAATCAAGCACTTATCTTCGTGCTCTTGATTACTTCTTGGAATAGATAAGGATATCATCGATGAAAACGTTAATGAATTTATCCAGATATGGGCTACACACACGGTTTATGAGGTCCAAGAACACAGCAGGTGTGTTAGTCAATCCGGACGGCATAACAAGAAATTCGCAGTGACCATAACGGGTACGGAAAGCGGTTTTCAGAACATCAGATTCTTTAACACGCATTTGATGATAACCGAAATGAAGATTGATCTTAGAATAAACAGACGAACCTTGAAGCTGATCGAACAGATCATCAATTCTAGGGAGAGGGTAACGGTTTTTAACTGTAAGCTTGTTCAATTCATGATAATCAATGCACAAACGAAATGAACCATCTTTCTTTTTAACAAACAGAACTGGAGCTCCCCAAGGGGACGAACTAGGACGAATGAAATATAGTTGCAACGATGAAGGAAGGAATATATGGAGTAGTCACATTGGTGGCATAGATATATAAGGCAATTCTCTCAAAGGAGATAACGGGGATCATGGACTTCAAAGTAAATTTTTATTACATTTCTGAAAGGAAGATGTAGGAAATGTGTGATCTTTCAGCGAGAGTGAACTTCCTTGTACAATGAGCGGGGAAATCTAGGATTCATCCATATTCTTAAATTTATGTGTGGATGAAAAGAACGCGAATCATGGGTTATAAAGAATGGCCGACTCCAGGTGAGATGAATCTCCAAAAATAATTTCATGCACCTCAAAGTATTGAATCCTAGGATTGATGTTTACGAGGGTGTTGAGGTTAACAACGAATATTGAGAGTAGAAACTCCTCAAACGGTCTGGTGTAATATATATCCATGATATCCACTATAACAATAGTTGGGGTAGAAACCCACCTAGCGCCTTTTCTAAAATAAGGTGACCACCGAGTGAACCCCAGAAAATTGATTTATCGGTCCGCGTTTCGGCCATGTCCAACCATAAGAGGGAAAATTTTATGAGCGCAAATACTTTCCATCAAATTTTATAAAACCGGCATCCAAAGTGGTGTAAGAGTTTCTATCAATGAACTTAATGGTAAGTTTCATCCTTAAACGGAGGATGAGAAGAACTGTGATCCAAACACTCTGTAGAGTAACACGAAAATTTGATAAAATCGATCAAAGGAGTTTTGAAAAAACTCTAAACGTTTGACGTGACAACATAAATAGAACGAAGTTCTTAGTAATATAGAAGCATGTACAACGTGTACCATTTTATATAAAGCAAATTGACTTAGTCAAACAGCTCAATAAATGAGTGGTTTTAAAATAATTTTGAAGGTATGATTTAGTATATATACTAGCCAAAATAGGTAAGGGTAAATTTATTTATTTGAATCCATACGTACATATATGATTTTAAAAATTGTATACATGATAAAATATTTCATTACTTCTATTCGCCCATAATCCCGTTAGAACCGCCCAATTAGACAAATGTGTAAAACTTTCGATGATAAACAGAGTATCTGTATTTTAGAAGTTACAAGTTGAAGTAAGATCGTGGATGATCGAGTAAAGGACTTGAATCATCGTGTGACATTTGACCAACAAATGTTACGAGGTCATGAAAACCAATAAGTTAAATGTTGTTTTGACTATTATCAGGACACAAGACCTTGGGCCAAAACTGTTCCCGAGCGAAGCTATTGCTAACAAGCGAGTTATGAAGGATAGAGCATGAGATACATAATCTAGTTAAAACGAGCTTCTCGTATATCAACAAATAAGATAATGAATATTTTCCATATCCATGTAATACATCAAAACTTCTGAATGAATAGTGTAAAAATTTTCTTTGACTCGCTTTCTATTCCTCATGTCACAATATTGGGACTTTTTTATGAATTAACGTAATATAATCACGTTGGCCTGACGCCATTATATTTCACTAATTCATAGTTCCATTCCAATAGCACTACATGAGGTCAGGACACGCGATCAACCTCGAATTTCCACCCAATTTCTCTTAAACGATTTCTTAAACAATGTGCTAAGGATAGCACTAGATGTAAAAAAAATCAAAAGTAATAAATAATAGTAACGATGACACAAAAATGTCTTTGAAGTATCAAGAATCTTTAAATGTCCAGAATGACATTTCCGGGTCACAACCCAAAGCACAAATGCACAACGGCATAAAGGCACGTAATATAACAAGAATGTTATATACCTAAACATAATAGCTGACATTGAAATGCCGAGCATTTAGAAGTCAAGAATGACATCTCGCGTAATATAACTCAAACGTTATATACATAACCATAATAGATGACATAGAAATGTCGAGAATTTCAGAAGTCAAGAATGACATCCCTCGGTTTCACTATCTGAGGTGTTCTTATAAAGATAAACTCGCATGAGTTGGAGAATACGTTTAAATCGGAATGGGAGTTCCTCCCGGGTTCAGGACATAACAGAGATGTATGTATGGTAACCATATACCTACTTATAGGATACAAAGAACCACATATAATAATACGCTATAGGTCGGGCTGTAGACTAGACTCACTAATGCACCCTATTGACTCGGGTAACGACATCAATGCAGCCTAATTCCCTACAACCAGAGCTCTGATACCAACTGAAACGACCCGTCAAAGTACACTTGACGACCATCATTATCTTGGTCCCACAGCTTGATCATAACTCTATATGAATTTGATAAATAACCTTGCACTCTTTATTTAAAAATGATTTTTTATAAAGGAAACCTACCAAAATGTGTAAGTTTAGAAGAATCATACATTATTACTTAACCAAAAGTTGACCAAAACAAGTCAATAATATCCACTATTAAATGTATCAAAATAGAATGCAAGTTAATGTTTAACAAAAGCTGCCATCATAAATATGCAGACTCTCTAAGCACAGCGGAAGCAATCAATCATGAACCTGAGAATAAAACATGCGAGTAACTGTCAACAAAAATGTTGAGTAAATTATAGGTTTAATATTGCGAACAATATTTAATTTAAACCATAAAAATTTATGTTTGAAAACTCCTTTTTGGACCACAAAATTATATGCTAGAAAACATATAAAAATATTATTCCATTTTCTGTGAGCCACCTGGTAACCACTTAACCATTTATTTACCCTTGCCAAACACAATAAATAATATACACCGAACAAGTGTATCTTCAACTAAATACGAAGTACTAAATATTCCGATTATAAATTGCTAGCGCTACTAGCTCGAAATGGGGTTGTCAAACCCGATAGATCTATCCACAGGATTCGTGTTCACCAGTAGAAACCAGTGATTAGAATTACCAGATTAGGGAATATTTTTGTTCGACTCACAATGAATAATTTAAACCAACTTCCACTTGTGTCCAATACGTATAAATAAAATGCATGTATTCTCATCTCAAAAGATATAAAATAGAAAAATAGGACTATAACTCATCTTAATAGCAAACGAAGTAACCACACAAAAATGCGAACAACAATGAAGTAAAGTGATCAAGTATGATCATAACGCCGACCTATAAATAAAGCAGGTCGATATAAATAACTAACTTAGGTCAAGTCTTAGTATGATAGCTATTGTACATGTTGCAAGTAGACATAGAACAACACTCAACATGCATCGGTTTGATCGGAATAGCGTACGAACACACACTTTCTATTTTTAGAAAGTTTCTATTTTTAGCAAGTTTCCATTTTTGGAAAGTTTCTATTTTAGGAAAGTTTCTATTTTAGGAAAGTTTCTATTTTTGGAAAGTTTCTATTTTAGGAAAGTTTCTATTTTAGGAAAGTTTCTAAATTTAGGAAGTTTCCATATTTAGAAAGTTGCTATTTTTGGAATGTATATAAGTTAGGAAAGTTTTCTTAATTAGAAAGTCAACAAAAGTCAACTGAAAGTGAAAGTCAACCGAAAGTCAACTCAAAAGTCAACCTTAGTCAAACATAGTCAACGTTAATTTTAAAAGTATAAGTTATATTAATAATATAGGTTATAACGTTAATTAAAGTCATATATGTATAATTATGTCATAACATAAGTTTAATTAAATTAAAATGAATTATTAAAGTTAACATAAGTTTAAATGATAAAATTAATATAACATAAGTATTTAATTAATTAATTAAACATTAATCATAATATAAGTATTATTAATTAATAATATATTTTAAATCATATCATAAGTATTATTAATTAATAATGAATTATTAATCATATCATAAGTTTCTAATTATCATTATTAAATCATAAGTATTTAATAATTAAATTATAATTAAATAATAACTACGCCTTATAATAATTAAATAATTAATTAATCCTTATTATAAGTCTTATTATAATAATCTCATAATATAAGTTTAATACTTACCCTAAGTATTTTTCATTAACAATAAAAGTATTATTAATCATAAGTTTAATTAAATGTTTAATTAAATCATAATTAATTAATTAATAAATGATATAGTAAATATATATATCATAAGTCTTAAATTAAATAATTACTTTTTATATCATAAGTAATTTATTAATAATTAAATTCATTATTTATATCATAAGTCATAATTAATAACCATAAGTTTTAATTAAAAGTTCATCGGGTCATAACTTGAGCCCCGGGAATCAGTTTTCGGCGAGTCTTATATATATCTTCACCTAACCAACCCACCCGACACATTAGTGTGCTCAAGAATACCCCAAGAACAGCAAACAAGTCGTGACTTACAGCCATAAATCAACTTGTAGCTTTAATCCGTTCAAAAACATGTTTTTGTCATACGGGGTGATCCGTGGCTCGAATTTCGATGACCTGAACATGAAAGTTCATCCCATCATCAATCCTAACACACTAGTACACCCTAAAGACTCCAAAGATGATCACAAAGTCGGACCATACCTGTACCACTTCATTTTCACAATTTAATCTCAACAAAACACTATTTTAAGCATAACTAGAGCTCCGGGAATCGAAATGACATGAATTCGGAGTCTAAAATAATGTCTTGATGAGAGGAACTCATCTAAACACTTTAATTTCACTTTTATATCAGTTATATAAACAGAAAACAATAATCAAACCGCTGTCCCAAAATAATCAAACCGAAAACATTTATATCGAGCATTTCTATGCATACAATAAACAATACAATAACATATAAGCATCATACTATCATTATAACATATAAAAAAAGAAAAATTAAAGAAAAATTGAAAAGCTAGGGTTAGGGTTTATGCTCTAATCAAGAATTGAAGGATATGAACGCGTAGAGAACGAGATGTAGAATTCGGAAACGATGAAAGCCCTTTGATTTGAGTGCTTGATTGAAGAAGATGATGATGTTTCTGAATGGTGGTCATTCTAAACAAGAAAAGGAGAAGAGAGGAATGTTAAAATGAAAGCTAAGGTTAAAATGAGGAGTATTTTTGGTGTTTTAATCAAATGAATCACTATTTAGAAGAAATGGCAAAACCACCCCCTCCCCTTGACAATTTTCGGCTGAAATATGATGGGTGGGCCCCAATTGTGGGCCAAATTGATGCTAAGAGTATTTGCTTGTGGCCCGAATGCCCGAACGAAACCCGAAATGCGAAAACACGACTACGCGATTGAAAATTCGAAGAGATATTAATTACGCGATGAAAAATATATATAAACACTATATATAAATATATGACATTAAAATATCATATTTAAAATTATTAGGACTTAAAAATCTCAAAAGCTCGACCGTTGGTTTGAAAACCGGAAAGATTCGCCGGATAGAAATCTGCGACATGTTGAAACGTATAACTTAAAATATGAATACAAATATTCATTTAACACATAATAATTAATAAATTATTACTAAAATAATAATATAGGTCATAGAAATGACGTGGCACGAGTAACCGTTAACGGTCGTTAAATAATTAACGGTAAAAGATAAAGGAAAAATTAGGGTCGTTACACCCTCCAATTCAGTCGACTAAACACCCTCACCCAGCCTGTTTTACTTGTCGACACACAATCCCATCTACAGCCTCCTGCAAGTCGACTTCAAACCTCCATCAAACAGTCTCCTGCATCGTTTGAAAACCCTCAAAAAAGCTGCTGTAAAATCGCCATTGTTTCTGCTTCTGTTCAGCCCTTAAAACAACCATCAAACCTGCTATTTTCTTGCTGCTAATCGGTATCAAACTAGTCCAAGAAATCGTCCTTTGTTGCTGCTGAATTGCCTGCTGTACCAGCTGTATTTGTTGCTGTTTCAGTCGTGTCTAGGAGAGACCTCAAAAACCCACTCAAATCGTCACCTTTTGATTCTGTTAAACTGCATCTGTTGCTGCTGAGTTACTTGCTATTTCTGCGAACCATAACAGCCCAAGAAAACCCTATTGGGTCGTTGTTGCTACTGCTGTAATCTAGTTGCTGTTCGTGATCAAAGAGGACCCAAGAAATCACCTTTTGGGTCGTAAGTTTTCTGTAGGTTTCTGTTTTTCCTGTGCAGCCCACATCCATCATTATTCTTGATCTTTACTTTATTAAGGTACACTAAAACCCTAGTTTAATCATGTTAAATTTATCTACTTTAAGTTGTTATATAAGTATTATGATTATTAAAAAGGTTTAGGGTTAGTGAACATGATTAGTTATTATGAAAAAAAAGTGTATGATTTTATTAATCTTGATAATAAAGTGGTTAAAAGCTTTAATGAAAGGTTAAGGTAATGATATTGGACATGGTTAAAAGATAAAAGAATATGATTAAGTAAATGACTATGATTATTAAGGATTAGGGTTATTGGTGGATAAGCTAGTTAAATAAGTATAAGATAAAAGTTGTAAAGTTATGATCATGAACTAGTTATGAATGTGATTAATAAGATTATACATTAAAAGTATTAGGTTAAGTTATGTTAAAAGTTTATGATAAGATATGGTTAATATGATTTATGACTATGAATAAGATAAAATGATAATAGTTGTAAGATTATGATTATTAGTAGTAAAGATAATGGTAATGATAAAAAGGTATGAACTAGTATTATGATTATGATTTTATGTAGGTGAAGGTAGGAGATTAATGAATTAAGGATAAAAGATAACGAAGTTTATGATTTTATGTGAAAAGTTAATAAGCTAGTTAATAAAAGTAGATAAAGATTTTGATTATAGATATAATGAAGGTTATGAATAATTATTAGACTTATGATCTTATGTGAATGTTATTAAGTTTGATTATGATAAAAAGGATATGATTTTATGTGGTGATGGTTAAGGTTGTTAGGTTAAGATTATGATAAAAGGGTATGATTATGGATTGGTAGAGTAATTATGATCATGGTGTACGTGCATGCATGCATGCATGCATATGTACGTATGTGCATGTGTACACTGTATGTATATGTGTGTGTATATGTAAATATATACATACGTGTATATGTATGTGTATATAAGTATGTATATGTATGTGTGTATGTATGTATGAATGTGCATTATGTAAGTTATATAAATTAGTAAACATAGTAATAAAAAGTAATTATATATATATATATATATATATATATATATATCGGTATCATCTTACACTTATGTATATGTAACACCTACACCTAATGTGTATATATATATATATATATATATATATATATATATATGTCGTATAGTTATGAACACATACATGTATAATAATAATAAAGAAAGTATATATGTATGTATCACATAGGTATAATTATATATGTAACATATAATGATAAGTACATAATAGTTGAATAATTAAAGACTAATAATACTATTATTAGTATAACTTATACACTTATCTATATAGTAACACTTAATTACACTAAGTATATTATCACTTATATAAATATAATTTTTCTCGAGAACGGTCACTGTTAATATAGTTTGCTATATTAATAAACAAACTTTATGTCTATTAGACATGAACTAATCGAACATAATACCTCTAGGTTAAGATCTCCGTGTTCAACACTCCGATCATTTAACTTGAGTGGAATATCTATCTGCTATTAAGGTGAACTTCATAGTCCCACTTTTTAACTTTCTCTATTTACTTATTTTAAACTTTGGGGTGAGACACATGCTTGCTTTTAAACTGTTTTACGCTTAGACACGAGTACTCAAACTTTATTCTGATTAGTTCAAACTGTGCTAACATGCTTTGATTCATGCTAAATCCCTACCATGATATCGTTAGTTGCTACATATAAAGGCAAGCTTAGTTATTGTGAATAGTGCTATGGAGAGTGACGTCTCTATCCGGATGACCGTTGGTCAATGGATACATAATAATGATACACGACATGAACGTGATGTGTTTAGGGTAACTTATGTTTAGTATCGATATCATATACACCAGCACTACTACCGAACTGATTAAACTTTATAATTAAATCTTGTGGTCTAAAAACTTGGTTATTATTGATAAACCTATGTTGTTTACTCAACCATTTTTGGTTGACACTTTAAGCATGTTTTGTCTCAGGTGAAGATTGCTAAAGATTATTTGCTATTTGGACTTTGCTGCTTTTGGAGTCCGCATATCATCATTCATATTATTGCATTAGAACATTTTAGATTACATTTAAATTTCAAGGAGTCATTTGTAATGACTTAATACTTACCGCTGCTTAAATACATTGGTTATATTAAAAACGTCTCATATAGAGTCGTTCTTATTTATACATACTTGTGTTGTGATATTGTGAAGTCATATTTCCCCGGCCCTATTTGGGGGTATGACAGAGTGGTATCAGAGCCAGGTTTGTTATAGAGAACCAGAATTGCATATTATGTGTGTCTTATGTGTTAGTTAGGTGCCTTAGTAATCTATAGGTCTATAACCTTTCCTGTTTTAGATTCTAGTGGTTTTTTCCCTTACATTTTATTCGTGCTTTCGCGTCGTCCTTAGAACCTACCTAATTATCTCTCTTTCTTTTCATTTAGGATGTCTTGCCTTAACCCGATCGTCATTTCTGACTCCGAGGAATCGTACTCCGAAAGATCTGTCCGCACACCGGCTTATGGACCCGTTTCCCCGCCATTTTCACCAACTCACCCAAACTATGTCCCTGCTAGTCCACCACACTCCCCTCATTTGGAAGAATCCCACACTAATGATAACTATGATGGGGATGACAAGGAGGAAGAGTTTGTAGAGGAGATGATTGATGAAGAAGAAGTTGAGGAAGAATCCAAGTCCGAGTCCTCTGTTCAAAGCAATGGCAACAATGGCGTACCGCGAAACCTTTCGACTATTCATTCTCATCAAATTTTCATGAACTACCCGCCCCCTACATACAAGAGTACTGAAAGACCTGGGCTCAGTAATATAGAAATGGTAAATGCTGATCTCATGAGCTACACCAACCGATTTCAAGAGTTTGCTCTCATGGCTACTCCCGAATATCTAGGGATCCAATGCTACATCAATGGATTGCCTAATGAATTCCGAAGAGATGTTATCTTGGAGAACCCGAGCACCATACAAGAAGCTGCTTGCATGGCAAGCTATTTCATCGACAAACATAAGGAGAAAGAAGGTGCAAAAAGGAAGAGAGAAGGAATGGAGCAAGAAAATTCTAAAACCAAATTTAACAAGCCTTATAAGGGAAAATTCAACAAGTTGTATAAGGGAAAACGTCCTTATTGCAAAAGATGTGAGAGACATCATGAAAGATGGTGCAAGGCCAAGTGCACCAAGTGCAAGAAGGTGGGTCACGTAGCCAAGAATTGTAGAGTTGTTATTCCATCAACCAAAACTCCAGCTACAAAGACAAATGCAACCGTTCCTACTTGCTATAACTGCGGAGGAGTAGGGCATTTCAAAAATCAATGTTCAGATAAGAAGAAGAATGAAGAGGCACAATGAAGAGTTTTTGGAAACCACTAGACATTTAAATTTTTCATTTTCACAGTGTTCTTTATGTTACCATTTAGTACTTTTACATTTTGGAAGATTTCGTTAAGTTTCTGTAATACTCTGGTTATTTTCTTTTAATGAATGATGTTATTTTCTTTTCTTTCATTTTCCATTGAATCATTCACCTCGGAGAAGAGGAATATTGACTAGATGACATAGTAGTAATCTTATGGAGTGATAAAAGTATGATTTAGAATAATATAATGACACTTGATCAATGTAATTATATTATGATAAGTCATACAGAAATCCTAATGGATCATGATGGGAATAACATTTGATCAACCTTAGGACCATTGTGTACCATTACATACTCCTTATCACTATAATGTCAACTAAAAATATCAACCCTAGATATTATATATCCTTCACTTGTCAATTATCCACGCCCGGTGTTGTACCTATTGCATAGGTATCATACTGTTTAGCTCCATCCGAAATGAAGGAATTACCCTGCCAATCCCAAAGAACTTTTGGAAAAAGGTTTCATTCATCTTAGCTTGCCTCCATGAGGAGCACCCGTTCTATTAGTTTAAAAAAAGAAAGATGGTACGTTGAGGATGTGTATTAATTACCGAGATCTCAACAAGCTAACCATCAAGAATCGTTATCCATTCCCGCTTATTGATGTAGTTTGACCAACTGCAAAGATCAAATATCTATTCAAAGATTGATCCGTACGGTTGCACAATGTACCCGTGCGGTTGCAAGCTGCAGCCGTACGGTTGTGTTCATCGTGTAGCAGCAGAAGAAAACTGACGGGTTTCAACTTAAAATCACCAATTCTTGCTCTAGAGCTCGTTTCTTACCTCTAAACTGACCAAATCAAGTACACTTAACATCAATAAGCTTAAACCAACAAGATTTTGACACAAACAACATCAAAATCAACCATTTTGACTCAAAATTGCACTTTTAACAAAGTTAACACAAAATCTTCATTTTCTCAAAGATTAGAGCTTGAAATACTTTGACTCTTACCTCTATAGACTCGGTAAATCGTAGAGAACAAGATGATATTAATGATTTGAGCTCTAGAACACAAATTATAAATCTAGGGTTTCAAGTGGTAAGAAATTTATGTACGGGGTGTTTATAGAATGTTCAAGTAAATGAAAGAAATGGCTGGCTTCTTCCTTTTATATTTAGGTTAAATATAATACCCCATCACACACGGGTATTTACCAGTTATCTGATAACTTTCGTACTTAATTTGACTGCCTTAACGGAGTCCAAATTAAATAAACGAACCTGTTCTGTGACCCTTGTCACAAACTGGTCTTAACCACATAATAAAATAATATAAACTATTCAACTAAAATAAGAGCATAATTAACCACACAATTATGCCTAAGGGAAAAATAGTCATCTTACTTCTAAGCCCTATCTGAGGATGTTACAAATCCACCCCCTTAAAGAGATCCGTCCTCGGAATCTGGTCTTGGTCAAACAAACGTGGATAATGAGCCTTCATCAGCTCTTCGGTCTCCCACGTAAAGTTCGATCCTAAACTATGCTTCCACTCAACAAGCACCATATGGATCTCTTTCTTTCTCAGCTTTTTCACCTTTCTATCAACAATCCTAACTGGTTCTTCAACTAACTTTTGATTTAAGTCAACCCTCAAATCACTTAACGGAACCAGTTGCGTCTCATCATCAACCTTACACTTTCTAAGGTAACACACATTAAATGTGTTATGTATCCCTACCAACTCTGCTGGAAGCTCTAACACAACAGTCTGGTCATTAACCTTTTGAATAATCTTGAACGGCCCAATATACCTCGAAGCTAACTTACCTCGCTTACCAAACCTGATAACACCCTTCCACGGCGAAACTTTCAAGTAAACACGATCACCCACCTCAAAGTTTACTGGACATCTATGTGGATCGGCATACATTTTCTGTCTGTCATGTGCCACTTTCAACTTTTCACGTGCTATCGCTACCTTGTCGGCTATTATCTGAACTAAATTCTGGACCTGCAAACTGTTTCTCACCAGCTTCTAACCAACAAGTGTTCTACATTTGCGACCATACAACATTTCATAAGGCGGCATACCAATACTCGAATGGTAAGTATTGTTGTAGGTGAAGTCGATCAAAGGTAGATGTATATCCCATGGACCACCGTACTCTAACACGCTGGACCTAAGCATATCGTCTAGTGTCTGTATTGTACGTTCACTCTGACCGTCAGTCTGTGGATGGTATGCTGTACTCAGATTTACCCTAGTTCCCAAAATTTTCTGTAAATTGTTCCAGAAGTTAGACACAAATCTAGAATCCCTGTCGGATACGATAGACAACGGAACCCCATGTCGACTAACTATCTCTCTCAAGTACAATTCTGCCAAAGTACTCAACGAAGCTGTCTCTTTTGTTGCTAAGAAATGTGCACTCTTCGTCAGTCAATAAACAATTACCCATATCATATCATTACCTCTCTGAGATCTAGGTAACTTAGTTACAAAATCCATCGTAATATGATCCCATTTCTACTCTGAAATTTTCAACTGCTGTAACGAACCATAGGGTTTCTGGTGTTCGGCCTTAACCTGTGCACAAATATGACACTTTTCTACCAACTGAGCAACATCTTTCTTCATCGTGGGCCACCAATACATCGTTTTTAAGTCATTATACATCTTGGTACTACGCGTATAGACAGTCAAACTCAATTTGTGTGCTTCATTTAAGATCAATTTCCTTAAATCTCCAAGCATAGGCACCTAAATTCAGTTGTTAAATGTCTTAAGTCCTCTGGAACCGGCAGTCAATTGGTCTTTTATTTTGGTCATCAATTCAGTCTTTAAATTCTCCTCCAATAAAGCTTGGGCTTGAACTTGTCTTATCTGTTCAATAAGTTCTGAAACTATTTCGGTTCTCATAAATTCCACGGTCTCTACGGTCTTTTTACGACTTAAAGCATCGGCAACAACATTTGCTTTACCCGGGTGATACTTTATTTCACAATCGTAGTCTTTTATAAGCTCAATCCACTGTCTCTGTCGCATATTCAGTTCTATCAGTGTGAAAATATATTGGAGGCTCTTATGGTCTGTACATATCACACAAACTGTACCGTATAAGTAGTGTCTCCATACCTTCAATGCAAATACCATTGTGGCCATTTCTAAATCATGAACCGAATAATTACGTTTGTGTGTCTTTAACTAACGAGAAGCGTACGTGATAACGTTATCTCTCTGCATCAGTACACACCCCAACCCGGCAATAGACGCATCACAATAAACCACGAAGTTGTCTGAACCCTCTGGTAACGCTAACACTGGAGCCTGACACAACAACTATTTGAGCATCTGAAAAGCCTATTCCTGTTGGTCACTCCATCGAAAACTTACGTCTTTTCTGGTCAATTTAGTCAACGGACTCGCTATTTTAGAAAAATATTTTATAAATCGGCGATAATAACCCGCATGACCCAAGAAACTCTTAACTTCTGTCAGCGTCTTCAGCGAATTCCAACCCATTACCGCTTCTATTTTCAATGGATCCACTTTAATACCTGCCTCACAGATAACATGACCCAGAAACTGCACCTCTCAAAGCCAAAACTTACACTTCAAGAACTTAGCATATAACTGTTCTTTCTTTAATAACTCAAACACTAATTGAAGATGCGTCACATGATCAACCTCTGACTTCGAATACACCAGTATATCATCAATAAACACAATAACAAACTGATCTAAGTACGGTTTTCAAACCCTATTCATTAGATCCATGTAAACTACTGGAGCATTCGTCAACTCAAATGGCATAACCAAGAACTCCTAATGTCCATATCTCGTTCTAAACGTTGTCTTCAGTATAACTGATTCTGCAACCCGAACCTGATGATACCGGATCTAAGATCTATTTTCGAAAAGTACGACACACCCTGAAGCTGATCAAACAGATCATCGATTCTAGGCCACGGATACTTATTCTTAACCGTTCTCTTATTCAATTCTCGATAATCTATACACATTCTCAGAGTACCGTCTTTCTTCTTTACAAACAACACCGGCGCACCACACAGCAAAGAACTCAGTCTTATAAACCCTCTGTCTAACAATTCTTGTATCTGAGACATCATCTCTCTGATTTCATAAGGTGCTAACCTATAAGGAGCCTTAGCCATTGGAGTTGTTCCCGTAACCAACTCAATCTTATACTCTACTTCTCTTACCGGTGGTAACCCCGGTAATTCGTCAGGAAATACCTCAGGAAATTCTGAAACTACTGGAAGATCAGTAACAGATCTCTTCTCTATCTTAGCGTCAATAACATAAACCATAAAAGACTCACACCCCTTAGAAAGTGACTTCTTCGCCTTCATCATAGAGATCAATGGAAAACTGAACCCACTGCGTTCCCCTCGGCCACAATACGGGTTCCATCATTCAAACGAAAGGTCACAATCTTCTTATCACACTTAATGTGGGCCTTATGCAGGCTCATCCAGTTCATCCCTAACACTACATCAAAGCTTGGGATAGGCAACACTAAACAGGACATAGCAAGCGGTCTACTATCAATTTATATACTAGCTCCAGATACATACGTTGTGACTAGAACCATCTTACCATCAGCTACCTCTACTCTAACAGGCTCAGGCAGCACAATAGCAGGTAACCCTAACTTAGTACAGAAATCTATAGACATAAATGTCCTATTTGCACCCGAATCAAACAATACTCTATCAGGTATTGAGTTGATCAAGAACATACCGGTTATGACATCATCATTATTAGTTGCGGCCTCAACTGGCATCTAAAAGGCCCTGGCTTCCGCACTCGGCGGGATCTTTCTCTTCTGTCCACTTGAGGCTGTGGAACCCCCGAAAGATGCCGAACACGCCCCTGACCCTGCCCCGAAACTTGTGCCCTTTGACGCCTGACAACTTGCTGAACGGTGACCCTGCTGATAACAACTCTAACACACATTCTCCCTAAAGGAACACCCCTGATATTCATGACCTACCATACCACATCTTAAACACCTTCTAGTTGCCTCTGAACACTGCCCACTGTGAGAAGTCTTACAACCTTTACACCATTCTTTCTTACCAAAACCAGACCCTGAACTTGCTTGATTACCTTTACCCTTCAGTCTAAATCCAAACGATTTCTTAGACTTAGAACTTGACTGACTGGTAGCCTGACTACCCTGCGGTACCACATTCCCTATATTCATACCTCTTACTGCTCTAACATCACTTTCTACCATCTTTGCCATCACAAAAGCCTGAGATAACGTCGGTGCTGACCTCACAAAGGTCATGTACTCCGGCAAGATCATGTTCACAAAATGCTGGATTCTTGATTGTTCATCAGGCACCCATTGTTGCACAAACCTTAACTTATCCATGTATTTCTCAATCACCTCATCAATTGACATCTACGGGGTCATCCGCATTTCTAGGAACTCCATCTTGATTCTGTTCATATCGAACACATTACATTATTGTTCATATACCTTCGCATAAAATTATTCCCAAGTAATCATTCTAACTTGCTCTGGAGGGACACTAGCTATAACAGAATCCCACCACACCATTGCTTTATCTTTCAACAACCTGCTCGCATAAGTCACCTTTAATTCTGGCTCACACTGACAAGCCTCAAATGCTTTTTCAACCTCCCTTAACCAATTGAGAGTCACAGCTGGGTCAGAACTTCCCGAGAACGGAGATGGTCCACAATCTCTAAATTGTTTAAAGGTGCATCTTTTTGGTGGCTGGTATTGTTGTTGGAATTGCTATTGTGGAAATGATTGGTGATATATGGGTGGCTGAACTTGGTTCATCATCATGGGATTTTGGTACTGATAGTAATTCTGTGGTGGCATGACGTATTAAGGGAATTGACTCTGGAGTGGGTATTGATATTGGTTCTGGTTTATTTGTGGTACGGTATGCGACTGTACAGTGGCAAAACCTGGCAGTGTATCCTCATTACCCGACTGTCTAGCTAACACAAGCTCAGCAATCTTTTCCTAAGCTTCCTTAAACTTACTTTTAAGCTCATGCACATAATCAGCATCGTAAACCTCTACCTCATCCTCCACATCTGGGGCACTGAACATTCCAGGGTGGATCGGGTTTGTAGTGTTCGCATCCCTATTATCTGACTTCTGTGCTACAAAACACTCGCACAAAAGCTTAGTGGATAACTGTTAGTTTACTAAACACTAACATGCACAAATATCCTACATTTACTTAGCCCCACCCCAAGGACATGTGATAAGGCTAAAAAGGAACATATATTTCATAGCAAAATCCCCCAAGAAAGACAAGATTTTAGTTGCAATTGTTCCATTTTCAAGTAATATTCATTTATTTTAAATAAGTGCGAAGACAAAAGGCGAAAACGAAGAATTGAAGACACAAATGTCCAAAAAGCTCAAAAGTACAAGATACAATCAAAAAGGTTCAAATTATTGATGAGGAACGTCTAAAAATGACAAGAGTACAAGTTACAAAACGCAAAGTACAAGATATAAAATTGTACGAAAGGACGTTCGAAAATCCGGAACCGGGGCATGAACCAACTTTCAGCGCTCGACGCAACGGTGTAAAAATTACGAGTCAACTATGCACAAGAATAAAATATAATATTTAAATAATTCATAATAAGAATAATATTAAATAATAAAAAGTTGTTAATTGAGCATAGTTCAGGGGTCATAAGCGAAAATTCAAATTTATAATTTGCCTATAAAGGCGACGTATTACGATCGATAGAGGGAGACTTTTTTCGATCATTTTTTCTATCTTTTTCTTATTTTTCTATCTATCAATATCAATATCTATAATTTATATCTATAATTCTCTATCATAATGTTAATGTAATCAGATATAACAATAATCTTAATTTTAATTTTAAATTATGATAATAATAAGATTTATGATAGAGATCGTTTGAGTGTGTAAGTCGAAATTCTGTCCGTGTAACGCTACGCTATTTTTAATCATTGTAAGTTATGTTCAACCTTTTTACATTAATGTCTCGTAGCTAAGTTATTATTATGCTTATTTAAAACGAAGTAATCATGATGTTGGGCTAATTACTAAAATTGGGTAATTGGGCTTTGTACCATAATTAAGGTTTGGGCAAAAGACCGACACTTGTGGAAATTGAACTATTGACTATTAATAGATGGGGGGTATTGTCTAATTGAGTGACAACTCATTGGAGTCTGTCGAACCTATCTTCAAATTAATTAACCTAATAATTAATAATGATTATGGTTGTCCTATTTAGTGATGTTCATATGGAATCTGTTATAATCATTTAATTAATCAATTGGGTTGGGTAATTGATTATTCATTCTGATCAAGTGGATGAATTAATATTCATAAACTAATTAAAACAGGGGTGGATTACATACAGTGATAACTGGTGTAATTGTTGACAGAAGTGATAACTGCGTCACAGTTTAAATCCTTAATCAGTTGGAATATTTGACTTCGGGTATAAGGGTAATTTGACGAGGATACTCGCATTTTATATTTATGACCGATGGACTATTATGGACAAAAACCAGATAGACGTATCAAATAAACCAGGACAAAGGACAATTAACCCATGGTAATAAATTAAAATCAACACGTCAAACATCATGATTACGGAAGTTTAAATAAGCATAATTCTTTTATTATATTTCTCATCGTATCTTTATTTACTGTCATTTTATTACTCGCAATTTTATTTACTGTCATTTTATTTATTGTCATTATTTTACGCACTTTAATTATCGTCATTTATCTTTACGCTTAAAATATAGAATCGACAAACCGGTCATTAAACGGTAAAACCCCCCTTTTATAATAATATTACTACTTATATAATTATATATATTTTGTATAAATATAGTTAAAAATATAGTAAGTATCACCAGCTCCCTGTGGAACGAACCGGACTTACTAAAAACTACACTACTCTACGATTAGGTACACTGCCTATAGTGTTGTAGCAAGGTTTAGGTATATCCCACTCTATAAATAAATAAATAACTTGTGTAATTTGTAACGTATTTTGTATTAAAAATAATAGTATATTTCGTACCCCCAAGCTACCACATCAAGTTTTTGGCGCCGCTGCCGGGGAGCACTAAAACGCTATATTTTTAATTTATATTTGCAAAAAAAAAAAAAAAAAAAACAAAAACGTAAAAAAAAAAAAAAAAAAAACGTAAAAAAAAAAAAACGTAAAAAAAAAAAAAATTTATAAAAAAATATATTTTTAAGATTTTGTCTATAAAAAAATTTTTTTTTTTTTTTTTAGTTTTATTACCTTTAGATTTTTAGACTATATTCGCAATTTTTAGTATTAAGTTTAGTTTTGCCATAGTTATTTTTACTTCTAGAATTTTTAGTTTTGCCGTAAAATTCCTTAAGTGCTTTTTCTTTAGACTAAGATTTAGGTGCCTTAAAATTTTGCGACGCTATTTTTCGTGCTACTTTCTTATTTTTATTTATCTTTCGACACCGTTTACCTATGTATCAATTACAATTCCAATTAGTAATCTCTATTTGTAGTTTTAATTTTAAGATAGTGATAGTTATAAGGTTGGATTAACCGCGTGTTTACAAACCACTCTTCGTCTTTTTCATTTTTCGACACTTTTCGACGCGCAATCTTTTTCTCTCTTATTTCTCGCCATTCTAGTTTTTAGGACTTAGAATTTTTTCTACTTCTTCTCTAAATTTCTTAAAATTACGAAAATTTATTTTAAGTGGTTAAATTGATAGACATCAAAATTTTCTGGTTCGTAGTAATAGTTGGATTTGTACGTGGACCGGGTTATTGGAGCCAAACAGTACTCAATTATATTGAGACCAAACGAATCCTGCCCCTCTGCTGCATCTTTTGGCTATTCGAAACGTGGGCAAAATCAGAAAAGTCTATTAATTGGATAACTTATTATAATTTTTCTTTCCTTTTTAAAAACTAATAGGATATTCAGTGAATGCACCGAGCAAGACGTTCGCCGCCGGTCATACGTTCACCACCTGTAACTTGATCAAGACATCGTTTAACGAATATCGCCGCCGTTGATTTTTCTTTAGAATCGTCATCAAGTCGACCAAATCCTCAAACTCAAATTTCCGATAATCCAGTTTTTGAAACAAACCTCACAATTGAGAATCCGGAGAATATTCAGGAACGGTTTGTAGATCCCGAACCATTAAACTTTCCTCCGGAATCACCAATCATTCAAACAGAGATTGTTGAGGAAAGAAACCATTAAATCAGAAACCTCTAGGGATTTAGATACAACACTTCCAATCATGGAAAATCTAGAACCTCTAAGTATGGAAGACCGAATGAGAGCTACACGCACGGGCCAAGGTCATGCCATTATTAAACCAGAAGTTAATGCTCCAGATTATGAAATCAAAGGACAAATTCTACACATGGTGACTAATCAATGCCAATTCAGTGGTGCGCCGAATGAAGACCCAAACGAACATCTTCGTACGTTTAATAGAATTTGTACACTATTCAAAATCCGAGAAGTGGAAGATGAGCAGATCTATCTCATGTTGTTTCCCTGGACTT
Source organism: Rutidosis leptorrhynchoides (assembly GCF_046630445.1). NCBI lineage: Eukaryota > Viridiplantae > Streptophyta > Magnoliopsida > Asterales > Asteraceae > Rutidosis > Rutidosis leptorrhynchoides. The sequence goes on along the minus strand of NC_092337.1, from coordinate 141,536,588 downwards.
TAAAGGGAGAAGCCAAAGATTGGTTAGAATCGTTACCTGAAGGGGCGATTGACACATGGGATGTTTTAGTTGAAAAATTTCTTAAACGATTCTTTCCGGCATCCAAAGCCGTGAGACTTCAAGGAGAAATTGTTACGTTCACGCAAAAGCCAAATGAAACATTATATGAGGCGTGGACAAGATTCGGAAGGATGTTGAGAGGATGTCCTCAACACGGTTTAGACACTTACCAAATAGTACAAATATTCTACCAAGGTGTCAACGTTGCTACACGAAAAGACATCGACATAACAGCCGGTGGATCCATTATGAAGAAAACCGCAACTGAAGCTTACAAAATTATTGATAACACAGCCTCCCACTCGCATGAGTGGCACCAAGAAAAAGATATCTTTCGATCATCTAAAGCGGCTAGAGCCGATTCTAGCCATGACTTTGATTCCGTTTCCGCAAAAATAGATGCTTTCGAAAGAAGAATGGAAAAGATGAATAAAGATATTCACGCAATACGAATCAGTTGTGAGCAATGCGGTGGACCACACTTATTGAAAGATTGTCACATTGAACCAACGATGGAACAACGAGAGAATGTTTCATATATGAACCAAAGGCCGGGAAATAATTATCAAAATAATTATCAACCGCCAAGGCTAAACTTAAATCGAAATCAAAACATTCTTTACAATCCAAAAGGACCCGAAAATAACTGGTATAACCAACAAGGTCCGAATAACCAACCGACTCAAAACAACACTTTCAATCAACAAAGACCTAGCTTGTATAAACCACCACAACAACCCGAAGAGAAAAATCCAAATCTAGAAGAAATGATGGCAAAGCTGATTGAATCTCAAACACAATTCATTACATCTCAAACCCAAACGAACGAGAGGTTTGATCAGTCATTAAGAACTCAACAAGCTTCCATTTTGAATCTTGAAAAACACGTAGGTACTCTTGCTAGCATGATGAGTGAGAGGGAACAAGGAAAGCTACCGAGTAATACTGAAGTAAATCCTCGGAATGAGAATGTTAATATGGTTTCAACGAATTCTGAAAAACCAGCACCAGAAGATGGGAAGGTTTTAGATGAGAGTAACAATGAAGAAGTTACACCACCACCACCCGAGTATTTAAAGCCAGTGGTGGCACCATACAAACCACCCATCCCGTTTCCAAGAAAAGGAGTTGAGTATGAGCAAGTGATAGGTAATAAAGATTGTGATACCTCTGGAAAGAAGAAGAAGAAAAAGAATAAGAAAGTGCAAGAAACAAAAGCCGTAAATATAAACCCGGTGAAGACAGTTCCACCAAAACCTCCACCTAGGGTAGGTGATCCGGGTGAATTTATTGTTCCTTGTCTACTTAGTGATTGTGTCATGTATGATGCACTAGCAGATTTAGGTGCAAGTGTAAGTGTTATGCCTCTTTCCTTATATAAGAGATTAGGTGTAGGTAAGTTAAGTCCAACGGATATGAGTGTTCGACTCTTTGATCAAACCATTAAGCACCCAGTTGGAATTGCTGACAACCTACCCATTCAAATAGGCAATTTAACCTTTCTAGTCGAATTCATTGTCATTGACATAGAAGAGGACCCAAACGTTCCTCTAATTTTAGATCGACCATTCTTTGCGTCCACCGGGGCGTTATTTGATGTAGGAAATGGAAGAATGACACTTAAAAGTGGTGACAAATCGATCACCTTTATGATTCGAAAGTCTAAATCTCCACCAGCCAAAATCGTTGAACCAGTAAAAACAATTGGTAAGAACCATGTTGTTTTACCAACTCCAACGGTAATACTTAGCAATAATGAAACGCCTAAGTGTGGGGAAAATGAAGTAACACCTAATGATGACATGATAACAAAGAACCCCGTTGTTGATACGAAATTAAATGATCCCGTTATTAATAGTTCAATGAAGAAACTTTTTAAACGGGCTATTGATGCTAGAAGTAAGGGGAACTTTAAGTTATGTAACCGGTTAGTATCCAATCTGTCGCCTAAAGAAAGGGCGAAGCTAGTTGAATTATGGGATATTACGGAAGAAGCCGGGCACTGGCTTAAAGAAAAAGTCACAGATAGGCAAGTTGATTATGGACCAAGAGAAATTGACAATGAAGTTAATCACAATTACAACACCACAGCTACCTAAGTGTGGGGAGATTCGAATGTTCTAAAAAGATAATGCTGTCTAAAGTTATTTGTTCTGTTCTCGTGTAGTTCCGAGAATGGAATCCGATTGGTCTTTTCCGCTAGCAGACACTAAAGAACTAGTTTTCTCCCTCCATTCTGAATTTTTGTTTTGTAGGTTTTTTATGAAATTAATATGCATTTTAATTTAAGTTTTTAAAAACAAAATTTACTTTAATTCATTAAGTTGAAAAAATGATTTCTAAAATTCGTCGTGAGTTGAAGACTAGGTCATTAAGCCGAAATTACTTTACCCGAGGGCGGGGCGACAAATTTTGTTATCATTATTTTTAATTTTATTGATTTAAAGTATGCCAAAAATATTATACTTTATAAATTTTTGAAAAGTGGGGTTATAAACCAAACTTCAAAAAAATATATATATATATGTTTGTATTTTATCTTATGTACAAAACAGGGTAAAACAACGCACTTTCAAAGACTGTCATTAAAGTTCAGCAAAAGCTACTGATTTTGACAAGACGCAAAAAATCAAATGTGAAATAACAATATGTTTGCAAACTCGGTATTTTTAATCACTTTTCTACGCTAATCACCCTCATGAATTTAAATTATAGTATGATTTCATGCAAATGAGGGCATTGCATGATCTTAAGTGTGGGGAAGGGTTATAAATTCTCTCAGGTTTATACTTGATTTATTTGCCAAATTTTGTGAAAATTTGAAAAATTTTCAATTAAATGAAGTCAAAATCATGTTTATACATATTTATGAACGATGAAAACTAGGTGTTAATACTGAAATTATCGTTACCTCGGAAAGGACAAAAATTGAGAAACAACCCAAAATGCTTGAATTCATTTAAGAATGGAATAGAGGAGAATAAAAAGGCAAAGAAAGAAACTAAGTGTGGGGAGAATGTACCAAGTTATTCAATTAAAAACTATCTATCACATATTTTTGTACAAGATTATTGCAGGTACTTTTGTTTTGGATGATACTAATCAGTTTTACCCGATTTACTATAATACTTTTGAAAGAAAGATGGATCTACACGATGAATCAATTCCATCATTAAAAGGAAGTAAAGTCTTCCGAAAAAGAAACGCGCTTCTTGATTTAGGTCATGAAGTTGTCGTCTAGACCAGCTGTAGGTTGACGAAAAATCTAGAAAAGTCATCTCTAAAATCAGCAGGAAATCCACGGACCTCAGCATCAAACAGGGTCGCCATGTGGTCAGATTTATCCTAACCATGAGAAGGATTTATCTCGTACAATGGGGGGGGCACCGTGCAAATTAGCTTGATAAGACTAATGAATCAGATCCCCAGAAAGGATAATCTCCTTAAAGATTAAAAATCAGCTTTTAAGACTGATATTACTCAATCCTAGAGATTGACCTTAAAGATTGAGAATTCAAACTCATGGAATTCAATGATATCTAAACTCGAGCTTGAACGAGAAAATATTTTGATCAAAAATACAAACCGATTTGTTTTCTGAAAACCCATTTTCAATGCGTTCATTACCATTGAACGTAAAATCCTAGGAATTCACCTGGAATTCATTAGGTCACCTGAACAAAATCGGGTGTCAACCGTAAGAACGGTGGTTGCATAGCATGGTCGGAGACAGGACCTTGTGCAAGACCGAAAAATTATAGGATGATCTTTACTATTGCTCCTACCAAGGATAGTACTAGCATCCGACACGTTTTTAGACCATAATCAAATGCATGTCACGGGACATTGCCTTAACAGTTTCTTGTTCATCGCTTTCCTTTACAACCGGACGGTAGTTTACCTAAAGGTAATATACGGAACAAGTAAATTGGATGTGTGCTTTCCGATATCGGGATAGCAGTGGATTACACGAGCCTAAAAGTTTTAGCCAAAATAATGATCCACAAATATATTTTGCAACATCAATCATGGATCAAATCAGAAAACTTGTCTAGGGTAAAATCTAGCTTGAATTTTCAAAAGATCAAATGTTTTCATAAAGATCCAATTTCCTTAAGGATCTACATTTTCATAGTCATGTGGGACTGTAAACCGCCTTTCAAATGTGCACTTTGCTTTGGAAACCGAAAGTAAATCGGCTATTTGATTGCAAGTGTCGTTGACCTAAACCCAAGGCAACTGTGGATGACACACCCACCTTTAACCATGGTTCTATTGTTAATATCATTGTTTATACCGCTCTATCAAAATCACTGATGTACAAAGTGTGAAGAATAAAGAAGTGATTCGTGTGATGTATTATATTATTTCAAGACTGTATTGCTTGAGGACAAGCAACGCTCAAGTGTGGGGATATTGATAAGGCTAAAAAGGAACATATATTTCATAGCAAAATCCCCCAAGAAAGACAAGATTTTAGTTGCAATTGTTCCATTTTCAAGTAATATTCGTTTATTTTAAATAAGTGCGAAGACAAAAGGCGAAAACGAAGAATTGAAGACACAAAGGTCCAAAAAGCTCAAAAGTACAAGATACAATCAAAAAGGTTCAAATTATTGATGAGGAACGTCTAAAAATGACAAGAGTACAAGTTACAAAACGCAAAGTACAAGATATAAAATTGTACGAAAGGACGTTCGAAAATCCGGAACCGGGGCATGAACCAACTTTCAGCGCTCGACGCAACGGTGTAAAAATTACGAGTCAACTATGCACAAGAATAAAATATAATATTTAAATAATTCATAATAAGAATAATATTAAATAATAAAAAGTTGTTAATTGAGCATAGTTCAGGGGTCATAAGCGAAAATTCAAATTTATAATTTGCCTATAAAGGCGACGTATTACGATCGATAGAGGGAGACTTTTTTCGATCATTTTTTCTATCTTTTTCTTATTTTTCTATCTATCAATATCAATATCTATAATTTATATCTATAATTCTCTATCATAATGTTAATGTAATCAGATATAACAATAATCTTAATTTTAATTTTAAATTATGATAATAATAAGATTTATGATAGAGATCGTTTGAGTGTGTAAGTCGAAATTCTGTCCGTGTAACGCTACGCTATTTTTAATCATTGTAAGTTATGTTCAACCTTTTTACATTAATGTCTCGTAGCTAAGTTATTATTATGCTTATTTAAAACGAAGTAATCATGATGTTGGGCTAATTACTAAAATTGGGTAATTGGGCTTTGTACCATAATTAAGGTTTGGGGAAAAGACCGACACTTGTGGAAATTGAACTATTGACTATTAATAGATGGGGGGTATTGTCTAATTGAGTGACAACTCATTGGAGTCTGTCGAACCTATCTTCAAATTAATTAACCTAATAATTAATAATGATTATGGTTGTCCTATTTAGTGATGTTCATATGGAATCTGTTATAATCATTTAATTAATCAATTGGGTTGGGTAATTGATTATTCATTCTGATCAAGTGGATGAATTAATATTCATAAACTAATTAAAACAGGGGTGGATTACATACAGTGATAATTGGTGTAATTGTTGACAGAAGTGATAACTGCGTCACAGTTTAAATCCTTAATCAGTTGGAATATTTGACTTCGGGTATAAGGGTAATTTGACGAGGATACTCGCACTTTATATTTATGACCGATGGACTATTATGGACAAAAACCAGATAGACGTATCAAATAAACCAGGACAAAGGACAATTAACCCATGGTAATAAATTAAAATCAACACGTCAAACATCATGATTACGGAAGTTTAAATAAGCATAATTCTTTTATTATATTTCTCATCGTATCTTTATTTACTGTCATTTTATTACTCGCAATTTTATTTACTGTCATTTTATTTATTGTCATTATTTTACGCACTTTAATTATCGTCATTTATCTTTACGCTTAAAATATAGAATCGACAAACCGGTCATTAAACGGTAAAACCCCCCTTTTATAATAATATTACTACTTATATAATTATATATATTTTGTATAAATATAGTTAAAAATATAGTAACTATCACCAGCTCCCTGTGGAACGAACCGGACTTACTAAAAACTACACTACTCTACGATTAGGTACACTGCCTATAGTGTTGTAGCAAGGTTTAGGTATATCCCATCCGTAAATTAATAAAACTTGTGTCATATTTTGTAGTATTTCCTAGTAAAACTATTTCGTACCCTCACGCTACATCATCAACATGTTTGACTTGACTCAGGGTTTAGGAACAAATACGCGCACGTACTTGCTGCTAAACCTCGCTCTGATACCAACTTGTAACACCCTGATTTTTAAAAAAAAAATACAGCGGAAGTACATAATTATCAAAATAACCCTGGTTAACATTTACAAGCCATAATTAAGAAATCATCTTAATTAATGTTATTACAACGTTCCAAAACGACGGTGTTACATAAAAACATTACAAAATCAGAAAATATCAGAGTTAAATTTGTAGTCAAACATGCCTTCATACCGTCCGCAACACCCGTCCTAACCAGCAGTACCTAAACCTGTAAGGGGTGGAAATGTGGGGGAGTTAGAACAACTGCTAAGTGAATGGATACCATCTAACAGACCAAGCATAAGCAACTGAACATGAAACGGTCACAACTATGCTAACGTCCTGAACTAGCATATAACAACAACTGACAATATGAGGACCGGTGGCTTGTACGAGCACACGACTTAGCTGATCAGGCTACAGTCTACCGATTGTTCGTATTACTAATTTCACTGCATAACCGTCCAGATGCAACACATGCGTCCTTCTATGCTATACTGAACAATCAGTAACCTCATGACCCGACCAGGCTACCACGGTTGACCTCACATCAACCCTACCCTGCTGCCTCGGTGGGTTCCCAACCTTGCCGTCTCGGTTGGTGTCCAACTAACAGTGCGCATATAAGATCACAGATAACCAGTAATGCAATATTCCTAACTAGCATGTCAGCTACTTAATACTCTATCCGGAGATAGACCCACTCACCGAATGCCAGCAACTAACTTAGATAATCTATCACTGAGCGGCTTCCTTATACTTATCACCTGAACATAAGGAAAATCAAGTTAGTTTCTGTCTGTTAACACAAAACAGCACAGTACAGTAAATCAGTGACAAAAGTGTCACTAAAATTCCACCTAACACTTATGCATTTTCAGAATTTACATCCTGATTATCATAAGTCACGCGAACAACATAACGACTAGAAAACAGCTAAATTAAACAACTCTGCACTTCTAATCTACATCCGTACGGTTGCACATGCATCCGTACGGTTGCAAGTCCATCCTTACGGTTGCATCATGCATCCGTACGGTTACACACATTCTGCCTGGTTGCACCAACACCACTGCATCCGTACGGTTGCACATGCACCCGTACGGTTGCACAGTGTACCCGTGCAGTTGCAAGCTGCAACCGTACGGTTGTGTTCATCGTGCAGCAGCAGCAGAAAACTGACGGGTTTCAATCTAAAATCACCAATTCTTGTTCTAGAGCTCGTTTCTTACCTCTAAACTGACCAAATCAGGTACACTTAACATCAATAAGCATAAACCCACAAGATTTTTACACAAACAACATCAAAATCAACCATTTTGACTCAAAATTACACTTTTAACAAAGTTAACACAAAATCTTCATTTTCTCAAAGATTAGAGCTTGAAATACTTTGATTCTTACCTCTATAGACTCAGTATATCGTAAAGAACAAGATGATAGGAATGATTTAAGCTCTAGAACACAAATTAGAAATCTAGGGTTTCAAGTGGTAAGAAATTTATGTACGGGGTGTTTTTAGAAGGTTCAAGAAAATGAAAGAAATGGCTGGCTTCTTGCTTTTATATTTAGGTTAAATATAATACCCCATCACACACGGGTATTTACCAGTTATCTGATAATTTTTGTACTTAATTTGACTGCCCTAACAGAGTCCAAATTAAATAAACGAACCTGTTCTGTGACCCTTGTCACAAACTGGTCTTAACCCTATAATAAAATAAAATAAACTATTCAACTAAAATAAAAGCATAATTAACCACACAATTATGTTTAAGGGAAAAATAGTCATCTTACTTCTAAGCTCTGTCTGAGGATGTTACAGGTAACGATTTGGATCAAAAACTCGAAATATGGATTTTAAACGAGAAAAAAGAAGAAAACTAGTCCCAGCCACAATTTGCGGCCATTTTTGGGGCTGGTTGGGTTCGAATTTTGGACAGGTCCAATAATGGCGCCTTTTGTGGCTGTTTTTGCGGTCTGGCCGCAAATTGCGGCTGTGAGGTGTAATTTGCGGTTGGAACTACTTTGGATAAAATTTGAGGCCGAATTTGAGGAATTTTCTACTTGGGAAACACTTTACTTGATCCCTATAAATTGGAAATCCTAAGCTACTAATTAATCATCATTCCCATCAGTTTTTAGAGCTTTAATCACACAAAAACATATCACAAAACATCATCATTCAAGGATTCAAGTCAAGATTAAGGAGGTGTTCTTCATGCAACTTCAAATCATCTTCAACATGAGTGGCTAGTCTCTTTATATTTATTCCTTCCAAGAACAATTAATGCATGTGTTTTTCATTCAAGTTTATGTGATTTGTAATGTTATAAAACTTATATCTTTCGGATTGTAATGTTATAAATCGATTATTTATTGATCAATGCAAGTCTTATGATTTTCATTATTGCAAGTTGATTTATAGTGATTTAACATTGTGTTCTTGATCCAACTTAGTGTTAATTAGATTAAGGATAAAGACATAGTGTCTAGGTTGCATAGTTCAATCTCAAAATAGTTAGAATTGATAGACTTAAGAAATCTTGTCTACAAGATTTGATTAATACTTGATGAACATAAGACTTGTTTGAATGAATGCATGCTAGATTGAGATTGTGAAGGGATAAAGGCTTTTAATCTCATTATTTACACTTTAATCTTTTAATTGTGCTCTTAGCTTAAGTATTTAATATTCAAATTAGTTGGTTAATCTTAGTTACTTATTAGTTAAACAAGCAACCAAATCCTGAAAATTGCTTGTGCTCAACCATTATTTCCCGTGAAACGAATCATGCTTGCCCTATCTAAAGTAGAGTAATTAGGTTCATTTTTGACCGGCCCTTCAACACCAATCAAATTTTGGCGCCGCTGCCGGGGAAATGTGCACTTGATTGCAAGCTTATTTTACTTGTTTTCTTTTAAAATTAAAAATATTAAAAATTATAAGACCATAAAAATCCAAAAATATTGTTTTCTTTTTATTTTGTTTTTGCCAGTTTTACGCTTGGTATTTTGTTTTTGTAAGTACAGGTTAGTGTATGCAAACTCGGAAGTTAGGAAATCAGACTCTTGGGCCTTATAATCTGGAAATCAAGAAATCTGCAAAAGCTAATCGAAAAGCTGTTAGGATTTCGAAAAGTTCGACAGTGGCTTTAGCATCAACACAACCACCACTAGAGTCACATCCAATAGTTCTACTGAACTCTCCTAAATCAGACTCCGAAGTTGAGAAGGAAGTTTTTGTTCAACGAACTGTAATGGCTGAAGGTGAAAGAGGGGTAGATTCATACTACCAACCGCGTGAAAATGAGGGTCATTCACCTATCGTGTTTTCCGCTCAAGCAGGGGAAATAACCGGAGATTTGAGGTCCGACCTTAACTCATTTCCATTTTGCCAACCTACCGAGGTACGGCTAATGAAGAACCATATGAGCACATCACCGAGTTCAATGAAATGTGCGCTACAAATCAGGTAAACAGCTTCACTGATGAAGAGGTACGTATTCGACTTTTTCTTTATTCATTAAAAGATAAAGCTAAGAGATGGTTTTTGTCCTTGCCCACCCGAAGTATTACTACTTGGGTGGTCATGAAAAAGAAATTCCTTGAGAAATTCTACCCGATAAGTAAAACTTCGGATATGCGTATGCAAATTAAATCTTTTAGGCAATTACCAGGTGAACTTTTTCATGAAGCATACGAACGTCTGAAGGAATTACTAAGATCTTGTTCCTACCATGAAATACCAAAATGGGAACTTGTCAAAGTTTTTTATGATGGTCTTGACTCACAAAATAGACAATTCCTATTAGCGGCTAGTGGTGGTGTGTTTATAAGTTGAAGTAGTGAGGATGAGTGGGCACTTTTCGAGCAATTGAGCAAGGGTTCAAAAACCCAAGCTTCGGTGCAACGGAAAACTCACAATTCTTCCCAAGTTAACCAAGTGTCCACTTCGTGAGGGTCGTCTAGAAATTTAGAAAAGGAATTAGATGAGATAAAGATGTTAATTCAAATATTTAACAACCCGAAGCAGGGTGGTAGTTTTAATTATGTGCAGGTTCAGGAAGTGTGTTCACTACGCGGGGATGCTTCACATTATGCAAATGGATGTAAGCAATGGAACCCACCAATAATGGAAGAGTAAGTGAACGAGGTTCAAGGGCAGAAATATAATCCATATTCTAACACCTACAACCCAGGGTAGAGGAATCATCCAAACTTCAGTTGGAACAATAACAACACATCGAATACACCAAACCAACACCAAAACCATAACCAAAACCAAATTCAAAATCAAAGTCACCAAAATCAAAACCAAAGCAATGCTCCACCAAATCAACCATCGAGTTCGTATGTAAAGATGGATGCGTTTATTTCAGAGATGTTAAAGATAGTGGAGGTTCAAAATAACTCTATTGGTGCGTTGGATAAAGAAATTGGTAATGTGGCTGAAAGCAAGGGAACAAGGGTACCGGGTACTATTCCAAGTTATACGGTGTTAAACCCAAATCACAAGGATCCGGGGAAAAGTGATGTTTCGCGAGGTGTATATAAAATAGTTTATAATTTTAGCAGAAAATACTATTAAATACGATACAATTTTACACAAGATATTTATTTATTTATAGAATGGATATACTTAAACCTTGCTACAACACTTATAGGCAGTGTACCTAATCGTAAAGTAGTGTAGTTTTTAGTAAGTCCGGTTCGTTCCACAGGGAAATCTTTAAGCAAAGCTCAACGCTATATTAGTTTACTTTTATAAAAATACAAATATATATATAAGTGATATTATTATTATAAAGGGGGGTTTTTACCGTTTAATGACCGGTTTGTCGATTTTAAAACTTTAGTCGCAGTTAAAACCTAATGTAAAATATAAATACAAGACTTTAAATTAAAGCGTAAAGTAAATAACGATAATGAAATTGCGAATAATAAAAATGCGATAAAATTAAATTGCAATAATTAAAAGTACGATAATTAAAAGTGCGATTAAATAAAATAACAATAAGTAAAAGTGCGATAATTAGAAGTGCAATTAAATATAAAATAAAAGAAATAAAATATGATATAAAAGAATTATGCTTATTTAAACTTCCGTAATCATGATGTTTGACGTGTTGATTTTAGTTTTATGCCCATGGGTTAATTGTCCTTTGTCCTGGATTATTCAATATGTCCGTCTGGTTTTTGTCCATAACAGTCCATCAGTCATAAATATAAATTGCAAGTGTCCTTGTCAAATTATTATTATATCCGAAGATAAATATTCCAACTAATTGGGGATTCGAATTGTAACAAGGTTTTAATACTTTGTTTAATGAATACACCAGGTTATCGACTGCGTGTAAACCAAGGTTTTACTACTTTGTTAACAATTACACCAATTACCCTTGAATGTAATTTCACCCCTGTTTTAATTATTCTAGTGGCTATTAATCCATTCCCGTGTCCGGTTAAATGAACGATTATTCGTACATATAAATACCCCGCCCATCGTGTCCGATCGAGTGTATATGGTAATTTATAGGGACGCCCAATTGTAAATCTTTATATTAACATTAACAAACTTTCATTTAGTTAAACAAATATAAAGCCCATTAATAGCCCATAGCCTAGTTTCCACAAGTGTCGTTCTTTTGTCCAAACCCCAATTATGGTACAAAGCCCAATTACCCAATTTTAGTAATTAGCCCAACATCATGATTACTTCGTTTTAAACAAGCATAATAATAACTTAGCTACGAGACATTAATATAAAAAGGTTGAACATAACTTACAATGATTAAAAATAGCGTAGCGTTACACGGACAGAATTTCGACTTACACCCTTACAACATTCGCTAACATACCCTTATTATTAGAATTATAATTAAAATTAAAATATAAATTATAAATATAAATATATATTACTCGTATATATTGAGAGAGAGATGAAAATATGATTTGTAATTCGATCAGAATTCGGTTGGCTTTATAGCCAGAAATGAATTTTGGGGCTCCGCGACTCGCGGCAAAAAGCCCTTCAAACTCCGCGAGTCGCGGAGAGGTATTTTCATTTCACACCCTTGAAGTTTCTGGCTGCCGACGGTTTTAATAATATATATTTATAATATATATATAATTAATATAATTAATTATATATTATATTATATTTATATACATAGTTAACTTGTAATTTTTAGTCCGTTGCGTCGAGCGTTAAGAGTTGACTCTAGTCCCGGTTCCGGATTTTCGAACGTCCTCGCGTATAATTTAATATCTTGTACTTTGCGTTTTGAATCTTGTACTCTTGTGATTTCGAGACGTTTCTTATCAATAATTGGAACCTTTTTGATTGTCTTTTGTTCTTTTGAGCTTTTTGGTCGTTTGCGTCTTCAAATCGTCGAATCTGTCTTTTGTCTTCACCTTTTATTATTTAAACGAATATCACTTGTAAATAGAACAATTGCAACTAAAAGCTTGTCTTTCTTGAGGAATAATGCTATGAAATATATGTTCGTTTTTAGCATTATCAAATATTCCCACACTTGAGCGTTGCTTGTCCTCAAGCAATATCGTCTTGAAATACTAGAATCACTTTTTTATTCTTCACACTTTGTACATCAGTGATTTCTATACGGCGGTATAAACAATGGTAGTAACGATATGGTTTACAGTCCCTCATGACTATAAAAATTTAGATCCATTAAGGAAATTGGATCTTTATGAAAACATTTGATCTTTTGAAAATTAAATCTAGTTTTTACCCTAGATAAGTTTTCCGGAATAACCCTTTACCGGTGTTTGCAAAATATTTTTGTGGGTTTGGTGGGTTTCAGAATTGAAAATTTTAGCTCAAAACTTGCGGTTTTGTGTCACCCACTTGCTAACCTTGTATTTGGAAAGCAACACGTCCAGTTTACTTGTTCCGTATATTACCTTTCGGCAAACTACCGTCCGGTTGTAAAGGAAAGCGTTGAACAAGCAACTGTTTAAGGCAATGTCCCGTGACATGCTTTTGATTATGGTCTATAACGTGTCGGACGCAATTACTATCCTTGGTAGGAGCAATAGTAAAGCTCACCCTTATAATTTGTCGGTCTGGCACAAGGTCCTGTCTTTGACCATGTTATGCAACCACCGTTCTTACGGTTGACACCCGATTTAGTTCAGGTGACCTAATGAATTCCAGGTGAATTCCTAGGATTTTACGTTCAATGGTAATGAACGTATTGAAAATAGGGTTTTCAGAAAACAAATCGGTTTGTATTTTTTGATCAAAATATTTTCTCGTTTAAGCTCGAGTTTAGATATCATTGAATTCCATGAGTTTGTAATTCTCAATCTTTAAGGTCAATCTCAAGGATTGAGTAATATCAGGCTTAAAAGCTGATTTTTGATCTTTAAGGAGATTATCCTTTCTGGGGATCTGATTCATTAGTCTTATCCAGCTAATTTGCACGGTGCCCCCCCATTGTACTTGATAAATCCTTCTCATGGTTAGGATAAATCTGACCACTTGGCGACCCTGTTTAATGCTGAGGTCCGTGGATTTCCTGCTGATTTTAGTGATGACTTTTCTAGATTTTTCGTCAACCTACAGCTGGTCTGAACGACAACTTCATGACCTAAATCAAAAAGCGCGTGTCTTTTTCGGAAGACTTTACTTCCTTTTAATGATGGAATTGATTCATCGTGTAGATCCATCTCTTCTTTTCTTTCATTGGGTAAAACAGTTTAGTTTAGTTCAAAGCAAAAGTATTTTCAGTTATTTGTTACAAATATATGTGGCATATGTTTAAAATAACTTGGTAAATTTTCCCACACTTGGCTTTTTATTTTTCTTTTTATCGTCCTCTATTCCATTTTAAATGAATTTTAACATTTTAGTTTGTTTCTCAATTTATGTCCTTTCCGAGGTAACAATAATTTCGGTGTTAAAACCTAGTTTTATCGTTCATAAATATGTATAAACATGATTTTAATTCATTTAATTGAAAATTTCGAAAAATTTTACTAGAATTGGGTAGTCAGTATATAAGACTAGGGCTGTTCTTTTTATCAGAGAGCACTAGATTCTAATACAACTACTGCTTTACTAGTATTTTTAATGGTAACCAAGTGTTTAATATAAAAATTTTAAAATCCGAAAGAATTTAATCCCTTCCCACACTTAAGATCTTGCAATGCCCTCATTTGCAAGAAATCAGTAACAATTTAAATTATTGAGGGTGATTTGTGTGAAAATGATTAAATTTTTACCAAAGTTTCCAAATATATTGGCGTTTGTTTGCTGAATGATAAATGGTGCACGTCATTTGTTCATTCCGTCTTGTTGTTATTTCACATGTATTTTGCATCATTGTCGTCAAAATTACTTGCTTTTGCTGAACTTAATGCCAGTCTTTGAAAATGCGTTGTTTTACCCTGTTGTGTACATAAGATAAACTGCAAACATATATACATATTTTTGAAGTTTGGTATATTACCCCACATTCAAAAATTATTAAAATCTAAGAATAAAAGTTAGATAATTATAAAAATGATTACAATATTAACAAAAATATTAAATATATCAATAATTACAAATTTCAAAATAATAAAAATAAATAAACTAAGGATGATATTGGTACCAATAGGGGTTCCACGCATAACCATAAGTGCTATAGAATGCCTCGGCAGGGTCATACGTAGGATATGGTGGCTGCATCTCTATCGACCAAGGAGGGAAGACGGGTTTCGGTGTAGGAATATAGTTTCTACCTATGTGTTGGCAATGCGCTATGATCTGGTTCTGATGAACTTGCCAATCTTCAAATGCTCTCTGTCTAGCATTTTCGTATTCCTGAGAAGCTATAAACCTATGTATTTCTTGCCCCCCTCCTACATTACCTTGTTCCTGGTTTCTCTCTACTTGTGGATGTCTACCATTGTATCGTACTGCGGCGTTGTTTCGCCGCTTCAAAACTTTCGCACCATGGTACACATTTAAACCTATAGTGTCGCGGGGTTCCGGCTCTTCTACTAATAATCCCCCCCGACTTATATCCACACCGAGATATTCACCAATCAAAGTAATAAAAATACCACCTCCTATTATGCTATGTGGACGCATCCCTCGAACCATAGCTGATAAATAATAACCCACACAATATGGTATACTTACAGCGCTGTGTGGGTCTCGAATACACATATGGTAAAACAAATCTTGTTCATTTACCTTTTCTTTGTTTTTACCCCTTTGTGTAATCGAGTTAGCTAAAAACCTATGTATTACTCTTAATTCGGCTCTATCTATATCCAAATAAGAGTAGTTTCCCCCTTTAAAACGGTGGTGGCTTGTCATTTGACTCCACACACCGTGTGTATCAAAATTCTCATCTATTTTCCTACCGTTTAGTATCAATCCTCTACAATCGGCAGACGCTAATTCCTCAGGCGTATATATACGTAAAGCCTGAGCCATGTCTAGTAAAGACATGTGGCGCATCGAACCGCCTAACAAAAATCTAACAAAAGAACGATCGGTTAAACTGGCTACCCGATCATTCAACTCTATACTACATAACAACTCTTCACACCATACTTTATATACAGGTCTGCGTATGGTGAATAAACATATCCAGTCATTAAAAGAAGAATTACCATACCTCTGTACCAGTAATTCCCTAATTGGCCCGGCCAATTCTACAGCTTCCAAGGGTCCCCATTCTATGACCCTCGGTACCTCAACAACCTTAGAGTGAAGAGTATGCAAACCCCGTTGATATTTTGGATAATCTATCCAAAGTCTGTCAAATCGCAGGTTCGGGTGTAACTGTTCCAAGTGCATATCTGAAAAGGTCATGACTGGATGAGGTACATCCTGCTTGTAGTAGTTATCTACCTCCTGTTGTTCCAAGTTCTCAGCAGGAGCATGGCGGGCTTGGGATGAAGATTCACCCCTTTCAGTCTGCAAAACACATCAAACACAAATTTTGTGCATCCAAATATGCATTAGTGTTAGCAAAATCATCAATCAAAATAATTACAATGACATTATCAATTTATATCAAACTTAAGCTTATTTTCACATTTTTATCAAATCTACACTTTTTCAAATAAGCATATACGAAAATTTTCGCCAAGTTCATAAACATTCAACTCAAATAACATGTCAAAATAATCATTACTAGCAAATAAACAAGTCTCAAAATGGCATTATCTTTCAAAAATCAAGTTCATGAATTTTGGACTTGAAAAAGTCCACTTTAATTCTCAAAATCATGTTTAGGCTCAAAGTTTGGATCTTTTAACTACCTAGACATGTTACACTACTCAATTTAGCAATAATTCATGACAAAAATCGGCCATAACCTGTTTATATCAAAAAGCCCCAATTTTGCTCAAGAACACAAACCCTAGATTCTAAAGATTTTGAAGTTTTTGGCTTCAAATCATGTTAACAAGCATCAATCTAGGTTATACATGCATAATATACTTTAAATTTAACACTAATTACACTAGAAATTAACAAAATTCAAATTATGAAAATATGCTCAAGAACACACTAAAATTCGGATTTAAAGGTGATTTGGGGTGTAATTGTACCTGTTTTCTTGAGTAGTTCCTAGATATCATCCTTCTCAACATGATTGTAGTGAAAAATTTGAAGATTAACGGTGAAAAATCGAGTTTTTGGGATGATTTTCGTGGGTTTTTCGGGGTCTTTTTTCGAAGTGCAGTATGTGTGTGTGGTGTTGGTGGGAGTGAACTGATCGTGTGCAGCTGTTTTATTTTTTTCTGTAATTTGGTCCCTCCGCGAGTCGCGGAGGTTTTCACTGAAAACTCCGCGAGTCGCGGAGTTATATTTTTTTTTTTTTTTTTTTTTTTTTATATAATCTTTAACTTATAAAACAATTAAGAAATTAATTTTAAAATTTTGTTTCCCTTGTTATTTAGGACGAGGTCGTTTCGGATCGATGTCCTAGTCCGTCCCTCGACAAAATTTTAAAATTTGTCTTTTTGTAGCGATTGTTTTAAAAGCTAAGATTTTTGGGTTTTTTAATGTTTTTGGCATACTTTAAATCAATAAGATTAAAAATAATGATAATAAAAGTTCTCGTCCCTCCCTCGGGTAAAGCAATTTCGGTTCAAAGACCTAGTCTTCAACTTACGACGAATTTTAAAAATCATATTTTTAACTTAATGAGATAAAGTAAATTTTTGTTTTTAAATTCACACAACTTAAATATAAAATTCAAAATTAAAAATTAAAAATTCATACCAAACTCAAAATTTGAAATGCATAAAATTAAAATTTCATATTTTAAAAATTAAAAATTCACACCAAACTTAATTTAAAAATTCATAAATTCATACCAAACTTAATTTAAAAATTCAAATATTTACAATTTTAAATATATTGTTTTTACAAAGTTTACAATATTAATTTAAGGTTTAAATATTAAGATTAAAAACATACTAAAATTAAAAATCTTTTTGTCTTTTTATCCCACTTTAATCAATCAAATATTATCAAAAATATGCGCCCCTCTTTTCGGTAAAGTAATTTCGGTTCCAAGACCTAATTTAACTCATGACGAATTTTTAAAATATTTTGGGTTGATTGATTAAAGATATTTATACCTTAAGAATAAACGTTAAATTTCGCAGTGATGTAATAAATTTTTGAACAATATCAATAATTTCGGTTGCCAAACCTAATTTTATTTAATACCAATTTAATACTTTTTAGCGAACAAATTAGCGTTTATTATCAAAAGGTTAAAAATAAAAATAAAAACTGTACAGACATACCTGTGAAATAGATTTCTTAGTTATATGATCTATTATATTCATAAGATAGTCGGTTTAATTGGTTTTCCATGGCTGCATAGGCGTAACCTCGAGCATTCATTGTCTTTTCTTCTAAACATATGAACGGTCCGTCTCTGCATAAAGTAACAAATTCGGTATTTGAATAGGTTTGATTATTTGAACATTTACCTCCATGTGACCATTTTCCGCATTTGTGACATTTTTCTAGGTGTCGTGCTCTTCTTTTTGCTGCGGATTTTGATTTTCCTTTACCAAATTGTAACTTATTATCTTCGCATCTGGATCCTTTTCTAACTCCGTCCATTCTTTCTCTGATTACTGATACTAATTCACTCGGTAGTATATCATTATTTCTTTTAGTGATCAAAGCGTGTAGCATTAGACCATGGTTTAGTTCACAGGCAGTCTTCATTACGTAAAAACCTAAAAAAAATAAAAATTCAGAATGGGGGGAGAAGACTAGTTCTTTAGGGTCTGCTAGGGAAAGACCATACGTGTTCCATTTTCGAGAACTACACGAAAACAGACAATCTAACTCTAACAGAAATTCATATTATTCTTTAAAGACTTGATTCTCCCCACACTTAGTTAGCTGTGGTGTCGAAATTGTGATTAACTTCGTTGTCGACTTCCATCGGACCATGTATGTAATGTTTAACTCTGTGACCATTAACTTTAAATTCAATCCCATTTGAATTTATCAATTCTATCGTTCCGTATGGGAAAACTTTTTTGACTATGAATGGTCCAGACCATCTTGATTTCAATTTTCCAGGAAATAGCTTGAATCGTGAATTGAAAAGAAGAACTCTGTCTCCTTCTTTGAATTCTTTTGAACTTCTGATTCTTTTATCATGCCATTTCTTCGTTCTTTCTTTATAGATTAACGAATTTTCGTATGCTTCATGTCTTAATTCTTCTAATTCGTTTAGTTGACTTAATCGTAGACGTCCGGCTTCATGTAAATCAAGATTACATGTCTTCAAAGCCCAAAATGCTTTGTGTTCAATTTCTACTGGAAGATGACATGCTTTTCCATAAACAAGTCTAAAAGGTGTGGTTCCAATTGGAGTTTTGTAGGCTGTTCTAAAAGCCCAGAGTGCATCCTCCAATTTAATGGACCATTCCTTCGGATTTGATCCTACGGTTTTCTCTAGAATACGTTTTAAAGCTCGGTTTGTATTTTCAACTTGTCCACTTGTTTGTGGATGATATGCGGTGGAGATTTTATGAGTTACTCCATATCTTTTAAGAACTTTCTCAAGTTGATTATTACAGAAATGAGTACCCCGATCACTTATTAAAGCTTTCGGTGTTCCAAACCTTGCAAAAAGACGTTTTAAAAAGTTGACTACAACTCGTGCATCGTTAGTTGGGAGAGCTTGTGCTTCCGCCCATTTAGATACATAATCAATGGCTACGAGTATATATAAATTATTATGAGATTTTGGAAATGGACCCATAAAGTCAATACCCCAAATGTCAAATACTTCACATACTTGGATGACATTTTGTGGCATTTCATCACGTTGACTTATTTTTCCGGCCCTTTGACATGCATCACAGGATTTGCAAAGAAGGTGTGCGTCTTTGTAAATTGTAGGCCAATAGAATCCAGCTTCATAAATTTTTCTTGCTGTTAGTTGAGGCCCATAATGCCCTCCTGTTGGTCCTGTGTGACAATGGTTTAAAATTTTACTAGCTTCATCTCCAAATACACATCGGCGTATTATTCCATCGGGACAACTTTTAAACAGATGTGGATCTTCCCAGAAATAGTGTTTTATATCACTGAAGAATTTCTTTCGTCTTTGGTATGATAATCCTTTTTCAAGGAATCCACAAACTAAGTAGTTTGCATAGTCTGCAAACCATGGGATTTCTTTATAATCTATCTTCAATAGATATTCATCAGGAAAGTTGTCTTGTATGGCCGATTCATTCAGAACTTCTAATTCGGGATTTTCAAGACGAGAAAGATGATCAGCGGCGAGATTTTCTGCTCCTTTTTTATCTCGGATTTCAATATCAAACTCTTGTAAGAGTAAGATCCAACGGATTAATCTTGGTTTAGCATCTTGTTTTGAAAATAAGTATCTAAGAGCAGAATGGTCGGTATAGACTACCGTTTTTGCTAGAACTAGATATGATCGAAATTTGTCAAAAGCAAAGACAATAGCAAGGAGTTCTTTTTCAGTAGTTGTATAGTTCGTTTGTGCTCCTTGTAATGTCTTACTAGCATAATATATAGGTTGAAATCGTTTTTCAATCCTTTGTCCTAAAACGGCTCCCATTGCAAAATCACTTGCATCGCACATTAGTTCAAATGGTAGATTCCAATTTGGTGTTATCATGATCGGCGCATTAGTGAGTTTTTCTTTAAGAATATTAAAAGATTTGATACACTCATCTGAAAAGATGAATGGCGCATCCTTTTCTAGGAGTTTATTCATAGGAGTGGCAATTTTAGAAAAATCTTTTATGAAACGTCGGTAAAAACCGGCATGCCCTAGAAAACTCCTAACTCCTCTAACATTGGTGGGATGTGGAAGTTTAGCAATTACATCTACTTTAGCTCTATCCACTTCAATTCCTTCTTTTGAAATTTTATGTCCAAGAACGATGCCTTCTTTAACCATGAAATGGCATTTCTCCCAATTAAGTACTAGATTTGATTTTTCGCATCTAATTAGCATTCGTTCCAGATTAACTAGACATGATTTAAATGTATCACCGAAGACTGAAAAGTCATCCATGAATACTTCCATGCATTCTTCTATCATGTCGTGAAAAATCGCCATCATGTACCTTTGAAAGGTTGCAGGGGCGTTACAAAGTCCAAATGGCATGCGTTTGTAAGCAAAAGTACCATAAGGGCACGTGAATGTGGTTTTCTCTTGATCTTCGGGTGCTATTGGAATTTGAAAATATCCGGAAAATCCATCTAGAAAACAATAGTAACTATTTCCGGCTAATCTTTCCAACATTTGATCTATGAAAGGTAAGGGAAAGTGATCTTTTCTGGTGGCGTCATTTAATTTTCTATAATCAATACATACACGCCATCCTGTTACAGTCCTAGTAGGAATAAGCTCATTTTTCTCATTTGTGATGACAGTCATGCCACCCTTCTTAGGCACGCATTGAACTGGGCTTACCCATGGACTATCAGAGATTGGATATATTAAACCTGCATCTAGCAGTTTAATAATCTCTTTCTTAACTACATCTTGCATATTAGGATTTAGTCTTCGTTGGCGTTGCACATACGTTTTATGACCTTCTTCCATAAGGATTTTATGTGTGCAATACGAAGGACTTATTCCTTTAATATCATGAATCTTCCATGCAATGGCTGGTTTATGAGCTTTCAACACAGAAATGAGCTGTGATTTCTCATTTTCAGTAAGAGAAGACGATATTATTACAGGTAATTCAAATTCACCATGTAAATAAGCGTATTCCAAATGGTTTGGAAGTGGCTTTAACTCTAATTTCGGAGGTTCTTCTATCGATGATTTATATCGATATCTGTCTTCTTCTTTTAGCATTTGAATTTCTTCTGTTGTTGGTTCATATCCATTAGCTATAAGTGTAGCTAACATTTCAGCTTCATCAATTGGTTCATTACCTTCTCCTAAAGAACATTCTCCCGTTCCTTGTAATTCTGGAAATTCTTTTAATAATTCTGCATGTGCATCTATAGTTTGAACATAATAACATGTATCATCTGCAGATTGTGGTTGTTGCATTGCTCTATCAACTGAAAAGGTAACACTCTCATCCTCTATACTTAGGGTCAGTTTCTTACCGAACACGTCTATCATTGCTTTAGCCGTGTTTAAGAATGGTCTTCCTAATATAAGAGGAACTTGAGAATCTTCTTCCATGTCCAAAACAACAAAATCTACTGGAAATACTAAAGTACCAACTTTAACTAGCATGTTCTCCATTATCCCTCTAGGATATTTTATTGATCTATCGGCTAGTTGTATGCTTATTCTGGTTGGTTTCAATTCTCCAAGGTCTAGTTTAGCGTATAGTGAATACGGCATTAGATTTATACTAGCACCTAAATCAGCCAATGCTTCTATTGAACTAAGACTACCCAGAAAACATGGAATTGTGAAACTTCCTGGATCAGATAGTTTTTCTGGTATCTTATTCAACAGCACTGCTGAACAATTAGCATTCATAGTAACAGCCGAGAGTTCTTCCATTTTCTTTCTATTCGTGATTAGATCTTTCAAGAATTTAGCATACCTTGGCATTCCTGAAATCACATCAATGAAAGGAAGATTTACATTTATCTGTTTAAACATATCCAAGAATTTGGATTGCTCGGCTTCAAGTTTTTCTTTCTTCATTTTACTCGGATAAGGAAGTGGTGGTTGGTATGGTTTAACATAAGGTTTATCCTTAACTGTGTTATCTTTATTAACCTTTTCAACTACCGGTTCTTTTTCCTTATCTTGATCAGGTTGTGGTTCTTGTGGAGTAGGAATAGTTTCATCAGAAGTTACAGGTATTTCAGGTGGTTTAAGTGTTGTACCACTTCTTGTGGTAATAGCTTTAGCTGTTTCATTCCGGGGGTTAGCATTTGTATCGCTAGGTAGACTTCCCGGTTTTCTTTCACCTATTAACCTTGCTAGGTTACTTACTTCTTGTTCTAGATTTTGAATAGAAGCTTGTTGATTTCTAAATGCTTGAGCATTTTGTTCATTGGTTTGTTTTTGAGATGTGAAAAACTGCGTTTGAGTTTCAACTAGCTTCGTCATCATATCTTCTAAATTCGGCTTTTTATCATCGGTTTGTTGTGGTGGTTTGTTTTGAAAATTTGGTCTTTGCTGATTGTAAGTATTATTGGATACTTGTGGATTGCTAGGACCTTGTTGGTTGTTGTATGGAATATTTCGGTTATAATTCTGGTTTTGATTGTAAATCGGTCTTGGCGGTTGATAATTATTCTGATAATTATTTCCAGGCCTTTGGTTTATGTATGAAATATTCTCTCTTTGTTCCATTGTTAATTCAATACTGAGACAATCTTTTGTCAAATGTGGTCCTCCACACTGCTCACAACTAATTCGTATTGCATGAATATCCTTAGTCATCTTTTCCATTCGTCTCTCGAAAGCATCTATCTTTGCTGAAATGGAATCTAAGTCATGGCTAGAATCGGCTCTAGCTGCTTTAGATGATCTAATGATATCTTTTTCTTGGTGCCACTCATGTGAGTGGGAAGCAGTGTTATCAATAATTTTGTAAGCATCAGTTTCGGTTTTCTTCATAATCGAACCACCAGCTGCTATATCTATGTCTTTTCTTGTAGTGATGTCGCATCCTCGGTAGAATATTTGTACTATTTGACAGGTGTCTAAACCATGTTGCGGACATCCTCTTAACAACTTTCCATATCTTGTCCACGCCTCATATAGAGTTTCATTTGGCTTTTGTGTGAACGTAACAATTTCTGCTTGAAGTCTTACGGCTTTAGATGCAGGAAAGAATTGTTTAAGAAATTTGTCAATTAAAACGTCCCATGTATCGATCGCCCCTTCAGGTAACGATTCCAACCAATCTTTGGCTTCTCCCTTTAAAGTCCAGGGAAATAACATGAGATATATCTGTTCATCCTCCACTTCTCGTATTTTAAATAGTGTGCAGATCCTATTAAAGGTACGTAGATGTTCATTTGGATCTTCCTTCGGCGCACCACTAAATTGGCATTGATTAGTCACCATGTGTAGAATTTGTCCTTTGATTTCATAATCTGGCGCATTAATGTCTGGATGAGTAATTGCGTGACCTTGGCCAGTGCGTTTAGCTCTCATTCGGTCTTCCATACTTAAAGGTTCCAGATTCTCCATAATTGAATTTGTTGAATCGGTATCACTAGATGATTCTGATTTAATAGTTCGTTCCTCAACAATCTCTGTTTGAATGATTGGTGGTTCCGGAGGAAAGTTTAATGGTTCAGGATCTATGAACCGTTCCTGAATATTTTCTGGATTCTCAATTGTGAGGTTTGTTTCAAAAACTGGATTATCGGAAATTTGAACTGAAGTACTTGGTCGACTGGATGACGATTCTAAAGAAAAATCAACGGCGGTTATATTTGTTAAACGATGTCTTGATCGAGTTACAGGTGGTGAACGTACAAAAGGTGGTGAACGTCTTGCTCGGTGCATTCACAGAATATCCTATTAGTTTTTAAAAGGAAAGAAAAATTATAATAAGTTATCCAATCAATAGACTTTTCTGATTTTGCCCACGTTTCGAATAGCCAAAAGATGCAGCAGAGGGGCAGGATTCGTTTGGTCTCAATATAATTGAGGACTGTTTGGCTCCAATAACCCGGTCCACGTACAAATCCAACTATTACTACGAACCAGAAAATTTTGATGTCTATCAATTTAACCACTTAAAATAAATTTTCGTAATTTTAAGAAATTTAGATAAGAAGTAGAATAAAATTCTAAGTCCTAAAAACTAGAATGGCGAGAAATAAGAAAGACAAAGAGTTCGTCGCAAAAGGTCGAAAAAAAGAAAAAATGGTTGAAAAATAAAGGACGACGGAAAAATAAAAGAAACTTATAAAAACTTAAAAATACTTAACTAATTTAACCTTATTACTACAACTAACTTAAAATTATAATCGCAAATTGAAATTACTAATTGGAATGATAATTGATACATAGTAAAAGGTCTAAAAATATTAAAGCTTACAGGAAAAACTAAATCCCAAATGGAAATAACTTAAAAAGAAACTAAAACTTAAAAAGGCGTCGCAAGATTCTAAAGCACCTAAATCTTAGTTTAAAGAAAAAGCACTTAAGGAATTCTACGGCAAAGCCTAAAAATCTAGGAGTAAAAATAACTATAGTAAAAACTAATTTTAAAATTAATTATGAGCTAAAAATACAAATATTATACTACAACGATTAAAAAGGTACAAAATATAAAAATATACAAAAAGTTGTAAAAAGTACAATTTTTATAAAAATATTATTTTTATATTATTTATTTAATAAAACTACAAATAATACAATTTTATTAAAACTAATTAAACAAAATACATATATAAATTAAAAAGTAAAAATAAAACTAAAATTAATAATAATAATAATAATAATTAAGTAATTAATAATAATAATAATAAATTAAAACCCGTGATTAGGGTTTTGTCCGTGTGTCAGAAGCCCTCCGCGAGTCGCGGCAAAAAGAGAAGAAAACCCCGCGAGTCGCGGGGATCCAGAAATCAGTTGACAGGTTTTGTTTTTACGCGTTTTTTTTTTCTTTATTTTTATTTATTTTTCTGTTTTCTGTTTTTAATTTAAATAAACGATTTTTAATAAAATTTATATTTTTATAAATTAAAATAAAGATAAAGAAACTTATAAAACTTAGATATTTAACAAAATCCTAAAAATACTTATATTTTTGTTTTTCTTTTTATATTTTTGAATGATTAAAACGTAATTTTTTACAAAAACGACTTTTAATAAAAGTAAATAAAAATCTTCTTTTTTTTTTTTTATTAGCGTTGCGCTTCCGGCTTTTAAGAGTAATTCCCCGGCAGCGGCGCCAAAAATATACTTGATGTTTCGCGAGGTGTATATAAAATAGTTTATAATTTTAGCAGAAAATACTATTAAATACGATACAATTTTACACAAGATATTTATTTATTTATAGAATGGATATACTTAAACCTTGCTACAACACTTATAGGCAGTGTACCTAATCGTAAAGTAGTGTAGTTTTTAGTAAGTCCGGTTCGTTCCACAGGGAAATCTTTAAGCAAAGCTCAACGCTATATTAGTTTACTTTTATAAAAATACAAATATATATATAAGTGATATTATTATTATAAAGGGGGGTTTTTACCGTTTAATGACCGGTTTGTCGATTTTAAAACTTTAGTCGCAGTTAAAACCTAATGTAAAATATAAATACAAGACTTTAAATTAAAGCGTAAAGTAAATAACGATAATGAAATTGCGAATAATAAAAATGCGATAAAATTAAATTGCAATAATTAAAAGTACGATAATTAAAAGTGCGATTAAATAAAATAACAATAAGTAAAAGTGCGATAATTAGAAGTGCAATTAAATATAAAATAAAAGAAATAAAATATGATATAAAAGAATTATGCTTATTTAAACTTCCGTAATCATGATGTTTGACGTGTTGATTTTAGTTTTATGCCCATGGGTTAATTGTCCTTTGTCCTGGATTATTCAATATGTCCGTCTGGTTTTTGTCCATAACAGTCCATCAGTCATAAATATAAATTGCAAGTGTCCTTGTCAAATTATTATTATATCCGAAGATAAATATTCCAACTAATTGGGGATTCGAATTGTAACAAGGTTTTAATACTTTGTTTAATGAATACACCAGGTTATCGACTGCGTGTAAACCAAGGTTTTACTACTTTGTTAACAATTACACCAATTACCCTTGAATGTAATTTCACCCCTGTTTTAATTATTCTAGTGGCTATTAATCCATTCCCGTGTCCGGTTAAATGAACGATTATTCGTACATATAAATACCCCGCCCATCGTGTCCGATCGAGTGTATATGGTAATTTATAGGGACGCCCAATTGTAAATCTTTATATTAACATTAACAAACTTTCATTTAGTTAAACAAATATAAAGCCCATTAATAGCCCATAGCCTAGTTTCCACAAGTGTCGTTCTTTTGTCCAAACCCCAATTATGGTACAAAGCCCAATTACCCAATTTTAGTAATTAGCCCAACATCATGATTACTTCGTTTTAAACAAGCATAATAATAACTTAGCTACGAGACATTAATATAAAAAGGTTGAACATAACTTACAATGATTAAAAATAGCGTAGCGTTACACGGACAGAATTTCGACTTACACCCTTACAACATTCGCTAACATACCCTTATTATTAGAATTATAATTAAAATTAAAATATAAATTATAAATATAAATATATATTACTCGTATATATTGAGAGAGAGATGAAAATATGATTTGTAATTCGATCAGAATTCGGTTGGCTTTATAGCCAGAAATGAATTTTGGGGCTCCGCGACTCGCGGCAAAAAGCCCTTCAAACTCCGCGAGTCGCGGAGAGGTATTTTCATTTCACACCCTTGAAGTTTCTGGCTGCCGACGGTTTTAATAATATATATTTATAATATATATATAATTAATATAATTAATTATATATTATATTATATTTATATACATAGTTAACTTGTAATTTTTAGTCCGTTGCGTCGAGCGTTAAGAGTTGACTCTAGTCCCGGTTCCGGATTTTCGAACGTCCTCGCGTATAATTTAATATCTTGTACTTTGCGTTTTGAATCTTGTACTCTTGTGATTTCGAGACGTTTCTTATCAATAATTGGAACCTTTTTGATTGTCTTTTGTTCTTTTGAGCTTTTTGGTCGTTTGCGTCTTCAAATCGTCGAATCTGTCTTTTGTCTTCACCTTTTATTATTTAAACGAATATCACTTGTAAATAGAACAATTGCAACTAAAAGCTTGTCTTTCTTGAGGAATAATGCTATGAAATATATGTTCGTTTTTAGCATTATCAAAAAGACATAGTATGAACATGGTAGGTACTTTGCGTAGCGAAAAGAAGTACAACAAAAAAGTCGGTGAGAAAGAGGAAGTTCAACGTGACTCAGGCAAGTCTCATATCATTATTGATAAGGAAGACGAGGTAATTGAAAGTGAAGACCATGGGAATGGGGTAAACACAAAATAACCAATCATTGATGAAATTGGGAAATCGAATATGGAGACTAATACCATTCCATTCCCCAAGGCTTTGGAGTCCACGAACCAATTCAGAGACCAAAAATAGATGATATATGAGAAACATTTAAACAAGTAAAAATAAATATTTCACTTATTAATGCAATCAAACAAATTTCTGCATATGCTAAGTTTTTAAAAGATTTGTGTGTTCAAAAGCGTAAACTCAACGCATCATTGCCCAAAAAGGTAAAATTAACTAAAAAAGTGAGTGCCGTCATTTTTGGTTCACTTCCACCTAAGTTTAAGGACCCGGGGACACCTTTAATTTCAGTTACGGTGGGGAATGTTAATATTAAAAACGCTTTGTTGGACTTAGGGGCTAGTATTAACATAATTCCATTGATTCATGTTGAACGGTACGAGTTGAGAACTTTAAAACAAACTGATATTCTCATTCAACTTGCGGATCGGTCAATAAGAACTCCAAAGGATATTGATATCGGCTAAAAAGTCACATTTTCACCCCGGTATTAAGGCCCAAAAACAAGAAAGATTCGAACTTTTTCAGCAAAATACCCGCTTCGTCGGTTAAAATTGAAGAGCAGGTAATTATGAAGACGGTGCAAAAAGAATCAAGAGAATCGGAGCTAAAACGAAGATTCTAGAGCGAAAACGGTGAAAGACAAGAAATCAAGTTACGATCCAGTGAATCAGAAAGCCAAACGGCTTGCCAAACGGGCTGCCAAATGGCTTGCCAGTATGGCAAACGGCCTGCCATACGCCCAGATCAAACGGGCACGTTAAACAGGCTGGCCTGGTAGGCGGCCCCTGCAAACGGCTTGCCAAACGGCCTGCCAGCTGTTTACAGGTAAATTTCAAGCATATTTAAAGGGTCTTTGTCATTCATTCCAACACACACTTTAATTTACTTCTTTCTCTCTTTTGTATAATATTAGTCATACTTTCAAGGTCTTCGACTCAGTGCGGGAAATCTAGTACCCGGGGAAGAATGCCGAAGATTGTATTAGGAGCGGTCTGGAGTTTGAAGTTGTCACTTTTGTATTAAGAACTCGTTTAATCTACTAGTACTTCTATCCTTTAACTTTATATAATGTCTCCTATCATTATGTTCTGTGATGTTGTTGCCATTATTAGCGAGTAGTTATCTTTAGTGTATGCTATGATGTAACCAGTTATAATGCCGAAATAATATTATGGTTTGTGTATGTTGTCGAAATGCTTTCCGATTATGCTTTAAACTCAATCGCTTTTCCAACTAATAGAACGTAGTTATTGGCTCTATTATTGGGAAGTCGCGAACCCCGATTCAGAGTACACTATCTGTGTCACCCCTTGGTAAGAGAAGTCTATCGGATACAACATAAGATCGACTGAGGCACACCAGCTGTAGAAAGTCTATTAAGCTTTGGATTCCGACTGGGGACTCTTTCGTAGTGAAACATCTAACTAGACCCCTAGTACATTGTTGGTCCCAGACCATTCTAGTGTAGTCACCAAGCATATAAACTTCGTACGTGCATGCTGAAGCACAACGGTTGTTATAAGCAGTACCTCTGCTAAGTATGGCCATGGAACCCGGTTAGTGCTGATTAGTACACTACACCATAATGCGGTCTCAAGCATTACACCCCGCTTGAGGGATTCTTAGTTAATTAAGGAACTGTTTGTTTAAACACATAAGGTATTAGACCGTTAGGATAACCGAACGTGTTCATGGAAGTCAAATTGACTTGCCATGGTGTTCTTTATGGTTGAACTCTTTTAAGGGCCTAACTATCTTTTAAACACAATCATTAATTAAAGCATTGAAACACATCACGTCTCTTGGATATGGTAAACCCTGTATTCTATTATGCTTAAGAAAGTTTAGACCTTTGTGGAATGTTAATACGTCACCCAACTGAGTCGCTCAATTGGATGAGCCATCTGAACGTGTATGCCTGTAGTCAGAGTACACGGGCTTCGGGGGTAAGGGACGTTGCTGTCTATTTAGAATCTTCAAGCCTATCGCATTACCCAGTGACATGTCTTACGATAGGGGCGTTTAGGACCAGTGTAATGAATACAAGGCCTCTACCTATTCATGAGCCAGCATTCCATAATCTCCACAGAATAGCTGATGAAATCATGGTATGCACCTGTTTTAACCTTATCTGAATTACGAATTTTATTGTATTTACTTTATCTATCTTATAAACTAGAAAAACTCAAAATTAGGTAACCACTACTCCTTTATAACTATCTTAAGCTTTAAATATTGGTTCGATTCTACTGGTATCTTAAAAATACGACCCTAGGTCATACTTCCCTTACTCATAATAAGGAGTAGTACGATTTAGGCCCCGCTAAATATAAATTTAAAATAGCACCCCCTCTTGGTGGTTGATTTTGACGTGTTGCGACCTAACGACACCGCACAAATTAAACCGTCCGTTTTGGCTATATCAAGGGGAATTATAAGTTTTTGGCGCCGTTGTTGGGGAACTTGGTATCAGACAATACTGCTTTTATCAAACTCATTCACAAGCATTTAGTGGTGTCTAAGAAGGACAATTATACACGGACTTGGTTGTTGGATTTTCCGAACAGTCTCCAATTATATTGGAACCAAAAGGATCCTGCCTCTCCGTAGTTAGCCTGGCCACTTGGTTTGTTGAATAGTTCGTGCGAAGCTCTGTTATCGAAATACCAGGGAATCAGTAGCAAGAACCAAAAACATATTCAACCTTAGAATAGTTAGATTATCTTAGACTAAATTAGATTACTTTAAATTAGACTACCTTAGATTAAGATTACCTTAGATTGCATTAGAATTATCTTAGATTATCTTAGAAATTAGTTTGTCTGCTTAAAATTAAAAACAAAAAGGCATACCCAGTGTATGACCAAAACCCGATCTAGACTAGGGCCGTTGTTATTCGTACCTGATCCATCCACAATAATCTCTAAAGCAAGCAAGGAAGCACGAATCAGAAATCAAATGGCGTTACGCGTTACTTTAGCAGAAAATATAAAACCCTCGATTGAAGGTCAAGGCAGACCGATTAGATTTCCAGAGATTCAAGGACACTCATTCGAGTTAAAACATCACATCATACAGCTCATCCAAAACAGCTGTCAGTTTCATGGATTACCGAATGACGATCCTAACTCTCACCTTGATAAATTCATATCTCTTTCGAACTCCTACAAACAGCCAGGGATAGGACAAGATATAGTCCGGCTATACTTGTTTCCCTATTCTCTCACTCATCATGCTCAAACATGGTTCGAAGGACTGGAAAACGATTCCATCACGTCATGGACGGAGATGGCTACTAAATTCCTAACCAAATATTTCCCTCCTTCTAAACAAACCAAACTAAAGAATGACATCATTAACTTCAAACAAAGTTATGATGAATCTCTTTACATGGCATGGGAGCGATTCAAAACTCTTCTGAAGAAATGCCCTAATCACCAGTTAGAACGGTCAGCTCAAATATGTAACTTCTACAATGGTCTTACGGTAAATCATAGAATGACGATCGATGCAGCAGCTCAAGGAAATCTAATGAACCAAACCGCAGACGAAGCATGGGAATTGCTCGAGAACATGACAATGCATCATCATGACTAGAACAGTGGTGAAACATCTTCATCATCTGCCCCACTCTCTGCACTTAAAAATCAAACGGAGGCCATCAAATCCCTCACAGATACGATGGAATCTCTCGCTAAACAACTCGGAGAATTAAAGACGCAGCCACAGCAGGTTAACCAAGCTCAGGGCTGTGTTAATTGTACCAACCTGTAACCCACTGAAGAATATCAAGTTAAGTACGAGAACCCTGACGGTTCAGTCTGTTACGTTTAGTACCCAGCTCGTCAATCGAATCCCGGATTCAATCAACCACCTAGGGTTAGCCAATTCCAAAGAAACAACCAACCTTTTCGCTATCGTTACCCACCTTATCCACCCCAACAATCTCAATTAACCTACGATCAACCACTTCCACTCACTGGTCCACCAGCTGAGGAAAATTCCCCAACCACCCAGATTACAAAAGTAACCAACCCCACTCTCGGAACTGATGATCAGTTGACGCAGTTCATTCAAGGACAACAACAGCTAAATTAGAGAACTGCATCTAGACAAGACCAGACAGAGATACTAATGAGAAATCAACTGGCTCTTCTCAAAAGTCTAGAAACGCAGCTCGGACAATTATCACAACGCCTTGAAACCTAACCCCAGGGTAGGTTACCTAGTAATACTATCCAAAATCCCCACATAGAGCAAGCTAAGCAAATGGATTCTATAATCCCAGAGGAAGAACCACGAAGGAGGTCAGCTAGGCTCAAGAACAAATCGACATATACTCAGAAGCTGCCTACTGCAACTCCAGTTCGTATACCCTACCCTGGAAGGCTACAGGAGGAACCATCCAAGCTTGATTCCTTCAAACTCGATGGAAGATTCCTGGACACCATGTCTAAAGTTTCCAACCAGAAGAGATATATCCGAAGGCTTCTCTCTACTAAGGAGAGGATACCAGATTCTAACAAAATTCCACTTAGTGGAGAATGCTCGGCATTACTCAAAAACTATCTACCACCAAAGCTAAGAGACACAGGCCGATTCATTTTCCCGTGTTTGATCTATCAATCTGGAACCATTCATGCGCTAGCAGATTTAGGAGCAAGTATTAACCTAATCCCCTACTTTCTCTACAAGAGATTAGAGTTAGGAGACTTGTCACCAACTAAAATGACTATCCAACTTGCCGATCACACAATTCGATATCCTAAGGGCATAGTTGAGAACGTCTTGGTAAAAGTTGACAAATTATTATACCCTACGGATTTCGTAGTCATGGACATTAAGGAAGACCTACATACATGTGTACAATCAAACCTTGATCTTGCGATCACATGGGGAGAGCGTTACCTTCCAAAATTGACCGACCTACCAATCTTTCTGGACAGGCAGAGATGTTTGCTATTTCCACCAGACAGATCACTTTCGATGATGAGTCACCACCAGCCGATGATATCAAAATGGGTGTCGAATCACAGTCTGCAGACAACCCAAAAATGGAAGAAGAGGATCCCAACGAAGAAATAGAGGAAGAGGAAGAACCTGAAGAGGAAGAGGAAATGGAAGACGTAAAAGAAACTGCTATAATACCCTCTCTAAGCACTGAGCGTCATGAAGAATTAATGAGGCTTGAGACAGAAGATCACAGTTTAATCATTCGTTTCAAGAGGAAGACTGATAAGGTTGAGGTTAAAGATATAGAAATTGACCCTGCAAGTATCAAAGTAGAGAACCAAAGTACTGAAGAAGCCCGTTCATCAGATGAATCCTCAGAAGAACATTATACCGATGATGACGAGGAAGAGAAACTTGAAGACATTCTGGATAACTCACACTCTCCAACCGAACTAGATCAAGGGGAGCCGGACACTTCTTCAGATCGGATTCCCGATCATATCTACACACACCGACATGATAACTTTAATCAATGACACCGATGAATTTGAAGATATTCTCGAAGCCATCCGTAAATCAACAATTGATTTCACGCTACGCTTAATGGAATGAATCATGGCTATCCGAGAAGAATACAACCTCTATCTCTAAAGAGAAGACAATTATGTTGAAATCATAGAAGAGCGAATTCAAGACTTTATCAATAACCTTCACGATCATATCTACCGCGAAGAAAGGCAACGAGAGCACAATTCAGTGGCTTGCACTATCCTTGAGACAAGATTCTGTCGAGATCAGAAGGTCATTTACTCTAAGGTTTACAACGCCTTAGCTGGATCTGCACTTTCTTTCTCAGCAAACCAACGAGCACTACTAACTCTCATCCGGAAGCATATGGATCTTTCCACCGGACGCCCGACCTATCACTCTGATTTGCAAATGATCGAGGATATTCATAGCTTTTTCGCTCTCTTGGAGAGAGATAAATTCGAAAGCACACCAGACAGGCTAGTGATTTATGTAACAATTGATCACCACGCTGATCTGATTATCAAAGAGTTACGAGATGCTGTCACAGAGGAAGTAAGACGCAACAATCCGTTCTCTCATCTTAAACCAGACCAAGTCAACATTGCCACCTACGTTACAAAGCAGATAGCATGTATCTTCCACGAATCTTCGGATCCAAGTTTCACATTTAAAGCTGGATGTTGGGAGATATACACAAAGACGGTGACATTAATGCTCGGGTCAGGATTGCTCTTCACTTCTTTTCAGCTTCGTCTTCTGACCAATCTGTGCAAAGCTACAGACTCTTACTGTGGAGATCACCATTTCAAAGACTTCGAGATACTAAAGATATAGTTTCTAACACTATTTGATGACCTCCAAAATGAGCATCCTATCAGAGAGATAATCACCACCAGCACTGCCTCAATGATTGACATTCATGGATCAACCAGCAGAGCCATAGATCATATTCTCATCGGACTTCAAGATTTATCACGAGCCGAAACTGCACACTACTTATCTTTAAGAAGATCTTCAAGAGAAGTACCAGATCTTCTACCACTTTTGGTCCGACACTTTCTCGGGATTTACCCACCAAGACTCAAATTCCCTCAAGAAGACCAAGATTATAACCACCGGTGAGGAATGTTTGCTTTTTAAGCATCACTACGATCGAGCGACCTTAAACAAAAGCGCTTCTTAGGAGAAAACCCGTGCAATAAAGTAGAGTAGAAGAATAAAGGATGACAAATGAGCCAATAAATAAAGGACGCAAGGATTGAAAGCCAGCTAGTATCTTCACAAGCAACATCTGCTAAAGGTACTTCTTTCTTTCCATTACTAGCTTAAACTTTAAATTATGCCACATCCTAGCTTATCACTAAGTGTGAGATCCCAACTCAAATAAACACTAGACAAATATTCCCAAATCTTCAACTAAAACTCCTAAGTGTGGGATACACTAGGAACATTGAGGACAATGTTCGTCTAAGTGTGGGATGTTGGTAAAATCTTCTTATGTTGTATTTCCAAGTTCTTAAACCAAATTTCAAAATTTTTAACAAGACAAAGTCTTTACGAAAAAGTATTTTTGAAAACCTAAAACGTTTGTAAATAAAAGTAAGGCTTAAGTATGGTGGAAATCTTGTTAGGACAAACCAAATCTCTAATAGAGCATTGCATGACTAGGCATTATCGACCTAAATTGATTATGGTGAGGCACCTAAATAAGACCAGCATTCATCTTTAATGCTTCACTGTTTTTCGTTGAGAGTGCCGATGTCTGTGCTCAGAATCAGAACTTGCTTTAGATCTACATTTCCAAAGCAGCGAAACGTGATTAAGTTATAATCAGAAGAACTAGCCATTTGTCAAAAACAAACCTTTCGCACCTCCACTACTTCTACTTCATCACCTCATTCACCTTATCTTTACTACTCCTTGAAAAATCCAGAAATGAGATTCCTTCCGAAAACCCGATGTTATAAACCTCTCAAGTATCATGGCAAAGGTCTTGAAAAAGTTTACCGGCAAAAAGTTTCTCAAAAAAATAAAATAAATAATTAGAACTTATAAAGAGAACTTATATTCAAAAGTTCTGAAAAAGGGAGCAGAACTTATAAAGAGAAGCATCAAAGAAGAACTCGAACGAAAATGATTATCAAATGAAGAAAAGTTCAAAAGTACTTCTCAAAAATATCAGCACTCCTATCTATCTTAAATTCCAAATAAAAGTCTGCATAAAGACTGTATTACCCTTTTTCACCCCTCAAAAACAACTTCACTACATCTCCAAAATTCCTTTCCATCATTGACAAATGACCTAGAAGCTATGGTTACTACCGTTCTCACATTAGTAGCAAGGATTTGAGTCTTTATCAAGCCTATAACGATGAGTACAGCATGATGGCTATGAGTAAATTCATTTCTTAGATTTATAGGGAACCCTAAACACTTGTGTGATTTGAGTCACCCGTGAAAGCTAGCCTAAGTCATGTAACCTCCTCGCATACTTACAGAGATAGTTTCTACCCTAACATAAATAACCCATCTTACTTTTTGCTCTTATAATAAAAAGCAAATCACGTAGGCTATTAGAAAAGAAACTTCGAAAAGATTTATTAAAGGAAAAATGAGAGTTTGCTTCAGGACAAGCAAAGTCTTAGTGTGGGATATTTGATATCGGCTAAAAAATCACGTTTTTACCCCGGCATTAAGGCCCAAAAACAAGAAAGATTCGAACTTTATTGGTATAATACCCGCATCGGCGGTTAAAATTGAAGAGCAAGTAATTACGAAGACGGTGCAAAAAGAATCAAGAGAATCGGAGCTAAAACGAAGATTCTAGAGCGAAAACGGCGAATGACAAGAAATCAAGTTACTATCCAGCGAATCAGCAAGCCAAACGGCTTGCCAAACGGGCTGCCTAATGGCTTACCAGTATGGCAAATGGCCTGCCATACGCCTAGATCAAACGGGCACATTAATTGGGCTGGCCGGACAAACGGCCTATGCAAACGGCTTGCCATACGGACTGCCAGCCGTTTGCAGGCAAATTTCAAACTTATTTAAAGGGTCTTTGTCATTCATTCCAATACACACTTCAATTCACTTCTTTCTCTCTCTTGTACAATATTAGTCATTCTTTCAAGGTCTTCGACTCCGTGGGGGAAATCTAGTACCCGGAGAAGAACGTCGAAGATTGTATTAAGAGTGGTCTGGAGTTTGAAGTTGTCACTTTTGTATTCAGAACTCGTTTAATCTACTGGTACTTCTATCCTTTATCTTTATATAATGTCTTCTATCATTAAATTCTATGATGTTGTTGCCATGATTAGCGAGTAGTTATCCTTAGTGTATGCTATGATGTAACCAGTTATAATGCTGAAATAATATTATGGTTTGTGTATGTTGTTGAAATGCTTTCCGATTATGGTTTAAACTCAATCGCTTTTCCAACTAATAGAACGTAGTTATTGACTCTGTTATTGAAAAGTTGCGAACCCCAATTCATAGTACACTATTTGTGTCACCCATTAGTAAGAGAAGTCTATCGGATACAACATAAGTTCTACTGAGACACACTGGTTGTAATAAGTCTATCAAGCTTTGGATTCTGACTGGGGACTCTTTCGTAGTGAAACATCTAACTAGACCCCTAGTACATTGTCGGTCCCAGACCATGCTAGTGTAGTCACCAAGCATATAAACTTCGTACGTGCATGCTGAAGCACAACGGTTGTTGTAAGCAGTAACTCTGCTAAGTAAGGCCATGGAACCCGGTTAGTGCTGATTAGTACACTTCACCATAACGCGGTCTCAAGCATTGCACACCGCTTAAGGGATTCTTGGTTAATTAAGGAACTGTTTGTTTAAACACATAAAGGATTGGACCGTTAGGATAACCGAATGTGTTCATGGAAGTCAACTTGACTTGGCCATAATGTTCTTTATGGTTGAACTCTTTTAAGGGCCTAACTATCTTTTAAACCCAATCATTAACAATAGCATTGAAACACATCACGTCTCTCGAATATGGTAAACCCTGTATTATATTATACTTAAGAAATTTTAGACCTTTGTGGAATGTTAATAAGTCACCTAACCGAGTCGCTCAATTGGATGAGCCGTCTGAACGTGTATTCCTGTAGTTAGACTGCACGGGCGTCGGGGATAAGGGACGTTGCAATTTATTCAGAATCTTTAAGCCTATCGCAGTTTCCATTGACATGTCTTACAACATGAGCGTTTAGGACCAGTGTAATGAATACAAGGCCTCTACCTATTCATGAGCCATCATTCCATAATCTCGGCTGAATAACTGATGAAATCATAGTATGCACTTGTTTTAACCTTATCTGAATTACGAATTTTATTGCATTTACTTTATCTATCTTATAAACTAGAAAAACCCAAAATTAGGTAAACACTACTCCTTTATAACTATATTAAGCTTTAAATATTGGTTCGATTCTGCTGCTATCTTAAAAATACGACCCTAGGTCATACTTCCCTTACTCATAATAAGGAGTAGTACGATTTGGGCCCCGCTACATATAAACTTAAAACAGTACCCCCTCTTGGTGGCTGATTCTGAGGTGTTGCGACCTAACGACCGCACAAATAAAACCCTCCATTTGGCCATATCAGATATGCTAGAAAACGTGATTGTAAAAGTTGAAGACTTTTATTACCCGGTAGATTTTAATGTTATGGACATTGATGTGATGACCCGGGATTTTCCGACCAAATTTAAACTTAATCTTATATGATTTTGACACGATAACAAAGTCTATTAAACTGAGTCTCATAATGTTTGAACTATTTCCATGAATGCATTTGACTTCGACTATTCCTGACGATTCACGAACAATTATTTCTAACTAATTATGTACATATATAAATGTAAGTATATATATATATATATATAATAATTTAAAATTTTAAATATAATTTAAACATTTAAATTAAATATGTAAAATAAGAAATAAAATAATTGAGTTGAACCTAAAATGAATTCATATTTAAATATATGATTTCTATAGGTAATTATTATTATATGTATATTGTGTATATATATATATATATATTTTATAAATTATAAAGATTCAATAAAAGTTATTATATAATATAATATATGATTATTAAATATTACATAATTAATAGTATATAATGTTAATATATGTAATTACAAGTTAAAAATATAGTTGTTATAATAATATTCTTATTACCTTCATTATTATTATTAATATTAATATTAATATCTGTATTAGTTATATTATTAGTTTTAATATATAATTTATAGATATATAAAAAAAATTATACATTTAATTTGTTTTATCACTAATATTATTGTTATTATAATTAGTAAGAAAAGTATGATTTTAATTATTATAATTAATAAAAGTTAACATTTTTATTTAAAATTATTATTATCATTAGTCTTAATACTTTTATTATTATTAGTATTATTATCTTTATCAATTATTATTATTTGTATCTTTAGCAATATTATTATTATTATTAATATGATTATTATTAATCAGTATTATTATAATTACTAAAATATTTATTAATTATCAATATTAATTATATAACTTATAAAAAAAAAAATAATAATAAAAGGTACGAATATGATGTGCATATCTTTCTACACTGTTATTAATTTTTGGAAATGTAGGTTTTAGTTACAAGTCTTTCTCATTCACAATTTAAAATAGGAAATCTTTGGCTATATACTGATTATACTACAAAATTCGTTTGAATAAAAAAAAAACAAAAATACTTAAGAGTGTTCGTGCTTTCCTCTGTTCTTGAGTGAATTTCCCAAAACCATGAATTCGATTACAAATCCAAAAAGTAATATTGCAGTTCTTTTAGGAATGATCATGTTTAAATATCTGTAAGTTTTCAAGTCCTAATTAATTCTATTAATTTTGAATTTGGAAGTCAAACCTTAAATTGAAAAAGTTAACCGTTTTGTTCATCTTAAAAATTCAAATCTTGTTTGTTGTTTCTGGATCATTTGAGGATTCAAAAAGTTTTTAGGAATGATTTAGAGCATATTTCAAGTTGTAATTATTATCTAAAACAGTCTTAAATTACAAAATCGATTTTGAGTTCTTAGTGTTCTTGACAAGAATTATCAATAGCTCGAAATCGAATAAATTTTAAAAAAGTAATAATGCAATTTTTTTAGGATTCACATACTCAAACTATCTGCAAAATATAACGTTTCAATTCGTTATATCAAGCTTGAATTTTCGAGTCAAAATTTTTGAAATAAAAAGTCAAACTTTGTTTATCAATCAAATTCGTGTTATCTGTTTCGATTCAAGTTAAATTTATGATTTTTAATGTTTCCATGAATGTTTTCTAAACTATTTCGTGTTATAACCTTTTTCAATAACGTTATCAAAATCGAAAACTATTTTTTTTTTTTTTGGTTTACAGTCGCTGCACAGCAGCCTTTTTTCTCTTTTTATTTTTTTTTTCTTTCTTTTTTCCAACTCATTTAAATGCTAATTAATTATTTTCTATTTTGTGATTAATCCTAAAACTAACCCTTTGTTAATCCTTGTTAGAATGGTAATCACTTGATCAAATTGGTTGAAGAAGATGGGAGAGTTAGACAGACGGATTATATTTTTATTAATGTGAGATTTAATCAGACAAAATGAAATTGGTTCAATGGTTTAGAGTGTTGTGGGTGAACGAGAGGTCTCGGGTTCGAGCCCGGGTTGCGACATTATTTTTGTGCCTATTTTGTTGAGGTAGTCTTATTCTACCATTTATTAATTATTATTATTATTATTATTATTATTATTATTATTATTATTATTATTATTATTATTATTATTATTATTATTATTATTATTATTGTTAGAAATTGTTATTGTTACTAATATTATACTTATTATTACTAATATTAATATTAATTATTATTTATTATTTTTATGATTAAAAATTACAAGTTGATTACTAGTATCATTATAATTATTACTAAAATTAATATAAGTATTACTATTATTATTATTATTATTATTATTATTATTATTATTATTATTATTATTATTATATTAATATTATTAAAATAACTACTAAAATCTTTAATATAATCTATGTTAATATTGATATAAGTATTATTATAGTTAGGATGATTATTATTATTGTTATTATGATTAGTATTAAAATTATTGTTATTATTAATATTATTACTAATATAAGTTACCATTTATTATTATTGACACAATTGAAGATTTCAATTTTTGACTATTATTATTATTATCATTATTATTACTATTACTATCATTATTAGTATTATTATCATTTTACAAATAATAAGAATTATTATTATTAACAAAAGTATTATTATTAAGACTATCATTAAAATAAGATTGTCATAATAATAATTATTATTATGTATTATGTATTATTATCAAAATTATTATTTTCATTATCATTATTATTAAATTATTCATCTTATTAAAAAAACTACTATTATTATCATTATTATAGGATTTATTATTAAAACTATCATTAATTTTTTAATTAATAAAAATCATTAATATTATTATCATTATTATTAACATTAGTATTATCATTATCATTATTTTAAACACTACTAATATTATTTTAGTATTAATATAATTACTATTTTAACAAACAAATGAAATATATACATTTGAAATATTTGATACATATAACATAACGAAAGTTATATTTTTATAGTAATATATAAATTAATAATATAAAAATTATATCACTAACAATAAATAGATTTATTCGAATACGAGTATATATTTTAATATATATACGAATGATATAGGTTCGTGAATCCGAAGCCAACCCTGCATTGTTCAAATGTCGTTATATGTATTTTTACTACGAAATACAGTATGGTGAGTTTCATTTGCCTTTTTACCCTTTATATATTTTTGAGCTGAGAATACATGCGCAATATTTATAAATGTTTTACAAAATAGACACAAGTACGTGAAACTACATTCTATGGTTGAATTATCGAAATTGAATATGCCCCTTTTTATTAAGTCTGGTAATCTAAGAATTAGGGAACAGACACCCTAATTGACGCGAATCCTAAAGATAGATCTATTGGGCCTAACAAACCCCATCCAAAGTACCGGATGCTTTAGTACTTCGAATTCGTTTATATCATGTCCGAAGGATTTCCCGGAATGATAGGGGATATTCTTATATGCATCTTGTTAATGTCGGTTACCAGGTGTTCAATCCATATGAATGATTATTTTTGTCTCTATGCATGGGACGTATATTTATGAGAAATGAAAATCTTGTGGTCTATTAAAATGATGGAAATGATTATTTATGTTAAACTAATGAACTCACCAACCTTTTGGTTGACACTTCAAAGCATGTTTATTCTCAGGTACGAAAGAAATCTTCCGCTGTGCATTTGCTCATATTAGAGACATTACTTGGAGTCATTCACGACATATTTCAAAAGATGTTGCATTCGAGTCATCGAGTTCATCAAGATCATTATTAAGTCAATTATAGTTAGATATATTATGAAATGGTATACATGTCGTCAACTTTCGATGTAATGAAAGATGATCTTTTCAAAAACGAATGCAATGTTTGTAAAATGTATCATATAGAGGTCAAGTACCTCGCGATGTAATCAACTGTTGTGAATCGTTTATAATCGATATGGACTTCGTCTGGATGGATTAGGACGGGTCTCTACAGTTGGTATCAGAGCGGTGGTCGTAGCGAACCAGGTCTGCATTAGTGTGTATAACTGATAAGTCGTTAGGATGCATTAGTGAGTCTGGACTTCGACCGTGTCTGCATGTCAAAAGTTTTGCTTATCATCCTTAAAGTCTAGACACGTCTTACTGCCTCTATTGCATAGACAGTGTATAGATAAATTCATATCTTAGCGTATCTGTTATTGTTACTTTTGCCTGACAGCTTCCGTAGATTCCTCCGTAACTTATGAAATTTTAGTATTATATACGCATATGTAAATTATGTATTGCAGCGTACTAATCTACATCCTATTCTATTCCTTATAGTAAATCCTTAATCTGATCGTACGAGATGAGTCCCTCAACCAGTTCGAGTCCCTTAGATTCCGATAACTATTCCGATAGTCATTCCGACAGCTATTCCGATATAGAGTTTCACTCGAGCTCCGAAAGCAGTGTCACCGGAATGAATCAACCAATCAGCCATCCCCAATACATCTGATGGTTTTGTAGTCGACTAAATCAATGGAGACGAGAAGAAGGCGTCCCTTTCCACTCACCAACATGCACTCTTGGGGAAGAACCTGAAGCACTTACCGGCGAACCAGTCCGAAACACCATTCTCACCCTCATTTCCTGAGTACCTCGCCATGATTATATTCTATCCACAATTCTAAACCTTATTCATCTGCTCGTTCCGATCGACAATCATCCCGGAGTAATACAAGAAGTCAACGAACTTCGCGCTCGAGTAATCAATTTGGAGAATATGGTGCAAAATGTACCAGCTTCAACAACAGCACCGGCAACACTAGTACCACCAACAACCCAAGTTTCCACATCACGCGCCTCAACATCTCATTTTGTACCTCGAGCATAATCATCGTTCTACGAATCCTTCTACATTATTTATCTTCGTTCGACATGGCGATTATATAATCTTTAATGTTTTAGAGATTATATATTCTTATTCTAACAGTAAAATCAAATGAGTCTAATATCATATTGACTCATTAAATTCATGATTTCATCTGAAGAAAATATATATGTAAGTATATTTTCATAAAGATGGTAATTAAAATTCTTTTGTACAAACTGTTAATGGTGAAAATATTTTAACGGGTAGGTAATACCCGAGGAATATTCAGATGTCACGTTAATAAGTTACACTGTACATTCTTCGAAGCTGATTCAACAGTCATTTACTATCCTACTTACATCCACCGATATACAAATCCGTTCACCACAGAATAACCATATTCATCCAATTTCATATTGGGATTTTGATTTACCAGAATCCAACAAGTGGCATAATGAGGAAAACATTTGACAAAATAAAATTTGTTAGAAACAAACAAATTAACTATGAGAAATTTTGTTAAGAATTCACGCTAACTGTTCCTAGCTAATTGTTCCTAGCTAACTGATTACATTTTATTTATCGCAATTTAATTATCGCAAATTACATTCTCGCAATTTTATTTATCGTCATTTAATTTCTGTTATTTACTTTACGCACTTTATTTATTGTCATTTAAATTTTTGTTATTTATTTTTATGCACTTTAAATATCGGGACATGTATACAAGGTTTTGACATATCATATCGACGCATATATATATTATTTGGAATCACCATAGACACTCTATATGCTATAATGATAGAGTTCGCTATACAGGGTTGAGGTTGATTCTATAATAATATATATACTTTGAGTTGTGATCGAGTCTGAGACATGTACACGGGTCACGATACGTATTAATTAATTCGAATATAATATATTAAACTATATATGAATTACTGGACTGTTAACTATGGATTATCGACCGTGGACTAATGACATTGGACAATTAAAATGAATTAAAATATTGATTATAACATATGAAACTAAACAATTCTTCAAGTTTGCCACTTGATTTCATCTTAAAACTCATTTGTATCTTGATAATTACAATCTGCGTTCAAACCTTTCATAATTCTTGAAGACATCTCAATCGAGAGGATGAACCAACCACATTTCATCTACGGAAGAAAAGATTAATGCATATAGTAATGCACCTGAAAACTCTCAGAACCTGAGTAAACGTTTAACACATGTCTGTGCTAGCTCCTTTGGCATTGTTATTACCGAAAATAACATTGCAACTCTTTTTCAAATTAGCCAATTTTGTCACAGCTTCAACAAATCAACTCCGACTTCCATTCGAATTAGCCTTATTATAACCTCGATATATAAGTTTGCCTGTCGTCATCATTACCGAAGAACCGTTTATATTCCACCACATTAGCAGTAAAACTTACCAGCATCTTCAATGAATTTAGACTTTTCGAAAAATCATTATATTCATTGAAACCCTATTCATATACTCATCCACATCATGTAACGAGAATTGCCATACCAATTACTGAGAATCAGCAATCAGTATTCCGAATCTAGTAGCATTTCTACATTAATAGTTATATGTATACATATAACAATTATATCCTAGAATTACGATCTTCAATTCTGAAATTTTGAAAAGCACCCAACCTACGAATTAATACATTGAATTTTGAAAATGTTGAATGAAGCAACAAAAACTGTAAACGACCTCGACAGCCAAAAGTTGATGATAAAGAACTG
The DNA here is from genome assembly GCF_046630445.1 of Rutidosis leptorrhynchoides. Classification (NCBI taxonomy): domain Eukaryota; kingdom Viridiplantae; phylum Streptophyta; class Magnoliopsida; order Asterales; family Asteraceae; genus Rutidosis; species Rutidosis leptorrhynchoides. The sequence continues at coordinate 141,491,755 of NC_092337.1, read as the reverse complement.
TATGTTGGCAAAGCTCAGAAAAAGTTTGAAACTGAAAAACTGATTGAGCAAACTACGAAAGAGTCTCTGAACAAATCACAAGGACTAAACTTGTACATTAAGAATCCTGATGATTCTGTTTCTGATGAAATCTTTAGCGAATACCCTACTCCTTAACCACTCTAAATAATCGTGAATGAATTTCTTCATCACAATTTGATTCTGAAATCCTAAGATATCATCGTACCTTTCTTTATTAATACCTCAATATTTCTGAAGATATCTTCATAAATATTCTCGTTCGATATTAATTATCTCTATGCGCTATCCATATTATATCATAAAAGGAAACTGTTTTAGTTTCTATATTTTGCGAATCTTTAAATTTAAAATATGAATGTTTTTGAAGTGGTGTTGGGAGCTGAAGCATGATTTAGTATAATATAATGACACTTGATCAACGTGATTATATTACAGTAAGTCATGCTGAGTTTTCTAAATGAGACATGATGATTCACAGATTATAACGTCATCGTGTGCCATGTTACACGACTCTTACATTTTATCTGATATATAAACATATCAAGAACATATTTTCTTGATAGTTCTATCTTTCCCGGATATTCTGGTAATTTGACGAATCAAGATCGTGCTATTACCATTTCTTTCTTAGAACATTAACTATGTTCATTTTGAAATTCATATCTATGAATTCTGGACCGTTGCTCGCTTTACTAGAGGTTGAGAGGATAATAAAAAGGCAAGGAGCTCCAAAATATAAGAGAAAATATTAAGCACAATAACAACACGGAGGTTACAAACCGTGGATATTAATAAGAATAGCAACATAATGACATGGTAGAATTAAGAATAGTATCACCCCAAGGTAATAGTAGAAGTAAACTGATCTTTCTGATGGAAGATTGAAAAGAAGGATGACAGAAATGATAATTAGGAAAATATCAAGGATTAGAACTGAATTAAGAATTTTCACAATCTTTGGAGGTATGAACTAAGAAAGAAAATATAGGAATGGTGAGAATAATGGAACGGAAGAGTTAAATTTATAATGGAAATATCATACAGAGTAATCAAGGCAGATCACCATATTCATTTATAGAGATCCTAATTTCCTTACTCGCCTAAGAATCAAATCTTTTAGATTTCAAAGATTTTCTTTAAATCCCTTGAATTCTGGAATTCAACCAAGACAACGTCAAAAGTTAAGACACACCTTATTTTCTAAATTCAACCATGACTCTGTCAAAAGTTAAGATGAATCTTTACTTTCCTATTTCACTCTTTGGTGATAGCTTCATTCGTACTCTTCGAATAATCGAATTATTTTTATCCATATTACTCAATGATGATAAAACTCAATTTATCAACACATATTCATCATGAAAACATTTTTATTATTAGCCATGACCACCTCACTCAAATTTCGAGATAAAATTTTTTTAACGGGTAGGTACTGTGATGACCCGGGATTTTCCGACCAAATTTAAACTTAATCTTATATGATTTCGACACGATAAGCAAAGTCTATTAAACTGAGTCTCATAATGTTTGAACTATTTCCATGAATGCATTTGACTTCGACTATTCCTGACGATTCACGAAAAATTATTTCTAACTAATTATGTACATATATAAATGTAAGTATATATATATAATAATTTAAAATTTTATATATAATTTAAACATTTAAATTAAATATGTAAAATAAGACATAAAATAATTGAGTTGTACCTAAAATGAATTCATATTTAAATATATGATTTCTATAGGTAATTATTATTATATGTATATTGTGTATATATATATATATTTTATAAATTATAAAGATTCAATAAAAGTTATTATATAATATAATATATGATTATTAAATATTACATAATTAATAGTATATAATGTTAATATATGTAATTACAAGTTAAAAATATAGTTGTTATAATAATATTATTATTACCTTCATTATTATTATTAATATTAATATTAATATATGTATTAGTTATATTATTAGTTTCAATATATAATTTATAGATATTTAAAAAAAAATTTATACATTTAATTTGTTTTATCACTAATATTATTGTTATTATAATTAGTAGGAAAAGTATGATTTTAATTATTATAATTAATAAAAGTTAACATTTTTATTTAAAATTATTATTATCATTAGTCTTAATACTCTTATTATTATTAGTATTATTATCTTTATCAATTATTATTATTAGTATCTTTAGCAATATTATTATTATTATTAATATAATTATTATTAATCAGTATTATTATAATTACTAAAATATTTATTAATTATCAATATTAATTATATAACTTATAAAAAAAAAATAAATAAAATAAAAGGTACGAATATGAAATGCATATCTTTCTACACTGTTATTAATTTTTGGAAATGTCGGTTTTAGTTACAAGTCTTTCTCAATCACAATTTAAAACATGAAATCTTTGGCTATATACTGATTATACTGCAAAATTCGTTTGAATAAAAAAAACAAAAATACTTAAGAGTGTTCGTGCTTTCCTCTGTTCTTGAGTGAATTTCCCAAAACCATGAATTCGATTACAAATCCAAAAAGTAATATTGCAGTTCTTTTAGGAATGATCATGTTTAAATATCTGTAAGTTTTCAAGTCCTAATTAATTCTATTAATTTCGAATTTGGAAGTCAAACCTTAAATTGAAAAAGTCAACCGTTTTGTTCATCTTAAAAATTCGAATCTTGTTTGTTGTTTCTGGATCATTTGAGGATTCAAAAAGTTTTTAGGAATGAATTAGATCATATTTCAAGTTGTAATTATTATCTAAAACAGTCTTAAATTGCAAAATCGATTTTGAGTTCTTAGTGTTCTTGACAAGAATTATCAATAGCTCGAAATTGAATAAATTTTAAAAAAGTAATAATGCAATTTTGTTAGGATTCACATACTCAAACTATCTGCAAAATATCACGTTTCAATTCGTTATATCAAGCTTGAATTTTCGAGTCAAAATTTTTGAAATAAAAAGTCAAACTTTGTTTATCAATCAAAGTCGTGTTATCTGTTTCGATTCAAGTTAAATTTATGATTTTTAATGTTTCCATGAATGTTTTCTAAACAATTTCGTGTTATAACCATTTTCAATAACGTTATCAAAATCGAAAACTATTTTTTTTTTTGGTTTACAGTCGCTGCACAGCAGCCTTTTTTCTCTTTTTATTTTTTTTTCTTTCTTTTTTCCAACTCATTTAAATGCTAATTAATTATTTTCTATTTTGTGATTAATCCTAAAACCAACCCTTTGTTAATCCTTGTTAGAATGGTAATCACTTGATCAAATTGGTTGAAGAAGATGGGAGAGTTAGACAGACGGATTATATTTTTATTAATGTGAGATTTAATTAGACAAAATGAAATTGGTTCAATGGTTTAGAGTGTTGTGGGTGAACGAGAGGTCTCGGGTTCTAGCCCGGGTTGCGACATTATTTTTGTGCCTATTTTGTTGAGGTAGTCTTATTCTATCATTTATTAATTATTATTATTATTATTATTATTATTATTATTATTATTATTATTATTATTATTATTATTATTATTATTATTATTATTATTATTATTATTATTATTATTATTATTATTATTATTATTATTGTTAGAAATTGTTATTGTGACTAATACTATACTTATTATTACTAATATTAATATTAATTATTATTTATTATTGTTATGATTAAAAATTACAAGTTGATTACTAGTATCATTATAATTATTACTAAAATTAATATAAGTATTACTATTATTATTATTATTATTATTATTATTATTATTATTATTATTATTATTATTATTATTATTATTATTATTATTATTATTATTATTATTATATTAATATTATTAAAATAACTAATAAAATCTTTAATATAATCTATGTTAATATTGATATAAGTATTATTATAGTTAGGATGATTATTATTATTGTTATTATGATTAGTATTAAAATTATTGTTATTATTAAAATTATTACTAATATAAGTTACCATTTATTATTATTGACACAATTGAAGATTTCAATTTTTGACTATTATTATTATTATCATTATTATTACTATTACTATTACTATTACTATCATTATTAGTATTATTATCATTTTACAAATAATAAGAATTATTATTATTAACAAAAGTATTATTATTAAGACTATCATTAAAATAAGATTGTCATAATAATAATTATTATTATGTATTATGTATTATTATCAAAATTATTATTTTCATTATCATTATTATTAAATTATTCATCTTATTAAAAAAAACTACTGTTATTATCATTATTATAAGATTTATTATTAAAACTATCATTAATTTTTTTATTAATAAAAATCATTAATATTATTATCATTATTATTAACATTAGTATTATCATTATCATTAAACACTACTAATATTATTTTAGTATTAATATAATTACTATTTTAACAAACAAATGAAATATATACATTTGAAATATTTGATACATATAACATAACGAAAGTTATATTTTTATAGTAATATATAAATTAATAATATAAAAATTATATCACTAACAATAAATAGATTTATTCGAATACGAGTATATGTTTTAATATATATACGAATGATATAGGTTCGTGAATCCGAAGCCAACCCTGCATTGTTCAAATGTCGTTATATGTATTTTTACTACGAAATACAGTATGGTGAGTTTCATTTGCCTTTTTTACCCTTTATATATTTTTGGGCTGAGAATACATGCGCAATATTTATAAATGTTTTACAAAATAGACACAAGTACATGAAACTACATTCTATGGTTGAATTATCGAAATCGAATATGCCCCTTTTTATTAAGTCTGGTAATCTAAGAATTAGGGAACAGACACCCTAATTGACGCGAATCCTAAAAATAGATCTATTGGGCCTAACAAACCCCATCCAAAGTACTGGATGCTTTAGTACTTCGAATTCGTTTATATCATGTCCGAAGGATTTCCCGGAATGATAGGGGATATTCTTATATGCATATTGTTAATGTCGGTTACCAGGTGTTCCATCCATATGAATGATTATTTTTGTCTCTATGCATGGGATGTATATTTATGAGAAATGAAAATCTTGTGGTCTATTAAAATGATGGAAATGATTATTTATGTTAAACTTATGAACTCACCAACCTTTTGGTTGACACTTCAAAGCATGTTTATTCTCAGGTACGAAAGAAATCTTCCGTTGTGCATTTGCTCATATTAGAGACATTACTTGGAGTCATTCATGACATATTTCAAAAGATGTTGCATTCGAGTCATCGAGTTTATCAAGATCATTATTAAGTCAATTATAGTTAAATATATTATGAAATGGTATACATGTCGTCAACTTTCGATGTAATGAAAGATGATCTTTTCAAAAACGAATGCAATGTTTGTAAAATGTATCATATAGAGGTCAAGTACCTCGCGATGTAATCAACTGTTGTGAATAGTTTATAATCGATATGGACTTCGTCCGGATGGATTAGGACGGGTCTCTACAATTGAGACCAGCTTTAGGGAGACCCAACCAACAATCATTCTTGGTCGTCCATTTTTAGCCCCAATTGATGATCTCATCAATTGTAAAACCGGGGTTATGGACATTTCTTTTGGTAATAAGATATCACGGATTAATATTCTTAATTCATTAGATATACCGGATGTCCGTGATTATTTTTTGTTGGATACTAACCATGAACAGGTTCAGAAGTATGCACCGGATGTGAAAGAGAAAGAGGAGGTAAGGAAATCTAGTGAAGAGGGTATGACGAGTGAATTCATGGAATTTCAAATAAGCACTAATGTAGAAATTTTTATGAGTCAACAAGAGTCGATACAAAATCTTGATCGGGAATTGAAAAATTTGAGTCAAGTTCTTGAAACCAAGTTGAGTTCATCATTTAGCACCACTTGTTCATTGCCGATTAAAGAAACCGTGATGTCATGTCCACATTTATTGATAAAGATGATAAGATGGAACATTTGGTAACTCCGAAGATGATTGAGCCTTACCTACCACCATCCATGAGAAAATCAAATGAGCATTTATTTAGTGGTAACAAAATGGAGAATATGTGTGTTAGGAATGTGTCTGTTGATATACTTGAAAAGTCAGAAGAATCTAATGAAAAAGTATTCAAAGTAATGGGGAGAACCGTAGAACAACTTGTTGAGAGATTTGGAGGTCACAAGATTAAAGTGAATAAGAATGCAAAGGTGAATTCTAAAGTTGATTATGTGGTATCTTCCAATTTAGAGGATCTTGAAGGGCCTAAGTGTGGGGGACATAGTGTATACCTGCCACATAGTTCTTTGAGGCATGATAGTGAGTGTAAGGAATAAGTGGATGACCCGGTGATTGATCGTTCTATAAAATTACATAGACGGGTCCATGATGCTAGGAGTAGGGGGATGAAATTTTGAGTAACCGTCTTGTATGTAACTTGTCTCTAAAGAAAAAGATAAATTGTTTGAGTTAATGCATGTGGCTAAGGAGAATGGCGTTTGGTTGGATTCTAAGTTGAGGAAAGTTAAAGATAGTGAAGGTTCTCACAAAGTGAGAAAAGGAGGAACCTTCTACAATCCTGGAATTAGTTAAAGTGGAGAAAGAGTTGCGTGCATGACTCATAAATAAAAACTGCACAAACTATGTGTAGAGTTTGTAAGTCTTCTTTATTTTACTTCTTTATTTTATTTTTCCTTCTTATTTTTAGATAAATGAACTTTGTGGGTATGTTCACTGCAAGCCCTCACGAGACAAAACTCGTCCACCTGAGGGAATCGGGTGGTTTACAGGCTTGTTACACGTGCTAAGTGCAATCGTGAGCCCTACGAAAGTGGCTAGTCAGGATTTTATGCTTTCTTTTTATTTTCTTTTTATAAGTTGTAATGGAAGGATGAATGTAATCGAATGGAACTCGTGATGATGAATCAAAGTGGTGTGCAATGGTTAGTATTGAGTGGTGAACGTGCAAAGTATCTCGATAATATGTTAAAATTTTCCTTTTCTTTTCACATAAATATTTTAATATTCTTAAACATGCGTACGAGGGCATAGCATGATGTAGTGTGGGGCAGAGGGGAAATTAAAATTTTTTGGGGTACATGACTTGGGTTTGAAGCTTAAAATGAGTAAAACATTATGTTTATTACAATTGAAACAAAATTTTAATCGTAATTTCAATAACAAACCAAGTGTGACGTTGTTGAAAGAGTAAGTAAAGTGGTATGTATTTTAATGGGTATTAAGAAAGAGTTGGTTGTTATGCGATTCTTAAAGAACCTAAATTGAGCAAAAAATTTTAAATTTTTAGGTTAAGAAGTAAAGTCTTCTTAAGTTGTATTTCACCAAGGTGTTTTATACCTGTCGGATGTTTCAAGTCCATCCAAACGAGGAAGTAAAGTCTTCCGACTCATGTTTCAAAAGTACTTTTAGTGCAGCTTTTTACCCATGAATTGACGAAATTGAAAAGTACAAAATGTCATTTCCTGTTCATTCACATCTTGTTTCGATACCGGGAGCAAATGCTAGTGCTTGAACTTGTTCCGTGTCACTGTCCAAAACCAGGATTAGATGTGGATGACACTAGCCTAACCCGTTGTTTACTGCAAAACAGCCAGTTTTGGGTCTAGATAAATATTCCTTAACGCGAGCCTTGCTTGGGGCGTATAATACCACAAAACTAGAGCTCGATGGGGCCAAATCCATAAAAACTTTCTCTCATTATAAGTTACATGGGACTTAAATTCCACAACCCTCCTTCGATTATCCACCCTACTCCGAGAGGCACCAGAGAAGTTGTTGGGACATAAGATGAGTGCCGCCATCCTAAAAAAGTAGGGAGAACAAACGGGGTTTTTTCGAACACCCTGGCACACCAACCTTTAAAACGAAGATGGAATTAATAGTAACGCTTCTAGTTTAACAACTAGAGCGTAGTATGTAACTTGTACCATGATTCTTTTGTCATGAATTCTAGTTTGTATAGTGGATGGCTCTCACTTGACTGTTGGTTCATTTGAAGATTACAAAAGTTCGAGGTTTCTTACTTTCTTACTATGAAATATCTGTTCAAGATGAGATGCTACTATAATCAAGATACAATCTGGAAAGTTAGAGTTGGTTAAGTTCAAGTGGGAGCCATGTCGGTGGATTTTATGTTTCATATTGAGTTCAAGGCTTTTCTGTGGGGATCGGGTTATAAATGCCGATCATTATGGATGTTAAGGGTTGAATCTTATGTGTATATTTGAGATTTAAAATGCTTTTTCATGAGGTATTAATAACGGGTAACGATTTGGATCGAAAACGCGAAATATGGATTTTAAACGAGAAAAAAGAAGAAAACTAGTCCCAGCCGCAATTTGCGGCCATTTTGGAACCATTTTTGCGGCTGGTTGGGTTCGAATTTGGGACAGGTCCAATAATGGCGCCTTTTTGCGGTTGTTTTTGCGGTCTGGCCGCAAATTGCGACCGTGAGGTGCAATTTGCCGCTGGAACTATTTTTGAATAAAATTTAAGGCCGAATTTGAGGGATTTTCTACTTGGGAAACACTTTACTAGATCCCTATAAATAGGAAATCCTAAGCTACGAATTATTCATCATTCCAATCAGTTTTTAGAGCCCTAATCACACAAAAACATATTACAAAACATCATCATTCAAGGATTCAAGTCAAGATTAAGGAGGTGTTCTTCATGAAATGTCAAGAAATCATCATGTTCATCATCTTCAACATGAGTGGCTAGTCTCTTTATCTTTATTCCTTCCATGAACAATTAATGCATGTGTTTTTCATTCAAGTTTATGTGGTTTGTAATGTTATAAAACTTATGTCTTTCGGATTGTAATGTTATAAACTGATTATTTATTGATCAATGCAAGTCTTATGATTTTGATTATTGCAAGTTGAGTTATAGTGATTTAACATTGTGTTCTTGATCCAACTTAGTGTTAATTAGATTAACGATAAAGACATAGTGTCTATGTTGCATAGTTCAATCTCAAAATAGTTAGAATTGATAGACTTAAGAAATCTTGTCTATGAGATTCGATTAATACTTGATGAACATAAGACTTGTTTGAATGAATGCATACTAGATTGGGATTGTGAAGTAATAAAGGCTTTTAATCTCATTATTTACACTTTAATCTGTTAATTGTGCTCTTAGCTTAAGTATTTAAGTTTCAAATTAGTTGGTTAATCATAGTTACTTATTAGTTAAACAAACAACCAAATACTGAAAATTACTTGTACTCAACCATTATTTCTCGTGGAATAAATCCTGCTTACTCTATCTAAAGTAGAGTAAGTAGATTCATTTTTGACCGGCCCTTCGACACCGATCAATAATGAGGATCAAGAGAGAACAATGGTATGAGAGAATTCACAGACATAACTCAATCTATGTGCATATTGAGCTTAATCTGTGAATTCTATGGGTTCTCTACCACCCTTTGCTCTTTCTGGATATCTTCATTATATATATATATATATATATATATATATATATATATATATATATATATATATATATATATATATATATTACAACTTTAGTTATTGAGTCGACAAAAAGCGTTTTAACAAAAATAACAATACATATTATTTATATATATATATATATATATATATATATATATATATATATATATATATATATATATATATATATATATATATATATATATGAGGATCCATGGAGAACCAAAGGTAGTAGAGAACCCATGAAACTCGTGCAGATTGAGTCAATCTCCTACAGATTGTCTTTTTTTTTTACAGATTGACTTTTTTTTCTGTGCAGATTTGACTTTTTTTTGTGCAGATTGAGTCAATATGCGTGCAGATTGACTTTTTCAGTTTTTTTTTTTTTGCAGATTTACTTTTTTTTTCTGTGCAGATTGACTTTCTTGGCATTTTTTTTGCAGATTGACTTTTTTTTCTGTGCAGATTGACTTTTTTTTGTGCACGCAGATTGACTTTTTTTGCATTTTTTTTTTTTGAAGATTGACTTTTTTCAGTTTTTTTTTTTTTTTTTTTGTAGATTGATTTTTTTTTGTGCAGATTGACTTTTTTTAGTGTGCAGATTGACTGTTTTATTTTCAGTTTTTTTTTTTTTTGAAGCTCAATCTCCACATAGATTGAAGTTCAATCTATGAGTACTATAGGTTCTATATATATATATATATATATATATATATATATATATATATATATATATATATATATATATATATATATATATATATATATATATAGGGGCAGAATCAATGGGGAAGTAACCAATCGGGGGGAAGCAAAAATTTTTTTTTGGTTTTTTTAATATTTTTTTTCCAGCATCAAGATTACACGAAAATATGAACATTTAGAAGAGACACTTCGTGATGAATGTTATTATTTAGGCGGGAAAACGATCGACAAAAATAACATTCAAGATAATATTGTTCGTGAAGAATATGAACGTTTTTTCATGTTTTGTGAAGTATAATTTAGCCGGATTTAGAGTTTAGGATTTAGGGTTTAGGGTTTGGTGTTTTGGGTTTATTCCATAAACCATTCGTGTTAAAAACTCAATCTAAATCCTAAATCTAAACCCTAAATCTAAACCCTAAACCCTAAATTTCTAAACCCTAATATCTAAACCCTATAAACCATAATATCTAAACCCTAATATCTAAACCCCAATAGCTAAAACCTCAAAATACGCTCGAAAAATACGATAATTGTTATATATTACTTTTCGAGCATTTTTCCGCCAAAATAAAAACATTTATCACAAAGTGTCTCTACTAAATGTTCATATTTTCATCCCATCTATAATGTTCGTGAACAAAGTTTTTTCAAAAAACGAAAAAAAAAGTTTTTGCTTCCCCCCGATTGGTTACTTCCCTCTTGATCCTACCACTATATATATATATATATATATATATATATATATATATATATATATATATATATATATATATATATATTATACGTTTTAGACCTTTCCTAAAGTGTGTATCATTTGGGCTACTCCATAATTGAAAAGTCATGCTATATTAATTTCAAGACAGGGAAAAAAAAGAAACTTATTAATTCGTTAATTCCTTCTTATTTTCTAAAACTATATTCTTAGTCCTCTACTTTTAGTATTGCCAATCTTAACATTTAATAAAGACATTTAATAAAGACATTATAGATTGGATGAAAATATGAACATTTAATAAAGACACTTTGTGATAAATGTTTATATTTTGGCGAGAAAACGCTCGAAGAAGTAATATATAACAATTATCGTGTTTTTCGAGCGTATGTTGAGGTTTTAGATGTTAGGTTTTAGATATTAGGGTTTAGATATTAGGGTTTATAGGGTTTAGAAATTTTGGATTTAGGGTTTAGATTTAGGATTTAGATTGAGTTTTTAACACATACGGTTTAGAGTTTAGGGTTTAGGGTTTAGGGTTTGGGGTTTTGGGTCCCTAAACCCAAAACCCCAAACCCTAAACTCTAAATCGGGCTAAATTTTTCTTCACAAAACATGAAGGAAAAAAAACGTTAACATTCTTCACGATCAATGTTATCTTAAATGTTATTTTTGTCGATCGTTTTCCCGTCTAAATAATAACATTCATCACGAAGTATCTTTTCTAAATGTTTATATTTTCGTGTGATCTTGATACCTGAAAAAAAAAATTTGCTTCCCCCTGATTGGTTACTTCCCCATTGATCATGCCCCTATGTGTGTGTGTGTGTGTGTGTATATATATATATATATATATATATATATATATAGTTAATAGGTTGAATCAAAAGTTCAAACGAGAATAAAAAAAGGACGAGAACTGCGAGAACTATTAAATTACAAGTATTTTCACATGTTAATAGGCTGAATCACATATAAATGTTGATAAAGAGTAGATTGAACAAAAGAAAAGTTTGAAAAATCCAATAATTCAACTATATAATCAAATATATAACTTCTCGTCCTCATATATTCGGTCCCACAATCTTGATTACTAGATCAACATCCCCCTCCGTCTAAATGTATTGATTCAAATAAAAATTATACAGTTTAATAAAAATGAAATAGTGGACTAAAGATTTGGGACGGAGGGAGCACAATATTAGCTTGTTACTAGTTTTATGAGCCCGTACATTGCACGACATTTGTATCTATTAGTAGTTGATAACATTAATATTCATATATATATCTCATGTATAATACAATTACAACAAAAAAATCATTTATTTTATAACATTTGTATCGAAAATATTAGTATTGGTACTAATGTATAGATGATGAGCCCGTCCATTAAAATCATTATAATCATTGAAAAATAATCGATGAAACACCAAAGATGAGCATCTAAAAAGTTGTTTTATAATCGATTATTAAGAATAATATTTTATACACATGATGTTAAAGTAGAGGTGTATACGAAATAGTTATATTTTTATTGCGAAATACTATTAAATACGATACAATTTTACACAAGTTATTTATTTATTTATAGAGTGGATATACCTAAACCTTGCTACAACACTATAGACAGTGTACTTAATCGTAAAGTAGTGTAGTTTTTAGTAATACCGGTTCATTCCACAGGGAGCTAGCTGAATTTAACGCTATATTTTAAAAACTATATTTGTATAAAATATATATAATTATATATAGTAATATTATTATAAAAGGGAGTTTTACCGTTTAATGACCGGTTTGTCGATTTTAAATAAAGCGTAAAGATAAATGACGATAATATAAATGACAGAATTTAAATTGCGATAAAATAAATTGCAGTAAATAAAATGACAGTAAATAAAGGTACGATGAAATATGAAATAAAAGTATTATGCTTATTTAAACTTCCTTAATCATGATGTTTGACGTTTTGATTTTAATTAATTGTTACCAGGGTTAATTGTCCTTTGTCCTGGTTTATTTGATACCTATCTAGTTTTTGTCCATAATAGTTCATCGGTCATAAATATAAAATGCTCGTCAAATTAACCTTATTTCCGAAGTCAAATATTCCAACTAATTAGGGATTCGAACTGTAACAAGGTTTTAATACTTTGTTAATAATTATACCAGGTTATCGACTGCGCGTAATTCAAGGTTTTAATACTTTGTTAACAATTACACCAATTATCCTTGTGTATAATCCACCCCTGTTTTAATGAGATATGAATATTAATTTACCCACTTGATCAGAATGAATAATCAATTACCCAATCCGAATAATTAACTAAATGATCGTAAAAGATGTCGTATAAACGTCAATAAATAGAACATACATAATCATTTTAATAATTATTAGATTAACTAATCTGAAGATAGGTTCGACAGGTTCCAATAAGTTGTCGCTCAATTAGACAATATCCCCTATCTATTAATAGTCATAGTTCAATGTCCACATGTAAGACCCGAATAATTGCAGTGTACATAAGTGTATTTGCGATACTTGAGACGGGGTTTTGTTGTGTATATTTAAAGCAAGGAAGAATTCTGAACTGGGGGTGTCGCACGCCGCGCGGCTACATGGCGCGCCGAGCCATCTGTCTGCGACAGATTCCCCTTTTCTTTTAATTAGATATTTTGAGGGCATTTTGGTAAAACTACTTTGGGACCCGAATTTAATGCCTTAGATCAGTTTGGGAGCCTCATTCACTCCATTCACAACCACCTTATCATCTTCCATTCAAGTTTAGAGAGAGAGGAGGTTCTAGAGTGAGAAAACTCCATTAAAGGAAGAAGGAAGTCGAATCGAGTCTTGGTGCGAGTTCTAAAGTTGTTCATCTAGTCGCTAGCTACGTGGTGATTGTGTTGGTAAGTTATAAAACCCAATTTCTTACTTTTATTGTGTTTAAGGGTTAGGGTTGGGTTAGTGTTGCACACAAAACCCATTTTCCGAGGTGTTAAGGTGCCACCCTAGGGGTTAGTGATACGAGGTGTTAAGTACCCTAACGGATGTTATGAACACCGATGGCGTTTTCGCGAGCGCCATTCCCTTGTGATTGGTTAACCATGGTTATTGTGTTGTAAGCGTAAGCAAATTATGTTATTCGAGAGAGATATATATATATATATATATATATATATATATATATATATATATATATATATATATATATATATTGTATACATATAATGTTGTATTGTCGTGATATAGCTAACCCACCGGGTGTAGCTTATTGGCATTGTTCACATCGTTGTTGGTGAACTTATATTTTGTCGATGTATCTTCAGCTCGTTGCTTAGTGATCTTATGGTATGCTTAGACTAGCTTGCCTTTATGCTTGGATGCCCCGGTATGCGGTATTTGGTTTTGTGTGGTGTGTCCATTTTATGCATATATATATATATATATATATACATACATATATATATATACATATATATATATATAGTATATTCTCACTCACTAAGCGTTAGTTTACCCTCTCGTTGTTGACTTTTTTATAGATTGCATGGATGCTCTGATACCACTAGTAACGACCCAACCCGTTATCCATCCAAAAACATGCTAACAAAAAAAAAACAATTCTGGGACAGTTCATCTGGACGGCGTCCAGCTATCTGGATGGCGTCCAGCTCTGAAGGACTGGACGGCATCCAGCCATCTGGGACGGCGTCCAAATACACTAAAAAGTTCTGATCAGTTTTTTCTTATACACGCGGGCGGAAAACCCGCTTCCCGACACTTTTAAACCAAAACACTTTCACAATAAGTTATAATAATTAAAACTAAGAGTTTTCCATAATAAAACTGAGTTTTACAACACCGGGCCCACATCGACCCAAATTACCACAAGGTGACCATTTCGACCCAATTTAGTTTATACAAACATAGACCGAGCATGGGATTGGGGATACGCTACCCAATCCTAATTGAACCAAAAGCAAGTCTTCTAAAGCAAACTGCGCAAGCTCACTAGTCCCCACGCTTACCCGAGCCACCGCATCCAAGCAATCTATAAAAATGTAAACAACGAGAGGGTAAGCTAACGCTTAGTGAGTGAAAATATACTACATACATATATATGCATAAAATGGACACGCCACACAAATAATCAAATACCTCATACTGGAGCATCCATGCATAAAGGCAAGCTAATCTAAGCATACCGTACGATCACTAAGCAACAAGCTAAATATGCATCAACAAACATAAGTTCACCAACGACGATGTGAACAACGCCAAATAGCTACATCCGGAGGGTTAGCTACATCACAACAATACATTAATATATATATATATATACAACGATATATAAACATCCAAGGTTAACCCCTTAACCCAATACCGAGAACCAAATACCACAATGAAAATTGGCCGAACTACACGAGCCTTAGTAATCCGAAACCACACAAGATTACTATCTTCACTTAACACAACAACGTCGAGGTTGGCCGAACTACACGAGCCTTAGTAATCTGAAACCACACGAGATTACTACCTCAATAAAATGACCGGACTACACGCGTCACCGTGAATCCGAACTACACGAGACTCACTTCTGATAAGATGACCGAACTACACGCGTCATCGTGAATCCGAACTACACGAGATCCACTTCTCCAACTCAAAACCCACGGTCACGGGATTATAAAATCCACCACATAGGGGTTATCCACATCACAACAATATCAACCCTTCGTCATTGGGGTTATATAAGTCCACATCACACGCCCATATGATAACGTACACACAAAGTGTGCACCTCGCCAAAGTAGTCAACCAAAATGCACAACCATGCCAATTGGACCTATACACAAGTCCAAAAATTCCACCTATAAGAGAAGTGAGCTCTATAACCGAGAACCCCTTCACCCGACCTGCACCCATCCTACACATACATATGCATATAGGATATTAACACTCACCTTGTCGCCTTGAAGAATGCTACCGAATAATCCGCAATCGCCGATGGAATGTACCTAATCCATTTATCACATAACAAGTAACATAATTAGGGTGGATATACAAATCAACCCAAATTGACAACTAGTGCAATTTAGACCCAAATGCACTTTCAAGCACAAATCGCGCCCAAACTAACCAATAATCACTAACACAAGTGAGAATGGTCCTAATATGCCAATCAAACCCAATCATAGGTGTTAAACACCTATCTTGCCCAAAATGACACTTAAACCCTAATTTGACCCATAAAAAGTCAATATCACGCCATTAGCAAGTTTTGACACCAAAACATATTTAACTCGGTTCTATGCTTCAACTTAATCCATTTTAAGTTTATAAACCTTATTAAATCGGAAATTGAGTCATAATCATCAACAAACCCTAATTTTGACTCTAGTCAAAATTAGTCAACCATAAGAACCCTAATGGTTTCCAAAACACCAATATTCACTAACACTAGTGATTATACACCATTTACAAGTCTTAAACATGGTTAAATCATTAACCAACCCAAAACCCGCCAAATATCAAAATAGCAAGTTTCCATAAACCCTCTTCATCAACCAAATGGGTTTTACAACTAACAATCTCAAACCCTAACATTGAATCTCAAATCAAACAACGAAATTCGGAGTTTGAACTTACCAATACCGCCAAAATGATGCCGTTGACGAGATGAACAACTTTAAAACCCGAGCTTTGGTGAGAATCCAACTCCTTCTTCTCCAATTCAAGCTCTCACACTCTAGAACTCTTCCTCTCTCTCTAAATATGGATGAGAGTTTTTGTGTGGGTGAGAAATGAGCTCCAATGGAGTTCTAGATCAGTTTTGGTGACCCTAAACCGACCCTAAATGAAAAGACCAAAGTACCCCTCATTTAAACCTTTTATAAAAGCTGAAAATTGCTTCTGCAGCAATCGGAGCGCCGCGGCAAATGGTGGAACGCCGCTCCAACCTGCAGGTCAGTTTTCAGAAACTTGTTTTGGCCATAACTTTTTGGCCGTAGCTCCGTTTTCGATGAATCAAATATCGTTGGAAACGTAATAAGATTTCCTTTCCATTGGTAAGGATTTGAAACATCGACACAAACTTTATTTGGGGTTGAAAAGATACGTACACACCTTGTCACTTCAGACAAGGTGTCCGAGCAAGCAACACGTACATGCTGCGTACACTTCATACACGCATCGTACACCATAAATACATTATGTACAATAAATATTTGGGTCTTACAACCCTGATGTGGGCCCCGCTTGTAAAACCTCATTTTTATGTTTGAATCGTGATAGTTTTACATATTTAAATGTGTGGTTAAAAGCGTGTCGTCTAAAAATGTCAGGAACTAGTCGATCTTTTTCGCATTTGAAAACTTTCCGGACAGGCCTGAATGGCGCGCCGCGCGGCCATCCTGGCGCGCCACGCCACTTCACTGTACAGCAAATTTTATTTTTATTTTTTATTTTCACGTGGTTTGGTCGCTGGTTGGTTTGGGTTGTTACACCACAAGTGTCGGTCTTTTGTCCAAACCTTAATTATGGTACAAAATCTAATAACCCCTGTCTTAATATTTAGTCTAACATCACAATTACTTTGGCTCAAATAAGCATAATAATAACTTAGTTGCGATACATTAATTTAAAAAGGAAAAACATAGCATACAGTGGTGATTAATCGCGTAGCGTTGCACGGACAGAATTTCGAATTAAAATCCGTAAAACATTCTTAAAATAACCTTATTATTATTAATTTAAAATTAAAATTATATTATATATATATATATATATATATATATATATATATATATATATATATATATATATATATATATATATATATATATATATATATATATATATATATATATATATATATATATGTTACAGAGAAGGAAAAAGAAAAAGATGTGTTTTGAGCTCGAGCACCAGACTGCCTTTTATAGGAATGTGGCCAGAAAAAGTAGGCCATGCGATCGCATGGGAATTAGGCCTCCAGGCCATGCGATCGTATGGAGCAAGGATCCAGCTCACAATCGTTTGTCTCCTAGTTGCCGACGGTTTTTAATATATAATATAATATATATATAATTTTAAGAATTATTTATATATTATATTATATTTATGTGCATAGTTGACTTGTAATTTTAGGTCCGTTGCATCGCGCGTTGATAGTTGGCTCAGGTCCCGGTTCCGGATTTTCGAACGTCCTTTCGTACGCTGAGATATTTTGTATTTTGCGTTCCGCGGCTCGTACTCTTGTAATTTTTAGACGTTTCTTATCAATAAATTGAACCACTTAGATTGTACTTTGTACTTTTGAGCTTTTTGGTCATTTGCATCTTCAAATCGTCGTTTTCTTCTTTTGTCTTCGCACTTATTTATTTAAACGAATATTACATAAAAATAGAACAATTACAACTAAAAGCTTTTCATATTGGAAGGATATTGTGCCTAAATATATGTTCATTTGGAGCACTATCAAATATCCCCACACTTGAACGTTGCTTGTCCTCAAGCAATACAGAACTTGAAATAAAATCACACTTCACTCGAATCACTTTTTTTATTCTCACACTTTATACATCAGTGATTTTGATACGGCGGTATAAACAATGATAGTAACGATGTGATTTACAGTCCCACATGACTATTAAAAATTTAGATCCTTTAAGGAAATTGGATCTTTATGAAAACATTTGATCTTTTGAAAATTTATTCTAGCTTTTACCCTAGATAAGTTTTCCAGAATAACCCTTCACCGGTGTTTGCAAATTGTTTTTGTGGGTTTGGTGGGTTTCAGATTTGAAAATTTTAGCTCAAAACTTATGGTTTTGTGTCACCCATTTGCTAACCTTGTATTGGGAAAGCAACACGTCCAGTATACTTGCTCCGTATATTACCTTTCGGTAAACTACCATCCGGTTGTAAAGGAAAGCGTTGAACAAGCAACTGTTAAGGCAATGTCCCGTGACATGCTTTTGATTATGGTCTATATCGTGTCGGATGCAATTACTATCCTTTGTAGGAACAATAGTAAAGATCACCCTATAGTTTTTCGGTCTGGCACAAGGTCCTGTCTTCGACCATGCTATGCAACCACCGTTCTTACGGTTGACACCCGATTTGGTTCAGGTGACCTAATGAATTCTGGTAAATTCTTAGGATTTTACGTTCAATGGTAATGAACGCATTGAAAATAGGTTTTTAGAAAACAAATCGGTTTTAATTTGATCAAAATATTTTCTCGTTCAAGCTCTAGTTTAGATATCATCGAATTCCATGAGTTTGTAATTCTCAATCTTTAAAGTCAACCTCAAGGATTGAGTAATATCAGGCTTAAAAGCTGATTTTTAATCATTCAAGGAGATTATCCTTTCTGGGGATCTGATTCATTAGTCTTATCAAGCTAATTTGCACGGCGCTCTCCCCATTTTACGAGACAGATACTCTCATGGTTAGGATAATTCTGACCACTTGGCGACCCTGTTTGATGCTGAGATCCGTGGATTTCCTGCTGATTTTAGAGATGACTTTTCTAGATTTTTCGTCAACCTACAGCTGGTCTGTACGACAACTTCCTGACCTAAATCAAGAAGCGTGTGTCTTTTTCGGAAGACTTTACTTCCTTTTAATGATAGAATTGATTCATCGTGCAGATCCATATTTCTTTTAAATATATATTACAGTAAATTAGGTAAAAATGATTAAAATCGTCCAAAACAAAAGTACCTGTAATAATCTTGTACAAATATATGTGATATGTGTTTTAAAGAACTTGGTAAATTCTTCCCACACTTAGCTTTTATTTATTTTTATTTTTTTTGCCTTTTTATTCTCCTCTATTTCATTTTAAATGAATTCTAACGTTTTGGGTTGTTTCTCCATTTATGTTCTCTCCGAGGTAATAATAATTTTGGTATTATAACCTAGTTTTATCGTTCATAAATATGTATAAACATGATTTTGAATTCATTTAGTTAAAATTTTTTCAAATTATCACAAAATTTGGCAATTAAACTAAGTGTAAACCCGAGAGAATTTATAACCCTTCCCCACACTTGAGATCATGCAATGCCCTCATCTGCATGAAATCATACTATAATTATAAATTCATGAGGGTGATTAGTGTATAAAAGTGATTAAAAATACCCAGTTTGTAATTACTAAGGTCGTCGAATGATAGATGGCGCGCCTCATCGTTCATTCCTTTTGTTGTAATTTCACATATGTTTTGGGTCTTATAGTCAAAATTAGTAGCTTTTGCTGAACTTTAATGTCAGTCTTTGAAAATGCGTTGTTTTACCCTGTTTTGTACATAAGATAAACTACAAACATATATATATATATATATATATATATATATATATATATATATATATATATATATATATATATATATATATATATATATTATAAAAACCTTTATTTATTAAAACAATTTAAATGAATATTTTTTTTAAAATTTTGTTTCCTTTTACTTTAGGTAGTTTCGGTATGTTTACCTTGTCCGTCCCTCGACAAAATTTAAAATTTGTCGTTAAAGCGAATGTTTTAAAAGCAAAGATTTTCGTTTTTTTTTTAAATTTTTTGGTATACTTTAGATCAATAAAATTAAAAATAATGATAACAAAATTTTTCGCCCCGCCCTCGGGTAAAGCAATTTCGGTTCCATGACCTAGTCTTTAACTTACGACGAATTTTAGAAATCATTTTTTTAAACTTAATGAAATAAAGTAAATTTTTGTTTTTAAATTCACACAAAACTTAAATTTAAAAATGTATATTAATTTCATACAAAACCTACAAAACAAAAATTCAGAATGGGGGGAGAAAACTAGTTCTTTAGTGTCTGCTAATGGAAAAAACCAATCGAATTCCATTCTCCGAACTACACGAGAACAGAACAACTAACCCTAGACAGCATTATTTCTTAGAACATTTGAATCTCCCCACACTTAGGTAGCTGTGGTGTCGAAATTGTGGCTAACTTCATTGTCAATTTCTCTTGGACCATAATCAACTTGCATATCTGTGACTTTTGCTTTAAACCATTTGTCGGATTCCTGTGTAATATCCACAAATTCAACTAGTTTTGCCTTTTCTTTAGGCGATAGATTGGATACTAACCGGTTACATAACTTAAAGTTCTCCTTGGTTCTAGCATCGTAAATCCGTTTAATAAGTTTCTTCATTGAACTATTAATAACGGAGTCATTAAATTTTGTATCAACAACGGGGTTCTTTGTTAGCAGGTCATCATTAGGTGTTACTTCATTTTCCCCACACTTAGGCATTTTATTATTGTTAAGCAGTACCGTTGGAGTTGGTAAAACAACATGGTTCTTACCAATCGTTTTTGTTGGTTCAACGATTTTGGTTAGTGGAGATTTAAACTTTCGACTCACAAAGGTGATCGATTTTTCATCATTACTAAGTGTCATTCTACCCTTTCTTACATCGAATAACGCCCCGGTAGATGCTAAGAATGGTCGACCTAAAATTAGAGGAATGTTTGGGTCCTCTTCTATGTCAATGACAATAAATTCGACTAAAAAGGTTAAATTACCCACTTGAATGGGTAGGTCGTCAGCAATTCCAACTGGGTGCTTAATGGTTTGATCAAAGAGTCGAACACTCATTTCCGTTGGACTTAACTCACCTACTCCTAATCTCTTATATAATGAAAGAGGCATAACACTCACACTCGCACCTAAATATGCTAGTGCATCATACATGACACAATCACTAAGTAGACAAGGAACAATAAATTCACCCGGATCACCCAACCTGGGTGGAGGTTTTGGTGGAACTGTCTTCACCGGGTTTACTTTTATGGTTTTTGTTTCTTGCACTTTATTATTCTTCTTCTTCTTTCCAGAGGTATCACAAACTTTATTACCTATCACTTGCTCATACTCAACTCCTTTTCTTGGAAACGGGATGGGTGGTCTGTATGGTGCCACCACTGACTTTACATACTCGGGTGGTGGTGGTGGTGTAACTTCTTCATTGTTACTCACATCGAAAACCTTCCCATCTTCTGGAGCTGGTTTTTCAGAATTTGTTGACACCATATTAACATTCTCATTCCGAGGATTTACTTCAGTATTACTCGGTAGCTTTCCTTGTTCCCTCTCACTCATCATGCTAGCAAGAGTACCTACATTTTTTTCTAGATTCAAAATGGAAGCTTGTTGAGTTTTTAATGACTGATCAAACCTCTCATTTGTTTGGGTTTGAGATGTAATAAATTGTGTTTGAGATTACATTAGCTTTGCCATCATTTCTTCTAGATTTGGCTTTTTCTCTTCGGTTTATTGTGGTGGTTTATTCAAGCTAAGTCTTTGTTGATTGAAAGTGTTGTTTTGAGTTGGTTGGTTATTCGGACCTTGTTGGTTATACGAGTTATTGTAGGGTCCAATTGGATTGTAAAGAATGTTTTGATTTCGATTGAAGTTTGGCCTTGGCGGTTGATAATTATTTTGATAATTATTTCCCGGCCTTTGATTCATGTAGGAAACATCTCTCGTTGTTCCTTGGTTTGCTCAATGTGACAATCTTTCATTAAGTGTGGTTCACCGCATTGCTCACAACTGATTCGTATTGTGTGAATATCTTTATTCATTTTTTTCATTCGTCTCTCGAAAGCATCTATTTTTGCGGAAACGGAATCAAAGTCATGGCTAGAATCGGCTCTAGCCGCTTTAGATGAACGAAAGATATCTTTTTCTTGGTGCCACTCATGTGAGTGGGAGGCTGTGTTATCAATGATTTTGTGAGCTTCGGTTGCGGTTTTTTTCATAATGGAACCACCAGCTACTATGTCGATGTCTTTTCGTGTAGTAATGTCGCATCCTTGGTAGAATATTTGTACTATTTGATAAGTATCTAAACCATGTTGCGGACATCCTCTTAACAACTTTCCAAATCTTGTCCACGCCTCATATAGAGTTTCATTTGGCTTTTGCGTGAACGTAACAATTTTTCCTTGAAGTCTCACGGCTTTAGATGCCGGAAAGAATTGTTTAAGAAAATTTTCAACTATGACATCCCGTGTGTCAATCGCCCTTCAGGTAACGATTCTAACAAATATTTGGCTTCTCCCTTTAAAGTCCATGGAAATAACATGAGATATATCTGTTCATCCTCCACTTCTCTGATTTTAAATAGAGTACATATCCTATTAAAGGTACGAAGATGTTTGTTTGGGTCTTCTTTTGGCGTACCACTATATTGGCATTGATTAGTTACCATGTGTAGGATTTGTCCCTTGACTTCATAATCTGGTGCATTAATATCTGGCTTATTATGGGGTGACCTTGGCCCGTGCGTGTGGCTCTCATTCGGTCTTCCATACTTAGAGGTTCTGTTACTTCCATAATTGAATTTGTTGAATCTGAATCACTAGAGGATTCTGATTTAATGGTTTCTTCCTCGACAATCTCTGGATGAGTAATTTGTGGTTCTGGAGGAATGATTAGTGGTTCAGGATCTCTGAATTGTCCCTGAATATCCTCTGGATTCTCAATTGTGAGGTTGGGTTCAAAAAATGGATTATCGGAAATTTGAATTGGAGTACTTGGTCGACTTGATGACGATTCTAGAGAAAAATCAACGGCGACAATGTTGGCTAGATGTCTTGATCGAGTTACAGGTGGTGAACGTATGAAAGGTGGTGAACGTTTTTCTCGGTGCATTCACTGAATATCCTATTAGTTAAAAAAATAAAAATTATATAAGTTATCAAATTAATAGACTTTTCTGATTTTGCCCACGTTTCGAATAGTCAATAGATGCAGCAGGTAGCCAGGACCCTTTAAATAGAAAGCCCACAACTCGCCACTAACAAATCCAACTATTACTACGAACCAAAAATTTTTGGATGTCTATCAATTTAACCGCTTAAAATAATTTTTCGTTTTGAAATTTTAGAGAAGAAATAGAAAATTCTATGTCCTAAAAACTAGAGCATCGAGAAATAAGAAAGAAAAAGAGCGCGTCGTAAAACGTCGAAAAATAAAAAGTCGAAAAACAATAATAAGAAAGTAGAGTGTCGGAACTTAAAAGTCTAAAAACTAAATCTAAAAAGTTGCGCCTAAAGGTATTAAAGCTTAAAAGGAAATCTATATCCAAAACGGCAATAACTTAAAAGGCACTAAAATATATAAACGGCGTCGCAAAATTCTAAAGCGCCTAAATCTTAATCTAAAGAAAAAGCACTTAAGGGATTTTACGGCAAAGTCTTAAAATCTAGAAATAAAAATTAACTACGGCAAAATACTAATCTTAAAACTAATTACGAATGAAAAATATACAAATTACGAATTAAATGTTTAAAATATACAAATTATAAAAAAAAACAAAAAATGATAAAATCACTTATTTTTATAAAAATATTATTTTTATATTATTATTTTATAAAAGTATTAATTTATATAGTTAATAATAATTATTAAACTTAATAAAACTAATTAAAACTAAAAATAAAACTAAATTACTAATTAATATTTTAATTAAACCCTAAAAACTTAATAATAATAATAAATTTAAAACCCTAGCTGCGTAATAAATGCCTCTGATTTGGCCTGTCAGAACAGCTCATGCAACCGCATGGGTTTTTGTCTTCTGGGTCATGCGATCGCATGGCCCAACAATTCCAGAATTCATTCCGGCTTCGAACAGCTCGGCCCGTTTAATAATTTTAATAATTATTTTGATTTCAAACTTTTTTTTTATGTTTTTATATAAATACAAAATATTTTTACAAAATTAGAGATAAGAATTATAGCGTAAAAATATAGCGTTTCGCCGGGTCCCCGGCAGCGGCGCCAAAAACTTGATGTTAAAGCAGAGGTGTATACGAAATAGTTATATTTTTATTGTGAAATACTATTAAATACGATACAATTTTACACAAGTTATTTATTTATTTATAGAGTGGATATACCTAAACCTTGCTACAACACTATAGGCAGTGTACCTAATCGTAAAGTAGTGTAGTTTTTAGTAAGTCCGGTTCATTCCACAGGGAGCTAGCTGAGTTTAACGCTATATTTTAAAAACTATATTTGTATAAAATATATATAATTATATATAGTAATATTATTATAAAAGGGGATTTTTACCGTTTAATGACCGGTTTGTCGATTTTAAATAAAGCATAAAGATAAATGACGATAATATAAATGACAGAATTTAAATTGCGATAAAGTAAATTGCAGTAATTAAAATGACAGTAAATAAAGGTACGATGAAATATGAAATAAAAGTATTATGCTTATTTAAACTTCCGTAATCAAGATGTTTGACGTTTTGATTTTAATTAATTATTACCCGAGTTAATTGTCCTTTGTCCTGATTTATTTGATACCTATCTAGTTTTTGTCCATAATAGTCCATCGGTCATAATTATAAAATGCTCGTCAAATTAACCTTATTCTCGAAGTCAAATATTCCAACTAATTAGGGATTCGAACTGTAACAAGGTTTTAATACTTTGTTAATAATTACACCAGGTTATCGACTGCGCGTAATTCAAGGTTTTAATACTTTGTTAATAATTACACCAATTATCCTTGTATGTAATCCACCCCTGTTTTAATGAGATATGAATATTAATTTACCCACTTGTTCATAATGAATAATCAATTACCCAATCCGAATAATTAACTAAATGATCGTAAAAGATGTCGTATAAACGTCACTAAATAGAACATACATAATCATTTTAATAATTATTAGATTAACTAATTTGAAGATAGGTTCGACAGGTTCCAATAAGTTGTCGCTTAATTAGACAATATCCTCTATCTATTAATAGTCATAGTTTAATGTCCACAAGTGTCGGTCTTTTGTTCAAACCTTAATTATGGTACAAAATCTAATAACCCCTATCTTAATATTTAGTCTAACATCACGATTACTTTGGCTCAAATAAGCATAATAATAACTTAGTTGCGATACATTAATTTAAAAAGGAAAAACATAGCTTACAGTGGTGATTAATCGCGTAGCGTTGCACGGACAGAATTTCGACTTAAAACCCGTAAAACATTATTAAAATAACCTTATTAGTATTAATTTAAAATTAAAATTATATTTTATATATATATATATATATATATATATATATATATATATATATATATATATATATATATATATATATATATATATATATATATATATATATATATATATATACGTTACAGAGAAGGAAAAAGAAAAAGATGTGTTTTGAGCTCGAGCACCAGACTGCCTTTTATAGAAATGTGGCCAGAAAAAGTAGGCCATGCGATCGCATGGGAATTAGGCCTCCAGGCCATGCGATCGCATGGAGCAAGGATCCAGGCCATGCGATCGCACGTTGATAGTTGGCTCAGGTCCCGGTTTTGGATTTTCGAACTTCCTTTCGTACGCTGAGATATTTTGTATTTTGCGTTCCGCGGCTCGTACTTTTGTAATTTTTAGACGTTTCTTATCAATAAATTGAACCACTTGGATTGTACTTTGTACTTTTGAGCTTTTTGGTCATTTGTTTCTTCAAATCGTCGTTTTCTTCTTTTGTCTTCGCACTTATTTATTTAAACGAATTTTACATAAAAATAAAACAATTACAACTAAAAGCTTTTCATATTGGAAGGATATTATGCCTAAATATTTGTTCATTTGGAGCACTATCAACACATCTCTAATTATATATGTTTTTAGTACAAATTAATTCCATTATGTAAAAATCTCAAACAAAGCATAGCAGACATACATATAAATAATTATAGGAATTATCAAATAACTATTTTAACTTCAGTGGACAAACATGAGCCCGTGCTAGTATTAATATTAATATATAATATATAATATTATTAATATAATTATAACATCTTTGGTTGTTAGTATTAATATAATATCATATGATAATATTTTAGATAATAAAATTTGCATATTAAATTAGATTAAGAAATATAATAATTCAATTAATAGATGAAAATAACTAATAGACTGACATGGGGGAGTTGACACGTGGCAGGAATTAATCAGAAGTTGACACATAAAATTATTGTCAAGCGCTTTATATAATATATAGATATAGATAGATTCTATTTATAAATTATAAATACAATAAATTACAAGGCTTGTCCCTTACGTTTGTCCAAACATACAGGAGAGTCACTTTTGTTTTTTTTAATGTGTTTGGTCACCCATATTTGCACTAATTATGTGATTAGTCACTCGGTCTAACGACTGTTAAAAAATCCATTAAATACAATCATGTGTGTGGCATGTGGTGGTGATTTCGTCTATTCTCCTTTTATTTTCTCTTCTTCACCTCACCATCTGTTCTACCTTTATAGCATGAAGTTTATATTAATTAATTCATCTTCAAACTAGAAAAAACCTATAATCATTGTTCAACAAGATAAAGTAAACCTTTGAATGTTACAGAACTTTCTTGTTCTATAAAATTACATTAACCTTTTGTAATCTCGAAACCAAATAATTATCGTAAGTAAGAAACGACATACAATCGGAAAAAGTTCTTCAATCATCTTATATTGGAAGAAAAAACTTGATATTGGAAGTATTTCATCTCCCATCTCCGGTCACCTTCGACCTCTAACCTCTGACATCTGCTCGCCTTCTTGTTCAATCACAGTTGATTAGTTCGTCGTCTTCTACAGTCATCTCCGATTAGTTTTATATCCTCTAAAAACGGTTTCGGGACTTGGTTTCGAAAATTTCTATGCACTATATGTATTAAAATGCAAGTTTTTTATTTTAATTTGTAAGAAATTCCGATGTGGTTTCTTGTCACTTAATTTGTTTTTAATTTGAAAACTTAATTTGCTTTTTGTATGTTTGTTAGTGTCATCAGTGGTGTGTAGTTTTAGTCACAAGTGGACCGAACAATGATACAACTTCAGAGAGAATTTGGGAACAAATGGGTAAGAATTGCATTCCATTTTCCCGGAAGAACAGATAATGATGTTAAGAATTTCTTGATATCGGTTAATTACTGGGTTGGTAATCGCGAACTGTTGTGTATACACTATTGAGACTGACAATCTCCACCTGAGTTTAGTATAACTTTTGACTGTCGGTCATACACGGGTGCATAATCGTTAGATCCCTAACAGTTGGGTTATGAGTATCTTGTATCATGGGTATGTGGTAACGTTCCACGAATATATCCAGCTTCGATATTAGGTGATAATTATCTGCAATGCTTTTGCAAATATTTTTGAACTAAGAAAATCTCGTGGTTTATCTTATACAGTACCAAAGAAGCAGTGCTTCAACGGTACCCACACCCTAACATTCTTGGGGACCCACCATGTGGAATTTTGCCCAATACAGACGCAGGTTCGATCCCTCCGGGGATCAGTCTGTCACATGGTTGGGGGTCTAGGATAGGAGAGTTGCCGGAGCTATTCCTTGTGGGGTGGACAATGGTTGGTGCCAAAGGCACACGGGATCAGGGTGTTCCCGCCGATTTACACCTTTTGCCCAATCTTATACAACTTATCTTCAAACATGTGAAGTCACCAACATCATTGTTGACCTTTTAGCATGTATTTCTCATGTTCTTAGCTTTTGCTTCCGTACCCGCATATAGGAGTGAGCATGCTACGTCATAGGATCATGGCATCATTTTGTTTTATACAAACTTATTTATTTCCCATTTATTTTACTAATGGTACTTTTATTTAGATACTGCTTTCGCTTTGTGATGGTTGAGTCATACTTTCTACTTTGAGAATATTTCTATTTTTTGAAAACTTTTTGAATAAATGAATGTGAACTTTGCGAAATGTCTCATAAGAAGGGCATAACCATATGATGAGACCTGTTGTTGATGTACCGCATCAATAGCAATTTTGACGGGTCGTCACATAAGGCGTCGTTGAATTTTTCCAACGTCCATACGTAGTGTAAGCCATCAATTTTCGAACGCACTGTATTATCAGTATGTCTAAATACAAATTACATGTAGAAATCACAAACACGATACGGATAAATCACATTAGTATTCGTAATAAAATTTTCTAAGAGAAAATTTTCAGATATTTGAAACTCTCGCTCTTCTTTCAAATTGACCTACTCAAAATCATGCTCATGACACAACTTTGCCTTGATAATTCACCTTCACGAAATAGACATTGCGTTCGTAAATGAAAATTTAATAACAACAAATAAATGTGGTTTGTATACAATTAGGGTTTGATGATAAATTCAAAACAAGAATTAAACGTTTTTTTTATAAAAGTAGGGTTTGGTACAACGCGATAAACTGACATTTTCAGGAAAAGGAGTTGACAAACAGTGTTTACCAAAACCAGTTTGAGATGGAATCGAATTCAGTAACAGAAATGAGACATAATCATAAAATCGAGTTTAGCAAAAGCGGTTTGATGAGATATCTATTCCGGTTATACTTGTTCCCTAAATTTTTTTTCCTCTTTTCACTTTCTGTAAAATGCTTGTAAATATACTATTTAAGCAAAAAATACTTTGTTTTTAGATAGAAATAAAAAAAAAAAAAAACTAACAAGAAGTATATATATATATATATATATATATATATATATATATATATATATATATATATATATATATATATATATATATATATATATATACACTTCTTGTTAGTCTTTTTATTTATTTCTATCTAGGATCAAGAGGGAGGGTAACCAATTGGGGGGAAGCGGGGGGAAGCAAAAACTTTTTTTTTTCGTTTTTTGAAAAAACTTTGTTCACGAACATTATAGATGGGATAAAAATATGAACATTTAGTAGAGACACTTTGTGATAAATGTTTTTATTTTGGCGGAAAAATGCTCGAAGAAGTAATATATAACAATTATCGTGTTTTTCGAGCGTATGTTGAGGTTTTAGCTATTGGGGTTTAGATATTAGGGTTTAGATATTATGGTTTATAGAGTTTAGATATTAGGGTTTAGAAATTTAGGGTTTAGGGTTTAGATTTAGGGTTTAGATTTAGGATTTAGATTGAGTTTTTAACACGAACGGTTTAGAGTTTAGAGTTTAGGGTTTAGGGTTTAGGGTTTGGTGTTTTGGGTTTATGGAATAAATCCAAAGCACCAAACCCTAAACCCTAAACTCTAAATCGGGCTAAATTTTACTTCACAAAACATGAAAAAAACCGTTCATATTCTTTACGAACAATATTATCTTGAATTTATTTTTGTCGATCGTTTTCCCGCCTAAATAATAACATTCATCACAAAGTGTCTCTTCTAAATGTTCATATTTTTGTGTGATCTTGATACCGGAAAAAAAAATTCCAAAAAAAAACGAAAAAAAAAATTTCTTCCCCCCGATTAGTTACTTCCCCATTGATCCTGCCCATATATATATATATATAGACACACACCAAAGAC
The DNA here is from genome assembly GCF_046630445.1 of Rutidosis leptorrhynchoides. Lineage (NCBI taxonomy): Eukaryota > Viridiplantae > Streptophyta > Magnoliopsida > Asterales > Asteraceae > Rutidosis > Rutidosis leptorrhynchoides. The sequence goes on along the minus strand of NC_092337.1, from coordinate 141,461,417 downwards.
ACTAACTTTAAAAATAAAATTAAACTAAAAAAACGAGTAAATACAATAATCCTAAAAGAACAATCAACACGATCCCCCCAACTAACACCTCGGATCCTAAATTATCTTACAATTTGATGAAGAAAAAAAAAACAATAACCTCAAAAAAATCGAGTTAATATGGCCACGCACCTACGGTTGACCCGCAGTCCATTAAGACCACTTGTAGTGGTTAGGGGCGTGGGTTGGGGGCGTGAGTTGCTTTTTGATGACTAGGACGTGTGGGTTGTTTGTGTGGAGTAGGGGTGGTGTTGGTTGTGGGTGTGGGTTAGGAATATTGTGATGATATGTTAAAAAATAATTGGTTAAGTATTAAAAAAGGGATAAAAATAATAATTTAAAATAAATTATAACCAATAATTTACCTCCACTCCCGTTGCGGAAGCCGTTGCAGGGCCACGGCCAGACTCCTTTTTAGCTCGATCCACGCGCCGATACTTGGGGAAGGAGGCGTTGCCCCATGACTACTTGATTCGGCCCAATTTATTATTTTATTTTGACTTTGAATGTATTTTCTTCAGAATTTGACTTTAAATATTTTTATTTATATTATATATTATTCGATAAAATTTATATCAATGAATTAGATTTTGAATATATATTTTTTTAACGGCCAAAGAATATATAATATTAATAAAAAGAAACGATCCCTACCAAGACGGTAAGGGATGATTACAAAGGCATAGACAATCATAAGTTCCAATTGAAAACTAGATGACCTCTATTTTAGCCCAGCGAAAAGAAAGTAATCTAATACAATCAAATAAGCTACATTTACTACAAAATGATTCTTGAAAAACAACTTCGTTCCGATAACGTCAAATCGTCGATAACATAGTAGTCACAACCGCAACAATTCGATTCTTGGAAGAAACTTGTAAACGAACACCTTCGAGCCAAACAATGAAAGAATCCCAATTCGTGAAACAAGGAAGATTACAAGCTAGCCATACACGAGTCTTATGCCATAAATCCCGAGCCAATTCACAATCAAAAAACAAGTGATCACGAGACTCAACCCCATTGTTACAAATCGGGCAAACAATGGAGTTAACATCTATACCTTTCGCGGAAAGATTCCAGCGAACGAGAAGTGAATCTAATCAAAAACGCCAAATGAAAATGTTAAATTTACGCGGAACAAACTTATACCAAAGAGTTTCCAAATTAGAAGAATGTAAGGTTTTTGGGTCCAAATAATCCATTATCGACTTCACAGTGTATGAACCATCTTTGCTAATAGAACATGCCCATGCATCTCCACGATCATGAGTAACCAAAGTCCATATTTCCTCATAAAGATGATTAAGAAGAATCTCGTTCCGGCCACCTTCAATCTCCCTCGACCAAACCAAATTCCAATTACCATTTTGACGTTTATCCGCTATGAATTCATTACTGTTCGAATCCAAATGCATAAGTCTATTATCACGAGAAGCAAGAGTGGAATTACCACACCAAACATCATGCCAAAATCGGATCGATCTACCATTACCTACCACCATACGAAACAGATCAGGTGGTAAAACTTCATCGGATATGCATTTCGAGCAGGTAGCAACGATGTTAGACCACACACTAGCATTAGAAATCGCAGTACATTCAAACCGATTACCATGGATAGATTTTAAAACCAATACCCACATGTCATTAGGATTTGTCAAATACCTCCACCTCCATTCAACAATTAATGCAATATTGAAAGCCTTAAGACTTCCAACATTAAGTCCGCCTCTATCGAACGAAGCTAAAACTTTATCCCACTTGACTCACGACATCTTTTTAATAGAGTTGCAAACACCCTAAAAAAATCTAGCCCTGATCGATTCAAGGCGTTTTAGAACCATCTCGGGACACTTAAACAACGACATGAGGTAAATCCCAAGACTCCTGATAATGCTAAAAATGAACATATATTTCATAGCATTATCCCTCAAGAAAGACAAGCTTTTAGTTGCAATTGTTCTATTTACAAGTGATATTCGTTTAAATAATAAAAAGGTGAAGACAAAAGACAGATTCGACGAATTGAAGACGCAAACGATCAAAAAGCTAAAAAGTACAAATTACAATCAAAGTGGTTCCAATTATTGATGAGAAACGTCTCAAAATTACAAGAGTACAAGACACAAAACGCAAAATTCAAGATATTAAATTGTACGCAAGGACGTTCGAAAATCCGGAACCGGGACCAGAGTCAACTCTCAACGCTCGACGCAACGGACTAAAAATTACGAGTCAACTATGCACATAAATATAATATAATATTTAAATAATTCTTAAAATTATTTATATATTATATATATATTTATAAACCGTCGGCAAGAATCAAACAAGCTCATATGAGCTGGAAAAGCAGGCCATGCGATCGCATGGCCTGGCAGTTATAAAACCATGCGATCGCATGGTGAATAGTAACTGGCCACATCCCTATAAATTTCGCAGTTTGGTTGAACAACATCACATCTTTTTCTTTATCCACGTGTAACGCTACGCTATTATTAATCATTGTAAGTTATGTTCAACCTTTTTAAATTAATGTCTCGTAGCTAAGTTATTATTATTATGCTTATTTAAGCCGAAGTAATCGTGATGTTGGGCTAAATATTAAAATTGGGTAATTGGCCTTTATACCATAATTGGGGTTTGGACAAAAGAACGACACTTGTGAAAATTAGACTATGGGCTATTAATGGGCTTTATATTAACTAAATGATACCTCGTTAATTTAATATATAGACTTATAATTTGACGTATTTATATATAACCACATATGCTTAATCGGGTACGGTGGGCGGGATATCTATAAATACCAATAATTGTTCATTTTACCGGACACGGGATTGGATTAATAGTTAATGGACAAGTTAAAACAGGGGTGGATTACATTCAAGGGTAATTGGTGTAATTGTTAACAAAGTATTAAAACCTTGGTTTACACGCAGTCGATAACCTGGTGTATTCATTAAACAAAGTAATAAGACCTTGTTACAATTCGAATCCCCAATTAGTTGAAATATTTGACTTCGGGAATAAGAATAATTTGACGAAGACCTCCGCACTTTATGATTATGACTGATGGACTATTATGGACAAATCTGTATGGACATATTGAATAATCTAGGACAAAGAACAATTAACCCATGTTACTAAACTAAAATCAGCACGTCAAACATCATGATTACGGAAGTTTAAATAAGCATAATTCCTTTATTTCATATTTAATTGCACTTTTAATTATCGCACTTTTATTTACTGTTATTTTATTTAATTGCACTTTTAATTATCGTACTCTTTAATTATCGCAATTTTATTTATCGCACTTTTATTTATCGCAATTTCATTATCGTTATTTGCGTTACGCTTAAAATTAAGTTATATTTATTTTTAATATTTTACATTAGGTTTTAACTGCAACAAAAGTTTTAAAATCGACAAACCGGTCATTAAACGGTAAAAACCCCCCGTTTTATAATAATAATACTACATATATATATTATTAAATTTGTTAAAAATATAGCGTTAAACTTGGCGAGTTCCCTGTGGACGAACCAGACTTACTAAAAACTACACTACTGTACGATTAGGTGCACTGCCTATAAGTGTTGTAGCAAGGTTTAGGTATATCCACTCTATAAATAAATAAATAACTTGTGTAAAATTGTATCGTATTTAATAGTATTTCCTTGTAAAAATATAACTATTTTGTATACACCTCTACGCACATCAAGTATTTTTGGCGCCGCTGCCGGGAAACTGCTTAAACGCCGGAAGTGAAACGCTATCTATATTAAAAAAAAAAAATTCTTAGTTTGCTTTTGTAAAAATACGTTTTAAATATTAAAAAAATACAAAAACCATAAAAAGAAAAGAAAAACAAAATTTATATATTTTTAAGAGTTTGTTATATATATATAAAATTTCTTTTTGCAAAAGTTTCTTTATTTTTATTTCAGTTTTTAAAAATATAAGTTTTATTTAATTTATATAAATATTTTTATATAAATATATAAAACAGAAAGAAAAAAATAAGTATAATTATTCAGGCCTGACACTGTAGCAGCCCAAGACTTGAACTGGTTTTCGGATCCATGCGACCGCATGGATTAATAACTAACACCTCATACAATCACATGAGGTAATTTGACCAGTCTGATACCTAGTCCGACCAGATTAGGATTTTTAATTAATAATAATTATTAATATTAAAACCCTAATTAGGTTATAATTATTTAATTATTTAGTTTAGTTTATTTTATTTAGTTTAATTAGTTTTATTAATATATAAAATTAATAGTTTTATAAAATAAATAATATAAAAGTAATATTTTTTATAAAAATTGTACTTTTTATAACTTTAAGTTTATTTTTATATTTTTTTATTTGTTTTAGCGTAATATTTGTATTTTTCATTCGTATTTAGTTTTAAGTCATAGTTTTTTTTGCCATAGTTATTTTTATTTCTAGATTTTTAGGATTTGCCGTAAAATCCCTTAAGTACTCTTTCTTTAGACTAAGATTTAGGTGCTTTAGAATTTTGCGACGCCGTTTTTATATTTTAGTACCTTTTTAAGTTATTGCCATTTTGGATATAGTATTTTTTTTTAAGCTTTAATACCTTTAGACGTAACTTTTAATTTTTAGTTTTTAGTTTTTAAGTTTCGACGCGCTACGTTCTTTTTATTATTTTTCGACGTTTTTTGACGCGCTCTTTTTCTTTCTTATTTCTCGATGCTCTAGTTTTTAGGACATAGAATTTTCTATTTCTTCTCTAAAATTTCTTTAAATTTCAACGAAAAATTATTTTAAGCGGTTAAATTGATAGATATCCAAAATTTTCTGGTTCGTAGTAATAGTTGGATTTGTTAGTGGCTGAGTTGTGAGCTTCCGATTTAAAGGGTTCTGGCTCCTTGCTGCATCTATTGGCTATTCGAAACGTGGGCAAAATCAGAAAAGTCTATTAATTTGATAACTTTAATAATTTTTATCTTTTATAACTAATAGGATATTCAGTGAATGCACCGAGCAAAACGTTCACCACCTTTCATACGTTCACCACCTGTAACCAGATCAAGACATCTAGCCAATATTGTCACCGTTGATTTTTCTTTAGAATCGTCATCTAGTCGACCAAGTACTCCAATTCAAATTTTCGATAATCCATTTTTTGAACCCGACAACACAATTGAGAATCCGGAGGATATTCAGGGACAATTCAGAGATCCTGAACCATTAATCTTTCCTCCAGAACCACCAATCATTCAAACGGAGATTGTCGAGGAACAACCCATTAAATCAGAATCCTATAGTGATTCAGATTCAAAAAATTCAATCATGGAGAATCTGGAACCTCTAAGTATGCGAGCTAAACGCACTGGCCAAGGTCACGCAATTACTCAACCTGACATTAATGCGCCAGATTATGAAATCAAAGGACAAATCCTACACATGGTAACTAATCAATGCCAATTTAGTGGTGCGCCGAAGGAAGATCCAAACGAACATCATCGTACATTTAATAGGATCTGTACTCTATTTAAAATAAGAGAAGTGGAGGATGAACAGATATATCTCATGTTATTACCCTGGACTTTAAAGGGAGAAGCCAAAGATTGGTTAGAATTGTTACCTGAAGGGGCGATTGATACATGGGACGTTTTAGTTGAAAATTTTCTTAAACAATTCTTTCCGGCATCTAAAGCCGTAAGACTTCAAGGAGAAGTTGTTACATTCACGCAAAAGTCAAATGAAACTCTATATGAAGCGTGGACAAGATTTAGAAAGTTATTAAGAGGATGTCCGCAACATGGTTTAGACACTTGTCAAATAGTACAAATATTCTACCAAGGATGCGACATCACTACAAGAAAAGACATAGATATAGCAGCTGGTGGTTCCATTATGAAGAAAACCGCAACTGACGCTTACAAAATTATTGATAACACTGCTTCCCACTCACATGAGTGGCACCAAGAAAAAGATATCATTAGATCATCTAAAGCAGCTAGAGCCGATTCTAGCCATGACTTTGTTTCCATTTCTGCAAAGATAGATGTTGTCGAGAGACGAATGGAAAATATGACTAAAGATATTCACTCAATACAAATTAGTTGTGAGCAGTGTGGAGGACTACATTTGACAAAAGATTGTCTCAGTATTGAACTAACAATGGAACAAAGAGAGAATGTTTCATACATAAACCAAAGGCCTGAAAATAATTATCAGAATAATTATCAACCGCCAAGACTAATCTACAATCAAAATCAGAACTATAACCGAAATGTTCCATACAACAACCAACAAGGTCCTAGTAATCAACAAGTATCTAATAATACTTACAATCAGCAAAGACCTATTTTTCAAAACAAACCACCACAAACCGATGATAAAAAGCCAAATTTAGAAGACATGATGTCGAAGCTAGTTGAATCTCAAACGTAGTTTTTCACATCTCAGAAACAAACCAATGAACAAAATGCTCAAGCATTTAGAAATCAACAAGCTTCTATTCAAAATTTGGAACAAGAAGTGAGCAACCTAGCAAGGTTAATAGGTGAAAGAAAACCGGAAGTCTACCTAGTGATACAAATGCTAACCCCCGGAATGAAACAGCTAAAGCCATTACCACAAGAAGTGGTATTACACTTAAACCACCTGAAATGCCTGTAATTTCTGATGAAGCTATTCCTACTCCACAAGAACCACAATATGAACAAGATAAGGAAACAGAACCGGTAGTTGAAAAGGTTAATGAAGATAACACAATTAAGGCTAAACCTTATGTTAAACCATACCAACCACCACTTCCTTACCCGAGTAAAATGAGAAAAGAGAGACTTGAAGCCGAGCAATCCAAATTCTTGGATATGTTTAAACAAATAAATGTCAATCTTCCTTTCATTGATGTGATTTCAGGAATGCCTAGATATGCCAAATTCTTGAAAGATCTAATCACAAATAGAAAGAAAATGGAAGAACTCTCGGCTATTACAATGAATGCTAATTGTTCTGCAGTACTGTTGAATAAGATACCAGAAAAATTATCAGATCCATGAAGTTTCACGATTCCATGTTTTCTGGGTAGTCTTAGTTCAATAGAAGCATTAGCAGACTTAGGTGCTAGTATAAATTTAATGCCATATTCACTATACGCTAAACTAGACCTTGGAGAATTGAAACCAACACGAATAAGCATAAAACTAGTCGATCGATCAGTAAAATATCCTAGAGGGATAATGAAGAACATGCTAGTTAAAGTTGGTACTTTAGTATTTCCAGTAGATTTTGTTATTCTGGACATGGAAGAAGATTCTCGAGTTCCTCTCATATTAGGAAGACCATTCTTAAACACGGCTAAAGCAATAATAGACGTGTTTGGTAAGAAATTGACCCTAAGTATAGAGGACGAGAGTGTTACATTTTCAGTTGATAGAGCCATGCAACAACCGCAATCTACAGATGATACATGTTATTATATTCAAACTATAGATTCACATGCAGAATTGTTAGAAGAATTTCCAGAATTACAAGGAACAGGAGAATGTTCTTTAGGAGAAGGAACTGAACCAATTGATGAAACTGAAATGTTAGCTACACTTATGGCTAATGGATTTGAACCAACAACAGAAGAAATTCAAATGCTAAAATAAGAAGACATATATCGATATAAATCGTCGATAGAAGAACCACCGACATTAGAGTTAAAGCCACTTCCAAACCATTTGGAATATGCTTATTTACATGGTGAATCTGAATTACCTGTAATAATATCGTCTTCTCTTACTGAAAATGAAAAATCTCAACTCATTTCTGTGCTAAAAGCTCATAAACCAGCTATTGCATGGAAGATTCATGACATTAAAGGCATAAGTCCTTCGTATTGCACACATAAAATCCTTATGGAAGAAGGTCATAAAACGTATGTGCAACGCCAACAAAGACTAAATCCTAATATGCAAGATGTTGTTAAGAAAGAAATTATTAAACTGCTTGATGCAGGTTTAATTTATCCAATTTCTGATAGTCCATGGGTAAGCCCAGTTCAATGCGTACCTAAGAAGGGTGGCATGACTGTCATCACAAATGAGAAAAATGAGCTTATTCCTACTAGGACTGTAATAGGATGGTGTGTTTGTATTGATTATAGAAAATTAAATGACGCCACCAGAAAAGATCACTTTCCCTTACCTTTCATTGATCAAATGTTGGAAAGATTAGCCGAAAATAGTTACTATTGTTTTTTTGACGGTTTTTCCGGATATTTTCAAATTCCAATAGCACCCGAGGACCAAGAGAAAACCACATTCACGTGCCCTTATGGTACTTTTGCTTACAAACGCATGACATTTGGACTTTGCAACGCCCCTGCGACCTTTCATGGATGATTTTTCAGTCTTCGGTGATACATTTGAAACATGTCTAGTTAATCTTGAACGAATGCTTATTAGATGCGAACAATCAAATCTAGTACTTAATTGGGAGAAATGCCATTTTATGATTAAAGAAGGCATCGTTCTTGGTCATAAAATCTCATAGGAAGGAAATGAAGTGGATAGAGCTAAAGTAGATGTAATTGCTAAACTTCCACATCCCACCAATGTTAGAGGAGTTAGGAGTTTTCTAGGGCATGCCGGTTTTTACCGACGTTTCATAAAAGATTTTTCTAAAATTGCCACTCCTATGAATAAACTCCTAGAAAAAGATGCACCATTCATCTTTTCAGATGAATGCATCAAATCTTTTAATATTCTTAAAGAAAAACTCACTAATGCGCCGATCATGATAACTCCAAATTGGAATCTACCATTTGAACTAATGTGCGATGCAAGTGATTTTGCAGTGGGAGCCGTTTTAGGACAAAAGATTGAAAAACGATTTCAACCTATATATTATGCTAGTAAGATGTTACAAGGAGCACAAACGAACTACACAACTACTGTAAAAGAACTCCTTGCTATTGTCATTGCTTTTGATAAATTTCGTTCATATCTCGTTCTAGCTAAAACGGTGGTCTATACCGACCATTCTGCTCTTAGATACCTATTTTCGAAACAAGATGCTAAACCAAGATTAATCCGTTGGATCTTACTCTTACAAGAGTTCGATATTGAAATTCGAGATAAAAAGGGAGCAGAAAATCTTGCCGCTTATCATCTTTCTCGTCTTGAAAATCTTGAATTAGAAGTTCTAAATGAATCGGCCATACAAGATAACTTTCCTGATGAATATCTATTGAAGATAGATTATAATGAAATTCCATGGTTTGCAGACTATGCAAACTACTTAGTATGTGGATTCCTTGAAAAAAGGATCGTCGTACCAAAAACGAAAGAAATTCTTTAGTGATATAAAACACTATTTCTGGGAAGATCCACATTTGTTTAAAAGTTATCCTGATGGAATAATACGCCGATGTATATTTGGAGATGAAGCTTGTCAAATCTTAAACCATTGTCACACAGGACCAACAGGAGGCCATTATGGGCCTCAACTCACAGCAAGAAAAGTTTACGATGCTGGATTCTATTGGCCTACAATTTTCAAAGACGCACACCTTCTTTGCAAATCCTGTGATGCATGTCAAAGGGCCAGAAAAATAAGTCAACGTGATGAAATGCCACAAAATGTCATTCAAGTATGTGAAGTATTTGACATTTGGGGTATTGACTTTATGGGTCCGTTTCCAAAATCTCATAATAATCTCTACATTCTCGTTGCCATTGATTATGTATCTAAATGGGCGGAAGCACAAGCTCTCCCGACTAACGATGTACGAGTTGTAGTCAACTTTTTAAAACGTCTTTTTGCAAGGTTCGGAACACCGAAAGCTTTAATAAGTGATCGGGGTACTCATTTTTGTAATAATAAACTTGAGAAAGTTCTCAAAAGATATGGAGTAACTCATAAAATCTCAACTGCTTATCATCCACAAACAAGTGGACAAGTTGAAAATACCAACCGAGCTTTAAAACGTATTCTAGAGAAAACCGTAGGATCAAATCTGAAGGAATGGTCCATGAAATTGGAGGATGAACTTTGGGCTTTTAGAACAGCCTACAAAGCTCCAATTGGAACCACACATTTTAGACTTGTTTACGAAAAAGAATGTCATATTCCAGTAGAAATTGAACACAAAGCATTTTGGGCTTTGAAGACATGTAATCTTGATTTACATGAAGCCGGAAGTCTACGATTAAGTCAACTAAACGAATTAGAAGAATTAAGACTTGAGGCATATGGAAATTCCTTAATCTATAAGGAAAGAACGAAGAAATGGCATGATAAAAGAATCAGAAGTTCAAAAGAATTTAAGGAAGGAGATAAAGTTCTGCTTTTCAATTCACGATTCAATTTATTTCCTGGAAAATTGAAATCAAGATGGTCTGGACCATTTATAGTCAAAAGAGTTTTCCCATAAGGAACGATAGAGTTAATAAATTCAAATGGGATTGAATTTAAAGTTAATGGTCACAGAGTTAAACATTACATACATGGTCCGATGGAAGTTGACAATGAAGTCAATCATAATTTCACCACCCAAGAAAACCTTCAAAATGAAAACATAAATATGTTATCAACAACATATGAAAAATCAAAATTGAAAAATAGGGAGGATTCAAATTGGAGTGATGAAGAAGAATTCTTATACAAACCTCCCATTCCAAGAAACGAAAAAAAATGTGAACAAGAAGTTCAAATAGAAGTGAAAGAACCAAGAAAAGAACACCCGAAAAAGGTTTACAAACCAACTCGACTTACTAAAGCAGGAGACCCGGGCGAATTTATCATTTCTTGCTTGCTTAATGATGGTGTTATATATAATGGACTCGCAGATTTAGGAGCAAACGCAAATATTATGCCTCTTTCCTTATACAAAAGATTAGGTATGGGTAAATTAAAACCAACCAGAATAGGTGTTCAATCATTTGACCTAACCATTAAACACCCGATTAGAATAGCAAATAATTTACTTGTTAACGTGGGAAGTTTGACCTTTGTTGCAAACTTCATAGTGATTAATATGGAGAAAAACCTTGATATTCCTCTAATTTTAGGTCGCCCATTTTTAGCAACCACCGAGGCATTCATTGATGTAAGAGAAGGTAGAATGACACTTAGGGATGGTGATAAATCGATCACCTTTGTGAACCGAAAGTTTAGATCTCCACCAACCAAAAATGTTAGACCAATAAAAACACATAAGTGTTGGGAAGATGAAGAAACACTTAATGATGATCCGATCACAAAGAACCCCGTTGATGATACGAAATTAGATGAACCCGTTTTTAACAATTCAACGAAGAAACTTTATAAACGGATTCACGATGCTAGGATTAAGGGAAACTTTAAGTTATGTAACCGATTAGTATGCAATTTATCGCCAAAAGAAAAGGCAATGTTAGTTGAATTTGTGAAAGTTACAGAGGAAATCAACAAATGGATTGAAGCAAAAGTCAGAGATATACAAGTTGTTGATGATCCAATTGAAAATAACGTTAATCACAATTTCAACACCACATCTAACTAAGTGTGGGGAGGTTCGAATCTTTTTAGGGTAATATTTATTTCTGTTAGAGTTAGATATTCTGTTTTCGTGTAGTTCTCGAGAATAGAATCCGAATGGTCTTTCCCTAGCAGATCCTAAAGAACTAGTCTTCTCCCCCCATTCTGAATTTTTATTTTTTTTAGGTATTACAAAATGAAGAATTCCTTTGATCTGAACCATGGTCTAATGCTACATGCTATGATTACTAAACATAATAATGACACAGTTCCGAGTGAACTGGTATCATTCATAAGAGAAAAAATGGACGGAGTAAGAAAAGAACTCAGAAAAGATCATCATAAGATACATTTTGGTAAAGGAAAATCAAAATCCGCAACAAAAAGAAGAGCACGACACCTTCAAAGATGTTACAAATGCAGAAAATGGTCACACGAAGGTAAATGTTCAAATAATCAAACATATTCAAATACCGAATTTGTTACTCTATGCAGAGAAGGACCGTTTATATGTTTAGAAGAAAAGATATTGAAAATTCGAGGTTATGCTTACGTAGCTATGAAAAACCAAATCACACGACTCTCCTATGAGTCAGCTACAGCAGGTCTCTGAGAATTCTATCTCACAGTTAAGTATGTACAGTTTTTATTTTTATTTTTATTGCTTTTAACCTTTTGATAATAAACGCTAAATCGTTCTCTATAAAGTATTAAATTGGTATTCAATAAAATTAGGTATGCGTAACCGAATTTATTGATATCATACAAAAATTTATTACATCACTGTGAAATTTACCGTTTATTCTTAAGGTATTAATATCTTTAATCAATCAACCCAAAATATTTCAAAAATTCGTCAGGAGTAAAACTAGGTAATATAGCCGAAATTACTTTACCGAAAAGAGGTGCGTATATTTTTGATAATATTTGATTGATTAAAGTGGGATAAAAGACCAAAAAAAATTTAATTTTATTTTTACTTTGTTTTTAAAATTAATATTAAAATTATTAATGTAAATCTTTAAAATATATATTTAAGTTTGTAAATATTTAAAAAATTTATATTTTTAATATAAGTTTGTATGTATAAAAACAAAAATATAATATAAGTTTGGTGTGAATTTTTAATTTTAATATGAATTTTTAATTTTATGCATTTTAAATTTAAGTTTGGTGTGAATTTAAAAACAAAAATTTACTTTATTTCACTAAGTTAAAAAATTGATTTTTAAAATTCGTCGTGAGTTGAAAACTAGGTCGTTGAACCGAAATTGCTCTACCCAAGGGAGGGACGAGAACTTTTATTATCATTATTTTTAATCTTATTGAATTAAAGTATGCCAAAAACATTTAAAAAACCCAAAAATCTTTGCTTTTAAAACAACGCTTTGAATTGACAAATTTTAAAATTTTGTCGAGGGACGGACTAGGACAACTATCCGAAACGCCCTCACTCCTAAAAAGAAACAAATTTTTAAAATTTTATTAATTTATGTTTTAAAAGTTATAAGGTTTTTATAAAAAAAAAAAAAAATGGCAGACCCCATGCGATCGCATGGGGTTTCCCCTTAAAAACCATGCGATCGCATGGGAGGGAAAAACTGGCCAGGAGCATAAAACCAGTCGACCTGCTTCTGTCTCCCTTCTTCAACACACACACATATGCAAAACTCTCCTAAAATCACCATTTTTTCACCAAATTCAACCAAATTTCGTCCTACAATCCGCTACAATCATGCCTAGGTTCTGATTTTTCAACAAGAAGGTAAAAATTACACCCCTAAACTCTTAAATTTTCTAGTTTTTGTGATATTTATCAATATTTTACCTAATTTGATTTTGTTAATTTCTAGTGTAATTAGAGTTAAATTGTTAGTATATTATGTATGTATAACCTAGATTGATGCTATTTACATGATTTGAAGTCAAAAACTTCAAAAATTTTAGGAATCTAGGGTTTGTGTTCTTGAGCAATTTGGGGATTTTTGATATAAATAGATTATGGCCGATTTTTGTCATGAATTATTGCTAAATTAAGTAGTGTAACATGTTTAGGTAGCTAAATGGTCCAAACTTTGATACTAAACATGATTTTTGAGAATTAAAGTGGACTTTTTAAGTCTAAAATTCATGAACTTGATTAATTTGATATAATTATCATTTGAGACTTGTTTAATTGCTAGTAATGACAATTTTGACATGTTATTTAAGTTAAACGCTTATGAACTTTGTATACATTTTCATATATGCTTATTTGAAAAAGTGTAGATTTTGATAAAAAATATGAAAATGAGCATAAGTTTAATATAGATTAAACATGTCATTGTGATTGTTTTAAGTTGTTATTTTGCTAATACTAATGCATATTTGGATGCACAAATTTTGTGGTTAATGTGTTTTGCAGAAATATACTGAAACTGGAGGTGCATCATCATCATCTAGACAACCACAACCGGAACCTGAGCCAGAATTGCAATACGAACCAGAACCCGAACAAGAACCACAACAGGAACAACAACATCAACCTGATCAACACGTACCTTATTATGATTCGCTATAATTTGTTGATGCCTTTATAGTATTACCGATGCATCCGCCAGTAGAATACCCAACGATTCCTGAACACATGTTGCATCCTAATCTGAGATTCGATAGAAGCTGGAGAGATTACCTGACATATCAAAGTAACAAATTCAAACTGATACCGAAAAATGTAGAAGTACCGAGGGTAATCGATTAGGAGCCTTTAGAAAGGGTCCAACTAGTTAACTCAGTTAGGGAGCATCTGATCCAAAGGTATGGCAGTTCTTCTTTTCCTGATTGGGAACGTCTATTCACCATTCGTAGACCTGTATATAAGGAATGGTGTATTGAGCTTATGAGTACTATAGCGTTAAATGCAGATGTAGATAGATTAGATGATAGAAGTTTTCTTAGATTTATACTTGGCCGTAGGATGTACAGGATGTCCATGCTGGACATGGCTAGGGCTTTGCAGATATATACTCCTGGTGAATTACTACTACCCGATTGTATGAATTTGATTTATCGTGGTGAAAGGGTAGATAGGAATTTTGACGCGAACGCCATCTGGAGGCGTATGTCAGATTATAATGTTTTTACACTGGGAGGAAAACACTCCTACTTACATATTAACAAAGCTGAGCTTCGTATAATTCATAGATTTTTGGCTAACTCGATTACACAGAGAGGTCACAATAAGGAGAAAATGACCTTACATGATTTATTTTACCTAAAGTGTATTCGAGACCCAAGAGGCTTTGTTAATATCCGTTACTGTGTTGGTTTTTATTTGTCTAAGATGGTGGAAGGAATACAGGAAGGGGGAATAATAGGAGGAGGTATTTTTGTTACTCTCATTGGAGAGTATTTGGGTGTAGATAGGGATCAAGGGGGTCCACTTATGGTATGTAGGGAACAGGTTGAGCCTTTAGGATTGAGGGTCTATCAGGGTGCTAAGGTATTGAAAAGTAGACGCAATCAGGCAATACCATATGTTGGTAATCATCCTCAGGTAGAGAGAGGTTCAGATGAGGAAATGGTGGAAGTAGATGACATTAGGGATGTCATTAGGGAGGCTATGACTGACGTCTACCAGCGTGTAAATGAGGTAGAAATGACAAACAAGGAGAGATTTAGTCGGATGGAGCAGTGACAAGCCCGGAATGTGTGACGCCCCGTACTAAATCATCATGTACGGACCATCAACAACAGGATCATTACAAGGTTAAGTACTATATGCGTTTTCAAAACAGAGTTTGCATTCATTAATAAAAGTGACGTCATAACATACGTCAATTGTTTTACAAATCAAAAGTATGCTTCACTAAGTAGAAGCATTAAATAAGTGTACGTGACCATAATGGTCGTTACATAACATAAGTTCATAAGTAAAAAGTTTGAATGCAAGATAAGTAGTCATGCGATAACAACTCTAGGCAGCGGGTTCTACAGCACGACTAGTAAGATAGCGGAAGCGACTTCAAGCACCTGAGAAAATACATGCTTAAAAAGGTCAACACAAAGGTTGGTGAGCTATAGTTTAAGTATAACAGTAATGTAAGTAGGCCACGAGATTTCAGTGCTACAACGAGCGTTTCAAAAGTATGTAAAAGTATATGCTTAACCGTGGGCACCCGGTAACTAACTTAACGTTTAATGTACCCCCTTAAAGTGCACTTGGCAAGTGCGTATAACCTCGAAGTATTAAACACTCGTTAAATGCTAGCGCTACTAGCCCGAGTGGGGATGTCAAACCCTATGGATCCATATCTAAGATTCGCGTTCATGGTTCAAAAACCAATGATTAAACGTTACCGAGCTAAAGGGAATGTTTATGCCGTTGTATAACCCACACATATATAAGTTTAAGTACTCGTGCCTAGTATGTAAAACACAAAATCCGCATGTATTCTCAGTTCCCAAAATAAGTTAAAGTAAAAAGGGAATGCTATAACTCACAATGATTAGTAGTAATGGTAAGGTAGTAGTCGGAAAGTGGTGTGCAAGTAACGGTCCAAACGTCCTCAACCTAAGTCAAATAGCACTAAGTCAATAAGTCGTCTCAAAAGGTTTACAAGTACGTAATTAAGGTCATAAGGGTCATCATCAATCATCATTAAACAAAAGGTAACAAGTAAGACTCGTTTATGAAAGTCGTTTAAAACAAAGGCTGACTTCGGTCAGTCACCACGGCCTCTACCCTTACTGAATTAAGGTGAGACCAGTGGTCATGGCTCCGTCTATGAGTCCCTTAAGTGTGGTAAAATTTACAGAAGCAAACTCGTCTTGGTTTGACCGTGGCGACGGTCTAAGTGCGAGTAGGTCAGAAATTTCTGCACAACGTTAAAGGACATGGTAACGATCGGAGGGCCATAAATCCTAAACCGTAACTCGGATTAAGACGAGTCCTATATGAAAAGTTATCTACTCGAAAAGTTCTATCTAAAAATCAAGGTTAGAACAGCCCAGGTCTACTGGTCTGTTCCAGAAGCATCAGGTCAGTAGGTTTTGGACAGAACAGTGGGTTTTGGAGAGTTCCGGTTGTCTCGGTGCTTGATGTTCATCACGGTTCTCATCCTTGATGCGTATAGCTTCAAGTGTACAACTCGTTGATGTGTTAACATCATTTTGACCAAGGTTTGTCCATCATAACTCAAGTGCAAGTGTTGTAAGTGTTTGATGAACCAAGGTTACATGTAAGTTTATGAACAAGTTCATGAACACTAAGAAAGATCACAACCAAGTGTTGGATCCATGATACTTGCACCAAAGTGTAAGCTCTTGTTGGTTTCATGTCCTTGTTCAAATGTGTAGTAAGCAACTAACAATAAGAAATAAAGAAAATGAATGATAAGCCTAAACCAACCATGAAGGTGGTATTCTAGTAACATACAACAAACAAGAACACAAGTAACAATTATAAAGATTATAAACTTTAAATCTTTTGAAACAAAATAAAGTAGAAAGCTAACTAAACAAGAAGATGATTCATAGTTGCTCTTACTTTTAAAGATTCAACCCAAGTTGATCTTTAAGTGAAGTAACTTCAAAGTTACTTCAAGAACTACAAGTAAAGAGTTTATACAACTATGAACTTTAATTCTTTGAAACAAAATATGTAGAACATAACTAGAGAGATTATGTTCTTGATGTTCTTGTTAAATACAAGATATAAATGGAGAATCAAACTAAAAAGTTTGTTCTTGTAACATGAAAGTAAGTAAGTAAACAACTTAGTAATCTACAAGTAATTAACTTTAATCAAGAACAAGTAACAAAAGTTTAGACAACAAGGATTGATGATGATTAAAGGGCACTTAGGCCACGGTTTTGTTTAAGCAAGAAAGGAAGAAAAGTCTTTAACTTACTTGCAAGAACAAAGAACCTTGAGAGAAAAAAAAAAGAAGAAAGATATTTGCTAGTAATGTGTGGGTGTTTTGAAATGAGAGAGTATGGAGTAAAATGAAATGAAGATTTTTGAAACCAAACTCTCCTAAAGGGAGAGCTTGGCCGACGGTTTGGATAGGAAAGGGGGGGAGGGTTTAGTCCCTTGGTTACTTGCCTACAAAGCTTACAAAAGTTGGATTAAGAGTGGTGTTTCATGGGAATTATAAGGCAACAAGATTCTAAATATACAAACTAGCTAGTTAATGTTGTAAGTATTACTTACATTATGAAAGACATGGGCTAATAAACCCATTTAAGATGTAGGGTGGGCTTGTGAGTCTTATTCATGAGTCCATTAAACTAATTAAAGCCCAAGTTGCAAGTAATCCAATAAAAGTCCAACTTAAGCCCAAGTAACTAACTAATAGCTTTAGTTAATTAAAATGATTAATAAAATTAATCATGAATGTAAATAATACTTGAAAATATTATTCGTGCAAGTTCCGGGTGTCACAAAGACGTTTCGGGCATTTAAAGTTCAAGTACGGGCAATCAAAGCAACATGTAAATGTAATAACATACATTCGATTAATCACACGTATTAATAATAATAATTATTAATAAATAACGTTGGAAAAACCAGGGTCGTTACATTACCCACCTGTTAAAGAAAATTTCGTCCCGAAATTTAAGCTGAGGTAGATGGAGGAGTCGGGAAAAGATGAGGATATTTCCGCATCATTTGATCCTCTCGTTCCCAAGTAAACTCAGGTCCTCGTTTGGCATTCCATCGTACTCGTACAATCGGAATCTTGTTGCGTTTCAAAGTTTTGATCTCACGATCCATAATCTCAACAGGTTCCTCCACAAAGTGGAGTTTGTCATCAATAGTAAGTTCTTCCAAAGGTATGATGAGTTCGGGTGCAGCAAGACACTTCTTCAAGTTTGACACATGGAAGGTAGGATGAACTGAGCTCAATTGTGCTGGTAGATCCAAACGGTATGCAACTGGTCCAACACGTTCCAAGATCTCGAATGGACCAATGTATCGTGGGTTCAACTTTCCACGTTTTCCAAAACGGATCACACCTTTCCAAGGTGCAACCTTCAACATTACACGATCACCAACATTAAATTCAAAGTCTTTCCGTTTAAGATCGGCATAGCTCTTTTGGCGATCACGGGCAGTCTTAAGTCTAGCTTGGATCTGAGCAATCTTCTCCGTGGTTTCGTGAACTACCTCGGGTCCGGTGATTTGCTTTTCGCCTACTTCGGCCCAACAAATAGGAGATCGGCACTTACGACCATACAATGCTTCAAAAGGTGCAGCATTAATGCTTGAGTGATAACTGTTGTTGTACGAGAATTCGGCGAGTGGCAAATGCCTTTCCCAGGCCTTTCCAAAATCAATGACACATGCACGCAGCATGTCCTCCAAGGTCTGAATCGTTCGTTCACTTTGTCCGTCAGTCTGAGGATGATAAGCAGTACTCATGTCAAGACGAGTTCCCATGGCTTCTTGCAAAGAACGCCAAAATCTGGAAGCAAAACGGGGATCGCGATCGGAGATGATTGATAAAGGTACACCATGACGAGATACAACCTCTTTGATGTACAGCTGAGCAAGTCTTTCCATTGTATCAGTTTCCTTCATCGCTAGGAAGTGTGCAGATTTGGTGAGGCGGTCAACAATAACCCAAATAGTATCGCATCCGCCCACCGTCTTCGGCAGCTTAGTAATGAAATCCATTGTGATCCTTTCCCACTTCCATTGTGGGATTTCCGGCTGTTGAAGTAACCCAGAAGGTCTCTGATGCTCGGCTTTAACCTTCGAGCAAGTCAAACACTTGCCAACATAAGTCGCAACGTCCTTCTTAAGATTCGGCCACCAATACTGTTCTTTAAGGTCGTGGTACATCTTACCTGCACCGGGGTGAATCGAATATCTCGATTTGTGTGCTTCATCAAGTATCAGGCTTCGTAGATCTCCATAGTAAGGTACCCAAATTATTCCGGCATAACATCGAAGTCCAGACTCTCTAACCTCGAATCGAGAGACAAGTATGTTCAAATGCTCGTGAGATATGTTCTCCTCCTTGAGAGCCTCAACTTGGGCTACTCTGATCTGGTTGTTGAGGTTCGAATGGATGGTGATGTTCAGAGCCCTAACACGGAGAGGTGCCGTCCTCTCCTTTCGGCTTAAAGCGTCAGCTACAACATTGGCCTTGCCAGGGTGATAACGGAGTTCACAATCGTAGTCGTTGAGTGTCTCGATCCATCGACGCTGTCTCATATTCAATTGCTTCTGATCGAAGATGTGCTGGAGACTCTTGTGATCGGTGAAGATAGTGCTCTTAGTCCCATACAAATAATGTCTCCACAATTTGAGTGCAAAGACAACGGCTCCAAGTTCAAGATCATGTGTAGTGTAGTTCCGCTCGTGAATCTTCAATTGGCGGGAGGCATAGGCAATAACCTTTGATCGTTGCATCAGTACACAACCAAAACCACTCTTCGATGCATCGCAATAAACAACAAAGTCGTCACTGCCTTCAGGAAGTGATAGGATAGGTGCGGAGGTTAACTTCTTCTTCAAAGTTTGGAATGCTGATTCGTGTGTGGGTTCCCAAATGAACTTCTTGCCCTTGTGAGTCAGTGCGGTCAAAGGACGCGCAATCAGAGAAAATCCTTCGATAAACCTTCGATAATAACCGGCGAGACCTAGAAATTGGCGAATATGTGTTGGAGTAGTGGGGGTCTCCCACTTGCTGATGGCTTCAATCTTGGCGGGATCAACTTTGATACCCTGGTCGCTCACAACATGACCCAAAAACTGTACTTCCTTCAACCAAAATTCGCACTTGGAGAATTTGGCGTAAAGTTGCTCTTGTCTTAAGAGTTCAAGCACTAGCCGAAGGTGTTGCTCATGTTCTTCTTCGCTCTTAGAGTAGATGAGGATATCATCTATGAAGACGATAACAAACTTATCCAAGTAAGGCTTGCAGACACGATTCATGAGATCCATGAACACGGCAGGGGCATTTGTCAAACCGAATGGCATCACGAGGAACTCATAATGACCATAACGGGTCCTGAATGCAGTTTTCATCACGTCACTTTCCTTCACCCTCAGCTGGTGATATCCGGATCGCAAATCGATCTTTGAATAAACGCTCGATCCTTGTAGTTGATCAAAAAGATCATCAATTCGTGGAAGAGGATATCGATTCTTGATAGTCAATTTGTTGAGTTCACGGTAGTCGATACACATACGGAAGGATCCATCCTTCTTCTTTACAAACAACACAGGTGCGCCCCAAGGCGAGAAGCTTGGTTGGATAAACCCTCGATCTAATAGCTCTTGTAGTTGACTCTGTAATTCTTGCATCTCGGAAGGTGCGAGTCTATAAGGTGCGCGAGCTACAGGTGCAGCTCCTGGCACTAAGTCAATCTGAAACTCTACTGCCCTCGGTGGCGGTAGTCCAGGCAGTTCTTCGGGAAAGACATCGGAAAACTCGTTCACAATACGCACATCGTTCACGTTCTTCACCTCAGTTTCTACCGCTTTCACATGTGCTAGGACAGCAAAGCGTCCCTTCTTCATAATCTTTTGCGCTTTCACGCAACTAATGAGGTTCAACTTCGAGGTACATCTCTCTCCAAAGATAACCAGTGGTTCGCCATCTCCTTGTGGTATGCGAAGTGCTTTATCTCCACAGATAACATCGGCCTTTATCTTGCTCAACCAATCCATACCGACGATCACGTCAAAACTTCCCAGTTTGATAGGTATCAAATCAATTTCGAAATCTGCACCAGCTATGTTGATAATAGCTCCACGACTAATATGGTCAACCTTTTCAAGTTTTCCATTGGCGACCTCGACAAGCATACTTTCCTTCAAAGGAACTAACGACCAATCTAACTTATCACAAAAATGTCTACACACATAGCTCCTATCGGCACCAGTATCAAATAGGACAGAAGCTAAAAGATTGTTGATCTTGAATATACCTGTCACCAAGTAGGGGTTGTCGCGAGCGTCCCTTGCATTAACATTGAAGGCTCTAGCACGTGGTGGTCCGACATCCTTACGCTTGTTAGGACACTCGTTTCTGAAATGGCCCGTCTTTCCACATTCATAACACTTCTTAGGCCCATTGTTGTTGTGGTTTGGCTTCACATTCAAAGTGGTAACCTTGCAATCCTTGCCAACATGTCCAGATCGTTGGCACTTCTCACAGATAACATTGCAATACCCAGTGTGGTGCTTGTAGCACCTATTGCATTGTGGTAAGGTTCCTTTGTAGTTCGGATTGGTGCGGTTGTTGTTGTTGGGGTTGGTGTTGTTGTTGTGCATGTTGTTGTTTTGCCTAAACCCTTCATGTCGCTTTGCCGGGTTTTGATCATAGTTCCTACCCCTGTTGTTGTTGTGGTTGTTGTCCCATTTCCTCTTTTCACCACTAACAGTTTCAAACTTAGCCTTCTCCGGCTCGTCAAGGATGATTTGATTCAAGAGAGTATGCGCCATGCGCATTGCTTCGGGAACGCTTGGCGGCTTGGATGAGGTAACATTACCCTTGATGGACTTAGGAAGTCCCGAGAAGTATTTCTCCAAACGCTTAAATTCGGGGGTGACCATGGTTGGACACATAAGAGCCAATTCCAAAAACCTACGGTTGTAGTTGTTAAGGTCGTTCCCTACGGTTTTCAATTGCATAAATTCGATTTCCATCTTTTGAATCTCGGTTCTCGGACAGTATTCCTCGATCATAGCACATTTAAATTCTTCCCAAGGCGTAGCATACGCCTCATCAATTCCTTTCGCTTGGGCCATGGTATTCCACCATGTGAGCGCGCCATCAGACAGCGTGCAAGATGCAAATTTCGTTTTGTTAGCCTCAGAACAATTGCTAACCCTGAATACCGATTCCAACTTTTCGAACCATCTGGTGAGACCGACGGGTCCCTCAGTGCCACTGAAGTAGTGTGGCTTGCAGTTTTGAAATTCCTTGTAAGTACACCCATCTCGGACGACAGGTGGATTGACAGGCGGTGGTGGTGGAACTTGGGGTTGTCTTTCAGCTAGTGCAGCAGCGACTCGCTCGTTAATCATTTCCTCAATTTGTGCCGCGGTGGGGGTAGATCTCCCGTTGGCCATGATGTTCTATACAAACATTTTGACTCAAGTCAAAATCCATTATGCAAATAATAATAATATAGTATATAACAACCAACATGAAAGCAGCACAACACATGTTGATTAAGTAATGCAAGCATATATAAGTACCACAAAACCATGATATGATAATGTAAATAGAACACTTGCGCACAAAGTAACAATACAAATTCCATTCATTAATGATAATAGGTTCATACATTACAATAAGTTCGTACATTACATAAGTGAAATATGAAATTACAAAAGAAATTACAATACAGAATCTAGTACTAAGTCCTACGGCGATGGTGGGTACAAGATGTCCAAAACATGAGCCAACTGCTCCTCGAGCTCAGTAACTCGAGTCTGGAGAATCTCAATCTCCCGCCTCATTTCCTCATTAGAGGAAGGTGATGGGGCAGGTGGTGCTGGCGGTGCAGGTGGAGCCGGTGGTGCTGAGGTGGATGGTCCGGCTCTGGGTGGAGACGGTAATATCTGTGGATCGGCGGGGTACGGCACCAGCCGTTTACGTGCAGTGATCCTACGACGCCGACCATAAGCGTCAGTGACAGTACGACCAGGAATTATGCCAGCGAAGCGATACCGCTTCTTCGGCGGGGTAGAAGGTGCCTGAATCGGTCGGTCAGCGGGATCCTCCTCATCACTGGAGTCGTCAGATGAGGTGTCGTCTGAAGAAGCATCGGTGGAAGAACCGTCGTCTGAATCATGCGGTGGTGGCGCGGGTGGCTCAACATATCCGAAAGCAGCCAACATCTGTCGGTGTCGGCCTGGCGTAATCACGGCTAAGCGGCCGTCGGCAGTGCGTCGGCAAGGTGTGCGCCAGTGATTACGGAAGGGACCTTCCCCGAATTCCGCGGGGATCTCCATGCCACCAATGCGAGCCAGTTGCCTCAGGGGTCTGGAAGAAGACGCCGGGATAGGCACACTAGAGCTAGCTCCAGAACTAGAGGCGCCGGGGTCGCCAGTGGGTGTCGGGGCCGGAATGTCAGCAGCAGCAGCAGCAGCAGCAACAGGTGCAGCAGTGGGAGGAACAACGGGGCCTGAGCCGCTCGGGATGTCAGTAGGTGGAACGTCCGACATCTGAACAAGGAAAAATAAATTTTCCATGTCAGTATGTCATAAAGCAAGCAAATAATAGGCCAACAGTTTATATCATGTATAACAATAAGTAGCATGGCAATATCAGTAATCGTATGAAACTAGCATGCAATCGAAGGCAAGTAATAGCATGCAGTAGTGAAATCACGTAGTAGCATACGGCATATAGCAGTAACAGTAAGCAGCAGCATGCAGTAAGTTCAGCGGAAACAAGTAAACTAACAAGTTGTAGATTAGCCCTATTAGTGAATCCTACTCGGGTCGGTCTTAGACTCACTAATGCATCCTAATTCCCTACAACCAATGCTCTGATACCAAATGTGACGCCCCGTACTAAATCATCATGTACGGACCATCAACAACAGGATCATTACAAGGTTAAGTACTATATGCGTTTTCAAAACAGAGTTTGCATTCATTAATAAAAGTGACGTCATAACATACGTCAATTGTTTTACAAATCAAAAGTATGCTTCACTAAGTAGAAGCATTAAATAAGTGTACGTGACCATAATGGTCGTTACATAACATAAGTTCATAAGTAAAAAGTTTGAATGCAAGATAAGTAGTCATGCGATAACAACTCTAGGCAGCGGGTTCTACAGCACGACTAGTAAGATAGCGGAAGCGACTTCAAGCACCTGAGAAAATACATGCTTAAAAAGGTCAACACAAAGGTTGGTGAGCTATAGTTTAAGTATAACAGTAATGTAAGTAGGCCACGAGATTTCAGTGCTACAACGAGCGTTTCAAAAGTATGTAAAAGTATATGCTTAACCGTGGGCACCCGGTAACTAACTTAACGTTTAATGTACCCCCTTAAAGTGCACTTGGCAAGTGCGTATAACCTCGAAGTATTAAACACTCGTTAAATGCTAGCGCTACTAGCCCGAGTGGGGATGTCAAACCCTATGGATCCATATCTAAGATTCGCGTTCATGGTTCAAAAACCAATGATTAAACGTTACCGAGCTAAAGGGAATGTTTATGCCGTTGTATAACCCACACATATATAAGTTTAAGTACTCGTGCCTAGTATGTAAAACACAAAATCCGCATGTATTCTCAGTTCCCAAAATAAGTTAAAGTAAAAAGGGAATGCTATAACTCACAATGATTAGTAGTAATGGTAAGGTAGTAGTCGGAAAGTGGTGTGCAAGTAACGGTCTAAACGTCCTCAACCTAAGTCAAATAGCACTAAGTCAATAAGTCGTCTCAAAAGGTTTACAAGTACGTAATTAAGGTCATAAGGGTCATCATCAATCATCATTAAACAAAAGGTAACAAGTAAGACTCGTTTATGAAAGTCGTTTAAAACAAAGGCTGACTTCGGTCAGTCACCACGGCCTCTACCCTTACTGAATTAAGATGAGACCAGTGGTCATGGCTCCGTCTATGAGTCCCTTAAGTGTGGTAAAATTTACAGAAGCAAAATCGTCTTGGTTTGACCGTGGCGACGGTCTAAGTGCGAGTAGGTCAGAAATTTCTGCACAACGTTAAAGGACATGGTAACGATCGGAGGGCCATAAATCCTAAACCGTAACTCGGATTAAGACGAGTCCTATATGAAAAGTTATCTACTCGAAAAGTTCTATCTAAAAATCAAGGTTAGAACAGCCCAGGTCTACTGGTCTGTTCCAGAAGCATCAGGTCAGTAGGTTTTGGACAGAACAGTGGGTTTTGGAGAGTTCCGGTTGTCTCGGTGCTTGATGTTCATCACGGTTCTCATCCTTGATGCGTATAGCTTCAAGTGTACAACTCGTTGATGTGTTAACATCATTTTGACCAAGGTTTGTCCATCATAACTCAAGTGCAAGTGTTGTAAGTGTTTGATGAACCAAGGTTACATGTAAGTTTATGAACAAGTTCATGAACACTAAGAAAGATCACAACCAAGTGTTGGATCCATGATACTTGCACCAAAGTGTAAGCTCTTGTTGGTTTCATGTCCTTGTTCAAATGTGTAGTAAGCAACTAACAATAAGAAATAAAGAAAATGAATGATAAGCCTAAACCAACCATGAAGGTGGTATTCTAGTAACATACAACAAACAAGAACACAAGTAACAATTATAAAGATTATAAACTTTAAATCTTTTGAAACAAAATAAAGTAGAAAGCTAACTAAACAAGAAGATGATTCATAGTTGCTCTTACTTTTAAAGATTCAACCCAAGTTGATCTTTAAGTGAAGTAACTTCAAAGTTACTTCAAGAACTACAAGTAAAGAGTTTATACAACTATGAACTTTAATTCTTTGAAACAAAATATGTAGAACATAACTAGAGAGATTATGTTCTTGATGTTCTTGTTAAATACAAGATATAAATGGAGAATCAAACTAAAAAGTTTGTTCTTGTAACATGAAAGTAAGTAAGTAAACAACTTAGTAATCTACAAGTAATTAACTTTAATCAAGAACAAGTAACAAAAGTTTAGACAACAAGGATTGATGATGATTAAAGGGCACTTAGGCCACGGTTTTGTTTAAGTAAGAAAGGAAGAAAAGTCTTTAACTTACTTGCAAGAACAATGAACCTTGAGAGAAAAAAAAAGAAGAAAGATATTTGCTAGTAATGTGTGGGTGTTTTGAAATGAGAGAGTATGGAGTAAAATGAAATGAAGATTTTTGAAACCAAACTCTCCTAAAGGGAGAGCTTGGCCGACGGTTTGGATAGGAAAGGGGGGGAGGGTTTAGTCCCTTGGTTACTTGCCTACAAAGCTTACAAAAGTTGGATTAAGAGTGGTGTTTCATGGGAATTATAAGGCAACAAGATTCTAAATATACAAACTAGCTAGTTAATGTTGTAAGTATTACTTACATTATGAAAGACATGGGCTAATAAACCCATTTAAGATGTAGGGTGGGCTTGTGAGTCTTATTCATGAGTCCATTAAACTAATTAAAGCCCAAGTTGCAAGTAATCCAATAAAAGTCCAACTTAAGCCCAAGTAACTAACTAATAGCTTTAGTTAATTAAAATGATTAATAAAATTAATCATGAATGTAAATAATACTTGAAAATATTATTCGTGCAAGTTCCGGGTGTCACAAAGACGTTTCGGGCATTTAAAGTTCAAGTACGGGCAATCAAAGCAACATGTAAATGTAATAACATACATTCGATTAATCACACGTATTAATAATAATAATTATTAATAAATAACGTTGGAAAAACCAGGGTCGTTACAGAATGAGTACGAGCATTCTAGGCAACGACAGCATGATAGATGGGACTATCATCAACGTCAAATCATGAGTCAGCTATCACCTCAGGATCACTACGTACTGACCCGACCCGCTTACTATCCTCCACACCAGCCCGAGATGAGACCACCATTTACTCTCTACGACCCTAACCAGGCCTACCAGTATACCTATCACCAACCATGGAACCTGAACGACGACATGAACTGGAACCCCTATCCAGATTGATATAGTTCCGGTTGGTGATTTCTATATTTTTATCTTTTTATTATTTTTATTTATTTATGTTTAAACACATTATATTTTGATACTTTTATGTATGTTTAATATATTTATTATGTTGTACTAATATTTCATATTTGATTTGAAAGTGGGATTTTAAGTCCCATTTTAAATTACCATGCATGTTTATATTTGTATGGTATGTATTTTATTTCATGTACACAACAGGGTAAAATAGCACATTTTCAAAGACTGACATTAAGTTCAGCAAAAGCTACTGATTTTGACGACAAAACAAAAAACAAATGTGATGTAACAACAAGACGGAATGAACAAATGATGTGCATCATTTATCATTCAACAAACAAACGCCAATATGTTTGGAAACTTTGGTAAAATTTAATCATTTTTCTACGCTAATCACCCTCAATAATTTAAATTGTTACTGATTTCTTGCAAATGAGGGCATTGCAAGATCTTAAGTGTGGGAAGGGGTTAAATTCTTTCGGATTTTTAAAATTTTAACTTATACACTTGGTTACCATTAAAAATACTAGTAACGCAGTAGTTGTATTAGAATCTAGCGCTCTCTGATAATAAAGAACAGCCCTAGTCTTATATACTGACTACCCAATTCTAGTAAAAATTTTCAAAATTTTCAATTAAATGAACTCAAAATCATGTTTATACATATTTATGAGCGATAAAACTAGGTATTAACACCGAAATTATTGTTACCTCGGAAAGGACATAAATTGAGAAACAACCCAAAATGTTAGAATTCATTTAAAATGGAATAGAGGACAATAAAAAGGCAAAGAAAGGAAAATAAAAGCCAAGTGTGGGAAAAATTTACCAAGTTATTTTGAACATATATCACATATTTTTGTACAAATAATTGAAGATACTTTTGTTTTGGACAAAATTAACTGTTTTACCCGGAAAACTGTAATATATTTGAAAGAAAGATGGATCTACACGATGAATCAATTCCATCATTAAAAGGAAGTAAAGTCTTCCGAAAAAGACACGCGCTTCTTGATTTAGGTCAGGAAGTTGTCGTCCAGACCAGTTGTAGAGTCTACGAAAAACCTTGAAAAGTTTTCTAAAAAATCAGCTGGAAATCCACGGACCTCAGCATCAAACAGGGTCGCCAAGTGGTCAGACTTATCCTAACCATGAGAGGATCTGTCTCGTAAAATGGAGAGGGCGCCGTGCAAATTAGCTTGATAAGACTAATGAATCAGATCCCCGGAAAGGATAATCTCCTTAAAGATCAAAAATCAGCTTTTAAGACTGATATTACTCAATCCTAGAGATTGACTTTTAAAGATTGAGAATTACAAACTCATGGAATTCAATGATATCTAAACTCGAGCTTGAACGAGAAAATATTTTGATCAAAATTACATTTGTTTTCTGAAAACCCATTTTTAATGCGTTCATTACCATTGAACGTAAAATCCTAGGAATTCACCTGGAATTCATTAGGTCACCTGAACCAAATCGGGTGTCAACCGTAAGAATGGTGGTTGCATAGCATGGTCGAAGACAGGACCTTGTACCAGACCGAAAAACTATAGGGTGAGCTTTACTATTGCTCCTACCAAGGATAGTAATTGTATCCGACGCGTTATAGACTATAATTAAAAGCATGTCACGGGACATTGCCTTAACAGTTGCTTGTTCACCGCTTTCCTTTACAACCGGACGGTAGTTTACCGAAAGGTAATATACGGAGCAAGTATACTGGACGTGTTGCTTTCCCAATACAAGGTTAGCAAGTGGGTGACACAAAACCGCAAGTTTTGAGCCAAAATTTTCAAATCTGAAACCCACAAAACTCACAAAAACAATTTTGAAAACACCGGTGAAGGGTTATTCCGGAAAACTTATCTAGGGTAAAAGCTAGATTTAATTTTCAAAAGATCAAATGTTTTCATAAAGATCCAATTTCCTAAAGGATCTAAATTTTTATTGTCATGTGGGACTGTAAACCACATCGTTACTACCATTGTTCATACCGCCGTATAGAAATCACAGATATACAAAGTGTGAAGAATAAAGAAGTGATTCTAGTATTTTTATTTCAAGACTATATTGCTTGAGGACAAGCAACGCTCAAGTGTGGGAATATTTGATAATGCTAAAAACGAACATATATATTTATAGCATTATCCCTCAAGAAAGACAAGCTTTTAGTTGCAATTGTTCTATTTACAAGTGATATTCGTTTAAATAATAAAAAGGTGAAGACAAAAGACAGATTCAACGAATTGAAGACGCAAACGACCAAAAAGCTAAAAAGTACAAATTACAATCAAAGTGGTTCCAATTATTGATGAGAAGCGTCTCAAAATTACAAGAGTACAAGACACAAAACGTAAAATTCAAGATATTAAATTGTACGCAAGGACGTTCGAAAATCTGAAACCGGGACCAGAGTCAACTCTCAACGCTCGACGCAACGGACTAAAAATTACGAGTCAACTATGCACATAAATATAATATAATATTTAAATAATTCTTAAAATTATTTATATATTATATATATTTATAAACCGTCGGCAAGAATCAAACAAGCTCATGTGAGCTGGAAAAGCAGGCCATGCGATCGCATGGCCTGACAGTTATAAAACCATGCGATCGCATGGTAAATAGTAACTGGCCACATCCCTATAAATTTCGCAGTTTGGTTGAACAACATCACATCTTTTTCTTTATCTATCTCTCACTCGTGTGTATATATATATATATATATATATATATATATATATATATATATATATATTAATTATAATTTTAATTTTAATTATAATTTTAATAATAATAATAAGGGTATATTAGCGAATGTTGTAAGGGTGTAAGTCGAAATTCTGTCCGTGTAACGCTACGCTATTATTAATCATTGTAAGTTATGTTCAACCTTTTTAAATTAATGTCTCGTAGCTAAGTTATTATTATGCTTATTTAAGCCGAAGTAATCATGATGTTGGGCTAAATATTAAAATTGGGTAATTGGGCTTTATACCATAATTGGGGTTTGGACAAAAGAACGACACTTGTGAAAATTAGACTATGGGCTATTAATGGGCTTTATATTAACTAAATGATACCTCGTTAATTTAATATATAGACTTATAATTTGACGTATTTATATATAACCACATATGCTTAATCGGGTACGGTGGGCGGGATATCTATAAATACCAATAATTGTTCATTTTACCGGACACGGGATTGGATTAATAGTTAATGGACAAGTTAAAACATGGGTGAATTGCATTCAAGGGTAATTGGTGTAATTGTTAACAAAGTATTAAAACCTTGGTTTACACGCAGTCGATAACCTGGTGTATTCATTAAACAAAGTAATAAGCCCTTGTTACAATTCGAATCCCCAATTAGTTGGAATATTTGACTTCGGGAATAAGAATAACTTGACGAAGACCTCCGCACTTTATGATTATGACTGATGGACTATTATGGACAAATCTGTATGGACATATTGAATAATCCAGGACAAAGGACAATTAACCCATGGTACTAAACTAAAATCAACACGTCAAACATCATGATTACGGAAGTTTAAATAAGCGTAGTTCCTTTATTTCATATTTAATTGCACTTTTAATTATCGCACTTTTATTTAATGTTATTTTATTTAATTGCACTTTTAATTATCGTACTCTTTAATTATCGCAATTTTATTTATCGCACTTTTATTTATCGCAATTTCATTATCGTTATTTACGTTACGCTTAAAATTAAGTTATATTTATTTTTAATATTTTACATTAGGTTTTAACTGCAACTAAAGTTTTAAAATCGACAAACCGGTCATTAAACGGTAAAAACCCCCCTTTTTATAATAATAATACTACATATATATATTATTAAATTTGTTAAAAATATAGTGTTAAACTTGGCGAGTTCCCTGTGGACGAACCAGACTTACTAAAAACTACACTACTGTACGATTAGGTGCACTGCCTATAAGTGTTGTAGCAAGGTTTAGGTATATCCACTCTATAAATAAATAAATAACTTGTGTAATATTGTATCGTATTTAATAGTATTTCCTTGTAAAAATATAACTATTTTGTATACACCTCTACGCACATCAACTCCCCATAACCGGTTTAACCAACGTCAATCTGCCACCCGAGGAAATGAGACTGGCCTTCCATGAAGATAATTTAGACCGGAACTTATTAATCAACAAGTCCCAATTAAAGATATATTTCATATTGGAACCAATAGGCATAACAAGGTAAGTAGTTGGAAACGTCCCTACCCGAGCCTCTGTGGCATTAGCAATGGAAATAACCTCAGAATCCGCCACACGAATTACAAAAACGTGAGCTTTAGCAACATTTAACCTTAAACTAGAAACTTTATAAAAGATCTCTAAGATGAGTAAAATACGGTTCAATTCTATAGCACTCCAATCTGAAAAAATAATGACATCATCTGCATAAATAAAGTGAGAAAGATGAATGGTATCCCTCCCAACCTTAATACATCGAATGATGCGAGCTTCCATGGCGTGATGAAAAGCAAGATGAAGACCTTCCATTACGATAATAAAAAGAAACGGACTTAGAGGATCGCCCTGTCTCAAGCCCCTTTTTAAAGGAAACTCGCGAGTCGGACAACTATTAACTATGACCGAAGTCCTAGCTGAATAGAGGCAACCCCTTATCCAAGAACACCAGTTCTAACCGAAACCCAACAAAGAAAGCATAAATAACAGATAGTCCCAATTCATGGAATCGTAAGCTTTCTCGAAATCAACTTTAAACATAAGCAACTTATTATGATTTTTCTTGTACCACGAAATAATTTCACTTAACATAAGAGGACCATCAAGAATCTGGCGGCCCGAAATGAACGTCGACTGAACCGGGCTAATAATCTTATCAATGACTGATAACAACCTTTTAGTCAAAATTTTAGTAACAATCTTGTAGAAGCATCCAACCAAAGAAATAGGACGAAAATCAGTGATAAGGACCGGGTTCTGCACCTTTGGAATAAGAGAAAAAAAAAAGCCGAAATTGCACCTGGGGGCATATTAGATGTAGCGAAAAAACCTCTAATATCCCTACAAAAGTCAACATGTAAAATATCCCAAAAATGTTTTAAAAAACGAAACGAAATACCGTCCGGTCCCGGGGCCTTGGAACTACCACAATCCCAAACCGCATTTTTTATCTCCAAATCATCGAACTCAACTTCAAGAGACATTTCCTCGGCATCATAGAGGCGATAACGTGGTCTAACATTACCAAACTCCACTTCGTAAAAGTAGCATCGAATTTGGCATTTAAAAAATCAAAA
Source organism: Rutidosis leptorrhynchoides (assembly GCF_046630445.1). NCBI lineage: Eukaryota > Viridiplantae > Streptophyta > Magnoliopsida > Asterales > Asteraceae > Rutidosis > Rutidosis leptorrhynchoides. The sequence continues at coordinate 141,428,913 of NC_092337.1, read as the reverse complement.
AAATTTGATTTATTGTCATTAGGATTATCATACCACTCCCCATCAACAAGTAAACCGTGAATGTGTTGGATGCGACGTTTGTGTTTTAAAGAACGATGAAAAAACTTGAAATTTTTATCACCCTCAACGTCCCATTTAACTCTCGATTTTCGAAGCGAGTCAAGGTCAAGTAACTTAGACAACTCATCTCTTTCAACAGCTAGCCTGTTTAGAAGATTAATCTTATCGTTAGAAGCACTACCAGCATCAATAGCAATATCAAAATCATTAATCGTATTGGTGAGCCCTTTCAACCCTGTCACTTCGGTTGATCTGATAGAATGAATCCAATGTTTCAAATGACCTTTCATCAGGCGTAATTTAGCTACAATGTCCATATTAGAGTCGACGTTGATTATGTCTCAAGCATTACGAACGTGGAGTCAAAGTCCGAACGAGCAAACCACGAATCTAATATCTTGAAATACGTTGGCCCAAAATCCACTTTATCTTGAAACAATTAGAGAGGAGAGTGTTCCGAATGTCCCCGGGGTAAGACAAGTCCCTTTAAATCATCCACCACATTAAGCACATTATTAGTAATAAGAAAACGATCAATTTTGATAAACTTACTACCTGATTTATTGCACCATGTGTATTGAAGACCACCTAAAGGAACATCGTACAAAGCATTAGATTCTATAAACTCATTGAAAGGTCTACCATCTAACGCACAAAATGATCCACAACATTCATCAAAGTTTCTAACCGAGTTCCGATCGCCCATAAAAATGTATTCACCCGAATGAGTAACAACAAAGTTCGTGAGTTTCATCCAAAGATTAGCTTTATCCGCCAACGATTATGGAGCGTAAACTAATGATACGCATAATGATCCATCTCGAAAACAGGCAAGCGCCTCGGCAAAAATCCTACCCGGTACTACGCGTCCCGAAATGCGTATTTCTTTTCTCGACTTCCGTCTGACGTCATCCCAGAAATTTTACCACGCCGGGCAAATGGCAAGACCGAGAACCCGGATGACATACACACAACCGGCACCATACAGCCAGTCATGACAATCATAATCAAGCGTTGCGAAGCCAGTCATCATAATCATAACTGTGAAGAAACACTTGGAACAAGTGTTTGGCGAGACCCACCCGGCTAGACTGAGAGCATCGTGATGCCTCAGCCGGAATCAACCTGCCGTCAGTACCATCACGGCATTCCAACCCGGCACGAAGATATTCTCCCGGGACAGGCACGTTGTCCCGAAGAAAGTGCACTATCCCGGAGAAAGTGCACTATCCCGGAAAAGACGCTCTGTCCCGGAATGATCACCTGATAACGGAATGAGCATGCAAGCAAGTTGCATGCCACTTCAGCCCGCAAATCTAGGGAAGTTCGTTAGGATCTGTTATTCCTCACGAAAAGGACAGGTGCCACGTCACCAATCGGGATTGACAAAGTTCGTTACAACCATGAAAGGGACATGTGCCACGTCACCATTCCCTCCTAAACATCTATAAATACGTAAACAAGATCTTTCATTCACACAACACTGGATGCATTAATGTTACTCTGCCCAAACCAATTGCGGTAACATCACTCCAGTCGTTAAACCAATTCCGTTCGGTGCTCCGATCATCGTTGGAATTAATCCTCAGCTTATTCGATTATGATCGAATAAGGGTAATTCAATCGATTGTTTTACGCCCTTGGAATCCAGATTCGAAATCGGAGTTTGCACAATTATTGGAGTTAAAACATTCGACTCTCTATTTCTCCCAAATCAAGCACTCAAACCCGAAATCTAATCACACCTAACAATTTTGGTTTGATCAAATGGCACCACCTAAAGGTACGAACAACACAGTGAAACCAAGTAGCAAAACGGCAAGCAAGAATGGTATGAACGACGATGTTCAGCCACCTTTGAACAAAGGAAGCTCACCACCGGTGGAGCCACCTCAACCACAAAAGCATTCAATCGCTCACATTCACTCTGGAGATGCATCGGGAGACGAAATGAATGTCTCCGCCGATGACGAGGATACACATTGGGGGGTCACCGCTCGGAGGAGATAGGTTGAAGCTCGGCACACTTGGTCTCAAAACTGGTGGATTAAGCGGCATCGGATTGTCCCACAACGACACCGACATGATCACCAAAATGATCTCAGCCAACGTTGAGAAACAATTGATTGAAAAGCTATAGTTCATGCTGAATGATAACAGTCTAGCAGAGAAGCAGCAATCGCAAACTCGAGACGTTCTAAAAACCAGTCCAATGCTAAGCATCGGTGCAGGAGGCGAGGGTGCTAACAAAGCTGCCGCAAACGCATGGTTGACCGAGCTCCTCGTGCAGGCTGCACCGCCAGCGTACAAACATTCCCTGTCGCAACCTGCCGTCCAGGGGACAGCACTTGAAAATCTCTTCGCATTAATCACCGGTAACAAAGCAAAGCGACCGGTTGAGACGTTAGCTACTAGCCAAAAGTTGTGCAAACGAATCGCCAGTTGCACACTCCCCGCTAACATCATCATACCGGTCATTTTGGGGGTGTATAATGGCACCACGAACCCGGACGATTTCTTGCAAATCTTTGAGGGTGCTATGAAAACCCAGCACTGGAGTGACGAGGTGGCATGTCATCTCTTTCCGACGGTACTACAGTCGGCTGCCAGGGAGTGGTTTGCCAAATTACCACCTAATGGAATCACTTGCTTCGCGGACTTACGAGAAAAGTTCCTCATGCAATATCAGAACCTCCACCGACACACGTATACGCACCTGTATGATTACGAAATCCCAATGTACCGGGGAGAGAAGATCGAAAGCTTCATCACAAGGTATATGTTGAAATGTCTGAAAATCTCAGGACTCCCGGAAACGCATCAGATTTTCGAATTTATCACGTGCTTAGACAAAGACGCACACCCGTCACTTGTCTCAGAACTCCGTTGGAACATCTCGGGTACATTTGCAGGTGCCGTAATGGTAGCTATGCAATACCAACACTCGAGGAGGGAGAGACATACTGGGTATCATCGAGAAGAGAGGAAAAGAGAAGAAGAGAGGAGAAGCGACAGCAGGCACCGCCATAACAGTAGCAGGCGCAGTGAAAGCCACAGCAAAAATCACAACAGTCGTGGCAAGAGTCATGATAGCCATAGGCATGACAAGAGCAGCCGGAAGCCGTATGATAAAGGGTCTCTAATCGATAGCCTCTCCAAAACTCCAAGGGAGATACTGTTAACGAAATCCGTGAAGGCAAAGTTTACTCCTCCGGCACCACTGGAAAAGCGTGACGGCCAAAAGTCAGACAAGTATTGTGAGTTCCATGAGGACAATGGCCATGACACCGATGAATGCAAGGCGCTGATACGTGAAATCATTGCCAAAATAAAAGCAGGTGAACTCAATCATTTGCTATCATGACGAAAGTTCAAAAAGTCCAATCCCAACAAAACATTCAGCTGGCAGAAGAAGGACGGTAAGAAACGAGAGAAAGCAAAGGATAAAGTTGTTGTTAACATGATCAATGTTCAGAAGGACGAGTTTGCCCGATAAAATTCCTGGAAAGACGCTACCATCACCTTCCCGGGAATGCCGCCACGATACTCTTGGGATGAACCGGTAGTCATTACCAGACTGATAGATGGATTTCCCTTGACTGAAATGTACACCGACACAGGAAGCGAAGTAGAAGTGTTGTATGTTCATTGCCTTTCCCGGCTCCCAAAGCGTATCAAAAAGAAGATGAGACAGTCTGATGCCATCATCTCTGGATTCTCTGGTCGCACTGAAAGAAACGATTGGTAGGCTTAAGGCAATGGTCACGGTGGGCACTAGACCTTACCTCCGTAGCAAAGTCATCGACTTTAACGTCGTTACATCTGTGACCGCCATAAATGTGATATTAGGAAGACAATTCTTCAAGAAGTTTGGCGCCATAGCGTCTACCGCTCATGGCATACTCAAGCTCCCAACCCAGCAAGGCGTGGTAACGGTTAAATCCACCCGGCACCCTTTTCCCGGTAATAAAGTCATTCAAGACAGGAAAAATGCCGAATCATGGAGGACACCACATGTCATGGAGGAAGATCGTGTTTTTGTCGTCAAAAGGCTAACCTTTTTCTCCCCGACGGCACACCCCGGTAGCAGAAGCTCAGACATACCTCATAAGGCAGAAAAGGCAATTGCCGGCTGACGTCGCCGGTCAGAGTGGGAGAAAGCATTTAATGGTGTGCGTGAAAAGGCTAAAACCTTTAATCCGACACTCAAATGTTCAAGGACCGAAAGTCGCGAGAGTTCCAACCGAGACAAGATAGCGGTTGAGGAAAACGAAAGTGCCTGAATGAAGTAACTGAGGTTTCGATAGATACCGTGATTGAAATTGATCACCTCAACTCACGTTCATCTTGATTTTTGTCTTTTTCTTGTGATAAAAGAACTGATTGTATGTTTTTCCTTTTCAAGGAATTAATAAAAAGCTTTTTATCGTTTGCAATAACTTTGTCATTATGTTATTCACAATAATGTTCAAACAATTATAAACGGCTAGCGGCAAAACGGATTCCGGCATCCACATAAGCCCCATGCACGTTGTTTTGTATCCCCTTAAGAGGTGATTGCCTAGCCCTCATCGGTACAAGTTAATACTGATAAACAGCCAATGAGTAGATGGCATAAACACGCGTGACTACACGGTGTACACGCCAAAACTAACACAATGTATTCTAGGCATACATACGAAGATATGAACTAGTTCAACTCAAGAAAAATCGACACAATGTACTTGAAATTACAATTTCATTAACTATACATGATTCATTACAAGTTTACCCCAAAAAATGCACAACTGTGCAATACAAATTTTTAGAAGTTAAAATCTAGAAGCTGCTGAACGGTTGTATCATCATTGGTGCAAAGATCCTCAAAGCTACCAAAATGAATCTCCTTTAGAGCCTTTTCAGTAGCCTGAACCGACTCCAGAGCAGCTGGATTCACCTTCCTAGCAATTTCGGGATGCAAAGAGATAACCCCACCAACACGATGCTTCTGCATCAACCTAACGGCACGGGTGAAATTGGCCGACCCAACACTATCCAAGTAGTCCTGAAAGGGCAATTTCACGATGGGGGAATTGATAGCTTTCTTCAAAATAGAGGGAAGATTGCCCCGCTGTAAGACCCTAATCTTCATTATACAGCAGAATAAATAGAATACATAAAGTGTGGGAATGATGGTGCAGTTAAACAGAAGACAGAGACTGGTCTGAGCTTAGTGCGCTCAGCGCACACATAGGGGTGCGCGTGGCGCACTCCTCACTGTAGCCAGGTTTTGCTTATTTTAATCAGATATTTTGATGGGCTTTTTGGTAATTTCACTTATGAACGAGTTTGAGGACTATAGGTCAGATCTTGGGGTGTCATTTCACTCCATTTTCAACAACCTTATCTTCTTCACTTTAATTTTAGAGAGAGAGTGTGATTTCTTGAGTGAAAAAGCTTAAATTCAAGAGGAAGAAGTTGTTCTCGGGCCAAAGTGCGGGTATTAAATTCGTTCATCTACTTACTAGCTATGTTGTGGTTGTAGTGGTAAGCTCTAATCTTGATTTCCTTGTTTTAAATTTGTGTAAGGGTTAGGGTTTGGGATAGTGATGAACATAAAACCCATATTTGATGATTTTGGGTGTTCTTGGGTAAGATTGAGTCATGAAGACTCAATGGTAACTAACCTAGGGTTTCAAAGTGGTAATTGATGTTTATGAGTCCTAATTGGTTAGTTAATTACTAGCACACCTAGCTAATTGGTAAATGGGTGTTAGTTGGGTTAGTGGATGACCCGAAATGGGTGTGTTGATTTTAAATGAGTCAAAGGGGTTAATGATTGGCCTAGTTGGGGATTGTGGGTATGAATTACCCTAATTATGTTATAGTTAGGGTTGTTAGACCTTAATCACTAGCTTTTAAGTGATTAATGGTGGTCTTGACCCTTAAGGGCGGTTTTGGTGAAAATGGGCATTTAATGCATTAAGTCATTAAATGAATATAAGTGAATTGTTGGTATTTAGTCCAACTAGATTATGTGTTGATTGAAGTACTTATTATATTAGGTACTTTGCTTTGAAGCTTGCGGAAGTATAAAATCGTCACCGAATCGTTAAGGTGAGTGGAATAATTATATGCGTAGATATATAATGTATTTATTTGTGGTAGCGTGAGATGTAAAGTGTCGAAGTGTTAAGGCACCATGTTTCACGTGACGAGTGAAGCATCGAGGTGTTAAGGTGCCACTCTAAGTAATTGGCGGGTGAATTATCGAGGTGTTAAGATGCCACCTAGAGGTGAAGCATCGAGGTGTTAAGATGCCACCTAGGAGTGAAGTGTCGAGGTGTTAAGACACCACTCTAAGTAAAATAAAGGGTGAAGTATCGAGGTGTTAAGATGCCACCCGAGGGTTTAGTGATACGAGTTGTTAAGTACACTAATGGATGTTATGAACACCGATGGCCTTTCGCGAGCGCCATTCCCTTGTATGATTGGTTAACCATGGTTATTTATGTTGTAAGCGAAAGCATATTATATTGTTCGAGTTATATATATTTATGCGATTGTTATGCTAGCTTGTGGTATTGGAGGTTGGTAGCCTCATATTGATGATAAGCTAATTGTGTTGCTAGCATGTATGCGGTATGTGTATGAGTGTTTGCAAGTAGGTATATTATATATGTATGTGTATAATTATTGCATTCACTAAGCTTTAGCTTACCCTCTCGTTGTTTATCTTTTTATAGGCTCCGGCGTTGACAAGGGTAAGGGCATTCGTTTGGATTAGAGATACCGCTTGTTTGTTAGGGGACACTTTTGGATGTTATAGATTTTGGAGTTTGACCGAGATTTGGGTAGTTTAACCCTAAACACCATGCTCATAGTGTCGTTTGGAATTTAAACTTGTAGGGTCGAACTTGTATGTTTTGGACGAAACTCGTAAAACGGCCGATGTGGGCCCCGTTTTGTAAAACTCATTTTCTGATTGAATCGTATGATTTTTTCATATTAGAACATGTTGCAAAAAGCGTTTCGTCTAAAAATGTCGGGAAGTGGGAGATCTTTATTTGAAAATTTGCAAAACCGGACAGAACTGATTGGAGGCCTGTGCGTGCCGCGCACCCTGAGGTGGTGCGCGTGGCGCACTCTACTGTTGTAAAAAAAAAAAATTTCTTCCGCGTGTTCGGTTAGTTATTGGTTTGGGTTGTTACAAGTGGTATCAGAGCATGGTCTAAGGGATTTAGGCGACTTGAGATAGGTGCCTAGACTTAGACTTTATTGTGTGTGCACTTTATGCGGGACTTGTAGGACTTTGGGTCAGAACGGGAGTTGATTAGTGCTTAGGTTTATGTGAATTAACCTTGCGCTAATTGTTTTGTGTTGTGTTAGCAATCATCAAGCGAGATAGACGTTGTACTAGCAAGTTAATGTGACATGCTCGCGTAACAATGATTAGCTACCATTGTTACGGGTTCAAATCGTGTCAAACAAGCGATGTACGATGAATGTTGAGCAAGATGGGGTAGTGTGGTGTATATGTATATGCATATGTGTTAAGTCCTTTCGTTTCGTTGCTTAATTTACTTCGTTTTATAGAATGAAGATGAGAAATGGACACGACACCAATGACGGAAGTACGAGTGAGGACATTGAACTCACGGCCAAGGTTGAGGCCATCTTTAAAAGGCTAAAAAAGGATTTTCTTGACGATGTTCGAAAGGTTTTCCAAGAGTCGGTTGATGGGCAAGTAACCGAAATGATAAATAAGTGAATGAATGCCGCGATCGAGGAGGCATTAGAATCTAGAAACATTCATCCTCGTGGTGAAGGGGGTAATGGTACCGGTGGGAATGGAAGGCGGGACTTCCATTACAAAAATTTCAAGGATGCTCAACCCCCGATGTTTAATGGGGTACGAGATCCGTTGAAAAGTACATGTTAGATTTCCGATATCGAGGGAGCTTTCCGTACCGCGGAATGTCCTCCCGAGAAGAAGGTGAGGTATGGTTCTAGTATGTTGTGGGAAGAAGCTAAGTTGTGGTGGGATGATAAAATCACCTTATATGGTGGGGAGCAATGTATGAGTTTGACGTGGGAAGAGTTTAAGAAGGAATTTTTTAAAGAATACCGAACTTCTTCCGATCTTGATAGAATCCGGGACGAGTTGCACAATTTGCAACAAGGTTCAATGGACTTGGTAACTCTCAAGTCTACCTTCTTGGCAAAGACTCTTTTTTGTCCGGAATATGTTGGTGACGAGCACAAGCTAATGAAAGATTTCTACTGTACCATGAATGATGAGTTCAAGGGTAAGATTAGTCGAGGAGCGGCTAAGTCTTTTGACGAGTTATTTGAGTTGGATCGGGGTTTTGAGCCGGAGGTTCCGAGGAAAAGTGATTTCACTTTTTCTAAAAGAAAGTTTGAAGGTTCTAGTCATTCTAACTTTTCAAACAAGAAGAACAAGAACAAGAAGTGTTCCGAAAGTGTCAATAGCGTGAAGAAGGGCGCTTTCGGTGGTTTTTCTTATACGTGCTACAATTATGGGCAAGCGGGTCATATGGCTCGTGATTGTCCGAAACCATCTTCCGGAAACAAGCTCACTTGTTTTAATTGCGGTAAAGAAGGGCATAAGAAGCCGGAGTGTCCCGATTTGCCAAACGATAATGTTAAGCGTCTAGAGAAGGCGGTGGGTACGGCTAGGGGTCGCAACTATTTGTTGACGAATGATGAAGCCAAGCAATCCAACGAAGTTGTCTCAGGTACTTTTATGGTTAACTCTAATCCGGCAAGAATTCTATTTGATAGCGATGCAAATTTGTCGTTTGTGTCTCCAAAATTTGTGCCTAAACTTAATAGACTGTTAGCTAAGTTAAGTCGTCCGGTAGAAGTCGAAATAGTGGACGGCAAAACGGTGCTAGTGGTTGATGTGTGTAAAAATTGTGATGTTGTGTTTGGTGCCGAAAACTTTAAAATCGATCTCATTCCGATGACTTTGGGTGATTTTGATATCGTTGTTGGTATGGATTGGCTCGATCATAATAGAGCCGATATTGCATGCCATGAAAAATTTATTTGTGTGAAGACCCCAAGTGGGGGAGAGTTAATTATTCACGGTGATAAGCGTAGAAGACTTGTGCCGATATGCACTTTTGCACGGGCACGTCGTTTCCTTGTTAGTGGTGGCATGGATTTTCTTGCCCATGTTGTTGATACTCGTGATGAGCCACCACCCATTCATGAAATTCCTGTGGTAAATGAGTTTGAAGACGTTTTTCCGGATGAGTTACCGGGTGTTCCGGCGGAAAAACAAGTTGAATTTCGCATTGAGTTGGTTCCGGGAGCTACTCCCATTGCTAAAACTCCTTATCGTTTAGTGCCGATGGAAATGCAAGATTTATTAAATCAAACCCAAGAGCTACTTTAAAAGGGTTTTATCCGACCGAGTGCTTCGCCATGGGGGGCTCCGGTTTTATTCGTGAAGAAGAAGGATGGTAGTATGCGGATGTGCATCGATTATCGAGAGTTGAACAAAGTGACGATCAAGAATCGTTATCCATTGCCTCGGATTGACGATTTGTTTGACCAACTCCAAGGTGCAACGTATTTGTCTAAAATCGACTTTCGGTCCGGCTATCACCAAATGCGGGTCCGTGAGGAAGACATCGAGAAAACGGCTTTTCGAACGCGTTATGGGCATTTTGAATTCGTAGTTATGCCTTTTGGTCTTACGAATGCACCGGCGGCATTCATGGATCTTATGAACCGAGTGTGCCAACCTATGTTGGACAAGTCGGTAATTGTGTTCATTGACGACATACTTGTCTATTCGAAGAGTATGAAGGAACATGAACATCATTTGAGGTGTGTATTCTAGACGTTGCGGAAGGAGAAGTTGTATGCTAAATTCAAATGTGAATTTTGGCTATGGGAAGTTCAATTCCTTGGCCACATTGTGAACAAAGATGGCATTCAAGTAGATCCGGGGAAGATAGAGACGGGGAAGAGTTGGGGGCGACCGACTACGCCTACGAAAATACGAAGTTTTCTCGGATTGGCCGGTTATTATCGTCGATTTATCCAAGATTTTTCTAAGATCGCTTCTTCGTTGACGAAATTGACGAGGAAGAATGCGAGGTTTATTTGGGAGAACGAGCAAGAAATTGCTTTTCAATTGTTAAAAGAAAAGTTGTGTCAAGCTCCGGTGTTGGTGTTGCCGGAAGGTGCGGAAGACATGACGCTTTATTGTGATGCTTCGCTAAATGGGCTCGGGTGTGTTCTAATGCAAAGAGGTAAAGTCATCGCTTACGCCTCTCGACAATTAAAGGAACACGAAACGAGATATTCGACTCATGATCTTGAGTTGGCGGCAGTTGTGCATGCGTTGAAAATTTGGCGCCATTACTTGTATGGTGTCAAGAGTACGATTTATTCGGATCATAAGAGTTTGAAACATCTCTTCAATCAACGAGATTTGAATTATCGCCAACGTAGGTGGATGGATGTGGTAAAAGATTATGATTGTGAAATACTTTATCATCCGGGCAAGGCGAATGTGGTCGCGGATGCGTTAATCTAAAGAGTCACCACCCGGCGTTACGATTAGGATTGTTACGTATGATTATTACTAACGATTTTCTTGAAAAACTTGGTGTGATTCAAATTGAAGCTTACGTTCACAACAAGCATGCGGAACGAATTGTGGGGCAATCAGAATTCATTACTATGGGTTCGCGTGGTTTGTTGTCTTTTCAAGGAAGAGTGTGGGTGCATAAGATGGGGGATTATCGACGAGTACTACTTGATGAAGCACATAAGTCAAAGTATTCCATTCATCCGGGTGCGATGAAAATGTGTCTCGATTTGAGAAAGGATTATTGGTGGTCGGGCATGAAACGTGATGTTGTTAAGTATGTTGAGTAATGTGTCACGTGTTTGCAAGTTAAAGCCGAACACCAAAAGCCGTATGGTAAGTTACAACCGTTAGAAATCCCGAAGTGGAAATGGGAGCACATTACCATGGATTTCATCACAAAGTTACCTAAAACGGCGAGAACCTAATTCGATTCGATTTGGGTGATAGTTGATCGATTGACCAAGAGTGCCTTGTTTCTTTCCATTCGGGAAGCGATATCATTGGAGACTTTGGCAAAGTTGTCCATCAAGGAAGTGATATCGAGACACGGGGTTCCTATATCTATTATTTTGGATCGAGATACCCGTTTTACATCTCAGTTTTGGGAGAAGTTTCACGAAGATATGGGTACACAATTAAAATTAAGCACGGCGTATCATCCTCAAACGGACGGTCAAACTAAATGTACTAATCAAACCTTGGAGGATATGTTACGGGCGTGTATTATTGATTTCGGTGGTAGTTGGGATGAGCATTTACCTTTGGTGGAATTCTCGTACAATAATAGTTATCATACTAGTATTGGGATGCCACCTTATGAGATGCTTTATGGGCGGAGGTGTCGAACTCCAATTTGTTGGGGTGAAGTGGGTCAAAGAGAAATCGGGAGTACCGATTTGGTTATAGAGATGACTAGCAAGATTGATATAATTAGGGATCATTTGAAAAAGGCTCAAGATAGACAAAAGTCGTATGCCGACAAACGTAGGCGAATGATCAAATTTCAAGAAGGTGACATGGTGATGCTTAAGGTTTCGCCATGAAAAGGCATTATTCGGTTTAGAAAACGGGGAAAGTTAGCTCCTCGGTTTATTGGGCCATTTAAGGTTTTAGCTCGTGTTGGTGAAGTCGCGTATCGTTTGGAATTACCCGAAGAGCTTGCGGGGATCCATAATACATTTCATGTTTCCCATCTCCGCAAGTGTCTTGCGGATGATTCATCTTGGGTACTATTAGACGAGATTGAGCTAAACAATAAGTTAGAATATATTGAGGAGCCAATTGCCATACTCGATGAGAAGGTCAAAAGGTTGAGAAATAAAGAAGTGAGAACTTTTAAAGTTCAATGGCGTCGTAGTAAAGGTTCTGAGTTTACTTAGGAGCCCAAAGAATTCGTGTTAGTTTACCTTCCCTCTTGTCATATGGCTTAGATCGCGAGGACGCGCTCCGATTCAAGTGGGGGAGAGTTGTAAGACCCTAATCTTCATTGTACAGCAGAATAAATAGAGTACATAAAGTGTGGGAATGATGGTTCAGTTAAACAGAAGACAGAGACTGATCTGAGCTTAGTGCGCTCAGCGCACACATAGGGGTGCGCGTGGCGCACTCCTCACTGTAGCCAGGTTTTGCTTATTTTAATCAGATATTTTGATGGGCTTTTTGGTAATTTCACTTGTGGACGTGTTTGAGGACTGTAGGTCAGATCTTGGGGTGTCATTTCACTCCATTTTCAACAACCTTATCTTCTCCACTTTAATTTTAGAGAGAGAGTGTGATTTCTTGAGGTAGAAAGCTTAAATCCAAGAGGAAGAAGTTGTTCTCGGGCCAAAGTGTGGGTATTAAAGTCGTTCATCTACTCACTAGCTACGTTGTGGTTGTAGTGGTAAGCTCTAATCTTGATTTCCTTGTTTTAAATTTGTGTAAGGGTTAGGGTTTGGGATAGTGATGAACATAAAACTCATATTTGATGATTTTGGGTGTTCTTGGGTAAGATTGAGTCATGAAGACTCAATGGTAACTAACCTAGGGTTTCAAAGTGGTAATTGATGTTTATGAGTTCTAATTGGTTAGTTAATTACTAGCACACCTAGCTAATTGGTAAATGGGTGTTAGTTGGGTTAGTGGATGACCCGAAATGGGTGTGTTGATTTTAAATGAGTCAAAGGGGTTAATGATTGACCTAGTTGGGGATTGTGGGTATGAATTACCCTAATTATGTTATAGTTAGGGTTGTTGGACCTTAATCACTAGCTTAGAAGTGATTAATGGTGGTCTTGACCCTTAAGGGCGATTTTGGTGAAAATGGGCATTTAATGCATTAAGTCATTAAATGCACATAAGTGAATTGTTGGTATTTAGTCCAACTAGATTATGTGTTGATTGAAGTACTTATTATATTAGGTACTTTGATTTGAAGCTTGCGGAAGTATAAAACCATCACCGAATCGTTAAGGTGAGTGGAATAATTATATGCGTAGATATATAATGTATTTATTTGTGGTAGCGTGAGATGTGAAGTGTCGAAGTGTTAAGGCACCACGTTTCACGTAACGAGTGAAGCATCGAGGTGTTAAGGTGCCACTCTAAGTAATTGGCGGGTGAAGTATCGAGGTGATAAGATACCACCTAGAGGTGAAGCATCGAGGTGTTAAGATGCCACCTAGGAGTGAAGTCTCGAGGTTTTAAGACACCACTCTAAGTAAAATAAAGGGTGAAGTATCGAGGTGTTAAGATGCCACCCAAGGGTTTAGTGATACGAGGTGTTGAGTACACTAACGGATGTTATGAACACCGATGGCCTTTCGCGAGCGCCATTCCCTTGTACGATTGGTTAACCATGGTTATTTGTGTTATAAGCGAAAGCATATTATATTGTTCGAGTTATATATATTTATGCGATTGTTATGCTAGCTTGTGTCATTGGAGGTTGGTAGCCTCGTATTGATGATAAGCTAATTGTGTTGCTAGCATGTATGCGGTATGTGTATGAGTGTTTGCAAGTAGGTATATTATATATGTATGTGTATAATTAGTGCATTCACTAAGATTTAGTTTACCCTCTCGTTGTTTATCTTTTTATAGGCTCCGGCGTTGACAAGGATAAGGGCATTCGTTTGGATTAGAGATCCCGCTTGTTTGTTAGGGGACGCTTTTGGATGTTATAGCTTTTGGAGTTTGACCGAGATTTGGGTAGTTTAACCCCAAACACCATGCTCATAGTGTCGTTTGGAATTTAAACTTGTAGGGTCGAACTTGTATGTTTTGGACGAAACTCGTAAAACGGCCGATGTGGGTCCCGTTTTGTAAAACTCATTTTATGATTGAATCGTATGAGTTTTTCATATTAGAACATGTTGCGAAAACCGTTTCGTCTAAAAATGTCGGGAAGTGGGAGATCTTTATTTAAAAATTTGCAAAACCGGACAGAACTGATTGGAGGCATGTGCGCGCCGCGCACCCTGAGGTGGTGCGCTTGGCGCACTCTACTGTTGTAAAACAAAAAAAAATCTTTCGCGTGTTCGGTTGGTTATTGGTTTGGGTTGTTACACCCGCAGACGTCTACACTCCTTCCGGGCAGCAACAACCTCCCTCTCCCTTTGGCCGAGCTCCTCCTTGGCAGCCCTTAGCTGATTTTCCAAACTTTTAACAGCTTCCTGAGCAAGGGAAGCCTGGGACAACTCATTACGGGCATCTAAAAGCTGGCGCTCCATGTCCGCCGCTTGTTTCTCCCGGTCAAACCCATCCAGGATAAGCGTATTCATCGCCATGAGCGCCCGGGCTTGAATAGCCATGGAGTCTTCCCGGGAAAGGGCAGACACCGATTGGCGAAGGGAAGAAGAAACCTTCTTCTCCAAAAAACTTGTGCAACCATGATAGTCAATATCCAGCTGAGAGAAGGAGCGAACAAGATCATCACCGATAGACGTCTGGAAGTGCATGTCATCAATGCTCTCCAGGGAAAACTGTTCGACATCACCTATATTTAGGGGCTCCGTCTCAGTCACAGATGGCTCGGCAACGGCTACAAAACAAAAATCATCAAAGATAAGCACAAGACAAATCAAAATGTTTGCAACACAAATTGAGAAGAGATTTTTTGTTTTACCAAAACAGGACAATCACCTTTGGCTTTCTTCCGAAGCTGAGGAAGGTCATGAATCCTCCTCTTCACCGCGGCATGCTCCCCCGGCACATCAGGACCCGAAAAAACCAAATCAGTCTCGTCGCCATCATTCTGGTCCAAGTCCTGACGCACAACATCCGGCTGCTCCCCCGGATTGACCGGGATACTCTCCACACGGATTTCTGCAAGATCACCAAAACCCAGCGCGGTAGCAAAATCCATCGTTGTTGTATAAACATCAAACATAAACAAGGTTAGCATACGATTAATTAACCTGGTGACGTAATAGTTGGCTGGGATCAGTCTTCACCTGCTCCATTAAAACGAAGAACAGACTTGGTACTCGGGTCTGGCCATTGGTGGCTGACTCCCCCCAACACAAGCATAGCCTTCGGGTATGGCCGCTGTGGAAACTTAAACCCCCGGATAGCTTCTATACACGACTTTTTGGCAGCATTTAAAGTCAGAAATTTGTTGGCTCTCTTCTTAACATCAGTTGCCCATTCGCAGAGCCTAACAAATCGTGGCGGCAGTCCTTTGCTATCGACAAAAAAGAAAGACTCCCGCCACTCTTTCAATGACGTGTCCATATCTCCAGTAAAATTGATTTCCGCTCTCTGTTTGATGGTAAACCATCCAACCTCAGACTTCGAGACGGAAAAACAGAATCGGAACATACAGATGGTACGAAGAATGTGATAGTGGTTAAGGTACATCTCCCACATTACCAATTTTTGGTACGCATGAGGATGTACCTGCGCAGGCGCTATGCCATAGTGCTCAAAAAACTGATACATAAATTCAGAGTAGGGCAATCGAAAGTTTCCCACACTAATGGCATGGCCATAAAAGGTAACCATGCATGAAGGAGGCTTATGGGCTCTATGGATGGCATCAGGCACCCTCAATGAATAACGGGACAAAAACGGGTACTTTTGTACCATCTCATCAAGATATCTATCGCATACTAGACTCATGATTCCATTAACATTTACAGAAGGCCTACCGGAAGTTTCGCGAACACATACGCTAGTAGAAGTGGAAGACTTATCCGCCATATGTGCGAAAACACAAAAAGAAAAATAATAAAGATGAAGAAAATAGAAAAGATACCTTTTTCGTAAAAAAACTGTTGGTTCTTTTTTGAAGAAGGAGCGTTTAGGGCACAAAGGCTGTAAAAAGTAGAAATATTGGAAAAGGAAAGCTATTTATAGGTTCTAAGAAAACTGATCCAACGGCTCAGATCAAAATATGGATCAACAAAAGTAATGATTAAAAGGGCAAAAAGAAATCTCTCGAACGCCGTTCTAAAAAGTTGAAAAACGGAAAGAACACGAAAGGGGGGCGCATTTGCAGAAACTGTCTTTTCGCGCTGACAAACATTAAATGTACATCCAATCAGGAAGTGTGGTCTTGTCTCGGAAGTTTGACGACGGTAACCGTTCCGGCTACCGCCATCAAACTAGGGGGACTTAATGATACGCATAATGATCCGTCTCAAAAACAGGCAAGCGTCTCGGCAAAAATCCTACCCGGTACTACGCGTCCCGGAATGCGTACTTCTTTTCTAGACATCCGTCTGACGTCATCCCAGGAATTTTACCACGCCGGGCAAATGGCAAGACCGAGAACCCGGATGACATACACACAACCGGCACCATACAGCCGGTCATGACAATCATAATCAAGCATTGCGAAGCCAGTCATCATAATCATAACCGTGAAGAAACACTTGGAACAAGTGTTCGGCGAGACCCACCCGGCGAGACTGAGAGCACCGTGATTGCTCAGCCGGAATCAACCTGCCGTCAGTACCATCACTGCATTCCAACCCGGCACGAAGATATTCTCCCGGGAAAGGCACGTTGTCCCGGAGATAGTGCACTATCCCGGAGAAAGTGCACTATCCCGGAAAAGACGCTCTGTCCCGGAATGATCACCTGATAACGGAACGAGCATGCAAGCAAGTTGCATGCCACGTCAGCCCATAAATCTAAGGAAGTTCGTTTGGATCTGTTATTCCCCACGAAAAGGACAGGTGCCACGTCACCCCTCGAGATTGACAAAGTTCGTTACAACCATGAAAGGGACATGTGCCACGTCACCATTCCTCCTAAACATTTATAAATACGTAAACAAGATCTTTCATTCACACAACACTGGATGCATTAATGTTACTCTGCCCAAACCAATTGCGGTAACATCACTCCAGTCGTTAAACCAATTCCGGCCGGTGCTCCGATCATCGTCGGAATTAATCCTCACTCTTAGATATTAGCTTATTCGATTCCGATCGAATAAGGCTAATTCAATCGATTGTTTTACGCCCTTGGAATCCAGATTCCAAATCGGGGTTTGCACAATTATTGGAGTTAAAACATTCGACTCTCTCTTTCTCCCAAATCAAGAACTCAAACCCGAAATCTAATCACACCTAACGATTTTGGTTTGATCATAAACATTGACCATAAAAACATTCAAATTTTCCCGTAACCACGTGCCCTTAACTATAACATAATTGTCGTCACACCAAATATCGCTTCGAGTGAAAAAATTCGGATCCCACAATGTCAATGTTAAAACTGTTGGTTTGATTTTTTGGCTAATAGAAGAAATGTTTTTTGCTTAGTCCCACATCGGTGGATGGAAAGAGTGGGAAGTAATCTCTTTGGTTATAAAAGGAGCTTATGGGATTACTTCCAAATTGCACCAATCAATACACTTTAAGTATTTGATTATTTCTTTCTTTCTTACCCTTGTTTGAGAGTTGTATTAGGTAAATATTTTGGAGAGTGTAGTTGGCTTAAGAGAGTCGTCTATATCATTGTAACAATTTGTGATATAGTATATTTCTCTCTTTGGGGGCCGGTGGGTTTTCTCCTGATTTGGAGTTTCCACGTTAAATCTTGTGTTGTGTATTGTTCTTATTTCTTTACTATTATTGTTGGGCTGGGTGGTGGGAATTAGTGAGACCGTAATTTCCCAACAACTGGTATCAGAGCGTCAGGTTTGACGGGGGTCTCGGTTATAAGAGTCGGAGTATGCTCTGTGATTGCCACGGGAGTGGATCGTCCACATCAGAAACGAGTTCTATTGATCGTATAAGGTATCTGGTTAGACAATATTTTTTCTGATTCGTAGTAATAGTTGGATTTGTTTGTGGCGAGTTGTGGATTTCCGATTTAAAGGGTCCTGGCTACCTGCTACATCTTTTGGCTATTCGAAACGTGAGCAAAATCAGAGAAAGTGTTGTTTATAGGATACAGATACGATGTCGAAGTTCAGTCCAATGAGGTTTGATGTAGAGAAATTTGATGGGATGATCAATTTTGGCTTAAGGCAGGTTCAAGTCAAGGATGTGTTGATTCAGTCCGGGTTACACAAGGCATTGAAAGGTAAACCCACCTTTGTTCCCGGCAGTGATTCTAGCAGTAAGTTCGATGAAGAAGAATGGGATGATATGAATTTGAGGGCTGCAAGTGCGATTCGTTTGTGTCTTGCAAAGAACGTGCTTGCAAATGTGCACGGGTTATCAACGGCAAATGAGCTTTGGGTTAAACTAGAGCAGTTGTACCAGGGCAAGGGCATCTCAAATCGGTTGTGTCTTAAAGAACAATTTCATACTTTGCGTATGGATGAGGGTTCAAAGATTTCAGATCATCTGAGCATTTTGAATGGTATTATTTCGGAACTTGAAGCTATTGGAGTTAAAGTGGATGATGAAGATAAAGCTTTGAGGTTGATATTATCTTTGTCATCGTCTTATGAACACATGAAACCTATTTTGATGTATGGGAAGAAAACTCTGAAGTTTGAAGACGTTACTAGCAAGCTCCTATCCGAGGAGAAAAGACTGGAAGGTAACGAGGTCTCGTCATCAGGAGATACGATAGTGTTGTGTTCGGATAGGCGAAAGAGAAACTCTGGGAAGAATCTGGTATGCTGGAGGTGCGGGAAGACTGGGCATGTAAGGGTTAATTGTCCAGGTGGAGCTAATCCGGCAAATGGCTCCAAAGACGCTAACATTGTCTCCGTTGTTACGGAGAGTGACGAATTCTTCTGAAGTCACACCATCCTCATGGTTTGTCCGCGCCAACATGGAAAGGGATGTTCGTTAGCGGTTCCACAATTGCACATGGGCATTGGTTTGACATTGATGCAGGTTGTGTGGTGGAAACTGATGTTGTAGCTGATGAAACTTCCAGGGAAAGCCAAACAGGAAGTTGCACCATAAAGTTTCAGCTGGTTGTTTAACAACATGTGCCGAGGTGAAATGCTTGGAATGTGATATTCTAAGTGTTATACTCTTAATGGTGGAGTATGATAATTCTTGTGAAGAGTTATGATTGTCTGTGATGACAATGATTGTCGGGTCTTGACAATGTTCGATGAAGATGCAAGTTTTGTCTCTTGGGAGATAATGTCAACGACATGAAGATGAGGATCTTGAAGTTGTCGTCGAGGAAGCGTCTACGTCGGTTATCCTTGCAATGTGGAAGCATGGTTATCTTCTTCTATCCAAAAGGTGGAGATTTGTTGGTTTGATTTTTTGACTAGTAGAAGAAATGTTTTTTGCTTAGTCCCACATCGGTGGATGGAAAGAGTGGGAAGTAATCTCTTTGGTTATGAAAGGAGCTTATGAGATTACTTCCAAATTGCACAAATCAATACACTTTAAGTATTTGATTATTTCTTTCTTTCTTACCCTTGTTTGAGAGTTGTATTAGTTAAATATTTTGGAGAGTGTAGTTGGCTTAAGAGTGTCGTCTATATCATTGTAACAATTTGTGATATAGTGTATTTCTCTCTTTGAGAGCCGGTGGTTTTTCTCCTGTTTTGGAGTTTTCACGTTAAATCTTGTGTTGTGTATTGTTCTTATTTCTTTACTATTATTGTTGGGCTGGGTGGTGGGAATTAGTGAGACCGTAATTTCCCAACAAAAACATTAAGTCAATGTTAAAAATAAAAGACTTTTTAAGTTAAAACATGACAACAGATTTGAGAAGAAGCAGTATATAATATAATAACTAATTGAACCATTAATTAATATTTATATTTTTAAAACCGAATCCAGTACCATTGAAATTGAACTGCAAGTTGAAAATAAATCGAGTCGCACGGATTAATACTCGTCGAATGTTTTAGAGAATGAAGTTGCTGTACCAATTATTATATTATTTGTGTTATGGTCGGCACTAAAAAATGTTGTTAGTAAAACTCATTAATTAATCGTACAACTGAAATACCGTTAACGCGCTTTGCCTCCGTTGGAAGAAACAAAAAGATGTAGAAGTCGGTTGAACAAATTACTAACATTATTGCCACAATTATATGATGATCATTTTTATAATAAGAGAAAGACCCGTCGGCCGACTACCGCACCGCACATATCAGCAACTGTAGCCGTAAATAACGGCGCTTGATTCTTTGATTACGACATCGCATATGAAACGGTACCGAATTGAATTAGAGTATCATCTAATTATTATCTTTGACCAATCATTTTTTACACACATTCTCAAACTGTAACCACCTAATTACGAAAGGGAGATGGCTTATTTTTTTTTTTTAATTGTTATTATTATTATTTTTTGAAAGGCAAGTTATTGGCCTAGCGGTATAAAGTCCTTTTTTTTTTTTTGAAAGACAAACTCACACACACCATTAACACGAATATTTACAACCACGAATATGTTCCAAGTGGAACTTGAACCCTCAACCTCTTGGTTGGAGGGCCACCACGATACCGCTGGGCCAAATGCCCTTTGGTATAAAGTCCTTTTTTACAACGATGGATATGATAATAGTGAATCAGTGATCGATGGATATATGTAAACATATATTATATATATACATGTATGTATAAAGTGTATGTCATGGATTTTTGTCAAGATAATAAAGTGATGTAAAGTTGTGAGACAAAATTAGAGAACTTTCAAAGAAAAATGTCAAAAAAAAAAAAAAAAAAAAAAAATAAAAAAAATTCAAAACAAATTTAAGGGTAATTTTATCAGGATATAAAGATTAGCGAGTAGAAATGATATAATAAAAATCAAAGCTAGCCAAATAAGCGGCATAACCAAATATCTAAACTAACGGTGCTACCAATGGGTAAAAACACAATTGATATTATGTAATTATGTAATTAAGAGCATAAATCCATTATGTAATTATGTTTATTAAGATTAAGATTAAGTTTTAACTAGTAAATCATATTCATATTAAGATATATGAATAAAGCAAATTCTTTTGAACAATTCTGAAACCGGGTTACATCATGATCTCTCATTGATATTACACAGCAAAAGAAACATATGACACTTCGAATCCATAAAGATTGAGTGCACTACTCTTTCTTCAACACGACTAGGAATCTCACCCAAAAAGATAATAAAAATAAATAAATAAAAATACATCAATATACATGAAATATATATATTGAAAAAATAACAAAATAATCAAACGTATATTTTGATCATCAGTCAGTTAATCAAATGTCACTCCACTAACGTTCATCGGTGGCAATAAGTTCCCTTTGAAACGATAGTTCAAAAACCCATTTAGGTAGTGACTTTGTTCTTCTTGATGCATTTCTGTTTAATAACTGCTGATGACGACTTTGACTATTTTTCTTGACCGTTGACTCTACAAACGTTATCACACGTTGCATGGCAAGAACTAGAATCTCTTCTGACATATTTGCAAAACAAACTCTAAACCAACCCGGTTCACTACAATGACATGATGAACCGGGTGAAATATTCAACCCGACTTCATAAACAATCTTTTTCCAAAGCTCAATTTCACCTTCAAATGTTTTTGAACTTAATAAATGTCTCATGTCCACCCAACAAAATAAACCAGCATTACTTTGAAGACATCGAATCCCGGATTTTTGTAAACCTTGGACCAACATTTCATGTCTTTCTTTCAATCTTCTACGATTCTCCGAAAGATACATTTTTGTGAACTTATTGTCCGAAAGAATTTCGGACAATAAGTATTGTGTTTGCGACGATATCAAACCAAAACTTGACATTTTCGTCGCACCAGACACAACGAGTTCATCGTTGGAGTAAATGGCGCCAATTCTAAAACCCGGGAGCCCGAGATCTTTAGAGAGACTATACACAATGTGAACTCTTTTCGCTATTTCGGTGTTTACGAGGTTTCGGTTTTTTAGTACATCCATGATGCTAATAAAGCTTGGAGAGTTAAAAACTGTACCTGAGTAAATTTCGTCACTAATGAGGTGGATGTTTTTTGTGGAGATAAAGTTGACAAGGAGATCGAGTTCATGCAAGCTTAAAGATGTGCCTAAAGGGTTAGAAGGATTTGTGACCAAAATACCCTTGACTTTAAGGTTTTGTTTTTCGGCTTGTTTGTAAGCTTCTTCAAGGGCTGATTTGGTAATTCTGAAACCATTTAAGCTTGAGCATTGAATTGGTACTATTTCTGCTCCGGTTCTCCATTTGAGATCTCTATCAAACCTATAAAATGTAAATATGTTCGATCAGAATCATATTTTAATGTATTAGAGTGGCTTTGCTAACACGATTCAGATTAAATTATCAACTTACCCCGGATAATATGGTGTTGGAATGAGGAAAGCATCGCCAGGATTAGCGAGACAAAACATTAGCGTTTCATTAGCCGAGGTTGCTCCTGCGGTTAGTACAAGGTTGTTTGGGTTGAAAGTAACCGTGTTTCCTCTTATATCCGACATGAATCGCACTAAAGCCTGTAAAAAGCATGAAATTATATTATTAATCAATAGATTTTTCTAATGAAAAACATTTATAGAGAATTAAATTAATGTTTAAACTAGTGGTACATTGAATTGGTTGCAGGTAATTTATTTTCAGAGAGTACATGGTTAGTTTCAATGTACAATCAAAAGAATATTGTCATTAGAGAGTTCTTAATTAATTACCAAATATAGGAAAAAGACACCAAGCATTGGTTTCATTTAGAAAATAAATATATTAAATGTTATTATAATAAATGAAAGCTTACATTTTTAAAAGCAGGAAGGCCATGGTAATCTTGAAAGAGGGCAAGTTCTTTAAAAATAGATTGGTCATTGTGGTTCTTGAAAGCTGCTGGTTGTGGGTTATTTTGTAGCCATGATTCAAGGAGATCGAAAGAGAGTTGATTTTCGGCGAGACCCATTTGGATGATGCCATTTGGATTTTTGATCTCATCATAAGGATTCTTCTCGTACGCTTCCCATCCTATGAAGTACGAGGAATCTTGTCCGTGAGAGTTGCATGTTATTTTTGCTGACAACATGGTTTTTTTGGTTAAGAATAATATGATATGATGGAGATAGTGAAATAAGGATCGGGAGATTTGTTGGAGGGATATATGAAGAAAATGAGATGAGTTGATAAATGGGAGTGAGTGATTATGTTGGTGTGTTTGTAAGGAATATATATAGAAAGAAGGAAGGATCCGAGTTGTAAAGAGCTTGAATGCCAATTGCCAAGTCGGATCCACTACACCTGGGATATGTACAAAAGATAAAAAAGATTTTATTCTTTAATTTATATTATTATATTATTTATTGTTATTATTATTATTATTATTAATTATATATTATATATAGTATATTAGATTAGATTAGATTATTATATTAGTGTTTTCTGACGAAATAGATTAACTAGAATGAGTAATAAACTTACTAAACTCTTGCATGGTAGTATGAATTATTGAGTTTGAATTTTTACTATAAAAAATTAATAAGTAACATAATTAGAGTAATAATTTATATTCTACTTTTTTAGACCGTTCTCTCTTTTTTAAAAGATCAAAATTTTATTAACACCAAAAATCCGAAACTAACGAGGAGCTTGAAGGAATTACAACGGATTATAAAGACATATGTTCGTAGAATTAACTACTTTACTTCTACTTTTAAGTCAAAGAATTGAAAAACAACGAAAAGAATAAAAAATGACACTCTTCATGAGCGCATTAGTATTAAAGACAATTTCATTCCTTAACCTTCTTATGGTCCACAAAGTGATAATAACGATTACGAACATTCGCTCCTTCCAAACTGTAATGTGGTGACTATCATCGATCAAGCTAAATAGTTCTTCCTAAGATATGATCGTAGATGGAATCAGTTACGATTCCAGGATTGAAATTCTATAGGGTCCCGATTTTTTTTCTAGTACTAATTATATCTGAATGCTATTTTAATGTTAGTTTACTTTCAAAACTACAAATTCAAAATATATATGGGGTTCGAATAGTGTGTCCTATACAATTTAAAGATAAAGCTATAAATTCGAAGAAAAAAAAAAGGGTTATGCAGTTAAATTTAGTGGTGTCCTATACATTTTAAAGGGTATTTTTTACACAAAATTTTCAAACTAGTGGTGTCCCGTGACCTCACGGGTGATTCGCCACTGGATGGAATGTCCCCATTTGTCTATACCCGAATTCAACCCCAAATCTATCGCGCCAAGCTATAATTGAAAAACATTATCAACATCTTCAACGTCCTCTCCACAAGTTAGACACGATATGTAGAGAATATATGTTCCTTTCAGCATAAGATTGAACCTACGAAAGAGTTCATCTTGTGCTTATAAAGTGTCTAGTCTCTCTAGTCGAAAAAACCTCATCGCTTGACAGACTCCACACCCGGTCGTCGTCATTGCTAGATACATAAATTACACCGTTCTTTATGGTTTGATTTGGAGAATGTTGTGGTGATAATGTAGTTGTGAAGGAGAATTATGTTGAATGACAGTGTTGTGAAAAAAGATGAATGTTACGGTAATATCGTAGAAGAGTATTGTAAGAAGATTGATATGATATGAGAGTACGGGGTAATGCGTGCGTGCGTGACAAATGAGAGTATTCGATGCCGATTGTTGCCTTTCAAAAATAAATTTATAAATAAAAAATAAAAAAAATGCAATTAGGTTTTATCATTATATTATTAGTAAGGGGTTTTGCCTGGACACTTATATTTGCATGTATTTTTATTTTATACTATATTAGTTGGAGGTTTTTAGAAGCAGTCTCTATGCTCTTACGTAGAGGAACTTATGACTTTTTGTACTCTTGGATTTCTCGACATATAAGTAACCAATTGATTTTTCTTTTACCCAAATTAAAGAAATAATGTGGTTGCCCGGTGGATATTGCTTGTTGGTTTGTTGTTGTATGGATGCTGCTTTTTGTGGTGGAGAGGTGAGGTTATGGTAGAGGTGATCTATAACACTCCGCCAAATTCTCATCTAACGGCGTATTAATTATAGGTCCTACAGTTAATAGTTACGCCCTCTATATGAGACGTTTCAAAGCATTCGCATTTAATTTTATTAAAAACAGTTGACTTTCAAAACATAAGTCAATAAACCAAAATAAGTAATACTATTGTGATCGTAACCACAAGCCAACAGTATTAAACAGATGCAAAAGTTTAAATGCGAAGGTAATAAATGTCATTAATAAAGCATGCTAACTTCACAGCCAGGCCAATCATCAAACAGACAGCGGAAGCTATACCTCTTATGGACCTGAGAATACAAACACGCAAAAAACTGGTCAACAAATAATGTTGGTGAATCTACAGGTTTAAGTATGTAAACAGTATCTAAAAAACAGTGTTTAGCAAAATAATTCATTTGCATTTGAACACAAGATTTAAATAAGCACAACCCAACATTGCAAAATGTTACATAATCCATGAGCACCTGATTACTAGCATAAAGACCTGCGTATAGTTTACACTACACTTATCCTTTACCCCATAAAAACGTATACACTTGTTCGAGTGTACAAACAGTTCAAAGTAAATGCACCACAGTTAAAGTAGGGCGAGGTTTGTCTAACCTAACGAATTCGTCCATCTAAATTGTACTTACCCGAAGGTAATAAAAGTACTCAAGCTTGGGGCTTTGTGAACAAAACTCAATATGTATAATAGTAATCATGTCAAATATAAAATCATTTGTAAATATGTAAAAGTAACCAGCGTTTATTCTCATCCCTGAAAATATGTAAAAAGCAGAACTGTAGACTCACCTTTGAAAAGCTCTGAAAGAAAAGTAAGCAATTAGCTTGAATGGTTTATTGTCGAGTAAAGCAACCTAAGTATACGTATATAGGTTGGTCAATATATATATATATATATATATATATATATATATATATATATATATATATATATATATATATATATATATATATATATATATATATATCTTATACAATAGTGGTTTCATAGAGAAAGTTGTCCTATTGCTCAGACTCGACTCATTTCAAAGTAAAAGTCAATACATAGTCAACTAGTCCATGCAATCAACAAAAGTCAACCAAAGTCAAACCAAAAGTCAAACTTGGTCAAAGTAGTCAACTAAAGTCAACAGATTAGTAGGTTCATGTCAAATGTTGGTCAAATAGTGAAACTTGGTTCGTATCATGCATGTCCAGTTTCAGTTTCAAGTTTCATCGTTTTCCGATTTAATCGTCATTTCGCATGTTAAGTAGTGTACAACTAAGGCACGTATGAGCATATGACAAACAAGTACCACTTAAGACATGAAATTGATCATTAGTTAACCTACAATCATTCATGAGTTCAAAATTATGGTCTTAGCATGCAACACCTAATTATATTCACAAAAACACTTTACACGAATTCAATTTCAAACTGCGCATCAATCTCGTAATGGTCATAACCGGAGCTAGGAACATGCAAATCAAGCTAGGTTAAGGGCTAAATTTCAAGGAAAAGTTAAACTACAACATATCAAAAGATGAGACATTTTTGTTTAGCCATTTGGTAAAGTTTATTCATGCATGTTGGACGTTCTGTTTCAGCTCAATTCAGTAGTCATCAAAACTATGGCCTTATTGTGTATAATGTATCAGGTTTAAAAGTTTTCTATAAACTAGACTTTTATCACATATCATACAAAGATTCAATATCCAGAAGATCAAGTTCGTAAATTACCTACAACTCAACTTATAGAACTCAAGATGCATACTTGGCAGATTTGGACATAATACAGGTTATCGTTTTCGCACGTACATTACGCAAGCTATATAAATCCATATAACACAAGGCCTAGATGAAAAGTTATCTACAACATATGAATTTTCCATATATGCAAAGACTTAATTCAATATCTCTTTTCAGATTTCTTTTAGAATTTATTTTAAGTTACCGAGTAAATTAGTTTTGTCAAGAACACTCATTTAAGCATAACGGGAGCAGTTCCTCTAATGGAATCACCAAGCTCTCATCGGCTAGGTACTTCTTCAGGTTGGACACATGGAAAGTGTCGTGTATTCCTCTGAGTGCTTGTGGCAGTTCCAATCTGTAAGCCACTGGTCCAACTCTTTCACTTATCTCAAATGGTCCAACATATCTAAGACTCAATTTACCTCATTTCTCAAATCGTACTACACCCTTCCAGGATGATTCTTTAAGCATGACTTTGTCGCCAACTTGAAATTCTAAATCTCACCTTCTAACGTCGGCATAGCTCTTTTGACGACTTCGAGCCGTTTTCAATCGTTCTTGAATCTGTACGATTTTCTCCATTGTCTCTTGAATAATCTCAGGACCTATCAACTAACTATCCCCCAATTCGCTCCAACACACGGGAGATCTACACTTTCTTCCGTACAACGCTTCGAAAGGTGCAGCTTTAATGCTCGTATGGTAGCTGTTGTTGTATGAGAACTCAGCTAGCGGTAAATACTTATCCCATCCGTTTCCGAAATCAATGACATATGCTCGCAGCATGTCCTCTAGAGTTTGAATGGTTCGCTCACTTTGGCCAACAGTCTGGGAGTGATATGCTGTACTCATATCTAAATGAGTCCCCATTGCTTTCCGTAATGTCTACAAGAATCTAGAAGTGAATCTGCTGTCGCGATCGGATATGATGGATACATGCACTCCATTCCTATAGATGACTTCCTTGATGTAAACCTGTGCCAACGTCTCCATCTTGTCGATTTCTCTTATCGGTAAGAAGTGTGCATTCTTAGTGAGACGGTCCACGACAACCCAAATGGTGACGTAACCTCCCACAATTTTCGGCAGTTTCGTGATGAAATCCATTGCAATACATTCCCACTTCCACTGGGGAATCTTTAGTTGAGTCAGTAGCCCTGATGGCTTCTGGTGTTCAGCCTTGACCTTAGCGCAAGTCAAGCACTTCCTGACATAGGTAGCAAAGTTAACTTTCAAATTTGGCCACCAATATAACGCCTTCATATCTTGGTACATTTTATCTGATCCAGGATGAATTGAGTACCTTGACTTGTGTGCTTCCTCCAACATTAGTTCTCTCAATCCACCAAACTTTGGTACCCAAATTCGATTAGCAAAATATCATCTTCCATCCTCTTTTATGTCGAATTTCTTATCCAGTCCCTTGATAAATTCTACATCGACATTCTCTTATTTCACGGCCTCCAGTTGTGCTTCACGGATCTGTGATGTAAGGTACGTTCGTACAATGATGTTAAGAGCTTTAACCCCGAGGGGTTTCTCTCTCTCTTTAGTGCTCAAAGCATCCGCTACAACATTCGCTTTGCCAGGATTGTATTGAAGTTCACAATCACAATCGTTAAGCAATTCCACCCAACGTCGCTGTCTCACGTTGAGCTGCTTCTGATAAAAAATTTGCTGTAAACTCTTATGGTTGGTGAAGATAGTAAACTTGGTTCTATACAGATAGTGTCTCCACATTTTGAGTGTAAAGACCACAGCTCTTAGTTCAAGATCGTGCGTTGTGTAGTTCAGCTCGTGAATCTTTAACTGTCACGATCCGTAAGCAATAACCTTGTTTCATTGCATAAGCATGCAACCCATTCTTTGACGCGAGGCATCACAATAAATAATAAAATATTTTTTCCCTTCTGGTAGAGATAATAACGGTGCAGTTGTTAGCTTCTCCTTCAACAACTGAAATGCAGTTTCTTGTGGTTCAGACCACTCATACTTCTTGCCTTTATGAGTTAACACGGTTAATGGTCGGGCAATCTTAGAGAATTCTTCAATGAATCTCCTGTAGTAACCAGCTAGACCCAGAAATTGTCGAATCTGAGTTGGCATCTTTGGGGTTTCCCAATTCTTAACCGTTTCGATCTTTGTCGGAACAACTTGTATTCCATTGGCACCTACAACATGACCAAGGAATTGTACTTCTTGCAACCAAAAGTCACTCTTTGAGAACTTTGCATACAGTTGCTCTTCTCTAAGCATATTCAGTATCGAACGTAAATGCTGCTCATGCTCTTCTTTGTTCTTGGAGTACACCAATATATCATCAATAAACACAATGACGAATTTATCTAGGCATGGCTTACACACACGGTTTATGAGGTCCATGAACACTGCTGGTGCGTTCGTCAAACCAAAAGGCATCACTGTAAACTCATAATGTCCATAGCGTGTTCTAAATGCCGTTTTGGGGACATCAGCTTCTTTGACCCTCTCAATTGTTGATAACCTGACCTCAGATCAATCTTCGAATAACAGCTAGATCCCTATAATTGATCGAATAAGTCATGAATCCTCGGCATTGGGTACCGATTCTTGATTGTCAACTTGTTAACAAACAAGACCGGAGCTCCCCAAGGTGAAGAACTCGGTCGTATAAATCCCTTGTCCAACAACTCTTGCAGTTAACTGGATAACTCTTGAAGCTCTGGGGGTACAAGTCTATACGGTGCCCGAGCCACCGGTGCCGCTCCTGGCACTAGATCAATCTGAAACTCAACTTCCCGATGCACCGTGGAATACCAGGTAGTTCCTCCGGAAAAACTTCTAGAAAATCCTTAACTATAGGAACATCTTCGGGTCTCCTTTCTTCAGGTTTAACTTAGCTTACGTGAGCCATAAACGCGATACATCTCTTTCTCACATACTTCTGAACTTTCAGGCAGCTAATGAGATGCAGTAGTGTGTTGCTCTTTTCTCCATAAATCACCATAGGTTAACCGTTGCCAATAGGAATACGAATAGCCTTTAGGTCGCAGACCACTTCAGCTTTGTTGTTAGAGAATCAGTCCATTCCAACCACCAGGTCAAAACTTCCTAGTTTAATAGGTATCACATCAATATTAAAAGGCTTACCCTCTAACTTCAAAGTACAACCACGATAAATCTTATCGGCTCTCATCAAGTTACCGTTCCTCAATTCTATAAAATACATGTTATCTAAGGGAGTAACAGAGTTCTTAACATTGTGACAAAATATCCTTAAATATATAAAGCTTCTATCATCCCCAATGTCAAACAAAACATAAACATGTTGATCATTGAGTGAAAACGTACCCGTGACTAACTTCGGATCATCACGAGCTTCTGCAGAGTTGATGTTGAATGCTCGGCTTCGAACGGTTCCATTGTTGTTGTACTTGGGGAAATCTTTCTTGAAATGACCCGGCTGTCCGCAACCAAAGCAGTTCTTAGAATTACCAGTACTATTTGCATTGTTTGCAGTGCTGTTGTTGGTCTTGTTGTTGAGGTTGACCTTGAAATCCCTGATCAAATGGCCAAACTTCTTACGCCGGTCACAAATTACATTAGTACATGTTCCAGAGTGATGCTTGCCACACCTTTGACATTGTGGTTTCTTACCCTTATACCCAGAGTTAGCTCCAGTGATCCCAGTGTCATTTCGGTAAGTATCTTGCTTTTTGAACGGTTGTTGGTTATAGTTCTTGTCTTGCCCCCTGTTCCACTTCCTCTTACCATCATTAGACTTAAACCTCATTAATAGTAGTACCCTTTCCTCGCTGCGCGATCTAATTCAGTAAAAAACTTGCCATATCAATAGCTTCTTGCACAATAGTGGGTTTGGAAGTAGTAACCCCACCTTGAATATTCTCGCTCTAACCTATAACGACCCGTCCTAATCCATCTGGACGAATACATTACATTTGGTTACATCGCGAGGTACTTGACCTCTATATGATATATTTTACAAACATTGCATTCGTTTTTAAAAGACAAACTTTCTTTACATCGAAAGTTGATGGCAAGCATACTATTTCATAATACCTCCAACTATAATTGACTTAATAATAATCTTGATGAACTCGACGACTCGAATGCAACATCTTTTGAAATATGTCATGGATGACTCCAAGTAATATCTCTAATATGAGTAAATGCACAACGGAAGATTTCTTTCATACCTGAGAATAAACATGCTTTCAAGTATCAACCAAAAGGTTGGTGAGTTTATAGGTTTATCATAAAACAATAAAATTCATCATTTTGATTGACCACAAGATTTAAATCCTGCATGGTACAAATGGGCCCGAATCCTATACCCACCTGTAATGTACATGCGATATCTTTTAAATACAGTACACCTTTATCGTGTACGAAATCATCGTTCATAAATCTTAGTAACCGTACACATATCTTATGCACAAAAATAACATACACATAACTTGTGTATAAAATCATTCTCTCGATGCATAACATTCACTTTTCATTGCTTTCATAGCTTGGCTTGGTAACCGACCTTAACATATAATGCGCATAATAATATCCCCAAAACATAACATCTCATCTGTATAATAATCATATAAACTTCGAAGTACTAAACACCACGCCCACTAGCCCTTCCGTCTAGTGAACATTCTGGGTGGGGATGTTAAACTCGGTAGTTACCTTTAGGATTCGCGTCAATTAGGCGTGCACTAATTCTCAAAATTAGTGATGTTCCCTAATTCTTAGGTTACCAGACTTGAAGGGGCGATATTCAGTTTAATAATCCAACCATACAATGTATTTTTAAGTACTTGGGTCTATTTCGTAAAACAGTTATAAAAGCAGCGCATGTATTCTCAGTCCCAAAAATATATATTGCAAAAGCATTTAAAAAGGGAGCAAATGAAACTCACTATACTGTATTTTGCAGTAAAAATACATATGACGTCATTTAACAAGTGTAGGGTTGACCTCGGATTCACGAACCTATATCATATATATATATATATATATATATATATATATATATATATATATATATATATATATATATATATATATATATATATATATATATATATATATATATATATATATACATATATATATATATTAACACATATAATCGGAATCGAACAGATTTGTATATTATATCTTTAGTTATAGATTATATATAATTATTTTGTAAACTAAGTAATATTTATACATATATTTATATTAATTTTTATATATTTGTAATTGGTATTATATCAAAAAGTAAATAATTTGTTATATGTAATATATATATATATATATATATATATATATATATATATATATATATATATATATATATATATATATATATATATATATATATAGATATATATATTTAAACATATTAGTTGTTAGTTAAAACAATACTTTAATAATACTAAGATAACATTTGTAATCATAATTGTGTTAATACAAATATTAATAAGAATGATAATATTATATATAATTCTATTAGTAAATATATTAATGATAGTTTTCAATAATCAATCTCATAATAATGATAATATCAGTAGTTTTTAATAAAATAAATAATTTAATAGTACTGGTCATGAAAATATTAATTTTTGATAATGGTACTTAATTGTTAATATTAATAGTAATTATAAAATATCTATTTTGTTAATTATGATAATAAGTTTAATTATAACATACCAAATATCATATTAACAATGATAATAATATTACTACTAATACTTTTGTTGATAATAACAATAATAATACTAACATTTTGTAAAATGATACTAATAATAATATAATAATAATAATTTGTATTAAGTTCAAAATAAGGATAATAATAATAACAATGATTATAATTATAATAATAATAATACATATATTAATATTAATAATAATAACAGCAATAATATTAAGTAATGATGTTAGTATTAGTTATAAATAACAAATTTGACAATAATCATTAACACTATCAATAATAATCTCCATCATAATAATAATAATAATAATAATAATAATAATAATAACTATTTTAATAAAAATGGTAATAAAAACTACCTTCCAAGATTCTTAGTAAAAAGAGTGCCACCAACCGAACTCGAACCCGTGACCTCTCATAAACCTGAAACACTCACAAACCATTACTCCGTAATTGTTTTTCTGAATTAAAACCTCCAGTTAATTATTTACCCCTATAATATTTTCTGTTCTATATGCCTCCTTCTTCTTCTGATAATCACTTAGTCGACCGAAAACCAAAAATTAACATACCAATGATTTGATTTGTTTGAATTTGGAAGTGTAAGTGAAACATAAATGATTGAGGTGTGATTGGGCTGCTTGGTTAAAACAGAAACTAAAAGAAAACGCTGCAGTGTCTTCGAATATCAAGAACACAACTCAATCATCAAAAATCAAATTGTAGGCTGTTTTAGACTATGGTATCTAAATGAAATAGGTCCTAAATTGATATTAGAAACTGTCTGAATCATCCATTAAACCTAAAACATCAAGACTGTTACGAATTTCATGATGAACACAAACTTTGACTTTTGTTTCAAAATCTTTGACTCGACAAATTGGGTTTCGTTAGGAAGAATTGAGAAGTGAAATTGTACAGAAAGTTGGACTAGAGTAATCCGAACACAACAGCGTTATTAGTTTTTGATAATTAATTTGAATTCGAATTGTTGCAATAAAGGAACAAGGACAGAGGTTCGTTGGTGGAGTTTCTTCAAGAATGGGTTTGATTTTTCTAAAACTAACAGGGATTATGTAATGTACAATTAATTATTTGATGTTGTAACATTATTTGATCAATGAAGTTGACCTGTAACAGAAATTAGACAAAAAGGACTGAAGTAGCAATCAGAAGAATAAAGTATTAAAACAGAATATTGCGTGATTTGTATGACTAATTCACAGTTTGTTTTATTGAGAAGTTAAAATCGTTCGTACAGAAAAGAAGAGAAAATAGTTAAAGTTGAAAGGATTTTCAACTGCTTCATGAATGTATATGTACATCTCAATATCTATATCAAACTTTATATATCTATATACATTTATATATCTATATCTGTTTATATTTAAATATGTATATATATATATTAATTCATATGTATATCAGTAATTTTATATGTATATCTATATTTGTATACGCATTTACATATATAAATCTATTATTTTGTATATGTATATGTATTTATATGTATCTGTGTTTATATAACTTTTTATATATGTATATATATCAATTTCTTAAATTTTGATATTTAGTAAGTATAAATATATTAAGGTAATTAATAACACTAATAATAATATCATTAATAATATTATTAATAAAAAGCCTAATAATACTAGATGTCAAATAATAATATTATTATTAGCAATTTTAATAAATTTAATTACTAATAATGATAATGATAATAATAATAATAAAAATGATAATAATAATCTTATTAGTTTTATTAATGATAATAGTAATATTGATAATAATATGATAACTTATGCATATCAAATACATACATACATATATATATATATATATATATATATATATATATATATATATATATATATATATATATATATATATATATATATATATATATATATATATATATATATATATATATATATGTATATATATATGGGCACGATCAATGGATAAGCTTAAAAGGAGTACAAACCGGATAAGCAAAATAAAAATTTTTTTTTTTGAATTTTTTTTTACATTCATAAATCTGCATTAAAATGCACCTCTAATCAATTTTTTTCATAAAAAAAAAGTTCAAAATCTTTCAAAAATCGATGATGAATGGTAAAATTAACCATTCATCTGGTTAATTTATCATTCATCTTGTTTACGATTAATGATAAAATTAATCAATGCTAAAAAAAACCAGATGAATGGTAACCATTCATCTGTTTTTTTATCATTCATCATAAACAGATGAATGGTTAAATTAACCATTCATCTGCTTTTTTTAGCATTGATTAATTTTATCATTCATCGCGAACAAAAAGGAATGATAAATTAACCAGATGAATGGTTAATTTTACCATTCATCATCAATTTTTACCATTCATCATCGATGTTTACCATTCATCATCGATTTTCGAACGATTTTGTTCAAAAACTTTTTAAAATTTTTTCGTTTTCTTCTATTTGCATATTAAAGGATCGTTTTTTTTTTTAAAAATTTAAAATTTTACTTATCCAGTTTGTGCCCCATTTAGTGCTTATCCATGGATTGGTCCACTATATATATATATATATATATATATATATATATATATATATATATATATATATATATATATATATATATATATATTCTAATAATAACTTAAGTTATCCTTCATTATAATTAAGCACATAATAGTTTAGTCTATAATATATAATTATATATATATATATATATATATATATATATATATATATATATATATATATATATATATATATATATATATATATATATATATTCCATTTACAATTAATGGTTCGTGAATCGTCGGGACTAGTCAAAGGGTAATCGATCACATGAATATAGTTCCATATATTTGAGATTCAACTTAACAGACTTTGCTTATCGTGTCGAAATCATATAAAGATTAAGTTTAAATTTGGTCAGAAATTTTTGGGTCGTCACAGTACCTACCCGTTAAAGAAATTTCGTCCCGAAATTTGAGTGTGGTCGTCATGGCTAACAATAAGAATGTTTTCCTGACGAATATGAGCTGATAAATAGAGTTTTATTACTGTTGAGTAATACGGATAATATAATTCGATTACTTGAAGAGTACGAGTGAAGTTATCACAAAAGAGTGAAATAAAGAAGTAACGATTTGTCTTAGCTTTTGACGTAGTCAGGTTGAATTCCGGAATTCAAGGGATTTAAAGAAATCTTCGAAATCTATATAAGATTTGATTCTTCGGTAATTAAGGAAATTATGATCCTCTTTGGTTAAATGTGATAATCTGTCTCGATTGCTTTGTCTGATATTTCCACTATAAATGAATCTCTTTCGTTCCATTATTTCCACAACTCTTATCTTTTATACTTCAACTCATATCTCCAAAACATTTGCCAAATTATCAGAAGTTACTGGAAAAGATAGAATTATCAAGAAAATATATTCTTGATTTTGTTTAGAGGTTAAATAGAATAAGAGAGTCGTGTAACATGGCACATCATGATGTTATAGTCTGTGAATCATCACGTTCCATTTAGAAACTCAGCATGACTTACTGTAATATAATCACATTGATCAAGTGTCATTATATTATACTAACTCATGCTTCAGATCCCAACACTACTTCAAAAACATTCATAATTTAAACTTGAAGGTATACAGAATATAGAACTAAATAGTTTCCTTTATGATATAATACAGATAGCGCAGAGAGATAATTAATATCAGACGAGAATATTTATGAAGATATCTTCAGAAATATTGAGGATATTTATAATGAAAGATACGATAATATTTTAGAATTTCTAATATCGATGGATGATGAAGAAAGATTTTCCGCAAGATTTTAACATGACTTCGGAGCAAAATATTCGTTGAAGGTTTCATCGGATCCAGAATTACTTGGATTCTTTGAATATATGGTATGGTCCTTGTATTTGGCCTTGGTCTCCTTCATGGTTTGCTCAATCTGTTTTTCAGTACCAAATTTTCTATCGAGCGTTCCTAACATTCCATTCTTTATTATCCAACTTTTGGCCGTTTAGACCATCTACGATTTTGATGTTTCCTCTGCATTTAATGCTACCATATCTAAATCATCGGTTATCAATCCGCGGTGTTTTCAAGAGAATTGTGTTTTTAGATGATTAAACGCTGATGGTAATATGGTGGAATATAAAAGGTTCCCCGGTAACAATAAAAGAGCACACATATATATCAAAGTGTTAATAAGGTTGTTTCGAACGAAAAGTCGAAGTTGACTTACTGGAGCTGTGATAAAATTTGCTACTTTGAAAGGAATTACCAAGTTATTTTGGGTAATAATAACACTAAAGGAATTAGCACAGATACGCGTTATACGTTTGCTCAGGTTTCGAGTGTATTCAGGTGCATAACTATATGCATCAATCTTTTCTTCCGTAGATGTAATGCGGTTGGTTCATCATCTCGATTGAGATGTTTTGAAGAATCATGAAAGGTTTGAACGCAGATCGTAATCGTCAAGATTTAAATGAAGTTTAGGATGAAATCAAGTCGCAAACTTAAAGAATTGTTTAGTTTCATATGTTATAATCAATATTTTAATTCATTTTAATTGTCCAATGTTGGTAGTCCACGGTCGATAGTCTACAGTTAACAGTCCAATAATTCATATATAGTTTAATATATAGTATTCGAATTGATTAATACGTATCGTGACCCGTGTACATGTCTCAGACTCGATCACAACTCAAAGTATATATATTATTTGAGAATCAACCTCAACCCTGTATAGCTAACTCTATCATTACTGCATACAGAGTGTCTACGGTTATTCCAAATAATATATATAGATGCGTCGATATGATATGTCAAAACCTTGTATACGTGTCCCGATATTTAAAACGCGTAAATAACAGTATTTAAATGACAATAAATAAAGTGCGTAAAATAAATAACAGAAATTAAATGACGATAAATAAAATTGCGAGAATTATAATTGCGATAATTAAATTGCGATAAATAAAATGTAATACGGAATTAACAGTTAGCTAGGAACAGTTAGCTAGAATTTCATTAGCGTGGTTTCTTAACAAATTTTCTCATAGTTAATTTGTTTGTTTCTAACAAATTTTATTTTGTCAAATGTTTTCTTCATTATGCCACTCGTTGGATTCTGATAGGTCAAAATCCAATTATGAAATTGAAGGAAAATGGTTATTCTGCGGTAAACAGATACGTATATCTGTGGATGTAAGTAGGATAGTAAATGACTGTTGAATCAGATTCAAAGAATGTACAGTATAACATGTTAATATGAAAGTTAAATATTTCCTCGGGTATTACCTACCCGTTAAAATATTTTCACCATTAACAGTTTATACAAAAGAATTTTTTATTACAATCTTTATGAAAACATATATACATATATATTTTTTCTTCAGATATAATCGTGGATTTAATGAGTTAATATGATATTAATCTCATTTGATTTATCGTTAGAACTAGAACACATAATCTCTAAAACATTAGAAATTATATAATCGTCACGTA
This sequence comes from Rutidosis leptorrhynchoides, assembly GCF_046630445.1. Classification (NCBI taxonomy): domain Eukaryota; kingdom Viridiplantae; phylum Streptophyta; class Magnoliopsida; order Asterales; family Asteraceae; genus Rutidosis; species Rutidosis leptorrhynchoides. The sequence goes on along the minus strand of NC_092337.1, from coordinate 141,390,909 downwards.
GAATGAAGATAATTGATGTAGAACGATTCGTAGAACGATAATTATACTCGAGGTACAGAATAAGATGTTGAGGTGTGTGATGTTGAACTTGGGTTGTTGGTGGTACTGGTATTGATGTTGGTGAAATGTCCCGTTCATATTGATTATAAACGTTTCATATTAATTGATTTCGTCGCGAGGTTTTGACCTCTACATGACACGTTTTTCAAAGACTGCATTCATTTTTAAAACAACCATAACCTTTATTTTATATATAAAGGTTTAAAAAGCATTACGTAGATTATCAAATAATGATAATCTAAAATATACCGTTTACACACGACCATTACATAATGGTTTACCATAAGAATATATTACATCAAAAATAAGTTTCTTGAATGCAGTTTTTACATAATATCATACAAGCATGGACTCCAAATCTTGTCCTTATTTTATTATGCAATAGCGGAAGCTCTTAATAATCACCTGAGAATAAACATGCTTAAAACGTCAACAAAAATGTTGGTGAGTTATAGGTTTAACCTATAAATTATCAAATCATAATAATAGACCACAAGATTTCATATTTCAATATACATCCCATACATAGAGATAAAAATCATTCATATGATGAACACCTGGTAACCGACATTAACAAGATGCATATAAGAATATCTCCTATCATTCCGTAAAATCCTTCGGACATGATAAAAACAACATCGAAGTACTAAAGCATCCGGTACTTTGGATGGGGTTCGTTAGGCCCAATAGATCTATCTTTAGGATTTACGTCAATTAGTAGATCGGTTTACGAATTCTTAGGTTACCAAGCAAAAGGGGCATATTCGGCTTCGATCATTCACCCATATAATGTAGTTTCATTTACTTGTGTCTATTTCGTAAAAAATTTATAAAACTGCATGTATTCTCATCCCAAAATATTAGTTTTTAAAAGTGGGACTATAACTCACTTTCACAGATTTTTACTTCGTCGGAAAGTAAGACTTGGCCACTGGTCGATTCACGAACCTATAACAAATATGTACATATATATCAAAGTATGTTCAAAATATATTTACAACATTTTTAATACGTTTTAATGTTTTAAGTTTATTAAGTCAGCTGTCCTCGTTAGTAACCTACAACTAGTTGTCCACAATTAGATGTACAGAAATAAATCGATATATATTATCTTGAATCAATCCACGACCCAGTGTATACACGTCTCAGGCTAGATCACAACTCAAAGTATATATATTTTTGGAATCAACCTCAACCCTGTATAGCTAACTCCAACATTACTGCACATAGAGTGTCTATGGTTGTTCCAAATAATATATATACATGGGTCGATATGATATGTCAAAATATTTGCATACGTATCTATGGTATCCCAAGATTACATAATATATTAGAATACATGTATAATATAATATAAGTTAGCTAGGATATGATTTGTATAGAATTGTTACAATATTTCCCGTAGCTACAACAATCAAAAAATATCCAATCTTGTTTTACCCATAACTTCTTCGTTTTAAATCCGTTTTGAGTGAATCAAATTGCTATGGTTTCATATTGAACTATATTTTATGAATCTAAACATAAAAAGTATAGTTTTATATTCGGAAATATAAGTTACAAGTCATTTTTGTAAAGGTAGTCATTTCAGTCGAAAGAACGACGTCTGGATGACCATTTTGGAAAACATACTTCCACTTTGAGTTTAACCATGATTTTTGGATATAGTTTCATGTTCATAATAAAAATTATTTTCCCAGAAGAAAAACTTTTAAATCAAAGTTTATCATAGTTTTTAATTAACAAACCCAAAACAGCCCGCAGTGTTACTACGACGGCGTATGTCCGGTTTTACGGTGTTTTTCGTGTTTCCAGGTTTTAAATCATTAAGTTAGCATATCATATAGATATAGAACATGTGTTTAGTTGATTTTAAAAGTCAAGTTAGAAGGATTAACTTTTATTTGCGAACAAGTTTAGAATTAACTAAACTATGTTCTAGTGATTACATGTTCAAATCTTCGAATAAGATAGTTTTATATGTATGAATCGAATAATGTTATGAACATCATTACTACCTTAAGTTTAGTAGGTAAACCTACTGGAAGTGACAAGAAATGATCTAGCTTCAAAGGATCTTGGATGGCTTGAAAGTTCTTGAAGTAGAATCATGATACGAAAACAAGTTCAAGTAAGATTATCACTCGAATTAAGATAGTTATAGTTATAGGAATTGAATAAAAGTTTGTATATGAGTATTACCTTGATTTAGAATGATATCTTACTGTAAACAACACGGATTTCTTGAGGTTGGATGATCATTTTATAAGATTGGAAGTGAGCTAGTAAACTTGGAAGTATTCTTGATTTTATGAAACTACAACTTGTAGAATTTATGAAGAACACTTAGAACTTGAAGATGGAACTTGTGAGAGATCAATTAGATGAAGAAAATTGAAGAATGAAAGTGTTTGTAGGTGTTTTTGGTCGTTGGTATATGGATTAGATATAAATGATATGTAATTTTGTTTTCATGTAAATAAGTCATGAATGATTACTAATATTTTTGTAATTTTATGAGATATTTCATGCTAGTTGCCAAATGATGGTTCCCACATATGTTAGGTGACTCACATGGGCTACTAAGAGCTGATCATTGGAGTGTATATACCAATAGTACATACATCTAAAAGCTGTGTATTGTACAAGTACGAATACGGGTGCATACGAGTAGAATTGTTGATGAAACTGAACGAGGATGTAATTGTAAGCAGTTTTGTTAAGTAGGAGTATTTTGATAAGTGTCTTGAAGTCTTTCAAAAGTGTATGAATACATATTAAAACACTACATGTATATACATTTTAACTGAGTCGTTAAGTCATCGTTAGTCGTTACATGTAAATGTTGTTTTGAAACCTTTAGGTTAACGATCTTGTTAAATGTTGTTAACCCATTGTTTATTATATCTAAAGAGATGTTAAATTATTATATTATCATGATATTATGATATCTTAATATATCTTAATATGATATATATACATTTAAATATCGTTACAACGATAATCGTTACATATATGTCTCGTTTCAAAATTCTTAAGTTAGTAGTCTTGTTTTTACATATGTAGTTCATTGTTAATATACATAATGACATGTTTACTTATCATTTATCATGATTAAACATAGTGTAACAATATTTTAATATGATTCATATGTATTTAGTAAGATGTTGTTATAACGATAATCGTTATATATACCGTTTCGAGTTTCTTAATTCAATAAACTCAATTTTATGTATATAACTCATTGTTAAAATACCTAATGAGATACTTACTTATCATAATATCATGTTAACTATATATATAATCATATATATGTCATCATATAGTTTTTACAAGTTTTAACGTTCGTGAATCACCGGTCAACTTGGGTGGTCAATTGTCTATAAGAAACCTATTTCAATTAATCACGTCTTAACAAGTTTGATTGTTTAACATGTTGGAAACACTTAATCATGTAAATAACAATTTCATTTAATATATATAAACATGGAAAAGTTCGGGTCACTACAGTACCTACCCGTTAAATAAATTTCGTCCCGAAATTTTAAGCAGTTGGAGGTGTTGATGTATCTTCTGGAAATAAGTGCGGGTATTTCTTCTTCATCTGATCTTCTCATTCCCAGGTGAACTCGGGTCCTCTACGATCATTCCATCGAACTTTAACAATTGGTATCTTGTTTTGATTAAGTCTTTAACCTAACGATCCATTATTTCGACGAATTGAAGTTTGTCGTTGATTTGGATTTCGTCTAACGGAATAGTGAGATCTTCTTTAGCAAAACATTTCTTCAAATTTAAGACGTGGAAAGTGTTATGTACAGTCGCGAGTTATTGTGGTAATTCAAGTCGGTAAGCTACTGGTCCGACACGATCGATAATCTTGAATGGTCCAATATACCTTGGATTTAATTTTCCTCGTTTACCAAATCGAACAATGCCTTTCCAAGGTGAAACTTTAAGCATGACCATCTCTCCAATTTCAAATTCTATATCTTTTCTTTTAATGTCAGCGTAGCTCTTTTGTCGACTTTGGGCGGTCTTCAACCGTTGTTGAATTTGGATGATCTTCTCGGTAGTTTCTTGTATTATCTCCGGACACGTAATCTGTCTATCCCCCACTTCACTCCAACAAATCGGAGACATGCACTTTATTTGAGTAGTAAGGTTAGTGTGAATCATTATATTCATAGATTTTACACGAATGGGTTCTCTGTCCTTTCTGCTCAAGGCGTCGGCTACCACATTTGCCTTCCCTGGGTGGTAACGAATCTCAAAGTCGTAATCATTTAACAATTCAATCCATCTGCGCTTCCTCATGTTCAGTTTTTTCTGATTAAATATGTGTTGAAGACTTTTGTGGTCGGTATATATAATACTTTTGACCCCATATAAGTAGTGCCTCCAAGTCTTTAATGCAAAAACAACCGCGCCTAATTCCAAATCATGCGTCGTATAATTCTGTTCGTGAATCTTCAATTGTCTAGATGCATAAGCAATTACTTTCGTTCGTTGCATTAATACACAACCGAGACCTTGCTTTGAGGCGTCACAATATATCACAAAATCATCATTCCCTTCAGGTAATGACAATATAGGTGTCGTAGTTAACTTTTTCTTCAATAACTGAAACGCTTTCTCTTGTTCATCCTTCCATTCAAATTTCTTCCCTTTATGCGTTAACGTAGTCAAGGGTTTTGCTATTTTAGAAAAATCTTGGATGAATCTCCTGTAATAACCAGCTAGCCCTAAAAATTGGCGTATGTGTTTTGGAGTTTTTGGGGTTTCCCACTTTTCAACGGTTTCAATCTTTGCTGGATCCACCTGAATACCTTCTTTGTTCACTATATGACCGAGGAATTGAACTTCTTCCAACCAAAATGCACACTTTGAAAACTAAGCGTACAATTTTTCTTTTCTTAGCAACTCTAGCACTTTTCTCAAATGTTCTTCGTGCTCTTGATCATTCTTCGAGTAAATAAGTATGTCATCGATGAAAACAATGACAAACTTGTCAAGATATGGCTCACACACTCGATTCATGAGGTACATGAACACAGCTGGTGCGTTAGTCAATCCAAACAGCATAACCATAAACTCGTAATGACCGTAACGTGTCCTAAAAGCAGTCTTTGGAATATCATCCTCCTTCACCCGCATTTGATGATATCCAGAACGTAAATCGATCTTCGGATAAATAGACGAGCCTGGTAGTTGATCAAATAAGTCGTTGATTCTCGGTAGTGGGTAGCGGTTCTTGATGGTAAGTTTGTTCAACTCTCGGTAGTCGATACACAACCTGAATGTACCATCTTTCTTCTTGACAAACAAAACAGGAGCTCCCCATGGTGATGTGCTTGGTCGAATGAAACCACGCTCTAAAAGTTCCTGTAACTGACTTTGTAATTCTTTCATTTCGCTGGGTGCGAGTCTGTATAGAGCACGAGCTATTGGTGGAGCTCCTGGTACAAGGTCTATTTGAAATTCAACGGATCGATGTGGGGGTAATCCCGGTAATTCTTTCGGAAATACATCGGGAAATTCTTTTGCGACGAGAACATCACTGATGTTCTTTTCTTCAGGTTTAACTTCCTCGATGTGTGCTAGAATGACGTAACAACCTTTTCTTATTAGTTTTTACTCCTTCAAACTACTAATCCATCTGGACGAATACATTACATTTGGTTACATCGCGAGGTACTTGACCTCTATATGATACATTTTAAAAACATTGCATTCGTTTTTAAAAGACAAACTTTCTTTACATCGAAAGTTGACGGCAAGCATACTATTTCATAATACCTCCAACTATAATTGACTTAATAATAATCTTGATGAACTCGATGACTCGAATGCAACGTCTTTTGAAATATGTCATGAATGACCCCAAGTAATATCTCTAATATGAGTAAATGCACAGCGGAAGATTTCTTTCATACCTGAGAATAAACATGTTTTCAAGTGTCAACCAAAAGGTTGGTGAGTTCATAGGTTTATCATAAAACAATAAAATTCATCATTTTGATAGACCACAAGATTTAAATCCTGCATGGTACAAATGGGCCCGAATCCTATACCCACCTGTAATGTACATGCGATATCTTTTAAATACAGTACACCTTTCTCGTGTACGAAATCATCTTTCATAAATCTTAGTAACCGTACACATATCTTGTGCACAAAAATAACATACACATAACCTGTGTATAAAATCATTCTCTCGATACATAACATTCACTTTTCATTGCTTTCATAGCTTGGCTTGGTAACCGACCTTAACATATAATGCGCATAATAATATCCCCAAAACAGAACATCTCGTCTGTATAATAATCATATAAACTTCGAAGTACTAAACACCACGCCCACTAGCCCTTTCGTCTAGTGAACATTCTAGGTGGGGGTGTTAAACCTGGTAGCTACCTTTACGATTCGCGTCAATTAGGCGTGCACTAATTCTCAAAATTAGTGATGTTCCCTAATTCTTAGGTTACCAGACTTGAAGGGCCAATATTCGGTTTAATAATCCAACCATACAATGTAGTTTTAAGTACTTGTGTCTATTTCGTAAAACAGTTATAAAAGCAGCGCATGTATTCTCAGTCCCAAAAATATATATTGCAAAAACATTTAAAAAGAGAGCAAATGAAACTCACTATACTGTATTTTGTAGTAAAAATACATAATGCGTCATTTAACAAGTGTAGGGTTGACCTCGGATTCACGAACCTATATCATTTATATATATATATATATATATATATATATATATATATATATATATATATATATATATATATATATATATATATATATATATATATATGTTTAAACATATTAGTTGTTAGTTAAAACAATACTTTAATAATACTAAGATAACATTTGTAATCATAATTGTGTTAATACAAATATTAATAAGAATGATAATATTATATATAATTCTATTAGTAAATATATTAATGATAGTTTTCAATAATCAATCTCAGAATAATGATAATATCAGTAGTTTTTAATAAAATAAATAATTTAATAGTACTGGTCATGAAAATATTAATTTTTGATAATGGTACTTAATTCTTAAAATTAATAGTAATTATAAAATATCTATTTTGTTAATTATGATAATAAGTTTAATTATAACATACCAAATATCATATTAACAATGATAATAATATTACTACTAATACTTTTGTTGATAATAACAATAATAATACTAACATTTTGTAAAATGATACTAATAATAATATAATAATAATAATTTGTATTATGTTCATAATAAGGATAATAATAATAACAATGATTATAATTATAATAATAATAATACATATATTAATATTAATAATAATAATAACAATAATATTAAGTAATGATGTTAGTATTAGTTATAAATAACAAATTTGACAATAATCATTAACACAATCAATAATAATCACCATAATAATAATAATAATAATAATAATAATAATAATAATAATAATAATAATAATAATAATAATAATAATAATAATAATAATAACTATTTTAATAAAAATGGTAATAAAAACTACCTTCCAAGATTCTTCGTAAAAAGAGTGCCACCAACCGGACTCGAACCCGTGACCTCTCATAAACCCGAAACACTCACAAACCATTACTCCATAATTGTTTTTCTGAATTAAAACCTCCAGTTATTTATTTACCCCTATAATATTTTCTGTTCTATATGCTCCTTCTTCTTCTGATAATCACTTAGTCGACCGGAAACCAAAAATTAACATACCAATGATTTGATTTGTTTGAATTTGGAAGTGTAAGTGAAACATAAATGATTGAGGTGTGATTGGCTGCTTGGTTAAAACAGAAACTAAAAGAAAACGCTGCAGTGTCTTCGAATATCAAGAACACAACTCAATCATCAAAAATCAAATTGTAGGCTGTTTTAGACTATGGTATCTAAATGAAATAGGTCCTAAATTGATATTAGAAACTGTCTGAATCATCCATTAAACCTAAAACATCAAGACTGTTACGAATTTCATGATGAACACAAACTTTGACTTTTGTTTCAAAATCTTTGACTCGACAAATTGGGTTTCGTTAGGAAGAATTGAGAAGTGAAATTGTACAGAAAGTTGGACTAGAGTAATCCTAACACAACAGCGTTATTAGTTTTTGATAATTAATTTGAATTCGAATTGTTACAATAAAGGAACAAGGACAGAGGTTCGTTGGTGCAGTTTCTTCAAGAATGGGTTTGATTTTTCTAAAACTAACAGGGATTATGTAATGTACAATTAATTATTTGATGTTGTAACATTATTTGATCAATGAAGTTGACCTTTAACAGAAATTAGACAAAAAGGACTGAAGTAGCAATCAGAAGAATAAAGTATTAAAACAGAATATTGCGTGATTTGTATGACTAATTCACAGTTTGTTTTATTGAGAAGTTAAAATCGTTCGTACAGAAAAGAAGAGAAAATAGTTAAAGTTGAAAGGATTTTCAACTGCTTCATGAATGTATCTGTACATCTCAATATCTATATCAGACTTTATATATCTATATACATTTATATATCTATATCTGTTTATATTTTAATATGTATATATATATATATTAATTCATACGTATATCAGTAATTTTATATGTATATCTATATTTGTATACGCATTTACATATATAAATCTATTATTTTGTATATGTATATGTATTTATATGTATCTGTGTTTATATAACTTTTTATATATGTATATATATCAATTTCTTAAATTTTGATATTTAGTAAGTATAAATATATTAAGGTAATTAATAACACTAATAATAATATCATTAATAATATTATTAATAAAAAGCCTAATAATACTAGATGTCAAATAATAATATTATTATTAGCAATTTTAATAAATTTAATTACTAATAATGATAATAATAATAATAAAAATGATAATAATAATCTTATTAGTTTTATTAATGATAATAGTAATATTGATAATAATATGATAACTTATGCATATCAAATTTATATATATATATATATATATATATATATATATATATATATATATATTTCTAATAATAACTTAAGTTATCCTTCATTATAATTAAGCACATAATAGTTTAGTCTATAATATATAATTATTTATATATATATTTCCATTTACAATTAATGGTTCGTGAATCGTCGGGACTAGTCAAAGGGTAATCGATCACATGAATATAGTTCCATATATTAGAGATTCAACTTAACAGACTTTGCTTATCGTGTCGAAATCATATAAAGATTAAGTTTAAATTTGGTCAGAAATTTCTGGGTCGTTACATAACCTTCAATATATTGCTCGATATTACGAGTCTCGGGAGTGACCATTTCAGGACACGTCAAAGCCAACTCGAAAAACTGATGTGTGCGAGGCGTAGTACGTAATACTATTATTTTTGCTACGAAATACTATTAAATATGAAACAATTTACACAAGTTATTTATTTATTTATAGAATGGATATACCTAAACCTTGCTACAACACTTATAGGCAGTGTACCTAATCGTAGAGTAGTGTAGTTTTTAGTAAGTCCGGTTCGTTCCACAGGGAGCTGGCTAAGTTTAACGCTATATTTTTCACAACTATATTTGTATATATATATATATATATATATATATATATATATATATATATATATATATATATATATATATATATATATATATAAGTAGTATTATTATTATTATAAAAGGGGGATTTTACCGTTTAATGACCGGTTTGTCGATTTTAAGAATTAAATCACAATTAACCCTAATGTAAAATATTAAATATAAATACGACTTAATTTAAATCATAAAGTAAATGACGATAAATAAAAAATGCGATAAAATAAAAGTACGATAATTAAAAGTGCAATAATTTAAAGTACGATAAATAAAATGACGATAAATAAAAGTGCGATGAGATATAAAATAAATGAATTATGCTTATTTAAACTTCCGTAATCATGATGTTTGACGTGTTGATTTTAATTTATTACCATGGGTTAATTGTCCTTTGTCCTGGTTTATTTGATACGACCATCTGGTTTTTGTCCATAATAGTCCATCGGTCATAAATATAAAGTGCGAGTGTCCTCGTCAAATTACCCTTATATTCGAAGTCAAATATTCCAACTAATTGGGGACTTAAACTGTAACAAGGCCTTAATACTTTGTTAATGATTACACCAGGTTATCGACTGCGTGTAACCCAAGGTTTAATACATTGTTAACAATTACACCAAGTGTCCTTGTATGTAATCCACCCCTGTTTTAATGAGTCCGTTGACTATTAATCCATTCCCGTGTCCGGTCAAATGAACAATTATTAGTACTTATAAATATCCCGCCCATCGTATCCGATCAAGTGTATGTGGTTATTTATAGATACGTCAAATTGTAAATCTCTACTTTAAATTAACGAACTATCATTCAGTTAAAAAAATATAAAGCCCATTAATAGCCCATAGTCCAATTTCCACAAGTGTCGGTCTTTTGTCCAAACCCCAATTATGGTCCAAAGCCCAATAACCCCGTCTTAATATTTAGTCCAACATCACGATTACTTCGGCTTAAATAAACATAATAATAACTTAGCTGCGAGACATTAATGTAAAAAGGTTGAACATAACTTACAATGAGTATTAATCGCGTAGTTTTACACGGACAGAGTTCCGACTTTAAGACCCGCAAAACATTTCTTATAATAACCCAATTATTATTAATCTTAAATTAAACTTAATATTATAAATATAATTATAAATTACAAAGAAAGAAAGAAAGAGTGTGAAGTGGTGGTGTGAAACTCGTCCTAAAAATGCTGAATTTATAGACTTGGCCAGGATTCTGAAGTCATGCGATCGCGTGGGATTTGCTCCTCCAGGCCATGCGATCGCATGGCCAGCTGGATAAGGATATTTTATTTTGCAAAACGTGGTCTGCTCGATTAAATTAATATATAATATAATATATATAATTATATATATATTATATTATATTCTTGTGCATAGTTGACTTGTAATTTTAGCTCCGTTGACTCGCGCGTTGATGCTCAGTTCATGTCTTGGTTTCGGATTTTTGAACGTCCTTTCGTACGCGAAGATATCTTGTACTTTGCGTTCTGCGGCTTGTACTCTTGTAAATTTTAGACGTTTCTTATCAATAAATGGAACCACTTGGATTGTATCTTGTACATTTGAGCTTTTGGTCATTTGCGTCTTCAAATCATCATTTTCATCTTCAGTCTTCGTACTTATTTATTTAAACGATTATTACATAAAAATAGAAAAATAGTAACTAAAAGCTTTACATATTGGAAGGATATTGATACTAAATATATGTTCATTTAGAGTACTATCAAATATCCCCACACTTGAACGTTGCTTGTCCTCAAGTAATACGGAACTTGAAATTAAATCACACTTCACTCGAATTACTTTTTTATTCTCACACTTTATACATCAGTGATTTTGATACGGCGGTATAAACAATGATAGTAACGATGTGGTTTACAGTCCCACATGACTATGAAAATTTAGATCCTTTAAGGAAATTAGATCTTTATGAAAACATTTGATCTTTTGAAAATTCAATTTAGCTTTTACCCTAGATAAGTTTTTCAGAATAACCCTTCACCGGTGTTTGCAAATTAGCTTTGTGGGTTTCAGATTTTAAAATTTTAGCTCAAAACTTGCGGTTTTGTGTCACCCACTTGCTAACCTTGTATTAGGAAAGCAACACGTCTAGTATACTTGCTCCGTATATTAACTTTCGGTAAACTACCGTCCGGTTGTAAAGGAAAGCGATGAACAAGCAACTGTTAAGGCAATGTCTAATGACATGCAGATGTTCATGGTCCACAACGTGTCGGATGCAATTACTATCCTTTGTAGGAGAAATAGTAAAGATCACCCTATAATTTTTCGGTCTGGCACAAGGTCCTGTCTTCGACCATGCTATGCAACCACCGTTCTTACGGTTGACACCCGATTTGGTTTAGGTGACCTGATGAATTCTCAGGATTTTACGTTCATTGGTAATGAACTCATTGAAAATAGATTTTCAGAAAACAAATCGGTTTTAATTTTGATCAAAATATTTTCTCGTTCAAGCTCGAGTTTAGATATCATTGAATTCCATGAGTTTGTAATTCTCAATCTTTAATTTCAATCTCAAGGATTGAGTAATATCAGGCTTAAAAGCTGATTTTTAATCTTTAAGGAGATTATCCTTTATGGGGGTCTGATTCATTAGTCTTATCAAGCTAATTTGCACGGCGCCCTCCCCATTTTACGAGACAGATCCTCTCATGGTTAGGATAAGTCTGACCACATTGCGACCCTGTTTGATGCTGAAGTCCGTGAATTTCCTGCTGATTTTAGAGATGACTTTTCTAGATTTTTCGTCAACCTACAGCTGGTCTGGACGACAACTTCCTGACCTAAATCAAGAAGCGCGTGTCTTTTTAGGAAGACTTTACTTCCTTCATTTCTTTTTTCAAAAGACTTTACTTCCTTTTAAATCAAGTGACACATTTCTTTCAAATATATTATAAGAAATCGGGTAAAACTGATTAAAATCGTTCAAAACAAAAGTACCTTCAATTATTTGTACAAAAATATGTGATATGTGATTTAAATAACTTAGTAAATTCTTCCCACACTTAGGTTTTATTTATTTCTTTCTTTGCCATTTTATTCTCCTTTATTCCATTTTTAATGAATTCTAACGTTTTGGGTTGTTTTTCAATTTATGTCCTTTCTGAGGCAATAATAATTTTGGTATTAATACCTAGTTTTATTGTTCATAAATATGTATAAACAAGATTTTGAGTTCATTTAGTTGAAAAATTTTCAAAATTTTACTAGAAGTGGGTAGTCAGTATTTAAGACTAGGGATGTTCTTTATTATCAGAGAGCACTAGATTCTAATACAACTACTGCTTTACTAGTAAAATTTAACGGTGGCTATTAAACCAAGTGTATAAGTCAAATGTTTAAAACCCAAAAGAATTTAATCCCTTCCCACACTTAAGATCTTGCAATGCCCTCATTTGCAAGAAATCAGACTATAATTATAAATTCATGAGGGTGATTAGTGTAGAAAAGTGACTAAAAATACCCAGTTTGTAATTACGAAGCTCGTTGAATGATAGATGGTGCGCCTCATTGTTCATTCCTTTTGTTGTAATTTCACATATGTTTTGCTTTTTATCGTCAAAATAAGTAGCTTTTGCTGAACTTAATGCCAGTCTTTGAAAGTGCGCTGTTTTACCATGTTTTGTACATAAGATAAACTACAAACATATATATACATAATATTTTTATTATTTTTTTTATAAAACCTGTATTTATTAAAACAATTTGAATGAATAATTTTTTAAAAATTTTGTTTCCTTTTACTTTAGGTAGTTTCGGTATGTTTACCTAGTCCGTCCCTCGACAAAATTTAAAATTTTTTGTTTTTAAAGCGATTGTTTTAAAAGCAAAGATTTTTGGGTTTTTTAATTTTTTTTGTATACTTTAGATCAATAATATTAAAAATAATTATAACAAAATTTTTCACCCCGCCCTCGGGTAAAGCAATTTCAGTTCCATGACCTAGTCTTTAACTTACGACGAATTTTAGGAATCATTTTTTTTTTAAACTTAATGAAATAAAGTAAATTTTGTTTTTAAATTCACACAAAACTTAAATTTAAAATGCATATTAATTTTATACAAAACCTACAAAACAAAAATTCAGAATTGGGGGAGAAAACTAGTTCTTTAGTGTCTGCTAGCGGAAAAGACCAATCGGATTCTATTCTTAGAACTACACGAGAACAGAACATCTAATTCTAGACAGCATTTTCTTTTTAGAACATTTGAATCTCCCTACAATTAGGTAGGTGTGGTGTCGAAATTGTGATTAACTTCATCGTTAATTTCTCTTGGACCATAATCAACTTGCATATATGTGACTTTTGCTTTAAGCCATTGGTCGGATTCCTGTGTAATATCCACAAATTCAACTAGTTTCGCCTTTTCTTTAGGCGAAAGATTGGATACTAACCGGTTACATAACTTAAAGTTCCCCTTGGTTCTAGCATCGCGAATCCGTTTAATAAGTTTCTTCATTGAACTGTTAATAACAACTTCATTTAATTTCGTATCAATAACGGGGTTCTTTGTTATCAGGTCATCATTAGGTGCTACTTCATCTTCCCCACACTTAGGCGTTTTATTATTGTTAAGCACTACCGTTAGAGTTGGTAAAACAATATGCTTCTCATCGATCGTTTTTATTGGTTCAACAGTTTTGGTTGGTGGAGATTTAGACTTTCGACTCATAAAGGTGATCGATTTGTCACCATCACTAAGTGTCGTTCTACCCTCTCTTACATAAATGAACGCCTAGGTGGACGCTAAGAATGGTCAACCTAAAATTAGAGGAATGATTGAGTCCTCTTCTATGTCAATGACCATAAATTCGACTAGAAAGGTTAAATTACCCACTTGAACGGGTAGGTTGTCAGCGATTCCAACTGGGTGCCTAATGGTTTGATCAAAGAGTCGAACACTCATTTTTATTGGACTTAACTCACCTACTCTTAATCTCTTATATAATGAAAGGGGCATAACACTCACACTCGCACCTAAATCTGCTAGTGCATCATACATGACACAATCACTAAGTAGACAAGGAACAATAAATTCACCCGGATCACCCAACCTGGGTGGAAGTTTTGGTGGAACTGTCTTCACCGGGTTTACTTCTACGATTTTTGTTTCTTGCACTTTCTTATTCTTCTTTTTTTTCCAGAGGTATCACAAACTTTATTACCTATTACTTGCTCATACTCAACTCCTTTTCTTGGAAACGGGATGGGTGGTCTATATGGTACAACTACTGGATTTACATACTCGGGTGGTGGTGGTGGTGGTGGTGTAACTTCTTCATTGTTACTCACATCTAAAACCTTCCCATCTTCTTGTGCTAGTTTTTCAGAATTTGTTGACACCATATTAACACTTTCAATTCGAGGATTTACTTCAGTATTACTCGGTAGCTTTCCTTGTTCCCTCTCACTCATCATGCTAGCAAGAGTACCTACGTGTTTTTCTAGATTCAGAATGGAAGCTTGTTGAGTTCTTAATGACTGATCAAACCTCTCATTTGTTTGGGTTTGAGATATAATAAATTGTGTTTGAGATTCCATTAGCTTTGCCATCATTTCTTCCAGATTTGGCTTTTTCTCTTCGGTTTGTTGTAGTGGTTTATACAAACCAGGTCTTTGTTGATTGAAAGTGTTGTTTTGAGTTGGTTGGTTATTCGGACCTTGTTGGTTGTACGAGTTATTGTTTGGCCCATTTGGATTGTAAAGAATGTTTTGATTTCGATTAAAGTTTGGCCTTGGCTGTTGATAATTATTCTGATAATTATTTCCCGGGCTTTGGTTCATGTAGGAAACATTCTCACGTTGTTCCATCGTTTGCTCAATGTGACAATCTTTCGTTAAGTATGGTCCACCGCATTGCTCACAACTGATTCGTATTGCGTGAATATCTTTAGTCATCTTTTCCATTCGTCTCTCGAAAGCATCTATTTTTGCAGAAACGGAATCAAAGTCATGACTAGAATCGGCTCTAGCCGCTTTAAATGAACGAAAAATATCTTTTTCCTGGTGCCACTCATGCGAGTGGGAGGCTGTGTTATCAATAATTTTGTGAGCTTCGGTTGCGGTTTTCTTCATAATGGAACCACCAGCTGCTGTGTCGATGTCTTTTCGTGTAGCAACGTTAACACCTTGGTAGAATATTTGTACTATTTGATAAGTGTCTAAACCGTGTTGAGGACATCCTCTCAACAACTTTCCGAATCTTTTCCACGCCTCATATAATGTTTCATTTGGCTTTTGCGCGAACATAACAATTTCTCATTGAAGTCTTATGGCTTTAGATGCCAGAAAGAATCTTTTAAGAAATTTTTCAACTAAAACATCCCATGTATCAATCGCTCCTTCAGGTAACGATTCTAACCAATCTTTGGCTTCTCCCTTTAAAGTTCAGGGAAACAATATGAGATATATCTGTTCATCCTCAACTTCTCTGATTTTGAATAGAGTACAAATCCTATTAAAGGTTCGAAGATGTTCATTTGGATCTTCTTTTGGCGTACCACTATATTGACATTGATTAGTTACCATGTGTAGGATTTGTCCTTTGATTTCATAATCTAGCGCATTAATGTCTGGTTGAGTAATTGCATGACCTTGGCCAGTGCGTGTAGCTCTCATTCGATCTTCCATACTTAGAGGTTCCTGATTTTCCATGATTGAAATTGTTGAATCTGAATCACTAGAGGATTCTGATTTAATTTTTTCTTCCTCAACAACCTCTGGTTGAATGATTTGTGATTCAGGAGGAATGATTAGTGGTTCAGGATCTCTGAATTGTCCTTGAATATCCTCCGGGTTCTCAATTGTGAGGTCGGGTTCAAAGAATGGATTATCGGAAATTTGAATTGGAGTACTCGTTCGACTAGATGATGATTCTAAAGAAAAATCAACGGCGACGATATTGGCTAGATGTCTTGATCGAGTTACAGGTGGTGAACGTATGAAAGGTGGTGCACGTTTTGCTCGGTGCATTCACTGAATATCCTATTAGAAATTATATAAGTTATCAAATTAATAGACTTTTCTGCTTTTGCCCACATTTCGAATAGCCAAAAGATGCAGCAGGGAGCCAGGATCCTTTAAGTCGAAAAATCCACAACTCAGCCACTAACAAATCCAACTATTACTACGAAGCAGAAAATTTTGGATGTCTATCAATTTAACCGCTTAAAATAATTTTTCCGTCGAAGTTTAAAGAAAATAAAGAAAATTTTATGTCCTAAAAACTAGAGCGTAGAAATGAGAAAGAAAAAACGCGTCGAAAAACAAAAGGTCGAAAAACAAGCGTCGAAAAACAAAAGGTCGAAAAATAATAAAAAGAAAGTAAAGCGTCGAAACTTAAAAGTCTAAAAACTAAATATTAAAATTTGCGTCTAAAGGTATTAAAGCTTAAAGGAATTCTATATCTAAAACAGCAATAACTTAAAAAGGCACTAAAACCTATTAAATATTAAAGCGATAAGTGACGTCGTAAAATTCTAAAGCGCCTAAATCTTAATCTAAAGAAAAAACACTTAAGGGATTTTACGACAAAGCCTAAAAATCTAGAAATATAAAAGTAACTACGACAAAATACTAAACTTAAAACTATATACGAACGATAAATATACAAATTATGAATTAAACGAATAAAGATACAAAGGTTAAAAATAAAACTAATGTTATAAAAATACAATTTTTATAAAAATATTATTTTTATATTATTTATATAAAAGTATTAATCTAATTATTTAATCACAAAAACTTAATATTATTATTTATGGTAAAACTTAAAAGAAATATATAATAACTAAACCCTAATTAATAATAATAATTAAATCTAACCCTAAAGATTAAATAATATAAATAATTAATAACCCTAATCGTATTTAATGTCCGAGGTCACGTCTGTCAAATTACCTCATGCGATCGCATGGGGATATAGTTTTGGTCTCATGCGGTCGCATGCACATGTAATCCAGTAATATTTGGGGCTTTTAGCAGGTTCGACCCAATTTAATTATATATATATATTATTTTTTATTTTTTTTAAATAATAGAAAATATTTATAGAATATTTATATAAAATATAACAAACTTATATTTTGAAATTTTAAAAATAAAATTACTTTTTAATTTTATAAATAAAGTCTTATATATATATATATATATATATATATATATATATATATATATATATATATATATATATATATATATATATATATATTATCTTTCTTTTTAAAATTTTTTTAACACTTATACAAAATATTTTTACGAAATAAGAAATAATATATTTTTACAAAAATATAGTTATAATAAATATAGCGTAAAAATATAGCGTTTCGCCGGTTCCCCGGCAGCGGCGCCAAAAATACTTGATGTGTGCGAGGTGTAGTACGTAATACTATTATTTTTGCTACGAAATACTATTAAATACGATACAATTTACACAAGTTATTTATTTATTTACAGAATGGATATACCTAAACCTTGCTACAACACTTATAGGCAGTATACCTAATCGTAGAGTAGTGTAGTTTTTAGTAAGTCTGGTTCGTTCCACAGAGAGCTGGCTAAGTTTAACGCTATATTTTTCACAACTATATTTGTATAAATATATATATAAGTAGTATTATTATTATTATAAAAGGGAGATTTTACCGTTTAATGACCGGTTTGTCGATTTTAAGACTTAAATCACAATTAAAACCTAATGTAAAATATTAAATATAAATACGACTTAATTTAAAGCGTAAAGTAAATGAAGATAAATAAAAAATGCGATAAAATAAAAGTACGATCATTAAAAGTGCAATAATTTAAAGTACGATAAATAAAATGACGATAAATAAAAGTGCGATGAGATATAAAATAAAGGAATTATGCTTATTTAAACTTTCGTAATCATGATGTTTGACGTGTTGATTTTAATTTATTACCATGGGTTAATTGTCCTTTGTCCTGGTTTATTTGATACGTCCATTGATAATGCTAAAAACGAACATATATTTCATAGCATTATCCCTCAAGAAAGACAAGCTTTTAGTTGTAATTGTTCTATTTACGAGTTATATTCGTTTAAATAATAAAAGGTGAAGACAAAAGACAGATTTGACGAATTGAAGACGCAAACGACCAAAAAGCTCAAAAGTACAAAGTACAATCAAAGAGGTTCCAATTATTGATAAGAAACGTCTCAAAATTACAAGAGTACAAGACGCGAAACACAACATACAAGATATTAAATTGTACGCAAGGACGTTCAAAAATTCAGAACCGGGACCAGAGTAAACTCTCAACGCTCGACGCAACGGACTAAAAATTACAAGTCAACTATGCACATGAATATAATATAATATATAATTAATTCTTAAAATTAATATATATATATTATATTATATTATAAAAACCGTCGGCAGAAAAAACAAAGACATGTTAGCCTCTCCAGCTGGCCATGCGATCGCATGGCCTAGAGGAGCAAAGCTCATGCGATCGCATGAGCCCCTGTAGCAGCTGACATGCCTATAAAAATCGCGTTTTTGGTGAACATCAAACACATCTTTTTCCTTCTTCTTACTCAACGTATAATATATATATATATATATATATATATATATATATATATATATATATATATATATATATATATATATATATTATAATTTTAATTTTAATTTTAATTTTAATTTTAATTCTAATAATAAGGGTATGTTAGCAAATGTTGTAAGGGTATAAGTCGAAATTCTGTCCGTGTAACGCTACGCTATTTTTAATCATTGTAAGTTATGTTCAACCTTTTTAATTTAATGTCTCGTAGCTTTGGTATTATTATGCTTATTTAATACCGAAGTAATCATGATGGTGGGCTAAAAATATTTAAAATTGGGTAATTGGGCTTTGTACCATAATTGGGGTTTGGACAAAAGAACGACACTTGTGGAAATTAGACTATGGGCTATTAATGGGCTTTATATTTGTTTAACTAAATGATAGTTTGTTAATTTTAATATAAAGATTTACAATTGGACGTACCTATAAATAACCATATACACTCGATCGGACACGATGGGCGGGATATTTATTTGTACAAATAATCGTTCATTTAACCGGACACGGGAATGGATTAGTAGTCTATGGAATTATTAAAACAGGGGTGAAATTATGTACATAGACACTTGGCAAAATTGATAACAAAGTATTAAAACCTTGGGTTACACGCAGTCGATAACCTGGTGTAATTATTAAACAAAGTATTAAAACCTTGTTACAGTTTAAGTCCCCAATTAGTTGGAATATTTAACTTCGGATATAAGGATAATTTGACGAGGATACTCGCATTTTATATTTATGACTGATGGACTGTTATGGACAAAAACCAGACAGACATATTAAATAATCCAGGACAAAGGACAATTAACCCATGGGAATAAACTAAAAATCAACACGTCAAACATCATGATTACGGAAGTTTAAATAAGCATAATTCCTTTATTTTCATATTTAATTGCACTTTTAATTATCGCACTTTTATTTATTGTCATTGTATTTAATTGCACTTTTAATTTTCGTACTCTTTAATTATCGTAATTTTATTTTTTTCGCAATTTTATTATCGTTATTTACTTTACGCTTTAAATTAAGTTATATTTATATTTAATATTTTACATTAGGTTTTAACTACGACTAAAGTTTTAAAATCGACAAACCGGTCATTAAACGGTAAAAACCCCCTTTTTATAATAATAATATTACTTATATATATTTGTATTTTTATAAATTAAAACTAATATAGCGTTAAGCTTTGTTTAAAAGATTTCCCTGTGGAACGAACCGGACTTACTAAAAACTACACTACTGTACGATTAGGTACACTGCCTATAAGTGTTGTAGCAAGGTTTAAGTATATCCATTCTATAAATAAATAAATATCTTGTATAAAATTGTATCGTATTTAATAGTATTTTGTTGTAAAAATATAGCTATTTCCTAGTACGCCTCGCGAACATCAAGTATTTTTGGCGCCGCAGCCGGGGATCAATTCTGCTTAAACGCCGGAAGCGCAACGCTATATATATATATATATATATATATATATATATATATATATATATATATATATATATATATATATATATATATATAATTATTAATTTTTAGTTTCCTTTTGTAAAAATACGTTTTAAATTGCAAAAATATAAAAAGAAAAACAAAAATATAAATATTTTTAAGAGTTTGTTAAATATATAAGTTCTATAAAAGTTTCTTTATCTTTATTTTATAAAAATATAAGTTTTATTTAATTTATATAAATATATTATAAATATATAAATCATTAAAACAGAAAAAAAATATATAAAAACTCTCGGCCTGGTACTGTAGCAGCCCAGACCGTGGCCCAAAAACCTAGCTCATGCGATCGCATGAGTCCGAAGGCAAAAACTCATGCGATCACATGAGGTCTTCTGACAGGGCACAAACAACCCTAATTCAGCATTAATTACGGTGTATATTTAATTATTATTATAAAACCCTAATTAGGTTATAATTAATTTATTATTTAGTTTTAGTTTTTATTTAATTTGTAATTTAAGTTATAGTTATTTTAATTAAATTATAAAATTAATAGTTTTATAAAATAAATAATATAAAAATAATATTTTTATAAAAATTGTACTTTTTACAACTTTAAGTATATTTTTATATTTTGTCCCTTTTTATTCGTTTTAGCGTAATATTTGTATTTTTCGTTCGTATTTGCTTTTAAGACATAGTTTTTGCCATAGTTATTTTTTTTATTTCTAGATTTTTAGGCTTTGCCGTAAAATCTCTTAAGTGCTTTTTCTTTAGACTATGATTTAGGTGCTTTAAATTTTGCGACGCCTTTTTAAGTTTTAGTACCATTTTAAGTTATTGCCATTTTGGGATATAGTTTTACTTGTAAATTTTAATATTTTTAGACGCAACTTTTAATTCTTAGTTTTTAGTTCCTTTTTAAGTTTCGACGCGCTACTTTCTTATTTTTATTTTTCGACGCCTTTTATTTTTCGACTTTTTATTTTTCAACGTTTTTCGACGCGCTCTTTTTCTTTATTATTTCTCGACATTCTAGTTTTAGGACTTAGATTTTTTCTATTTCTTCTCTAAAATTTCTTTAAATTACGAAAATTTATTTTAAGTGGTTAAATTGATAGACATCAAAATTTTCTGGTTCGTAGTAATAGTTGGATTTGCACGTGGACCGGGTTAATGGAGCCAAACAGTACTCAATTATATTGAGACCAAACGAATCCTGCCCCTCTGCTGCATCTTTTGTCTGTTCGAAACGTGGGCAAAATCAGAAAAGTCTATTAATTTGATAACTTATATAATTTTTCTTATTTTTATAACTAATAGGATATTCAGTGAATGCACCGAGCAAAACGTTCACCACCTTTTGTACGTTCACCACCTGTAACTCGATCAAGACATCTAGCAAATATCGTTGCCGTTGATTTTTCTTTAGAATCGTCATCCAGTCGACCAAGTACTCCAATTCAAATTTCCGATAATCCATTTTTTGAACCTGACCTCACAATTGAGAATCCGGAGAATATTCAGGGACAATTCATAGATCCTGAGCCATTAATCTTTCCTCCGGAACCACCAATCATTCAAACAGAGATTGCTGAGGAACCAACCATTAAATCAGAATCCTATAGTGATTCAGATTCAACAAATTCAATCATGGAGAATCTGGAACCTCTAAGTATGGAAGACCGAATGCGAGCTAAACGCACTGGCCAAGGTCACGCAATTACTCAACCTGACATAAATGCGCCAGATTATGAAATCAAAGGACAAATTCTACACATGGTGACTAATCAATGCCAATTTAGTGGTGCACCGAAGGAAGATCCAAATGAACATCTTCGTACCTTTAATAGGATCTGCACTCTATTTAAAATCCGAGAAGTGGAGGATGAACAGATATATCTCATGTTATTTCCCTGGACTTTAAAGGGAGAAGCCAAAGATTGGTTGGAATCGTTACTTGAAAGACATCGATATAGCAGCTGGTGGTTCCATTATGAAGAAAACAGCAACTAATGCTTATAAAATTATTGATAACACTGCTTCCCACTCACATGAGTGGCACCAAGAAAAAGATATCGTTAGATCATCTAAAGCAGCTAGAGCCGATTCTAGCCATGACTTAGATTCCATTTCCGTAAAGATAGATGCTGTCGAGAGACGAATGGAAAAGATGACTAACGATATCCACTCAATACGAATTAGTTGTGAGCAGTGTGGAGGACCACATTTGACAAAAGATTGTCTTAGTATTGAACTAACAATGGAACAAAGAGAGAATGTTTCATTCATAAACCAAAGGCCTGGAAATAATTATCAGAATAATTATCAACCTCCAAGACCAATCTACAATCAAAACCAGAATTATAACCGAAATATTCCATACAACAATCAACAAGGTCCAAGTAATCAACAAGTATCCAATAATACTTCCAACCAGCAAAGACCTAATTTTCAAAACAAACCACCACAAACCGATGATAAAAAGCCAAATTTAGAAGATATGATGTCGAAGTTAGTTGAATCTCAAACACAGTTTTTCACATCTCAGAAACAAACAAATGAACAAAATGCTCAAGCATTTAGAAATCAACAAGCTTCTATTCAAAATTTGGAACAAGAAGTGAGCAACCTAGCAAGGTTGATAGGTGAAAGAAAACCGGGAAGTCTACCTAGTGATACAAATGCTAACCCCCGAAATGAAACAGCTAAAGCCATTACTACAAGAAGTGGTATTACATTTAAACCACCTAAAATACCTGTAATTTCTTATGAAACTATTCCTACTCTACAAGAACCACAATCTGATCAAGATAAGAAAAAAGAACCGGTAGTTGAAAAGGTTAATGAAGATAACACAGTTAAGGCTAAACCTTATGTTAAACCATACCAACCACCACTTCCTTACCCTAGTAAAATGAGAAAAGAGATACTTGAAGCCGAGCAATCCAAATTCTTGGATATGTTTAAACAGATAAATGTAAATCTTCCTTTCATTGATGTGATTTCAGGAATGCCTAGATATGCTAAATTTCTGAAAGATCTAATCACAAATAGTAAGAAAATGGAAGAACTCTCTGCTGTTACTATGAATGCTAATTGTTCTGCAGTGCTGTTGAATAAGATACCAGAAAAATTATCTGATCCAGGAAGTTTCACAATTCCATATTTTCTGGGTAGTCTTAGTTCAATAGAAGCATTGGCAGACTTAGGTGCTAGTATAAATTTAATGCCGTATTCACTATACGCTAAACTAGACCTTAGAGAATTGAAACCAACATGAATAAGTATACAACTAGCCGATAGATCAGTAAAATATCCTAGAGGGATAATGGAGAACATGCTAGTTAAAGTTGGTACTTTAGTATTTCCAGTAGATTTTGTTATTTCCAGAAATTGACCTTAAGTATAGAGGACGAGAGTGTTACTTTTTCAGTTGATAGAGCCATGCAACAACCGCAATCTGCAGATGATACATGTTATTATATTCAAACTATAGAATCACATGCAGAATTGTTAGAAGAATTTCTAGAATTACAAGGAACAGGAGAATGTTCTTTAGGAGAAGGAACTGAACCAATTAATGAAACTGAAATGTTAGCTACACTTATGGCTAATGGATATGAGCCAACAACGGAAGAAATTCAAATGCTAAAAGAAGAAGACAGATATCGATATAAATCATCGATAGAAGAACCACCGACATTAGAGTTAAAGCCACTTCCAAACCATTTGGAATACGCTTATTTACATGGTGAATCTGAATTACCTGTAATAATATCATCTTCTCTTACTGAAAATGAAAAATCTCAACTCATTTATGTGCTAAAAGCTCATAAACCAGCCATTGCATGGAAAATTCATGATATTAAAGGAATAAGTCCTTCGTATTGCACACATAAAATCCTTATGGAAGAAGGTCATAAAACGTATGTGCAACGCCAACGAAGACTAAATCATAATATGCAAGATGTTGTTAAGAAAGAAATTATTAAATTGCTAGATGCAGGTTTAATTTATCCAATTTCTGATAGTCCATGGGTAAGCCCAGTTCAATGCGTGCCTAAGAAGGGTGGCATGACTGTCATTACAAATGAAAAAAATGAGCTTATTCCTACTAGGACTGTAACAGGATGGCGTGTTTGTATTGATTATAGAAAATTAAATGACGCCACCAGAAAAGATCACTTTCCCTTACCTTTCATTGATCAAATGTTGGAAAGATTAGCCGGAAACAGTTACTATTGTTTTCTTGATGGTTTTTCCGGATATTTTCAAATTCCAATAGCACCCGAGGACCAAGAAAAAACCACGTTCACGTGCCTTTATGGTACTTTTGCTTACAAACGCATGCCATTTAGACTTTGCAATGCCCCTGCAACCTTTCAAAGGTGCATGATGGCGATTTTTCACGACATGATAGAAGAATGCATGGAAGTTTTCATGGATGACTTTTCAGTCTTCGGTGATACTTTTGAATCATGTCTAGTTAATCTTGAACGAATGCTTATTAGATGCGAACAATCAAATCTAGTTCTTAATTGGGAAAAATGCCATTTCATGGTTAAAGAAGACATCGTTCTTGGTCATAAAATTTCAAAGGAAGGAATTGAAGTGGATAGAGCTAAAGTAGATGTAATTGCTAAACTTCCACATCCCACCAATGTTAGAGGAGTTAGGAGTTTTCTAGGGCATGCCGGTTTTTACCGACGTTTCATAAAAGATTTTTCTAAAATTGCCACTCCTATGAATAAACTCCTAGAAAAGGATGCTCCATTCATCTTTTCAGATGAATGCATCAAATCTTTTAATATTCTTAAAGAGAAACTCACTAATGCGCCGATCATGATAACTCTAAATTGGAATCTACCGTTTGAACTTATGTGCGATGCAAGTGATTTTGCAATGGGAGCCGTTTTAGGACAAAGGATTGAAAAATGATTTTAACCTATTTATTATGCTAGTAAGACATTACAAGGAGCACAAACAAATTACACAACTACTGAAAAAGAACTCCTTGCTATTGTCTTTGCTTTTGACAAATTTCGATCATATCTCGTTCTAGCTAAAACGGTGGTCTATACCGACCATTCTGCTCTTAGATACCTATTTTCAAAACAAGATGTCAAACCACGATTAATCTGTTGGATCTTACTCTTACAAGAGTTCGATATTGAGATTCGAGATAAAAAGGGAGCAGAAAATCTAGCCGCTGATCATCTTTCTCGTCTTGAAAATCCCGAATTAGAAGTTCTAAATGAATCGGCCATACAAGACAACTTTCCTGATGAATATCTATTGAAGATAGATTATAATGAAATTCCATTGTTTGCTGACTATGCAAACTACTTAGTATGTGGATTCCTTGAAAAAGGGTTGTCGTACCAAAAACGAAAGAAATTCTTCAGTGATATAAAACACTATTTTTGGGAAGATCCACATTTGTTTAAAAGTTGTCCCGATGGAATAATACGCCGATGTGTATTCGGAGATGAAGCTAGTAAAATTTTAAACCATTGTCACACAGGACCAACAGGAGGGCATTATGTGCCTCAACTAACAGCAAGAAAAGTTTACGATGCTGGATTCTATTGGCCTACAATTTTTAAAGACGCACACCTTCTTTGCAAATCCTGTGATGCATGTCAAAGGGCCGGAAAAATAAGTCAACGTGATGAAATGCCACAAAATATCATTCAAGTATGTGAAGTATTTGACATTTGGGGTATTGACTTTATGGGTCCATTTCCAAAATCTCATAATAATCTCTACATTCTCGTAGCCATTGATTATGTATCTAAATGGGTGGAAGCACAAGCTCTCCCAACTAACGATGCACGAGTTGTAGTCAACTTTTTAAAACGTCTTTTTGCAAGGTTTGGAACACCGAAAGCTTTAATAAGTGATCGGGGAACTCATTTCTGTAATAATCAACTTGAGAAAGTTCTTAAAAGATATAGAGTAACTCATAAAATCTCCACTGCTTATCATCCACAAACAAGTGGACAAGTTGAAAATACCAATCGAGCTTTAAAACGTATTCTAGAGAAAACCGAAGGAATGATCCATGAAATTGGAGGATGCACTCTGGGCTTTTAGAACAGCCTACAAAACTCCAATTGGAACCACACCTTTTAAACTCGTTTACGGAAAAGCATGTCATCTTCCAGTAGAAATTGAACACAAAGCATTTTGGGCTTTGAAGATATGTAATCTTGATTTACATGAAGCGGAATGTCTACGGTTAAGTCAATTAAACGAATTAGAAGAATTGAGACATGAAGCATAGGATAATTCATTAATCTATAAAAAAAGAACGAAGAAATGGCATGATAAAAGAATCAGAAGTTAAAAAGAATTCAAAGAAGGAGACAGAGTTCTTCTTTTCAATTCACGATTCAAGCTATTTCCTGGAAAATTGAAATCAAGATGGTCTGGACCATTCATAGTCAAAAGAGTTTTCCCATACGGAACTGTAGAATTAATAAATTCAAATGGGATTGAATTTAAGGTTAATGGTCACAGAGTTAAACATTACATAGATAGTCTAATGGAAGTCGACAACGAAGTTAATCACAATTTCGATACCACATCTAACTAAGTATAGGGAGAATCAAGTCTTTTAAGGATAATATGTATTTCTGTTAGAGTTAGATGTTCTGTTTTCGTGTAGTTCTCGAGAATGGAACCCGAATGGTCTTTCCCTAGCAGACCCTAAAGAACTAGTCTTCTCCCCCCATTCTGAATTTTTATTTTTTTAGGTTTTGCGAGATGAAGACTTCCTGTGAATTAAACCATGGTCTAATGCTACACGCTTTGATCACTAAACGTAATAATGACATCTTTCCAAGTGAAATGGTATCATTAATCAGAGGCAAATTGGACGGAGTAAGAAAAGAATCCAGATGCGAAAATAATAAGTTACAATTTGGTAAAGGAGAATCAAAATCCGCAGCGAAAAGAAGAGAACGACACCTTGAAAGATGTCACAAATGCGGAAAATGGTCACACGAAGGTAAATGTTCAAATAATCAAACATATTCCAATACCGAATTTGTTACTCTATGCAGAGACGGACCGTTCATATGTTTAGAAGAAAAAAACGTTGAATGCTCGAGGTTACGCCTATGTAGCCATGGAAAACCAATTAGTCCGACTATCTTATGAGTGGGCTAGAGCATATCACTAAGAAATCTTTTTCACAGGTAAGTTTGTATAGTTTTCAGTTTTTATTTTTATTTTTTTTTATTTTTAACCTTTTGATAATAAACGCTAATTTGTTCGCTATAAAGTATTAAATTGGTATTCGATAAAATTAGGTCTTGCGACCGAAATTATTGATATCATACAAAAATTCACTACATCACTGCGAAATTTACCGTTTATTTTTAAGGTATAAATATCTTTAATCAATCAACCCTAAATATTTCAAAAATTTGTCATGAGTTAAACTAGGTAATGGAACCGAAATTACTTTACCAAAAAAAAGGGGTATATTTTTGATAATATTTGATTGATTAAAGTGGGATAAAAGACCAAAAAGATTTTTAATTCTATTTTTATTTTGTTTTTAAAATTAATATTAAAATAATATTGTAAACTTTTTAAATCAATATATTTAAAAATTGTAAATATTTGAAAAATTAATATTTTTAATATAAGTTTGTATGTATAAAAACAAAAATATAATTTAAGTTTGGTGTGAATTTTTAATATGAATTTTTAATATGCATCTTAAATTTAAGTTTGGTGTGAATTTAAAAATAAACATTTACTTTATTTCGTTAAGTTAAAAATTTGATTTTTAAAATTCGTCGTGAGTTGAAGACTAGGTCGTTGAACCGAAATTGCTCTACCTAAGGGAGGGACGAGAACTTTTATTATCATTATTTTTAATCTTAGTGAATTAAAGTATGCCAAAAACATTAAAAAAAAACCCAAAAATCTTTACTTTTAAAACCACGCTTTAAATTGACAAATTTTAAAATTTGGTCGAGGGACGGACTAGGACATCGATCCGAAACGCCCTCACTCCTAAAAAGAAACAAAATTTTAATTTTTAATTAATTATATGTTTTAAAAGTCATAAGGATTTTATATATAAAAAAAAAAGGAAAACACTGTACCCGGACCCCCATGCGATTGCATGGGGTTTACACACCAACCTCATGCGATCGCATGAGGCTGGATTCCAGGCCAGATTGTTAAAACCAGCGGGTCTGTTCTTCACACCACAACACACACAAATACACGAAAATACTCCCAAATAATCTCTAAAATTTGCAATTTTTCACCGTAATTCGTCAAATTTCTTGCTCTAATCTTGCCTAGATTCTCATTCTTCAGCAAAAAGGTAAAAATTACACCCCTAAACTCATAAATTTGATAGTTTTTGTGATAATTACCAATATTTTACCTAATGCAATTTTGTTAATTTCTAGTGTAATTAGTGTTAAATTGTTAGTATTTTATGCATGTATAACCTAGATTGATGCTATTTAACATGATTTGAAGCCAAAAACTTCAAAATTTTTAGAAATCTAGGGTTTGTGTTCTTGAGCAATTTGGGGCTTTTTGATATAAACAGGTTATGACCGATTTTTGTCATGAATTGTTGCTAAATTAAGTAGTGTAACATGTTTAGGTAGTTAAATGATCCAAACATTGATCCTAAACATGATTTTTGAAGATGAAAGTGGACTTTTTAAGTCTAAAATTCATGAACTTGATTAATTTGATATAATTGCCATTTGAGAGTTGTTTAATTATTAGTAATGACTATTTTGACTTGTTATTTGAGTTAAATGCTTATGAACTTTGTATACATTTTCATATGTACTTATTTGAAAAAGTATAGAATTGTAAAAAATGTGAAAATGTGTATAAGTTTAATTTTGATTTAACATGTTATTGTGATTGTTTTAAGTTGTTATTTTGCTAACACTAATGCATATTTGGATGCACAAACTTTGTGTTTAATGTGTTTTGCAGAAAGCCGATGCTGGAGGTTCATCATCGTCATCATCTAGACGACCTGCTCCAGCTCCAGAACCAGAACTATAAATGCAATATGAACTTGAACAAGTACCACAACAGGAACCACAACAACAGCCTGATCAACATGTACCCTATTATGACCCGCTACAGTTACCTAATGAATTCATAGTATTTCTGATGCATCCGCCTGTAGAATACCCAACAATTCTGGAACACACGTTACATCCTAATCTGAGATTCGATAGACGATGGAGAGATTACCTGACATATCAAAGTAATAAATTTAAATTGGTAACAAAAGAGGTAGAGGTGCCGTGGGTAATTGATTGGAATCCTTTGGAAACGGTCCATCTAGCTGACCGTGTTAGACAGCATTTGATTCAAAGGTATGGCAGTTCTTCTTTTACAGATTGGGAACGTCTTTTCACCATTCGTAGACCTGTATATAAGGAATGGTGTGTTGAGATGATGAGTACTATAGCGTTAAATGTAGATGTAGAAAGGTTAGATGATAGAAGTTTTCTTAGATTTATCCATGGTGGTAGGATGTATAGAATGTCCATGATGGACATGGCCAGGGCATTACAGATTTACACTCCTAGTGAATTGCTACTACCCGATTGTATGAGTTTGATTTATCGTGGTGAAAGGGTAGATAGGAACTTTGACGCGAACGCCGTTTGGAGGCATATGTCAAACTATAATGTTTTTACACTGGGAGGAAAACACTCCTACTTACATATTAACAAAGCCGAGCTTCGTGTAATTCATAGATTTTTGGCTAACTCGATTCCACAGAGAGGTCACAATAATGAGAAAATGACCTTACATGATTTATTTTACCTAAAGTGTATTCGAGACCCGAGAAGCTTTGTTAATATCCCTTACTGTGTTGGTTTTTATTTATCTAAAATGGTAGAAGGAATGCAGGACGGGAGTATAATAGGAGGAGGTATTTTTGTTACTCTCATTGGAGAGTATTTAGGTGTTGATAGGAACCAAGGGGGTCCATTACAGGTTTGTAGAGAGCAAGATGAGACCATAGGATTGCGGGTTTATGCGGGTGCTAAGGTATTAAAGAGTAGACGCAACCAGGCAGTTCCCTATGAAGGTAATCATCCTCAGGTAGAGAGAGGTTCAGACGAGGAAATGGAGGAAGCGGAAGACATTAGGGATGTCTTTCGAGATGCTATTCTTGACGTCCACGTTCGTATAGATGAGGAAGCAATGACGAACGCGGCCAGACATAGTATGTATGAGCAGTGGAACTCCGAGCGAGTATACGAGGATTATAGGCGACGCCAACACGATAGCTGGTTAGTTCATCAGCACCAAATCATGAGCCAGCTATCATATCAGGTACCAAATAATTACGTGCCTACTCGACCTGCTCATTTTCCGCCACACAACCCCGACATCCGACCACCCTTTAACCGGTATGACTATAACCAAGCCTATCAGAACACCTATAACCAACAATGGAACCCACCTGACGAGATGAACTGGAACCCCTATCCAGACTGATTTGGTTCCATTGGTTATTTTTATGATTTTTATGTTTTTATCTTTTTACTTATTCATGTTTAAACTTATGTTATTGGATATATTTATGTAATTTTTATCATTTTTATTATTATATTGTACTAATATTTCACATTTAGGATTTGAAAGTGGGATATTAAGTCCAATTTCAAATTGTCATGCATGTTTATATTTGTATTGTATATATATTGTCAATTGTACAAAACAGGGTAAAATAGCGCATTTTCAAAGACTGGCATTAAGTTCAGCAAAAGTTACTAATTTTGACGACAAGATGAAAAATAAATGTGATGTAACAACAAGACGGAATGAACAAATGATGTGCACCATTTATCATTCAGCAAACAAACGCCAATATATTTGAAAACTTTGGTAAAATTTAATTATTTTTCTACGCTAATCACCCTCAACAATTTAAATTGTTACTGATTTCTTGCAAATGAGGGCATTGCAAGATCTTAAGTGTGGGAAGGGGTTAAATTCTTTCGGATTTTTAAAATTTTTAACTTATACACTTGGTTACCATTAACAATACTAGTAACGCAGTAGTTAGAATCTAGTGCTCTCTGATAATAAAGAACAGCCCTAGTCTTATATACTGACTACCCAATTCTAGTAAAAATTTTCAAAATTTTCAATTAAATAAATTCAAAATCATGTTTATACATATTTATGAACGATAAAACTAGGTGTTAACACCGAAATTATTATTACTTCGGAAAGGACATAAATTGAGAAACAAACCAAAATGTTAGAATTCATTTAAAATGGAATAGAGGACAATAAAAAGGCAAATAAAAGAAAATAAAAGCCAAGTGTGGGAAAATTTACCAAGTTATTTAAAACATAAGTCACATATTTTTGTAACAAATAAATGAAGATACTTTTGCTTTGGACTAAACTAAACAGTTTTACCCGATTTACTGTAATATATTTGAAAGAAAGATGGATCTGCACGATGAATCAATTCCATCATTAAAAGGAAGTAAAGTCTTCCGAAAAAGAAACGCGCTTCTTGATTTAGGTCATGAAGTTATCGTCCAGACCAGCTGTAGGTTGACGAAAAATCTAGAAAAGTCACCACTAAAATCAGCAGAAAATCCACGGACCTCAGCATCAAACAGGGTCGCCAAGTGGTCAGACTTATCCTAACCATGAGAGGATCTGTCTCCTAAAATGGGGAGGACGCCGTGCAAATTAGCTTGATAGGACTAATGAATCAGTTCCCCAGAAAGGATAATCTCCTTAAAAGATCAAAAATTAGCTTTTAAGCCTGATATTACTCAATCCTTGAGATTGACCTTAAAGATTGAGAATTACAAACTCATGGAATTCAATGATATCTAAACTCGAGCTTTAACGAGAAAATATTTTGATCAAAATTACAAACCGATTTGTTTTCTGAAAACCCGTTTTCAATGCGTTCATTACCGTTGAACGTAAAATCCTAGGAATTCGCCTGGAATTCATTAGGTCACCTGAACCAAATCGGGTGTCAACCGTAAAAACGGTGGTTGCATAGCATGGTCAAAGACAGGACCTTGTGCCAGACCGGAAAATTATAAGGGTGAGCTTTACTATTGCTCCTACAAAGGATAGTAATTGCATCTGATACGTTATAGACCATAATTAAAAGTATGTCAGGGGACATTGCCTTAACAGTTGCTTGTTCAACGCTTTCCTTTACAACCGGATGGTAGTTTACCGAAAGGTAATATACGGAGCAAGTATACTGGACGTGTTGCTTTCCTAATACAAGGATAGCAAGTGGGTGACACAAAACCTTAATTTTTGAGCTAAAAATTTCAAATATGAAACCCACCAAACCCATAAAAAGAATTTGCAAACACCGGTGAAGGGTTATTCCGAAAAACTTATCTATGGTAAAAGCTAGATTGAATTTTCAAAAAGATCAAATGTTTTCATAAAGATCCAATTTCCTTAAAGGATCTAAATTTTTATAGTCATGTGGGACTGTAAACCACAACGTTACTACCATTGTTCATACCGCCGTATAGAAATCACTGATGTACAAAGTGTGAAGAATAAAGAAGTGATTCTAGTATATTTCAAGACTATATTGCTTGAGGACAAGCAACACTCAAGTGTGGGAATATTTGATAATGCTAAAAACGAACATATATTTCATAGCATTATCCCTCAAGAAAGACAAGCTTTTAGTTGCAATTTTTCTATTTACGAGTGATATTCGTTTAAATAATAAAAGGTGAAGACAAAAGACAGATTCTACGAATTGAAGACGCAAACGACCAAAAAGCTCAAAAGTACAAAGTACAATCAAAGAGGTTCCAATTATTGATAAGAAACATCTCAAAATTACAAGAGTACAAGACACGAAACACAAAGTACAAGATATTAAATTGTACGCAAAGACGTTCAAAAATCCGGAACCGGGACCAGAGTCAACTCTCAACGCTCGACGCAACGGACTAAAAATTACAAGTCAACTATGCACATGAATATAATATAATATATAATTAATTCTTAAAATTAATATATATATTATATTATATTATAAAAACCGTCGGCAGAAAAAACAAAGACATGTGAGCCTCTCCAGCTGGCCATGCGATCGCATGGCCTAGAGGAGCAAAGAGCAGCTGACATGCCTATAAAAATCGCGTTTTTGTTGAACATCAAACACATCTTTTTCCTTCTTCTTACTCAACGTATAATATATATATATATATATATATATATATATATATATATATATATATATTATAATTTTAATTTTAATTTTAATTTTAATTCTAATAATAAGGGTATGTTAGCAAATGTTGTAAGGGTATAAGTCGAAATTCTGTCCGTGTAACGCTACGCTATTTTTAATCATTGTAAGTTATGTTCAACCTTTTTAATTTAATGTCTCGTAGCTAAGTTATTATTATGCTTATTTAATACTGAAGTAATCATGATGGTGGGTTAAAAATATTTAAAATTGGGTAATTGGGCTTTGTACCATAATTGGGGTTTGGACCAAAGAACGACACTTGTGTAAATTAGACTATGGGTTATTAATGGGCTTTATATTTGTTTAACTAAATGATAGTTTGTTAATTTTAATATAAAGATTTACAATTGGACGTACCTATAAATAACCATATACACTCGATCGGACACGATGGGCGGGATATTTATATGTACAAATAATCGTTCATTTAACCGGACACGGGAATGGATTAATAGTCTATGGAATTATTAAAACAGGGGTGAAATTATGTACAAGGACACTTGGCATAATTGATAACAAAGTATTAAAACCTTGGGTTACACGCAGTCGATAACCTGGTGTAATTATTAAACAAAGTATTAAAACCTTGTTACAGTTTAAGTCCTCAATTAGTTGGAATATTTAACTTCGGATATAAGGATAATTTGATGAGGATATTCGCATTTTATATTTATTACTGATGGACTGTTACGGACATATTAAATAATCCAGGACAAAGGACAATTAACCCATGGGAATAAACTAAAAATCAACACGTCAAACATCATGATTACGGAAGTTAAAATAAGCATAATTCCTTTATTTTCATATTTAATTGCACTTTTAATCATCGCACTTTTATTTATTGTCATTGTATTTAATTGCACTTTTAATTTTAGTACTCTTTAATTATCGTAATTTTATTTTTATCGCAATTTTATTATCGTTATTTACTTTACGCTTTAAATTAAGTTATATTTATATTTAATATTTTACATTAGGTTTTAACTGCGACTAAAGTTTTAAAATCGACAAACCGGTCATTAAACGGTAAAAACCCCCTTTTTATAATAATAATATTACTTATATATATTTGTATTTTTATAAACTAAAACTAATATAGCGTTAAGCTTTGTTTAAAAGGTTTAAGTATATCCATTCTATAAATAAATAAATATCCTGTGTAAAATTGTATCGTATTTAATAGTATTTTGTTGTAAAAATATAGCTATTTCCTAGTACGCCTCGCGAACATCATCCATCTGGTTTTTGTCTATAATAGTCCATCGGTCATAAATATAAAGTGCGAGTGTCCTCGTCAAATTACCCTTATACCCGAAGTCAAATATTCCAACTAATTGGGGACTTAGACTGTAACAAGGTCTTAATACTTTGTTAATGATTACACCAGGTTATCGACTGCGTGTAACCCAAGGTTTTAATACGTTGTTAACAATTACACCAAGTGTCCTTGTATTTAATCCACCCCTGTTTTAATGAGTCCATTGACTAT
Organism: Rutidosis leptorrhynchoides; assembly: GCF_046630445.1. Lineage (NCBI taxonomy): Eukaryota > Viridiplantae > Streptophyta > Magnoliopsida > Asterales > Asteraceae > Rutidosis > Rutidosis leptorrhynchoides. Next base: position 141,355,354 of record NC_092337.1, on the reverse strand, counting down.
TAATCCATTCCCGTGTCCGGTCAAATGAAAAATTATTAGTACTTATAAATATCCCGCCCATCGTATCTGATCGAGTGTATGTGGTTATTTATAGATACGTCAAATTGTAAATCTCTACTTTAAATTAACGAACTACCATTCAGTTAAACAAATATAAAGCCCATTAATAGCCCATAGTCCAATTTTCACAAGTTTCGATCTTTTGCCCAAACCCCAATTATGGTCCAAAGCCCAATAACCCCGTCTTAATATTTAGTCCAACATCATGATTACTTCGGCTTAAATAAATATAATAATAATTTAGCTACGAGACATTAATGTAAAAAGGTTGAACATAACTTGCAATGAGTATTAATCGCGTAGTGTTATACGGACAGAGTTCCGACTTTAAAACCCGTAAAACATTTCTTACAATAATCCAATTATTATTAATCTTAAATTAAACTTAACATTATAAATATAAATATAAATTACAGAGAAAGAAAGAAAGAGTGTGAAGTGGTGGCGTGAAACTCGTCCTAAAAATGCTGAATTTATAGACTTGGCCAGGATTCTGAAGCCATGCGATCGCATGGGATTTGCTCCTCCAGGCCATGCGATCGCATGGCCAGCTGGATCAGGATATTTTCTTTTGCAAAATGTGGGCTGCTCGATTAAATTAATATATATATATATATATATATATATATATTTATATATAATTATATATATATATATATATATATATATATATATATATTATATTCTTGTGCATAGTTGAATTGTAATTTTATCTCCGTTGACTCGCGCGTTGATGCTCAGTTCATATCTCGGTTCCGGATTTTCGAACGTCCTTTCGTACGCGAAGATATCTTGTACTTTGCGTTCCGTGGCTTGTACTCTTGTAAATTTTAGACGTTTCTTATCAATAAATGGAACCACTTGGATTGTATCTTGTACATTTGAGCTTTTTGGTCATTTGTGTCTTCAAATCGTCATTTGCATCTTCAGTCTTCGTACTTATTTAGTTAAACGATTATTACATAAAAATAGAACAATATTAACTAAAAGCTTTACATATTGGAAGGATATTGATACTAAATATATGTTCATTTAGAGTACTATCAAAAACCTCTTGTTATATCCAGTGAGATCAGTACCAACTAACTTCAGTCCACAGAACTCACGTTCCATCTTTTTGATCTCATTGCGAGAACAGTACTCCTCTATCATTCTCTGGTTCAAAGTTTCCCAGGGAATGGCATAAGCTTGATCATGACCCAATGATTGTACATAATTATTCCACCAAGTGAGCGCAGACAGTGTGCCCGTAGCAAATCCCATTCGATCATCATCATTACACCCGCTGATACGGAAAACAGACTCTAATTTCTCGAACCAACGGTTGAGACCAACGGGTCCCTCAGTCCCACTAAATGAGTGTGGGTTGCAGCCAGTGAATGTCTTATAAGAACATCCACCATGGCCTTGGTTGATGTTGTTGTTGCTCGGACCACCACGATCGTTGTTGTTACGCATGTTGTTGAATTCTCTTAGCAGCTCGGCTCTCTTTGCCGCAATTCCTTCATTAACGAGTCTCCTGATTTGAGCAGCAGTGGATTCCTTCGGAGGCATGATATTCAACACATAAAATACACCAGGTCAGTGTCAAAACAACGCTATATAAAAATATACTAGCAACGAGTATTGAAGACTAGTAAATAATAATAATACGGAGGGGTTCTTAGTAGTGAGAAGTAGCGTTAAGTAACACTAGTAGTAGTAGTAAGTAGTGACAGTAGTGACAAAAGTGACGGTAGTGATAGTAATGATCAGAAGCAATTCACAACAGTCATTAATAACTCATCATCATCACAGAATAATAGTAAACAAACCACTTTAAGCGGCAAAAATATTGATTTATTATTCATGCATTAATAAAGAAATAGAATATCCCAAAAGTTATAACGCAAAAACCACGAATGGTAGAAAAACCACATCAAGCAATGTATGTGTAAACACCAAGTTGAAATGTTCCATTCATATTGATTATAAACGTTCCATATTAATTTATTTCGTCGAGAGGTTTTGACCTCTATATGAGACGTTTTTCAAAGACTGCATTCATTTTTAAAACAACCATAACCTTTATTTTAGCAATAAAGGTTTTTAAAAAAAACATTACGTAGATTATCAAATAATGATAATCTAAAATATACCGTTTACACACGACCATTACATAATGGTTTACAATAAAAATATATTACATTGAAATAAGTTTCTTGAATGCAGTTTTTACACAATATCATACAATCATGGACTCCAAATCTTGTCCTTATTTTGGTATGTAACAATCTTGTCCTTATTTTGGTATGTAACAGCAGAAGCTCTTAATTATCACCTGAGAATAAACATGTTTTAAACGTCAACAAAAATGTTGGTGAGTTATAGGTTTAACCTATATATATCAAATCGTAATAATAGACCACAAGATTTCATCTTTCAATAACATACAATCTGTATAAAAATCATTCATATGTTGAACACCTGGTAACTGACATTAACAAAATGCATATAGAATATTCCCAAAACAGAAATCCATCTGTATTAATAACTCGAAGTACTAAAGCATACCATTTTCCAGTATGGGGGGAGTTAGTGCCCGTAGATCTACCTTTAGGATTCGCGTCAATTAGGGTGTCTGTTCCCTAATTCTTAGGCTACCAAGCTAAAAGGGTGATATTCAGTATTCATAATCCAACATAGAATGTAATTTCAAGTACTTGTGTTTATTTTGTAAAACATTTACAAAACTGCATGTATTCTCATCCCAAAAATATTAGATTTAAAAGTGGGACTATAACTCACTTTCACAGATTTTTACTTTGCCGGAAATAAGACTAGACCACTGGTCGATTCACGAACCTATAACAAATATGTACATATGTATCAAAGTATGATCAAAATATAATTACAACATTTTTTATTACGTTTTAATGATTTGAGTTTGTTAAGTCAGCATCCTCGTTAGTAACCTACAACTAGTTGTCCATAGTTAGATGTACAGAAATAAAGCAATATATATTATCTCGAATCAATCCACGACCTCGTGTATACAAGTCTCAGGCTAGATCACAACTCAAATTATATATAATATTTTGGAATCAACCTCAACCATGTATAGCTAACTCCAACATTACTGCATATAGAGTGTCTATGGTTGTTCCAAAAAATATATATATATGGGTCGATATGATATGTTAAAACATCGTATTCGTGTCTATGGTATCCCAAGATTACATAATATATGTTAGAATACATGTATAATACAATATAAGTTAGTTAAGTTATGATTTGTATAAATTTGTTACAAAGTTCACGTAGCTACAACAAGCAAAATTATCCAATCTTGTTTTACCCATAACTTCTTCATTTTAAATCCGTTTTGAGTTATTCAAGTTGCTATGGTTTCATATTGAAATTAAGTTTATGAATCTAAACAGAAAAAGTATAAGTTTATAGTCGAAAATACAGGTTACAAGTCGTTTTTGTAAAGGTAGTCATTTCAGTCGAAAGAACGACGTCTAGATGACCATTTTGGAAAACATACTTCCACTTTGAGTTTAACCATGATTTTTGGATATAGTTTCATGTTCATAAGAAAAATCATTTTCCCAGAAGAATAGCTTTTAAATCAAAGTTTATCATAGTTTTTAATTATCAAACCCAAAACAGCCCGCGGTGTTACTACAACGGCGTATGTTCGGTTTTACGGTATTTTTCGTGTTTCCAGGTTTTAAATCATTAAGTTAGCATATCATATAGATATAGAACATGTGTTTAGTTGATTTTAAAAGTCAAGTTAGAAGGATTAACTTTATTTGCGAACAAGTTTAGAATTAAGTAAACTATGTTCTAGTGATTACATGTTCAAATCTTCGAATAAGATAGTTTTATATATATGAATCGAATGATGTTATGAACATCATTACTACCTCAAGTTTAATAGGTAAACCTACTGGAAGTGATAAGAAATAATCTAGCTTCAAAGGATCATGGATGGTGTAACACCCTGATTTTTTTTTTTTTATATCACAGCGGAAGACTGAATTGCATAAATACCCTTAGATAACATTTACAAACCATAGTTATCAATTTAGCTTAGTTAATGTTATTACAATATTTCAAAACATTGGTGTTACGTGAAACATTATAAAACCAGAAAACATCAGAGTTAGGCACGTAGTCAAACATGTCTTCAACCCAACAGCAACACCCATCCTAACCAGCAGTACCTAAACCTGCAAGGGGTGGAAATGTGGGGGAAATTAGCACATAGCTAAGTGAATGGATACTATCTAACAGACCAAGCATAAGCAACTGAACATGCAAGGGATCACATATATGCTAACGTCCTGAACTTGCATATAATAACTGACAATATGAGGATCGGCGGCTTGTACGAGCACACGACGTAGTTGATCAAGCTATAGTCTACCGATAATCCGCTTTACTGATTTTACTGCATAACCGTCCAGACGCAACACATGCGTCCTTCTATGCTATACTGAACAATCAGTAACTCATGACCCGACCAGGCTACCACTGTCGACCTCACATCAACCCTGCCTTGCTGCCTCAGAGGGTTCCCAACCTTGCTGCCTCGGTTGGTGTCAAACTAACAGTGTGCACATAAGATCACAGATAAAAAGTCATGCAATCGTCCTAACTAGCATGGCAATATCTAACTACGCATGGTAATCGTAATGAACATAATCATAGTAATAAAGAGTCTGAACAAGTAGCGTGTCAGCTACTTAATACTCTATCCGGAGATAGACCCACTCACCGATTACCCGCAACTGAAGGTTCTCAGAGGTCTAATCTTTCTGAGCCTTCACCTTTTTGTTTATCACCTGTGAATCATCACATAATATCTCAAGTTAGTATTATATCCAAGTATTAATATACAACTTTACATTCAATTGAAAATATTCACATAACATGCAAGGTTTTCGAGCAACATGGGGTTCTCGAGCAAATTCGAGTTTTTCGAGCGAATTCGAGTTTTCGAACATATTCGAGTTTTTCGAGCAGAAGGTTCTCGAGCAACTTGAGTTTTTCGAGCAATCGAGTTTTTCGAGCAGAAGGTTCTCGAGCAACTCGAGTTTTTCGAGCAATAATATGTTTTCGAGCAAAAGGTTCTCGAGCACTGTTTTCGAGCGAGTCTCGAGCACTGTTTTCGAGCGAGTTTTTCGAGCAGCTTCATCTTCACCATCAGCTTCGCTGATTTGGTGATTTTAAGCCAAAAAACTCGATTTCAAGGTTTATAGTCCAAATTCAAGCATAAAGAAACATACCAATCATACATAAACACTTTTCCCAACTATAAACATCAAAATCTAGCATTTACAATCAAGATTTGGGATTAATTCATCCCAAAATACTCACTTTATCATAAACTCAAGTTCTAACACACAATTCATCATTTTTAACAAGTTCTTGCTCAATTCACAGTATAATTAGATCATATAAACTATATAGCAACTATTTCTAACATCAATTAAACATAACAAACACAAATCATGAAGATTCAAGCTTAATTTTATCAAAAACCTATTTTACACCCAAAACCCAATTTCTATAAATTAAAGCACGAATTCAAGCAAGCTAACCTGGATAAATGCTTATAAGAATGATAAGATTCAGATCCTAAAGCTTCTTAATTCAATTTGTGACTTGGATTCAATTAGGGTTTTGAGATGATGAAAGTTAGGTACGGGTCTTGTTCTTGCACAAATTGGGAAATAAATGGAAGTATCCAGATATTAGTTACTTAAGTGGGTTATAAACCCACACCCCATAACACACGGGTATTTATCAGTTATCTGATATCTTTCGTACTTAATTTGGCAATCCTAACGGAGTCCAAATTCAACAAACGAACCATTTCTGTGACCCTTGTCACAAACTGGTCTTAACCAACTAATCAATTAAGAATAAACATATTATTAAAATAAAAGCATATTTTAACCACAAATATAAACCTGAGGGCAATTAAGTAATCTTACTTCTAACCCCAGTTTCAGTCTGTTACAAATCCACCCCCTTAAAGAGATTCCGTCCTCGGAATCTGGTCTTGGTCAATCAGATGAGGGTAACGGGTCTTCATCAACTCTTCTGTTTCCCACGTCAAGTTAGACCCTAAACTGTGCTTCCATTCTACCAAAACCATCGGGATTTCTTTCCTTCTTAACTTAGTAACCTTTCTGTCAACCACTCGGATAGGTTCCTCAACCAACTTGTTACTTAAATCAACTTTCAAATCTACTAGCGGTACAATTTGTGTCTCATCATCGACTTTACACTTAAACAAATAACACACATTGAAGGTATTATGAATACCAGCTAACTCAGAAGGAAGATCTAACACAACTGTCTGGTCATTAATCCTCTGAATAATCTTAAACGGTCCAATAAATCTCGGAGCTAACTTTCCTCGCTTACCAAACCTGATAACACCCTTCCACGGCGAAACTTTCAAGTAAACACGATCACCTACCTCAAAGTTTACTGGACGTCTACGTGGATCAGCATACATCTTTTGTCTATCCCTGGCAGCTTTTAACTTTTCTCGCGCGATAGCAACTTTTTCGGCTGTCATTTGAACAATCTCGGGACCAGCAAACTGTTTCTCTCCAGCTTCTAACCAACAAGTCGGAGTTCTACAACGATGGCCGTACAACATTTCGTAAGGTGGCATCCCTATGCTCTAATGATAAGAATTATTATACGCGAATCCAACTAACGGTAAATGTGTATCCCACGAACCACCATATTCTAATACACATGCTCTCAACATATCCTCTAGCATCTGTATCGTTCGTTCACTCTGACCATCTGCCTGAGGATGATAAGCAGTACTCAAATTCACACGTGTACCTAGATTCTGTTGTAGACTATTCCAGAAGTTCGACACAAATCTAGAATCTCTGTCTGACACAATCGATAATGGCACACCATGCCGACTAATTATCTCTTTCACATATAAATCAGCAAGTTCGCTTAATGACGCTGTTTCACGAGTAGCAAGAAAATGAGCACTCTTGGTCAAACGATCAACTACTACCCAAATCATATCGTGTTTTCTCTGAGTTCTAGGTAATTTTGTCACAAAATCCATCGTGATATGCTCCCATTTCCACTCTGGAATATGTAACTGACGCAATGAACCATACGGTTTCTGGTGTTCTGCCTTCACTTGCGCGCAAATATGACACTTTTCAACAAAACGAGCGATGTCTGATTTCATGGTCGGCCACCAATACATAGATTTAAGGTCATGATACATCTTATTACTGCCTGGATGTACTGTCAATCTAGATTTACGAGCTTCAGTTATGATCAAATTCCTCAAGTCTCCAAGCATAGGCACCCAAATACGGTTATTTAAAGTCTTAAGTCCATGAGAATCATCAATTAGGTCAAATTTTCGTTTAGTCATAAGTTCAGATTTAATATGTTCATCCTCCAAAGCACAGGCTTGAACTGTTCGTAGTTGATCAATCAAATCTGAAGTTATAATCAAACGCAGAAATTTCACATTCTCATCAGACTTTTTACGACTTAACGCATCTGCTACGACATTTGCTTTACCCGGATGGTACTTTATTTCACAATCATAGTCTTTGATAAGTTCTATCCACCATCTCTGTCGCATATTCAGTTCTTTCTGCGTGAAAATATGCTGTAGGCTCTTATGATTTGTACATATTACACACTTTGTACCATATAAGTAATGTCTCCAAAGCTTCAACGCAAATACCACTGCAGCCATTTCTAAATCATGAACCGGATAGTTACGTTCATGTGTCTTTAACTGACGAGAAGCGTACACGATAACTTTATCTCTCTGCATCAGTACACATCCCAACCCGGCAAATGACGCATCACAATAAACCACAAAGTCATCTGAACCCTCTGGCAATGCTAACACTGGAGCCTGACACAACAACTGTTTCAGAGTCTAAAAAGCCTGTTCCTGTTGATCTCCCCATCGGAAACTTACATCCTTTCTAGTCAATTTGGTCATCGGACCCGCTATTTTAGAAAAATCTTTTATAAATTGGCGATAATAACCCACAAGACCCAAGAAAATCTTAACTTCTGTCGGCGTCTTCGGCGAATTCCAACCCATTACCGCTTCTATTTTTGACGGATCCACTTTAAAACCTGCCTCACATATAACATGACCCAGAAATTGCACCTCTCGAAGCCAAAACTCACACTTCGAGAACTTAGCGTATAACTGCTCTTTCTTTAACAACTCTAACACTAATCGAAGATGTGTCGCATGATCAGCTTCTGTCTTTGAATATACCAATATATCGTCGATAAACACAATAACAAACTGATCTAAATATGGTTTACAAACCCTGTTCATCAGATCCATGAAGACTGTTGGAGCATTCGTCAACCCGAATGGCATAACCAAGAACTCGTAATGCCCATATCTAGTTCTGAACGCTGTCTTCGGTATATCTGATTCTGCAACCCAAACCTGATGATAACCGGATCTAAGATCTATTTTCGAGAAATACGATGTACCCTGCAGCTGATCGAACAGATCATCGATTCTCGGCAGAGGATACTTGTTCTTAACTGTTCTCTTGTTCAATTCTCGATAATCTATACACATTCTTAGCGAACCATCTTTCTTCTTTACAAACAACACTGGTGCACCCCACGGCGAAGAACTTGGTCTTATAAACCCTCTGTCTAACAGTTCTTGTATCTGAGACATCATCTCTCTGATTTCAGAAGGTGCTAACCTATAAGGAGCCTTAGCTACTGGAGTTGTTCCCGGAACTAACTCAATCTTATATTCTACTTCTCTTACCGGCGGCAACCCCGGTAATTCGTCAGGAAACACCTCAAGAAATTCCGAAACCACAGGAATATCAATAACAGATTTCTTCTCTATCTTAGCATCAATAACATAAGCCATAAAAGACTCACATCCCTTAGAAAGTGACTTCCTCGCCTTCATCATAGAAATCAATGGAAAACTAAACCCACTTCGTTCCCCTCGGGCCACAATACGGGTTCCATCGGTCAAACGGAAAGTCACAATCTTTTTATCACACTTAATGTGGGCCTTATGTAGGCTCATCCAGTTCATCCCTAATACTACATCAAAACTAGGGATAGGCAACACTAAACAGGACATAGCAAGCGGTCTACCATCAATTTCTATACTAGCTCCAGACACATACGTTGTGACTAGAACCGTCTTACCATCAGCTACCTCTACTCTAACAGGCTCAGGCAGCACAGTAGCAGGTAACCCTAATTTAGTACAGAAATCTATAGACATAAATGTCCTATTTGCACCCGAATCAAACAATATTCTAGCAGGTATTGAGTTGATCAAGAACATACCGGTTATGACGTCATCATTATTAGTAGCGGCCTCAACTGTCATCTGAAAGGCCCTGGCTTCCACAGTCGGTGGATTCTTTCTCTTATGTCCACTTGAGGCTGTGGAACCCCCGACAGATGCCGAACGCGCCCCTGACCCTGCCCCGGAACTTACGCCCTTTGACGCCTGACAACTTGCTGAACAATGACCCGGCTGATGACAACTCCAACAAACATTTTCTCTGAAGGAACACCCCTGAGATTCATGACCTACCATACCACATCTTAAACATCTTCTCGTTGCCTCAGAACACTGACCACTATGTGAAGACTTACAACCTTTACACCATTCTTTCTTTCTAGAACCTGAACCTGATCCACCTTGGTTACCCTTACCCTTTTGTCTAAACCCAAACAATTTCTTAGACTTCGAACCAGATTGACTGGTAGCCTGACTACCTTGTGGTACCACATTTCCCCAATTCATACCCCTAGCTGCTCTTACATCACTTTCCACCATCTTTGCCATCACAAAAGCTTGAGACAATGTCGGTGCTGACCTCACAAAGGTCCTATACTCTGGCAAGATCATGTTTACAAAGTGCTGAATTCGGGATTGTTCATCCGGCACCCATTGTTGCACAAATCTTAGCTTGTCCATGTACTTCTCAATCACCTCATTAATTGACATCTGCGGTGTCATCCGTATTTCTAGGAACTCCATCTTAATTCTATTCATGTCAAACACATTACAATACTGTTCACATACCTTCGCATAAAACTATTCCCAAGTAATCATCTTAACTTGCTCTGGAGGGATACCAGCTATCACAGAATCCCACCACACCATTGCTCTATCTTTCAACAACCTGCTTGCATAAATCACCTTTAACTCAGGCTCACACTAACATGCATCAAATGCCTTTTCAACCTCCCGTAACCAATTGAGAGTCACGGCTGGGTCATTACTTCTTGAGAAAGGAGATGGTCCACAATCCCTGAACTGTTTAAAGGTACATCTTTTTGGTGGCTGATATTGTTGTTGGAATTGCTGTTGTGGAAATGGTTGTTGGTATGTAGGTGGCTGAACTTGGTTCATCATCATGGGATGTTGGTATTGGTAGTAGTTCTGTGGTGGCATGATATGCTGAGCGAATTGGTTCTGGTTTATCTGTGGTACGGTATGCGACTGTGCAGTGGCAAAACCTGGCGGTGTATCCTCATTACCCGACTGTCTAGCTAACTCAAGTTCAGCAATCTTTTCCTGAGCTTCCTTAAACTTACTTTCAAGCTCATGTACATAATCAGCATCATATAATTCTGCCTCATCCTCCACATCAGGAGCACTGAAGGTTCCGGGGTGGATCCGGTTTGTAGCGTTCGCATCCCTGTTGTCTGCCATCTATGCTACAAAATACTCGCACAAAAGCTTAGTGGATAACTGTTAGCTTACTAAACACTAACATGCACAACATCCTATATTCACTTAGCCCCACCCCACGGACATGTTTGACTTAATTCAGGGTTTAGGAACAAATACGCGCATGTACTTGCTGCTAAACCACGCTCTGATACTAAGTTGTAAAACAAGTTGGGGACGCATCCCACTCAGTGCCGTTCCTGCGCACAGGGTGACCACTGAGTGTACCTCAAAGCCTGGTTTTACAGCCCGCGACTCCGCACAGCCAGCCAACCCTTTACACATAAAGGGATCGCAAGGGGTAAGAGCCAATGCTTCGTCACAAGTCGCCACTGTGAGAACCCCCTCTACGATTAACCTGCCAGTCAGGTTAAACCAGCTCTGATACCAACTTGTAACACCCTGATTTTTTTTTTATATCACAGCGGAAGACTGAATTGCATAAATACCCTTAGATAACATTTACAAACCATAGTTATCAATTTAGCTTAGTTAATGTTATTACAATATTTCAAAACATTGGTGTTACGTGAAACATCATAAAACCAGAAAACATCAGAGTTAGGCACGTAGTCAAACATGTCTTCAACCCAACAGCAACACCCATCCTAACCAGCAGTACCTAAACCTGCAAGGGGTGGAAATGTGGGGGAAATTAGCACATAGCTAAGTGAATGGATACTATCTAACAGACCAAGAATAAGCAACTGGACATGCATGGGATCACAGATATGCTAACGTCCTGAACTAGCATATAATAACTGACAATATGAGGATCGGCGGCTTGTACGAGCACACGACGTAGTTGATCAAGCTACAGTCTACCGATAATCCGCTTTACTGATTTCACTGCATAACCTTCCAGACGCAACACATGAATCCTTCTATGCTATACTGAACAATCAGTAACTCATGACCCGACCAGGCTACCACTGTCGACCTCACATCAACCCTGCCTTGCTGCCTCGGAGGGTTCCCAACCTTGCTGCCTCGGTTGGTGTCAAACTAACAGTGTGCACATAAGATCACAGATAAAAAGTCATGCAATCGTCCTAACTAGCATGGCAATATCTAACTACGCATGGTAATCGTAATGAACATAATCATAGTAATAAAGAGTCTGAACAAGTAGCGTGTCAGCTATTTAATACTCTATCCGGAGATAGACCCACTCACCGATTACCCGCAACTGAAGGTTCTCAGAGGTCTAATCTTTCTGAGCCTTCACCTTTTTGTTTATCACCTGTGAATCATCACATAATATCTCAAGTTAGTATTATATCCAAGTATTAATACACAACTTTACATTCAATTGAAAATATTCACATAACAGGCAAGGTTTTCGAGCAACATGGGGTTCTCGAGCAAATTCGAGTTTTTCGAGCGAATTCGAGTTTTCGAACATATTCGAGTTTTTCGAGCAGAAGGTTCTCGAGCAACTTGAGTTTTTCGAGCAATCGAGTTTTTCGAGCAGAAGGTTCTTGAGCAACTCGAGTTTTTCGAGCAATAATATGTTTTCGAGCAAAAGGTTCTCGAGCACTGTTTTCGAGCGAGTCTCGAGCACTGTTTTCGAGCAAGTTTTTCGAGCAGCTTCATCTTCACCATCAGCTTCGCTGATTTGGTGATTTTAAGCCAAAAAACTCGATTTTAAGGTTTATAGTCCAAATTCAAGCATAAAGAAACATACCAATCATACATAAACACTTTTCCCAACTATAAACATCAAAATCTAGCATTTACAATCAAGATTTGGGATTAATTCATCCCAAAATACTCACTTTATCATAAACTCAAGTTCTAACACACAATTCATCATTTTTAACAAGTTCTTGCTCAATTCACAGTATAATTAGATCATATAAACTATATAGAAACTATTTCTAACATCAATTAAACATAACAAACACAAATCATGAAGATTCAAGCTTAATTTCATCAAAAACCCATTTTACACCCAAAACCCAATTTCTATAAATTAAAGCACGAATTCAAGCAAGCTAACCTGGATAAATGCTTATAAGAATGATAAGATTCAGATCCTAAAGCTTCTTAATTCAATTTGTGACTTGGATTCAATTAGGGTTTTGAGATGATGAAAGTTAGGTGCGGGTCTTGTTCTTGTACAAATTGGGAAATAAATGGAAGTATCCAGATATTAGTTACTTAAGTGGGTTATAAACCCACACCCCATAACACACGGGTATTTATCAGTTATCTGTTATCTTTCGTACTTAATTTGGCAATCCTAACGGAGTCCAAATTCAACAAACGAACCATTTCTGTGACCCTTGTCACAAACTGGTCTTAACCAACTAATCTATTAATAATAAACATATTATTAAAATAAAAGCATATTTTAACCACAAATATAAACCTAAGGGCAATTAAGTAATCTTACTTCTAACCCCGGTTTCAGTCTGTTACAGATGGCTTGAAAGTTCTTGAAGTAGGATCATGATACAAAAACAAGTTCAAGTAAGATTTTTACTCGAATTAAGATAGTTTATAGTTATAGAAATTGAATAAAAGTTTGAATATGAATATTACCTTGAATAAGAAAGATAACCTACTGTAAATAACAAAAGTTTCTTGATCTTAGATGATTACTTGGAATGGATTAGAAAGCTTGGAAGTAAACTAGTAAACTTGAAAGGATTTTTGAAGTGTTCTTGAAGTGTTCTTGAAGTGTTCTTCCTATGATGATTATAGCTTGATTCTTGAAGTAATTTTTGATGAAGATGATGATTAGTTACTGGAAAAATTCTTTCATAAGTGTGTGTAGGTGTTGATAGAGAATTAGAAAGAGAATTGGAAGTGAAATGAAGTGGGTGGTGAGTGGTGAAGGGTGAGTGGGGTTTAAAGGAGTTCTTGTTTTATTTCCTTGCTCATAAGTCATGCTAGTTGCCAAATGATGGTTCCTACATGTGTTAGGTGACTCACATGGGCTGCTAAGAGCTGATCATTGGAGTGTATATACCAATAGTAAATACATTTAGAAGCTGTGTATTGTACGAGTACAAATACGAGTGCATACGAGTAGAATTGTTGATGAAAATGAATGTGGATGTAATTGTAAGCATTTTTATTAAGTAGAAGTGCTTTGATAAGTGTCTTGAAGTCTTTTAAAAGTGTATGAATACATATTAAAACACTATATGTATATACATTTTAACTGAGTCGTTAAGTCATCGTTAGTCGTTACATGTAAGTGTTGTTTTGAAACCTTTAAGTTAACGATCTTGTTAAATGTTGTTAACCCATTGTTTATTATATCTAATGAGATATAAAATTATTACATTATCATGATATTATGATGTATTAATATATCTTAATATGATATATATACATTTAAATATCATTACAACGATAATCGTTACATATATGTCTCATTTCGAAATCCTTAAGTTAGTAGTCTTGTTTTTACATATGTAGTTTATTGTTAATACACTTAATGATATGTTTACTTATCATTTATCATGTTTAACATAGTGTATGAATATCTTAATATGATTCATATGTATTTAGTAAGATGTTATTATAACGATAATCGTCATATATATCGTTTCGAGTTTCTTAATTTAATAAACTCATTTTTATGTATATCACTCATTGTTAATATACTTAGTGAGATACTTACTTATCATAATCTCATGTTAACCATATATATATGTCTATATATATAACATCATGTAGTTTTTACGAATTTGTAACGTTCGTGAATCGTCGGTCAATTTGGGTGGTCAATTGTCTATATGAAACCTATTTCAATTAATCAAGTCTTAACAAATTTTGATTGCTTAACATGTTGGAAACATTTAATCGTGTAAATATTAATTTCATTAAATATATATAAACATGGAAAAGTTCGGGTTACTACACAAGTAATAAGTAATAATACGAAATAGTATCTAGTAAGGTGGAATAAGTTCAATAAAGCATTTCTATTTAGGTTTCTAAAGCTCTTTCAACAGGTACACGACGATCTTCTCTAGGTTCTCAACTCTCAGCTTAAGGTCATCGGTATCATTGTTATTGGTAGCGGCGGTAGAGGTGTTAGGTTTGGAAGTAGAAGCATTATAAGGGTGGAAACGACGGCACTCTTGAAGTGTTCGATTTTCATATGAAAAGCTTTTCCAAAATGGATTATTGCCTCGGGCGGATCCCTTCGGTATCCTAAGGTGGCCTCTCGGTCCGTAGGGGTTATTATAATCTGCGTCTCTGAAAGGTGATTTGGTTCCAGTAGGTGAATCGGGTATTTCGGGTTCGGGTTCGGATTGGGGATCCGGGTCCTCCTCGGGTTCCTCCTCCGAATCTTCTTCGGAATCCTCCTCGAGTTCAGACTCCGTCTCAGGTTCGGACATAACCTCATCCTCGATCTCAGGTACAGTGTTCCCCTGTGTCTGCACTGTTTTCTCGAATTCCGTGTCGGAGTCGATAAGAATTATGGGATTAGAATAAGTCATCTAGCACTCAAAAAGAAACACAGAGTTAGTATACTAGCAATTATATCATTTAGGTTAGATACAAATCAAGTAAAGTACCAAGTAATGTCACTATAGTCTATGTAGCTTAACTAGTCTATGGTTACAGTTTAGACTCAGTTGGTGTCCTAAAGTCCGACATCTAATGCAGCCCAATCCTAGGTATCTGTAAGCTCTGATAACAACTATAACAACAACAACAACAACAACAACAACAACAACAACAACAACAACAACAACAACAACAACAACAACAACAACAACAATACCCAATCCCACAAAAGTGGGGTATGGGAGAGGTGGGTGTAGACAATCATTCCTCGTACCCTAGATTAGAAGGAACTCACTACTCCAGCCGCGGGTATAGAACCCGCGCCTAGATAAGGTCGTCCCTCCCTATACTCTAGAGTAAAAGAGATTGCTTCCAAATGGACCTCCGGCCAGAAGTGCTCAAAAAAACGAAAAGATAGGGCAAAAGATTGTCTACAACTATAACACCCTGTCAAATTCCCATCTGACGGCGTGTTAATCATAGATCCCACAGTTAATAGTTGCGCCCTCTATATGAGACTTTTCAAAGCATTCGCATTAAACTTTATTAAAAATAGTTGACTTTCAAAACATAAGTCAATAAACCAAAATAAGTAATACTATTGTGATCGTAACCACAAGCCAACAGTATTAAATAGATGCAAAAGTTTAAATGCGAAGGTAATAAATGTCTTTAATAAAGCATGCTGACTCCACAGCCAGACCAATCATCAAACAGATAGCGGAAGCTATACCTCTTATGGACCTGAGAATACAAACACACAAAAACAGGTCAACAAATAATGTTGGTGAATCTACAGGTTTAAGTATGTAAACACTATCTGAAAAACAGTGTTCAGTAAAATAATTCATTTGCATTAGACCACAAGATTTCAATAAGCACAACCTAACGTTGCAAAAATGTTACATAATCCATGAGCATCTGAATACTAGCATAAAGACCTGCCTATAGTATACACTACACTTATCCTTTACCCTATAAAAATGTATACACTTGTTTGAGTGTACAAACAGTTGAAAGTAAATGCACCACAGTTAAAGTAGGGTGAGGTTTGTCTGACCTAACGGATCCGTCCATTTAAATTATGCTTACCCGAAGGTAATAAAAGTACTCAAGCTATGGGCTTTGTGAACAGAACTCAATATGTATAATAGTACTCGTGTCAAACATAAAAGCATTTGTAAATATGTAAAAATAACCAGCGTGTATTCTCATCCCTGAAAATATGTAAAAAGTGGGACTGTAGACTCACCTTTGCGTAAAGCAACCTAAGTATACGTATATAGGTTGGTCAATATATATATATATATATATATATATATATATATATATATATATATATATATATATATATATATATATATATATATATATATATATATATATATATATATATATATATATATATATATATATATATATATATATATATATATATCTTATACAATAGTGGTTTCATAAAGTAAGTTGTCCTATTGCTCATACTCGACTTGTTTCAAAGTAGAAGTCAATACATAGTCAACTAGTTCATGCAATCACAAAAGTGAACCAAAAGTCAAACTTGGTCAAAGTAGTCAACTAAAGTCAACAAATCAGTAGGTTCATATCAAATGTTGTTCAAATAGTCAAACTTGGTTCGTATCATGCATGTCCAGTTTCAAGTTTCATCGTTTTTCGACTTTATCGTCATTTCGCATGTTAAGTAGTGTACAACTAAGGCACGTATGAGCATATGACAAACAAGTACCACTTAAGACATGCAACTGATCATTAGTTAACCTAGAATCATTCATGAGTTCAAAATTATGGTCTTAGCATGCAACACATAATCATATTCACAAAAATACGTTACATGAATTCAGTTTCAATCTTTGCATCAATCTCGTAATGGTCATAACCAGAGCTAGGAACATGCAAATCAAGCTAGGTCAGTGGCTAAATTTCAAGGCCAAGTTAAAATACAACATATCAAAAGATGAGACATTTTTTTTAGCCATTTGATACAGTTTATTCATGCATGTTTGACGTTCTATTTCAGCTCAATTCAGTAGTCATAAAAACTATGGCCTTATTGTGCATAATGTATCAGGTTTCAAAGTTTGCTATAAACTAGACTTTTATCACATATCATACAAAGATTCAATATCCATAAGATCAAGTTCTAAAATTACATACAACTCAACTTATATAACTCAAGGTGCATACTTGGCAGATTTGGACAGAATACATGTTATCGTTTTCGCACGCACATTACGCAAGCTATATAAATCCAGACAACACAAGGCCTAGATGAAAAGTTATCTACAACATATGAATTTTCCAGATATGCAAAGACTTGATTCAATATCTCTTTTCAAATTGCTTTTTGAATTTATTTTAAATTACCGAGTAAATCCGTTTTGTCATGAACACTCATTTAAGCATAACGGGAGCATTACAACTTCAAATAACATGATATCCTAGTCTAACTTGAGTGTTTTTGAATTATATACACAATTATGATCAGTATATAATTCAACTCCATGCACATATTTCCGAAATTCAAAGAATTCACATATTCATCAACAAAACCTAATTCAATCATAACTTACGCATACGGTAGCGAAAATAAGCAAATCCAAAGCCCAAAATTATTAATTTTTCGAGAGGATTCGAAATATGAATAATATTTAACATTCAACAAAGTTAATTTTCTGTAATCATGCAAAACAAATTCGGGATTAACCTTAATCACATCAAACAATCGAATTAACGCAAGCAATTAACAGTAACGCATATAGACTTGAGAAATAGACATCTTACACTATCAAACACTAACAAAATCGGTTCTATATCAATTAGGGTTTAGAAAATTATACCTTAGATCACTAAATTAGTTATACCAACGCGTAGCTATCAATGTGATTTGCAATTCTCGTGTTGAAGGTTTAATATAAAAATCAAAATTGAGTAGTGTTGTGTGGGTGTTGGTGATCGACGAAAATAGGGAGAGGGAGGGAGGCTGGATCGACTAAATTAGGTTTGTTGTAGGGTTTGTGGATTAACTTGCTATTTAAACCCTTTAAGGCCCTAATTAAATTACATTATGGACCAAATCACAAGCTAGTGGCCCAAAACAAAAATTAAAGGGGGAGAGGAGGGGGGGTTCGGTCGAATGGGGCCCACATGGGTATCCCGAGCTCGTGTTGTCCATTAACGTGTACTCGTGGTCTGTTTCAAGTGCCGTTTAAACTTACCGAAGGACCGGAATGCTAAATCGATCGTTAAAACGCAACCAATCGTTTAATTCATTAAAATACATTAAATATTTTACAAATTTATTAATTATTAAAATCATTATCAAAAATAAACTCGTGCGTTTCGTTACTCGAAAAGTAGTTTTTGTATTTATTCAAACCGTTGCGTTTTTATCGTATTTCATTATCTGAAAAAAGTTTATTAATTAATATTAATCCATATTAATTCACGTAACCCTCCAGGGATCAAGTATGCATTTATTACACGTAAACACATATAAAATCAAGTAATCACCGTTAAAACGATTAACAGACAGTTAACGAAAGTAACGGAAAAAGCAGGGTTGTTACATGATCTGTTCCGAGCTTGGTCGGGTTCAGTGGTGATATATTATTAGGTCTTGATGTTGGCAGGGTCGCAGCTCGTTTGCTGCTCAATTATTTCAATTTGTAGTTGTGTAGTTCATTTTGGTGTTTTTCTTTCACCATCAGTGTATGTAGGTTATGGTTGATCTTTGGATTACGCACGTCAGATCATCAGATTTGTTCTATTGTATTCTTTTGTATGTACTTTGCCGATCGTTTATGATCTATTTTATATATTATGTATTTGTCAATAATAATAATAACAATAACAACAATAATAATAATAAGAAGAATAATAATAATAGTAAGAATAATAGTAATAGTAATAGTAATAGTAATAGTAATAGTAATAGTAATAGTAATAATAATAATATAATAATAATAACAATAATAATAATAATAATAATAATAATAATAATAATAATAATAATAATAATAATAATAATGTAACAACCCAACCCGTTAACCAACCAATAACGCGGATAAAAAAAATTTCATTGATCAGCTATTGGCGCGGCGCGCCAAGACCCCGCGCGGCGCGCAGAAGGTCCTGGACAGGCTGCTGTCCCAAAAAGTTAAATACGCGAAAATGTTTGACCACTTCCCGACGTATTTAGACAAAACGCTTTTAACCACACATTAATATATGTAAAACTAACACGTTCCTTTAATAAAATTAGTTTTACGAAGACCGGGCCCACATCGGCTATTTTACGACTTTCGTACGGAAATACAAGTTTTCAACCACATGATTTGTAATACAAAATAAAGGCCGAGCATGGCGATTGGGGATACGCTACCTAATCCTAATCAATCCAAAAGCAAGCCTTCTAAAGCAACTACGCAAGTCCACTAGTCCCCGCTTACCCGAGCCTCCGCATCCATGCAATCTATAAAAAAGTCAACAACGAGAGGGTAAGCTAACGCTTAGTGAGTGATAACATACTACAAACATATATATGCATAAAATGGACACGCCACACAAAACCAAATACCACATACCGGAGCATCCAAGCATAAAGGCAAGCTAGTCTAAGCATACCGTAAGATCACTAAGCAACGAGCTAAAGATACATCAACATGTTGGGATTTAACAAGTTCATAATATACTTAAAACCATTTAAGAATCAAGAAAGCGGAAGCATGTAAATTACCATTTTGAAACTTGTTATACTTTAACCAATTAAAGTTAAATCCCAATTAGGATCAAGTTATGAAATATACTTACAAACTACAAGCAAGTAAAGAGTTTATACCTTCTCCAAGCTAGGTAGTAAGTGATGAAGATGATGATGTTGAATGGAGCTTCAAATGGATGAAACCTCAAGAGATTATACCCCAAACTTTGCACCAACACCCTAGCTTTTGGTTAGGATTTATTAGACACTTAAAATGAACTTGCAAAACTTGAAAATGAACTCCCTTTGAGCCTTGAAACCCCACGGCCAGCAGCTCCCCAAGAGGGCAGAATTTTTGCTTTGATGTGTTTATTTTGCAAGTGTAAGTCTCTAGGAGTCAAGATGCTTGCATGTATATGGAAAAGGGAATTGTCTTTGACCAAGAAGGAATCAAAGAGCATGCTTACTTCAACTCCCATGCCACTTCCTTAAGTTATAATATAAAGTAGTCTTTATAAAACTTGGCATAATCTATAAGCTTGCAAAATTTATAAACTTGTTCTTTTATAAAATTAGATCTTATAAAATAACTTTTATAAACTTGCATTTTATAAATTATGCACACATCATATATAAAACCAATTATATAAAATTCCATATTATAAGTTATGTTTACTTTATTTTATAAAACCAATTTTATAAAATGTAACATAACTTTATTAATTATTTAACCTATAAATAATTAAATCCATATTATATAAATTATTCCATAATTTATATATACACATCAAGTAATATTTAAGAAAACCATTTTTCTTAAAGTTCAAGTGTCGCGTATTTAATCAACGATCCATTCGCTAAGATCAAATATGAATAAGGTGTTGGTAAGCTTGTTATTGGGTATGACCCGACTTGGATCAAAACATATTAGCCACATTAATTTAATATGTCTCTCGGGCATACGAAAAACCTTCAATCTCCCACTTGCACGAGAAACATAAGAAATTAATGCAATTGATGGATACAACCTAACACACCGTCCATCACCCCTAATATGTTATGACTTTGTGCCATTCAATAACATCATCCCTTTCGAGCTCCCTACTCGAACTGATATATGTAGGTGAATCTTTCATTATATCCTTTCATCCTAGATGTCATGTCAAATCCAAGAGATACAGAGTGACCACTCTCTTATAGATTTAACTTTATCAGGCCTTAGACATCTGACTCTCAACGAATAAGAGGGACAAATTCCATCTTAACTACATACGTCCTAGATATACACTTTGTAATATACCTGAGTTCTTCCTTATGTACTACCATGTTTCAGAATAGCGAAGGAAAGAATCAAGGCACAGTACTTGGTGAATATCCGAACCCAATATGTATCTCAGGTCAGAGGATACTATGATATTCGCCTTTACTCAAGATTACATGTGATCAACCACAAAGGCTCCATATAGTAAATCTTGAGAGCGGGTCTTCCAATATTTGTGTCTCACAAATATCTATGAACCTTGGTTGCAACCTTGCCCCACATTCACCATTTGAATGTTAACCAATCCAAGTTCATAATAGTCTAGACCTCACACTTGTTCCTACAAATGTGATCAACTACGGAATTTAGAATAATAGTTTATTCATGGATAAAATATGCAAAATTGGAACATGACTCATAATTAAATTAATACCATAATTATATTAATGAGTTTGAACTAATTCGTTCCGTTACAATACATAAAATAGATCAATTCCAATCACTAGAATATCGAAGCCCTAATGCACAAACATGTCCCTCATGTTTTGGTCCATGTAAAAGCTTCGTGAGTGGATCCGCAACATTTTGATCTGTGTGAACTTTGTGAATACATATCTTTCCCTTTTCAACCTCATCCCTGATGTAGTTGAATCTCCGCTCAATGTGACGAGTCTTTTGATGAGCACGAGGTTCCTTGATTTGAGCAATCGCACCCTCGTTGTCACAAAAGATCTCAAGAGGGTCCTGAATGGAAGGGACCACTCCTAAGTCGTCGATGAATTTCTTCATCCATGCAGCTTCCTGAGCTGCCAGTGAGGCGGCAATGTACTCCGACTCTGTAGTGGATAACGCAACAACCTCCTGTTTTGAACTCTTCCAAGAGACCGCACCACCATTTAACATGAAGACATAACCGGATTGTGACCGAGAGTCATCTCGATCAGTTTGGAAACTCGCGTCCACGTAACCTTTTACAGCGAGTTCCTCCTCACCAGACCCATATATTAGAAACATATCCTTAGTCCTCCTAAGGTATTTCAATATGCTTTTAACAGCAATCCAATGACTATTTCCTGGGTTATTCTGGTATCTACTTGTCAAGCTTAGAGCGCATGACACATCCGGTCTAGTACATATCATTGCATACATGATAGACCCAATAGCAGATGCGTATGGGACTTTCTTCATTCTCTCCTGTTCATCTTTCGTGGCAGGACACTGAGATGAACTGAGAACGGTTCCTTTTTGAATAGGTACCAAACCTCTCTTAGAGTTTTCCATCTTGAACCTTTTCAAGATTTTATCAATGTATGTACTTTGACTTAAACCTATCAATCTCTTGGATCTATTCCTATAGATCCCTATCCCCAATATGTATTGTGCATCTCCAAGATCCTTAATGGAGAAGCAACTCTTTAGCCAAGTTTTGACTCCTTGCATTGTGGTAATATCATTCCCAAATAATAATATATCATCCACATATAGTACAAGGAACATGATAGTGCTCCCACTAGCTTTCTTATATACACAAGCTTCATCACCATTTTTAATGAAGCCAAATTTCTCGGCTTCCTCATTAAAACGATGATTCCACATTCTAGATGCTTGTTTCAATCCGTAGATTGACTTCTTTAACTTGCATACACTTTTAGGATATTTTGAATCAACAAAACCTTCAGGCTGGACCATATAGACATCTTCCATAAGATATCCATTTAGGAAAGCGGTTTTGACATCCATTTGCCATATATCATAGTCGTAGTGAGCAGCAATGGCAAATAATATCCTAATAGACTTTAGCATTG
The DNA here is from genome assembly GCF_046630445.1 of Rutidosis leptorrhynchoides. NCBI lineage: Eukaryota > Viridiplantae > Streptophyta > Magnoliopsida > Asterales > Asteraceae > Rutidosis > Rutidosis leptorrhynchoides. The sequence continues at coordinate 141,332,216 of NC_092337.1, read as the reverse complement.
CCACAGGCGAGAAAGTTTCATCATAATCAACCCCTTGAGTTTGAGTGAAACCTTTTGCAACAAGTCTAGCTTTATATGTATCCAAGTTTCCATGTATGTCGGTTTTCATTTTGAAAAGCCATTTGCAATCAACTAGGTTAGAGCTAGGAGGTTGCTCAACAAGTTCCCACACTTGGTTTTCATACATGGATTGCATCTCGGCGTTCATGGCTTCCTGCCATTTATCTTTATCAATCCTTGATAAAGCATCTTGGTAGTTTGTTGGTTCATCCAAATCAACCGTATAGCAACCATCTATGAGAAACCCATATCTCTCAGGAGGATTGCTAATCCTACTAGATCTACGAATGTCTTGTGTATTTTGATCATCCATTTGATCACTATCAACATTTTCATGTTGAGTGCTAGAGTCAACCAATTGTGTATCATCTACTTGATCTTGAACCTCTTCAAGATCTATCTTCCTTTCACTATTTCCTTCCATTAGGAACTTAGTTTCAAGGAATTCCGCCTTCCGAGCAACAAATACATTCTGCTCGGATGGATCATAGAAATAGTATCCCATATCATCCTTGGGATATCCTATGAAGATACACTTCGTGGATCGAGCATTCAACTTATTAGGGACGTAACGCTTAGGATAAGCTTCACATCCCCATACCTTTAAGTATGATAGAGATGGAGGTTTACTAAACCACATCTCGTGAGGAGTTCGTTCCACTTTCTTGGTTGGGGCCATATTTAAAATACGAGCCGCGGAGCTTAGACAATAACCCCAAAATGATAGAGGCAACGAGCTTCTTGCCATCATAGATCGAACCATATCCATTAGGGTTCGGTTCCTCCTTTCGGAAACTCCATTAAGTTGGGGTGTTCCGGGTGGAGTAAGTTGTGAGATAATCCCACAACTCCTAAGATGATCTTGGAAGGCATTGCTTAGGTATTCACCTCCTCTATCGGTACGAAGTACCTTAATTGTCCTATTGAGTTGATTTTGTACTTCGTTTTGATATTCTTTGAATGCTTCAAACGTTTCGTCCTTGTGTCTTAATAAGTAGACATATCCGAAACGACTAAAGTCATCAATGAAAGTAACAAAGTATCTTTCACCATTCCTAGTCATGGGTTTAAAGGGTCCACATACATCCGAATGTATTAATCCCAATAAATCTTTAGCCCTTTCATAAGTTCCTTTGAAAGGTGCTTTAGTCATCTTGCCTTGTAAACAAGATTCACATACATCAAACGAATCCATTTCATTTGATTTCAAAAGTCCATTCCTTTGAAGTGTATGCATTCGGTTCTTGTTTATGTGACCAAGGCGACAATGCCATAAATAGGAATCACTCAAATCCCTTTTGAGTTTCTTGGTGCTAGTGTGGTATATAGAGCTCGATGATGTGTCATCATGAACCAATTCATAAATTCCATTTGAAGGTGAAGCCTCGAAATAGAATACATTATCTTTAGAAACATGAATATCATCATCAATAAAATTAACAACGTAACCACATTGTTTTAAGCGAGAAATAGAAATAATGTTTCGACATAAATCCGGTACATACAAAACATTTTCTGAAATAAGCTCCAATCCACTTGGAAGCTTCAAAACAAATTCTCCTTGAGCTTTAACATGCACCTTTGCACCATTGCCCATATAGAGATTTGATGTTCCCGCCATACGATCACTTCTTTTGAACCCCTGCAAAGATTTGCAAATATGAGTTCCACATCCCGTGTCTAATACCCATGTATTAGAAGAAGTAATACTAAGCTCTATATATACCATATATATATTACCTGAGGTTTGCCCTGCATCCCTCTTGTCCTTCAACTCCTTAAGATAGACCGGACAGTTTCGTTTCCAATGACCCATCTCACCGCAACCGAAACATGGGTCTTCCTTGGGGTTTGCCTTCTCGGCTACCTTTTGCTTTTTAGCTTTGTTGATGGTTGGGGTAACCATCTTCCCCTTCCCTTTGCCTTGATGGGCGGGTCCTTTTCTCTTAGCCACCTTTGGCTTAGAGGTGTTACCTTTGGATCCACCTTGATCGATTGCTAACACGGGTAAAGCCCTTTTACCCATGCTAGTTTCCGCCGTTCTAAGCATACCGTGAAGCTCACCTATGCTCTTATCCATCCCATTCATATTGTAATTAATTACAAATTGATCAAACCTTTTTGATAGGGAGTTAAGGATAAGATCGGTGGCTAACTCATTAGATATGTTTAGGTTAAGACGGTTAGCACGATCGATAAGGCTTTTCATCTTGAGTACATAAGATGAAACCGATTGGGTATCGTCCATACGACAAGCATGTAGCGCTCGAACCGTTTCGAAGCGTTCGACACGCGCTTGTTGAAGGAACATCTCCTTCAATTGCGTTATCATGTCGTATGCACTATGATGTTCGAAATCCTTTTGGAGTTCGGGTATCATAGTCCCAAGCATTAAGCATGAGACTTGAAGGGAGTCATGGCAATACTTATCGTAAGAGGCCATTGCCTCCACATCATTCTCATCCGGTTGATCGGGAATGGGGTCCTCAAGCACATACATTTTATCCTCTTGTTTGAGGATAATCCGAAGATTGCGGAACCAATCCATAAAGTTTGTATGGTTGAGTTTGTCTTTCTCTAAGAGAGACCTTAATGATAGGTGGTTTAGGTTAAGTGGTACGTTAGGAATGTTGTTGTTGTTATTGGCGGCCATCTACAAAATTAACAAAGTTCGTTTAAGTATCGATTTTAATTTAACATTCAATACCCTTTAAATCAAATTGAATTATTAAATTCTAGAATCCAGCGGTAAACCAAATTTCGGTTAGGTGACCTTTATCCCGCAATTTGATTTAGCTAGGTAGTCAATAAATGACAATTGCAATCCATTTGCAACTTCTAGAGTATGGGATCATGCAATCCTTTTGCATGGCATATTTATCCCATCAACGCCTATTTGTTCTTCATGCTTCGGTGACCCTAAGTTCATGATTCCCAAATCAAGTCGTCCTACTTGTATAGACTTGTAAATTTAACATACATGTGGTTAGGTGACCTTTATCCCACAAGCATGCGAAATTTACCTTAATCACATTAGTTTGCTCATAATGGTTAGGTGACCTTTATCCCATCATGAGTTCCCTAATACTTTTAAGTGTCACACAATAGGATGGCGTTTAACTTGTTTACCTTGTTAATGAAAGGGATTTTGAGTTTTTGTTAATTCTAGTTTGAGAAAACTTTTATACCATACACCAACATGCATTTAGTGCATGGTACTTATGAAAAACCATTTTCATGTCTTGTAATTAAGCCAATTACTTAATATAAACCATTTTATATGTATGATCCTTATCATGTCCTTAATAACCGTTTATTAATGTCCTTTTAGCCGTTTTTAATTTAACCATTTAAATTGACGTTTTGCATGTCGTTAATAATGTCAATTTTAACCAATTTAAATTGCCATTTTAGTTTGTTGTTAACTTGTGTGATTAACTTGTAGCATACAAACATACAATCCACATAATCATACAAAACAACCACGCATGCAAAATCATATGTTCACAATCAAGCCAATTTTGGTAGACATTTGTTTAGCCGAAAACAAATGCCACCGGTTAAGGGTAATAACACAAAGTAGAAGATTTTAAAATCTCCCACTTAATCTTGCATCCAAATGCTTCTTCTTGTGTTCTTCAAGTCTTCATCATCTTCATCATTTTACAAAATATATCCTAATACATTTTGTCTAGAAAATGAAATACAACCTAATCTATTTTACATGCCAAATATAAAATAAATTACATAACCAAAATAATAAATATTACAACCAAATGAATAATTATTACATGCCTTTTGAATGAATGATAATACATACCAAATGAATCATAAATCAACCAAACACACATGCATGCAACACAAGGTCAAGGCTAGGATTGTGAACATTACATACAACCAAAATTAGACCAAATGGAAGAACCCAAAAACCCATTTTGGGTCTCCTTAAATTCGGCCTAAATACCAAACCCACCCAAACCCTTAAATTTTTGCATTTTACTTGCATGCATGTTCATAAAATGCAAAATATAGTGGGTTTAACATATCATCTCGAAGCATATTTCATCAACTTCGGCTCTAGATACCATTGTTGGGATTTAACAAGTTCGTAATATACTTAAAACCATTTAAGAATCAAGAAAGCGGAAGCATGTAAATTACCATTTTGAAACTTGTTATACTTTAACCAATTAAAGTTAAATCCCAATTAGGATCAAGTTATGAAATATACTTACAAACTACAAGCGAGTAAAGAGTTTATACCTTCTCCAAGCTAGGTAGTAAGTGATGAAGATGATGATGTTGAATGGAGCTTCAAATGGATGAAACCTCAAGAGATTATACCCCAAACTTTGCACCAACACCCTAGCTTTTGGTTAGGATTTATTAGACACTTAAAATGAACTTGCAAAACTTGAAAATGAACTCCCTTTGAGCCTTGAAACCCCACGGCCAGCAGCTCCCCAAGAGAGCAGAATTTTTGCTTTGATGTGTTTATTTTGCAAGTGTAAGTCTCTAGGAGTCAAGATGCTTGCATGTATATGGAAAAGGGAATTGTCTTTGACCAAGAAGGAATCAAAGAGCATGCTTACTTCAACTCCCATGCCACTTCCTTAAGTTATAATATAAAATAGTCTTTATAAAACTTGGCATAATCTATAAGCTTGCAAAATTTATAAACTTGTTCTTTTATAAAATTAGATCTTATAAAATAACTTTTATAAACTTGCATTTTATAAATTATGCACACATCATATATAAAACCAATTATATAAAATTCCATATTATAAGTTATGTTTACTTTATTTTATAAAACCAATTTTATAAAATGTAACATAACTTTATTAATTATTTAACCTATAAATAATTAAATCCATATTATATAAATTATTCCATAATTTATATATACACATCAAGTAATATTTAAGAAAACCATTTTTCTTAAAGTTCAAGTGTCGCGTATTTAATCAACGATCCATTCGCTAAGATCAAATATGAATAAGGTGTTGGTAAGCTTGTTATTGGGTATGACCCGACTTGGATCAAAACATATTAGCCACATTAATTTAATATGTCTCTCGGGCATACGAAAAACCTTCACAACAAAATATAAGTTCACCAACAACGATGTGAACAATGCCAATAAGCTACACCCAGAGGGTTAGCTACATCACGACAATACAACATTATATGTATACAATATATATATATATATATATATATATATATATATATATATATATATATATATATATATATATATATATATATATATATCGAATAACATAATTTGCTTACGCTTACAACACAATAACCATGGTTAACCAAATCTTCGCAAGGGAATGACTTCGCGAAACAAGTCATCGATGTTCATAACATCCGTTAGGGTACTTAACACCTCGTATCACTAACCTCTAGGGTGGCACCTTAACACCTCGACACTTCACCCCGAGTGGCATCTTAACACCTCGATGCTTCACTCATTATTTTACTGAGTGGTGTCTTAACACCTCGACACTACACCCCTAGGTGGCATCTTAACACCTCGATGCTTCACCTCGAGTGGCATCTTAACACCTCGATGCTTCATTCATTATTTTACGGAGTGGTGTCTTAACACCTTGACACTACACCCCTAGGTGGCATCTTAACACCTCGATGCTTCACCCCGAATGGCATCTTAACACCTCGATGCTTCACTCATCACGTGAAACGTGGTGTCTTAGCACCTCGACACTACACATTTCACGCTACAACAAATAGATACATTAATTATTCCACTCACTATATTAACCCTTCATCATTGGGGTTATATAAGTCCACATCACACGCCCATGTGATAATGTACACACAAAGTGTGCACCTCGCCAAAGTGGTCAACCAAAACGCACAACCGTGCTAATTGGACCTATACACAAGTCCAACATTTCCACTTATACGAGAAGCGAGCTCTATAAGCGAGAACCCCTTCTCCCGACCCTCACCCATCCTACACATACATATGCATATAGGATATTAACACTCACCTTGTCGCCTTGAAGAATGCTACCGAATAATCCGCAATCGCCGATGGAATGTACCTAATCCATTTATCACATAACAAGTAACACAATTAGGGTGGATATACAAATCAACCCAAATTGACTACTAGTGCAATTTTGACCCAAATGCACTTCTAAACACAAAATCGTGCCCAAACTAACCAATAATCACTTACACAAGTGAGAATGGTCCTAATATGTCAATCAAACCCAAACATAGGTGTTAAACACCTATCTTGTCCAAAATGACACTTAAACCCTAATTTGACCCATAAGAAGTCAATATCATGCCATTAGCAAGTTTTGACACAGAAACATATTTAACTCGGTTCTATGCTTCAACTTAATCCATTTTAAGTTTATAAATCTTATTAAATCGGCAATTGAGTCATAATCATCAACAAACCCTAATTTTGACTCTAGTCAAAATTAGTCAACCATAAGAACCATAATGGTTTCCAAAACACCAATAATCACTAACACTAGTAATTATACACCATTTACAAGTCTTAAACATGGTTAAATCATTAACCAACCCAAAACCCGCCAAATATCAAAGTAGCAAGTTTCCATAAACCCTCTTCATCAACCAAATGGGTTTTACAACTAACAATCTCAAACCCTAACTTGAATATCAAATCTAACAAATGAAATTCGGAGTTAGGACTTACCAATACTACCAAAACGTAGCTAGGAGCGAGATGAACAACTTTAAAACCCGAGCTTTGGCTAGAATTCGACTCCTTCTTCTCCAAATCAAGCTCTCTCACTCTAGAACTCTTCCTCTCTCTCTAAATATGGATGAGAGTGTTTGTGTGGGTGAGAAATGAGCTCCAATGGAGTTCTAGATCAGTTTTGGTGACCCTAAACCGACCCTAAATGAAAAGAACAAAGTACCCCTCATTTAAACCTTTTAAAAAGGCTGAAAATTGCATCAGACGGGTTCGGCGCGCCGCGCCAAAAGGTGGAGCGCCGTTCCAACCTACAGCTCAGTTTTCAGAAACTTGTTTTGGCCATAACTTTTTGACCGTAGCTCCGTTTTCGATGAATCAAATATCGTTGGAAATGTAATAAGATTTCATTTCCAATGGTAAGGCTTTGAAACATCAACACAAACTTTATTTGGGGTTGAAAAGATACGTACACACCTTGTCACTTCAGACAACGTCAAGTTTCCTTCGGCGTTCGAGCAAGCAACACGTACACTTCATACACGCATCGTACACCATAAATACATTATGTACAATAAATATTTGGGTCTTTCAACTCTCCCCCACTTAAACTCGATCACGTCCTCGTGATCTTCTCCACTTAACCAATCCGGACCTACTCAACGGTCCTCAATCATAAGTCCCAATCCGAACTTTTCTAGACAATTCTTCCCAATGAATCACCTTTAACAACTAAAATCGTCACCCGCGATTTATCAAAACCACTATCCGAGCACTAAAACCTGCACAATTCTCCATATCGGGAAAAACTCAACCAATCTCGTACCGAGATATCAATTCCTTAGCGTACCTTTACCAAGGACAACGCTAAATGCGACCAAGTCTCAACCTAAAGTCAACAATCCGAACGTTGAAGATCGAACCACATGAATCCTTACGGATTACACTTACTACTAAACATCCTTTGTAGTGCGCAATATAACCAATACGCCACTATCCTAACATCATAAGCAACGACTAAAAACAAAAACGCCCAAAACGACTATGGCAATGCTAATCCTAAGGTGTACAAAATCGACTATTGTCACACCTGTAACAACATGTGAGCGAAACACGGCTATCGCATCACTAATCACACATCATGGTCCTCACTATCCCACCATCGGTGTATAAAACAGCCGATAGATCACACCACACGGTCCTTATGACCCCACCATCGGTGTATAAAACAACCGATAGATCCCTCAACACAGGATGAAGTCAGCGGACCTCGTCAACGGTCATGCTTCACCGATATAACACTACACCCATGATGAAGTCAGCGGACCCCGAAGGTCATGCTTCACCAATCAACGATCTCATGATGAAGTCAGTGGACCCCGAAGGTCATGCTCCACCAATCAACAATCCCATGATGAAGTCAGCGAACCCTGAAGGTCATGCTTCATCAATCACCAATACCATGATGAAGTCAGCGGACCCCGAAGGTCATGCTTCATCAATCAACGCCCTTTTGGCCTTGAACGACGAGTAGCGTAACATCGCGCTCTGCTACGCCATAGTGAATCCTAACGGATACCACTAACCATTCACACAATCGAGCAAGAACCATCTATATCAAACATAGGTACAAAACAATAGTTCTCTAAAAGAGAATCCGACACACACATCCCTTAACCGAGGGATTTCACCTTGCTTGCCAAACACGTCCATTATCTCTCAACGAGATTTACCACATTACCACCTTGGTGATAATTCAAATCCAAAATCATAAGTACAATTTAACCGAAATTGTACCCTACCACAATTTGACCAAAACTAGGTCCCAATACAATTTTCGGATCTTACTAAAACGTCATCCGAAATCTCACACTAGAACTTCCTCGGGCGGGAGTGTAACTCCCCCACTTGGAACTACGTCTCATAATCGCATCTCGTACAACAATACCATGCTACCAAAGGTAGACTTTACCAACAACTGGGTTCACACGACCCATCACCATATCTTACTCCCACCTTGAGCATACGAAGGATTTCAACCAATCCTTAAACACTTCGAACGAAAAGTGTATCGCAAATTACACCACTCTACTCTCGCAATCATCCAATTTCTTTAGTTTGTCAAATTTCACCCGATCACTCATGTACCTAAGGGTTTCACTTCGGTACCCTAAGTACAATGTAACCACAACATAATCGGAGTCGAACACCACGCTAGTAGGTATAAGCACCTAATGTCGCGTCACGTAGACTCCTTTACCAACATACATCGAGATCAAACACTCGATCTTTTTCGGGTTCCAATCCACCCGACGAACCTCATGGTTCATCAACTTCCACACTATAGCGAACACGCGCTTAACAATCGATCACCAAAACCCATTTCCATGGCTTGGTAGAAACATTTCCAAATACTAAGGAATGCTTGGTTGCACCAAGTTTTACGCCCTTCGCCCATTAATCAAAACATCACCATAGGGTACTTCCATTAGGATCGTCACCCATAACAACAATATGCACAACACAAGGCATGTAATGACCCGCACTTTTTCGATCAATTTATACTTATAAGATTAATATTTACATAAATTAAACCTTACCAACATGATAAGCAATCCAAATTGTTGAGACTTATGTTTTTGAAATGAGTTTTACACAACGTTTGACCGTCTAGTTTGACCAATGATATCACGAACTATACAATATATGATAATTATACGTTTGTGTATATATATGTATATATACATATTTAAAATGATCTAAGGATGTTTTAATATCTCATTTTGTATTAATAACAATAAGTTATAAGTGTATTTTGAAACTACTAACTTAAGTTTTCAAAACGATAACCATACGTAACGTTATTTGACATAAATACTTATGATCTATAATGTTTATACATATATCGTATAAGTAATGTATTTAATCACTTTTTAAGGACTTAAATACATAAAACAATATAAGTGTATTCACAAAAGATAGCTATATTTGAATCCTCATTCCATTTTTCACAAAATTTCTATACGTATATCTAGAGTATATGTACTCGTATCATACCTAGCTCCTATACGTATTTACTATTGGTATATACACATCAAATCACCACCTAACCAGCCCTTGTTACTACCCTAGGTATAAGGTAATTGATTTTGTATGATTGTTTGACAAATACACAAGATTACAAGCTTAAAATTTTTGTCCTTGCCCCCCCATATCACGTTTTTAAGGAGACTCATGGATCATCATTTTGATTCATTTTAACTTCCAATTTCTAGCTAAAAACACACACTCTTTCAAGAACCTTAAACTCCATAACAATCCAGCAAGTTACCAAGAAGATCTAGCCATAAAAACCTTACTTAATCACCATAAGAAACCCTTACAAAAACACTTCAAGAATCCTTTCCAAGAACACAAACTTACTTCCAATCTTTCATCCAATTCCATCACCCTTTTGGTTCTAGGTTCTTACTCCTCTTTTACAACAATCTTGTCCAAGTAACTTGAGGTAGTAACTTTGTTCATAACCTTATTCGATTCATATATATATAGCTATCTTATTTTGTGGTATAAAATTTTAACAACAAGAACATAGTTTGAATGTTTTCAAACTTGTTTGCAAACTAAATAGATCCTTCTAACTTAACTTTTAAAATACTTCAAGACCTGTAATATATCATAAATATATGCTAACTTAACAAGGTAAAACTTGGTTTTTCAAAGAACACCTTAAAAACTGTTTTTACGACGTCGGAGTGCAACCGGGGGCTGTTTTGGGTTGGATAATTAAAAACCATCTTAAACTTTGAATTGGAGGTTTATTTTCTGGAAAAATGATTTTTACTATGAATATGATAACACATAAAAATTTCATGATTTAACTCAAAGTATAAGTATTTTTAGAAAAATAATCATTTAAGGTTGTTTACATGATGGAAAATGATTAACTTCATAAGTTTCACTAAAGTTTGACCTATGACCTGTGATTTCGAATACAAACTAAGGTATTTACAGTTCATAGTCTTAAAGAGGGACTCGATCCAAGGAAGTGGCAAGTTGAATCAACGAAAACGGAGTTGTAACGAAGAAACTATGACCAAAACGAGATCGGATATCTAAGACTAGTTTAGCTACGAAAATAATTGGAGAAAATTAAATAAATCACATCTTTTTAAAATAACATGATATTTTATATATATGTACTCATAATTTAATTTTATATGGTTCAGGATCACCCGTAAACAATACGAGAAGATTAATCATAAGATCCCATGATTGTACGCAACACGTCATTTGACAACACCGGTACTTTATGTACGCAACACGTCATTTGACAACACCGGTACCGTGGGTCAAGATTAATCTCGACCAATACATATACGATGGGGGTTTTATTTATTTCATTGAGGGTTTATTAAACACCTAAAAATGAACCATTAAAATTGAATTACTAACATCGGACTGCTAACTACGGACTAAGAAATTATTAAAAGTATTAAAAGTATAATAAGTATATATATGTGACGATTGTTTTAAAAAGAAAAGGTATTGATAAATTATATATGGATAGGTTCGTGATATCAATCGGAGACCAAGTCGAAATTACATATCTTCAAGACAAAAGTGAGTATATAGTCCCACTTTTAAACTCTAAGTATTTCGGGATGAGAATACATGTATTTATGTTTTACGTTATGGACACAAGTAACTGAAAAATATATTCTACGTTGAGTTGTACCACTGGCATACTTCCCTGTAGCTTGGTAACTATTATTTACAGCGGTATTGTAAACGCGAATCCTGTTGATAGATCTATCGGGCCTGACAACCCCAACCGGACTGGACGACCAGTATTCAACGGTTGCACAGTACTTCGTTTCGTGACTACACTTGGTACGGTGTAGTAAGATTTCATAATAAAGGGAATATGCGACGTGATTAAATGTTAAGTATGGTTACCAAGTGCTCAACCACTTATAATATTTTTATTAAAATGTGTATATGTGAAATCTTGTGGTCTATATATATATTGATGCCGGCATTAAACCTATATCTCACCAACTTTATGTTGACGTTTTAAACATGTCTATTCTCAGGTGATAATTAGAAGCTTCCGCTGCAACATGTTGAATTTAAACAAGATCTTAAGTATGCATATTTGTGTCAAAAATAAAACTGCATATCGGAGGATTTGTAATGTAAAATATGCTAGAAATCGTATTGTTATCATCACATGTAAAGTTTGTAAGTCTAAGATTATCGCTAAACGATAATCATCTTTATTTTGTCTAAAGCTTGTATCAAAATAAGAATTATGGTTTGTAATGTAAAATATATGCAGTTGTTCTTTTAAAAATGTCGCATATAGAGGTCAATACCTCGCAATGAAATCATACATTATCTAACACGTTCTTATGGTTAAGGACGGGTTATGACATGTGGTATCAGAGCGGTGGTCTTAGCGAACCAGGTTTGCATTAGTGTGTCTAACTGATAAGTCGTTAGGATACATTAGTAAGTCTGGACTTTGACCGGGTCTGATTTAAAAACCATTGCTTATCATTGTTGGTTAAAATTTATATGTAAATATTATGTAGTACTAATGGGTTAGTTGTTGTGTGATAGATGTCGGGCTCAAAACTTGTCATCACATTCAGCGACTCCGAACCAGAATCTTCAGATGGTGTTCCAGTCATTAACCTATCCGATGACGAAAATAATATCTTTGGGGAAGACTCACAAATTCCGGATGAACCGACTATAGAGAACCCGGAAAGTGAACCCGAGGAGGAAAGTGAACCCGAGGAAGAAATACAGGAAATTACAAAAGACAAGTTCGAACTAGGAAAGAAACGAAAGGCTAATGAATTAGAAAATTCAAATCCCGAGTTTAGTGAGGATGATGTGGCACCAACTCCACTAGACACTACCACCCCTATTCCCGCTATTCCTATTCGTTCGATCCCGGCATCCAGTTCTTCAGTCCCACAGCCAAAATATAGGCAGACAGCCAGGATAAGCGTTAAGCGATTCTTTGAACCTAAACGTCCTAGAAAATGGACCAAACGATGCGCTGCCGTATTAAACCATGGGATCATATAATGTTTTGTATAATATTATTAGTGTGGTTTGCTTAATGTTCGATGTAAGATAAGCATATGTAAAATAGTGAAGTGTGAAATGCAATAATTTTCCATGGTTAAGTATTATTTAGATGGTAGTAATTGATTCTGTACTAAGCTATTAAGTATGGACATTAACGGGTAGGTACTACCCTAGATATAATTATAAAACGCTAATAAGAAGAAAAGGCTTTTATAATAATACCTGGTTCATATTATTAATAAGCTATAATGTACTGTAAATATACACTACATCTATAATATTCCATGTGAATAATTATTTTCTTTTCATTCTTATAGAAGAATATGGCGCGATTGAACCGAATGACGGAACAAGAAATCCAGGAACTCATCAATCAGCGAGTAAACGACAGAATGTTATGGGTCGAGGCTGCAAGAGGTGCTGCAGTTAACCCAAATCCTCGTGTGGGGTGCACTTACAAAACTTTTCAAGCTTGCAAGCCCTCATCATTCAGTGGAACGGAAGGACCGATCGGTTTAACCCGGTGGATAGAAAAGATGGAGACTGTGTTTAAAATCAGTGGTTGTGTTGAAAAGGACATGACCAAGTATGCATCGTGCACTTTACAAGATAGTGCACTCACGTGGTGGAAAAATTATGTGAAGGCTGTAGGAGGAGATGTAGCTTATGATACTCCTTGGGAAGAATTCAAAACAATGTTAATCAACGAGTATTGTCCAAGGAACGAGGTTAGGAAGTTGGAAGATGAATTACGAAGTCTGAAGGTTATTGGTACTGAAATCACCAACTACAATCAGCGATTCATGGAATTAGTTTTGCTATGTCCTGAATTGGTTCCAACCGAAGAACGGAAAATTGAAATGTACAAAGATGGTTTGCCCAAAAAGGTCAAGGCAAATGTTACAGCATCGAAACCTAAGACAATTCATGAAGCTATAACCATGGCAAACGAGCTAATGGATCAGGTCATCATGGATAAGAAAGTATCCAATACTGATGTGAAGGTATCAGGTAACAAAAGAAAGTGGAATGGAAATTATGATCGAGGTAACCAACAACAATCTTTTAAGAAATAAGAAATCACGCAAGGTGCGGGTAGTGGTTTAAGCTTTGGTTACAAAGGACAAAATCCTTTATGTAACCGATGCCACAAACATCACTCTGGCTACTGTAATGTGGTATGCAACAAATGTAATCGAAAGGGTCATCTTGCTGAAGATTGTAGGGCTCTCGTTACAAATACAAATGGTACCAAGACTCCTGCCACCAATGCAAATAGAACTGCTTTGGCTAACATTACTTGTTATGGGTGTGGAAAACATGGTCACTATAAGAGCCAGTGCCCGAATCCAGAGAAGAATATCGGACCTGCACGAGGGAGAGCATTTGTTATTAATGTTAGAGAGGCGTGTGAAGACCCGGAGCTTGTTACGGGTACGTTTACCATTAATAACTTATTCGCATCTATTATATTTGATACTGGTGCCGATAGAAGTTACGTGAGTAGAGGCTTTTACGCTAAATTGAATTGTTCATCATTACCTCTAGATGCTAAGTACATGATTGAGTTAGCTAATGGTAAACTAATTAAAGCCGATAAAATTTGCCGTGATTGTAAAATAAATTTAGCCGGAGAAACGTTTAAAATTGACTTGATACCCGTAGAATTAGGAAGTTTTGATGTAATAGTCGGCATGGACTGGATGTCCAAAGTAGGAGCTGAAGTTGTGTGTGCCAAGAAGGCAATTCGCATTCCTTGTAAGGATAAAATGCCGGTGATGATTTATGGAGAGAAGGGTAACTCAAAGTTAAAACTCATTAGCGGTTTGAAAGCCAAGAAGTGTTTAGAAAAGGGATGTTATGCTATTCTAGCACATGTTAATAAAGTCAAAAAGAAAGAAAAAGAGAAGTGCATCAACGACGTGCCTGTGGCAAGAGATTATCCTGAAGTTTTTCCGGAAGAGTTGCCAGGATTACCTCCATTTAGATCTGTAGAATTTCAAATAGATTTAGTACCAGGAGCTGCACCAGTGGCTCGTGCGCCATATAGACTTGCACCGTCCGAATTAAAAGAACTTCAAAGTCAGTTAAAAGAATTACTAGACCGTGGATTCATACGACCAAGTACTTCACCGTGGGGAGCTCCAATTTTATTTGTTAAGAAGAAAGATGGATCTTTTAGGATGTGTATAGATTATCGTGAATTAAATAAGTTAACTATCAAGAATCGGTATCCACTACCGAGAATTGATGACTTATTTGATCAACTGCAAGGATCATGTGTGTACTCAAAAATTGACCTAAGATCGGGCTATCATCAATTACGTGTCAAAGAAGAAGATATACCGAAAACTGCTTTTCGGACACGTTATGGTCATTACGAATTTTTGGTCAGGCCGTTTGGATTGACGAATGCGCCAGCTGTATTCATGGACCTCATGAATCGAGTTTGTAGTCCATATTTAGATAAGTTTGTTATCGTTTTCATTGATGATATTCTTATCTATTCCAAGAGTGAGCAAGAGCATGAACAGCATTTAAGGTTGATATTAGAGTTGTTGAGAAAAGAACAGCTATATGCTAAATTTTCTAAATGTGCTTTCTGGTTGAAAGAAGTGCAATTTCTTGGTCACGTTGTTAGTAGCAAAGGAATTCAGGTTGATCCAGCAAAAATTGAAGCCATTGAAAAATGGGAGACTCCTAAGACACCAACGCAGATACGCCAATTTTTGGGTTTAGCCGGTTATTATAGAAGGTTTATTCAAGATTTTTCCCGAATAGCTAAGCCGTTGACAGCGTTAACGCAAAAAGGGAAGAAATATGAATGGACTTCTGAGCAGGAGAGTGCATTTCAATTACTGAAGAAGAAGTTAACTACGGCG
Organism: Rutidosis leptorrhynchoides; assembly: GCF_046630445.1. Classification (NCBI taxonomy): domain Eukaryota; kingdom Viridiplantae; phylum Streptophyta; class Magnoliopsida; order Asterales; family Asteraceae; genus Rutidosis; species Rutidosis leptorrhynchoides. The sequence continues at coordinate 141,316,457 of NC_092337.1, read as the reverse complement.
CCTATTTTATCGTTACCAGAAAGGAACGATGATTTTGAAATATATTGTGACGCTTCGCGACAAGGTTTTGGTTGCGTTCTTATGCAACGGAAGAAAGTTATTGCATACGCATCTCGACAATTGAAGATTCACGAGCGAAATTATACGACGCATGATCTAGAATTGGGAGCAGTCGTGTTTACATTGAAGATGTGGAGACACTACTTGTATGGAGTTAAATGCACTGTGTTTACTGATCATAAAAGCCTTCAACATATTTTTGATCAGAAACAGCTGAACATGAGGCAACGTAGGTGGGTCGAGTTAATAAACGACTATGATTGTGAAATTCGTTATCATCCCGGGAAAGCGAATGTGGTGGCTGACGCTTTAAGCGGAAAGGAACGAGAACCAATTCGAGTACGAGCAATGAACATAAAAATTCGCATGAATCTCAACTCACAAATCAAAGAGGCTCAACGAGAAGCTCTTACTAAAGAAAACATAGGAAATGAAATAATGAAGAAGTATGGGAAACAACTCATTATGCGGGAAGATGGAATTCGATATTTTGCAAATCGTATTTGGGTACCGAAGTTGGGTGGATTAAGGAAGTTGATATTGAACGAGGCACATAAGACAAGATATTCGATACATCCTGGAGTTGGAAAGATGTACCAAGATCTTAAGACGCATTATTGGTGGCCTAATTTGAAGACAGACGTTGCAACATATGTTGGGGAATGTTTAACTTGTTCCAAAGTCAAAGCAGAACACCAGAAGCCGTCAGGATTACTTCAACAACCAGAAATCCCAGAATGGAAATGGGACGGTATTACCATGGATTTCATCACGAAGTTACCAAAGACTGCCTGGGGATACGACACCATTTGGGTAATTGTTGATCGTCTTACCAAATCTGCACATTTCTTGCCTATAAAGGAAACAGCTAGAATGGAGAAATTATTACGATTATATATAAAGGAAATAGTTTCAAGGCATGGAATACCTATTTCCATTATATCTGATCGTGATAGTAGATTTACCTCAAAGTTCTGGCAATCACTACAGGAGGCACTAGGAACTCGTTTGGATATGAGCACCGCATATCATCCGCAAATCGACGGGCAGAGTGAAAGAACAATTCAGACTCTTGAAGACATGCTCAGGGCATGTGTGATCGATTTTGGAAACGGATGGGATAAATATCTACCATTAGCAGAATTCTCGTATAATAATAGTTATCATGCGAGCATTAAAGCTGCGCCATTCGAAGCATTGTACGGAAGGAAGTGTAGATCTCCTATTTGTTGGAATGAAGTAGGAGATCGACAATTAACTGGTCCCGAGATCATACACGAAACGACTGAGAAGATAGTACAAATCAAGGAGAGATTGAAAACAGCCCGTAGTCGCCAAAAGAGCTACGCCGATGTCCGAAGGAAACCATTAGAGTTTCAGATCGGTGACATGGTTATGCTAAAGGTGTCACCTTGGAAAGGTGTAATACGTTTCGGTAAAAGAGGTAAACTGAACCCAAGATATGTAGGCCCGTTCAAGATCATTGAACGCATTGGACCGGTAGCTTATCGACTCGAGTTACCGCAACAACTCGCCGGAGTACATAATACATTTCACGTCTCGAACCTTAAGAAGTGTCTTGCAAAGGAAGACCTCACCATTCCTCTTGAAGAAATCCATGTCGACGAGAAACTACAATTCATCGAAGAACCAGTCGAAATCATGGACCGTGAAGTTAAACAGCTCAAGCAGAGCAACATACCGATCGTTAAGGTTCGTTGGAGTGCTCGAAGAGGTCCTGAGTTTACGTGGGAACGAGAGGATCAGATGAAACAAAACTATCCACACTTGTTTCTCGATGACGCAAAATAGGTACAATTTTAAAATTTCGGGACGAAATTTATTTAACGGGTAGGTACTGTAATGACCCGCACTTTTTCGATCAATTTATACTTATAAGATTAATATTTACATAAATTAAACCTTACCAACATGATAAGCAATCCAAATTGTTGAGACTTATGTTTTTGAAATGAGTTTTACACAACGTTTGACCGTCTAGTTTGACCAATGATATCACGAACTATACAATATATGATAATTATACGTTTGTGTATATATATGTATATATACATATTTAACATGATCTAAGAATGTTTTAATATCTCATTTTGTATTAATAACAATAAGTTATAAGTGTATTTTGAAACTACTAACTTAAGTTTTCAAAACGATAACCATACGTAACGTTATTTGACATAAATACTTATGATCTATAATGTTTATATATATATCGTATAAGTAATGTATTTAATCACTTTTTAAGGACTTAAATACATAAAACAATATAAGTGTATTCACAAAAGATAGCTATATTTGAATCCTCATTCCATTTTTCACAAAATTTCTATACGTATATCTAGAGTATATGTACTCGTATCATACCTAGCTCCTATACGTATTTACTATTGGTATATACACATCAAATCACCACCTAACCAGCCCTTGTTACTACCCTAGGTATAAGGTAATTGCTTTTGTATGATTGTTTGACAAATACACAAGATTACAAGCTTAAAAATTTTGTCCTTGCCCCCCCCCCATATCACGTTTTTAAGGAGACTCATGGATCATCATTTTGATTCATTTTAACTTCCAATTTCTAGCTAAAAACACACACTCTTTCAAGAACCTTAAACTCCATAACAATCCAGCAAGTTACCAAGAAGATCTAGCCATAAAAACCTTACTTAATCACCATAAGAAACCCTTACAAAAACACTTCAAGAATCCTTTCCAAGAACACAAACTTACTTCCAATCTTTCATCCAATTCCATCACCCTTTTGGTTCTAGGTTCTTACTCCTCTTTTACAGCAATCTTCTCCAAGTAACTTGAGGTAGTAACTTTGTTCATAACCTTATTCGATTCATATATATATAGCTATCTTATTTTGTGGTATAAAATTTTAACAACAAGAACATAGTTTGAATGTTTTCAAACTTGTTTGCAAACTAAATAGATCCTTCTAAATTAACTTTTAAAATACTTCAAGACCTGTAATATATCATAAATATATGCTAACTTAACAAGGTAAAACTTGGTTTTTCAAAGAACACCTTAAAAACTGTTTTTACGACGTCGGAGTGCAACCGGGGGCTGTTTTGGGTTGGATAATTAAAAACCATCTTAAACTTTGAATTGGAGGTTTATTTTCTGGAAAAATGATTTTTACTATGAATATGATAACACATAAAAATTTCATGATTTAACTCAAAGTATAAGTATTTTTAGAAAAATAATCATTTAAGGTTGTTTACATGATGGAAAATGATTAACTTCATAAGTTTCACTAAAGTTTGACCTATGACCTGTGATTTCGAATACAAACTAAGGTATTTACAGTTCATAGTCTTAAAGAGGGACTCGATCCAAGGAAGTGGCAAGTTGAATCAACGAAAACGGAGATGTAACGAAGAAACTATGACCAAAACGAGATCGGATATCTAAGACTAGTTTAGCTACGAAAATAATTGGAGAAAATTAAATAAATCACATCTTTTTAAAATAACATGATATTTTATATATATGTACTCATAATTTAATTTTATATGGTTCAGGATCACCCGTAAACAATACGAGAAGATTAATCATAAGATCCCATGATTGTACGCAACACGTTATTTGACAACACCGGTACTTTATGTACGCAACACGTCATTTGACAACACCGGTACCGTGGGTCAAGATTAATCTCGACCAATACATATACGATGGGGGTTTTATTTATTTCATTGGGGGTTTATTAAACACCTAAAAATGAACCATTAAAATTGAATTACTAACATCGGACTGCTAACTACGGACTAAGAAATTATTAAAAGTATTAAAAGTATAATAAGTATATATATGTGACGATTGTTTTAAAAAGAAAAGGTATTGATATATTATATATGGATAGGTTCGTGATATCAATCGGAGACCAAGTCGAAATTACATATCTTCAAGACAAAAGTGAGTATATAGTCCCACTTTTAAACTCTAAGTATTTCGGGATGAGAATACATGTATTTATGTTTTACGTTATGGACACAAGTAACTGAAAAATATATTCTACGTTGAGTTGTACCACTGGCATACTTCCCTGTAGCTTGGTAACTATTATTTACAGCGGTATTGTAAACACGAATCCTGTTGATAGATCTATCGGGCCTGACAACCCCAACCGGACTGGACGACCAGTATTCAACGGTTGCACAGTACTTCGTTTCGTGACTACACTTAGTACGGTGTAGTAAGATTTCATAATAAAGGGAATATGCGACGTGATTAAATGTTAAGTATGGTTACCAAGTGCTCAACCACTTAGAATATTTTTATTAAAATGTGTATATGTGAAATCTTGTGGTCTATATATATATATTGCTGCCGGCATTAAACCTATATCTCACCAACTTTATGTTGACGTTTTAAACATGTCTATTCTCAGGTGATAATTAGAAGCTTCCGCTGCAACATGTTGAATTTAAACAAGATCTTAAGTATGCATATTTGTGTCAAAAATAAAACTGCATATCGGAGGATTTGTAATGTAAAATATGCTAGAAATCGTATTGTTATCATCACATGTAAAGTTTGTAAGTCTAAGATTATCGCTAAACGATAATCATCTTTATTTTGTCTAAAGCTTGTATCAAAATAAGAACTATGGTTTGTAATGTAAAATATATGCAGTTGTTCTTTTAAAAATGTCGCATATAGAGGTCAATACCTCGCAATGAAATCATACGTTATCTAACACGTTCTTATGGTTAAGGACGGGTTATGACAAGGCATTTTACAACTCAAATTCAACGGCACTTAATAAATAATCAAAGGACATATTTATTAAATCGAAACGTACCTTAACGTCTCCTTGCCGCACCCGTCCCCGCTAACTTGGGACATTACGTCTTACGATGTCCTTCTTCTTGGCAATTGAAGCACACCATGCCATCACTCTTTGGTACCGAACATTTCCAAGACTTGTGACCCCTCACGCCACAATTGTAACATCTAGGAGCACTAGAATCCAATATACTCGTCCGCGTACCACCCGTGCTCACGCTCGGACCCTTAGTCCTCTTACTTGGAGCACCATACGAAACAACCCTTCTCTCACTTGAAGGTTCACACCTCTTCGATCGTGAATACGACTCGAAACCTCTAGCCAAGTCAAATAAATCCGCAAACGATTTCGCTTGACCCCGGCTAATTTTACTCTTCAAGTCATCATTCAAGGTCCGATAGAAATCTTGCATCAACAAATGATCATTCCCCAAATACTCCGGGCAAAAACGAGCCTTCGCCATAAAGGTCGTCTTGAGAGTATTCAAATCCATAGAACCCTGTTGCAAATTTCGCAACTCATTACGCATTTCCGACAAATCGGCTGAAGTTCGGAACTCCTCGAAGAATTCCTTCTTAAACTCGTCCCATGATAACGCCATAAATGGTTCACCACCGACAAGATCAATCTTACCATCCAACCAATCCTTTGCTCTACCCCGCAACAAGCTCGTAGCGATCCTTGTCCTCTTCTCGGGAGGACATTCAATCGTTCGAAAACACCCTTCGACATCCGAGATCCAAGTGGTGCTTACCAAGGGATCCGGTTTCCCATCGTACATCGGAGGTTTAGTCCTCATGAAACTCTTAAGACAACGCTCCATTTCACTGCTACTCCGAAATTCGGAATACCTCCTATCCATTCTTTCTTCCAACGCACCCATTTGCTCCGCAACGGCGGCCGGAACTCTAGCGTTAAACTCCAAATCGTTCGTCTCGATCCCGTTTCCCGTGACCATTCTAAGGAATGCAAAGCGATTAGATCACGAACGTATAAAGCACATACACAATACCGCCCCATCTTGCTAAACACTCATCGTACATCACTTGCTAGACACGATTTGCACCCGTAATAAGGTTTGCAAGTCCTTATTACGCACACACGCCGTATCAACTCGTTAGTACAACGACCGCCTCGCTCGATGATATAAACAAACACAAACAAAATTCTACGCGATATGCACATACGCGAGAATTATTATCACAACACAATTAATATATTAATAATATCCGCATTACTAATATAAACGTTAGTCCACCTACAAACAAGGCACTAACTATAACCTATTCCGACCCGTAATCCTACAAGTCTCGCAACAAATAAGCACACACAAAAGTCTAAGTCTAGGCACCTATCTCAAGTCACCTAAATCCCTTAGACCATGCTCTGATACCACTTGTAACAACCCAACCCATTAACCAACCAATAACGCGGATAAATAAAAAAAAATTTCTTTCCTCAGGCTATTGGCGCGGCGCGCGAAGACCCCGCGCGGCGCGCAGAAGGGCCTGGACAGGCTGCTGTCCCAAAAAGTTAAATACACGTAAATGTTTGACCACTTCCCGACGTATTTAGACAAAACGCTTTTAACCACACATTAATATATGTAAAACTAACACGTTCCTTTAATAAAATTAGTTTTACGAAGACCGGGCCCACATCGGCCGTTTTACTACTTTCGTACGAAAATACAAGTTTTCAACCACATGATTTGTAATACAAAATAAAGGCCGAGCATGGCGATTGGGGATACGCTACCCAATCCTAATCAATCCAAAAGCAAGCCTTCTAAAGCAACTACGCAAGTCCACTAGTCCCCGCTTACCCGAGCCTCCGCATCCATGCAATCTATAAAAAAGTCAACAACGAGAGGGTAAGCTAACGCTTAGTGAGTGATAACATACTACAAACATATATATGCATAAAATGGACACACCACACAAAACCAAATACCACATACCGGAGCATCCAAGCATAAAGGCAAGCTAGTCTAAGCATACCGTAAGATCACTAAGCAACGAGCTAAAGATACATCAACAAAATATAAGTTCACCAACAACGATGTGAACAATGCCAATAAGTTACACCCAGAGGGTTAGCTACATCACGACAATACAACATTATATGTATACAATATATATATATATATATATATATATATATATATATATATATATATATATATATATATATATATATATATATATATATATATATATATATATATATATATATCGAATAACATAATTTGCTTACGCTTACAACACAATAACCATGGTTAACCAAATCTTCGCAAGGGAATGACTTCGCGAAACAAGTCATCGATGTTCATAACATCCGTTAGGGTACTTAACACCTCGTATCACTAACCCCTAGGGTGGCACCTTAACACCTCGGCACTTCACCCCGAGTGGCATCTTAACACCTCGATGCTTCACTCATTATTTTACGGAGTGGTGTCTTAACACCTCGACACTACACCCCTAGGTGGCATCTTAACACCTCGATGCTTCACCCCGAGTGGCATCTTAACACCTCGATGCTTCACTCATTATTTTACAGAGTGGTGTCTTAACACCTCGACACTACACCCCTAGGTGGCATCTTAACACCTCGATGCTTCACCCCGAGTGGCATCTTAACACCTCGATGCTTCACTCATCACGTGAAACGTGGTGTCTTAGCACCTCGACACTACACATTTCACGCTACAACAAATAGATACATTAATTATTCCACTCACTATATTAACCCTTCGTCATTGGGGTTATATAAGTCCACATCACACGCCCATGTGATAACGTACACACAAAGTGTGCACCTCGCCAAAGTGGTCAACCAAAACGCACAACCGTGCCAATTGGACCTATACACAAGTCCAACATTTCGACCTATACGAGAAGCGAGCTCTATAAGCGAGAACCCCTTCTCCCGACCCGCACCCATCCTACACATACATATGCATATAGGATATTAACACTCACCTTGTCGCCTTGAAGAATGCTACCGAATAATCCGCAATCGCCGATGGAATGTACCTAATCCATTTATCACATAACAAGTAACACAATTAGGGTGGATATACAAATCAACCCAAATTGACTACTAGTGCAATTTCGACCCAAATGCACTTCCAAACACAAAATCGCGCTCAAACTAACCAATAATCACTTACACAAGTGAGAATGGTCCTAATATGCCAATCAAACCCAAACATAGGTGTTAAACACCTATCTTGCCCAAAATGACACTTAAACCCTAATTTGACTCATAAGAAGTCAATATCACGCCATTAGCAAGTTTTGACACCAAAACATATTTAACTCGGTTCTATGCTTCAACTTAATCCATTTTAAGTTTATAAACTTTATTAAATCGGCAATTGATTCATAATCATCAACAAACCCTAGTTTTGACTCTAGTCAAAATTAGTCAACCATAAGAACCCTAATGGTTTCCAAAACACCAATAATCACTAACACTGGTGATTATACACCATTTACAAGTCTTAAACATGGTTAAATCATTAACCAACCCAAAATCCGCCAAATATCAAAGTAGCAAGTTTTCATAAACCCTCTTTATCAACCAAATAGGTTTTACAACTAACAATCTCAAACCCTAACTTGAATATCAAATTTAACAAATGAAATTCGGAGTTAGGACTTACCAATACTACCAAAACGTAGCTAGGAGCGAGATGAACAACTTTAAAACCCGAGCTTTGGCTAGAATTCGACTCCTTCTTCTCCAAATCAAGCTCTCTCACTCTAGAACTCTTCCTCTCTCTCTCCAAATATGGATGAGAGTGTTTGTGTGGGTGAGAAATGAGCTCCAATGGAGTTCTAGATCAGTTTTGGTGACCCTAAACCGACCCTAAATGAAAAGACCAAAGTACCCCTCATTTAGACCTTTTAAAAAGACTGAAAATTGCATCAGATGGGTTCGGCGCGCCGCGCCAAAAGGTGGAGCGCCGCTCCAACCTACAGGTCAGTTTTCAGAAACTTGTTTTGGCCATAACTTTTTGACCGTAGCTCCGTTTTCGATGAATCAAATATCGTTGGAAACGTAATAAGATTTTCTTTCTAATGGTAAGGCTTTGAAACATCAACACAAACTTTATTTGGGGTTGAAAAGATACGTACACACCTTGTCACTTCAGACAACGTCCAGTTTCCTTCGGCGTTCGAGCAAGCAACACGTACACTTCATACACGCATCGTACACCATAAATACATTATGTACAATAAATATTTGGGTCTTACAAATAATAATAATAATAATAATAATAATAATAATAATAATAATAATAATAATAATAATAATAATAATAATAATAGTAGTAATAGTAATAGTAACAGTAATAGTAATAGCAGCATCAGCAACAATTCTCTAGATTACCTCTTCTACCTCACATTCATATTCATAGTAGCGAGTATTAATTAAACGGCAACTCCGCCCATGTGGTTTGATATATATGATACTCTATCTGTCCAATCTTAATAGTCAACTATTTTTATTTTTTATTTTTAGGTGTCCAAAATTAATATTATCTTCGTCAATCTTAATAGTTCAGTATTCCTTTTTAGGTTGTCCCAAATTAATAATCCACTTACATAAATAGGTAAGAATAATGAGGTATATTTCTTTTATGCTCTTAACTTTTACATATATGATAAAAAGATAAGTAAAAAAGTAAGGGGTAAAAACTGTAAAGTAATGAAAAAATACATGTAGCAGTCACTTTTTCTTAAACTTTGTATTTTTTGTCTGTGAAAAATTAATATGAGACGGAGGGGGTAGTTCAAATCTATAAATAGATAATAATAACGTAAATTTCCTTTTATGCTCATAATGTTTTCATATAAGACAAAAATATAAATAAAAAGTAAGAGTAAAATTGTAAAGTAAAAAAATAAAATATACGTGACTGTTACTTTATCTTAAACGGTGTATTTTTTGTTTTTAACTAAAGGATGGGGTATTTTGTTAACTATGGTTTGACTTTTAGCCAACTAAATCAACAAAAACATCAACACAGATCTGGTAAAGTTTCCCCAAAATTGACACAAACTCCTAAAATTGAAGAAAATAAAAATTAAAAAGGGTTAAAGGGCATGCCAGCTAGGACCCTTTCATCGTGAAATTGTCTACCATTTCCTTTAATGGCCCAACGCTTAGTTTATTTCATGTCGGCCATTTGTATGTTTTCAAGTGTGAAGTCAACCCGATACTTCGTTAACTAAGGAACAAGAAACAAGTTGAGTAATGAATTTGCAATATTTTGCTTCAGTGTTTAGTATTTCAATTCACTAATCACTAGTATTTAATTTGAATGTTGATCCTTTTTTGGCTACAAAAAGAGTTGATGTAGTGTGACAGAATCTCGTGACGGAAGGGTGTTAAACTTCGTTTAGAACAATTAGTGGCCCACATTAATTTTTTTTTTATTTAGTTTCAGCTTTAAAATTCACTAAAAACATATTTTGTGAATTGTAATGACCATAGAAAATAATACAATACGGCAAAAAATCACATGCATCTGAGTAAAATATATTATTTCTCTAGCCCGAACAAAAAATTTATGACATTTCATTAAAAGATCAGCTTACTCGTTTTATTAAAAGAGAATATATGACAAGTTTAAGTATAATCTTTAAGGCTATAACTATCATTAGCTTGAACAGACTCGGCCTGAATGTGCAACATGAACATTTGCACATGACTCAATAATTTTAGAGGCCCGATAATTTTCTATATACAGAGGCGAGATTTTTAAGGGGTTTTTATTTTTATTTTTCACTTTGCAACACCCCATACGATCTTTTCAAGTGATCTATTTTGAACTTGTCATCCTAAGTGATATAGGGCCTAATTCAAATTTTTCGCACATGACTTAAAATTCTAAGGACAGGCCCTGAGCTTGAAGTTCTAAAAGTATTATTTTACGAGTTGATAATTTGCGGAACACGTCAACTTTCAACTTTAGATTATAAAGTGCGAGTTAGTAATTGGAAACTGTATTATAAATAAATGGAAAGAATGATTAAAAACGCCATCGGTATTGATTTGCCATCTGATTTGAATCAAAAACTAGGCGGTTGAACTAAACAAATGATTAAAATATTTTATATTTTATTGTTACTGTAATATATTATTCCTAATCAAGAAAGAGGGCATGATTTGTATATTGAATAGACTCTATAAAGTTCATCATTAGTTAAACCTATATTTTATAACCAATGATTGTGGTTGTTACATTATAAAATGGCTACTATATCATTTAAAAGATAATCTCAACGAACAAAACCGGCCAATTATCGATCACATTGCAACCGTTAAGAATATCGTGGCTTCTATATCTTTCAAGTGTCTGTGATAATTGATATTGATGCATCATAATTCATAATCTTAGGAAACTTTGTGGTACCAAATAGTATACACATATAATATAATACATTTTATGATATTTATTATATTGTTAAAAAAATAGTAGAACCAAAAATACATTATTACTTCTCTTACTTTCTTCTAGTAACGACCTAATATGATTGTGACGTCCTCTCTATGAACTCAAAAAAAATATTAAAATAACTGATAAGATGGAAAGTGATTAGGTATTTATGTATAGTATTTCAGTTAGACTATTGCAAACTCTGGCGATAATGTCAGAGGTAAATTGTGCACTTTTTGATGAAAAAGTGGGTTTCTGACTGTTACCATATTTGACCCACATTAACCCAAAATGTCAAATTTTTGTATTAAATATTTGAAGGATGATGCAGTAAAATTTGATTGAAAATTGGGTATTCAAAAATAAATAAATAACAAAAACATGCTCCCTCACTCTTCCGTCATATAATCGACTGACGCCCGATACCGTCGAACTTTGACGCTGCAATAATGGCGTTACATTCCATCAACCGGCATCACCTCACTTGACGGATCAAATCTGACGCTGGGTTAAAACCAGCCTTATTGTAAAATATTGAAAACTATACATAAAGTATTTACGTATCATAACCTTATCTAGCAAACTAGACATTTTGTAAGTAAATAATTTCTAATGAAAGTTTTAAGGGCTTTAGTTAAGATGAAAAAAATAATACATTTTAATAAAGTAAATGTATTAAGACTAACTATTATATATAATACATTGACTCCTTAGTCATAATATGAAGCTTTGAGAGAGTGTGATTGAGATTAGACTTCAACAAAAAACTACTATTTCGGACAACCAATTTGGTTTCATGCCAAAGCGCTCTTCGATGAAGGCAAATCATATTATAAGGAGTCTTAGGGAGAAGTATACGGAAAAGAAAAAGAGCTTAGAGACGGTTTTCTTTGACTTAGAAAAGGCCTATAATTGTGTTCCGCGAATGTTGATTTGGAAGACACTTAATGTTAGAGGTATCCCAAGTAGATATATTAGAGCTATTATTGATAAGTACGATGGGGTGAAGTCTTGTGTTAGAACGTCTGTGGGAAAAACATAGTATTTTTCGATCGAAGTAGGCCTACACCAGGCATCTGCTCTCAGTCGTTTCCTTTTCGCTTTGATCCTCGACGAGCTGTCTCGAGGAATACAAAAGAGCATCCGCTGGTGTTTGATTTTTGATGTTAATATTGTGCTTGTATCGTAATCTACATAGGAGCTTAATAGAAGACTAGAGTAATGGAAAGATGCCTTAAAACAAAATGGACTACGGATCAGTAGACAAAAGACGGAATATCTTAGGTGCGATTTCCACAGGACGGAGGATGAACAAAACGTTGGAGTGAATATCAGCATTGAGGACCAAATATTGCATCCACAAGATTCATTTAGATATATAGGCTCGGTACTTCACAAATCAGGGAGGATAAACGAGGACGTGACCCATCATATTGAGGTAGGTTGGTTGAAGTGGAGAGTAGTGAAAGGGGTCTTGTGCGACAAGAAGATACCGCTCAAATTGAAAGGGATACTCTTCAAGGTGACAATAGACCTGCCACATTGTACCGATCAGAATGTTGGCCAATGATGGAGGCCCAAGAGAGAGGGATTGAGGTGGCAGAAAAGGATGCTTAAGTGGACGTGTGGTAAAACCATGTTATATATGATTTCAAATAGTGTGTTTAGGGAGAACCTTGGAGCCAGAAACATCATCGACAAGCTAAGAGAAGAACGACTTCGATGGTTTGGGCATGTGCTGAGGTGACCACATATAGCCTCGATTAGGAGAATCGACGCACTCACGGTTGACAGCGTAAGGAGAAAGGGTTGACCTACTCGTAGTTGAGAGGATATAATAAGGATCGACATGAGGGAACTTTTGTTGACCGAGGACATAACTTCTGATAGAGATACGTAGAGTGCTAGAATAAGATTAGTCGAGTAGGGTCCTTTCTATTATTATTATTATTATTATTATTATTATTATTATTATTATTGTTATTATTATTATTAGAAGAAGAAGAAGGAGGAAATTCTTGTGTAGGTGGAGCTTTCATATTATTTTATATATTTTCTATGTATGTGTCTGTATTTAGGTGGGTAGGTATGCCTAGGTATGGGTTTTATGTGTATGTATGTGTGTGTCTGTGTATGTATGGATGGATGGTTATCTATGTATGGTTTTGTATGTATGTATGGTTTTGTATGTATGTATGTGTTTTTTCGATAAGTATGTAGGTATGTGGGTATGTATCCATGCTCACGTATGTATGTTATGGATGGGTGTATGTATGTATTGTTATGGTCGTATGTGTGTGTTTATGTATGTATGTAAGTATGCTTATGTATATATGTTTGCTTATGTAGGTATATATGCATGTTTATGTATGTATATGGATATATGTATGTAGGTATGTATATTTATGCATGTAGATAGGTATGTATGCATGTATGTATGTATGTATGTATGTATGTATGTATATATGTGTGTGTGTGTGTGTTTATATTTGTTTATGTATATCCTCGCATCGTTCGATGCATCTTGGGTCCATTATGGTTGAAAACGACATTATTTGCTCTTGAGCTTGGTTAGTTTTCATTTAGTTGTGTGGTTTCGGGGATGTCTACCGTAAATGTGCATGAGTGGTGTTTGGTTTGTTACGGGTTGTTGGCTCTTTGTTTGCGCAACAACTACCACCTGTAATGTTTTTTGAGTTCTGTTTTCAATGCCTTTCAACTCTATTAATTGAGGCAACAACAAACGTCGACTTACTGACGACTTAAATGCTTCATAGGGCCTAAATTCATTTTGCAAGCAAACTTTAAAACCTATAAAAAATTGATTTTATCATTTTCATGGCGTCTCATTTATTTATTTATTTATTTATTTGTTTGCGCCGAATGTCCATACGGAAGCAATCTCTCAACCCTTGTGTAGAGAGAATGATGATTTTTTTCTTCATGTGGGTGGAAAATGTTTTCTCGCCTCGTGGTTAAAGAAATGATTTTTCTTTTATACTTAGGTAAAATAAAGATTATCTATATCTCAACTCTCATATTTTGCATATATGAGATTGAGTATTGTTGTTGTAATATGAAATAAAATAAAAGTTTGCTTAAGAGTATAACTTTTATAAGATATATAATATAATATATGTTTAACATAAAAGTCGACTAATTGATAGAAGTGGCTCACTAGGAAAACCGCTCCTAGTTTAGAGATACTTTATTCTTAACTTTTTGTTTGCATATCAAATTAATCATTTCTACTTATATTTCTATTTCTTTTTATGGGAAAAAATGTTTGTTAGCTAATAGTAGAAACAACTTTTCTATATTTGTTTTTTTTTTTTAATTATTATTATTAAAGTCAGTTGGTCGCCAACAGAATCATATATGGCACCCATTGTATCGAATTCGAGTCATTAAATCTTTAAAATTCTTTTTACCTAAGCATTCCTCTTATCTACGCGTATGTTTTCACTTATACCCTTTCTTTAGCATTATTTGGTTATTATTCATTATTCATTTGTATATAATATAAAATATAAATTATTAAATGTAGCATATGTTATATTTGTCATACATTAATGAGTATGGGCTGCAACATGGTATCATCTTTGAATGTTTTCGTTTAGAAAATATAGCATTATGTAACATATATTAATATATTAATATATTTGATATTTGATGTAAATATACAATAACATAATAAAATTAAATTAAAAATACTCCGTGATAATTATATTTAATATGTATTACAACTATCTGAATATGTTTAGTATGTTTGTTCATTTATTCTTCATGTTCCCCACTTTTTCTTACTTTTGATAGTTTAATACTTATCGTTCAAATTACGGAGTACGTACATGCTACGCGCGCTCAAGGACTATCTATATGTGAAAACTAATGTTTATGATGACTAAAAAACCTGTTGAACCTGGTTTCAAACTCACAAGTATGTCGAGTCTTATTTAGTTTTTATCTATTTTTAACGGCCGAAGAAAATTTTATTAAATGACTACCAAGACGCTAACGAAACAAAAATACAAATTACAAAGTGTTCATGGGGGGTTTTTAACCACTCCGTCTACTTTACATGACTCTTATGATATCGAGAATACATCAATTCAAAAGCGGTAACAACAATACTATCGAAAACGTGAGCTTATTTGAACTTTGCATCGTTCGCTGATTTCCATTAATTGGTACACCGTTGACTCATAACCACATTGCGTCAATCTAGTTCCAAGTTGAGATTGCATAATTTATCCATCTACAAACCTTATGCCAGATATGAGAGCTGACTTCACACTCGATGAACAAGTGATATTGGTCTCTGTCAAAACAAGTACATAAGCAACACGTTGTATCATTAACCTCAATCCCACGGAGCCTAAGGTTAATTCTCGTAGGAAGACATAAAAGAGTCAAACGCCATTTGAAAACGTTAATTTTTATCGGGATGTCCTTGCACCAGATCGTAGGTTTTGAGGGAGGGGCAAGATCATGATTATCGATGAGTAATCTAGAGCAATAAACTGGAAAGATTTGGGAAGAATCGTCAGTCCCTTTAGCTTCGCACGTTGATGGAAGAACTTCTCTCTTTTTTCTACCCCGGGCCTGCATTTTTATCTTTGCTTCTTGCAGGCTAATTCTTTTAGATCTTCTCCTTAGACCCAATAATCTGGAACTTCTGATACATTAACATTTGCAAGAATTGATAATAATTCATTCAGTTGGGTCGATTCAATACCTCCACAAGGCGGCCGTCTCTAGTAACATATCCAGCTATTGGACGAGAATCGAGCAGCGGCTTTGCTAAAATAATATCTAACTGGTACAGTCATGGAAAACGAGTAAAAACGAGTAAACGGAGGCAGATCTTCCAACCAAGGATCATACCAAAAATTAGTTAGATGGCCATTTCCTAAACACATTCAAAAGTTGTTAGAAGGGATGTTTTCTTTTTCATGAAGATTGTTTATGCACTTGACAATAGAGACCCATGTATCAAGGCCGAAATCTTAAGAGGGAGCTCACTACCACAACATTGACCATGCAAGGATGTAATAACCTTGTCCTATGTAGCCTCTTCTTTGGAAAAAAACCTCCATCTCCTATTATAAATAAGAGCCAAATTCAAAGATCTTAAACTCGCCACGTTTAAGACACCATTATTAAGCAGGTTAAGGATTGGTACGCCATTTTATCCAATGCATTTTCTTGACTCTATTTTGACCACCCCAAAAGAAGTTACAACGAGTTTATCAATACGCGTTTTAGGGGCTTTGAACATAGAGAAGTAGAATGTGCCAAGCGAACCTAAAACATATTTCGTTGTGTCATCCACCAATCAATATCATGTTTGCTTTGTAAGAGGATAAACGTTTCTTGGTCTTATCAATAATGCAATCCCAACGTGAGATACGGTTCATATTCTGCTCGAATGGGAGGCCGAGGAAACTAAATGGGTTATTGTCCACTTCGCACCTAATGATAGAAGCTAGACGACTTACCTCTTGGTGTTGCACACCCACACCGGTCAAGGAAGATTTATGAAGCTAGACGACTTACCTCTTGGTGTTGCACACCCACACCGGTCAAAGAAGATTTATGGATGTTTATCTTTAAACCTGAGACAACAAAGAAGCAATAGACAACAATCGAATAAAAAACGTTGTCTTCACTCCAGTCACCAATAAATAGAACATCATCCGCGTACATGCAATGAGAAAGAGTAATTTGATGAGGATTGTAACTAATTCGAAGACTTTGGAACAACATAGCATTAGAGGCATCTTTGGTTTAGCTGATGTACATTTTATGCTTAAACCTAAATGTAACGATGAGGTATGATCGGGCTAATTACTTCCCCACCTCGCAATTAGTTTCACTTAGCTTGCTTCTTTGGCAATGTTTAAATATTCTTTTATAACGCTTGTACATGTTGATTTTCATATCCGTTTAATGTCATTACAATTTTTTAAAAAGAACTCTTAGCCATTTACACTTTCATATATTCAAGTACTGCTGAGTTTAGTAAGTGATGATTGGGGTCACTGAACACCACTAGTTCAAAATTTTCTAGTAGAAAATATTATTTGAATTGTGTATGACATCATTAAATTTAACTATAGAACCTCATTTTTCAAATTTATAGTTTTTTTTAATTCGTATATGACATCACTAAATTTAACCACTCGGACCCCATATATTTTTTGAATTTGTATTTTTCGAAAGTAAATTACTATTAAAATAATATTCAAATATAATTAGTACTGAACAAAATTCAAAATTCCAGTGAATTTTAATTATAGAATCGCCGTAGTCAAGCTTGTGAAATGCTCTTTAGGTTATCGTTGTAAACGCATTCATATTATTTTATATATACTTGCATTTTGACTCTCATTTTCAATATACACAACTAGATTTTACAAAAAAGAATCAAGAAATGAGAGAGAAAATCTGGAAAAAAAATACGAGATTTTATGAGAAAATTCGATAAATAAGAGAGAAAATTCGAGAAATCGTGGCATTGACCAAGTTTGACCCCGTTGACCGAGAAATCTCGGGAGATGGACATCTCGTCTAGCAGCTTTCCAAAAACGAGATCTCGGAGAGAAATAAGGAGATTTACAACACTTGTTGCACCTAGGAGTTTAGTATATTTAACGTGACCATTTCTAATTGCGTTACATAACTATGCAATTTGGAAATAATGAGTGATGGAGATCCGTGCGTTGCTGCGGGATAATGATTTCGCTATGTATCTTAAACATTGTTTAAGTAGTATAAGATTACCCGCACATAGTGTCTGAAAATCGTTTGCAACAATACATGGTTACGCTATACTACTAAAATTGTTTCCGTAGTTTTTAATTACAATACACATATCGAGAATTGGAACAAATTTTTTATCAATTGAAAGTAAGGATATAGTTTGAATTTCATGGCTTCTAGAAATTTTAGAATTTTTAGAAAAGCAAAGTATGAATAAAAAACCTTAATACAATGACATAATGCATGTTAGTAAAAACACAATCCATAAAACACAAAACTACATAAAATGAGATGGCTAATAGTATCTAGGTATTTAGAATTTCAGAAAAGTAATAATGAAAAAAAAAAACCCTTAATAAAATGACATAGTGTATGTTAATGAAACTACAATCCATAAAACATAAAATTACATAAAATGAGGTGGCTATTGCATCAATACATGGTTACGCTATACTATTAAAAATTGTTTCCAAAATTGTTTCCGTAGTTTTTAATTACAATACCATATTGAGAATTATAACAAATTTTTTATCAATTGAAAAGTAAGGATATAGTTTGAATTTCATGACTTCTAGAAATTTTAGAATTTTAGAAAAGCAAAGTATGAATAAAAAAACTTTATACAATGACATAATGCATGTTAGTAAAAACACAATGCACACAAAACTACATAAAATGAGATGGGTAATAGTATATAGGTATTTGGAATTTTAGAAAAGTAAAAAAAAAAAAAAAAAAAACCCTTAATCAAATAACACAGTGTATGTTAGCGAAACTACAATACGTAAAACATAAAACTACATAAAATGAGGTGGCTAATAGTATGTAGGTACAAGATACTTATCTCTACATGCATTAAATTTTCAAAGACTTCACCACTAGTCCGTTAGGTCTAGCTTGTTTTAATTACATTACATTATTTTACATATGAATTTACATTGTATTGTATTCAAATACGCGTTCCAAACGTATATATGCATATATAAGAGATGACCCAATTTGAGGGACCATTTCCTAAAGTGTTAAACCGTAAGAAACCAAAACCGATAGCCAATGTTGACAACTTGACACACACAAGCCTCTGCATGTTAGTTCGTTCCTCTGTCTAGAAGACATATACTTGACCATTTGTTTCCCCTTTACTATCATCATAGGGCCCTTCATCTTTGTTTTCTAGTTATCGAGTATATATCTATATCTATATCTATATCTATATATTACAAACTACAATTACAACTATATATATAGAAAGAGCCTTGTGCTTTCAAAAATCAATACATAGCTAGGTATCTCTTACGTTGTCAAGTGTCCATAGTCGATCAAAAATACAAAGATAAAGATCATAATAATTACCTCCTTTAATTGTTAATTATAACTCATTTATCACTTCATGTATTTTATTTTTACACAAATGGATTAAAAAACTAATCATTCATTGTTTTTTTTTATTGTTTGATCACTCATTAAAAAGATTAGAAATCTTAAACGTTTAAAAAAAGGTTTTCATTACTAAGTATTCAATTCAATTTGATATTTTTGATACTCTCGAGTATAATGTATAGCTAATCAATATAAGCTTTACAACTGAAAATTACATATCATTTCTCTTTCTAAAAAATATACTAAATTGTCTAAACTTGGACCTACACGTTTTCAATGAATGTACACTTTTAAAGGATTGGATTAACTAGTTTCAGGGCCCAATACTCACACCTGTCAGTAAATTAAGAGGGCCAAAACACGGAACATAGTTGAGAGCCCGAGGGAACAATTTTGGCCCTCTTTCATCATGATGATGATGATGATGTTAGTAGAAATCATAAGATTACATGCAGTGAGATTGTTATGAGCCCTTCATGAGATTGATATTTGAAGTTAAAATTATATTTATTCTTTCAAAACATAACTACTAACAAAAGACTTAATTACTTTTCTAAGTTTAAAGTGAATGAATATGATGAATAAACTTGCATAATCTCAAATATATCAATTAGGGGTTGCACCATTTGGTTTCAAACCGAATAAACCGAATATCGAATCGAATTCAAACTAAAAAAAACCAAATCGAATTTTTTAAACGGTTTTCGAATCGATCGAAACCGAAACCGAATTCGTAATTCAGTTTTTGGTTTGGTTTTTGGCTTTGAAAATTTTAAATTTGATTAACCGAAAACCGAATTTAAATTAATAACATATTAAAACATGTTTTTAATTATAATATTTATATAATTATATTGTATTTGATGTATTATTACATTTTTATCAAACAATAAACATATGATATACCATGTATAGTTAAATTAATTCCACAACCGTTATTCTCAATTTATATGTAAGTTAATACTGGTTAGGATTTTTATTTTTAGTGATTTTCAGTTTTAATCGAAATCAAACCAAAATCAAATTCGGTTTTTGGTTCGATTTTGGTTATGGTTTTGATATTTAAAATTGGTTTCAGTTTGGTTTTCGGTTTTGATATTATAAGTTTCAAAACCGAAAAAACCGAACCGAATAAACCGAAAAACCAAAAACCGAACCGATGAACACCCCTACATGCAATGATTTTGCTTTGCTTGAGACGAACGCAACTTCTGAAAATCAGTATATAACAATTTGTTCATTGTTTAGCATAATGTGACAAAAAAATCACAAACTCACTTATACATGACATATAGGTTCGAATTATTCTTACTATTGGTCATCATCATAAGAAGAATAATTTATTTTTCATCACTCTATATATAGTCGGTTCATATATTGCACAGATTAAAAAAGATCAAGAAAAGTTAACATGGCAACAATAAAACAGAGAAATTACATACTTTTTTTACAGGAGTTAGTTGGGGATCACCCATGGGGACTTAACCACTCACGTGATCATCTCCCGCAGTTGCTATACCCGCCCCCTAACTACGTGCCCAGGAGGAAACCCGCACATATCCCATACGGGCCATGGACGGTAAAACCCCCTCCCCTTACCCCCCCCCCCCCCCCCCAACGTGATGTGATAAAGGTGTCATGAGTGGTACTTCATGGCAGGGATGAAATTGTATGATTAATATGTAGCCAACGAGGGTCGAAATCCTGACCTCCCCTAAAAGATGCAGGCCTCCAACCGCTGGACCCCCTTAAAGGTTCCGAAAAACACAAGCAAATCGGTGCTTACAAAACGTGTTGAATGAATTGACAATAATGAATGAATTATTAGGCGATTGATAGAACAGGCAAAGACGACTAGAATTGAGGGTGAAGAATTTGGAATGTGTTTCAGATGGGGAGGTTGTATGAAAACCCCAATCGGGTAGATCTTATGGATGCAGTTTCTAATCCGACGTGTTTAATTTAATTTTTACGATTTAATTAATTTATAATATGTATTTAACATGTCATTAGTCACATCAGCAGAGGGCTGTAGAGTTCACACATCAGCAAGACTTCCTTGATTTATAGTAGTTTATAGATAGATACATAGATAGATATATTGATCTATATCTATTTACATTTTAATTTGTTTTATCGAATTGATCAAGGCATTAAAAAAGCTATCATGATCTGGAACTTATATACGACTATTTAGTACTTTGAAAACATGTGAATTATATGCTATAAATTAATAACCAAACTAAATATCGTACTCATATTTAGATTTAGATACTCATAATTAGAAACTAAAAAAAAAAAAGGACAAAAAGTAAACATAAATTCTCATTGCTTCAAAACAATAAATAATAGTAAAAGAAATTCGAATGTATCAATAATAAGGATGACATCCGGTTGGGTTTGAACCAAGTTTTGATATCCCCATACTCCAACCCGATTAAAAAAATCCGAATCCGGATCCATTTAGTTGCTAACTAGCGGGTAAACTGGTTTCCCCTCAGATATTCTCGATCCCCATTTATTTACGAACTATTAGGTAAAAGGGTTATCCCACGAGTTTTTGAGTCTTTTTTTCGGGTATAAGGGTCGGGTAATTGGGTATACGGGCCGAGTAATCAGGTTTACGGGCCGGATACATGGACTCGGATTTTTTTCTAAGTATCCGGGCCGGGTAGGATATGGGAAGACAAAGTAAAAGAAAAAATGTTATACATAACGTGGAAAAAAACATGTAGAGTATGGGAAGATTTTAAGAATTGGGAGGTAGGGTTTATTTACCATGTTACATTTTGTATACCTTCTTTTTTATACTTTAAAAATGGAAAAAATAAGGTATACACGGTTTAGGGATATGTGTTTCAAGAGGCATGGGTTTTGTAATTAAGATTTGTTGACACATGTGTTTGGTCAAAAATTCAAGACCACCAACAAATTTGACGAATTAATTAAAAGCTGAAATATAGAAACACAAAACTATAACAAAAGAATCTGTTGCATGCTTCATCGCAACCATGATGGAAGGTCATCTTAACCGCGATGGACTTATGGATTTCTACTGCTCGATTTTCAAGGGCCATCGCAACTGCGATGGGCCTCATCCCGACTGGGATAGGAACCAGTTCACTTTATACCTGATTTTGTATTACGTATTTTAACACTCCCCTTAAAGCAAAATTCCGATCAATGATTTACAACGCATCTTTACAACTTGATGGTTCCGCAATGTTGATCATTTCCGCCTCAAAAATCCTTGAGATGCACGCTTTGTCTATTCTTCTTTGTTGATTTTCATACCTTCGATTTTACACCCACTTCTCCATTTTCAACTCTTTCTCCAGCATCATGTTGCTTGATTATGAAATTTGTGAAGAACCTTTATCATGAGAATTTCCAACCGAATCACCAACTTCAACAAAATGACAATGCTCCTAATTTGCATCAACATTTCCATCCCTTATGAAAGCCACATTTGCTTTTGTAACTTTAGATGAACATAATTTCTTGATGTGTCCAAGCTTCCACACTTGAAACATGTAAAATTCTTTCTTCCTTTGTTTTCACTTTCATCTTCACTTGACTCCCCCTCCTCATTTTTCTTGCTAAATGAAGCTTCGTTGTTGTCCTTGTTGGATGAAAAAATTTTCTTGTGGTTCTTCCTTTTCGAAAAAAACAACGCATCGTACTCAAAACTCTTGGCCATTTGCTCAGTCAAAGTCTCTTGATTAGAAAGAAGATTCTCTAATTCCTCAACCGATGGTTGAGTAGACCACCCTTAAATAGATGTAATGAAAGACACACACTCCGTCTTCAACCCACGAATCAGGTTCTGACGCAACCGAGATTCACTAATCTTCTCATTATCATCAATTTCTGAAATTTCAGCACATATACTTTTAAACCGCAAAAAGTATTTAGAAATTGTCATACATTTCATGTCTTGAGATTTCTTACTTATTCTCCAAGAATTTTAATCTTGTGGTGTTCTTGGTGAAGAGTTTCTCAATAATCTCCCAAACCTCCTTTGTGAGCTTACATCACGAACATGATCAATGTACTATTTGCTAATTAAAGTCCTTAACACAACGAGAGCTTTTCCACCTTTGATCTTCCATTTCCTTCGCGAATCAGCTTGTTCCGGGACGTCTAGGAGAATTATTGCGTTCGTCCCCCCGTAACGGGTTCCCATAAATCTTAACCTTGAAGATACGCCTCCATACACATACACCAATACTTGTAGTTGCTCTCTACAAGTTTTTTCATTCCATATTGCATGCTTCCACCATTTTCATTTGTGACCCCATTGTTGCTAGCAAGAACAAAGATTTTTTTTCCTTCAACCGTCTTTGAGTAGAACACTAGAAAAACTCTAGAACCGGGCTCTAGATACCTTAAAACAAAAGTTATATGCTATAAATGAGAATTGTTAAAAATGAGATGAACAAGATGGGACCTTAACATGTAATGTATATTGAAATCAATCAAGGTACATTATTTGGTTACAAATGATTCTATAGATACTAAAGAATTAAACCTACCACTAAATCAATTAGATAAAGATAAAAGCTGTAAAATAGGATCACAAAACTGCAACAAAAGAATTTGTCACAGGCTCCATCACAACCGTGATGGAAGTCATCTCAACCACGATGGACATATAGATTTCTAATGCTCGATTCTCAGGTCCATTGCAACTGTGATGGGCCTCATCCCAATTGGGACAGGGCCCAATACACTTTATACTTGATTATGCATTACTTATTGTAATAATTTGAGCATTAGATCTTTGCACATAGGTGGAATTAGGTTTTGTTGATAAAACAAATTTGGAAAATAATTTTCAAACGGGAGTCTCTTTAGTCAAAATGGGTCAATGTAATAACAAAAAAAATAGAAAGGTTCAATTTTCAACTAAGCAAGTTTGGGTTGATATGAGAGACAATGGACTAGTAAAGTTAATAATTTGCTTTAACATTTCAAGAATATCAAGTTTCTGACACTTAACTTGGAACAAATCGAGGTTTCTTTAGATGAATGTAGAGGCTAATGCAATTAAATGAAATTATTTGCTACATAAATCAAATTTCGTTCATAGGATCCAAAACAATTTATTTGCTACATAAATCAAATTTCGTTGATCTATTATTAGATATTCTAACATAAAATGAACAAATACAATCTCGATACTTAACATCTAATTAGTCAAAAAAGTAACTAGCCCCCAACTACAACACCTGTATCATGCACCTGCGGTGGTCGCCATTTACGATCAACTATAGTCCTCTCCACAACTTCTTCTTTGGTCTTTAACTTATCATCAATGGCGACTAACAACTCTTGCAACCCAACTCTAGTTTTCGCTGATGTCTTAATATGTGGGCTATATTCGGGCCGAGAATTTGGATCGGTATCCATTACATACGGAAGGGTAGAATCGTAATTTGGTTTATCCTCTGTAGTCTTAAATCCCACAAACGAAGCAGTTTCATCATCCCATTCAACCTCGTCTTTACAACAAAGCCAATCATCTAAATTCTCTTCAGTTTCTTGAATTACAGCCGATTTTTTATCATCTTCACTATCAATCTAAAAATTCCAGAAAAAATGTGAACACGTTGGTTATAAGATCACATGAAGGGGTATTATAGACATTTTACCTTGTTCCAAACTTCAATCATGTTTATAAGCTTTTCAGTGGACACTCCAATTTGTTGAAGAACTTGTAACACGGACGCTCGTTGCTCGTCACGATTAGGTGCACTGGAGTCTAATACATGCTTTGTAAAGCATAATAATTTAACCAATTAGTCATTTTTAGCTTTAAAAACATTTAAAAATAAATAAATAAACAGTTCTTACCACAAGAAGATCAGCTTCAACTTCTTCTTCCAAAGTAGCATGAAACGCTTCAACTAACTGTAAAGTTTAACTCAATATAAGAAATTGTAATATAAATATAAATTAAATTAAATTTTAAGTTAATACAATTAGTTTATCAGTTACCTGCACGGGCAAGTCCGATATAAATCCTACAGTGTCACTAAGGAGTACCTTTTTCCTAAACAAAATTACATCATTTCAATAATTGATTAATTATTATTACTTATTTTAATTATAAATATATAACTAAATAGAAAAGAAATGAATAAGCCAAGAAAAATTATAGCTCATATTTACCCTGATGGGAGAATAACACTTCGTACTTTCGGATCAACAGTTGCAAACATCCGATTGTCACAATAGAGAAAGGTATCTGAAAGTGCGCTGACTAATGTCGATTTCCCCTATTTGAGATTCATAAGTTCACATTGGGGTTGTCCCAAATTAATTGTCCATTTCCATAAATAAATACGAATAATAAGGTAAAATTCTTTTGTGCCTTTGCTTTATGCATTTAAAACAAAAAACTGGATAAAAAGTACTGGAAATTTAGCAAAAAGTATATGTGACAGTCACTTTTTCTTAAACTGTGTTATTTTTGTCAGGGGGAAAATAAATATGGTATAATAAAGCGTACAAATTTTGCTTGAGAAACATACATACCGCATTAGTGTACCCAACAATAGCAACAGTTGGCATATGTTGACTATTTGACCCAACACGTCTTTTGCGAGAAGCACGTTGTAGAGCTCGTGTACGTCGTACCTCTTTTATTTCGTTTAACAACTGAACTTTTCGTTCTATAATTCTAAAATCATATTTCCAATATTACCGTTAAGTACAAATATGTAATCATAAATAATAAAATTAAAAAAAGAGTATAAAACCTTCTTCGTTGAAGCTGAAGTTCTGTTTCTCCAGCACCACTAATAAACCCTCGTCCACCACTCCCTTTCCTATAAGTTACAATCAACAAAAAAACAGTAATAAAATTTTTAAAAACATGTCATATTTAATTTTAATAAAAATAAAACGCACCCTCGGGCACTAACAACTTCAGCTTCACTAGTTCCACCGAATGTTAAACGTCCACCACTACCACGTACACGAACAAGTCTGGTTCTTTTGTACATTAGAGCAGCTAATTCAGCCTATAGTAATAATAAGATTAAAACAACATTAAAGTTAAAGGTCAATATTATATTAAAAAAGAAATCTCCTTATCCGTCGAATAAAGAGAGAGATGACTTTCTCTACTTTTCTGGGTGGAGAAATGACTTGTTTTTATTCTCGGGTAGGGGAAGGATTGTCTACATCTCACCTCCCCCATACACCACTCAGGTGGTATTGGGTTTTGTTGTTGTTGTTGTTGTATTATATTAAAAAAGAAATCAATCAAATGTACACATTATAAATAAGACACAACCTGCAACTTTCCTTCTTTGGTATTAGCATGAGCATGAAATATCTCGATAATGAGACCTACACGATCTAGAACAGCTTTCCCCCATTCCCGCTGCAACCAATCGTATTACAATTAAGCAAACTCACTTTTAATTTACTATAAACACATTCTTATGATGACTCTTTTTATAAATTAGGCAAACAAAATTGATTGTTTGAAACAAAACGAGTTCATAATTTACCTCTAAATTTCTCTGTTGAATTCCAGTTAGATTCGCATTCACAAACACGGCATCTACTCCACCCTGCAACATAAAAAATCATTCTAACATTTTATGTATTTGCAGTACATAAAACGAAACTAGGATCGTTCACTCTATAATACGTAAATATGACAATTTACTCTAGAATCTTCAGCATTTAGATGGCATTTTATTGTGTCTACAGTTCCCGGTCCAAAGTAAGTATCTGCATCATCCAAAACATACAAACACATCAAAATGTTTGACTTTAAAAGTCAAAGAAGTGAATATAAACAAACACAATTATAAACAAGTTTTCCAATAAACAAATCATGCCCAGGAACTACTTCAAGCACCAATACAAATAAACTAATGTCCATGATAAAATTGCAATAAAAATGCATAAATTCAAAAAGTCAATATCACTAAGATTGACCCAAAAAGTCAAAATGTCTTGCATACCTGCTCTTGTGATTCTAGAAGCTGGGTTTTGCACAACAAGATGTAGGGGCAAATCTTTTTTGGAAAAATCGGAATCATAAAACCCATCTCGTTGTTCTTCAAGTGAATTTGCAAGGTTAAGAGCTTCATCAAGTTTGGGTTTCAATACGGAATCGGGTCGAAATCTGGGTTGAATAACGAACAATCTTGGTGGGGTATCTGTATCTTTATGGAATTCACCTCCAGTATTTGTATGTTTGTGATTGTGTTGTTGTGAGTGTAAATTAGGGATTGAAAAAATGGGATTTTGTGTGAGGGTTTGAGAGATTGATTTGATTGAAGGTTGTTTGTGTGAAATGGCTCTAAACATCTTTAAAAATTGTGTGGTGTTTTGAATGTGAATCGAAATTAGGGTTTTAGAACAAGGAAAGTTCTTATGTTCGGTTTACCCGGATCGAAAACGAATTGTTCACCCTGGTGTTCTTCCCCAAGGGAATTTGATCGGAAATTGATTTATTAGGGTTTCTAGTAGTATAATATTATTGTATGACGTTTGTTAATCGGAAATTGCTATATTTTGCTTTAGTGTTTACTACTACTATGTTTGTTCGGTTATTTTGTTTAAGGTCATGAGCACAATTTTTGTCTTTTAGTGTTTTAGTCGAGATCATATGTAATGTAGCGCGATGGCTCCGAAATCAGCACCATCACGTCACTATCACGTCACAGCGCGATGTGATCATTGGCAAAAATGTCTGGCGGGATGAATGCTTTATGTGGGAGTTTTGTGGCGTGGAGTTTAAATGACTGAATGGGACTCAGACATGTGGCAAAGTTGACAAGTTCAAACGATTATATAGTTAAAAATAAAAATATACTCTTTTTTTTATAAATACCATATTTGACATATCATTTTTTTCACACATTTCTTTCAATATTTTCTCATTAATTTTATACTATTATAATCAAATTTTAATATGCAATCTTTGTTTAAACTTTATGATATTTGAGATTCGGATGACGTATACGAGTTGAATCTTTTATGAGCATACGCCGAAGAATTAGATGCTAAAGAGGGTGAAAGTTCTACTGAACGAGTTCCACGGCCTCGAAGTTATATTCATAGAGATCGTGAACATGCGGCTGAAACTTTACACAAACATTATTTTGCGGAGTACCCAATGTATCCTGACAGAAATTTTAGAAGACGTTTTAGAATGAGTAAAGAAGACGTTTTAGAATGAGTAAAGAACTATTTTTGCGTATCGTCAATGATATAATTAATTACGATTTAGTGTCTTTACCAAGGCACTTTAAAATTTTTAAACAAAAAAATGACGCCCTTGGTCGACAAGGTTTCACTACGATACAAAAATGTGCATATACGTTGCGTCAATTAGCTTATGGTACATCAACGGGCATATTTGACGAATAGCTTTTGTAAATGTATTTTGGAACTGTATGTTAATAAATATTTGAGGAAACCAACGAGTAGCGATATAGCTCGGTATAAAAGAAAGCGTCACTTTACGTTCAAATCGAATTTCTTTTTATTTAGTTTTTGAAGATGGAGAAAGTTATGTACTCGCTTAACCTGCTTACGATAGTGATGGCCGTTTTTATACGGATTTCGAATAAGAAACTTGTCGTTATTTTTCTATTTTATATTGTGTTTTACTTCAATTATGTCGTACTTTAATTATTTGAATTTTTATTTTTTAGAACTTTTAATAAATTGTAATCGTTATATTCTTATTAAATTGTGTGTTATTAATTTAAATAATTTATATATGTCTTATTACTTTTATAAAAAAAATGAAGGAAACAAAAAAAAAGTCAAACAAAAATGAAAAAGAAAATAAAAAGGTTTGACCTATTTTTCTATCACACAATCATGACGTCATACCATTACAAATTCCTTCACGACATCACGTCATCACACTTGCCAAATCAACACTTTACCCCACAAAACATACCATTACACTCCATCACGCCCTCACCATTATATAGTCTAAGGTTGGACGTTTATTCGGTGCTTGTTTATTTGTTTGGGGATTACATTTGTATTTATTTAATCAAGTTTTTGTTGAGTTTTGCCAAAAAAGAATTGGAAATTTTAATAAGAAAAATATTAACAATTGATCTCGAACATTTCTATGAATTACTAGGTAACAATTTACATTTTGACTTAGATGATCTAGATAGCACGCTTATCATATCTTACGAAGAAACGAAAAATATCAACGACGTGCCTGTGGCAAGAGATTATCCTGAAGTTTTTCCGGAAGAGTTGCCAGGATTACCTCCATTTAGATCTGTAGAATTTCAAATAGATTTAGTACCAGGAGCTGCACCAGTGGCTCGTGCGCCATATAGACTTGCACCGTCCGAATTAAAAGAACTTCAAAGTCAGTTAAAAGAATTACTAGACCGTGGATTCATACGACCAAGTACTTCACCGTGGGGAGCTCCAATTTTATTTGTTAAGAAGAAAGATGGATCTTTTAGGATGTGTATAGATTATCGTGAATTAAATAAGTTAACTATCAAGAATCGGTATCCACTACCGAGAATTGATGACTTATTTGATCAACTGCAAGGATCATGTGTGTACTCAAAAATTGACCTAAGATCGGGCTATCATCAATTACGTGTCAAAGAAGAAGATATACCGAAAACTGCTTTTCGGACACGTTATGGTCATTACGAATTTTTGGTCAGGTCGTTTGGATTGACGAATGCGCCAGCTGTATTCATGGACCTCATGAATCGAGTTTGTAGTCCATATTTAGATAAGTTTGTTATCGTTTTCATTGATGATATTCTTATCTATTCCAAGAGTGAGCAAGAGCATGAACAGCATTTAAGGTTGATATTAGAGTTGTTGAGAAAAGAACAGCTATATGCTAAATTTTCTAAATGTGCTTTCTGGTTGAAAGAAGTGCAATTTCTTGGTCACGTTGTTAGTAGCAAAGGAATTCAGGTTGATCCAGCAAAAATTGAAGCCATTGAAAAATGGGAGACTCCTAAGACACCAACGCAGATACGCCAATTTTTGGGTTTAGCCGGTTATTATAGAAGGTTTATTCAAGATTTTTCCCGAATAGCTAAGCCGTTGACAGCGTTAACGCAAAAAGGGAAGAAATATGAATGGACTTCTGAGCAGGAGAGTGCATTTCAATTACTGAAGAAGAAGTTAACTACGGCGCCTATTTTATCGTTACCAGAAGGGAACGATGATTTTGAAATATATTGTGACGCTTCGCGACAAGGTTTTGGTTGCGTTCTTATGCAACGGAAGAAAGTTATTGCATACGCATCTCGACAATTGAAGATTCACGAGCGAAATTATACGACGCATGATCTAGAATTGGGAGCAGTCGTGTTTACATTGAAGATGTGGAGACACTACTTGTATGGAGTTAAATGCACTGTGTTTACTGATCATAAAAGCCTTCAACATATTTTTGATCAGAAACAGCTGAACATGAGGCAACGTAGGTGGGTCGAGTTAATAAACGACTATGATTGTGAAATTCGTTATCATCCCGGGAAAGCGAATGTGGTGGCTGACGCTTTAAGCGGAAAGGAATGAGAACCAATTCGAGTACGAGCAATGAACATAAAAATTCGCATGAATCTCAACTCACAAATCAAAGAGGCTCAACGAGAAGCTCTTACTAAAGAAAACATAGGAAATGAAATAATGAAGAAGTATGGGAAACAACTCATTATGCGGGAAGATGGAATTCGATATTTTGCAAATCGTATTTGGGTACCGAAGTTGGGTGGATTAAGGAAGTTGATATTGAACGAGGCACATAAGACAAGATATTCGATACATCCTGGAGTTGGAAAGATGTACCAAGATCTTAAGACGCATTATTGGTGGCCTAATTTGAAGACAGACGTTGCAACATATGTTGGGGAATGTTTAACTTGTTCCAAAGTCAAAGCAGAACACCAGAAGCCGTCAGGATTACTTCAACAACCAGAAATCCCAGAATGGAAATGGGACGGTATTACCATGGATTTCATCACGAAGTTACCAAAGACTGCCTGGGGATACGACACCATTTGGGTAATTGTTGATCGTCTTACCAAATCTGCACATTTCTTGCCTATAAAGGAAACAGCTAGAATGGAGAAATTATTACGATTATATATAAAGGAAATAGTTTCAAGGCATGGAATACCTATTTCCATTATATCTGATCGTGATAGTAGATTTACCTCAAAGTTCTGGCAATCACTACAGGAGGCACTAGGAACTCGTTTGGATATGAGCACCACATATCATCCGCAAATCGACGGGCAGAGTGAAAGAACAATTCAGACTCTTGAAGACATGCTCAGGGCATGTGTGATCGATTTTGGAAACGGATGGGATAAATATCTACCATTAGCAGAATTCTCGTATAATAATAGTTATCATGCGAGCATTAAAGCTGCGCCATTCGAAGCATTGTACGGAAGGAAGTGTAGATCTCCTATTTGTTGGAATGAAGTAGGAGATCGACAATTAACTGGTCCCGAGATCATACACGAAACGACTGAGAAGATAGTACAAATCAAGGAGAGATTGAAAACAGCCCGTAGTCGCCAAAAGAGCTACGCCGATGTCCGAAGGAAACCATTAGAGTTTCAGATCGGTGACATGGTTATGCTAAAGGTGTCACCTTGGAAAGGTGTAATACGTTTCGGTAAAAGAGGTAAACTGAACCCAAGATATGTAGGCCCGTTCAAGATCATTGAACGCATTGGACCGGTAGCTTATCGACTCGAGTTACCGCAACAACTCGCCGGAGTACATAATACATTTCACGTCTCGAACCTTAAGAAGTGTCTTGCAAAGGAAGACCTCACCATTCCTCTTGAAGAAATCCATGTCGACGAGAAACTACAATTCATCGAAGAACCAGTCGAAATCATGGACCGTGAAGTTAAACAGCTCAAGCAGAGCAACATACCGATCGTTAAGGTTCGTTGGAGTGCTCGAAGAGGTCCTGAGTTTACGTGGGAACGAGAGGATCAGATGAAACAAAACTATCCACACTTGTTTCTCGATGACGCAAAATAGGTACAATTTTAAAATTTCGGGACGAAATTTATTTAACGGGTAGGTACTGTAATGACCCGCACTTTTTCGATCAATTTATACTTATAAGATTAATATTTACATAAATTAAACCTTACCAACATGATAAGCAATCCAAATTGTTGAGACTTATGTTTTTGAAATGAGTTTTACACAACGTTTGACCGTCTAGTTTGACCAATGATATCACGAACTATACAATATATGATAATTATACGTTTGTGTATATATATGTATATATACATATTTAACATGATCTAAGAATGTTTTAATATCTCATTTTGTATTAATAACAATAAGTTATAAGTGTATTTTGAAACTACTAACTTAAGTTTTCAAAACGATAACCATACGTAACGTTATTTGACATAAATACTTATGATCTATAATGTTTATATATATATCGTATAAGTAATGTATTTAATCACTTTTTAAGGACTTAAATACATAAAACAATATAAGTGTATTCACAAAAGATAGCTATATTTGAATCCTCATTCCATTTTTCACAAAATTTCTATACGTATATCTAGAGTATATGTACTCGTATCATACCTAGCTCCTATACGTATTTACTATTGGTATATACACATCAAATCACCACCTAACCAGCCCTTGTTACTACCCTAGGTATAAGGTAATTGCTTTTGTATGATTGTTTGACAAATACACAAGATTACAAGCTTAAAAATTTTGTCCTTGCCCCCCCCCCCATATCACGTTTTTAAGGAGACTCATGGATCATCATTTTGATTCATTTTAACTTCCAATTTCTAGCTAAAAACACACACTCTTTCAAGAACCTTAAACTCCATAACAATCCAGCAAGTTACCAAGAAGATCTAGCCATAAAAACCTTACTTAATCACCATAAGAAACCCTTACAAAAACACTTCAAGAATCCTTTCCAAGAACACAAACTTACTTCCAATCTTTCATCCAATTCCATCACCCTTTTGGTTCTAGGTTCTTACTCCTCTTTTACAGCAATCTTCTCCAAGTAACTTGAGGTAGTAACTTTGTTCATAACCTTATTCGATTCATATATATATAGCTATCTTATTTTGTGGTATAAAATTTTAACAACAAGAACATAGTTTGAATGTTTTCAAACTTGTTTGCAAACTAAATAGATCCTTCTAAATTAACTTTTAAAATACTTCAAGACCTGTAATATATCATAAATATATGCTAACTTAACAAGATAAAACTTGGTTTTTCAAAGAACACCTTAAAAACTGTTTTTACGACGTCGGAGTGCAACCGGGGGCTGTTTTGGGTTGGATAATTAAAAACCATCTTAAACTTTGAATTGGAGGTTTATTTTCTGGAAAAATGATTTTTACTACGAATATGATAACACATAAAAATTTCATGATTTAACTCAAAGTATAAGTATTTTTAGAAAAATAATCATTTAAGGTTGTTTACATGATGGAAAATGATTAACTTCATAAGTTTCACTAAAGTTTGACCTATGACCTGTGATTTCGAATACAAACTAAGGTATTTACAGTTCATAGTCTTAAAGAGGGACTCGATCCAAGGAAGTGGCAAGTTGAATCAACGAAAACGGAGTTGTAACGAAGAAACTATGACCAAAACGAGATCGGATATCTAAGACTAGTTTAGCTACGAAAATAATTGGAGAAAATTAAATAAATCACATCTTTTTAAAATAACATGATATTTTATATATATGTACTCATAATTTAATTTTATATGGTTCAGGATCACCCGTAAACAATACGAGAAGATTAATCATAAGATCCCATGATTGTACGCAACACGTTATTTGACAACACCGGTACTTTATGTACGCAACACGTCATTTGACAACACCGGTACCGTGGGTCAAGATTAATCTCGACCAATACATATACGATGGGGGTTTTATTTATTTCATTGGGGGTTTATTAAACACCTAAAAATGAACCATTAAAATTGAATTACTAACATCGGACTGCTAACTACGGACTAAGAAATTATTAAAAGTATTAAAAGTATAATAAGTATATATATGTGACGATTGTTTTAAAAAGAAAAGGTATTGATATATTATATATGGATAGGTTCGTGATATCAATCGGAGACCAAGTCGAAATTACATATCTTCAAGACAAAAGTGAGTATATAGTCCCACTTTTAAACTCTAAGTATTTCGGGATGAGAATACATGTATTTATGTTTTACGTTATGGACACAAGTAACTGAAAAATATATTCTACGTTGAGTTGTACCACTGGCATACTTCCCTGTAGCTTGGTAACTATTATTTACAGCGGTATTGTAAACGCGAATCCTGTTGATAGATCTATCGGGCCTGACAACCCCAACCGGACTGGACGACCAGTATTCAACGGTTGCACAGTACTTCGTTTCGTGACTACACTTAGTACGGTGTAGTAAGATTTCATAATAAAGGGAATATGCGACGTGATTAAATGTTAAGTATGGTTACCAAGTGCTCAACCACTTAGAATATTTTTATTAAAATGTGTATATGTGAAATCTTGTGGTCTATATATATATTGCTGCCGGCATTAAACCTATATCTCACCAACTTTATGTTGACGTTTTAAACATGTCTATTCTCAGGTGATAATTAGAAGCTTCCGCTGCAACATGTTGAATTTAAACAAGATCTTAAGTATGCATATTTGTGTCAAAAATAAAACTGCATATCGGAGGATTTGTAATGTAAAATATGCTAGAAATCGTATTGTTATCATCACATGTAAAGTTTGTAAGTCTAAGATTATCGCTAAACGATAATCATCTTTATTTTGTCTAAAGCTTGTATCAAAATAAGAACTATGGTTTGTAATGTAAAATATATGCAGTTGTTCTTTTAAAAATGTCGCATATAGAGGTCAATACCTCGCAATGAAATCATACGTTATCTAACACGTTCTTATGGTTAAGGACGGGTTATGACAAGGCATTTTACAACTCAAATTCAACGGCACTTAATAAATAATCAAAGGACATATTTATTAAATCGAAACATACCTTAACGTCTCCTTGCCGCACCCGTCCCCGCTAACTTGGGACATTACGTCTTACGATGTCCTTCTTCTTGGCAATTGAAGCACACCATGCCATCACTCTTTGGTACCGAACATTTCCAAGACTTGTGACCCCTCACGCCACAATTGTAACATCTAGGAGCACTAGAATCCAATATACTCGTCCGCGTACCACCCGTGCTCACGCTCGGACCCTTAGTCCTCTTACTTGGAGCACCATACGAAACAACCCTTCTCTCACTTGAAGGTTCACACCTCTTCGATCGTGAATACGACTCGAAACCTCTAGCCAAGTCAAATAAATCCGCAAACGATTTCGCTTGACCCCGGCTAATTTTACTCTTCAAGTCATCATTCAAGGTCCGATAGAAATCTTGCATCAACAAATGATCATTCCCCAAATACTCCGGGCAAAAACGAGCCTTCGCCATAAAGGTCGTCTTGAGAGTATTCAAATCCATAGAACCCTGTTGCAAATTTCGCAACTCATTACGCATTTCCGACAAATCGGCTGAAGTTCGGAACTCCTCGAAGAATTCCTTCTTAAACTCGTCCCATGATAACGCCATAAATGGTTCACCACCGACAAGATCAATCTTACCATCCAACCAATCCTTTGCTCTACCCCGCAACAAGCTCGTAGCGATCCTTGTCCTCTTCTCGGGAGGACATTCAATCGTTCGAAAACACCCTTCGACATCCGAGATCCAAGTGGTGCTTACCAAGGGATCCGGTTTCCCATCGTACATCGGAGGTTTAGTCCTCATGAAACTCTTAAGACAACGCTCCATTTCACTGCTACTCCGAAATTCGGAATACCTCCTATCCATTCTTTCTTCCAACGCACCCATTTGCTCCGCAACGGCGGCCGGAACTCTAGCGTTAAACTCCAAATCGTTCGTCTCGATCCCGTTTCCCGTGACCATTCTAAGGAATGCAAAGCGATTAGATCACGAACGTATAAAGCACATACACAATACCGCCCCATCTTGCTAAACACTCATCGTACATCACTTGCTAGACACGATTTGCACCCGTAATAAGGTTTGCAAGTCCTTATTACGCACACACGCCGTATCAACTCGTTAGTACAACGACCGCCTCGCTCGATGATATAAACAAACACAAACAAAATTCTACGCGATATGCACATACGCGAGAATTATTATCACAACACAATTAATATATTAATAATATCCGCATTACTAATATAAACGTTAGTCCACCTACAAACAAGGCACTAACTATAACCTATTCCGACCCGTAATCCTACAAGTTTCGCAACAAATAAGCACACACAAAAGTCTAAGTCTAGGCACCTATCTCAAGTCACCTAAATCCCTTAGACCATGCTCTGATACCACTTGTAACAACCCAACCCATTAACCAACCAATAACGCGGATAAATAAAAAAAAATTTCTTTCCTCAGGCTATTGGCGCGGCGCGCGAAGACCCCGCGCGGCGCGCAGAAGGGCCTGGACAGGCTGCTGTCCCAAAAAGTTAAATACACGTAAATGTTTGACCACTTCCCGACGTATTTAGACAAAACGCTTTTAACCACACATTAATATATGTAAAACTAACACGTTCCTTTAATAAAATTAGTTTTACGAAGACCGGGCCCACATCGGCCGTTTTACGACTTTCGTACGAAAATACAAGTTTTCAACCACATGATTTGTAATACAAAATAAAGGTCGAGCATGGCGATTGGGGATACGCTACCCAATCCTAATCAATCCAAAAGCAAGCCTTCTAAAGCAACTACGCAAGTCCACTAGTCCCCGCTTACCCGAGCCTCCGCATCCATGCAATCTATAAAAAAGTCAACAACGAGAGGGTAAGCTAACGCTTAGTGAGTGATAACATACTACAAACATATATATGCATAAAATGGACACACCACACAAAACCAAATACCACATACCGGAGCATCCAAGCATAAAGGCAAGCTAGTCTAAGCATACCGTAAGATCACTAAGCAACGAGCTAAAGATACATCAACAAAATATAAGTTCACCAACAACGATGTGAACAATGCCAATAAGTTACACCCAGAGGGTTAGCTACATCACGACAATACAACATTATATGTATACAATATATATATATATATATATATATATATATATATATATATATATATATATATATATATATATATATATATATATATATATATATATATATATATATATATATATATATATATATATATATATCGAATAACATAATTTGCTTACGCTTACAACACAATAACCATGGTTAACCAAATCTTCGCAAGGGAATGACTTCGCGAAACAAGTCATCGATGTTCATAACATCCGTTAGGGTACTTAACACCTCGTATCACTAACCCCTAGGGTGGCACCTTAACACCTCGGCACTTCACCCCGAGTGGCATCTTAACACCTCGATGCTTCACTCATTATTTTACGGAGTGGTGTCTTAACACCTCGACACTACACCCCTAGGTGGCATCTTAACACCTCGATGCTTCACCCCGAGTGGCATCTTAACACCTCGATGCTTCACTCATTATTTTACAGAGTGGTGTCTTAACACCTCGACACTACACCCCTAGGTGGCATCTTAACACCTCGATGCTTCACCCCGAGTGGCATCTTAACACCTCGATGCTTCACTCATCACGTGAAACGTGGTGTCTTAGCACCTCGACACTACACATTTCACGCTACAACAAATAGATACATTAATTATTCCACTCACTATATTAACCCTTCGTCATTGGGGTTATATAAGTCCACATCACACGCCCATGTGATAACGTACACACAAAGTGTGCACCTCGCCAAAGTGGTCAACCAAAACGCACAACCGTGCCAATTGGACCTATACACAAGTCCAACATTTCGACCTATACGAGAAGCGAGCTCTATAAGCGAGAACCCCTTCTCCCGACCCGCACCCATCCTACACATACATATGCATATAGGATATTAACACTCACCTTGTCGCCTTGAAGAATGCTACCGAATAATCCGCAATCGCCGATGGAATGTACCTAATCCATTTATCACATAACAAGTAACACAATTAGGGTGGATATACAAATCAACCCAAATTGACTACTAGTGCAATTTCGACCCAAATGCACTTCCAAACACAAAATCGCGCTCAAACTAACCAATAATCACTTACACAAGTGAGAATGGTCCTAATATGCCAATCAAACCCAAACATAGGTGTTAAACACCTATCTTGCCCAAAATGACACTTAAACCCTAATTTGACTCATAAGAAGTCAATATCACGCCATTAGCAAGTTTTGACACCAAAACATATTTAACTCGGTTCTATGCTTCAACTTAATCCATTTTAAGTTTATAAACTTTATTAAATCGGCAATTGATTCATAATCATCAACAAACCCTAGTTTTGACTCTAGTCAAAATTAGTCAACCATAAGAACCCTAATGGTTTCCAAAACACCAATAATCACTAACACTGGTGATTATACACCATTTACAAGTCTTAAACATGGTTAAATCATTAACCAACCCAAAATCCGCCAAATATCAAAGTAGCAAGTTTTCATAAACCCTCTTTATCAACCAAATAGGTTTTACAACTAACAATCTCAAACCCTAACTTGAATATCAAATTTAACAAATGAAATTCGGAGTTAGGACTTACCAATACTACCAAAACGTAGCTAGGAGCGAGATGAACAACTTTAAAACCCGAGCTTTGGCTAGAATTCGACTCCTTCTTCTCCAAATCAAGCTCTCTCACTCTAGAACTCTTCCTCTCTCTCTCCAAATATGGATGAGAGTGTTTGTGTGGGTGAGAAATGAGCTCCAATGGAGTTCTAGATCAGTTTTGGTGACCCTAAACCGACCCTAAATGAAAAGACCAAAGTACCCCTCATTTAGACCTTTTAAAAAGACTGAAAATTGCATCAGATGGGTTCGGCGCGCCGCGCCAAAAGGTGGAGCGCCGCTCCAACCTACAGGTCAGTTTTCAGAAACTTGTTTTGGCCATAACTTTTTGACCGTAGCTCCGTTTTCGATGAATCAAATATCGTTGGAAACGTAATAAGATTTTCTTTCTAATGGTAAGGCTTTGAAACATCAACACAAACTTTATTTGGGGTTGAAAAGATACGTACACACCTTGTCACTTCAGACAACGTCCAGTTTCCTTCGGCGTTCGAGCAAGCAACACGTACACTTCATACACGCATCGTACACCATAAATACATTATGTACAATAAATATTTGGGTCTTACAAATAATAATAATAATAATAATAATAATAATAATAATAATAATAGTAGTAATAGTAATAGTAACAGTAATAGTAATAGCAGCATCAGCAACAATTCTCTAGATTACCTCTTCTACCTCACATTCATATTCATAGTAGCGAGTATTAATTAAACGGCAACTCCGCCCATGTGGTTTGATATATATGATACTCTATCTGTCCAATCTTAATAGTCAACTATTTTTATTTTTTATTTTTAGGTGTCCAAAATTAATATTATCTTCGTCAATCTTAATAGTTCAGTATTCCTTTTTAGGTTGTCCCAAATTAATAATCCACTTACATAAATAGGTAAGAATAATGAGGTATATTTCTTTTATGCTCTTAACTTTTACATATATGATAAAAAGATAAGTAAAAAAGTAAGGGGTAAAAACTGTAAAGTAATGAAAAAATACATGTAGCAGTCACTTTTTCTTAAACTTTGTATTTTTTGTCTGTGAAAAATTAATATGAGACGGAGGGGGTAGTTCAAATCTATAAATAGATAATAATAACGTAAATTTCCTTTTATGCTCATAATGTTTTCATATAAGACAAAAATATAAATAAAAAGTAAGAGTAAAATTGTAAAGTAAAAAAATAAAATATACGTGACTGTTACTTTATCTTAAACGGTGTATTTTTTGTTTTTAACTAAAGGATGGGGTATTTTGTTAAGACAAAATTACTCCCGTCATCCTTGAACATATACCAAAATTACAGGCGTCGTCCCTAAACTTTTTTTTTTGCGCTCGTCGTCACTGAACTTGCATTTTATAACTTGTGCCGTCCTTCCGTCTAGTTGCCGTCACTTTCCTCCGTTAACCTTCAGCATGTGCCATACATGTGAGGGTATTTTAGTCTTTTGAATCTTTTATAGTTCAAGGACGACCGGCGTAACATACTTCAATTTATCTTTTCTTTTTTTCTTTTTTCTTTTCTTCTCCTTTCTCTTTTAAAACCCATTTTCTTACCCTTTCCCTTTTACTCCTAAATCTAAAACCCTAACATTAAAATCAAGAACCATGCAAACAAATCAACATCTAAAACTTGAAAGGTTTGACATTAGTGTGTTCGTGAAAAAAATATGTTCTCAATTTTGGGTCTTTTTTTTCCATCATCGAATTTGTTCATTTGTATCTTCAAGACCTCCGACTTCATGAACCTGATGAACATCAAATTCGCAGAAGACAAGGGCATTTTTCCTGTGTTATTAAAGGAAAAAAAAAAAACTGAATTGGAACTTGCAGTTAAGGTAGTCATTATCATATTGGTAATTGGTAACAGTAGAACCTCACACCATTTAGCCTCTTCTTCTTCAACTGAAATGATACTAAAAACACACTCATGGAACTTCCCCTTTTTCCCTAATTTTAATTTTAATTCTAGTTTTAATAATAATAATAATAAACCAACAAAAACTCTCCTTTCTGTTACCAACGTAAACCATCTTCCATATTTAGTACAAACCCAACTTCAATTCCCCCAATTACATCTTTTTCTTCTGATTGTTTATTAGGAAATCAAGAAACCATCATAATTGTACTTTTGATTTAGGATGTTTTAAAGCACGATTCCTTGATGAAATATGTTACAAATCCATCATGTAATGCTCGACAATCAGAATCTCAACATGAAACATCAACATTCGCACAAATTGGATTTATGAATTTTTGTTGACTTTTGAATCCGAACCTTTGACTCCGAAATTCGAACTCAAATCTTCATGTTTGGATTTGAGATTTTGCAAACACGTTCACCAAATGAAAATGAAGAGATCTGCACTTTTACTTTTCTCGATTTCGTTCTAAAA
Organism: Rutidosis leptorrhynchoides; assembly: GCF_046630445.1. Lineage (NCBI taxonomy): Eukaryota > Viridiplantae > Streptophyta > Magnoliopsida > Asterales > Asteraceae > Rutidosis > Rutidosis leptorrhynchoides. Next base: position 141,274,793 of record NC_092337.1, on the reverse strand, counting down.
ACGATCCGGAGCTCAAATCACTTTGACTTTTTGAAGAATGAAAAACACGATCGAATTTATCATGAATCTGTTGTTGTTACTTTGATCCGATGATGCACGAAGGTTAGGATCGTATAAGGAACGAATTTCTGTAATCAATTCGTGATGAGATACATGAATAATCAAATCTGATTTTTTTGCTCCATGAAGATGATGTACAGTAACATAAGATGAATCTGATTTTTGATTTCTAATTTGTATAGTACCAGTAAATAATATTGGGGAGGAAAGATGAAAATAAGGGAAGAAAGATAATATTACCTCCGTCGTCCCTGAAATATTAAAAAGAGTCAAAATGACATAATTGCCCTCACATGTATGGCACATGCTGAGGGTTAACAGAGGAAAGTGACGGCAACTAGACGGAAGGACGACACAAGTTATAAAATACAAGTTCAGTGACGACGAGCGCAAAAAAAAAAGTTTAGGGACGACGCCTGTAATTTTGGTATATGTTCAAGGACGACGGGAGTAATTTTGTCTTTTGTTAACTATGGTTTGACTTTTAGCCAACTAAATCAACAAAAACATCAACACAGATCTGGTAAAGTTTCCCCAAAATTGACACAAACTCCTAAAATTGAAGAAAATAAAAATTAAAAAGGGTTAAAGGGCATGCCAGCTAGGACCCTTTCATCGTGAAATTGTCTACCATTTCCTTTAATGGCCCAACGCTTAGTTTATTTCATGTCGGCCATTTGTATGTTTTCAAGTGTGAAGTCAACCCGATACTTCGTTAACTAAGGAACAAGAAACAAGTCGAGTAATGAATTTGCAATATTTTGCTTCAGTGTTTAGTATTTCAATTCACTAATCACTAGTATTTAATTTGAATGTTGATCCTTTTTTGGCTACAAAAAGAGTTGATGTAGTGTGACAGAATCTCGTGACGGAAGGGTGTTAAACTTCGTTTAGAACAATTAGTGGCCCACATTAATTTTTTTTTTATTTAGTTTCAGCTTTAAAATTCACTAAAAACATATTTTGTGAATTGTAATGACCATAGAAAATAATACAATACGGCAAAAAATCACATGCATCTGAGTAAAATATATTATTTCTCTAGCCCGAACAAAAAATTTATGACATTTCATTAAAAGATCAGCTTACTCGTTTTATTAAAAGAGAATATATGACAAGTTTAAGTATAATCTTTAAGGCTATAACTATCATTAGCTTGAACAGACTCGGCCTGAATGTGCAACATGAACATTTGCACATGACTCAATAATTTTAGAGGCCCGATAATTTTCTATATACAGAGGCGAGATTTTTAAGGGGTTTTTATTTTTATTTTTCACTTTGCAACACCCCATACGATCTTTTCAAGTGATCTATTTTGAACTTGTCATCCTAAGTGATATAGGGCCTAATTCAAATTTTTCGCACATGACTTAAAATTCTAAGGACAGGCCCTGAGCTTGAAGTTCTAAAAGTATTATTTTACGAGTTGATAATTTGCGGAACACGTCAACTTTCAACTTTAGATTATAAAGTGCGAGTTAGTAATTGGAAACTGTATTATAAATAAATGGAAAGAATGATTAAAAACGCCATCGGTATTGATTTGCCATCTGATTTGAATCAAAAACTAGGCGGTTGAACTAAACAAATGATTAAAATATTTTATATTTTATTGTTACTGTAATATATTATTCCTAATCAAGAAAGAGGGCATGATTTGTATATTGAATAGACTCTATAAAGTTCATCATTAGTTAAACCTATATTTTATAACCAATGATTGTGGTTGTTACATTATAAAATGGCTACTATATCATTTAAAAGATAATCTCAACGAACAAAACCGGCCAATTATCGATCACATTGCAACCGTTAAGAATATCGTGGCTTCTATATCTTTCAAGTGTCTGTGATAATTGATATTGATGCATCATAATTCATAATCTTAGGAAACTTTGTGGTACCAAATAGTATACACATATAATATAATACATTTTATGATATTTATTATATTGTTAAAAAAATAGTAGAACCAAAAATACATTATTACTTCTCTTACTTTCTTCTAGTAACGACCTAATATGATTGTGACGTCCTCTCTATGAACTCAAAAAAAATATTAAAATAACTGATAAGATGGAAAGTGATTAGGTATTTATGTATAGTATTTCAGTTAGACTATTGCAAACTCTGGCGATAATGTCAGAGGTAAATTGTGCACTTTTTGATGAAAAAGTGGGTTTCTGACTGTTACCATATTTGACCCACATTAACCCAAAATGTCAAATTTTTGTATTAAATATTTGAAGGATGATGCAGTAAAATTTGATTGAAAATTGGGTATTCAAAAATAAATAAATAACAAAAACATGCTCCCTCACTCTTCCGTCATATAATCGACTGACGCCCGATACCGTCGAACTTTGACGCTGCAATAATGGCGTTACATTCCATCAACCGGCATCACCTCACTTGACGGATCAAATCTGACGCTGGGTTAAAACCAGCCTTATTGTAAAATATTGAAAACTATACATAAAGTATTTACGTATCATAACCTTATCTAGCAAACTAGACATTTTGTAAGTAAATAATTTCTAATGAAAGTTTTAAGGGCTTTAGTTAAGATGAAAAAAATAATACATTTTAATAAAGTAAATGTATTAAGACTAACTATTATATATAATACATTGACTCCTTAGTCATAATATGAAGCTTTGAGAGAGTGTGATTGAGATTAGACTTCAACAAAAAACTACTATTTCGGACAACCAATTTGGTTTCATGCCAAAGCGCTCTTCGATGAAGGCAAATCATATTATAAGGAGTCTTAGGGAGAAGTATACGGAAAAGAAAAAGAGCTTAGAGACGGTTTTCTTTGACTTAGAAAAGGCCTATAATTGTGTTCCGCGAATGTTGATTTGGAAGACACTTAATGTTAGAGGTATCCCAAGTAGATATATTAGAGCTATTATTGATAAGTACGATGGGGTGAAGTCTTGTGTTAGAACGTCTGTGGGAAAAACATAGTATTTTTCGATCGAAGTAGGCCTACACCAGGCATCTGCTCTCAGTCGTTTCCTTTTCGCTTTGATCCTCGACGAGCTGTCTCGAGGAATACAAAAGAGCATCCGCTGGTGTTTGATTTTTGATGTTAATATTGTGCTTGTATCGTAATCTACATAGGAGCTTAATAGAAGACTAGAGTAATGGAAAGATGCCTTAAAACAAAATGGACTACGGATCAGTAGACAAAAGACGGAATATCTTAGGTGCGATTTCCACAGGACGGAGGATGAACAAAACGTTGGAGTGAATATCAGCATTGAGGACCAAATATTGCATCCACAAGATTCATTTAGATATATAGGCTCGGTACTTCACAAATCAGGGAGGATAAACGAGGACGTGACCCATCATATTGAGGTAGGTTGGTTGAAGTGGAGAGTAGTGAAAGGGGTCTTGTGCGACAAGAAGATACCGCTTAAATTGAAAGGGATACTCTTCAAGGTGACAATAGACCTGCCACATTATACCGATCAGAATGTTGGCCAATGATGGAGGCCCAAGAGAGAGGGATTGAGGTGGCAGAAAAGGATGCTTAAGTGGACGTGTGGTAAAACCATGTTATATATGATTTCAAATAGTGTGTTTAGGGAGAACCTTGGAGCCAGAAACATCATCGACAAGCTAAGAGAAGAACGACTTCGATGGTTTGGGCATGTGCTGAGGTGACCACATATAGCCTCGATTAGGAGAATCGACGCACTCACGGTTGACAGCGTAAGGAGAAAGGGTTGACCTACTCGTAGTTGAGAGGATATAATAAGGATCGACATGAGGGAACTTTTGTTGACCGAGGACATAACTTCTGATAGAGATACGTAGAGTGCTAGAATAAGATTAGTCGAGTAGGGTCCTTTCTATTATTATTATTATTATTATTATTATTATTATTATTATTATTATTGTTATTATTATTATTAGAAGAAGAAGAAGGAGGAAATTCTTGTGTAGGTGGAGCTTTCATATTATTTTATATATTTTCTATGTATGTGTCTGTATTTAGGTGGGTAGGTATGCCTAGGTATGGGTTTTATGTGTATGTATGTGTGTGTCTGTGTATGTATGGATGGATGGTTATCTATGTATGGTTTTGTATGTATGTATGGTTTTGTATGTATGTATGTGTTTTTTCGATAAGTATGTAGGTATGTGGGTATGTATCCATGCTCACGTATGTATGTTATGGATGGGTGTATGTATGTATTGTTATGGTCGTATGTGTGTGTTTATGTATGTATGTAAGTATGCTTATGTATATATGTTTGCTTATGTAGGTATATATGCATGTTTATGTATGTATATGGATATATGTATGTAGGTATGTATATTTATGCATGTAGATAGGTATGTATGCATGTATGTATGTATGTATGTATGTATATATGTGTGTGTGTGTGTGTTTATATTTGTTTATGTATATCCTCGCATCGTTCGATGCATCTTGGGTCCATTATGGTTGAAAACGACATTATTTGCTCTTGAGCTTGGTTAGTTTTCATTTAGTTGTGTGGTTTCGGGGATGTCTACCGTAAATGTGCATGAGTGGTGTTTGGTTTGTTACGGGTTGTTGGCTCTTTGTTTGCGCAACAACTACCACCTGTAATGTTTTTTGAGTTCTGTTTTCAATGCCTTTCAACTCTATTAATTGAGGCAACAACAAACGTCGACTTACTGACGACTTAAATGCTTCATAGGGCCTAAATTCATTTTGCAAGCAAACTTTAAAACCTATAAAAAATTGATTTTATCATTTTCATGGCGTCTCATTTATTTATTTATTTATTTATTTGTTTGCGCCGAATGTCCATACGGAAGCAATCTCTCAACCCTTGTGTAGAGAGAATGATAATTTTTTTCTTCATGTGGGTGGAAAATGTTTTCTCGCCTCGTGGTTAAAGAAATGATTTTTCTTTTATACTTAGGTAAAATAAAGATTATCTATATCTCAACTCTCATATTTTGCATATATGAGATTGAGTATTGTTGTTGTAATATGAAATAAAATAAAAGTTTGCTTAAGAGTATAACTTTTATAAGATATATAATATAATATATGTTTAACATAAAAGTCGACTAATTGATAGAAGTGGCTCACTAGGAAAACCGCTCCTAGTTTAGAGATACTTTATTCTTAACTTTTTGTTTGCATATCAAATTAATCATTTCTACTTATATTTCTATTTCTTTTTATGGGAAAAAATGTTTGTTAGCTAATAGTAGAAACAACTTTTCTATATTTGTTTTTTTTTTTTAATTATTATTATTAAAGTCAGTTGGTCGCCAACAGAATCATATATGGCACCCATTGTATCGAATTCGAGTCATTAAATCTTTAAAATTCTTTTTACCTAAGCATTCCTCTTATCTACGCGTATGTTTTCACTTATACCCTTTCTTTAGCATTATTTGGTTATTATTCATTATTCATTTGTATATAATATAAAATATAAATTATTAAATGTAGCATATGTTATATTTGTCATACATTAATGAGTATGGGCTGCAACATGGTATCATCTTTGAATGTTTTCGTTTAGAAAATATAGCATTATGTAACATATATTAATATATTAATATATTTGATATTTGATGTAAATATACAATAACATAATAAAATTAAATTAAAAATACTCCGTGATAATTATATTTAATATGTATTACAACTATCTGAATATGTTTAGTATGTTTGTTCATTTATTCTTCATGTTCCCCACTTTTTCTTACTTTTGATAGTTTAATACTTATCGTTCAAATTACGGAGTACGTACATGCTACGCGCGCTCAAGGACTATCTATATGTGAAAACTAATGTTTATGATGACTAAAAAACCTGTTGAACCTGGTTTCAAACTCACAAGTATGTCGAGTCTTATTTAGTTTTTATCTATTTTTAACGGCCGAAGAAAATTTTATTAAATGACTACCAAGACGCTAACGAAACAAAAATACAAATTACAAAGTGTTCATGGGGGGTTTTTAACCACTCCGTCTACTTTACATGACTCTTATGATATCGAGAATACATCAATTCAAAAGCGGTAACAACAATACTATCGAAAACGTGAGCTTATTTGAACTTTGCATCGTTCGCTGATTTCCATTAATTGGTACACCGTTGACTCATAACCACATTGCGTCAATCTAGTTCCAAGTTGAGATTGCATAATTTATCCATCTACAAACCTTATGCCAGATATGAGAGCTGACTTCACACTCGATGAACAAGTGATATTGGTCTCTGTCAAAACAAGTACATAAGCAACACGTTGTATCATTAACCTCAATCCCACGGAGCCTAAGGTTAATTCTCGTAGGAAGACATAAAAGAGTCAAACGCCATTTGAAAACGTTAATTTTTATCGGGATGTCCTTGCACCAGATCGTAGGTTTTGAGGGAGGGGCAAGATCATGATTATCGATGAGTAATCTAGAGCAATAAACTGGAAAGATTTGGGAAGAATCGTCAGTCCCTTTAGCTTCGCACGTTGATGGAAGAACTTCTCTCTTTTTTCTACCCCGGGCCTGCATTTTTATCTTTGCTTCTTGCAGGCTAATTCTTTTAGATCTTCTCCTTAGACCCAATAATCTGGAACTTCTGATACATTAACATTTGCAAGAATTGATAATAATTCATTCAGTTGGGTCGATTCAATACCTCCACAAGGCGGCCGTCTCTAGTAACATATCCAGCTATTGGACGAGAATCGAGCAGCGGCTTTGCTAAAATAATATCTAACTGGTACAGTCATGGAAAACGAGTAAAAACGAGTAAACGGAGGCAGATCTTCCAACCAAGGATCATACCAAAAATTAGTTAGATGGCCATTTCCTAAACACATTCAAAAGTTGTTAGAAGGGATGTTTTCTTTTTCATGAAGATTGTTTATGCACTTGACAATAGAGACCCATGTATCAAGGCCGAAATCTTAAGAGGGAGCTCACTACCACAACATTGACCATGCAAGGATGTAATAACCTTGTCCTATGTAGCCTCTTCTTTGGAAAAAAACCTCCATCTCCTATTATAAATAAGAGCCAAATTCAAAGATCTTAAACTCGCCACGTTTAAGACACCATTATTAAGCAGGTTAAGGATTGGTACGCCATTTTATCCAATGCATTTTCTTGACTCTATTTTGACCACCCCAAAAGAAGTTACAACGAGTTTATCAATACGCGTTTTAGGGGCTTTGAACATAGAGAAGTAGAATGTGCCAAGCGAACCTAAAACATATTTCGTTGTGTCATCCACCAATCAATATCATGTTTGCTTTGTAAGAGGATAAACGTTTCTTGGTCTTATCAATAATGCAATCCCAACGTGAGATACGGTTCATATTCTGCTCGAATGGGAGGCCGAGGAAACTAAATGGGTTATTGTCCACTTCGCACCTAATGATAGAAGCTAGACGACTTACCTCTTGGTGTTGCACACCCACACCGGTCAAGGAAGATTTATGAAGCTAGACGACTTACCTCTTGGTGTTGCACACCCACACCGGTCAAAGAAGATTTATGGATGTTTATCTTTAAACCTGAGACAACAAAGAAGCAATAGACAACAATCGAATAAAAAACGTTGTCTTCACTCCAGTCACCAATAAATAGAACATCATCCGCGTACATGCAATGAGAAAGAGTAATTTGATGAGGATTGTAACTAATTCGAAGACTTTGGAACAACATAGCATTAGAGGCATCTTTGGTTTAGCTGATGTACATTTTATGCTTAAACCTAAATGTAACGATGAGGTATGATCGGGCTAATTACTTCCCCACCTCGCAATTAGTTTCACTTAGCTTGCTTCTTTGGCAATGTTTAAATATTCTTTTATAACGCTTGTACATGTTGATTTTCATATCCGTTTAATGTCATTACAATTTTTTAAAAAGAACTCTTAGCCATTTACACTTTCATATATTCAAGTACTGCTGAGTTTAGTAAGTGATGATTGGGGTCACTGAACACCACTAGTTCAAAATTTTCTAGTAGAAAATATTATTTGAATTGTGTATGACATCATTAAATTTAACTATAGAACCTCATTTTTCAAATTTATAGTTTTTTTTAATTCGTATATGACATCACTAAATTTAACCACTCGGACCCCATATATTTTTTGAATTTGTATTTTTCGAAAGTAAATTACTATTAAAATAATATTCAAATATAATTAGTACTGAACAAAATTCAAAATTCCAGTGAATTTTAATTATAGAATCGCCGTAGTCAAGCTTGTGAAATGCTCTTTAGGTTATCGTTGTAAACGCATTCATATTATTTTATATATACTTGCATTTTGACTCTCATTTTCAATATACACAACTAGATTTTACAAAAAAGAATCAAGAAATGAGAGAGAAAATCTGGAAAAAAAATACGAGATTTTATGAGAAAATTCGATAAATAAGAGAGAAAATTCGAGAAATCGTGGCATTGACCAAGTTTGACCCCGTTGACCGAGAAATCTCGGGAGATGGACATCTCGTCTAGCAGCTTTCCAAAAACGAGATCTCGGAGAGAAATAAGGAGATTTACAACACTTGTTGCACCTAGGAGTTTAGTATATTTAACGTGACCATTTCTAATTGCGTTACATAACTATGCAATTTGGAAATAATGAGTGATGGAGATCCGTGCGTTGCTGCGGGATAATGATTTCGCTATGTATCTTAAACATTGTTTAAGTAGTATAAGATTACCCGCACATAGTGTCTGAAAATCGTTTGCAACAATACATGGTTACGCTATACTACTAAAATTGTTTCCGTAGTTTTTAATTACAATACACATATCGAGAATTGGAACAAATTTTTTATCAATTGAAAGTAAGGATATAGTTTGAATTTCATGGCTTCTAGAAATTTTAGAATTTTTAGAAAAGCAAAGTATGAATAAAAAACCTTAATACAATGACATAATGCATGTTAGTAAAAACACAATCCATAAAACACAAAACTACATAAAATGAGATGGCTAATAGTATCTAGGTATTTAGAATTTCAGAAAAGTAATAATGAAAAAAAAAACCCTTAATAAAATGACATAGTGTATGTTAATGAAACTACAATCCATAAAACATAAAATTACATAAAATGAGGTGGCTATTGCATCAATACATGGTTACGCTATACTATTAAAAATTGTTTCCAAAATTGTTTCCGTAGTTTTTAATTACAATACCATATTGAGAATTATAACAAATTTTTTATCAATTGAAAAGTAAGGATATAGTTTGAATTTCATGACTTCTAGAAATTTTAGAATTTTAGAAAAGCAAAGTATGAATAAAAAAACTTTATACAATGACATAATGCATGTTAGTAAAAACACAATGCACACAAAACTACATAAAATGAGATGGGTAATAGTATATAGGTATTTGGAATTTTAGAAAAGTAAAAAAAAAAAAAAAAAACCCTTAATCAAATAACACAGTGTATGTTAGCGAAACTACAATACGTAAAACATAAAACTACATAAAATGAGGTGGCTAATAGTATGTAGGTACAAGATACTTATCTCTACATGCATTAAATTTTCAAAGACTTCACCACTAGTCCGTTAGGTCTAGCTTGTTTTAATTACATTACATTATTTTACATATGAATTTACATTGTATTGTATTCAAATACGCGTTCCAAACGTATATATGCATATATAAGAGATGACCCAATTTGAGGGACCATTTCCTAAAGTGTTAAACCGTAAGAAACCAAAACCGATAGCCAATGTTGACAACTTGACACACACAAGCCTCTGCATGTTAGTTCGTTCCTCTGTCTAGAAGACATATACTTGACCATTTGTTTCCCCTTTACTATCATCATAGGGCCCTTCATCTTTGTTTTCTAGTTATCGAGTATATATCTATATCTATATCTATATCTATATATTACAAACTACAATTACAACTATATATATAGAAAGAGCCTTGTGCTTTCAAAAATCAATACATAGCTAGGTATCTCTTACGTTGTCAAGTGTCCATAGTCGATCAAAAATACAAAGATAAAGATCATAATAATTACCTCCTTTAATTGTTAATTATAACTCATTTATCACTTCATGTATTTTATTTTTACACAAATGGATTAAAAAACTAATCATTCATTGTTTTTTTTTATTGTTTGATCACTCATTAAAAAGATTAGAAATCTTAAACGTTTAAAAAAAGGTTTTCATTACTAAGTATTCAATTCAATTTGATATTTTTGATACTCTCGAGTATAATGTATAGCTAATCAATATAAGCTTTACAACTGAAAATTACATATCATTTCTCTTTCTAAAAAATATACTAAATTGTCTAAACTTGGACCTACACGTTTTCAATGAATGTACACTTTTAAAGGATTGGATTAACTAGTTTCAGGGCCCAATACTCACACCTGTCAGTAAATTAAGAGGGCCAAAACACGGAACATAGTTGAGAGCCCGAGGGAACAATTTTGGCCCTCTTTCATCATGATGATGATGATGATGTTAGTAGAAATCATAAGATTACATGCAGTGAGATTGTTATGAGCCCTTCATGAGATTGATATTTGAAGTTAAAATTATATTTATTCTTTCAAAACATAACTACTAACAAAAGACTTAATTACTTTTCTAAGTTTAAAGTGAATGAATATGATGAATAAACTTGCATAATCTCAAATATATCAATTAGGGGTTGCACCATTTGGTTTCAAACCGAATAAACCGAATATCGAATCGAATTCAAACTAAAAAAAACCAAATCGAATTTTTTAAACGGTTTTCGAATCGATCGAAACCGAAACCGAATTCGTAATTCAGTTTTTGGTTTGGTTTTTGGCTTTGAAAATTTTAAATTTGATTAACCGAAAACCGAATTTAAATTAATAACATATTAAAACATGTTTTTAATTATAATATTTATATAATTATATTGTATTTGATGTATTATTACATTTTTATCAAACAATAAACATATGATATACCATGTATAGTTAAATTAATTCCACAACCGTTATTCTCAATTTATATGTAAGTTAATACTGGTTAGGATTTTTATTTTTAGTGATTTTCAGTTTTAATCGAAATCAAACCAAAATCAAATTCGGTTTTTGGTTCGATTTTGGTTATGGTTTTGATATTTAAAATTGGTTTCAGTTTGGTTTTCGGTTTTGATATTATAAGTTTCAAAACCGAAAAAACCGAACCGAATAAACCGAAAAACCAAAAACCGAACCGATGAACACCCCTACATGCAATGATTTTGCTTTGCTTGAGACGAACGCAACTTCTGAAAATCAGTATATAACAATTTGTTCATTGTTTAGCATAATGTGACAAAAAAATCACAAACTCACTTATACATGACATATAGGTTCGAATTATTCTTACTATTGGTCATCATCATAAGAAGAATAATTTATTTTTCATCACTCTATATATAGTCGGTTCATATATTGCACAGATTAAAAAAGATCAAGAAAAGTTAACATGGCAACAATAAAACAGAGAAATTACATACTTTTTTTACAGGAGTTAGTTGGGGATCACCCATGGGGACTTAACCACTCACGTGATCATCTCCCGCAGTTGCTATACCCGCCCCCTAACTACGTGCCCAGGAGGAAACCCGCACATATCCCATACGGGCCATGGACGGTAAAACCCCCTCCCCTTACCCCCCCCCCCCCCCCCCAACGTGATGTGGTAAAGGTGTCATGAGTGGTACTTCATGGCAGGGATGAAATTGTATGATTAATATGTAGCCAACGAGGGTCGAAATCCTGACCTCCCCTAAAAGATGCAGGCCTCCAACCGCTGGACCCCCTTAAAGGTTCCGAAAAACACAAGCAAATCGGTGCTTACAAAACGTGTTGAATGAATTGACAATAATGAATGAATTATTAGGCGATTGATAGAACAGGCAAAGACGACTAGAATTGAGGGTGAAGAATTTGGAATGTGTTTCAGATGGGGAGGTTGTATGAAAACCCCAATCGGGTAGATCTTATGGATGCAGTTTCTAATCCGACGTGTTTAATTTAATTTTTACGATTTAATTAATTTATAATATGTATTTAACATGTCATTAGTCACATCAGCAGAGGGCTGTAGAGTTCACACATCAGCAAGACTTCCTTGATTTATAGTAGTTTATAGATAGATACATAGATAGATATATTGATCTATATCTATTTACATTTTAATTTGTTTTATCGAATTGATCAAGGCATTAAAAAAGCTATCATGATCTGGAACTTATATACGACTATTTAGTACTTTGAAAACATGTGAATTATATGCTATAAATTAATAACCAAACTAAATATCGTACTCATATTTAGATTTAGATACTCATAATTAGAAACTAAAAAAAAAAAAGGACAAAAAGTAAACATAAATTCTCATTGCTTCAAAACAATAAATAATAGTAAAAGAAATTCGAATGTATCAATAATAAGGATGACATCCGGTTGGGTTTGAACCAAGTTTTGATATCCCCATACTCCAACCCGATTAAAAAAATCCGAATCCGGATCCATTTAGTTGCTAACTAGCGGGTAAACTGGTTTCCCCTCAGATATTCTCGATCCCCATTTATTTACGAACTATTAGGTAAAAGGGTTATCCCACGAGTTTTTGAGTCTTTTTTTCGGGTATAAGGGTCGGGTAATTGGGTATACGGGCCGAGTAATCAGGTTTACGGGCCGGATACATGGACTCGGATTTTTTTCTAAGTATCCGGGCCGGGTAGGATATGGGAAGACAAAGTAAAAGAAAAAATGTTATACATAACGTGGAAAAAAACATGTAGAGTATGGGAAGATTTTAAGAATTGGGAGGTAGGGTTTATTTACCATGTTACATTTTGTATACCTTCTTTTTTATACTTTAAAAATGGAAAAAATAAGGTATACACGGTTTAGGGATATGTGTTTCAAGAGGCATGGGTTTTGTAATTAAGATTTGTTGACACATGTGTTTGGTCAAAAATTCAAGACCACCAACAAATTTGACGAATTAATTAAAAGCTGAAATATAGAAACACAAAACTATAACAAAAGAATCTGTTGCATGCTTCATCGCAACCATGATGGAAGGTCATCTTAACCGCGATGGACTTATGGATTTCTACTGCTCGATTTTCAAGGGCCATCGCAACTGCGATGGGCCTCATCCCGACTGGGATAGGAACCAGTTCACTTTATACCTGATTTTGTATTACGTATTTTAACACTCCCCTTAAAGCAAAATTCCGATCAATGATTTACAACGCATCTTTACAACTTGATGGTTCCGCAATGTTGATCATTTCCGCCTCAAAAATCCTTGAGATGCACGCTTTGTCTATTCTTCTTTGTTGATTTTCATACCTTCGATTTTACACCCACTTCTCCATTTTCAACTCTTTCTCCAGCATCATGTTGCTTGATTATGAAATTTGTGAAGAACCTTTATCATGAGAATTTCCAACCGAATCACCAACTTCAACAAAATGACAATGCTCCTAATTTGCATCAACATTTCCATCCCTTATGAAAGCCACATTTGCTTTTGTAACTTTAGATGAACATAATTTCTTGATGTGTCCAAGCTTCCACACTTGAAACATGTAAAATTCTTTCTTCCTTTGTTTTCACTTTCATCTTCACTTGACTCCCCCTCCTCATTTTTCTTGCTAAATGAAGCTTCGTTGTTGTCCTTGTTGGATGAAAAAATTTTCTTGTGGTTCTTCCTTTTCGAAAAAAACAACGCATCGTACTCAAAACTCTTGGCCATTTGCTCAGTCAAAGTCTCTTGATTAGAAAGAAGATTCTCTAATTCCTCAACCGATGGTTGAGTAGACCACCCTTAAATAGATGTAATGAAAGACACACACTCCGTCTTCAACCCACGAATCAGGTTCTGACGCAACCGAGATTCACTAATCTTCTCATTATCATCAATTTCTGAAATTTCAGCACATATACTTTTAAACCGCAAAAAGTATTTAGAAATTGTCATACATTTCATGTCTTGAGATTTCTTACTTATTCTCCAAGAATTTTAATCTTGTGGTGTTCTTGGTGAAGAGTTTCTCAATAATCTCCCAAACCTCCTTTGTGAGCTTACATCACGAACATGATCAATGTACTATTTGCTAATTAAAGTCCTTAACACAACGAGAGCTTTTCCACCTTTGATCTTCCATTTCCTTCGCGAATCAGCTTGTTCCGGGACGTCTAGGAGAATTATTGCGTTCGTCCCCCCGTAACGGGTTCCCATAAATCTTAACCTTGAAGATACGCCTCCATACACATACACCAATACTTGTAGTTGCTCTCTACAAGTTTTTTCATTCCATATTGCATGCTTCCACCATTTTCATTTGTGACCCCATTGTTGCTAGCAAGAACAAAGATTTTTTTTCCTTCAACCGTCTTTGAGTAGAACACTAGAAAAACTCTAGAACCGGGCTCTAGATACCTTAAAACAAAAGTTATATGCTATAAATGAGAATTGTTAAAAATGAGATGAACAAGATGGGACCTTAACATGTAATGTATATTGAAATCAATCAAGGTACATTATTTGGTTACAAATGATTCTATAGATACTAAAGAATTAAACCTACCACTAAATCAATTAGATAAAGATAAAAGCTGTAAAATAGGATCACAAAACTGCAACAAAAGAATTTGTCACAGGCTCCATCACAACCGTGATGGAAGTCATCTCAACCACGATGGACATATAGATTTCTAATGCTCGATTCTCAGGTCCATTGCAACTGTGATGGGCCTCATCCCAATTGGGACAGGGCCCAATACACTTTATACTTGATTATGCATTACTTATTGTAATAATTTGAGCATTAGATCTTTGCACATAGGTGGAATTAGGTTTTGTTGATAAAACAAATTTGGAAAATAATTTTCAAACGGGAGTCTCTTTAGTCAAAATGGGTCAATGTAATAACAAAAAAAATAGAAAGGTTCAATTTTCAACTAAGCAAGTTTGGGTTGATATGAGAGACAATGGACTAGTAAAGTTAATAATTTGCTTTAACATTTCAAGAATATCAAGTTTCTGACACTTAACTTGGAACAAATCGAGGTTTCTTTAGATGAATGTAGAGGCTAATGCAATTAAATGAAATTATTTGCTACATAAATCAAATTTCGTTCATAGGATCCAAAACAATTTATTTGCTACATAAATCAAATTTCGTTGATCTATTATTAGATATTCTAACATAAAATGAACAAATACAATCTCGATACTTAACATCTAATTAGTCAAAAAAGTAACTAGCCCCCAACTACAACACCTGTATCATGCACCTGCGGTGGTCGCCATTTACCATCAACTATAGTCCTCTCCACAACTTCTTCTTTGGTCTTTAACTTATCATCAATGGCGACTAACAACTCTTGCAACCCAACTCTAGTTTTCGCTGATGTCTTAATATGTGGGCTATATTCGGGCCGAGAATTTGGATCGGTATCCATTACATACGGAAGGGTAGAATCGTAATTTGGTTTATCCTCTGTAGTCTTAAATCCCACAAACGAAGCAGTTTCATCATCCCATTCAACCTCGTCTTTACAACAAAGCCAATCATCTAAATTCTCTTCAGTTTCTTGAATTACAGCCGATTTTTTATCATCTTCACTATCAATCTAAAAATTCCAGAAAAAATGTGAACACGTTGGTTATAAGATCACATGAAGGGGTATTATAGACATTTTACCTTGTTCCAAACTTCAATCATGTTTATAAGCTTTTCAGTGGACACTCCAATTTGTTGAAGAACTTGTAACACGGACGCTCGTTGCTCGTCACGATTAGGTGCACTGGAGTCTAATACATGCTTTGTAAAGCATAATAATTTAACCAATTAGTCATTTTTAGCTTTAAAAACATTTAAAAATAAATAAATAAACAGTTCTTACCACAAGAAGATCAGCTTCAACAACTTCTTCCAAAGTAGCATGAAACGCTTCAACTAACTGTAAAGTTTAACTCAATATAAGAAATTGTAATATAAATATAAATTAAATTAAATTTTAAGTTAATACAATTAGTTTATCAGTTACCTGCACGGGCAAGTCCGATATAAATCCTACAGTGTCACTAAGGAGTACCTTTTTCCTAAACAAAATTACATCATTTCAATAATTGATTAATTATTATTACTTATTTTAATTATAAATATATAACTAAATAGAAAAGAAATGAATAAGCCAAGAAAAATTATAGCTCATATTTACCCTGATGGGAGAATAACACTTCGTACTTTCGGATCAACAGTTGCAAACATCCGATTGTCACAATAGAGAAAGGTATCTGAAAGTGCGCTGACTAATGTCGATTTCCCCTATTTGAGATTCATAAGTTCACATTGGGGTTGTCCCAAATTAATTGTCCATTTCCATAAATAAATAAGAATAATAAGGTAAAATTCTTTTGTGCCTTTGCTTTATGCATTTAAAACAAAAAACTGGATAAAAAGTACTGGAAATTTAGCAAAAAGTATATGTGACAGTCACTTTTTCTTAAACTGTGTTATTTTTGTCAGGGGGAAAATAAATATGGTATAATAAAGCGTACAAATTTTGCTTGAGAAACATACATACCGCATTAGTGTACCCAACAATAGCAACAGTTGGCATATGTTGACTATTTGACCCAACACGTCTTTTGCGAGAAGCACGTTGTAGAGCTCGTGTACGTCGTACCTCTTTTATTTCGTTTAACAACTGAACTTTTCGTTCTATAATTCTAAAATCATATTTCCAATATTACCGTTAAGTACAAATATGTAATCATAAATAATAAAATTAAAAAAAGAGTATAAAACCTTCTTCGTTGAAGCTGAAGTTCTGTTTCTCCAGCACCACTAATAAACCCTCGTCCACCACTCCCTTTCCTATAAGTTACAATCAACAAAAAAACAGTAATAAAATTTTTAAAAACATGTCATATTTAATTTTAATAAAAATAAAACGCACCCTCGGGCACTAACAACTTCAGCTTCACTAGTTCCACCGAATGTTAAACGTCCACCACTACCACGTACACGAACAAGTCTGGTTCTTTTGTACATTAGAGCAGCTAATTCAGCCTATAGTAATAATAAGATTAAAACAACATTAAAGTTAAAGGTCAATATTATATTAAAAAAGAAATCTCCTTATCCGTCGAATAAAGAGAGAGATGACTTTCTCTACTTTTCTGGGTGGAGAAATGACTTGTTTTTATTCTCGGGTAGGGGAAGGATTGTCTACATCTCACCTCCCCCATACACCACTCAGGTGGTATTGGGTTTTGTTGTTGTTGTTGTTGTATTATATTAAAAAAGAAATCAATCAAATGTACACATTATAAATAAGACACAACCTGCAACTTTCCTTCTTTGGTATTAGCATGAGCATGAAATATCTCGATAATGAGACCTACACGATCTAGAACAGCTTTCCCCCATTCCCGCTGCAACCAATCGTATTACAATTAAGCAAACTCACTTTTAATTTACTATAAACACATTCTTATGATGACTCTTTTTATAAATTAGGCAAACAAAATTGATTGTTTGAAACAAAACGAGTTCATAATTTACCTCTAAATTTCTCTGTTGAATTCCAGTTAGATTCGCATTCACAAACACGGCATCTACTCCACCCTGCAACATAAAAAATCATTCTAACATTTTATGTATTTGCAGTACATAAAACGAAACTAGGATCGTTCACTCTATAATACGTAAATATGACAATTTACTCTAGAATCTTCAGCATTTAGATGGCATTTTATTGTGTCTACAGTTCCCGGTCCAAAGTAAGTATCTGCATCATCCAAAACATACAAACACATCAAAATGTTTGACTTTAAAAGTCAAAGAAGTGAATATAAACAAACACAATTATAAACAAGTTTTCCAATAAACAAATCATGCCCAGGAACTACTTCAAGCACCAATACAAATAAACTAATGTCCATGATAAAATTGCAATAAAAATGCATAAATTCAAAAAGTCAATATCACTAAGATTGACCCAAAAAGTCAAAATGTCTTGCATACCTGCTCTTGTGATTCTAGAAGCTGGGTTTTGCACAACAAGATGTAGGGGCAAATCTTTTTTGGAAAAATCGGAATCATAAAACCCATCTCGTTGTTCTTCAAGTGAATTTGCAAGGTTAAGAGCTTCATCAAGTTTGGGTTTCAATACGGAATCGGGTCGAAATCTGGGTTGAATAACGAACAATCTTGGTGGGGTATCTGTATCTTTATGGAATTCACCTCCAGTATTTGTATGTTTGTGATTGTGTTGTTGTGAGTGTAAATTAGGGATTGAAAAAATGGGATTTTGTGTGAGGGTTTGAGAGATTGATTTGATTGAAGGTTGTTTGTGTGAAATGGCTCTAAACATCTTTAAAAATTGTGTGGTGTTTTGAATGTGAATCGAAATTAGGGTTTTAGAACA
Source organism: Rutidosis leptorrhynchoides (assembly GCF_046630445.1). Classification (NCBI taxonomy): domain Eukaryota; kingdom Viridiplantae; phylum Streptophyta; class Magnoliopsida; order Asterales; family Asteraceae; genus Rutidosis; species Rutidosis leptorrhynchoides. Next base: position 141,256,277 of record NC_092337.1, on the reverse strand, counting down.
AGGAAAGTTCTTATGTTCGGTTTACCCGGATCGAAAACGAATTGTTCACCCTGGTGTTCTTCCCCAAGGGAATTTGATCGGAAATTGATTTATTAGGGTTTCTAGTAGTATAATATTATTGTATGACGTTTGTTAATCGGAAATTGCTATATTTTGCTTTAGTGTTTACTACTACTATGTTTGTTCGGTTATTTTGTTTAAGGTCATGAGCACAATTTTTGTCTTTTAGTGTTTTAGTCGAGATCATATGTAATGTAGCGCGATGGCTCCGAAATCAGCACCATCACGTCACTATCACGTCACAGCGCGATGTGATCATTGGCAAAAATGTCTGGCGGGATGAATGCTTTATGTGGGAGTTTTGTGGCGTGGAGTTTAAATGACTGAATGGGACTCAGACATGTGGCAAAGTTGACAAGTTCAAACGATTATATAGTTAAAAATAAAAATATACTCTTTTTTTTATAAATACCATATTTGACATATCATTTTTTTCACACATTTCTTTCAATATTTTCTCATTAATTTTATACTATTATAATCAAATTTTAATATGCAATCTTTGTTTAAACTTTATGATATTTGAGATTCGGATGACGTATACGAGTTGAATCTTTTATGAGCATACGCCGAAGAATTAGATGCTAAAGAGGGTGAAAGTTCTACTGAACGAGTTCCACGGCCTCGAAGTTATATTCATAGAGATCGTGAACATGCGGCTGAAACTTTACACAAACATTATTTTGCGGAGTACCCAATGTATCCTGACAGAAATTTTAGAAGACGTTTTAGAATGAGTAAAGAAGACGTTTTAGAATGAGTAAAGAACTATTTTTGCGTATCGTCAATGATATAATTAATTACGATTTAGTGTCTTTACCAAGGCACTTTAAAATTTTTAAACAAAAAAATGACGCCCTTGGTCGACAAGGTTTCACTACGATACAAAAATGTGCATATACGTTGCGTCAATTAGCTTATGGTACATCAACGGGCATATTTGACGAATAGCTTTTGTAAATGTATTTTGGAACTGTATGTTAATAAATATTTGAGGAAACCAACGAGTAGCGATATAGCTCGGTATAAAAGAAAGCGTCACTTTACGTTCAAATCGAATTTCTTTTTATTTAGTTTTTGAAGATGGAGAAAGTTATGTACTCGCTTAACCTGCTTACGATAGTGATGGCCGTTTTTATACGGATTTCGAATAAGAAACTTGTCGTTATTTTTCTATTTTATATTGTGTTTTACTTCAATTATGTCGTACTTTAATTATTTGAATTTTTATTTTTTAGAACTTTTAATAAATTGTAATCGTTATATTCTTATTAAATTGTGTGTTATTAATTTAAATAATTTATATATGTCTTATTACTTTTATAAAAAAAATGAAGGAAACAAAAAAAAAGTCAAACAAAAATGAAAAAGAAAATAAAAAGGTTTGACCTATTTTTCTATCACACAATCATGACGTCATACCATTACAAATTCCTTCACGACATCACGTCATCACACTTGCCAAATCAACACTTTACCCCACAAAACATACCATTACACTCCATCACGCCCTCACCATTATATAGTCTAAGGTTGGACGTTTATTCGGTGCTTGTTTATTTGTTTGGGGATTACATTTGTATTTATTTAATCAAGTTTTTGTTGAGTTTTGCCAAAAAAGAATTGGAAATTTTAATAAGAAAAATATTAACAATTGATCTCGAACATTTCTATGAATTACTAGGTAACAATTTACATTTTGACTTAGATGATCTAGATAGCACGCTTATCATATCTTACGAAGAAACGAAAAATATCAAAAAGTTCGAATCACGACAAATAATTGATTCAATTATCTTGACATTTACACTTGTAGCGAGAATTATCGTAATATTGACTATCATTAGTAGTCTTCCGCTAAATATGATCATGTGTAGCATGTGATGGTATACTCGTCATTTCAATTTATACCTTTACAATTCTCGTATATTCCGAATTCAACATAGATGATACCAGTACCGTAACACTAAACATTGAATTATGAATTTGCATGTGATCATGTGTAGCATGTGATGGTATATTCCGACTATTAAACATTGAAAATACCAGTACCGTAACACTAAACATTGAATTTTGAATTTGCATAAAATTAAAAATGAATCATGTACCGTATATAATTGGTCGATACCGATTTAGTCAGGTATGGTAACGACTCAATTTGAGTTCGATTTCGGTATTTAAGTATTGACGCTAATCCTTAACACCAAGTGTTGAATTAGAAAAACATTGTTCATGGCTAAGGGCATCTTGTACATATTAGACAATGACTCGATCACCCCGACAATCGTGGTTTTGCCATAATAATGTGGGTAACAAATTTGGCCAGAGAATGTTAAGGTACGTCAAGTGTTCGTATATCTAACAACATAAATTCCCCATATTTCATGTAAACATGCTTTATACCCCAAAATTATTAGTGTAAACTTTTCTGGTGCAGGAATTTCTCAATATACACCTTTTAAAAGATAATATGGAAAAAATTACGCCGGTGGTACATGTGGTTTGTTAACTTTTGCATCAAAACACCTAAAGTATTTTTCTTGCGCCAATGGTACCTGTGGTTTCAATCTGTTTCTTGCTTAGTATGCCTCTTAACAGACGTTTACAAACCTCACGGTAGCCCTCACATGTGCCACACATGTGAGGGTATTTTCGTCCTTCAGTCAATTAATAATTAATATTATATATTATATTATATACTTATTAAAAGTGCACGTTTAATTTCTGGCTTTCTTATCTGGCATGTTAAAAAAAACCGACGTATGGTTTTCTTCTTCATACAATAACAAACCTTAAAGAATCCTAGAGCTATTTTGAACAATGGAAACAACATTATACAAGATGAGAAACGAATTAAACGCCTTTGATGTCAACTTGATTTATGGTACGATTCCATTGAAATCTACTGCTACTGTTAATTCGTTTTTTATGAAATTGTACGGTTACATCGATTTTTTTCAGAATTTTTGGTTTATACTTTCCAATGCTTTTGCTACTGCATCATTGATGTATTATGTTATCAAATATTTTTCAGAATTGTACTGCTACTGTTACATCAAGAGTGGTAATGTTGGTGAAAGTAGTAGAGCAAAAAGAAAGAAGAAGCAAAGTGGTGGCATTTAGAAGACAAAGTTTCATGTTGGTGCAAGCATCATAAGTCAAAGTTATCTCTTTATTTTTATTTTACTTTTTATGATGTAATGTATGCACTTATGCTTTTGAACCTTGATGGATTCCTTGAATGTTTTTGATTTTATGATTCTGATGTAAGTACTTATGGTTTTGAACCTTTATGTTATTGAATGATTTTGATTGTTATGATTTGGGTCAAATGTTGTTGACTGATATGTAATGTCTTAACTGATTTGGGTCATGTTTACCACCCATTTTACTCATTAGGTTAAAAAAGTTTAAGAAAAAAGGAACAAAAAAAAAAAAAAAAATTTTGACTGATTTGGGTCATGTTTACCACCCATTTTAGTCATTAGGTTAAAAAAGATTAAGAAAAACAGAACAAAAAAAATTAAAAATTTTTTTGACTGATTTGGGTCATGTTTACCACCCATTTTAGTCATTAGGTAAAAAAAAGCTTAAAAAAGAGAAACATAAAAAAAAAAAAATTGACTTATTTGGGTCATGTTTACCACCCAGAAAGATGTTAACTGATTTGGGTAACCAGCCATATACCTTTGACTGATTTGGGTCATGTTTACCACCCATGTGTTGTCATTAGTATGTGAAAACTTATGACCAACCTGTTGACATCAAGCTTTTGACTCAAACACTTATGACCATGGTTTCGACAGTTTTAGTATGCACAATAGAGACTGTTGACACAATTTAGTATGCTTATTAGGGCCTGTTGACATACATGGCAGGTTTAAAAATGACCAAATGCATATACAGTGCCTGTTGACACAATATAGTATGCTTAATATGACCATGTTTATTTTGCTTAATATGACCATGTTTAGACTAATGCACTTATGCACTTATGCCTGTCGACAGTTTTTTTTTTTTTTTTTTTTTTTTTTTTTTTTTCAAACAGTGAGATATATTAATTTTCATCACAAACATTACAATACTATGGCAGTGCATACACTAACCATAAAACTCCAAATACAAATGATCCAAACTAACAAACGATTTCCATCACACTACTTATACAATCTGCAAACTATTTCCCATCAATTTCAAATCACACAGGATTACAATACTATGGCAGTGCATCACACTACTTATGCCTGTCGACAGTTTTAGTATGAATTGCATATACAGGGTACCTTAATCATAGTATCCTAAATGCATATATACTTTACCTTATGCACATTATGCTTTTGACCAAATGCATATACAGTTTACTAAATGCATATACACTTTACCTTATGCACTTATGCTTTTGACCAAATGCATATACACTTTAGCTTAATCACAGTACCTTATACAATCACATTTTAATATATATATACAAATCTGAACAATGTACAAAGAATAAAGAACGAGAAATTTGAAGTGAAAGACAATTTATTATAACCGCTTTTCAATTACATTACATAAGAAATACATGATCAAAGTGGTGGGCATTAAGAACAATTTCAATAAGCTATCTACCACCAAAAAAACATTCATAACATAGACAACCAACATGATAAACAAAAGCATCTTCATCATCAAATCTCGACGTTTAAGCCTTTTGACCTCTGCTTCAAGCTTGTTCTTGGACTTCAACAAACCTCTAATAACAATAGCTGCTCGTTCGCCCATCGGTGGATCAAACCAAGCAATGAAAGGGCAATTCCATCACTGTGAAAAAAATTCCATTATACCACAGGTACCAATCTTTTCGTTTAGACTGAGGAAGAAAAAAGTTATAATCATACCTTAATAGGGCAACCATAATAGCGTCTTCCAGGATTAAGATCTGACCACTAACATCGAATTACATCAGCTTTACCACACCTGCAAACAACCATTATGATATTCAATTTGTGAATATGACACGAATTCATTAAATGGGAACCGATTATGGTTTTTGTCAAATTAGGGTTTATTTGCTTTGGGATTTATAACTCGTCGATTGGGATTATGCCGAGGACTGACGTGCACTTTTAATAGGTATATAATGCTGAAGGACGAAAATACCCTCACATGTGTGGCACATGTGAGGGCTGCCGTGAGGTTTTATAAACGTCTGTTAAGAGGCCATACTAAGCAAGAAACAGATTGAAACCACAGGTACCATTGGCGCAAGAAAAATACTTTAGGTGTTTTGATACAAAAGTTAACAAACAACAGGTACCACCGGCGTAATTTTTTCGACAATATGAGAACCATCAAACTTATCTATCATAAATGTACGTTGAGTACCAGTCTCCAAACTTTCAAAATGTACACAAACTCTAATACAACTTGTTAGAAATTATGAGCCCTTGTTAAAAACCTAATAACGTTAGTTATTACCCACTAAAAATAAACGGATTAATCATAATTAAACACACATTTTTTTTATAAAATTAATATTTATCATGTAAAATCCTTTAAAAAAAAAAAAGGTAAACGCCATGAGAAAATAGTAGGAATGTACACATTTATAATAGTTAGGGTTATTAATTTTTGTTTATTAGCATACAAACTAGTTGAAGTTTAGACCGCGCGTTGCGGCGGTTGCTGTTGGATGTAAACTTCTGAATGTGTTTGCAATACTTTGCATGCACAAAAATGGCTACGTTTTTCAACATAGCTTATATTAAGCGATTAAGTCTTGAAAATGGTTATGTCTGTTTATATAGTTAATATCAAACGACCTGGGGGATATTTTCTTCGTGTGTACCTAATAACGTTGTTTACTAAGTACATACGCAAGTAATATTGTCGGGTGGCATATCTAATAATGTTATCAACTGCATACATACATAGCTTCTTTTTTTTTCGGCGAAAAAACGAATTCTATAAAACAAAACAAAGACTAATTCATCGAAAGATGAAAAAGCCGAACAAAATTACAACAAGATTACGAAGAGGCTCGAAACAAGAAAATAAAAACAAAAATCACTATCGATGAATGAGCCCACCCGTGACAAACGAACTAGAACAAAACAAGACTATAACCCACAATCATAACTAGAAAGCCGTCGATGGGGGAATAACACTTCGTTGCGCGAGCCTTTCAAAAAAAACCTTGCCAAATCTTATTCGCTTGACCTACCTCCGCAATCCCTGGAATCGCACTCGCCTCAACTACTTTATTATTTCTAAAACACACTTGGTTTTTCATAACAATACCACCATCACGTGAAGAAATGCAAACAGAAGCCGAGTTCTCTTTAAAGACAGAACCAGACGACTTAGACCCAATACCATTACCTTTATGGTGTAGCTCCTTTTCAACACCCCTGGGAGGAGACAAAGCCGAATCAAAGCATGGTGAATCAGCCGGAATAACTGTAGTTCGATCACTGGTTCCACCCTTCTTAATTGAACCAAACTGGAGCTCAGAAAGTACATGATCCATGTCTTCATTCTTCGGCAAAACAACATTTGCGTCCTGAACCTTGTCTTTCACGCACATAGCACCGCTAATCGAGTCCCGGTATGCATTATCAAAAGCAGGCACTTCGGTGTTCGTAACAGGGGTTGGAGTTAAATTTAACGGAGACACCATACCAGGTGAAACAACCTCAGATCCAACAAACATCGATCGGTTAGAAACGGCCAGCAATGTAGGATCAAATTCATCAAACAGAATTCTTTCCAAACTATTTACATCACTGACTTCGGAAACCCAAACAAGACTACTCGAAGCACGCGACACCTCCAAATCTACCACAACATGATCATGTATATGCTTGGTACAATTAGATTTTATAAATGCAAACATAGATCCGATGATTACCTAAACCGATTGAAGCATTGGCCACGCAAAGAACCTCTCCAAAAAGACGCCCAATCTTTGTAGCATTAACATTCGAAATACCTAAAGCCGGAGCACCTTTAATCTCAATCCAAGCAAACCGAAAAAAAGTCTCTGCATCGTCCGAGAACGGAGCAATCAAAACAAATTGATTCGGTTGAACAGACAACAAGTTATCGTAACTAATATGATCTGTGCAAACAACAACACATGCAAACACCCCCATTTTGCAAACGTGTTTGACAGCAACTTTAGACCCGACTAGGAGCTCGTTGATTTTCAAGTCTGAAATAGGAACTGAATCCACAACTAAAATGGAAAGCCCCAACCAATCTGCGATTACCTTATTAGGAGTAATATTGCATCTCAATTTTCCGGTAGAAAATCCGCTTTTCTTGTCGGAAGAACTCGATCTCCGGCGAATAGGCCACCCAACGAAGATCGGGCGTCCAAAAATCTTGGAACCATTGAGAGTCGAGACAGCAACAGCAGCATCAAGTTCATTCGTGAAAGAGACGAAAGCATAACGTCTTGAAGGCCACCATTTGATCTCGGATAACTCGCCGATTTTACCAAAAACGCTTTCTACCATATTACGAGTGCAAGTGCTTTCAATTCTGCGAGAAAGACAGTACGACCTGCAGCGGTAGAAGTTGGCTCATTTTCCGGCAGCCCATCGTTGTCTTGATCAATATTCTCCGGCGAGTTCAAATCCGATCCAACACAGGTAGGACCAGATCGAATATGGGGATGAGCAGAGTATTAGACAACTATAATTGTATAAGGTTATGTTCTATTTATAGTTTAGGGATACTTAGTGTAATTACACCTTCTATATATAGAAGGCACAATACTCTGAATAATACACACAGAACTTACAAGTTCAATATCTCTCTTCCTCTATTCTATCCTCTATTATGGTATCAAGAGCTGTAAAGGCCTAAGTCCGGCAACAATTCCGGCAGCCACTATTCCGGTAACAATTCCGGCAGCTACTATTCCGGCAGCAGTTCCGGAACAACAAAAAAAAAAAACTGACCTTTAAAACTCAAAGTATGCTCTGTGAATGCAGCGTTGTCGGAACGTTCACATCAGAAACGAGCTTTTTCAGGTCATAACTAAATCCGGTAACCCACAAAATCACCGCAACTCAATACAACCCTAATCAGCCAAATTACCAACACAACTACATGCGGAATTAAATTCCGAACACACGCACAAGTATTTCAGCCGCAACTGCCACTACACGCGCCACCACGCGCCACCACAGCCGCCAGAAATTTTCGACTTTCTTTTTCGATCTACATCAATCCGGCCAAAATCAGAGAAAACCGCCAACACCAATACGCTCGGAATCAAATTCCAATCGAACGCTGAAATTTTCAGCTTTTTCCGGCAACTATTCACCGCCGGCCGCCACTGTACTTGCCTGTTCTATTTTTGTGTCTGGAACGAGAGTAAAAAAAAAAGAGAGAATGAACTTTTAAAACCCTTTATCTTTTTTTTATATCTCTCCTACCTACCTAGATACTATTTACTATTTACTTTTACTTTTTTATCTTCTTTTAAGTAAAAAAAAAAAAGAAAAAGAAAAAAAAAAGTTATTACCTTATCTTTTTTTTTTTTTTCTATATCTGAAAATGGCAATGTTAGCTTCCTTTACTCCAACAGAGAAAACCGCACACAACTCTCACAAATTTGGTTTCACCTTATCTTCCACGAACTATGGTTACTGGAAGACCATGGTTGAACCGTTCTTCTTCACCAACAAATTATTTGACTACATTGATGGCACAATCCCTTGTCCACCTACAAATGTACCATCATCAGAAAAAGATGAAGAAACACAGTCTCAACCACCAAACCCCAATTACATTAATTGGGTCTCTAATGATGCTCATATAAGAATCCTCACACTTCCTCTCGAGAATACACTTTGAAAACCCAGCTTCTCAGACTACAGATGAAGCCAGATGAAACAACCGCAGATTACCTAACTAGGACTCAAGAATACGATGTTGCGCTCGCTAACATAGGTGAAAAGATGAAAGAAAAAGATTTGGTGATGCTAGTTATATCAGGACTACGAGAGGAATACAACGGTTTAAAATCAAGCCTTCTGGGCCGCGAAAAGCCCCCTACCTTTGTAGACCTTCATGGTCTGCTATCAGACCACGACTACATGATCAAGAAATCTGTACCCGACATTCCTTCGGCTCAAGCATTCACGACTAGCACACAAAGTCGCAGTTCACCAGCTCCTAATAATGTCTTGCCCGCTTCACAAACAGATCAGCTTCAAGCCATACAATTGCTTTTATCTCAACTTGGACTCCAAGCTCAACCTGCCCATACACCGGCTGCACAAGCTATGTACACTAACCGATTTGGCAATAACCGTGGTCGTGGACGTGATTACAGACGTGGACGAGGCAACTATAACAACAGAAATCAAGCAGGTAATCGAAATTCATTTAATTGGGCTTCTAATCAAAACACAGTTTTTGGCACATGCAACAGGTGTGGGATTGGGCACATCCCATCTCAATGTCCTAATCGTAACCCTGCTACTATGAGACGACAGTCACCTTCAGCCAACTTTACAGAATATCGCTCCCAAGCGTCAACCTCTTGGATCCCAGACACAGGCTCTAGTCACCATGTTGCTCCAGACCTATCCAACTTTGGCAACTCCGAGGTCTACTACGGTGAGGACAATCTTCATGTTGGCAATGGTAAGGGTTTACCCATTCTACACGTTGGTTCCTCACATTTTTCGTCTCCAAACAAAACCTTTTCCCTCAAAGACATACTTCATGTTCCTGAAATAAAACATAAACTACTTTCTGTACAAAAGTTTTGTCTTGATAACAATGTGTATTTTGAATTTCACTCAACTTTCTTTGCTGTGAAGGACAAGATTACACACACTACCCTCCTCACGGGTCCAAGTAATGGTGGTCTTTACTCCTTCCATCTTCCTCAGTCTTCACCAGTTCACAAAGTAGCATTCTCCACTACCCGTGCATCTTCAATTACATGGCATCAAAGACTCGGACATCCACATCCACAACTTTTGAAGTCCATGTTATCTAAATATCATTTGCCTTTACAAAATAAGTTTACCACCACCTTTTGTGATTCATGTAATGTTGGAAAATCCTCTAAACTTCATCTATTACCATCTACTTATAAAAGTTCGCACATTTTGGATTTAGTCTTTTGTGATGTATGGGGACCTGCGCCTGTTACCTCCTTTGATGGTCACAAATACTTTTTGTTGTGTGTTGATCACTTTTCACGATTTATGTGGTTTTTCCCATTAAAACTCAAATCTGATGTTTACGCCACCTTTAAGCAATTTGTGGCAATGGTTGAACGACAATTTCAGACCAAACTCAAATCTGTCCAAACTGATTGGGGAGGTGAATTTAGAAATCTCCGTCAATTCTTTTCTCCACTAGGCATCAATCATCGTCTTTCCTGTCCTCATACAAGTGAACAAAATGGTTTGGTTGAAAGACGACATCGCCATGTTGTTGAAACCGGTCTTACTCTACTCGCTCAATCACATGTACCACAACGTTTTTGGCATTTTGCTTTTGGAACTGCAGTGTATCTTATCAATCGAATGCCATCCAGAACAAACTCAGCAACCTCACCCTTTGAACATGTGTTCAAACATAAACCTGATTTTTCATTTCTTCGAGTTTTTGGGTGCCAATGCTACCCTCATCTTCGTTCATACAACAACCACAAAATGGATTTTCGATCTACACCTTGTGTATTTCTTGGTTACAGTACTGCCCATCATGGCTATCGATGTTTCGACCCAAAGTCGGATCATATTTATATAGCCCGTCATGTTCGATTCAATGAGCAATCTTTTCCTTTTAAACAATCTGATACAACCATTTCTACACATCCAGTCAATCCCTACATCTCTAAATATCCAAATCCTACCTCACAAACTAAAGATTCACCTTCCACAGTTCCTAAAACTCATTCTGTCCCACCAGAACCACAAAATACCACCACTACACCGCTTGTACACGGCACGATCGAACCACCTACCATTCACACATATCATCGTCGCTCAAAAACCTCCTCATCACCACCTAAACAAAGTCACAACCAACTACCTCAGACTACTGCTACTACTACCACCACTTCCACAAACACTGAGCCACCTCCTCGTTCTCGACCAGCCAATTGTAGTGACCCGAACTTTTCCATGTTTATATATATTAATTGAGATTGATGTTTACATGATTAAATGTTTCCAACATGTTAAGCAATCAAACTTGTTAAGACTTGATTAATTGAAATAGGTTTCATATAGACAATTGACCACCCAAGTTGACCGGTGATTCACGAACGTTAAAACTTGTAAAAAACTATATGATGACATATATATGGTTATATATATAGTTAACATGATATTGTGATAAGTAAACATATCATTAATTATATTAACAATGAACTACATATGTAAAAACAAGACTACTAACTTAATGATTTTGAAACGAGACATATATGTAACGTTTATCGTTGTAACGACATTTAATGTATATATATCATATTAAGAGATATTCGTACATCATAATATCATGATAATATAATAATTTAAAATCTCTTTTGTTATTATAAACATTGGGTTAACAACATTTAACAAGATCGTTAACCTAAAGGTTTCAAAACAACACTTACATGTAACGACTAACGATGACTTAACGACTCAGTTAAAATGTATATACATGTAGTGTTTTAATATGTATTTATACACTTTTGAAAGACTTCAATACACTTATCAAAATACTTCTACTTAACAAAAATGCTTACAATTACATTCTCGTTCAGTTTCATCAACAATTCTACTCGTATGCACCCGTATTCGTACTCGTACAATACACAGCTTTTAGATGTATGTACTATTGGTATATACACTCCAATGATCAGCTCTTAGCAGCCCATGTGAGTCACCTAACACATGTGGGAACCATCATTTGGCAACTAGCATGAAATATCTCATAAGATTACAAAAATATGAGTAATCATTCATGACTTATTTACATGAAAATAAAATTACATATCCTTTATATCTAATCCATACACCAACGACCAAAAACACCTACAAACACTTTCATTCTTCAATTTTCTTCATCTAATTGAACTCTCTCAAGTTCTATCTTCAAGTTCTAAGTGTTCTTCATAAATTCCAAAAGTTCTAGTTTCATAAAATCAAGAATACTTTCAAGTTTGCTAGCTCACTTCCAATCTTGTAAGGTGATCATCCAACCTCAAGAAATCTTTGTTTCTTACAGTAGGTTATCATTCTAATACAAGGTAATAATCATATTCAAACTTTGGTTCAATTTCTATAACTATAACAATCTTATTTCAAGTGATGATCTTACTTGAACTTGTTTTCGTGTCATGATTTTGCTTCAAGAACTTTGAGCCATCCAAGGATCCATTGAAGCTAGATCCATTTTTCTCTTTTCCAGTAGGTTCATCCAAGGAACTTAAGGTAGTAATGATGTTCATAACATCATTCGATTCATACATATAAAGCTATCTTATTCGAAGGTTTAAACTTGTAATCACTAGAACATAGTTTAGTTAATTCTAAACTTGTTCGCAAACAAAAGTTAATCCTTCTAACTTGACTTTTAAAATCAACTAAACACATGTTCTATATCTATATGATATGCTAACTTAATTATTTAAAACCTGGAAACACGAAAAACACCGTAAAACCGGATTTACGCCGTCGTAGTAACACCGCGGGCTGTTTTGGGTTAGTTAATTAAAAACTATGATAAACTTTGATTTAAAAGTTGTTATTCTGAGAAAATGATTTTTATTATGAACATGAAACTATATCCAAAAATTATGGTTAAACTCAAAGTGGAAGTATGTTTTCTAAAATGGTCATCTAGACGTCGTTCTTTCGACTGAAATGACTACCTTTACAAAAACGACTTGTAACTTATTTTTCCGACTATAAACCTATACTTTTCTGTTTAGATTCATAAAATAGAGTTCAATATGAAACCATAGCAATTTGATTCACTCAAAACGGATTTAAAATGAAGAAGTTATGGGTAAAACAAGATTGGATAATTTTTCTCATTTTAGCCACGTGAAAATTGGTAACAAATCTATTCCAACCATAACTTAATCAACTTGTATTGTATATTATGTAATCTTGAGATACCATAGACACGTATACAATGTTTCGACCTATCATGTCGACACATCTATATATATTTCGGAACAACCATAGACACTCTATATGTGAATGTTGGAGTTTGCTATACAGGGTTGAGGTTGATTCCAAAATATATATAGTTTGAGTTGTGATCAATACTGAGATACGTATACACTGGGTCGTGGATTGATTCAAGATAATATTTATCGATTTATTTCTGTACATCTAACTGTGGACAACTAGTTGTAGGTTACTAACGAGGACAGCTGACTTAATAAACTTAAAACATCAAAATATATTAAAAGTGTTGTAAATATATTTTGAACATACTTTGATATATATGTATATATTGTTATAGGTTCGTGAATCAACCAGTGGCCAAGTCTTACTTCCCGACGAAGTAAAAATCTGTGAAAGTGAGTTATAGTCCCACTTTTAAAATCTAATATTTTTGGGATGAGAATACATGCAGGTTTTATAAATGATTTACAAAATAGACACAAGTACGTGAAACTACATTCTATGGTTGAATTATCGAAATCGAATATGCCCCTTTTTATTAAGTCTGGTAATCTAAGAATTTGGAAACCGATCTCCAAATTGACGCGAATCCTAAAGATAGATCTATTGGGCCTAACAAACCCCATCCAAAGTACCGGATGCTTTAGTACTTCGAAATTTATATCATATCCGAAGGGTGTCCCGGAATGATGGGGATATTCTTATATATGCATCTTGTTATTGTCGGTTACCAGGTGTTCACCATATGAATGATTTTTATCTCTATGTATGGGATGTGTATTGAAATATGAAATCTTGTGGTCTATTGTTACGATTTGATATATATAGGTTAAACCTATAACTCACCAACATTTTTGTTGACGTTTAAAGCATGTTTATTCTCAGGTGAATATTAAGAGCTTCCACTGTTGCATACTAAAATAAGGACAAGATTTGGAGTCCATGTTTGTATGATATTGTGTAAAAACTGCATTCAAGAAACTGATTTCGATGTAACATATTTGTATTGCAAACCATTATGTAATGGTCGTGTGTAAACAGGATATTTTAGATTATCATTATTTGATAATCTACGTAAAGCTTTTTAAACCTTTATTTATGAAATAAAGGTTATGGTTTGTTTTAAAAATGAATGCAGTCTTTGAAAAACGTCTCATATAGAGGTCAAAACCTCGCAACGAAATCAATTAATATGGAACGTTTTTAATCAATAAGAACGGGACATTTCAGTTGGTATCAGAGCGATGGTCTTAGAGAACCAGAATTTTGCATTAGTGTGTCTTATCTAGTTTGTTAGGATGCATTAGTGAGTCTGGACTTCGACCGTGTTTACTTGAAAAATGATTGCTTAACAAATTTTGTTGGAAACTATATATTTTTAACATGTGAATATTATGTGATATATTAATCTCTTAACGCGTTTGATATTATGTGATAGATGTCTACCTCTAGAACAAGTCCCATTGACTCACCTAATAATAATGAAGAGTCAAATGTAAATTGGAATGATTCGTGGACTGATTCACAAGTTCCCGAAGAAGAACCGGAAGAAGAGTCGGAACCGGAAGAAGAATCGGAACCGGAAGAAGAATCGGAACCGGATGAAGAAATAGAACCGGTGGGGGAAATAATAAAACGGTTAAGTAAAAGAAAATCCTCAACCAACCGACCAAAGTTAATTATGGTCAATGGTGTTTCCGCCAAGGAAGCAAAATATTGGGAGGATTACCAATTCTCCGATGAATCGGATTCCGACGAGAATTTCGATGATGTTATAGAAATTACCCCAACTGAATTTAAAAAGGCAAAAGAAAATAATAAGGGAAAGGGCATAAAAATAGAGAAATCTAATTCCAACCCCGATGAACTTTATATGTATCGTCAACCCCCGAAGTCCTTAAGTTGTAACAATGACCCGGGAACCTCTAAACCACCAGGTTTTTCTAAACCAATGTGGACAACGACGGCTCGTATTAGGGGAACATCATATATCCCTAGAAACTTGGCAAAACGAACCAAAACCGAAGAAGAAGAAACGAGCGAGTCGGAATAAGATAGTTGTATTCGTGTGGTGTAATATATGTAATATAGTGTTCTTATGCTTTATGATATATGTAAAAATTACTTGTATTAATAAGTATTTTTTTATGAATCTAACTCTTGTCTATTTTACAGTTTAAAAACACAAAATGGATAGACAACCCAATATTTTAAGAGACCTACCCGGAGACATGATTGATGAAATCTTGTCTAGAGTCGGCCAGAATTCTTCGGCACAACTATTTAAGGCGAGATCAGTTTGTAAGACATTCGAAGAACGTTCCAAGAATGTCTTGGTTTATAAGAGACTTTCGTTTGAAAGATGGGGGATATCACATTGGGAAACCCATAAGTTACGATGTGTTTACTTTGACGCATATATTGCGGGGAACCCAAATGCTATTTTACGCAACGGGTTAAGAAATTATTTTGACTCAATATATCCGAATATTGGACTTCGTGATTTAGAAAAAGCGGCTAACATGCAACATAAAGAAGCATGTTATGCTTACGGATTAGTAATGTTCGCTTCTCACCAAAGTGAGAACAAGAACATCGGGCTACAACTATTAAACAAAACGTTTCCACAAGTGACGGAGTCGGTAATTGGGGTAAGAAATGAGGTTTTTAGATTATTACGGGACTGTTGGACATTACGTAACCCTCGTCCCTTTGATGACGTTACAACACGCTGTCTTATCAACGGCCATAACGGTTATGTTGCACAAGACCAAGGATGGGAAGTAGTCCTAGTAAAACCAGAATGCATGACTTGTTTCTGGACGTATGAATTACGTGTCTTTATTGCCTTTCCTGAACGACTTGTGTACTAGCTAGAATTGTCTTCACAACTATCTTGTATCAAAGTTATTGTGTGCTATATTTCATGCTTTATGTAAAATAAGCGGTATTGTAAGTTTGTAAAATATTGTATAAAAGTTTGAACGCGAAATATTATTATAATCAGTTTTTCATATAGAATTGTAGTAGTTGAATTGTATATTAGCTACTAAGTATGAACTTAACGGGTAGGTACTACCCGAATTTAAACTTATAAAACGCTAATATGAAGAAAAAACTTTTATAAATGAGTTCATATTATGCTACGAAATACTATTAACTACTCTTAATATTCTGTATGATTAACTTGTTCCATTTAACTATTTTGAAGGAAATGGCACCGACTACTCGACACACCGTGAATATGAATGAAGAGGAATTCCGTACTTTTCTAGCTTCAAACATAGCCGCAGTACAGGCTGCGCTACATACCAACAATAACCTTGGATCTAGCAGTACAGGAAATCGTGTAGGATGCACCTACAAAGAATTCACTGCCTGCAAACCTTTGGAATTTGATGGAACCGAAGGACCGATCGGATTGAAACGGTGGACCGAGAAGGTTGAATCGGTGTTTGCCATAAGTAAGTGTACTGAAGAGGACAAAGTGAAGTACGCTACGCATACCTTCACAGGTTCTGCGTTAACATGGTGGAATACCTATCTAGAGCAAGTGGGACAAGATGATGCGTACGCACTACCGTGGTCAGCATTCAAGCACTTGATGAACGAGAAGTACCGTCCCAGAACCGAGGTCAATAAGCTCAAGACAGAACTTAGAGGGTTACGAACCCAAGGATTTGATATTACCACGTACGAAAGACGATTCACAGAATTGTGCCTATTGTGTCCGGGAGCATTCGAAGATGAGGAAGAGAAGATCGACGCGTTTGTGAAAGGATTACCGGAAAGAATCCAAGAAGATATAAGTTCACACGAGCCTGCCTCCATACAACAGGCATGTAGAATGGCTCACAAACTAGTGAACCAGATTGAAGAAAGAATTAAAGAACAGACTGCTGAAGAGGCCAATGTGAAGCAAGTCAAAAGAAAGTGGGAGGAAAACGGTGATAAGAATCACCAATACAACAACAACAGCAATTACAACAATAATCGCAACAATTATCCCAACAATCGCAACATCAATCGCAACTACAACAAACGGCCCAACAACAACAACAACAACAACAGCAACTACAACAATCATCCCAACAACAATAATAACCGCAACAACAACAACAATCAGAAGCAGCTATGCCAAAGGTGTGAAAAGAATCACTCGGGGTTCTGCACCAAATTTTGCAACAAGTGTAAAAGAAATGGTCATAGCGCGGCGAAGTGTGAGGTCTACGGACCAGGGGTTAATAGAACGAAAGGAACAAATGGTGTCGGAACGAGTAATGGCGGAGCAAGTAGTGTCGGAGCAAGTTATGCCAATGTAGTTTGTTATAAATGTGGAAAACCAGGCCACATTATTAGAAATTGCCCGAACCAGGAGAACACGAATGGACAAGGCCGTGGAAGAGTTTTCAATATTAATGCGGTAGAGGCACAGGAAGACCCGGAGCTTGTTACGGGTACGTTTCTTATTGACAATAAATCTGCTTACGTTTTATTTGATTCGGGTGCGGATAGAAGCTATATGAGTAGAGATTTTTGTGCTAAATTAAGTTGTCCATTGACGCCTTTGGATAGTAAATTTTTACTCGAATTAGCAAATGGTAAATTAATTTCAGCAGATAATATATGTCGGAATCGAGAAATTAAACTGGTTAGCGAAACATTTAAGATTGATTTGATACCAGTAGAGTTAGGGAGTTTTGATGTGATAATCGGTATGGACTGGTTGAAAGAAGTGAAAGCGGAGATCGTTTGTCACAAAAATGCAATTCGCATTATACGAGAAAAAGGAAAACCCTTAATGGTGTACGGAGAAAAGGGCAACACGAAGCTACATCTTATTAGTAATTTGAAGGCACAAAAACTAATAAGAAAAGGTTGCTATGCTGTTCTAGCACACGTCGAGAAAGTACAAACTGAAGAAAAGAGCATCAATGATGTTCCCATTGCAAAAGAATTTCCCGATGTATTTCCGAAAGAATTACCGGGATTACCCCCACATCGATCCGTTGAATTTCAAATAGATCTTGTACCAGGAGCTGCACCAATAGCTCGTACTCCTTACAGACTCGCACCCAGCGAGATGAAAGAACTGCAAAGCCAATTACAAGAACTTTTAGAGCGTGGTTTCATTCGACCAAGCACATCACCGTGGGGAGCTCCTGTTTTGTTTGTCAAGAAGAAAGATGGTACATTCAGGTTGTGTATCGACTACCGAGAGTTGAACAAACTTACCATCAAGAACCGCTACCCACTACCGAGAATCGATGACTTATTTGATCAACTACAAGGCTCGTCTGTTTATTCAAAGATTGACTTACGTTCCGGGTATCATCAAATGCGGGTGAAAGAAGTTGATATTCCAAAGACTGCTTTCAGAACACGTTACGGTCATTACGAGTTTATAGTCATGCCGTTTGGTTTAACTAATGCACCAGCTGTGTTCATGGACCTTATGAACCGAGTGTGTGGACCATACCTTGACAAGTTTGTCATTGTTTTCATTGATGACATACTTATTTACTCAAAGAATGACCAAGAACACGGTGAACATTTGAGAAAGGTGTTAGAAGTATTGAGGAAGGAAGAATTGTACGCTAAGTTTTCAAAGTGTGCATTTTGGTTGGAAGAAGTTCAATTCCTCGGTCACATAGTGAACAAAGAAGGTATTAAGGTGGATCCGGCAAAGATAGAAACTGTTGAAAAGTGGGAAACCCCGAAAACTCCGAAACACATACGCCAGTTTTTAGGACTAGCTGGTTACTACAGAAGGTTCATCCAAGACTTTTCCAGAATTGCAAAACCCTTGACTGCATTAACGCATAAAGGGAAGAAATTTGAATGGAATGATGAACAAGAGAAAGCGTTTCAGTTATTGAAGAAAAAGCTAACTACGGCACCTATATTGTCATTGCCTGAAGGGAATGATGATTTTGTGATTTACTAAAAACTCTTATGTTTTTGATTCTGGACCGCGCGAGTTATTTGTTTCCATCTCCATTTTATTGTGATGCATCAAAGCAAGGTCTCGGTTGTGTATTAATGCAACGAACGAAGGTGATTGCTTATGCGTCTAGACAATTGAAGATTCACGAACAAAATTATACGACGCATGATTTGGAATTAGGCGCGGTTGTTTTTGCATTAAAGACTTGGAGGCACTACTTATATGGGGTCAAAAGTATTATATATACCGACCACAAAAGTCTTCAACACATATTTAATCAGAAACAACTGAATATGAGGCAGCGTAGGTGGATTGAATTATTGAATGATTACGACTTTGAGATTCGTTACCACCCGGGGAAGGCAAATGTGGTAGCCGATGCCTTGAGCAGGAAGGACAGAGAACCCATTCGAGTAAAATCTATGAATATAGTGATTCATAATAACATTACTACTCAAATAAAGGAGGCGCAACAAGGAGTTTTAAAAGAGGGAAATTTAAAGGATGAAATACCCAAAGGATCGGAGAAGCATCTTAATATTCGGGAAGACGGAACCCGGTATAGGGCTGAAAGGATTTGGGTACCAAAATTTGGAGATATGAGAGAAATGGTACTTAGAGAAGCTCATAAAACCAGATACTCAATACATCCTGGAACGGGGAAGATGTACAAGGATCTCAAGAAACATTTTTGGTGGCCGGGTATGAAAGCCGATGTTGCTAAATACGTAGGAGAATGTTTGACGTGTTCTAAGGTCAAAGCTGAGCATCAGAAACCATCAGGTCTACTTCAACAACCCGAAATCCCGGAATGGAAATGGGAAAACATTACCATGGATTTCATCACTAAATTGCCAAAGACTGCAAGTGGTTTTGATACTATTTGGGTAATAGTTGATCGTCTCACCAAATCAGCACACTTCCTGCCAATAAGAGAAGATGACAAGATGGAGAAGTTAGCACGACTGTATTTGAAGGAAGTCGTCTCCAGACATGGAATACCAATCTCTATTATCTCTGATAGGGATGGCAGATTTATTTCAAGATTCTGGCAGACATTACAGCAAGCATTAGGAACTCGTCTAGACATGAGTACTGCCTATCATCCACAAACTGATGGGCAGAGTGAAAGGACGATACAAACGCTTGAAGACATGCTACGAGCATGTGTTATTGATTTCGGAAACAGTTGGGATCGACATCTATCATTAGCAGAATTTTCCTACAACAACAGCTACCATTCAAGCATTGAGATGGCGCCGTTTGAAGCACTTTATGGTAGAAAGTGCAGGTCTCCGATTTGTTGGAGTGAAGTGGGGGATAGACAGATTACGGGTCCGGAGATTATACAAGAAACTACCGAGAAGATCATCCAAATTCAACAACGGTTGAAAACCGCCCAAAGTCGACAAAAGAGCTACGCTGACATTAAAAGAAAAGATATAGAATTTGAAATTGGAGAGATGGTCATGCTTAAAGTTTCACCTTGGAAAGGCGTTGTTCGATTTGGTAAACGAGGGAAATTAAATCCAAGGTATATTGGACCATTCAAGATTATTGATCGTGTCGGACCAGTAGCTTACCGACTTGAGTTACCTCAACAACTCGCGGCTGTACATAACACTTTCCACGTCTCGAATTTGAAGAAATGTTTTGCTAAAGAAGAACTCACTATTCCGTTAGATGAAATCCAAATCAACGAAAAACTCCAATTCATCGAAGAACCCGTCGAAATAATGGATCGTGAGGTTAAAAGACTTAAGCAAAACAAGATACCAATTGTTAAGGTTCGATGGAATGCTCGTAGAGGACCCGAGTTCACCTGGGAGCGTGAAGATCAGATGAAGAAGAAATACCCGCATCTATTTCCAGAAGATTCGTCAACACCTTCAACAGCTTAAAATTTCGGGACAAAATTTATTTAACGGGTAGGTACTGTAGTGACCCGAACTTTTCCATGTTTATATATATTAATTGAGATTGATGTTTACATGATTAAATGTTTCCAACATGTTAAGCAATCAAACTTGTTAAGACTTGATTAATTGAAATAGGTTTCATATAGACAATTGACCACCCAAGTTGACCGGTGATTCACGAACGTTAAAACTTGTAAAAAAACTATATGATGACATATATATGGTTATATATATAGTTAACATGATATTGTGATAAGTAAACATATCATTAATTATATTAACAATGAACTACATATGTAAAAACAAGACTACTAACTTAATGATTTTGAAACGAGACATATATGTAACGTTTATCGTTGTAACGACATTTAATGTATATATATCATATTAAGAGATATTCGTACATCATAATATCATGATAATATAATAATTTAAAATCTCTTTTGTTATTATAAACATTGGGTTAACAACATTTAACAAGATCGTTAACCTAAAGGTTTCAAAACAACACTTACATGTAACGACTAACGATGACTTAACGACTCAGTTAAAATGTATATACATGTAGTGTTTTAATATGTATTTATACACTTTTGAAAGACTTCAATACACTTATCAAAATACTTCTACTTAACAAAAATGCTTACAATTACATTCTCGTTCAGTTTCATCAACAATTCTACTCGTATGCACCCGTATTCGTACTCGTACAATACACAGCTTTTAGATGTATGTACTATTGGTATATACACTCCAATGATCAGCTCTTAGCAGCCCATGTGAGTCACCTAACACATGTGGGAACCATCATTTGGCAACTAGCATGAAATATCTCATAAGATTACAAAAATATGAGTAATCATTCATGACTTATTTACATGAAAATAAAATTACATATCCTTTATATCTAATCCATACACCAACGACCAAAAACACCTACAAACACTTTCATTCTTCAATTTTCTTCATCTAATTGAACTCTCTCAAGTTCTATCTTCAAGTTCTAAGTGTTCTTCATAAATTCCAAAAGTTCTAGTTTCATAAAATCAAGAATACTTTCAAGTTTGCTAGCTCACTTCCAATCTTGTAAGGTGATCATCCAACCTCAAGAAATCTTTGTTTCTTACAGTAGGTTATCATTCTAATACAAGGTAATAATCATATTCAAACTTTGGTTCAATTTCTATAACTATAACAATCTTATTTCAAGTGATGATCTTACTTGAACTTGTTTTCGTGTCATGATTTTGCTTCAAGAACTTTGAGCCATCCAAGGATCCATTGAAGCTAGATCCATTTTTCTCTTTTCCAGTAGGTTCATCCAAGGAACTTAAGGTAGTAATGATGTTCATAACATCATTCGATTCATACATATAAAGCTATCTTATTCGAAGGTTTAAACTTGTAATCACTAGAACATAGTTTAGTTAATTCTAAACTTGTTCGCAAACAAAAGTTAATCCTTCTAACTTGACTTTTAAAATCAACTAAACACATGTTCTATATCTATATGATATGCTAACTTAATGATTTAAAACCTGGAAACACGAAAAACACCGTAAAATCGGATTTACGCCGTCGTAGTAACACCGCGGGCTGTTTTGGGTTAGTTAATTAAAAACTATGATAAACTTTGATTTAAAAGTTGTTATTCTGAGAAAATGATTTTTATTATGAACATGAAACTATATCCAAAAATTATGGTTAAACTCAAAGTGGAAGTATGTTTTCTAAAATGGTCATCTAGACGTCGTTCTTTCGACTGAAATGACTACCTTTACAAAAACGACTTGTAACTTATTTTTCCGACTATAAACCTATACTTTTCTGTTTAGATTCATAAAATAGAGTTCAATATGAAACCATAGCAATTTGATTCACTCAAAACGGATTTAAAATGAAGAAGTTATGGGTAAAACAAGATTGGATAATTTTTCTCATTTTAGCCACGTGAAAATTGGTAACAAATCTATTCCAACCATAACTTAATCAACTTGTATTGTATATTATGTAATCTTGAGATACCATAGACACGTATACAATGTTTCGACCTATCATGTCGACACATCTATATATATTTCGGAACAACCATAGACACTCTATATGTGAATGTTGGAGTTAGCTATACAGGGTTGAGGTTGATTCCAAAATATATATAGTTTGAGTTGTGATCAATACTGAGATACGTATACACTGGGTCGTGGATTGATTCAAGATAATATTTATCGATTTATTTCTGTACATCTAACTGTGGACAACTAGTTGTAGGTTACTAACGAGGACAGCTGACTTAATAAACTTAAAACATCAAAATATATTAAAAGTGTTGTAAATATATTTTGAACATACTTTGATATATATGTATATATTGTTATAGGTTCGTGAATCAACCAGTGGCCAAGTCTTACTTCCCGACGAAGTAAAAATCTGTGAAAGTGAGTTATAGTCCCACTTTTAAAATCTAATATTTTTGGGATGAGAATACATGCAGGTTTTATAAATGATTTACAAAATAGACACAAGTACGTGAAACTACATTCTATGGTTGAATTATCGAAATCGAATATGCCCCTTTTTATTAAGTCTGGTAATCTAAGAATTTGGAAACCGATCTCCAAATTGACGCGAATCCTAAAGATAGATCTATTGGGCCTAACAAACCCCATCCAAAGTACCGGATGCTTTAGTACTTCGAAATTTATATCATATCCGAAGGGTGTCCCGGAATGATGGGGATATTCTTATATATGCATCTTGTTATTGTCGGTTATCAGGTGTTCACCATATGAATGATTTTTATCTCTATGTATGGGATGTGTATTGAAATATGAAATCTTGTGGTCTATTGTTACGATTTGATATATATAGGTTAAACCTATAACTCACCAACATTTTTGTTGACGTTTAAAGCATGTTTATTCTCAGGTGAATATTAAGAGCTTCCGCTGTTGCATACTAAAATAAGGACAAGATTTGGAGTCCATGTTTGTATGATATTGTGTAAAAACTGCATTCAAGAAACTGATTTCGATGTAACATATTTGTATTGTAAACCATTATGTAATGGTCGTGTGTAAACAGGATATTTTAGATTATCATTATTTGATAATCTACGTAAAGCTTTTTAAACCTTTATTTATGAAATAAAGGTTATGGTTTGTTTTAAAAATGAATGCAGTCTTTGAAAAACGTCTCATATAGAGGTCAAAACCTCGCAACGAAATCAATTAATATGGAACGTTTTTAATCAATAAGAACGGGACATTTCACCAATCTTCGCCCCAATCCAAAACAAATCCACCAACATAAGGCCACCTCCTATCATACAAGAGGTCCCTCGTCCGACACTGAACCAGCAAACTTTAGCATTGCTAACAAAGATCCTCACTGGC
The DNA here is from genome assembly GCF_046630445.1 of Rutidosis leptorrhynchoides. NCBI lineage: Eukaryota > Viridiplantae > Streptophyta > Magnoliopsida > Asterales > Asteraceae > Rutidosis > Rutidosis leptorrhynchoides. The sequence continues at coordinate 141,231,814 of NC_092337.1, read as the reverse complement.
GTAAAGCCATGACTGAAGAGTATTCAGCGTTGGTGCGGAATGGTACTTGGTCACTAGTACCTCGTGTTCCAAATTCTAATGTGGTTGATTGCAAGTGGGTATACAAATTAAAACGGGATCAAACAGGGGCAGTACAACGCTACAAAGCACGTTTAGTTGCTAAAGGGTTTCGACAACAACCAGGCATCGACTATCAGGAAACATTTAGCCCCGTTGTAAAATCAACAACCATTCGTGTTGTTCTCTCCTTGGCTGTGTCTCAGAAATGGTCCCTCAGGCAACTTGATGTACAAAATGCCTTTTTACATGGTGATCTTCACGAAACAGTTTATCTACAACAACCACCAGGATTCGTCAATTCAGCTACACCAAATCATGTGTGCCTCCTTCACAAAGCCTTATATGGATTAAAGCAAGCACCTAGAGCATGGTTTCATCGACTCTCTACAGCACTTCATTCTCTTGGATTTCATGGGTCGAAAACGGATACTTCCTTATTCATCTACTCTAATGGGAACACTCTTCTATATATGCTTGTGTATGTTGATGACATTATTTTAACAGGAAACGATACAAAGGAAATAGATAGGGTGGTACAAAGTCTCAGCCGCTCATTCGCTATTAAAGACATGGGTAACTTGTCTTATTTTCTCGGGATTGAAGTCACAAGGAATGGTAACGACATGATCCTATCACAACGCAAATACATACATGAACTTTTGGAACGCGCCGACTTATCTAATGCTAAACCGGTTTCATCTCCCATGACAACCAACGCAAACCTTGCTCTTGGTGATAGTGCAACATTTGACAACCCCGTTCAATACCGTCAAATTGTAGGTGCCCTTCAGTATGTTACATTGTCTCGACCGGACATCACTTTCGCAGTCAACAAAGTCTGTCAGTACATGCATTGTCCCACGATAAATCATTGGTCAGCAGTTAAACGAATTCTCCGTTACTTACAGGGCACTGCCAATTATGGGTTACGATTTATACACGGCTCCGGAACAGTGCTTCATGCCTACACTGATTCCACATACAACTCACTGACTAGCTTCTCTGATGCTGACTGGGCAGGTTGTCCAGATGACCGTCGATCCACGGGAGGATATGCTATATATCTAGGTTCAAACCTAGTATCATGGTCTGCACGAAAACAAAAGACTGTCTCTCGATCTTCAACAGAATCTGAATACAAGGCCCTAGCTGACACAGTTGCAGAACTAACATGGCTTCAAGATTTATTACGTGAACTTCGTGTGCCTGTTAAATCAGTTCCTACCTTATGGTGTGATAACCTTGGCGCTACGTATCTCTCAGCTAACCCAGTCTTTCATGCACGTACAAAACATGTAGAAGTTGATTTTCACTTTGTTCGAGAAAGAGTTGCTCAACAAAAACTTTCAGTTCAGTTTATAACTACTGACGATCAGATTGCTGATATCTTCACCAAGCCGTTGTCCTCACCAAGATTTCTTCTATTACGATCCAAGCTACAAGTCGTATCCCGCCCTTAGCTTGCGGGGGAATATTAGACAACTATAATTGTATAAGGTTATGTTCTATTTATAGTTTAGGGATACTTAGTGTAATTACACCTTCTATATATAGAAGGCACAATACTCTGAATAATACACACAGAACTTACAAGTTCAATATCTCTCTTCCTCTATTCTATCCTCTATTACAGAGTGACAGGTAGTCGGAAAGGGTGGTTGATTTGGGGTTTGATCGGAATAATTGTTGATGGGTGGTTGAACGGAACTTTTTGAAAAAAAGGACCGTTGGGCTTTGATTAGGGGTTTAAGGGTGGGTGGGGTTGAGAGAGAAAAAGACATTTCACGTTATAGTTTGACAACTAAGATGCAGAGGAGCACCAGGTAAGACCACATAAACTCACCAATGAGTCAATGCATACATACATAGCTGCAACCCTTGATTTGATGCCCTTTATACTCCATCGTATTGGTGTTTTTTCTTAAATAATTATCTTCATGCACCTGATAATTTATGTACAAATCAATTTGTTAGTATTTGGATATTAAGTACCAAGCAGGTGGCTACTCTGACCCATGAAATTTTAAATGTCATAGAATCAACAAACAAATATCTTAATTATACAATCGATGTCAAATGATTATACTATTTTCATCTATAATCCTACTAAAAAAGATCAATATATTAAAACCTAATTTATGATCATAATCTACATAAAAAGTTTACCAACCTCATAATAATAATAAAAAAAATCCTCAACCAACTTCGTAAGAAAAGAAACGCAATCGTCAATTAAAAACGCTTAGTGTGGTAAATCGTAGCATTAAATGCAGTTACAAAATCATTTAACCTACTCTTGGATAATATAAATGTTAGTAGTCATTGATAAACATTAAATCGTGTCTAAAAGCTTACCTGGACGGTATTGGAGTCTATGGTTTACTTCAAAGTAGAATCCACCAGGTAGAGATTTATAATTTTCCGGGTAAGCACCTGCAGATACATGTTGACCTCAGATAATACGTAGTTATTATGAATAAACGCATTATATTTTAAGAAAACATTTATGCTGCAGGTATAAATTTTTAGTCCATTTCTCGTTTATTGTCATATCTCATTGTCGTTACCAAATCTTTCCAACCCATAAGCGTTTTTCATCAAAGCTTAAGCATTTTCAGCTTACGAACCCGCAAAGTAGTAAAGACTCATTATAATATAGTTTACCCAAAATGACATCATTTTGGTTGACGCCACAAATACTTATCCAGCTGACCCAAATCGTCCATATTCATTCCACAATTCCAAAAATCACATTTAAAACATGTTGGTACCTACAAAATCATTTAACCTTCTCTTGGATAATATATATTGTCAAACAAATCTATGTGATCATTCAGTATAAGAAGGCAATTTGGTTATAAATGTTAGTAGTCATTCATAAACATATCGTGTCATTCATAAACATTAAATGTTAGTATAATAATCATTTATCTTGTAGGTATAAATTTTTAGTGCGTTTCTCGTTTATTGTCATATCTCATTGTCGTTACCAAATCTTTTCAATCAACAACAACAACAACAACAATACCCAATTCCACTAGAGTGGAGTATGGGGGAGGTTAGATGTAGACAGTCCTTTCCTCTACCCTAAAGTAAAAGGGAAGTCATTCCTCCACCCACGGATACCTATCGGTCCCCAGGTAGAGGAAGTCGTCCCTCCCTATTCTGTAGAGCAGAGAGGCTGCTTCCTAGGAAGTCGTCCCTCCAAATCTTTTCAATCGATACCTACTAATTTGTCTGCAGCATGAACCTAACAAAAAGGAGGAAAAACAACGCACTTGTGATGATTATGAAACCACACATAAACGAAAAAAAAAAGAAATCGACAAACACTTACAGATAGCTCAATATATGTAAGTATAAATCGAATAAGAGAATTATCATTTCAGGGTGCCAATATAAACAGCGTAGCATCATAGTAACAAACCGTAAATAACTATGAGAACATACCTATGACATTTGACAATCCAATTGATGAAGAACCATGTTGTCAAGAACCACCAAGCATAACAGAATTGAAACCACTCAAATTCTGGTTTGAAATATCTTCCCTCAAACAGCAAGGAAAAAAAAACACAAACAATAACAACAACTTGTTACGCCCATATCTGTGACGATTTTTTTGACATAGCATTTATTGTCAACTTTGGCCCCACCTTTTCGTGGACAACTTATTTGGCAAAAACAGAGTTATGGTTGAAAAGTTGTAGCTTTACAAAAACGGACTGCTGTTATGCACAACAGCAGCCTTTTAACAGCACTACATGTTGTTTTGTCGGCACTTTAAAACGTATCTAGACTTGATAAACCCAAGCATATCATATACCATTTTGAAGTCCTTCGGATCTACTTTCCAACCCATAAGCGGTTTTCATCAAAACTTAAGCATTTTCAGCTTACGAACCCGCAAAGTAGTAGAGACTCATTATAATATAGTTTACCCAAAATGACATCATTTTGGTTGACGCCACAAATACTTATCCAGCTGGACCCAAATCGTCCATATTCATTCCACAATTCCAAAAATCACATTTTAAAACATGTTGGTAGCTTTAAATTCCCAAAATCACCCAAAAGGGAAAAGTGATGCACATTTAGATGTTTAAAGGGTCAAAATGATTACCTTAACAAATATGGAATCATTATATAATTAAAGACAATAGAGCAGCTAATTCAGCCTATAACAATAATAATAACATTAAAACATTATTTAAAGTCAGTATTATGTTTATTGTCATATCTCATTGTCGTTACCAAACATATTGTTATGATTATTCTTTTTTTTTTTTTTTTTTTTTTTTTTTTGAATTAGGCAAACAAAATTGATTGTTTGAAACAAAACGAGTTCATGATTTACCTCTAAATTTCTCTGTTGTATTCCAGTCAGAGTCGCATTCACAAACACGGCATCTACTCCACCCTGTCACATAAAAAATCATTCTAAAATTTTATGTATTTGCAGTACAAAAAATGAAACTAGGATCGTTCAAACAATTATATGTAAATATGACAATTTACTCTAAAAATCTTCAGCATTTAGATGGCATTTTATTGTGTCTACAGTTCCCGGTCCCAAAGTAAGTATCTGCATCATCCAAAACATACAAGCACATCATAATCTTTGACTTTAAAGGGTCAAAGAAGTGAATATCAGCTTCTAGAATAACACGACTATAAACAAGTTTTCCAATAAACAAATCATGCCCAGGAACTAATTCAAGTACCAATACAAAAACTCTAATGTCCATGATAAAATTTCAATAAAATTGCATACAACTCAAAATGTCAAGATCATTACTTATGACTCAAAAAGTCAAAATCTTTAGTAACAAAAAGAGCTTGCATACCTGCCCTTGTGATTCTAGAAGCTGGGTTTTGCCCAACAAGATGTGGGGGCAATTCTTTTTAAAAAAAAATCGGAATCATAAAACCCATCTCGTTGTTCTTCAAGTGAATTTGCGAGGTTAAGAGCTTCATCAAGTTTGGGTTTCAATACGGAATCGGGTCGAAATCTGGGTTGAACGACGTATAATCTTGGTGGGCTATCTGGATCTTGGCGGAAGTCACCTCCGGTATTTGTATGTTTCTGATTGTGTTGTTGTGAGTGTATATTAGGGATTGAAAAGATGGGATTTTGTGTAAGGGTTTGAGATATGGATTTGATTGAAGGTTGTTTGTTTGAAACGGCTCTAAACATCTTAAAAGTTGTGTGATGTTTTGAATGTGAAATCAAAATTGGGGTTTTAGAACAAGGAAAGTTCGTTCGGTTTATTACCCGAATCCAAAACGAATTGGTCACCCTGATGATCTTCTTCCAATCCAGCCATAGCCTGGGTGGCCACTGGACTCCAATGAAGCAAGAGGTCACTGGTTCGATTCCCTTCAAGACAAATAATTTGGAGCGAGCTCTGACTAGAAGATGCCTTGCCTGGTAGCGGTGGAGGCCTGGCTTGCCGTTTATCCGGGGTTTACTAACTAGAGGGGAGCCATTATGGCTCGTCGCTAGGGATTCCTCGTATATATATATATATATATATATATATATCGGCAAAATTGATTTATTAGAGTTTTTAATGTAATATAATTGTAGTAGTAATAAGTGTGTTAAATGGAAAAAATTTATTGACATTTACCAAAAATTGCATATCTTTTTTTTTTTCCTTTTTTTTGCGAAAAGATAATTTATTAAACTATTGAAATGACCCGTGAAATCACAGATTCGTTTAAACGAAATAGTTTAATGATATGTTTTAGGTATTAAGTGAACGTAAATGCTAAAGTCATTTAGTTCAATGACCCGTAGAACCACAGAGTCCGACCAAGAAACTCGTCAGCTGAACATTTCATCAAACACCTAATGCATATTAAAAAATCCACATTCAATCATAAGAGATAATATTGGTTGTCATTTTATTTTAAAAGTGTAAATTAAAGTATAAATTTAGAATCGATTTACTTTTACCTAGCTTTTATACCCTCTCGTACTCAATACAAAATAATTAATTAAAATAATTCAAAATTATTTAATTTTAATAATTAAATAATTATTAATAAGATTTAATAATAATAATTAATTAATAAGATTTAATTTTAATTCAAAATTATTTAGATTAATGACATCACCCATCATGCTTAGAAATTTTTTTTTTATTTTTTTTATTTTTTTTAAACAAAAAATTAGCCTAATAATAACATCATCATTATAGCATTTTAATAGAAACTATAGATAAACATTCATCAGAACGATGAAGAAAAGAACATTACAATGATAGAGGCTTGAGAGCCCAAAATAAAAGACGTAAAATGAAAGAACATCGAAAAAATTCCTGAAAGAAAACACTAGGCCCAACTTGACTAGGCTTAGAAACACACTCGCTATCGGACTGACATGAAACAAGCATGAGCACTTAAAATGAAGCCCATCCGTGTAACAGGACTCAGGAGCCCAAATTGCAGAATCACCATCTGAAAAGAGGCCCACCATCGTTATTGGGCTTAGCAGCCCGAAATGCAGCCCAACAAAGCAGAGAAACTAACATGCCACCTAAAAAAATTGCATAGCTGATACAATATTTTTTTTCATTTATGACTTGATAAAAGGATAATGACGTATGCCTACTACAATATGTCACGTGCTATACGCATGACATATAATACATAAAACTCACATCATTTAGATGATGTTTTAAGTTATTGAGGTTATTTGAATTATTTATGCATTAATAGACGTTTTCATTATATATGGAGTACGCCACGCTAGTGCGTAGCTGGAGGCTAACAACGAGTCCTCAAATTATTCGGTCCACATCAGCAAACGCGAATTAGGACGTGGGTTGTACACATCAACTCGTAACTGCCATATTCTAAAATATTTTTAGTGGGCAGTTGTGGAGTGGCGGTTAATTGATAGACGCCCCCATTTTACACCTATAAATACGAGGTCTTTGGGCTCATTTTATACACTTGATCTCATTGAACCTAATTTACGATTACATTTCCATTTGAGACTCCGAAAAAGAAAAACAACAACACACCCCTTCAATCTCCTAATTCTAACCGAGATCAACCGATCGAAGGATACAATCATTTATCATAACATTTATATATAATATATATATATGTAGGGGTAATGTATTTATAGGTAAGATAATTTTTAAATATAGATAATTTAGAATTAAATACTTGAAAAATATTTTGAAGTTATAGATGGAATGACATGTGGCATGGTGAAATGTGGAGCTGACACGTCAGCATATGTCAGATGCTTTATATAATGTATATGTATAGAGAGATAGAAAGATATATAGATAGATAGATTATATGCTTACAAGAAAAAAAATAAAAACTTACATGGCATCCCGTAAAAACTAATGTTACGGAGTATTATTAATTTGTTGGCTGAGCTATCTGCTGTATGGATGGTGGGCGAAAAAAAAATCTGTGGCCTACCAGTACCGGATCCGTGATGAACGAGTAAAATCATTAAGTTTTACCCTGCGGGTACGGGTACGGTTGACCTGGTTGTCAAATCCAACAAGGACCTCCGAAGGTGATACATGATCGACATCATCAACCCCAACCCGATTGACGATATTCGACAGATTAACCCAGGCGACAGTGTTTTGATCGAAACGTTCGAATAAAGCCCGATATAAAATATTATATTATTATTGGTGTCACCCAAACTTGGGTATATGATTCCTCTAAAATCTTCGAGATCCACGACAATTAAAATATTATATTATTATTTGTGTACAACAAAAAATAATTAATATGTACATTCAATTAAGTTACGTACTCTTGCTATCATTTGTTGTTTATTACTCGTATTTACTTATGTCAACAAAATAAAAACTTATATAAACTAATGTTACTATTTACTCCCTGTTAGAGCGAGCACGTGGATTTGTATGCATTTTTCGCTGTTATCACCATCCGACGCCGGGGATGGTGGCACCGCCGACTCCTTCCCGGCTTCTTGTCGGCGTTAAAACCTACCGTTGGGGCTCACTGTCTAGTGGACGACGTTGGTTGATGTTTTCATTTTTAAATATAACCGTTATATAACAGGTTAATTTTATTAAATTATTATTATTATTATTATTATTATTATTATTATTATTATTATTATTATTATTATTATTATTATTATTATTATTATTATTATTAAATAATTAATATTTCATATCTATAGTTTCTATTAAATCTCTAAAATGATGATGTCATTATTAGGCTAATTCTTTTGTTAAAAAAAATCAAAAATAAAAAGAAAAAAATCTAAGCATGTTGGGTGATGTCATTAATTTAAATAATTTTGAATTAAAATTAAATCTTATTAATTAATTATTATTATTAAATTTTATTAATAATTATTTTAACTATTAAAATTAAATAACTTTGAATTATTTTAATTAATTATTTTGAATTGAGTACGAGAAGGTATAAAAGCTAGGCAGAACGAAACCAATTCTAAATTTATATTTTAATTTACACTTTTAAAATAAAATGACAACCAATATTATCTCTTATGATTGGATGTAGATTGTTTAATATGCATTTTAGGTGTTTGATGAAATGTTCAGCTGACGAGTTTCTTAGTCGGGCTATGTGGTTCCACGGGTCATTAAACTAAATGATTTTAGCATTTACGTTCACTTAATACCTAAAACATATCATTAAACGTTTTTGTTTAAACAAACCCGTGATTTCACGGGTCATTTCACTAGTTTCTTCTATATCACTCCTTGGACTTTAATTTATATGTTCACTGATCTATCTGCATTTAGCCGCCAAACAATAAAATAACCTGTTTAGTTTGAAAGACATTTTATTCATATATCGTTTCTCTAGCTAGGGCTGTTCGATTAACACCCAAAAAAATCCCCAATTTCGGTACCATCAATCAATTAAGTTGCTTCTCGCAATGTCTTCGATACCCAAATTTGTCTCTGATCGCGATGATGAAGATTCAGAAGAATCAATCAAGAACTGCAATTTGAATGCGTTGCTCGGCAATTTAACCATCTCTAAACTAGAGAGGTTTTTGTTTTACGTTATCTTTTTTTCTTTAAATAAATTAATTAGTTAAGTTAAAATAGATTGAATGGAGATAAAATTATTTGAATCGAATCATTAAAAAAAAAAAAAAAAAAAAACCCAAGTTGATTGAAGATTGAAGGAGGTTTTAAATTATTTGTATGAACAAATTGATTGATTAATTTTGGTTATTGCAGAAACACAGAAAATGGGTCGGATGAATCAACTGTCAAAATAACAGCGACGGCCGTTGAGAATCCAAAGGAATTAAAATCCAAAACGCAGGATCATGATTGTTTTGCTGCATATGAACGAGTTTTAAAAGGTACTATTTTTATTACTAGTATTCTATATCCCTTTTTAATTAATGACCGATTTAGTCCCTGCTCTGGTGCAATTAACGTTTTAAAAGGTACTATTTTTATTAGTATTCTTGATCTGGTGTAGCTAAAGAAATGACCGATTTAGTCCCTGCTCTGGTGCAATTAACGTTTGAACAATATAAAACCCTATCCTTTGGAGAAAGGTGAGTTTACTAATAATAGTAGAAAGAATATATTACTTGATATCTTAATTTATAATTTAATAATGAGCTACCTCTGATTGTGGATTTTATTTATTTATTTATTTTTAATATGTTGTAGACGCTTATGGCTCACTGCGCATTTTCTTTTAAGAAGATTGTCGTAAGTATTTTTTTTTCTTTCTTCTTTCTTTTGATCAGTTTTCATTATTATTATTAATTCAAATATTAATTATTGATATATACTTCGTACTATACAGTACTTATTATTATTAATCACTGATATAACCCGTGTTACTATAAATAGATCCGGTGGTAGAGATACCAGGAGGGACAAAAGGGTCATAAACTCAGAGGGCAATGGCAATATCATGCAGACGATAGCAACGTTTTTACACTTTGTTGGTCAGATTCAATCACGCAATGAAGATGGGCTCCTGAAGAGGAATAATGTTGCTGAGTATTGTTTTACATTTTCCCGAGGTCATCTCTCGAGTGCTGTCGAATTATACATCGTACGTGTTTCAATCCTTTGTTAGAAATTTATTGTTGCTATAAGGGTAGGTAATCAGTCATAATATATTCTTATGGATAATTATTGATTACTAAAGATTTGTTAACTTTTTGCGCACATATCAGGTAGCAGTCGAATTGGAGATAAAAATTCTCATGGACCTTTTAATAAAAGGGGTGGATGCTACGTTCTTGAAAATGACAACTGATGAGGCACACAAAATCTTGTGCGTGAATTTGTTCGGAGATCCTATTAATCAGGACAAGTTGGAATCTTTTTCGAAGTACCTTAACCGTAATTGGTGGGCGTTTGAAGGCCTTACGCCCTTAAGGAGGTATGATAAAATTAAACATATAAAAGTACGAATAAGTATGGTTATGCTATCTTTTAAATTTCTGTTTTATAATGGTTTATAATATGAAGCTTCTCAACCTGATTATTTTGGCATTTATAGTAACCAGTTAATGTACATGCTTCAATATTATTATATTTTTTCCTTCCACTCATTCATATTAGGCTTTATTTGCAGGACCACATCCACAACTGCAAATGAAAAAATCAGTGCAACATAGCTGCGGAATCTGCGGAATCTGATTAAAGTGGAGGTTTCCTACATATGTCCATTCTTTGTCCCAAATTCTGAAAAGTGTTGCATATAAATAAGTATGTTCATGTTTGTTACTTAGAATCTTATTCATCTACAGCTACAAGATATGTAGTCATAGATTTGGATCACAATATTTTTGACTTTTGAGGCTTGGTCATACATACATCTTTTATGACTTTAGTAGGTGATAACATTTTTTTTTCCTACTCATATCTTGTTGATTTTATATGTTACACTTAATAATGTTAAATAGACCTTTAAGACCTTCTTCAACTCCTGATAGTGAGTTGGGTGTCTACAAGTACAGTCATCATATGGGAACAATGGACCAGTGGTGCACAGCTAACCACAATTCTGCACCTTCAATTAAACTTGCTTAGTGAAAGGACCCGTTCATATACATTATAAACGATTCACAATAGTTGATTACATTGCGAGGTATTTGACCTCTATATGATACATTTTACAAACATTGCATTCGTTTTTAAAAGACAAACTTTCTTTACATCGAAAATTGACAGGCATGCATACCATTTCATAATATCCACTATCCAACTATAAATTGATTTAATAATAATCTTTGATGAACTCAATGACTCGAATGCAACGTTCTTCGAAATATGCTATGAAAGACTCCAAGTAATATCTTTAAAATGAGCAAATGCACAGCGGAAGATTTCTTTAACACCTGAGAATAAACATGCTTTAAAGTGTCAACCAAAAGGTTGGTGAGTTCATTAGTTTATCATAATCATTTATTTCCATCATTTTAATAGACCACAAGAATTTCATTTTCAGTTCTCATAAATATACGTCCCATGCATAGAGACAAAAATAATCATTCATATGGTGAACACCTGGTAACCGACATTAACTAGATACATATAAGAATATCCCCTATCATTCCGGGATCCTCCTTCGGACCTGATATAAATTTCGAAGTACTAAAGCATCCGGTACTTTGGATGGGGTTTGTTAGGCCCAATAGATCTATCTTTAGGATTCGCGTCAATTAGGGTGTCTGTTCCCTAATTCTTAGATTACCAGACTTAATAAAAAGGGGCATATTCGATTTCGATAATTCAACCATAGAATGTAGTTTCACGTACTTGTGTCTATTTCGTAAAACATTTATAAAAGTTGCGCATGTATTCTCAGCCCAAAAAATATAAAGGGTAAAAAGGCAAATGAAACTCACCATACTGTATTTCATAGTAAAAATACATATAACGTCATTGAACAAGTGCAAGGTTGGCCTCGGATTCACGAACCTAAATTAATTATATATATTTATATGTTGGTCAATATTTGTCTAACAAATTAGGTCAAGTCATAGTGTACTACAATCCTAATGCTCGAGACTAATATGCAAAAGTCAACAAAAGTAAATTTGACTCAAAATAATTTCCAAAAATCTATACATGATTAATATATAGTTTAAATATCGTCGTTTTATATTTTTAAATATTTTTAAAAGATTTATTAGAGTAAATAATATAATTTATTTATTAATAAATAAAATTTTATATTAAATTTATATAATAAAATATACTTTTATATATATTAAGTAATAAAATTTATAGGGTTCATTTAATATCTTAAAGATAATATGATAGGTATTATTAAAGTAAGTTATTACACGTAGTAAAATATGTTTGTATCACATATTTATTTGATAAAATAATATCTATAATGATAGTAAGTAAAAGTTGTATTATTTTGTAATAATAATTATTATTATAAAAATATCAATATTTATAATTACTAAGATGACATTATGATAAAACGATAATTCTAATTATGATAACTTTAATATTTACGATAATTTTTAATATTATCTTTAAAATAATAATTCTATTTAAAATAATAATAATAATGATATTTTATAGTAACAATGACATTTCTATTAAAATGATAGTTTTAATACTAACGATACTTTTAATAATAATAGTAATGATAAAAATAATAAGAACGATAATTTTATCTAAATTAATATCTTATAATATTTTAATTTCATCATGATACTCTTACTCATTATTTCCTAATCGTTTCGTTTAATAGCTTTTAATCGTCTTTTATATCGTGTTCATAATAATGATAATAATAGTAATCAAAATATTTAGGTGTTACAATTATTTGTTTTAATTACACTAATATTAATAATGATAGTTACTATAATATTATTAACGATAATACTAATAATTATAATTATCTTAATGATAATATAGTAATAATAATAATAACAATAACAATAACCATTTTTAAATAATGATATATATATATATATATATATATATATATTAATAATGATAATAATAATAATAATAATAATAATAATAATAATAATAATAATAATAATAATAATAATAATAATAATGATAATTGGATAATAATAATAATAATAATACTAATTAAAACTTTAACGATAATAACGATAGTAATAAAAAAACAATTTTTAATGATAAATCTCTTTTATTGATAAAGATAATAATAATGATAATAATAAGATAAAACTAGAACGACGATAAAAACGACGATAATAATAATCATTTTTAATAAAAATATTGAAAATTCAATTGATTATAACTTCTAATCCGTTCATCGAAACCATTCGATATCTAAAGGAAAAGTTATTAATTTTTCGCTAGCTTTCCAAGGACATGCATATCTTATACCTTATCTCAACCGCAAGTGTAACTAATTCAAGATTCAACCTAACCTGTCTAAGGGCAATATCAAAAGTACAAGCATGCATAATCCTAAATACTCGAGTACTAGTCAGGGATACACTATTAGTATGTAAAAGTTAAATTATGAGTACTCACGTATCAATATTGAGATTCAATATTGCAGGAAAGGTACGTAGATGCAACGTAAATGATAAACACTATATTGACCTCACGAGCATACCCATGAACCATACTCAATCACCTCCATAGCTATAACCCATAATTTCCTTAATCCTATCCTACTCGAAAAACAATTTCGAAATCATTCGGACAACACTCCGTCGTAATATTTTATGTATACTAATAATATCTTGAAATAATACGGAGTAAATATATATATGTAAATCGATTGAGAGAGTTTAGAGAAAAATATTTTTAAGTTTCTATGAAATAATGAAACCTATTGAATTCTATTTATAATAGATTTTTGAATTATTAAAGTATGAATTATTAAAGTGAATTATTAAAGTATGAATTATTAAAGTGAATTATTAAAGTATGAATCATTAAAGTGAATTATTAAAGTATAAATTATTAAAGTATGAATTATTAAAGTAAATTATTAAAGTTAAAGTAAAGTAAAAATAAAGTAAAGGTAAAGTTTAAGTATAGTAAAAGTATAAAACTATGTACGTATTATACGCGTATAAATATATATAATATTAATTTAAATCGTTATATATATTTAATAAAATAAAATATAAATATCGTTATCTTTATCATACTAGTTAAGTAATGAGTTGTCAAAATCGGTTCTAGATATTTATAAAAGTTATATACGTTTTAATAATAAAGTTCCTTTTAAACTGAAAACGTTTTTGTACGTTTGAAACTAAATAGATCAATCGAGTCTTTATGAGATTCAATCTTCCACTATCCTTTGTCTAGTTCTCAATGATTGACAATTTGTTCTTATTTATAAATTACTTTACCATTTTCCGAATATTGTTAAAATGGAAAGATTTCTCAAATCAACGTGGACCTTTCAACAGAGACTTGTAATCATAATTTAATATATCTGATAATTCAATCATTTGATCTTATCTTCTAATTCCATTGATAAACATTTTGAAACAGATACAATCATATAAAGTATTTAATCTAATATTTTGTTTACGTTTCAAGTTTTAATATATATACACATATACATATATAATCATATTCGTTTAATGGTTCGTGAATCGTTGGAACTTGGTCGAGGTTGAATGAATGTATGAACATAGTTTAAAATTCTTGAAATTTAACTTAACAAATATTGCTTATTGTGTCGGAAACATATAAAGATTAAAGTTTAAATTTGGTTGGAAATTTCCGGGTTGTCACAGTACCTACCCGTTAAAGAAATTTCGTCCCGAAATTTAAGTGGAAAGGTCGTGAATGATAATAAGTATGTTTTCATGATACATACGGGCTGAAAATTAGAGTTTTATCATCAGCGAATAATTTGGATAAACAATCCATTTATATGAAGAGTACGAATGAAGCTAACATAGAAGAGTGAAATGAGTAAGTGTAGATTCATCTTATCATTTGACGTAGATATGATTGATTCCCAGATTTCAAGGGATTTGAAGAAAATCTTCTTAATAAGATTTGACTCTCCGGTAATCAAGGAAATTAGGATCCGCTTTAAATGCGATCGTCCATTTTAATTATTCTGTCGGAGATTTTCTTATAAATTCACCTCCTTCGTTTCCTTACAACTCACACCTTCTGTTGATGCATTTTATGCAAGTCCCTAGACATCTACCCACGTCCATTGCAGGTACAACAGTTTACAGGCCACCATGATTGCTCATTATTATCCTGTGTTTGTATGTGGTTACAGGAACTGCAGGAACGAGATTTAGATGTTTGACTATGTTAGACTTAGTCAGACGTACGAGTGAAGCCTCACTAGTACGGCTGACAGGCTCATACGCACGGTTGATGCTGAGCTAAGTCACAATTACAACCTAAATGTGTAGTGACCCGAACTTTTCCATGTTTATATATATTAATTGAGATTGATATTTACATGATTAAATGTTTCCAACATGTTAAGCAATCAAACTTGTTAAGACTTGATTAATTGAAATATGTTTCATATAGACAATTGACCACCCAAGTTGACCGGTGATTCACGAACGTTAAAACTTGTAAAAACTATATGATGACATATATGGATATATATATATAGTTAACATGATACTATGATAAGTAAACATATCATTAAGTATATTAACAATGAACTACATATGTAAAAACAAGACTACTAACTTAATGATTTTTAAACGAGACATATATGTAACGATTATCGTTGTAAAGACATTTAATGTATATATATCATATTAAGAGATATTCATACATGATAATATCATGATAATATAATAATTTAAAATCTCATTTGATATTATAAACATTGGGTTAACAACATTTAACAAGATCGTTAACCTAAAGGTTTCAAAACAACACTTACATGTAACGACTAACGATGACTTAACGACTCAGTTAAAATGTATATACATGTAGTGTTTTAATATGTATTTATACACTTTTGAAAGACTTCAATACACTTATCAAAATACTTCTACTTAACAAAAATGCTTACAATTACATCCTCGTTCAGTTTCATCAACAATTCTACTCGTATGCACCCGTATTCGTACTCGTACAATACACAGATTTTAGATGTATGTACTATTGGTATATACCCTCCAATGATCAGCTCTTAGCAGCCCATGTGAGTCACCTAACACATGTGGGAACCATCATTTGGCAACTAGCATGAAATATCTCATAAAATTACAAAAATATGAGTAATCATTCATGACTTATTTACATGAAAACAAAATTACATATCCTTTATATCTAATCCATACACCAACGATCAAAAACACCTACAAACACTTTCATTCTTCAATTTTCTTCATCTAATTGATCTCTCTCAAGTTCTATCTTCAAGTTCTAAGTGTTCTTCATAAATTCCAAAAGTTCTAGTTTCATAAAATCAAGAATACTTTCAAGTTTGCTAGCTCACTTCCAATCTTGTAAGGTGATCATCCAACCTCAAGAAATCTTTGTTTCTTACAGTAGGTTATCATTCTAATACAAGGTAATAATCATATTCAAACTTTGGTTCAATTTCTATAACTATAACAATCTTATTTCAAGTGATGATCTTACTTGAACTTGTTTTCGTGTCATGATTCTGCTTCAAGAACTTCGAGCCATCCAAGGATCCGTTGAAGCTAGATCCATTTTTCACTTTTCCAGTAGGTTTATCCAAGGAACTTAAGGTAGTAATGATGTTCATAACATCATTCGATTCATACATATAAAGCTATCTTTTTCGAAGGTTTAAACTTGTAATCACTAGAACATAGTTTAGTTAATTCTAAACTTGTTCGCAAACAAAAGTTAATCCTTCTAACTTGACTTTTAAAATCAACTAAACACATGTTCTATATCTATATGATATGCTAACTTAATGATTTAAAACCTGGAAACACGAAAAACACCGTAAAACCGGATTTACGCCATCGTAGTAACACCGCGGGCTGTTTTGGGTTAGTTAATTAAAAACTATGATAAACTTTGATTTAAAAGTTGTTATTCTGAGAAAATGATTCTTATTATGAACATGAAACTATATCCAAAAATTATGGTTAAACTCAAAGTGGAAGTATGTTTTCTAAAATGGTCATCTAGACGTCGTTCTTTCGACTGAAATGACTACCTTTACAAAAACGACTTGTAACTTATTTTTCCGACTATAAACTGATCATGCATATTTTAACCGAGGGGTCTTAACATGCTTGCTCAACGTAAAGGAGGGGTTTAAGGATCTTAGAACGTGGCTCTCCGGTCCGGCTACCGTGAATAACCCTGGCCGACATGATGATGTCGGCGGGGTGGCCAAGTGATTAAGTCCACCTTCGATGACGTCCGTCGATCAGAAGGCCCCAAGCAAGGTCGTAGGTACCAGTTAATAAAGGACTAACCTGTTAACCTTTAGAAGATGATAGAGGATGTAAGTTACGTAGGATGTGTGGTAGAAGATGGCTACGTAACGTGGTATGTTGCTAACGACGATTAGGGTTCGTATTTATAGGCAAACCCTAATTCTAAAACCGTCATAGGATAGTGATAATCGTTTCCATAACCATCTCCCCCGAATCACGGATATAATTATGGAAAAGATATTTGCTTGTTAGCTAAGCAACCGCCGTAAAGGGACCAGATACAGATCCGCATGCCGTATGACGCATGAGAGCACCCCGCATACGCACCATAGCGCATGCCCGTGTGTATGTTACATGCGCATGCGGGCTGCGGTATCATTAAGTCCCCCCAGTTTGATGTTATATGACGCAAGTCATATGATATCAAACTATTAAGCGAAAAAGAGAAAACAAAAGGACGACGAGCATTTAATGTCCTCGCGTGCGCCTCGATGCCTGTCACAATCGCAGAAGCCCATTCGGCTGACAAGACATAAAGTAACAGTGCCGCAGGCGCGTGCGAACCACGCGCGTGTTTGTAATCATTTTAACTGACACCACGCACGATCAGCAAATGCTATCCGTCGATTGCATTACACGTGTATGGCCACGATCACACCATTCCAACCCACGCTCCCCCAATCTTGCCTATAAATAGCCCCAAATCACACACATTTTCACTTTTCCCGTGTCAAGCTTCCCAAATACGCTCTCGCCTCCAAATCCTATCAATTCCGATCAACTCCGTCATATTCCGATCGTCATTTAAAGGTCAGTCGTTCTCCATTCATCTAAAAATGACCAAAGCTAATGAAACTTTCGTAGAGAATGTAGAGTCCAACATAGGCCAGAAAAACATCGACCACTTAGTTAAGCAATACCCCCCTCTAGCGGGTTACAATCCGGTACCACCACTGCCTAGCCAGCGAGCCCATCAGCCACCAGAGAATAAGGAGGCGATCTACGAACATGCTTTTAAGCATGGTAATTTTAGGGTTCCACCCTCCGACTTCTTTTTAGGCGTACTAGATCATTTCAAAGTAGGGCTAGGGCAATTGCACCCGTATGCTATAGGCAAAATCGTTCTATTCGAGATGTGGTGTGTTGCACTCAACACAGTACCATTGGTGAAGGTTTTTTGCCACCTATTCCGCTTAGCCAACCACCATAAATCTTGGTTCACCTTCTTCGCACGCCAAAATTTCACAAAAACCCCGAAATCGAATGCGGGAAGTTGGAAAGAAACTTTTTTCTTCGTCGACCAGACCGTAGTAGGCACTGGCTTCCCGCAGACGCTCATTTGGTGCGAGAAGGTAGAAAAAGATGTGAACAAGATGCCAGCGTTGGATGACGAGGAGAAAAAGATGTTGAAGCAGTGCGTCAACGCACAACTGGTGCACCGTTCGTATGGTAATGTTATGCTGCGGTTGGGGAAGATCTCCGCGTATTGGCCTTGGGAGGATGTGCGGCCGGCCATAGTTGGCCCCGATGGAAAGGGTAGGAATAGCATAAACGCGTACTTACATAAAGTTTTGTATATTTTCTAACGCAGGCGTTTATTGTTTGCAGAGATGAGGATGAAGAAGGTGCTTACCGCGGAGGAGATTGCTGGGATCTCTTTCCGCAAGCAGGATGTGGACAAACAGCTAGAGCAGGCAGCTGCTAGCGAACATGTGGAGGAAACGCCGGCGGAGTCAGGCAATAAACGCAAGGCGGCTGGGACGTCCGAGGCTCAGAAGAAGAAGAAGAAGACTCCTAAGCAGCTGGAGGATATGCGCAACGACAATTTTGTTGCCATCGAGCCGCGGTCCGCAGACCTACCTCCCCCCATTAATGGTGAGCGTTTATTTTTTCGCATGTATACCGCGTAGAAAAATCTGCGTACTAATCTGAGTATTTTGCAGAGCATGTGGAGGAGACGCAGCCAACAACACCGCGGGTCAACCCCGAGCTGTAGGCCACTGCCACATCCAAAGACAAGGCGATCCCCGTCGAATCTGAGTCTACATTACCTCCTCCGCAAGGCAGCTTCCGTGTTGCCAACCTCCGCCAACTTTGCCAGTCCTCCGCAGAAAATGCTGCGGAGCAATATGCATTCTTGCAGCAAATCTTCCCAGCAGAGTTCCGCGAACAACTGGCCGCGCTGCCGTTCAACCAGGCGCTCAACGCCTTTGTCCAGAACGGGCTGGTATTCTTTGAGATGTTTGCGGATCAAGCCCGTCGATCCTCCAGCCTATACGATGTTGCACTGCGCAAAGAGGTGGAGTTGGGTTTGCTGCAGGCGGGTGTAGATCAGGTCAATAAGGACAGGGACGCTGCTGAGGAGGCCCGCAAAGCTGTTGAATTGACTGCGGCCGAAACCAAGACCCTCTTGATTCAAGAAAGAAAAAAGAATCAAGAGCTTGTGGGTGCGGTTGATCAGGCAAAGGGGGAAACTGAGCGAGTGAGGCTGGAGTTGGAAAAGGTGACGAGGGAGAGGGACGATGCGG
This sequence comes from Rutidosis leptorrhynchoides, assembly GCF_046630445.1. Lineage (NCBI taxonomy): Eukaryota > Viridiplantae > Streptophyta > Magnoliopsida > Asterales > Asteraceae > Rutidosis > Rutidosis leptorrhynchoides. Next base: position 141,211,873 of record NC_092337.1, on the reverse strand, counting down.
TTACCAACCGCGAGCTGGCCGAGGCAGATATGACAATGCTGCGCACCGCACTTCCCGCAATTGCGCAGAAAGTGATGGACTCCGAGCCCGTGTCCGACCGGTTTAATGCCTATGTCGATGCGGTCAAGGACCATGAGGTGAACAAGGCTGTGCAGGAAGTGATCCAGGCATGCGGCCTAACTCCACCGTTCCCCGACATTGTCCAAAAGAAATTAAAGGAGGGAACGGCCGCGGCGCTGCTGGAGGCGGAAGAGGCAATCAAGTCCATCCCTATCCCTTTGATCAATGCGTTTGCGGCTGACCCGACGATGCCGCTTGATGGGTTTTTAAAGGAGGATTACTAGAGTATTTTGTGTCGTAAGCCCTAATCTTAGGCAGGTAATTGTAAATGTATTTTGGAGCCCTAAGTCCCATGTTGGGCAGGCATGTGAAACAATTACTTATGTAATAATTTATTTGGATGTGTATATATGTTTGTCTGTTATGCATGCGTGATGTCCTTGTTTATATATCGCGAATCAAAACAAATTATGAACCGCATGCGCATGCGCATAGTTAACCACAATTTATGCGTATGCGGATGGTACTGCGTAAAATAAACTAATATTTTAACTTACCTTTAATAATTTAGACTCAAAAGCTACTGCGCTATTGCTTTGTCATGTACTAGAGGTGCACTATTAGTTGTATGGTAAGCAAACGCAACTAAAAACAAACCAATGTTTTTATGCTTAGGAGTTCCTCAAGCAAACCAATGCGAGAGCGATTACGCACAAGCAAACCAATGCTTGTATTTTTTTTTAAAGTCGACTTTGCAGCCATCTAGTCTGCGTGGCGCTTGGCTAGGGGAAAACCAATTCCCTTCGCCTGCCGTTATTGTCTAGCCTTGTAACCAAACAGGCTTCTGCCACACGGGGGCTAGAGGACACCCCTTAAGTAGGCAGGAAACGCATACAAAAAATATAAATGGACAACAAAAGTATGCGCATGTAATTATTTTTATTTGGCATTAATTATGATTACAACTGCGACATATCCGAAAGGATGAAAAATAAAATAATGTGCTAAACAAATTGGAGTGATCAAGTCCATCTAGCTACATGTAACATTTTTTCAATAACGTCGCATGCCAAGTGCGTTTCACAGGTTTGCCATCTAATGTCTCTAGATGGTATGCCCCGGTGTTGCTTGCTTTTGCTACCCTGTATGGGCCCTCCCAACGAGGTCCCAGTTTCCCAGTATCTTCCGCATGACTTGCATCGTTCTGGCGCCAAACCAAATCACCGCACTTATAAGTGCGTGAACGCACACGCTGATTGTAATACTTTGCGATTTTCTGCTTGTTATTTGCTTCGTTAACAGCCGCAGAGAGTCTGCGTTCTTCAAGCAGATTAAGATTTTCCCGCAGAGCTTCAGAGTTATTTTGCTCATCAAAGTTTTGTATGCGGAACGTTGGTACCCCAATCTCTGCGGGTACAACAGCTTCTGACCCATAAACCAAACTAAACGGAGTCTCACCAGTGCTTGCTTTGGGTGTGGTTCTATGCGCCCATAAAACCTTTGGAAGCTCATCCACCCAACCAACGCGGTCATGACCCAACCTTGCCTTGATTCCAGCAACTATATCTCGGTTGGTAACTTCGCACTGGCCATTCGCCTGCGGATGCGCAACTGAAGTAAAAGTTTGCTTAATATTAAGCTCCGCACACCAACTGCGAAAAGGATCGCCGGCAAATTGTGTACCGTTATCACTAACAATTTCATTGGGTATGCCGAATCGACAGACAATGTCTTCCCATACAAAATTCCGCACTCTTTTCCCTGAAATTGTTGCCAGCGGTTTCGCTTCGACCCACTTCGTGAAGTAATCGATTGCAACAATTAAGAATTTGACATTTCCTGCGTGTGCAGAGTATGCGTAAGATAATGACGTAAGTAGCATATTTAGCAAATGAACGGCAATATTACCTTGGCCTTTGGGGAATGGTCCGACTATGTCGATCGCCCATTTGCAGAATGGCCATGGTGAGGAGACCGGTATCATTGGATGCGCAGGTGCCCTGCTGATAGGTGCATGTATTTGGCATGATTCGCATTGCTTGACAATACGCGCCGTGTCTGCGTACATAGTAGGCCAATAATAACCTAACCGCATGATTTTTGACACAATGGATCTGTGTCCCGAATGAAGGGCGCATGCACCCTCATGCACCTCGCGTATAACTTCCTCTGCCTCTTTCGGACCTATGCACCTTAAATGCGGTCCCAAATAGTTTTTTCGATACAAGACGTCACCCTCAAGGGCATAAAGCGGTGCCTTTGTGCGGACTTTCTTCGCATCAGAGGAGTCCGCGGGTGAAGTGCCGTCCCGTAAAAAAACGATGATGGGCGTCATCCACGTTGGGCTTGATTCCTCAACCGGTGCCACTAGAGGCATCATGACAATAGATTTTGCGTTGAGTTCCTCTATTAGAATTTTCTTACCCATATGATCAAAAGCCAAGGCAGCTAGTTTGCTTAGCGCATCCGCCTTCTTATTTTGCCCCCGCATTACGTGCGAGATTTGAAAAGCCTCGAACTGGTCAGCGAGATCATGAACAAGCGATAAATATTGCTGCATAGCAATGTCGTGCGCTTCGAAGTCTCCGCAGACTTGATTGCATACTAGCTTTGAATCCACGTAAGTGTGCAAGATTTTAACATTTAACTTATGCGCGATGCGCATACCTGCTAGCAGAGCCTCATACTCTGCTTCATTGTTTGTGACAGCAAAATTAAACCGCAGTGCGTACGTATGTTCCTCACCGCCTGGACCTGTCAAAATTACACCTGCGCCTGCGCCAGATGCGCTACACGCACCATCGGTGTATAATTCCCATGGTGATAGAACAGGGGGGGGCGGATCTTGATGTTCTGCTGACGCTTCGACATCCGCAGGTATTTCTGCTAGGTAGTCAGCAAGTATTTGACCCTTAACCGCACTGCGAGAAGAAAAGTTTATTTCATGTTCTCCCAATTCGACTGCCCACTTGGCCATTCGGCCAGAAATCTCGGGCTTGTACAGTACCTAAATGAAATAAAATAAAATAATTGCGTTAGTCAATGCGGTAACCCCGGTCATTGCCGCAAAGTAATCATGTACCAACCTGTTTGATTGGCTGATCAGTTAGAACCACAATCGGATGTGCTTGAAAGTATCGGCGCAAACGCCGCGCTGTATGGACAAGCGCATATACTAGCTTCTCTATTGGCGAGTAGTTTACTTCGCTTGATGTCAGCGTCTTACTTACGAAGTAGACCGGCATTTGCGTCTGAGAAAACCTCAGCGTTAAAGTTCTGCGAAATAAATAATGCAAGTAAATTGATAAGTTACCTTTTTGCGGTCTGCGATGAGAACTGAACTGATTGCTTCCTTTGATGCCGCAAGGTACAGCGTGAACGTCTCCCCAGGGACTGGCGCAGTAAGTGTTGGTAACTCTGCAAGCACCTTTTTCATCTCCTGAAAGGCTGATTCTGCTTCCTGAGTCCAGACAAAATCCTTTTTCTTCAAACAGTTTTTCAAAGTGTTAAAGAATGGTAGCTGACGCTCTGCGGCTTTTGACAAAAACCGCGTGATTGCTGCGAGCTTCCCAGTGAGACTCTGCACATCTTTCTTTGTTTTCGGAGATGGTAAATTATCAATAGCTTCAATCTTTTTGGGATTAGCCTTGATACCCCGCGCTGTCACCACATGGCCTAGAAACTTGCCTTCCTCCTCTCCAAAGCTACATTTAAGCGGATTAAGCTTCATGTTGATCCTTCGCAGAGACGCAAACGTTTCTAGGATGTCTGCGAGCATGTCTTCTTCGGTGTTGCTTTTGATTACCAAGTCATCGACATACGCTTCAAGATTTCTGCCAATTTGAGGCTTGAGTGCTGCGTCAATTACACGCTGATAGGTCGCGCCCGCGTTCTTCAAGCCGAAAGGCATCTTTGTGTAACAATAAATACCCTGCGGCGTATGAAAAGCAGTCTTGTCTTCGTCTTCCGCAGCCATTAGAATTTGGTGATAACCTTTGTATGCGTCCAGAAAGCACTTATATCTGAATCCAGACAAAGATTCAACCTTCCAGTCTATCTCCGGGAGAGGGTAATTGTCTTTAGGACATGCTTTGTTAATGTCTTTAAAATCAACGCACATTCGCCAGTTACCATCAGCCTTTTTCACCAACACCGGATTGGCAACCCATGTTTGATAACGCACTTCGCGTAGAATGTTTGCTTTCACAAGGTTGTCTACTTCTGCGCATAGCCAATCACTGCGGTCTAAAGCCATATGCCGCTTCTTTTGTCTAACAGGTGTGAGCGATGGATTAACATTCAATTTATGTTCCGCAATGTCCCGCGGGACACCTGTCATATCTGATTCGCTCCATGCGAAAACATCTGCGTTTGCGGACAATATACCATGTAACTTAGCCTTGGTTTCAGCTGATAAACCTGCGCCGATTTTTATACGCTTATCTGGATGCAAGCGATTAGCAATGACCGCACTGCTTGCAATCTGCTCCCCGACGCTAGGGATGTTAATTTGCACAACTGACGCACATATCTCAATCGTTTGATGTGACGCCATTGTGGCAACTCCTCCCTTAGTAGGAAACTTAATCAAACCGTGCACTACCGAAGGTATGATGTTAAAACGCCGTATGAAATTTCTTCCCAGTAGCGCATTATATCGCGAAGTCGAGCGAACCACATAAAAGTCAACTAATTCGTTCCTTATTAACTGCAGATTCTTGTCATCTTCGAGCTCTATTAATAACTCTATCCGTCCCACGGGCCATGAGCTTTCTCCGGAAAAACCAGACAGCGTGATATCAGACGGGCGTAGCTGCGCCTTCACGTGTTCGGGAAGAAATTGATAGCAATGCTCGTACATAATGTCAACGCCGCTCCCAGTGTCGACATGCATGCGCTTGACCTGCACCCCGCAAGAAGGAATGCGGCACTTGATAATGATAGGTTCATTCACCCTGTCAATTGACATCACAGGAGGGAAAGTGATTGGAAGAAGTTCCCAATCCTGATGATCGTTATACTTTCTTCGCTGACCTAATTTCTCTACGTCAACCATGTTAATGGTTAAATCAGCATTTTTGGTCTTATCCACTTTCTGCCACGCGAAGGTTTTAGTTTTTGACCCCTCTTCTACGGCTTTCCCTTTATCTTTCTTTGGCGGTTTGAGGTGATCCAACTTACCCGCACGGAGCGCCTCCAGTACCCGTTCCATCAAGTTTTTACACCTATTCGTATCGTGCCCGTAATCATCGTGAAATTCACAATACTTTGTCTTATCCCGCTTACCAAATTCTGTAAGCGGAGTTGGAACCGCGAAGGTCGCGCATACTGGCTCCGTCGCCAAAATTTCTTTGGGCGTTTTGGATAAGCTTTTAAGAAGCGCATAGTTCTGATTGTTGATGCCGCGCTGATTATTGCTTCGATAATTGCCATTAGATCTCCCCTTTTCACTTCTGATAGGACCGCCACTATGGTAACGCCCGCGAGAATTATTTCCGCGGTTTTGATCTCGTGAGCGGTCATCATCATCCTTTTTTTCATTTCGCGAGCTGCTTGTGGGAACATCGTTATCTTCGCCACTCCGCATATAATCGTGACATTCTTTAAGCGCCTCAGCGTAAGTTGTTGGCACCGTATGACGCAAACGCTTGACTAGCGTTGGGTGCCGTTCTGAATTGATGCCATGTATGAGTCCTGATATCTGTTGTTCTGGCTTGAGATCTGGAATGCGCAAACATTCATTAGTATACCTTGTGAGATACTCTCCCAAAGATTCCTTGGATTTCTGCGTAATATCATGGCATTCAATGTGAGTGCGCTTGCGTGGTCTTTGATTCTGATACTACAATAAAAACTTTGTTCGCAGATCCATGAATCCGGCAATACTGCCTGCCGGGAGTTTATTGAACCATTCGCGAGCAATGCCCTGCAAAGTCATTGGAAATATTTGGCACGCAACCGGATCCACCCAACCTTGAGTGCGCATTGCACCCTCAAAGCGCTGTAAAAAGTCATCCGGATCGGACAAACCATTGTAAGTACCTAGCGTACCAGGTATCTTTGGTGCTGCTGGAAACGGATATGCAGTTATGTGCGGAGGAAATTTGTCAAAAGTAGTCGGCAGCTCGAAAGGTGGTTTAACAGGATCCCCTTTTAAACCCGCAAAGAAACACCGCATCATGTCCTGAACGAAGTCAGGCTGCGAAAATAAGTGAACCATGTCAGGGGGTGCGGCCTGCATAAATTGCCCTGCAAGATTAGCCTGCCCCTGAATATTTTGCCAAGGTTGACCCTGCATCTGCGGATATACCCATGGCTGCGGTGTTGGAAAAGAGGGATTACTTGAAGATGCCGAATACACAGGTTGTAAGGGGAGCGAGACCTGTGGCGCAGATGCCTGCGAAAACTGAGGATACACACTCAAGAGCCCAACCGTTTGCGCTGTGCTTTGTTGTTGGGCTGTTATTGGCGCCCAATGAGAGTTTGCGTCTGGAATGACACCAAATCCCCAGCTGTTAAGTAACGCCTGCGCATCCGCAGGGGTTAAGAATTGAGAAACTGGGCGCGGTGGTTGCCAAGGTTGCAGGGGTGTAAACGACGAGTTTTGCTGAATAGTCTGCGTCTGCAGAGGTATCGAAACAGTGGTACTGTAAATAGGTACCTGGCCGCAGCAAACTACATGTGGTCCCATGGTTTCGCCACCAGCGTTTATCGGGATAACCCTTGGACCCACCGATGAAAAATCCAACCGCGTGGTTGTGACTGGTGAGTTTGCTCTTGGCGGTGTAACCCCATCCGGATATATCGGCTTAAACCGCTGAAAGGGTTCACCGGATACAGGTGGGGGGTACATTGTGTACCCTGCTTGAGCAGCCGCCTCTGTAGTCAAAACTGGCGTTTGTTGACTACCAGACGGCGTGTGTTGAATTGCTGTTTGAGTATGCTCCGATGATTCCTCGGAAGTCATGATACTGTTAAAAAGAAAAAATTCAAAAAATTCTGTAAATAGCGAATCATAATTCAAAACCTAAAAAGAAAGAACAATTAAACAGTTTTGAATTAATTCGACTCTCAATGAAAGCACCACTTGATCATGCATATTTTAACCGAGGGGTCTTAACATGCTTGCTCAACGTAAAGGAGGGGTTTAAGGATCTTAGAACGTGGCTCTCCGGTCCGGCTACCGTGAATAACCCTGGCCGACATGATGATGTCGGCGGGGTGGCCAAGTGATTAAGTCCACCTTCGATGACGTCCGTCGATCAGAAGGCCCCAAGCAAGGTCGTAGGTACCAGTTAATAAAGGACTAACCTGTTAACCTTTAGAAGATGATAGAGGATGTAAGTTACGTAGGATGTGTGGTAGAAGATGGCTACGTAACGTGGTATGTTGCTAACGACGATTAGGGTTCGTATTTATAGGCAAACCCTAATTCTAAAACCGTCATAGGATAGTGATAATCGTTTCCATAACCATCTCCCCCGAATCACGGATATAATTATGGAAAAGATATTTGCTTGTTAGCTAAGCAACCGCCGTAAAGGGACCAGATACAGATCCGCATGCCGTATGACGCATGAGAGCACCCCGCATACGCACCATAGCGCATGCCCGTGTGTATGTTACATGCGCATGCGGGCTGCGGTATCATTATAAACCTATACTTTTCTGTTTAGATTCATAAAATAGAGTTCAATATGAAACCATAGCAATTTGATTCACTCAAAACGGATTTAAAATGAAGAAGTTATGGGTAAAACAAGATTGGATAATTTTTCTCATTTTAGCTACGTGAAAATTGGTAACAAATCTATTCCAACCATAACTTAATCAACTTGTATTGTATATTATGTAATCTTGAGATACCATAGACATGTATACAATGTTTCGACCTATCATGTCGACACATCTATATATATTTCGGAACAACCATAGACACTCTATATGTGAATGTTGGAGTTAGCTATACAGGGTTGAGGTTGATTCCAAAATATATATAGTTTGAGTTGTGATCAATACTGAGATACGTATACACTGGGTCGTGGATTGATTCAAGATAATATTTATCGATTTATTTCTGTACATCTAACTGTGGACAACTAGTTGTAGGTTACTAACGAGGACAGCTGACTTAATAAATTTAAAACATCAAAATATATTAAAAGTGTTGTAAATATATTTTGAACATACTTTGATATATATGTATATATTGTTATAGGTTCGTGAATCAACCAGTGGCCAAGTCTTACTTCCCGACGAAGTAAAAATCTGTGAAAGTGAGTTATAGTCCCACTTTTAAAATCTAATATTTTTGGGATGAGAATACATGCAGGTTTTATAAATGATTTACAAAATAGACACAAGTACGTGAAACTACATTCTATGGTTGAATTATCGAAATCGAATATGCCCCTTTTTATTAAGTCTGGTAATCTAAGAATTAGGGAACAGACACCCTAATTGACGCGAATCCTAAAGATAGATCTATTGGGCCTAACAAACCCCATCCAAAGTACCGGATGCTTTAGTACTTCGAAATTTATATCATATCCGAAGGGTGTCCCGGAATGATGGGGATATTCTTAAATATGCATCTTGTTAATGTCGGTTACCAGGTGTTCACCATATGAATGATTTTTATCTCTATGTATGGGATGTGTATTGAAATATGAAATCTTGTGGTCTATTGTTACGATTTGATATATATAGGTTAAACCTATAACTCACCAACATTTTTGTTGACGTTTTAAGCATGTTTATTCTCAGGTGATTATTAAGAGCTTCCGCTGTCTCATACTTAAATAAGGACGAGATTTGGAGTCCATGCTTGTATGATATTGTGTAAAAACTGCATTCAAGAAACTTATTTTGTTGTAACATATTTGTATTGTAAACCATTATGTAATGGTCGTGTGTAAACAGGATATTTTAGATTATCATTATTTGATAATCTACGTAAAGCTTTTTAAACCTTTATTGATGAAATAAAGGTTATGGTTTGTTTTAAAATGAATGCAGTCTTTGAAAAACGTCTCATATAGAGGTCAAAACCTCGCAACGAAATCAATTAATATGGAACGTTTTTAATCAATAAGAACGGGACATTTCAGTTGGTATCCGAGCGTTGGTCTTAGAGAACCAGAATTTTGCATTAGTGTGTCTTATCGAGTTTGTTAGGATACATTAGTGAGTCTGGACTTCGACCGTGTTTACTTGAAAAATGATTGCTTAACAAATTTTGTTGGAAACTATATATTTTTAACATGTGAATATTATGTGATATATTAATCTCTTAACGCGTTTGATATTATGTGATAGATGTCTACCTCTAGAACAAGTCCCATTGACTCACCTAATAATAATGAAGAGTCAAATGTAAATTGGAATGATTCGTGGACTGATTCACAAGTTCCCGAAGAGGAACCGGAAGAAGAGTCGGAACCGGAAGAAAAATCGGAACCGGAAGAAGAATCGGAACAGGATGAAGAAATAGAACCGGTGGGGGAAATAATAAAACGGTTAAGTAAAAGAAAATCCTCAACCAACCGACCAAGGTTAATTATGGTCAATGGTGTTTCCGCCAAGGAAGCAAAATATTGGGAGGATTACCAATTCTCCGATGAATCGGATTCCGACGAGAATTCCGATGATGTTATAGAAATTACCCCAACTGAATTTAAAAAGGCAAAAGAAAATAATAAGGGAAAGGGCATAAAAATAGAGAAATCTAATTCCAACCCCGATGAACTTTATATGTATCGACAACCCCCGAAGTCCTTAAGTTGTAACAATGACCCGGGAACCTCTAAACCACCAGGTTTTTCTAAACCAATGTGGATAACGACGGCTCGTATTAGGGGAACATCATATATCCCTAGAAACTTGGCAAAACGAACCAAAACCGAAGAAGAAGAAACAAGCGAGTCGGAATAAGATAGTTGTATTCGTGTGGTGTAATATATGTAATATAGTGTGCTTATGCTTTATGATATATGTAAAAATTACTTGTATTAATAAGTATTTTTTTTATGAATCTAACTCTTGTCTATTTTACAGTATAAAAACACAAAATGGATAGACAACCCAATATTTTAAGAGACCTACCCGGAGACATGATTGATGAAATCTTATCTAGAGTCGGCCAGAATTCCTCGGCACAACTATTTAAGGCGAGATCAGTTTGTAAGACATTCGAAGAACGTTCCAAGAATGTCTTGGTTTATAAGAGACTTTCGTTTGAAAGATGGGGGATATCACATTGGGAAACCCATAAGTTACGATGTGTTTACTTTGACGCATATATTGCGGGGAACCCAAATGCTATCTTACGCAACGGGTTAAGAAATTATTTTGACTCAATATATCCGAATATTGGACTTCGTGATTTAGAAAAAGCTGCTAACATGCAACATAAAGAAGCATGTTATGCTTACGGATTAGTAATGTTCGCTTCTCACCAAAGTGAGAACAAGAACATCGGGCTACAACTATTAAACAAAACGTTTCCACAAGTGACGGAGTCGGTAATTGGGGTAAGAAATGAGGTTTTTAGATTATTACGGGACTGTTGGACATTACGTAACCCTCGTCCCTTTGACGACGTTACAACACGCTGTCTTATCAACGGCCATAATGGTTATGTTGCACAAGACCAAGGATGGGAAGTAGTCCTAGTAAAACCAGAATGCATGACTTGTTTCTGGACGTATGAATTACGTGTCTTTATTGCCTTTGCTGAACGACTTGTGTACTAGCTAGAATTATCTTCACAACTATCTTGTATCAAAGTTATTGTGTGCTATATTTCATGCTTTATGTAAAATAAGCGGTATTGTAAGTTTGTAAAATATTGTATAAAAGTTTGAACGCGAAATATTATTATAATCAGTTTTTCATATAGAATTGTAGTAGTTGAATTGTATATTAGCTACTAAGTATGAACTTAACGGGTAGGTACTACCCGAATTTAAACTTATAAAACGCTAATATGAAGAAAAAGCTTTTATAAATGAGTTCATATTATGCTACGAAATACTATTAACTACTCTTAATATTCTGTATGATTAACTTGTTCCATTTAACTATTTTGAAGGAAATGGCACCGACTACTCGACACACCGTGAATATGAATGAAGAGGAATTCCGTACTTTTCTAGTTTCAAACATAGCCGCAGTACAGGCTGCGCTACATACCAACAATAACCTTGGATCTAGCAGTACAGGAAATCGTGTAGGATGCACCTACAAAGAATTCACTGCCTGCAAACCTTTGGAATTTGATGGAACCGAAGGACCGATCGGATTGAAACGGTGGACCGAGAAGGTCGAATCGGTGTTTGCCATAAGTAAGTGTACTGAAGAGGACAAAGTAAAGTACGCTACGCATACCTTTACAGGTTCTGCGTTAACATGGTGGAATACCTATCTAGAGCAAGTGGGACAAGACGATGCGTACGCACTACCGTGGTCAGCATTCAAGCACTTGATGAACGAGAAGTACCGTCCCAGAACCGAGGTCAATAAGCTCAAGACAGAACTTAGAGGGTTACGAACCCAAGGATTTGATATTACCACGTACGAAAGACGATTCACAGAATTGTGCCTATTGTGTCCGGGAGCATTCGAAGATGAGGAAGAGAAGATCGACGCGTTTGTGAAAGGATTACCGGAAAGAATCCAAGAAGATATAAGTTCACACGAGCCCGCCTCCATACAACAGGCATGTAGAATGGCTCACAAACTCGTGAACCAAATTGAAGAAAGAATTAAAGAACAGACTGCTGAAGAGGCCAATGTGAAGCAAGTCAAAAGAAAGTGGGAGGAAAACGGTGATAAGAATCACCAATACAACAACAACAGCAATTACAACAATAATCGCAACAATTATCCCAACAATCGCAACATCAATTGCAACTACAACAAACGGCCCAACAACAACAACAACAACAACAACAGCAACTACAACAATCATCCCAACAACAATAATAACCGCAACAACAACAACAATCAGAAGCAGCTATGCCAAAGGTGTGAAAAGAATCACTCGGGGTTCTGCACCAAATTTTGCAACAAGTGTAAAAGAAATGGTCATAGCGCGGCGAAGTGTGAGGTCTACGGACCAGGGGTTAATAGAACGAAAGGAACAAATGGTGTCGGAACGAGTAATGGCGGAGCAAGTAGTGTCGGAGCAAGTTATGCCAATGTAGTTTGTTATAAATGTGGAAAACCGGGCCACATTATTAGAAATTGCCCGAACCAGGAGAACACGAATGGACAAGGCCTTGGAAGAGTTTTCAATATTAATGCGGCAGAGGCACAGGAAGACCCGAAGCTTGTTACGGGTACGTTTCTTATTGACAATAAATCTGCTTACGTTTTATTTGATTCGGGTGCGGATAGAAGCTATATGAGTAGAGATTTTTGTGCTAAATTAAGTTGTCCATTGACGCCTTTGGATAGTAAATTTTTACTCGAATTAGCAAATGGTAAATTAATTTCAGCAGATAATATATGTCGGAATCGAGAAATTAAACTGGTTAGCGAAACATTTAAGATTGATTTGATACCAGTACAGTTAGGGAGTTTTGATGTGATAATCGGTATGGACTGGTTGAAAGAAGTGAAAGCGGAGATCGTTTGTTACAAAAATGCAATTCGCATTATACGAGAAAAAGGAAAACCCTTAATGGTGTACGGAGAAAAGGGCAACACGAAGCTACATCTTATTAGTAATTTGAAGGCACAAAAACTAATAAGAAAAGGTTGCTATGCTGTTCTAGCACACGTCGAGAAAGTACAAACTGAAGAAAAGAGCATCAATGATGTTCCCGTCGCAAAAGAATTTCCTGATGTATTTCCGAAAGAATTACCGGGATTACCCCCACATCGATCTGTTGAATTTCAAATAGATCTTGTACCAGGAGCTGCACCAATAGCTCGTGCTCCTTACAGACTCGCACCCAGCGAGATGAAAGAACTACAAAGCCAATTACAAGAACTTTTAGAGCGTGGTTTCATTCGACCAAGCACATCACCGTGGGGAGCTCCTGTTTTGTTTGTCAAGAAGAAAGATGGTACATTCAGGTTGTGTATCGACTACCGAGAGTTGAACAAACTTACCATCAAGAACCGCTACCCACTACCGAGAATCGATGACTTATTTGATCAACTACAAGGCTCGTCTGTTTATTCAAAGATTGACTTACGTTCCGGGTATCATCAAATGCGGGTGAAAGAAGATGATATTCCAAAGACTGCTTTCAGAACACGTTACGGTCATTACGAGTTTATGGTCATGCCGTTTGGTTTAACTAATGCACCAGCTGTGTTCATGGACCTTATGAACCGAGTGTGTGGACCATACCTTGACAAGTTTGTCATTGTTTTCATTGATGACATACTTATTTACTCAAAGAATGACCAAGAACACGATGAACATTTGAGAAAGGTGTTAGAAGTATTGAGGAAGGAAGAATTGTACGCTAAGTTTTCAAAGTGTGCATTTTGGTTGGAAGAAGTTCAATTCCTCGGTCACATAGTGAACAAAGAAGGTATTAAGGTGGATCCGGCAAAGATAGAAACTGTTGAAAAGTGGGAAACCCCGAAAACTCCGAAACACATACGCCAGTTTTTAGGACTAGCTGGTTACTACAGAAGGTTCATCCAAGACTTTTCCAGAATAGCAAAACCCTTGACTGCATTAACGCATAAAGGGAAGAAATTTGAATGGAATAATGAACAAGAGAAAGCGTTTCAGTTATTGAAGAAAAAGCTAACTACGGCACCTATATTGTCATTGCCTGAAGGGAATGATGATTTTGTGATTTATTGTGATGCATCAAAGCAAGGTCTCGGTTGTGTATTAATTCAACGAACGAAGGTGATTGCTTATGCATCTAGACAATTGAAGATTCACGAACAAAATTATACGACGCATGATTTGGAATTAGGCGCGGTTGTTTTTGCATTAAAGACTTGGAGGCACTACTTATATGGGGTCAAAAGTATTATATATACCGACCACAAAAGTCTTCAACACATATTTAATCAGAAACAACTGAATATGAGGCAGCGTAGGTGGATTGAATTATTGAATGATTACGACTTTGAGATTCGTTACCACCCGGGGAAGGCAAATGTGGTAGCCGATGCCTTGAGCAGGAAGGACAGAGAACCCATTCGAGTAAAATCTATGAATATAATGATTCATAATAACATTACTACTCAAATAAAGGAGGCGCAACAAGGAGTTTTAAAAGAGGGAAATTTAAAGGATGAAATACCCAAAGGATCGGAGAAGCATCTTAATATTCGGGAAGACGGAACCCGGTATAGGGCTGAAAGGATTTGGGTACCAAAATTTGGAGATATGAGAGAAATGGTACTTAGAGAAGCTCATAAAACCAGATACTCAATACATCCTGGAACGGGGAAGATGTACAAGGATCTCAAGAAACATTTTTGGTGGCCGGGTATGAAAGCCGATGTTGCTAAATACGTAGGAGAATGTTTGACGTGTTCTAAGGTCAAAGCTGAGCATCAGAAACCATCAGGTCTACTTCAACAACCCGAAATCCCGGAATGGAAATGGGAAAACATTACCATGGATTTCATCACTAAATTGCCAAGGACTGCAAGTGGTTTTGATACTATTTGGGTAATAGTTGACCGTTTCACCAAATCAGCACACTTCTTGCCAATAAGAGAAGATGACAAGATGGAGAAGTTAGCACGACTGTATTTGAAGGAAGTCATCTCCAGACATGGAATACCAATCTCTATTATCTCTGATAGGGATGGCAGATTTATTTCAAGATTCTGGCAGACATTACAGCAAGCAATAGGAACTCGTCTAGACATGAGTACTGCCTATCATCCACAAACTGATGGGCAGAGCGAAAGGACGATACAAAAGCTTGAAGACATGCTACGAGCATGTGTTATTGATTTCGGAAACAGTTGGGATCGACATCTACCGTTAGCAGAATTTTCCTACAACAACAGCTACCATTCAAGCATTGAGATGGCGCCGTTTGAAGCACTTTATGGTAGAAAGTGCAGGTCTCCGATTTGTTGGAGTGAAGTGGGGGATAGACAGATTACGGGTCCGGAGATTATACAAGAAACTACCGAGAAGATCATCCAAATTCAACAACGGTTGAAAACCGCCCAAAGTCGACAAAAGAGCTACGCTGACATTAAAAGAAAAGATATAGAATTTGAAATTGGAGAGATGGTCATGCTTAAAGTTGCACCTTGGAAAGGCGTTGTTCGATTTGGTAAACGAGGGAAATTAAATCCAAGGTATATTGGACCATTCAAGATTATTGATCGTATCGGACCAGTAGCTTACCGACTAGAGTTACCTCAACAACTCGCGGCTGTACATAACACTTTCCACGTCTCTAATTTAAAGAAATGTTTTGCTAAAAAAGATCTCACTATTCCGTTAGATGAAATCCAAATCAACGAAAAACTCCAATTCATCGAAGAACCCGTCGAAATAATGGATCGTGAGGTTAAAAGACTTAAGCAAAACAAGATACCAATTGTTAAGGTTCGATGGAATGCTCGTAGAGGACCCGAGTTCACCTGGGAGCGTGAAGATCAGATGAAGAAGAAATACCCGCATCTATTTCCAGAAGATTCGTCAACACCTTCAACAACTTAAAATTTCGGGACGAAATTTATTTAACGGGTAGGTACTGTAGTGACCCGAACTTTTCCATGTTTATATATATTAATTGAGATTGATATTTACATGATTAAATGTTTCCAACATGTTAAGCAATCAAACTTGTTAAGACTTGATTAATTGAAATATGTTTCATATAGACAATTGACCACCCAAGTTGACCGGTGATTCACGAACGTTAAAACTTGTAAAAACTATATGATGACATATATGGATATATATATATATATATATATAGTTAACATGATACTTTGATAAGTAAACATATCATTAAGTATATTAACAATGAACTACATATGTAAAAACAAGACTACTAACTTAATGATTTTTAAACGAGACATATATGTAACGATTATCGTTGTAAAGACATTTAATGTATATATATCATATTAAGAGATATTCATACATGATAATATCATGATAATATAATAATTTAAAATCTCATTTGATATTATAAACATTGGGTTAACAACATTTAACAAGATCGTTAACCTAAAGGTTTCAAAACAACACTTACATGTAACGACTAACGATGACTTAACGACTCAGTTAAAATGTATATACATGTAGTGTTTTAATATGTATTTATACACTTTTGAAAGACTTCAATACACTTATCAAAATACTTCTACTTAACAAAAATGCTTACAATTACATCCTCGTTCAGTTTCATCAACAATTCTACTCGTATGCACCCGTATTCGTACTCGTACAATACACAGCTTTTAGATGTATGTACTATTGGTATATACACTCCAATGATCAGCTCTTAGCAGCCCATGTGAGTCACCTAACACATGTGGGAACCATCATTTGGTAACTAGCATGAAATATCTCATAAAATTACAAAAATATGAGTAATCATTCATGACTTATTTACATGAAAACAAAATTACATATCCTTTATATCTAATCCATACACCAACGATCAAAAACACCTACAAACACTTTCATTCTTCAATTTTCTTCATCTAATTGATCTCTCTCAAGTTCTATCTTCAAGTTCTAAGTGTTCTTCATAAATTCCAAAAGTTCTAGTTTCATAAAATCAAGAATACTTTCAAGTTTGCTAGCTCACTTCCAATCTTGTAAGGTGATCATCCAACCTCAAGAAATCTTTGTTTCTTACAGTAGGTTATCATTCTAATACAAGGTAATAATCATATTTAAACTTTGGTTCAATTTCTATAACTATAACAATCTTATTTCAAGTGATGATCTTACTTGAACTTGTTTTCGTGTCATGATTCTGCTTCAAGAACTTCGAGCCATCCAAGGATCCGTTGAAGCTAGATCCATTTTTCACTTTTCCAGTAGGTTTATCCAAGGAACTTAAGGTAGTAATAATGTTCATAACATCATTCGATTCATACATATAAAGCTATCTTATTCGAAGGTTTAAACTTGTAATCACTAGAACATAGTTTAGTTAATTCTAAACTTGTTCGCAAACAAAAGTTAATCCTTCTAACTTGACTTTTAAAATCAACTAAACACATGTTCTATATCTATATGATATGCTAACTTAATGATTTAAAACCTGGAAACACGAAAAACACCGTAAAACCGGATTTACGCCGTCGTAGTAACACCGCGGGCTGTTTTGGGTTAGTTAATTAAAAACTATGATAAACTTTGATTTAAAAGTTGTTATTCTGAGAAAATGATTCTTATTATGAACATGAAACTATATCCAAAAATTATGATTAAACTCAAAGTGGAAGTATGTTTTCTAAAATGGTCATCTAGACGTCGTTCTTTCGACTGAAATGACTACCTTTACAAAAACGACTTGTAACTTATTTTTCCGACTATAAACCTATACTTTTCTGTTTAGATTCATAAAATAGAGTTCAATATGAAACCATAGCAATTTGATTCACTCAAAACGGATTTAAAATGAAGAAGTTATGGGTAAAACAAGATTGGATAATTTTTCTCATTTTAGCTACGTGAAAATTGGTAACAAATCTATTCCAACCATAACTTAATCAACTTGTATTGTATATTATGTAATCTTGAGATACCATAGACATGTATACAATGTTTCGACCTATCATGTCGACACATCTATATATATTTCGGAACAACCATAGACACTCTATATGTGAATGTTGGAGTTAGCTATACAGGGTTGAGGTTGATTCCAAAATATATATAGTTTGAGTTGTGATCAATACTGAGATACGCATACACTGGGTCGTGGATTGATTCAAGATAATATTTATCGATTTATTTCTGTACATCTAACTGTGGACAACTAGTTGTAGGTTACTAACGAGGACAGCTGACTTAATAAACTTAAAACATCAAAATATATTAAAAGTGTTGTAAATATATTTTGAACATACTTTGATATATATGTATATATTGTTATAGGTTCGTGAATCAACCAGTGGCCAAGTCTTACTTCCCGACGAAGTAAAAATCTGTGAAAGTGAGTTATAGTCCCACTTTTAAAATCTAATATTTTTGGGATGAGAATACATGCAGGTTTTATAAATGATTTACAAAATAGACACAAGTACGTGAAACTACATTCTATGGTTGAATTATCGAAATCGAATATGCCCCTTTTTATTAAGTCTGGTAATCTAAGAATTAGGGAACAGACACCCTAATTGACGCGAATCCTAAAGATAGATCTATTGGGCCTAACAAACCCCATCCAAAGTACCGGATGCTTTAGTACTTCGAAATTTATATCATATCCGAAGGGTGTCCCGGAATGATGGGGATATTCTTAAATATGCATCTTGTTAATGTCGGTTACCAGGTGTTCACCATATGAATGATTTTTATCTCTATGTATGGGATGTGTATTGAAATATGAAATCTTGTGGTCTATTGTTACGATTTGATATATATAGGTTAAACATATAACTCACCAACATTTTTGTTGACGTTTTAAGCATGTTTATTCTCAGGTGATTATTAAGAGCTTCCGCTGTCGCATACTTAAATAAGGACGAGATTTGGAGTCCATGCTTGTATGATATTGTGTAAAAACTGCATTCAAGAAACTTATTTTGTTGTAACATATTTGTATTGTAAACCATTATGTAATGGTCGTGTGTAAACAGGATATTTTAGATTATCATTATTTGATAATCTACGTAAAGCTTTTTAAACCTTTATTGATGAAATAAAGGTTATGGTTTGTTTTAAAATGAATGCAGTCTTTGAAAAACGTCTCATATAGAGGTCAAAACCTCGCAACGAAATCAATTAATATGGAACGTTTTTAATCAATAAGAACGGGACATTTCAAAATGAGAAGACACGAGTGAGTGATCACCCGTACGGCTGATGAAGCCAACTCGTACGTGTGATGAATGAATCGTATGGGTGAGTCAACAGCAGGGGTATATAAAGTCTTATGCTCTTCATTTTAGGTTAAGCCTCTTATTTGTTACACACACTCAGATCTAGTGAGCTCCTCCGATTCTCTCTCAGTCCAAATCACCCATGTGGTGAATAATAGCTCTAGGTGTTGATCTAATCACACTTGATTTAGTTGTGGCTTGACTAAATTAATCAAAAAAAAAAAACTTAACCTATTCACTAGAGGGTTTGATTCACTTATTCTGCCATTGTGTGAGTTAAATCTGTTGATTTCTAAGTTCCTAGTCATGTTTCATCACCTTCTATTCTTTTCCCCTCAACTCATATTTTAAAGTATTCATCAATATGCTCCATCCAGCTCTGATTCTTGATATACTTCTAACTTTCATATCGGTCATTCTTCTTTTTCATCTACCGCCGGAAGAATCTATTTACTTCTACTATACTCTTGGGTTTATAGTGTTTCTAGTTCTCCCGTGTCTTTATATTGCTATATGCATCGATATATGGTTTATAATTTCTGGTTTGTCGTTGGGCTTTATATGTTCCCTTATATTTCAAAGTCTCTGCTTCTGTCTTCTATAATCATTATCATTCACAGTTAATGCTCTCTTTTATTTGCTGCAATTTATACCCCAATTTCTATTTCGGAGTTTTGTCCTTTCGTTTCTTCTTCTTGCGATTAAGCACCGCTTGTAATGGTCCAGAATTCACAGATATGAATTTCGGAATGAACATTGTTAATGTTCTAGGAAGGAAATTGTGATGGCACGATCTTGACTTGTCAAATTACTAGAATACCTTGGAAAAGGCCGAATCATCAAGAAATATTTTCTTGATATTTTAGAGGTTAAATAGAATACAAGAGTCGTATAACATGGCACATGATGATGTTATGATCTGTGAATCATCACGTTCCATTTAGAAACTCATCATGACTTACTGTAATATAATCACATTGATCAAGTGTCATTATATTATACTAATTCATGCTTCAGTTCTCAACACTACTTCAAAATATTCCTATTTTAAACTTGAATCTTTCAGAATTTAGAAACTAAAATAGTTTCTTTTATGATGTAATACAGATAGCGCGAAGAGGTAAATGATTTCAAATAAGAAAAATTAAGAAAATATCTTCAGAAATATGGAGGATATTTATAATGAAAGATATGATGATATTTTAGAATTTCTAATATCAGAGGATGATGAAGAATATTGTCCGCAGGGGTTTAGAGTCAGGAGCAAGGTATTCGTTAATGACTTCAGCAGGTACTGAATCATTTGGATCCTTTAAAGTCAGGTTCAGTCTTTGTAATTTGTCCACAGCCTCCTTCCTACTTTGCTCAATCCGTTTTCCAGTTCCAAAACTTCTCTTTTTCTGCGCTTTGCCAGCACACTTTATCATTATCATCCAGCTTTTACCATTTAAATTCGTTTATAGTTTTTGCTGCTTCATCAGCATTTTTTCCATTTTCGGAGAACCAATTCGTAGTTTGGAGTGTTTTTCAGAAACTTCACATTCAAATTAAGTCCAGAAGATAGACGTTATATATACACATATAACTGTTGGCGCAGACATGCTGCAAGATTTCAAAATACTGATTGCTAATTCCCAATGATTCGTATGGCAATTCTCATTACAAGATGCGAATGAGTAAATGATGGGGTTTCAATGAATAATTATGATGACTTTTTGGAGAGGTTAAAGTCAAAGGGTAATGAAGTTGTTGGTATATCTGCTAATAATATGGTGGAATGTAAAAGGTTCCCTGGTAACGATGGTGTATATCTCAAGGTTATAATAAGGTTAGTCTGACTGAAAAGTCGAAGTTGACTTGCTGGAGCTATGACAAAACTGGCTACTTTGAATAGGAGTCGCAAAGTTATTTTTGCTAATAAATGCCAAAGAATCTGACGCGGATACGTTGTTTAAACTTTTACTTTGGTTTCAAGAGTTTTTCGGGTACATAACTGTGGGTAGCATGTGGTTGGATCATCATCTCGATTGCTCATCATTCGAAGTGTCTTCAGAAATTTTCGAAGGGTTTGAACACAGATTGTAATCGTTAACATACATTTGATGTTCTAACACAGTTTTGAAGTCAAAATATAGCTTGTGAAAGATGTAAGGATCTAAGAGTGATGATTTTGGTCATATCTCAAGTTAAATTTTGAGATTTCAAAATCAGAATATGTAATTAAATTTTGAATGAGTATGGTTGTTTTGATTTCTATAAAAGAATGTATATTGTTGTGAAAGTAGGGAGTATAATGGATGATTTGCTGAATCAGATTCGAAGAATGTAACATATTAATTGTGAATTTATATATCTCTCGGGTATTACCTACCCGTTAAAAAAAAATTTCACAATTAATATTTTGTACAAAAGAATTTTATTACAGTCTTTATGAAAATATATATATGTATATTTTCTTCAGATGTAACATAGATTTAATGAGTTAATGTTAAATTAAACTCATTTGATTTACGGTTGAAACTAGAATTGAATAATCCCTAAAGGCTTTAAAAAGTACATAACTTTTACGCAGTATTTCTTTAATGACATTGAAATTATGAATCAATACTTCGTTATTTGTTGATGTATGGTGTTCGGTTCGTGGAATTCTTGTGAATTTCGCAAAGTACGAATGATGTTATCTGAAAAGTTTCGGGTACATTGATGATGAAAGTGTAAAATCAAATATATACTTGATTTATTATGAATTGGAATTTGTTGAATTGCGACAGAGATTGTAGTTAACGCTGGTTAAGTTGGGGCCGAAGGACGTACATTATTGCATATTTGTAATATGAATTAACCGAGTAGTTAAGATTCACACACAATAGCTTAGCACTGAAAGATTTATTTCAATATATATATATATATATATATATATATATAATATACATATAATTTCTTCAGAGGAAATGAGTTAATTCTTCATAACTCGTTGATACAATATAAACGTTATTGATTCGTAATGATGTCCACAGTGATTCTTGAACTGACGGAGTTTGTGATGTTATCGGTGTTGTTAATTCGGATGTTGACTGTACTGACGATGCTGGTAACGCTGATGGTACTATTGATGTTGTTGGTAAAGCAAGTTTAGCTTGTTAATCACACACCATTTTTGTCAGGGTTTCTACTCTTCCTTCCATCATTTTGGTTCGCTTAACTGATTTATGGTTAGGGCTAGATTAGATAATCTCTAAGACTTTAGAGATTACATAATCGCCGCGGAATGTTTCTCCAATGAAGTTATGAATTAATACTTCGTCAGTTATTGTTAATGTTTCTCCAATGAAGTTATGAATTAATACCAATTGTTAAGGTTCGATGGAATGCTCGTAGAGGACCCGAGTTCACCTGGGAGCGTGAAGATCAGATGAAGAAGAAATACCCGCATCTATTTCCAGAAGATTCGTCAACACCTTCAACAGCTTAAAATTTCGGGACGAAATTTATTTAACGGGTAGGTACTGTAGTGACCCGAACTTTTCCATGTTTATATATATTAATTGAGATTGATGTTTACATGATTAAATGTTTCCAACATGTTAAGCAATCAAACTTGTTAAGACTTGATTAATTGAAATAGGTTTCATATAGACAATTGACCACCCAAGTTGACCGGTGATTCACGAACGTTAAAACTTGTAAAAAAACTATATGATGACATATATATGGTTATATATATAGTTAACATGATATTATGATAAGTAAACATATCATTAATTATATTAACAATGAACTACATATGTAAAAACAAGACTACTAACTTAATGATTTTGAAACGAGACATATATGTAACGTTTATCGTTGTAACGACATTTAATGTATATATATCATATTAAGAGATATTCGTACATCATAATATCATGATAATATAATAATTTAAAATCTCTTTTGATATTATAAACATTGGGTTAACAACATTTAACAAGATCGTTAACCTAAAGGTTTCAAAACAACACTTACATGTAACGACTAACGATGACTTAACGACTCAGTTAAAATGTATATACATGTAGTGTTTTAATATGTATTTATACACTTTTGAAAGACTTCAATACACTTATCAAAATACTTCTACTTAACAAAAATGCTTACAATTACATTCTCGTTCAGTTTCATCAACAATTCTACTCGTATGCACCCGTATTCGTACTCGTACAATACACAGCTTTTAGATGTATGTACTATTGGTATATACACTCCAATGATCAGCTCTTAGCAGCCCATGTGAGTCACCTAACACATGTGGGAACCATCATTTGGCAACTAGCATGAAATATCTCATAAGATTACAAAAATATGAGTAATCATTCATGACTTATTTACATGAAAACAAAATTACATATCCTTTATATCTAATCCATACACCAACGACCAAAAACACCTACAAACACTTTCATTCTTCAATTTTCTTCATCTAATTGAACTCTCTCAAGTTCTATCTTCAAGTTCTAAGTGTTCTTCATAAATTCCAAAAGTTCTAGTTTCATAAAATCAAGAATACTTTCAAGTTTGCTAGCTCACTTCCAATCTTGTAAGGTGATCATCCAACCTCAAGAAATCTTTGTTTCTTACAGTAGGTTATCATTCTAATACAAGGTAATAATCATATTCAAACTTTGGTTCAATTTCTATAACTATAACAATCTTATTTCAAGTGATGATCTTACTTGAACTTGTTTTCGTGTCATGATTTTGCTTCAAGAACTTTGAGCCATCCAAGTATCCATTGAAGCTAGATCCATTTTTTTCTCTTTTCCAGTAGGTTCATCCAAGGAACTTAAGGTAGTAATGATGTTCATAACATCATTCGATTCATACATATAAAGCTATCTTATTCGAAGGTTTAAACTTGTAATCACTAGAACATAGTTTAGTTAATTCTAAACTTGTTCGCAAACAAAAGTTAATCCTTCTAACTTGACTTTTAAAATCAACTAAACACATGTTCTATATCTACATGATATGCTAACTTAATGATTTAAAACCTGGAAACACGAAAAACACCGTAAAACCGGATTTACGCCGTCGTAGTAACACCGCGGGCTGTTTTGGGTTAGTTAATTAAAAACTATGATAAACTTTGATTTAAAAGTTGTTATTCTGAGAAAATGATTTTTATTATGAACATGAAACTATATCCAAAAATTATGGTTAAACTCAAAGTGGAAGTATGTTTTCTAAAATGGTCATCTAGACGTCGTTCTTTCGACTGAAATGACTACCTTTACAAAAACGACTTGTAACTTATTTTTCCGACTAGAAACCTATACTTTTTTTGTTTAGATTCATAAAATAGAGTTCAATATGAAACCATAGCAATTTGATTCACTCAAAACGGATTTAAAATGAAGAAGTTATGGGTAAAACAAGATTGGATAATTTTTCTCATTTTAGCTACGTGAAAATTGGTAACAAATCTATTCCAACCATAACTTAATCAACTTGTATTATATATTATGTAATCTTGAGATACCATAGACACGTATACAATGTTTCGACCTATCATGTCGACACATCTATATATATTTCGGAACAACCATAGACACTCTATATGTGAATGTTGGAGTTAGCTATACAGGGTTGAGGTTGATTCCAAAATATATATAGTTTGAGTTGTGATCAATACTGAGATACGTATACACTGGGTCGTGGATTGATTCAAGATAATATTTATCGATTTATTTCTGTACATCTAACTGTGGACAACTAGTTGTAGGTTACTAACGAGGACAGCTGACTTAATAAACTTAAAACATCAAAATATATTAAAAGTGTTGTAAATATATTTTGAACATACTTTGATATATATGTATATATTGTTATAGGTTCGTGAATCAACCAGTGACCAAGTCTTACTTCCCGACGAAGTAAAAATCTGTGAAAGTGAGTTATAGTCCCACTTTTAAAATCTAATATTTTTGGGATGAGAATACATGCAGGTTTTATAAATGATTTACAAAATAGACACAAGTACGTGAAACTACATTCTATGGTTGAATTATCGAAATCGAATATGCCCCTTTTTATTAAGTCTGGTAATCTAAGAATTAGGGAACAGACACCCTAATTGACGCGAATCCTAAAGATAGATCTATTGGGCCTAACAAACCCTATCCAAAGTACCGGATGCTTTAGTACTTCGAAATTTATATCATATCCGAAGGGTGTCCCGGAATGATGGGGATATTCTTATATATGCATCTTGTTATTGTCGGTTACCAGGTGTTCACCATATGAATGATTTTTATCTCTATGTATGGGATGTGTATTGAAATATGAAATCTTGTGGTCTATTGTTACGATTTGATATATATAGGTTAAACCTATAACTCACCAACATTTTTGTTGACGTTTTAAGCATGTTTATTCTCAGGTGATTATTAAGAGCTTCCGCTGTCGCATACTTAAATAAGGACAAGATTTGGAGTCCATGCTTGTATGATATTGTGTAAAAACTGCATTCAAGAAACTTATTTTGTTGTAACATATTTGTATTGTAAACCATTATGTAATGGTCGTGTGTAAACAGGATATTTTAGATTATCATTATTTGATAATCTACGTAAAGCTTTTTAAACCTTTATTGATGAAATAAAGGTTATGGTTTGTTTAAAAATGAATGCAGTCTTTGAAAAACGTCTCATATAGAGGTCAAAACCTCGCAACGAAATCAATTAATATGGAACGTTTTTAATCAATAAGAACGGGACATTTCAGTTGGTATCCGAGCGTTGGTCTTAGAGAACCAGAAAATTTGCATTAGTGTGTCTTATCGAGTTTGTTAGGATGCATTAGTGAGTCTGGACTTCGACCGTGTTTTTTTTTAAAAATGATTGCTTAACATTTTTGTTGGAAACTATATATTTTTAACATATGAATATTATGTGATATATTAATCTCTTAACGTGTTTGATATTATGTGATAGATGTCTACCTCTAGAACAAGTCCCATTGACTCACCTAATAATAATGAAGAGTCAAATGTAAATTGGAATGATTTGTGGACTGATTCACAAGTTCCCGAAGAGGAACCGGAAGAAGAGTCGGAACCGGAAGAAGAATCGGAACCGGAAGAAGAATCGGAACCGGATGAAGAAATAGAACCGGTGGGGGAAATAATAAAACGGTTAAGTAAAAGAAAATCCTCAACCAACCGACCAAAGTTAATTATGGTCAATGGTGTTTCCGCCAAGGAAGCAAAATATTGGGAGGATTACCAATTCTCCGATGAATCGGATTTCGACGAGAATTCCGATGATGTTATAGAAATTACCCCAACTGAATTTAAAAAGGCAAAAGAAAATAATAAGGGAAAGGGCATAAAAATAGAGAAATCTAATTCCAACCCCGATGAACTTTATATGTATCGTCAACCCCCGAAGTCCTTAAGTTGTAACAATGACCCGGGAACCTCTAAACCACCAGGTTTTTCTAAACCAATGTGGACAACGACGGCTCGTATTAGGGGAACATCATATATCCCTAGAAACTTGGCAAAACGAACCAAAACCGAAGAAGAAGAAACGAGTGAGTCGGAATAAGATAGTTGTATTCGTGTGGTGTAATATATGGAATATAGTGTTCTTATGCTTTATGATATATGTAAAAATTGCTTGTATTAATAAGTATTTTTTTTATGAATCTAACTCTTGTCTATTTTACAGTTTAAAAACACAAAATGGATAGACAACCCAATATTTTAAGAGACCTACCCGGAGACATGATTGATGAAATCTTGTCTAGAGTCGGCCAGAATTCTTCGGCACAACTATTTAAGGCGAGATCAGTTTGTAAGACATTCGAAGAACGTTCCAAGAATGTCTTGGTTTATAAGAGACTTTCGTTTGAAAGATGGGGGATATCACATTGGGAAACCCATAAGTTACGATGTGTTTACTTTGACGCATATATTGCGGGGAACCCAAATGCTATTTTACGCAACGGGTTAAGAAATTATTTTGACTCAATATATCCGAATATTGGACTTCGTGATTTAGAAAAAGCGGCTAACATGCAACATAAAGAAGCATGTTATGCTTACGGATTAGTAATGTTCGCTTCTCACCAAAGTGAGAACAAGAACATCGGGCTACAACTATTAAACAAAACGTTTCCACAAGTGACGGAGTCGGTAATTGGGGTAAGAAATGAGGTTTTTAGATTATTACGGGACTGTTGGACATTACGTAACCCTCGTCCCTTTGATGACGTTACAACACGCTGTCTTATCAACGGCCATAACGGTTATGTTGCACAAGACCAAGGATGGGAAGTAGTCCTAGTAAAACCAGAATGCATGACTTGTTTCTGGACGTATGAATTACGTGTCTTTATTGCCTTTGCCGAACGGCTTGTGTACTAGCTAGAATTGTCTTCACAACTATCTTGTATCAAAGTTATTGTGTGCTATATTTCATGCTTTATGTAAAATAAGCGGTATTGTAAGTTTGTAAAATATTGTATAAAAGTTTGAACGCGAAATATTATTACAATCAGTTTTTCATATAGAATTGTAGTAGTTGAATTGTATATTAGCTACTAAGTATGAACTTAACGGGTAGGTACTACCCGAATTTAAACTTATAAAACGCTAATATGAAGAAAAAGCTTTTATAAATGAGTTCATATTATGCTACGAAATACTATTAACTACTCTTAATATTCTGTATGATTAACTTGTTCCATTTAACTATTTTGAAGGAAATGGCACCGACTACTCGACACACCGTGAATATGAATGAAGAGGAATTCCGTACTTTTCTAGCTTCAAACATAGCCGCAGTACAGGCTGCGCTACATACCAACAATAACCTTGGATCTAGCAGTACAGGAAATCGTGTAGGATGCACCTACAAAGAATTCACTGCCTGCAAACCTTTGGAATTTGATGGAACCGAAGGACCGATCGGATTGAAACGGTGGACCGAGAAGGTTGAATCGGTGTTTGCCATAAGTAAGTGTACTGAAGAGGACAAAGTGAAGTATGCTACGCATACCTTCACAGGTTCTGCGTTAACATGGTGGAATACCTATCTAGAGCAAGTGGGACAAGATGATGCGTACGCACTACCGTGGTCAGCATTCAAGCACTTGATGAACGAGAAGTACCGTCCCAGAACCGAGGTCAATAAGCTCAAGACAGAACTTAGAGGGTTACGAACCCAAGGATTTGATATTACCACGTACGAAAGACGATTCACAGAATTGTGCCTATTGTGTCCGGGAGCATTCGAAGATGAGGAAGAGAAGATCGACGCGTTTGTGAAAGGATTACCGGAAAGAATCCAAGAAGATATAAGTTCATACGAGCCCGCCTCCATACAACAGGCATGTAGAATGGCTCACAAACTAGTGAACCAGATTGAAGAAAGAATTAAAGAACAGACTGCTGAAGAGGCCAATGTGAAGCAAGTCAAAAGAAAGTGGGAGGAAAATGGTGATAAGAATCACCAATACAACAACAACAGCAATTACAACAATAATCGCAACAATTATCCCAACAATCGCAACATCAATCGCAACTACAACAAACGGCCCAACAACAACAACAACAACAACAACAACAGCAACTACAACAATCATCCCAACAACAATAATAACCGCAACAACAACAACAATCAGAAGCAACTATGCCAAAGGTGTGAAAAGAATCACTCGGGGTTCTGCACCAAATTTTGCAACAAGTGTAAAAGAAATGGTCATAGCGCGGCGAAGTGTGAGGTCTACGGACCAGGGGTTAATAGAACGAAAGGAACAAATGGTGTCGGAACGAGTAATGGCGGAGCAAGTAGTGTCGGAGCAAGTTATGCCAATGTAGTTTGTTATAAATGTGGAAAACCAGGCCACATTATTAGAAATTGCCCGAACCAGGAGAACACGAATGGACAAGGCCGTGGAAGAGTTTTCAATATTAATGCGGTAGAGGCACAGGAAGACCCGGAGCTTGTTACGGGTACGTTTCTTATTGACAATAAATCTGCTTACGTTTTATTTGATTCGGGTGCGGATAGAAGCTATATGAGTAGAGATTTTTGTGCTAAATTAAGTTGTCCATTGACGCCTTTAGATAGTAAATTTTTACTCGAATTAGCAAATGGTAAATTAATTTCAGCAGATAATATATGTCGGAATCGAGAAATTAAACTGGTTAGCGAAACATTTAAGATTGATTTGATACCAGTAGAGTTAGGGAGTTTTGATGTGATAATCGGTATGGACTGGTTGAAAGAAGTGAAAGCGGAGATCGTTTGTTACAAAAATGCAATTCGCATTATACGAGAAAAAGGAAAACCCTTAATGGTGTACGGAGAAAAGGGCAACACGAAGCTACATCTTATTAGTAATTTGAAGGCACAAAAACTAATAAGAAAAGGTTGCTATGCTGTTCTAGCACACGTTGAGAAAGTACAAACTGAAGAAAAGAGCATCAATGATGTTCCCATTGCAAAAGAATTTCCCGATGTATTTCCGAAAGAATTACCGGGATTACCCCCACATCGATCCGTTGAATTTCAAATAGATCTTGTACCAGGAGCTGCACCAATAGCTCGTGCTCCTTACAGACTCGCACCCAGCGAGATGAAAGAACTGCAAAGCCAATTACAAGAACTTTTAGAGCGTGGTTTCATTCGACCAAGCACATCACCGTGGGGAGCTCCTGTTTTGTTTGTCAAGAAGAAAGATGGTACATTCAGGTTGTGTATCGACTACCGAGAGTTGAACAAACTTACCATCAAGAACCGCTACCCACTACCGAGAATCGACGACTTATTTGATCAACTACAAGGCTCGTCTGTTTATTCAAAGATTGACTTACGTTCCGGGTATCATCAAATGCGGGTGAAAGAAGATGATATTCCAAAGACTGCTTTCAGAACACGTTACGGTCATTACGAGTTTATGGTCATGCCGTTTGGTTTAACTAATGCACCAGCTGTGTTCATGGACCTTATGAACCGAGTGTGTGGACCATACCTTGACAAGTTTGTCATTGTTTTCATTGATGACATACTTATTTACTCAAAGAATGACCAAGAACATGGTGAACATTTGAGAAAGGTGTTAGAAGTATTGAGGAAGGAAGAATTGTACGCTAAGTTTTCAAAGTGTGCATTTTGGTTGGAAGAAGTTCAATTCCTCGGTCACATAGTGAACAAAGAAGGTATTAAGGTGGATCCGGCAAAGATAGAAACTGTTGAAAAGTGGGAAACCCCGAAAACTCCGAAACACATACGCCAGTTTTTAGGACTAGCTGGTTACTACAGAAGGTTCATCCAAGACTTTTCCAGAATAGCAAAACCCTTGACTGCATTAACGCATAAAGGGAAGAAATTTGAATGGAATGATGAACAAGAGAAAGCGTTTCAGTTATTGAAGAAAAAGCTAACTACGGCACCTATATTGTCATTGCCTAAAGGGAATGATGATTTTGTGATTTATTGTGACGCATCAAAGCAAGGTCTCGGTTGTGTATTAATGCAACGAACGAAGGTGATTGCTTATGCGTCTAGACAATTGAAGATTCACGAACAAAATTATACGACGCATGATTTGGAATTAGGCGCGGTTGTTTTTGCATTAAAGACTTGGAGGCACTACTTATATGGGGTCAAAAGTATTATATATACCGACCACAAAAGTCTTCAACACATATTTAATCAGAAACAACTGAATATGAGGCAGCGTAGGTGGATTGAATTATTGAATGATTACGATTTTGAGATTCGTTACCACCTGGGGAAGGCAAATGTGGTAGCCGATGCCTTGAGCAGGAAGGATAGAGAACCCATTCGAGTAAAATCTATGAATATAATGATTCATAATAACATTACTACTCAAATAAAGGAGGCGCAACAAGGAGTTTTAAAAGAGGGAAATTTAAAGGATGAAATACCCAAAGGATCGGAGAAGCATCTTAATATTCGGGAAGACGGAACCCGGTATAGGGCTGAAAGGATTTGGGTACCAAAATTTGGAGATATGAGAGAAATGGTACTTAGAGAAGCTCATAAAACCAGATACTCAATACATCCTGGAACGGGGAAGATGTACAAGGATCTCAAGAAACATTTTTGGTGGCCGGGTATGAAAGCCGATGTTGCTAAATACGTAGGAGAATGTTTGACGTGTTCTAAGGTCAAAGCTGAGCATCAGAAACCATCAGGTCTACTTCAACAACCCGAAATCCCGAAATGGAAATGGGAAAACATTACCATGGATTTCATCACTAAATTGCCAAGGACTGCAAGTGGTTTTGATACTATTTGGGTAATAGTTGATCGTCTCACCAAATCAGCACACTTCCTACCAATAAGAGAAGATGACAAGATGGAGAAGTTAGCACGACTGTATTTGAAGGAAGTTGTCTCCAGACATGGAATACCAATCTCTATTATCTCTGATAGGGATGGCAGATTTATTTCAAGATTCTGGCAGACATTACAGCAAGCATTAGGAACTCGTCTAGACATGAGTACTGCCTATCATCCACAAACTGATGGGCAGAGCAAAAGGACGATACAAACGCTTGAAGACATGCTACGAGCATGTGTTATTGATTTCGGAAACAGTTGGGATCGACATCTACCGTTAGCAGAATTTTCCTACAACAACAGCTACCATTCAAGCATTGAGATGGCGCCGTTTGAAGCACTTTATGGTAGAAAGTGCAGGTCTCCGATTTGTTGGAGTGAGGTGGGGGATAGACAGATTACGGGTCCGGAGATTATACAAGAAACTACCGAGAAGATCATCCAAATTCAACAACGGTTGAAAACCGCCCAAAGTCGACAAAAGAGCTACGCTGACATTAAAAGAAAAGATATAGAATTTGAAATTGGAGAGATGGTCATGCTTAAAGTTTCACCTTGGAAAGGCGTTGTTCGATTTGGTAAACGAGGGAAATTAAATCCAAGGTATATTGGACCATTCAAGATTATTGATCGTGTCGGACCTGTAGCTTACCGACTTGAGTTACCTCAACAACTCACGGCTGTACATAACACTTTCCACGTCTCGAATTTGAAGAAATGTTTTGCTAAAGAAGATCTCACTATTCCGTTATATGAAATCCAAATCAACGAAAAACTCCAATTCATCGAAGAACCCGTCGAAATAATGGATCGTGAGGTTAAAAGACTTAAGCAAAACAAGATACCAATTGTTAAGGTTCGATGGAATGCTCGTAGAGGACCCGAGTTCACCTGGGAGCGTGAAGATCAGATGAAGAAGAAATACCCGCATCTATTTCCAGAAGATTCGTCAACACCTTCAACAGCTTAAAATTTCGGGACGAAATTTATTTAACGGGTAGGTACTGTAGTGACCCGAACTTTTCCATGTTTATATATATTAATTGAGATTGATGTTTACATGATTAAATGTTTCCAACATGTTAAGCAATCAAACTTGTTAAGACTTGATTAATTGAAATAGGTTTCATATAGACAATTGACCACCCAAGTTGACCGGTGATTCACGAACGTTAAAACTTGTAAAAAAACTATATGATGACATATATATGGTTATATATATAGTTAACATGATATTATGATAAGTAAACATATCATTAATTATATTAACAATGAACTACATATGTAAAAACAAGACTACTAACTTAATGATTTTGAAACGAGACATATATGTAACGTTTATCGTTGTAACGACATTTAATGTATATATATCATATTAAGAGATATTCGTACATCATAATATCATGATAATATAATAATTTAAAATCTCTTTTGATATTATAAACATTGGGTTAACAACATTTAACAAGATCGTTAACCTAAAGGTTTCAAAACAACACTTACATGTAACGACTAACGATGACTTAACGACTCAGTTAAAATGTATATACATGTAGTGTTTTAATATGTATTTATACACTTTTGAAAGACTTCAATACACTTATCAAAATACTTCTACTTAACAAAAATGCTTACAATTACATTCTCGTTCAGTTTCATCAACAATTCTACTCGTATGCACCCGTATTCGTACTCGTACAATACACAGCTTTTAGATGTATGTACTATTGGTATATACACTCCAATGATCAGCTCTTAGCAGCCCATGTGAGTCACCTAACACATGTGGGAACCATCATTTGGCAACTAGCATGAAATATCTCATAAGATTACAAAAATATGAGTAATCATTCATGACTTATTTACATGAAAACAAAATTACATATCCTTTATATCTAATCCATACACCAACGACCAAAAACACCTACAAACACTTTCATTCTTCAATTTTCTTCATCTAATTGAACTCTCTCAAGTTCTATCTTCAAGTTCTAAGTGTTCTTCATAAATTCCAAAAGTTCTAGTTTCATAAAATCAAGAATACTTTCAAGTTTGCTAGCTCACTTCCAATCTTGTAAGGTGATCATCCAACCTCAAGAAATCTTTGTTTCTTACAGTAGGTTATCATTCTAATACAAGGTAATAATCATATTCAAACTTTGGTTCAATTTCTATAACTATAACAATCTTATTTCAAGTGATGATCTTACTTGAACTTGTTTTCGTGTCATGATTTTGCTTCAAGAACTTTGAGCCATCCAAGTATCCATTGAAGCTAGATCCATTTTTTTCTCTTTTCCAGTAGGTTCATCCAAGGAACTTAAGGTAGTAATGATGTTCATAACATCATTCGATTCATACATATAAAGCTATCTTATTCGAAGGTTTAAACTTGTAATCACTAGAACATAGTTTAGTTAATTCTAAACTTGTTCGCAAACAAAAGTTAATCCTTCTAACTTGACTTTTAAAATCAACTAAACACATGTTCTATATCTATATGATATGCTAACTTAATGATTTAAAACCTGGAAACACGAAAAACACCGTAAAACCGGATTTACGCCGTCGTAGTAACACCGCGGGCTGTTTTGGGTTAGTTAATTAAAAACTATGATAAACTTTGATTTAAAAGTTGTTATTCTGAGAAAATGATTTTTATTATGAACATGAAACTATATCCAAAAATTATGGTTAAACTCAAAGTGGAAGTATGTTTTCTAAAATGGTCATCTAGACGTCGTTCTTTCGACTGAAATGACTACCTTTACAAAAACGACTTGTAACTTATTTTTCCGACTAGAAACCTATACTTTTTTTGTTTAGATTCATAAAATAGAGTTCAATATGAAACCATAGCAATTTGATTCACTCAAAACGGATTTAAAATGAAGAAGTTATGGGTAAAACAAGATTGGATAATTTTTCTCATTTTAGCTACGTGAAAATTGGTAACAAATCTATTCCAACCATAACTTAATCAACTTGTATTATATATTATGTAATCTTGAGATACCATAGACACGTATACAATGTTTCGACCTATCATGTCGACACATCTATATATATTTCGGAACAACCATAGACACTCTATATGTGAATGTTGGAGTTAGCTATACAGGGTTGAGGTTGATTCCAAAATATATATAGTTTGAGTTGTGATCAATACTGAGATACGTATACACTGGGTCGTGGATTGATTCAAGATAATATTTATCGATTTATTTCTGTACATCTAACTGTGGACAACTAGTTGTAGGTTACTAACGAGGACAGCTGACTTAATAAACTTAAAACATCAAAATATATTAAAAGTGTTGTAAATATATTTTGAACATACTTTGATATATATGTATATATTGTTATAGGTTCGTGAATCAACCAGTGACCAAGTCTTACTTCCCGACGAAGTAAAAATCTGTGAAAGTGAGTTATAGTCCCACTTTTAAAATCTAATATTTTTGGGATGAGAATACATGCAGGTTTTATAAATGATTTACAAAATAGACACAAGTACGTGAAACTACATTCTATGGTTGAATTATCGAAATCGAATATGCCCCTTTTTATTAAGTCTGGTAATCTAAGAATTAGGGAACAGACACCCTAATTGACGCGAATCCTAAAGATAGATCTATTGGGCCTAACAAACCCCATCCAAAGTACCGGATGCTTTAGTACTTCGAAATTTATATCATATCCGAAGGGTGTCCCGGAATGATGGGGATATTCTTATATATGCATCTTGTTATTGTCGGTTACCAGGTGTTCACCATATGAATGATTTTTATCTCTATGTATGGGATGTGTATTGAAATATGAAATCTTGTGGTCTATTGTTACGATTTGATATATATAGGTTAAACCTATAACTCACCAACATTTTTGTTGACGTTTTAAGCATGTTTATTCTCAGGTGATTATTAAGAGCTTCCGCTGTCGCATACTTAAATAAGGACAAGATTTGGAGTCCATGCTTGTATGATATTGTGTAAAAACTGCATTCAAGAAACTTATTTTGTTGTAACATATTTGTATTGTAAACCATTATGTAATGGTCGTGTGTAAACAGGATATTTTAGATTATCATTATTTGATAATCTACGTAAAGCTTTTTAAACCTTTATTGATGAAATAAAGGTTATGGTTTGTTTAAAAATGAATGCAGTCTTTGAAAAACGTCTCATATAGAGGTCAAAACCTCGCAACGAAATCAATTAATATGGAACGTTTTTAATCAATAAGAACGGGACATTTCAGTACTGGTTATGCTGCTGATGCTGCTGCTGGTGTTTGTAATCTATGCACCATATTCTCCAAAGCCACTACCCGAGCGCGAAGCTCGTTGACTTCTTCTATTACACCGGGGTGATTGTCGGTTCGGACGAGCGGATAAATAAAATCTAAAATTTGATGTAATATATAATCGTGACGAGATACTCTGGAAATGAGCGAGAAAATGGTGTTTCGAACAGGTTCGTCGGTAAGTGCTTCAGGTTCTTCATCAAGAGGGCAATGTGGTGGATGGAAGGGATCACCTTCTTCTTGTCTCCAATGATTGATGAGGCTACGAACCCATCCCCAATTCATCCAGAATAGGTGATGACTGATTGGTTGATCTATTCCGGTCACACTGCTTTCGGAGCTTGAATGGGATTCCATTTTGGAATCTGAGTGACTTGAACTGATGACGAATTCCATTTCGTATGATTGGATAAAGGATTTTTTTTTTCGATATGAAATGATTTTGGCTAACGGATGGTATTCTAATTACATAGAATATATATATATAGATCAAAAGATTTCGTAGATTACGGAGGACTTTGCGGGATATGTCAGGCAAAGTTTAAAGTAACAGATACGATAAGATATGATTTAACAGATATGCTAAGATATGAATTTTTGTCTATACACTATTCATGCAATCAATACAGCAAGACGTGTCTTAGACTAAAAATGATAAGCAGGTAATTTCCTGAGGATGATAAGTAGTTAATTTTCGACACAAAATGATAAGTAAAACTTTTGACATGCAGATACGGTCGAAGTCTAGACTCACTAATGCATCCTATCGACTTATCAGTTAGACACACTAATGCAGACCTGGTTCGCTAAGACCACCGCTCTGATACCAACTGAAAGGACCCGTTCATATACATTATAAATGATTCACAATAGTTGATTACATTGTGAGGTATTTGACCTCTATATGATACATTTTACAAACATTGCATTCGTTTTTAAAAGACAAACTTTCTTTACATCAAAAATTGACAGGCATGCATACCATTTCATAATATCCACTATCCAACTATAAATTGATTTAATAATAATCTTTGATGAACTCAATGACTCGAATGCAACGTTCTTCGAAATATGCTATGAAAGACTCCAAGTAATATCTTTAAAATGAGCAAATGCACAGCGGAAGATTTCTTTAACACCTGAGAATAAACATGCTTTAAAGTGTCAACCAAAAGGTTGGTGAGTTCATTAGTTTATCATAATCATTTATTTCCATCATTTTAATAGACCACAAGAATTTCATTTTCAGTTCTCATAAATATACGTCCCATGCATAGAGACAAAAATAATCATTCATATGGTGAACACCTGGTAACCGACATTAACTAGATACATATAAGAATATCCCCTATCATTCCGGGATCCTCCTTCGGACCTGATATAAATTTCGAAGTACTAAAGCATCCGGTACTTTGGATGGGGTTTGTTAGGCCCAATAGATCTATCTTTAGGATTCACGTCAATTAGGGTGTCTGTTCCCTAATTCTTAGATTACCAGACTTAATAAAAAGGGGCATATTCGATTTCGATAATTCAACCATAGAATGTAGTTTCACGTACTTGTGTCTATTTCGTAAAACATTTATAAAAGTTGCGCATGTATTCTCAGCCCAAAAATATAAAGGGTAAAAAGGCAAATGAAACTCACCATACTGTATTTCGTAGTAAAAATACATATAACGTCATTGAACAAGTGCAAGGTTGGCCTCGGATTCACGAACCTAAATTAATTATATATATTTATATGTTGGTCAATATTTGTCTAAAAAATTAGGTCAAGTCATAGTGTACCACAATCCTAATGCTCGAGACTAATATGCAAAAGTCAACAAAAGTAAATTTGACTCAAAATAATTTCCAAAAATCTATACATGATTAATATATAGTTTAAATATCGTCGTTTTATATTTTTAAAAGATTTATTAGAGTAAATAATATAATTTATTTATTAATAAATAAAATTTTATATTAAATTTATATAATAAAATATACTTTTATATATATTAAGTAATAAAATTTATAGGGTTCATTTAATATCTTAAAGATAATATGATAGGTATTATTAAAGTAAGTTATTACACGTAGTAAAATATGTTTGTATCACATATTTATTTGATAAAATAATATCTATAATGATAGTAAGTAAAAGTTGTATTATTTTGTAATAATAATTATTATTATAAAAATATCAATATTTATAATTACTAAGATGACATTATGATAAAACGATAATTCTAATTATGATAACTTTAATATTTACGATAATTTTTAATATTATCTTTAAAATAATAATTCTATTTAAAATAATAATAATAATGATATTTTATAGTAACAATGACATTTTTATTAAAATGATAATTTTTGTTAAAATGATAGTTTTAATACTAACGATACTTTTAATAATAATAGTAATGATAAAAATAATAAGAACGATAATTTTATCTAAATTAATATCTTATAATATTTTAATTTCATCATTATACTCTTACTCATTATTTCCTAATCGTTTCGTTTAATAGCTTTTAATCGTCTTTTATATGATGTTCATAATAATGATAATAATAGTAATCAAAATATTTAGGTGTTACAATTATTTGTTTTAATTACACTAATATTAATAATGATAGTTACTATAATATTATTAACGATAATACTAATAATTATCTTAATGATAATATAGTAATAATAATAATAACAATAACAATAACCATTTTTAAATAATTATATATATATATTAATAATGATAATAATAATAATAATACTAATAATAATAATAATAATAATAATAATGATAATTGGATAATAATAATAATAATACTAATTATAACTTTAACGATAATAACGATAGTAATAAAAAAAACAATTTTAATGATAAATCCCTTTTATTAATAAAGATAATAATAATGATAATAATAAGATAAAACTAGAACGACGATAAAAACGACGATAATAATAATCATTTTTAATAAAAATATCGAAAATTCAATTGATTATAACTTCTAATCCGTTCATCGAAACCATTCGATATCTAAAGGAAAAGTTCTTAATTTTTCGCTAGCTTTCCAAGGACATGCATATCTTATACCTTATCTCAACCGCAAGTGTAACTAATTCAAGATTCAACCTAACCTGTCTAAGGGCAATATCAAAAGTACAAGCATGCATAATCCTAAATACTCGAGTACTAGTCAGGGATACACTATTAGTATGTAAAAGTTAAATTATGAGTACTCACGTATCAATATTGAGATTCAATATTGCAGGAAAGGTACGTAGACGCAACGGAAATGATAAACACTATATTGACCTCACGAGCATACCCATGAACCATACTCAATCACCTCCATAGCTATAACCCATAATTTCCTTAATCCTATCCTACTCGAAAAACAATTTCGAAATCACTCGGACAACACTCCGTCGTAATATTTTATGTATACTAATAATATCTTGAAATAATACGGAGTAAATATATATATGTAAATCGATTGAGAGAGTTTAGATAAAAATATTTTCAAGTTTCTATGAAATAATGAAACCTATTGAATTCTATTTATAATAGATTTTTGAATTATTAAAGTGAATTATTAAAGTATGAATTATTAAAGTGAATTATTAAAGTATGAATTATTAAAGTGAATTATTAAAGTATGAATTATTAAAGTGAATTATTAAAGTATAAATTATTAAAGTATGAATTATTAAAGTGAATTATTAAAGTTAAAGTAAAGTAAAAATAAAGTAAATGTAAAGTTTAAGTATAGTAAAAGTATAAAACTATGTACGTATTATACGCGTATAAATATATATAATATTAATTTAAATCGTTATATATATTTAATAAAATAAAATATAAATATCGTTATCTTTATCATACTAGTTAAGTAATGAGTTGTCAAAATCGGTTCTAGATATTTATAAAAGTTATATACGTTTTAATAATAAAGTTCTTTTTAAACTGAAAACGTTTTTGTACGTTTGAAACTAAATAGATCAATCGAGTCTTTATGAGATTCAATCTTCCACTATCCTTTGTCTAGTTCTCAATGATTGACAATTTGTTCTTATTTATAAATTACTTTACCATTTTTCGAATATTGTTAAAATGGAAAGATTTCTCAAATCAACGTGGGCCTTTCAACAGAGACTTGTAATCATAATTTAATATATCTGATAATTCAATCATTTGATCTTATCTTCTAATTCCATTGATAAACATTTTGAAACAGATACAATCATATAAAGTATTTAATCTAATATTTTGTTTACGTTTCAAGTTTTAATATATATACACATATACATATATAATCATATTCGTTTAATGGTTCGTGAATCGTTGGAACTTGGTCGAGGTTGAATGAATGTATGAACATAGTTTAAAATTCTTGAAATTTAACATAACAAATATCGCTTATTGTGTCGGAAACATATAAAGATTAAAGTTTAAATTTGGTTGGAAATTTCCGGGTTGTCACACTTAGTAGGTGGTATGTGGATCACAAATGAAAATAGAAGAGTTCAATTTTCAACTAAGCAAGTTTGGGGCTGATGCGAGAGACAATGGACCAGTCACCACTAGTCTGGTATATGGTGGTGTACTCAATTGAGGATCTCCTAAACACACTTTTATATTGTGCTTGGTTGTGCAAAATAGATTGACTACATTACAGACAGGATCAGTTGTGATTTTTGCTCAACTCATGAAGAATCAACACTTGGAATTCCCAATTTCATGGGGGGGATCTAAAACAAATTATTTGCAACTTAAATAAAACTATGTTTAATTTATTATCAGCTACGTAAGCATAAATCCAACAAATACAATCTTCATATGTAAGTAACATACAATTAGTCAAAAAGTAATAACTAGGCCCCCCACTACAACACCTGTATCATGCACTTGCGATCAATAACTTGAGTCCTCTCCACGACCTTCATTCTTCTTCAACTTATCATCAATGAAAACTAACAACTCTTGCAACCCAACTTTAGTTACAGCTGAGCTCTATATTGAGGCCGAGAATTTGGATCGGTGGTCCATTTCAAACGGAAGGGTAGAATCGTAATTTGGTTGTTTATCCTCTGAAGTTTTCCATCCTACAAATGACGCACTTTCATCATCCCTTTCAACTTCATCTTCACAAGAAATCCCAATCATCCAAAGTCTCTTCATTTTCTTGAATTACATCCGATTTGTTATTATCTTGGATGTCAATCCGCAAATCTCATAAATTAATAAAATGCAACCGCATGATTGTATGATCTGATAAAGGCAAGGTAAGTAATCGGTCAGAACTAAAGAGGGAGTACTCGGCAATTCAGGGATTAATTGGACTCGGCTTTATATACATTTATGATCAGAACTTGTAACACAGATGCTCGTTGCTCATCACGATTAGGTGCACTCAAGTCTAATACATGCTTTGTAAAGTGTATACTAGAAAGTATTATGACTGCGCATATGCACAGCCCTAGCCCTGATGTTCATATTAGATCACATGTAGTCATTTAACTTGGTATTGCAAGATTAACGGTTCTATTCTCAGTAATCATGAATGATACAAAAGGGCTTGTACTTCCACTGAAGCAAATCA
Organism: Rutidosis leptorrhynchoides; assembly: GCF_046630445.1. Taxonomy (NCBI): domain Eukaryota; kingdom Viridiplantae; phylum Streptophyta; class Magnoliopsida; order Asterales; family Asteraceae; genus Rutidosis; species Rutidosis leptorrhynchoides. Next base: position 141,170,538 of record NC_092337.1, on the reverse strand, counting down.
TCTTCTATTGATTGCACAAACTAGCCATTCACTCCGTAAAAAAACTTCACCAAACTGTTAGCTAAAAGGTCAAACTAACTCTTCAAATTTTATAACATGTATGCCTTTGCTGTATCCAACCCATTAGCATCATTTCAAGAAGCTTTCCAAATTTTTTTCCTCCTCTCCTCAATCCACTTCGGCTTAGGAATTACCATCGGCTCCTGTCGAGCTTTCAATCTTTTCTTTCTGCAACAATGGAAGTTTGATTGGCTTTCCTTGCCTCGTTCTACATATGAGGAAACATAATGTGAACACAACCGAACATTTAATAGAAGGGAAATTATTGATAAAGCTATGGTAACAAATTGAAAGATGGGTATCATATTCAATTTTACGTACCATCTTCCGCTATTTTCTTTTGTTTCCTCGTAAGCTAAGAAAAATTTTACTTCTGATTGTGCAGCCTCCTGAACTGCCAACATTGAATGGCACTGGAACCTCATCCCAGTCTGCAACATATAATAACTATACTCGTATAAAAAGTAAGTTTATCACAAAAATATATCAAACACATATTGTTACGACATCAAATACATATGATGAACATTGAATATAACAATGATGCAGGGACGATAACATGAGGGGCTGCTATGCAATGTTTCAAAATTCATGGTGGATTACTTACGTATCGTGAATATTGATATTCGCAGTTTAGTTTTTTTTTTTTTTTTTTTTTTTTTTTTTTTTATCATTGTTGAATAAAAGTTCCAGTAGCCACATTTTGGCTTTTGACTTATTTGTTCATCTTTGTGTCAGATTGTTACTATTGTTCCGTCATTATTTGGTTTCAGAAGTCTAGGTAATGGCCAAATGTAATCTACGTGGACGATTCAGCCGGGGTGATGTTCGTAGAAACGCAGAGCGAGGCAGCGACATGGATCCATGAGATGCCGAGATCGATCGCCTAAATAGAAGAATCGCCGAGTTGGAGGTGAATCGTAGCCAGTATTATGAGGTAAACATGCCTCTATTGCGGTCGAGCGTGTTTTTGATATCAAAGACATACTAAAGTCAAGTTGGTAGCCATCAAATTGCGCAAACATGCCTCTTTGTGGTGGGACAACGTAAAGAGAAACAGAGCATTGAATCAAAACTCAAAGGTTGAAACATGGGACAAAATGAAGAAGCTTTTGCGAGGTAAATTTCTTCCAGCAAATTTCAAGCAAGAAGCGTTTCTTGACTATCACAACCTTCGTCAACGCACATTTAGTGTCAAGGAATTGATAGAAGAATTTGACCGTTTGAGAATGCGATGTGATGCACATGTTTATAAAAGTTAGGGTTATATTAGTTATTGTTTACTGGCATACAAATTTCAAGCACTCACACGTCTAAATTTGCATTTAAATCAAATTACACACCTTGTAAAATTTTGTAATGTTTCATGTGACGTAAATTTTGTAATGTTTCATGTGACGTTCTTTCAGAAATTCCCAAGTACTCGAAAAATCCGGTGATGTGCAAATGTGCAATATCCCAATAGATGTAGAACGCAAGTCACATGCAAAAAAAATAAAATAAAAATAACTATAGGTTAAGATATTACATCTTTAAGTTTCCTAAGGAAAATAGCTTCTCTTATTCGAAAGTGACGTTTGGTGAACCAACCGGTCAAATGTATATATATATATATATATATATATATATATATATATATATATATATATATTAATAATGAATGTGTTTGATTAGAACTTTTGGTAAACGTCGATATGCACAAATTAGGTGCATTACGACCGGTGGCGGACCCATAAACCTTTTTTATCGAGGGCGAATTTTATTTTTAAAATTTAGGAATTTTTTTAGCAAAATTTGAAGATTTTTTGGGGCAAAATATGAATGTTTTGAGGTAAAATATGAAGGGTTTAGGGAAAAAAATATTCACCGGAGGCAAAATCGAAAAAAAAAACATTTGCACTAATAACTGAAAATCCACTGGGGGCGGACACCCCCTCTGCCCCTACATAGGTCCGCCCACGTGACGATACCTAAATTACTCCTCAGCCAACCGTCGTTTTTTTTAGCAAAAACCAATGGGAATGTATTAATATAAATACTTCACCAAAATAATGAAGAATTGCAACACATTACAAAATACTCAAGATAGACTAGTTAGAGCTATCGGTTAGAGTGTCCCACATAGGAATGAGAAAGAAACAAATGATCTTAGGGGAACCTCCATCTATCACCAATTGGTTTTAGAGAAAAGAGGGACTCATGAACTTATATGCATGGCATGTTGGTGGACCTAAATCGATCCAACAAGACTTAGAATAAATTACCCACTTGATAAAAGCATTACAACTTCTATAGTAATACTTAATAGTAGCCATATAACTTGTAAAAGCCTACATGAAAAAAGAAAAGAAACAGCGGCAGTGACAGTGGCTATAAGAACAACACCTTTCAGTTAACAAAGCCTTGAGCCACTTTAAACAAACACCCAAGGTTGATTTGTCCATAAGTATAAATGACAGATCTTACATATTTTCGCATTTACTAACCATTGGAATACCTTTAGCATTATCCGCTCCACACTTGCGGCCCAACACAAATAAATCCCACTAAAAACCAATTCGTTACACGCCAACCATCTAGACCATAAAGTATCCGGACCAATAATCTTCCAAAATTTTGACGCCTTAATCCTCATGCCATTACACCAATCATGCGAGAACTTAATGTAGACAACTTTTTACTTCATTCCCATGTCATTTTTCAATTTTTCATGTAATATATAAATTCTAATTTTTTTACTTTTAGTTTTTTCTTCCTACTGTCAAGCGAAATTTGTTCAAACAAAAACATAAATGGAAAGCCACCAATAGTGGTCGGCGACATCCTCAACAACATCTTCGGGAGTGACGGAGACACCAATGAGCAGAGTCTCGAGCCGAGCCGAGATTTGTTCGAAATATGGTTCACTATGCATGACCTTAGACCAAAAACTAACATACATATAAGATACTTTCTAATGTCTAATGCCAACAGTTGAGAATATGACACTTCATCAACAAATTAGTGAGGAATTTGTTAACTAGTCTTCATCATATACACGATTAAAAATTAAAATATAATAATAGCAAATGAAATATGCAGATTTTGCGCATCTAGTGTTGCACTCATCATGTACACATTGTCATCGGACAATAATGTTCACAATTTACATTTGATCACACGTTTTATTAAAATTATTACCATAGTCTTGTCTCATTTTTTTCAATTTCATCTCAACAATATAGTCTAACCTATTCATAAAATAAAAAAAATTGTACAGTTATAGTTCCAAAATTTCAAAAATCACATGTTAATTTGCATCGTCATTGTCATGATTTTATAAAATTTATAGAATAAACAATATAACTATTATTCTTCCTTCTAAAAGCATAAAGTCATTATTATTATTATCATTATCATTATCATATATACTATTCTGCACAGATTTTTCTATCGTTTTAAATTTTCAGACATGTCATATTTGGTAAGAAAGAAAATGGTCAAGGGACATACTTTTGTGGTAAAAGTTGTTACTCACTTTTTAGGGGTTACTCCTTATTATATACTCTCTCAATCCCAATTTAATACTTCACAGACAAAATTTACACACTTTAAGAAAAAATGACTGTCACTTATACTTTTTGTCTACTTTCTAGATATACCCTTTACTTTTTACATACATCTTTTGTCACACTTTAATAAAGTAAGGGGTTATCACTTTTTTGCCCAAGTTTTTCCAGCATTTTGCGTCACAGTCCAGAAAAACAAAAGCTGACAAAATGTCTACGCAAGTCGTAAGGCACCTTGCGACTTTGCTCCTTTGCGTCCTTGCAGCCTTGCGGCTTTGCGTATTTGCTCTTAAATCTGATATAAACCAAAATTAAAACATACTAAAACAATTACCCCTTTTGCGACCATTTGCGGACCCACTTCACACACACTAACACCTTGCGTTCGACCTCCTCACTTTGCGACCCATTACACAACCACCACCATCGTCGATCAGTTACAGCATCACCATCATCATCACCACCATCACTCATCATCAAAGGGTTGCGGCATCACCACCACCACTCGTAGATCCGTAATTGAATCGAAGAAACCGTAATATAGTTAAGAACGAGTCATCACTAATCCACGATGGCAGAAGATCAGAGTAAATCTCAGAGTCAACCTTAGGTTAGTGTTTATCATCCTCTCAAATCGTTCAATCTCTCTCACTCAAATAGTTTCGCACACCAAGTGTTCGATTAAATGCCTCATCGAATACTTTGTTTTGTTTTAATGTTGTAATTGTTTCTAGTTCATCAATACTTTATGGTGTTGGGGGGAGAAAGTGGGTTAACCTGAGATTATGCTTAATGACTATACTAATCTTAACCCATAACAATAAGTGTTTTGATGATGACATATGCACATAGCTAAAAATGATGGTAGACATCTTGACTTAAATCATCAAGTTCACTAATCCACACTTGATATAGCAAAAGACCAAAAACCAAAGAAAGCCTAAAAAGAGAAACTAGGAGCACGGCTGAACCACGATCGACCGCAGGTCGGACTGTGGAGACCTGCACCCAGATTTGTGAAATCTGGAGATGCACGGTCGACTCCACGGCTGACCTTGGGTCGACCGCAGAAACCTCTATCATGTTTTTTATCAAAAAATGATTGACCACTTCCGGGCATCTATAACTTATAAAACATGTTCAAACATGCTTAGGATAGTTGCCTCCTTCATTACCAAAGAAGTTTTGATCACAAAAACACTAATCTTGGTTAATCACGCCTAGTGACACCTTAATGATGATTAAGCCTAGATTAAGGATAACACATAGGTGTTATAGGAAAACATGTACATCTAAAATATATTTAGACATTCTTAGGATGGTTACCAAGTTCCAATCAAGAATTGCTCTTTTCTTGTACATGTTTTGGATATTAATGTATATTTATACATTAATATTGCAAAATGCCACTTTGCAAGTAAAGCTTACTTGTCTGAGTTTAATGCTATGTTATGCTTAAATCTCTTGCTTACATTTTACAAAATCTCTTGCTTACATGAATATTACTTGACTACTTGTTATTAGTACATGTACTATTTGACTAAGTGCTAAAATGTAACGACCCTGGATTTTCCAACTTATATTTATTAATTTTTATTATTAATACTTGCGTGTTAATAAATGTATTTTTATACATTTACTTGTTACCGTATTTGACTTTACGTGTCCCGACTTGTATTTGTGACACACGTACTTTTCACGAATAATATTTCGAATATTATTTACATTCATAATTAATTATTATTAATTATTTTTAATTAACTAATGCAAGTAGTTAATTACTTGGGCCTTATTTATTTAATTGTTACGTACTTGGACTTGGGCCTTTATCAATAGGCATGGACTTGGAAGCCCACCCTACTTTCTTAATGGACTAGTTAGCCCATCATTAAGCTAGTGAATTATTAAGACTTAAACTAGATTAATTAGTGAATGAGGAGACTTGTCACAAGCATGCTTACACCTCTTTCCCATGCAATTTAACTTTAATCCATTTTGAGCTTACACCATCTCCCAATACTTGAAAGCAGCAACTTGACCTTTCCCTTTGAGCCCTTGAAACCGACGGCTTTTGGCTAGGTGATGGTGATATTACTCAAATTAGTCATATCTTTAGTCGTAATATCGCGTCCTATTGTTATTTATTTCATATGTAAACATAGTAATTCCGTTTGTATTTCATAGTATTGTAATATAGTCTAGAATCATTGTAAACTTGAAGAAATATGAAGATTGTGTATGATAAAAGCTCAGAGATCGAAAACAAGACCAGAAACCCAAAGACAGAAGAGTGCGCTCAGCGCACCACAAAATATGCGCTCAGCGCACATTGCATAAATTTGATCAGAGGATTTCTTGGCCAAAACCAAAGTGCGCCAAGCGCACTTTATGATGGTGCGCGTCGCGCACAGTGGTGCGCTCAGCGCACCCATACGCGCACTTTTAACAGAAAAGAAGATTTGAACGTGCGTTGTCGAGCTGTAAAGGAAAAAGTGAAGTAGGTGAGAGTGCGCTCAGCGCACCCTTACTGTGCGCGCCGCGCACAGTGCTTTTCACCAACTTTTCAGCTTATTTAATTCCATTTCCAGTTTCATTTCAAGAGTACCAGTTTCCTTTCTGTTCAGAGACGAAAACATATGATTCAAAGCAGTTCTTGGGCTTATCAAAGTGCATCTAAGCACTCAAATCATTGAAGAATCCAAGATCATTCAAGAGCTTCATCCAAGATTACTCCTAAAAGGTTAATCTTGTATTTACAATGAATTCTATCTTTGTTACTGTTGTGTTTAAGTTTTCAAGCATGATTGTTGGCTAGTCCATTTTATGTTCATCTAGATAAATAACCGAGATGTTAAATGTTTACTATTGATTGATTGTAATTATGCACGATAGTTTGATGTTTGAATACAAGAACCATTCTTGTTAAGTTTAATCCTTTCGATTCAACTAGTTGATATGTTCATTTGATTAAGAAACATCATCTTGTTAAGTTAATATATTGATTTACACCTAGTGACATGTGTTTATCCGTCTTTTACCAAAAGGGATAAGTTGAGTTCAAATGGTTAATTTACATAAGAATGTAAGAACGACTTTTGTAGATACTTTAGAATAACTTAATTAGTATGTGTAATTGTCTAGGAGAATGACCAATTCCTTAGAATTTATTATACACACTTTCAACTACCTAGTTCCATCAATTAACATGTGTTAGTAATTTGCCTTATCTAGTGACGTTTATAGGGATCTTATTATAACACTTGGTTAATTATTTGGGTTGGGTGAATTGAGCATTTAATCGGACCAAGGGAATGAACTAAGTAAACCTTTAGTTGATATAGGAGTGGATCATGTACAACACACCATTGACTTGATCATTCTTCAAGTCTTCAAACTAGTTGAATTAGTTGATTACAAATAGGAGGTCTTAGATGACAAGAACATCACTTGTATCATGTAATCCCGTTTGAGTGTTTGCGCAAGACTACTCTTGGTGAACCAATTAATTAGTTCTCGTGCATAACCAATCAATCCGATCTTAATCCTAAATAACATTCAACATTAAGGGTAAAAAGTCTAGATGAGCATATTTCTTTAATTTAATATCAAAAACTATCTTTCTGTTTTCATAAACTAAAAATACCAAAAATATTGTCTTTTTAATCTTATTCATCACTTGATTCGCCTATCGTAAAAGGGCAAATCAAAATATATCTTGTACTTGTAATTTTCTTAGTTGATCACAATTTAGTCTATAATCCTAATTTGATTTAGATACTGTCCTTGAAATGATACACGGATTTTACCATTTACTATACTACTACACGATCGGGTACACTGCTCGTTAGTGTGTAGCAATCTCTAATCGGTATTTTTTCATACTATTTCATACGATAATTCATATACCACGTTTTGCACATCAAGTTTTTGGCGCCGCTGTCGGGGACAGTTTTGTGTCAAAATAGAATTATTAACTAATTTGTGATTAAGTAGTTTCTTAATTATTTTTAAATTATTAATAGTCTTTGAATTTTAAACTTATAGAATCGGTACGTTTAATAGTTTTTGTTAGTTGTGTGATTGAAAGATTTTAGGTTGCATATGCCACATACCCGAAGTTCAGATTCTTCATTACTTACACCCCTTACGGAATCTAATAGAAAGCTTGGTAGGATCTCAAAAGAAGTACTTGAACTTTTTGAATCTTCATCAAAGCAGGAAACTTTTGATTCAGAATCAAGTACAACCAAGTCGAGATATTCTGAATTTGGTGAGCCCATTCATCCTCCAAAATTTGAAATGGAAGGAGAAGCAAGACCGGTGGTACCAAGACAATCAATGGCGGCCAAGATGAAGGCAACCCGAACCGGACAAGGTAGTGCTATTACTCTGCCCACTGGTGAGGTAAATTTTGAAATAAAAGGACCTATTCTCCAAATGATTAATAACAGGTGTCAATTTGGTGGTGGTTCGAATGAAGATGCAAACGAATATATTCGTCTTTTTCAAGAGATATGTCTTCTTTTCAAACTTAAACCAGACACTGACCAGGCCATATTTTTAAGACTTTTCCCATGGACACTCCACGGGGAAGCACGAAGTTGGTTAGATTCATTGGCCGAGGCTACGATAGAAACTTGGGATGGTATGTTGGAAAAATTTCTTAAGAAATATTTTTCAGCTTCTAAGTCCGCGAGACTCCAACACGAAATTACCCAATTTTGTCAAAAGCCGATGGAAACCTTGTACGAAGCACGGAATCGATTTTCCAAAATTCTAAGAGGTTGTCCAAACCATGGTTTGGATACCTTTCAAAAAGTCCAAATCTTTTACAAGGGTTGTGATGTTGCAACCCGAATTTCCATTGATCAAGCGTCCGGAGGTTCACTCATGGACAAAACCGAGCAAGAGGCTTATGAGATAATCGAGAAGCTAGCCGATTATTCTCATGAGTGGCATCAAGAACGACCAATTACTCGTAATGCTCAAGTCCAAAGCGCCGGTGCTTATGATGACCTTAGTTCCCTAAGTGTAAAAATAGACGGTGTTGCTCAAAACATGGACAAAATAACCAAGGAAATTCATAGTATGAAAGTAGGTTGTGAATACTGTGGTGGTCTCCATTTAGGAAAAGATTGTGATGCCGGTCTAACAATGGCTAAAAAAGAAGAAGTGGCTTTCATAAGCCAAAGAAATAATAATCAATTTCAACGAAGAGCCCAGTTTAACCGAAACTTCAACAACCCATACAACCCTCAAGGTCAAAATTCCAATTACCAACAAGGGTCAAGTAGTGGGTTCCAACAACAAACTCCGGGTTTTTATCAAAAACCCCAACAGGAAGAAAAAAAGTCAAATTTGGAGAGTATGTTGGAAAAGTTGATTGCATCACAAACCCAACTTGTTACAAACATAAACCAAACAAACGAGAAAAACGAACACCAGTTTAGAAACCAACAAGCCTCAATTCAGAATTTGGAGAAGCAAATGAATGGTTTAGCTAGTTTACTTAGTGAGAGAAAACCAGGAAGTTTACCGGGCGATACCAATAAGAACCGCCGAAATGAGCACGCTAATGTTATCATCACACGGAGTGGTCTAGCATACGAAGCTCCAAGAATGCCTGAAGATTCTGATTTCAGTGTTCCGTTGAACAACAATGATGAACCGGTTAAGGAGCCGGAACAAGTGGTTGAGAAGGAAGAACGGGAAAAACCCGTAGTGAAGCCATATCAACCACCGCTCCCATACCCAAGGAAACAATAACAAGAAAGGCTCGAAGCCGAAAGGTCAAAATTTTTAGATATGTTTAAACAAATTAACATAAATATGCCTTTCATTGATGTGATTTCAGGTATGCCCAAGTATGCTAAGTTCTTAAAAGACTTACTTACTAATCGGAAGAAAATGGAGGAACTTTCATCCATCACCATGAATGCTAATTGTTCCGCAATTTTGATGAACAAAATACCAAAGAAGTTAGCAGATCCTGGGAGTTTTACCATACCATGTCTTCTAGGAGATTTGGAATGTATTAAAGCATTAGCGGATTTAGGGGCTAACATTAATTTGATGCCTTATTCATTATATGTTAAGCTAGACCCCGGGGTGCTAAAACCAACCTGAATGGCAATTCAACTAGCAGACCGCTCTGTTAAATTCTCTCGTGGGATTTTAGAGAATATGTTAGTAAAAGTGGGTACCCTAGTATTTCCGGCCGATTTTGTAATTTTGGACATGGAAGAGGACACACGTGTGCCTCTTATATTGGGTCGACCTTTCCTCAATACCGCTAGAGCTATGATAGATGTTCATGGGCAGAAATTGACCCTTAGCATTGAAGATATTAAGGTTACCTTTTCCGTTGACCATGCCTTGCAATACCCTGAGTCTACTGATGATAAATGTTATTATTTGCAAACCGTAGATACGTATTCAGAATTATTGCAGGAATTTCCAGAATTGCAAGGTTCGGGAGAATGCATTTTGGCAGAAGGTGATGAAGAGAACATAATGGAAGAAGTGAAGATGTTGACCACCTTGATGGCTAATGGTTATGAGCCAAATGATGAAGAATACAAAAAGTTGGATTTAAAAAATGAGTATCGATGTAAGACATCGATTGAAGAACCTCCCATTTTGGAATTGAAGTCACTTCCAAGTCACTTGGAATATGCTTACCTTCAAGAGGATTCTACTCTCCCGGTTATCATTTCATCCGAACTCTCTGTAAGTGAGAAGTCTAAACTTGTTTCCATGTTAAAAGCCCATAAACCGGCTCTAGCATGGAAAATTCATGACATCAAGGGTATAAGTCCCTCTTATTGTACACATAATATTTTAATGAAAGATAACTATAAGCCATGTGTACAAAGACAAAGGCGACTGAACCCTAATATGCAAGAAGTCATTAAAAAGGAGATTGTCAAACTCCTTGATGCGGGTCTTATTTACCTAATTTCGGATAGTCCTTGGGTGAGTCCGGTCCAATGTGTACCCAAAAAGGGTGGCATGACCGTTATCACCAACAAAAACGATCAATTAATTTCCACTAGGACTGTCACGGGTTGGAGGGTATGTATTGATTACAAAAAATTAAATGATGCTACCCGAAAAGACCAATTTCCCCTTCCTTACATTGATCAAATGTTGGAAAGGTTAGCAGGAAAGAACTTTTATTGTTTTCTTGACGGTTTCTCGGGATATTTCCAAATCCCTATAGCACCCAAGGACCAAGAAAAAATCACCTTTACATGCCCTTATGGTACTTTCTCCTATCGACGTATGCCCTTTGGCTTATGAAATGCTCCTGCTACCTTTCAAAGGTGTATGGTAGCTATTTTTCATGATATGATTGAAGACTTTATGGAAGTATTCATGGATGACTTTTCAGTCTTCGGTGATTCTTTTGACTCATGTCTTAATAATCTTGAGCGTAAGTTGATAAGGTGTGAAGAATCTAATCTTGTGCTTAACTGGAAAAAATGCCATTTCATGGTAAGAGAGGGCATTGTATTAGGTCATAAAATTTCTTGTGCGGGATTGGAGGTGGATAGAGCTAAAGTGGAAGTCATAGCCAAATTACCACCACCGAAAAATGTGAAAGGTGTAAGAAGTTTTCTGGGGCACGCCGGTTTTTACCGTCGGTTCATTAAAGATTTTTCTAAAATTGCGACCCCGATGAACAAACTTCTTGAGAAAGACGCTCCATTTGTCTTCACGAACGAGTGTCTTAACGCCTTTAACCTCCTTAAAGCAAAGCTCACACAATCACCCATTCTCATATCGCCGAATTGGTCAATTCCATTCGAACTTATGTGTGATGCAAGTGACTTTGCTATTGGTGCCGTCTTGGGGCAAAGAATTGAAAAACATTTTCAGCCCATTTATTATGCTAGTAAGACATTGCAAGGAGCCTAACTTAATTACACTACCACCGAGAAGGAACTCCTGGCAATTGTCTTTTCGTTTGATAAATTCCGATCCTATTTGGTACTAGCAAAGACGGTTGTCTATACAGACCATTCAACATTAAAGTACTTGCTTACTAAGCAAGATGCTAAACCCCGATTAATACGTTGGGTCTTGCTTTTACAAGAATTCGACATTGATATTAAATACAAAAGGGGGCCGAAAACCTAGCTGCCGATCACCTTTCTCGCCTTGAGAACCCGAATCTTGAAGTTCTCCATGAGACTGTTATCCAAGATAACTTTATGGACGAAAATCTCATGAAAATTGAGAAAATTGATGATCCTTGGTTTGTTGACATAGCCAACTATCTTGCGGGTGGATTCCTAGAAACCGGTATGTCACATCAAAAACGAAAGAAATTTTTCAGTGACTTAAAATACTATTTTTGTGAAAACCCGTATCTCTTCAAACGGTGTCCCGATGGGATAATCCGTCGCTGTGTCTTCGGGGAAGAATGCAATCAAATTCTTTTCCAATGTCATCTTGGTCCCACTGGTGGACATTTCGGACCCCAAATCACGGGGAGAAAAGTCTATGAGGCCGTTTTTTATTGGCCTACCATCTTTAAAGATGCCCACCGTATATGTAAATCATGTGATTCTTACCAAAGGGCAGGAAAGATTAGTCAAAGAGACAAAATTCCTCAAAACATAATCCAAGTTTGTGAGGTTTTCGATATTTGGGGCATTGATTTCATGGGACCATTCCCAAAATCTCATTTCAACCAATACATACTCGTTGCCGTTGACTACGTATCAAAATGGGCTGAGGCAAAGGCTCTCCCCACAAACGATGCACGAGTTGTTGTAACTTTTCTTAAAGACCTTTTTGCCTGGTTCGGTACCCCGAAGGCTTTAATTAGTGATCGTGGTACCCGTTTTTGCAACAATCAATTAGAAAAGGTGTTAAAACGATATGGGATAACCCATAAAATTTCTACATCTTATCACCCACAAACAAGTGGGCAAGTTGAAAATACGAATCGGGCACTTAAAAGGATCCTTGAGAAAACGGTTGGATCCAATCCTGAGGTGTGGTCAATGAAGCTTGACGATGCTTTGTGGGCATTTAGAACCGCCTACAAAACTCCTATTGGAACCACACCTTACCGCCTAGTCTATGGGAAGGCATGTCATCTCCCTTTGGAGATAGAGCACAAATCACATTGGGCTCTTAAGACTTGTAATCTCGATCTTGAAGACGCGGGAAACCTTCGTTTAAACCAACTAAATGAGTTGGATGAGTTGAGACATAACGCCTATGAAAACTCGCTCATATACAAGGAAAAGACCAAAGTTTGGCACGATAACCGTCTTAAGAATCCAAAAGATTTTAAAGAAGGAGATCGTGTTTTGTTATTCAACTCACGATTTAAACTTTTCCCCTGGAAAACTCAAGTCCCGATGGATGGGACCATTTGTTGTTAACAAGGTTTTTCCGTATGGAACGGTGGAATTACGGAATGCGAAGGGTGATACGTTTAAGGTAAACGGACACAGGGTCAAACTATATGTTGACGGACTCATGAACATTGAAGATGAGGTAAAACTCATTTTCAACCCCAAAGCTACCTAAGTTTGGGGGAAGAGTCAGGTGAAGCGACTCGTGTTTTTAAAACCTTCACAAATGTTAAAAATAGGTTTTTGTGTGAATTACATGATTTTGAGTGATTTTAATTTTTGTTGAATGCCATTACGTTCACCAATCTGTTACCAACCTCCATGTACTGACCAAACGCGAAAACAGCTGAAAAACAACTGTGCGCGCCGCGCACCCCTCAGATGTGCGCTCAGCGCACTTTGCAAAAACTGGGTCAGAAGAATTTTTAGCTCGGATCAATAGTGCGCGCCGCGCACCCCAAAGTGTGCACTCAGCGCACTCTCTCAAAAATCTCGGATCAACTTCAAATTTTTGTGGGGTCCACGATTTTATCTCCTCTTTACCACCACACACTCGTTTTTCACTCACTCCTCACCCAAAATTGCAGATTCATTCTCTCTTTCACTCTAAAACACTCCAAACCCTAATTTCAATTCTTCCAATTTTAACCAATTCTTCTCAAATCAAAGCATAAATCAAGATACCTAGGGTATGTTCATATGATTCCACTTAATCTTCTTTCCAATACTTCGATTTCATGCTTAATTTTTCAGATTGTTTAAGAAATTTATGTGGGTTTTATTGAATTGATAATTGTTATGAACATTAACATGCTTTAGGTTGTTATAATTGCCTTATATGCCTTGAAATCATATTACATTGTGTTTTTAGGGTATATTCATGATTCTAAGGTTTATGTAGAATTTAAATCCGAATTTTGGCTTTGAATTAGGTTGAATTTGGTTCCTAGCTAAGTGTTTGTGAATGCTTGAGATAATTTGTGTACTTCATAAGTATGTATCACATTTTGTGCATGACATGGTTCGTGTTTTGGAAATCTAACATGTTTTGGTTCTTAATTGAGATAAATACTTGAAAATTGTTAAGTTTCCATTACTTTGTGTCTAATATGATAGTTTGTCAAAGGGATGAGAATGATATGAGGTTCATGTTCAAATTTGGTTTCTAGAACGCTAGACTAGTTATGTTGATCTTGGATCTTTTGAGAAAATGTTTACATGAATGATTAACATGATTATGTGCTATATGTATTTTTGAACATATACTTGATTTATGATGAACTCACACTAATGCATACTATTGTCTATGCGCCTCTTTTGTTTTGGTGTATGTTTATGTGTGCAGTACAACTTTAGATCAAGGGGAAGTCAACAACAAGAAGAACCTTCCCACCGGTACCGGGAAGAACAAGATTCTTCAGATGAACAAAATTCTCCACCAAATGAACGACAATCTTCACCTGAAGGATCACCGGATCAAAATGATCCAAGGGTTTGGTTAGCTTATGTCCGGGATCATCCGGATTACGCAAGTGCATATAATTGGGTAGCGAACAAATCATGTGATGCCACTTGGTATTTTGACCCGGCTCCATTGGTTGAAGCAAGGGAATATGATAGAGTGTTGAGAATGTTGGAGGTTAAATACCGGCTTTTAACTGGCAGGTTAATGACAATCAGGGCATGGGAAAGAATTATGGGATTCAATGATGTCATATACCCGGAATTATGCAAAGAATTCATAGCATCTTTACGTTTTGATCTCATTATGGACCCAACAAATCAAAACTTCATGAGATTTCGTTTAGGAGGAATCGATCGGGCACTTAGTCAAATTGAGTTTGCCCGACTATTTGATCTGTATATCGAACTAGATGATGCCCAACTCAATGCTTACTTACGGTCAGCCGAGTATTATGATGATTCTTATGATCCACGCCCATTTTGGAACGATATGAGCGACACTCAATTCTCCTCTAGCCGAAGCAAGTTCACCGATATAAATGATAAAGACAAAAGAATACTTCATCGACTAGTTGCATGTACGTATAATGCAAGAAAACATGGCACAAATAAGGTAACACGTCAAGATGTTTTTCTTGTAGACAAAATCTACAACCAAAGTAGTGTCGACATTTGATAATGCTAAAAACGAACATATATTTCATAGCATTATTCCTCAAGAAAGACAAGCTTTTAGTTGCAATTGTTCTATTTACAAGTGATATTCGTTTAAATAATAAAAGGTGAAGACAAAAGACAGATTCGACGAATTGAAGACGCAAACGACCAAAAAGCTTAAAAGTACAAAATACAATCAATGAGGTTCCAATTATTGATAAGAAACGTCTCAAAATTACAAGAGTACAAGATTCAAAACGCAAAGTACAAGATATTAAATTGTACGCAAGGACGTTCGAAAATCCGGAACCGGGACCAGAGTCAACTCTCAACGCTTGACGCAACGGACTAAAAATTACAAGTCAACTATGCACATAAATATAATATAATATTTAAATAATTCTTATAATTATTTATATATTATATATTATATTATTAAAAACCGTCGGCAGAAAAAACAAAGGCATGTGAGCCTCTCCAGCTGGCCATGCGAGTCGACATTCCATCTACTTTGGCGGATTATCTTGACAATTCGCGGGGAGATAGAGTGTTGAATTAGATTGTTGGTGGGCATTACATCACCCAGATTGCCAGGCATTTTGGTGTCGATTTCTCTCGGTTGATTCCAAACAGTACAACAATGAAGCCTCTAAGCAAGACTTATTATCTGAATGCAGAATTTTTGAGCTATAATAATGATCAAAGGCTTATTCCATTTGTCCCGAGGGTAAACGAACCACCACGTGCCCATGATCATGAAGCGGGTGGTAGCGGTGTTGGAAGAGATGATGTGGAGGGAGAGGTTCGCATGGAAGAACCTGAAACTGAAGAAGAGTTACCACAAGCTCAAAGGCGAAGGCGTAGGCAGACACAAAGGTCAAGGGAAGAAGAGTTGGAGTAAGTGATTTCCGGTTTTCATGATATGAGGGTAGGTTATCAACACAGGGATAACCAATATGAGGAACAAAGGCAACAATTTAACCAATATCATGAAGAACAACGTGAGCATAATAGGGCGGTAAGATATGACCAAAGGTGGGGGAATTACAGGGGCGATTGGCTTTGCCATAATGTTGGTTTATATATGCAAAACCCACAAGAATATTATGCTACTTCCTACCAACATTCGACCTATTACAACACCCCAAACCGAATTCCGAGTCCTCCATTATATGAGGAACAGGCGGCCATGCAAGATGCTCAAAGACGCTTTGAGGAGCAATACCCGCAGGGAAGACCTAGGAATGATGGTTCGTGAACCTACTCTGGCTGGCCTTTTGGTAACTTCTTTGGTGACAATTAAAGGGCTCATGTGCCCTATTTGGTAATGTTTGGTAACATTTGGTAATTTTTCAGAATTGTTTCTTTTAATACAATGGTGTGTAATAATTAGAATATTTATGTTGTACACTTGACATTTGTGGTGGTTGTGTTACATATACCACTTTTATCTATTCTATTTTGTGTGTTTGTTTATTTCTTATTGTTAAGGTTTAGTGATGCTGGCATTAAGTTCAGCGAAGTACAATCAATTGGGAATTTGTGATAGAGATCAAGGAATGAACGCTGTTCTTATGCTGGCATTAAGTTCAGCGCCATCGCTTACCTACATTTCACGATCTCCAGCTTTATGCCAAGGTTTTTCGAACTCTTTTCACACTAATGCCCTCGTGAATTTTTAAATTATTTATGATTTTAAATAATGAGGGCCTTACTTAATCTTAAGTGTGGGGGAGGGGGTAATTCTCTCGGATATGCAATGCAACTTGGCTTACTATCGCATTTTATGAAAAATTTAAAATTTTTGAACTAAAAGTATTAGCGAAAAACGCCAAGTCTGGGGGATGTTACTAATCTTTTCGAATTATTATCACAAATTTTTGCAAAGTTAAAACGATTAAAATACTTTTGGCTTGGAAATAAAAGAAATAAAAGTCACTGAACGAAAAGGATGAATCAAGTTCATCCCTTAAGGAAGTAAAGTCTTCCAAAATGACACACTTGCTAACTTATGTTAGAAGATGTAGTCCAGAACAGCTGTAGGTTGACGAAAAAACTTGAAAAGTCATCTCTATCATCGGCTGGAAATCCACCTCACCTCAGCATCAAACAGGATTTTTGGTTGTCAGACTTATCCTAACCATGAGATGGATCTGTCTCGTACAATGGGGGGGGGGAACATTGCAAATTAGCTTTTAAGACTAATGAATCTAATCCCCAGATGGATGATCTCCGTAAAGATCAACCGCATCTATGTTTGACCGCGGTCAACATACATATGCCATAACAAATTGAGGTGTGCAAACTCATGGTTCACTGATGATATTTGGACACGATATAAGTTTCTTCTAAAACTTATGCTATTTTATGAACTATATTGTGTAAAACCATTTTTAGGGCGCTCGGTTAAGAGTTCCATGATACTACAATCATGGGGACGGATAGCTTGCTAATCGCCGACTGAGACTTCGGTTTTCAGTTACCCTCGACCGGAATTTGAGGTTAAAATCGAAAAACGTGTTTAGTTTAAAAACTAGCATTGACATTTTCAAAATCTTAAAACGTTTTCTCAAAGATCCAACTTTCCTTAAGGATCCAAACTTTTAAAAGAACTTTCACCAAAGTTCGTCTCTCCCAAATAAATCCAAATGTGTGAGTGTGTTTCATAAATTGTGTGTACCTAAATGAGTGTGTATTCCATTTGTGTTTTATGGGTTTCATATAGCGTGAGTTTGTGTGTGTTTTGCGTGATTCGTGTGATTTGTGTAATTTGTACCTCAAATAATGCGTGTGATTCATTGACGTTTGTGTTTTGTATATGAATGATTAGAGCAAGACTTGCTTGAGGACAAGCAAGAGTTAAGTATGGGGGATTTTGATATTACTCAAATTAGTCATATCTTTAGTCGTAATAT
This sequence comes from Rutidosis leptorrhynchoides, assembly GCF_046630445.1. Lineage (NCBI taxonomy): Eukaryota > Viridiplantae > Streptophyta > Magnoliopsida > Asterales > Asteraceae > Rutidosis > Rutidosis leptorrhynchoides. Next base: position 141,152,520 of record NC_092337.1, on the reverse strand, counting down.
CGCGTCCAATTGTTATTTATTTCATATGTAAACATAGTAATTCCGTTTGTATTTCATAGTATTGTAATATAGTCAAGAATCATTGTAAACTTGAAGAAATATGAAGATTATGTATGATAACAGCTCAGAGATCGAAAACAAGACCAGAAACCCAAAGACAGAAGAGTGCGCTCAGCGCACCACAAAATGTGCGCTCAGCGCACATTGCATAAATTTGATCAGAGGATTTCTTGGCCAAAACCAAAGTGCGCCAAGCGCACTTTATGATGGTGCGCGCCGCGCACAGTGGTACGCTCAGCACACCCATACGCTCACTTTTAACAGAAAAGAAGATTTGAACGTGCGTTGTCGAGCTGTAAAGGAAAAAGTGAAGTAGGTGAGAGTGCGCTCAGCGCACCCTTACTGTGCGCGCCGCGCACAGTGCTTTTCACCAACTTTTCAGCTTATTTAATTCCATTTCCAGTTTCATTTCAAGAGTACCAGTTTCCTTTCTGTTTAGAGACGAAAACATATGATTCAAAGCAGTTCTTGGGCTTATCAAAGTGCATCTAAGCACTCAAATCATTGAAGAATCCAAGATCATTCAAGAGCTTCATCCAAGATTACTCCTAAAAAGTTAATCTTGTATTTACAATGAATTCTATCTTTGTTACTGTTGTGTTTAAGTTTTCAAGCATGATTGTTGGCTAGTCCATTTTATGTTCATCTAGATAAATAACCGAGACGTTAAATGTTTACTATTGATTGATTGTAATTATGCACGATAGTTTGATGTTTGAATACAAGAACCATTCTTGTTAAGTTTAATCCTTTCGATTAACTAGTTGATATGTTCATTTGATTAAGAAACATCATCTTGTTAAGTTAATGTATTGATTTACACCTAGTGACATGTGTTTATCCGTCTTTTACCAAAAGGGATAAGTTGAGTTCAAATGGTTAATTTACATAAGAATGTAAGAACGACTCTTGTAGATACTTTGGAATAGCTTAATTAGTATGTGTAATTGTCTAGGAGAATGACCAATTCCTTAGAATCTATTATACACACTTTCAACTACCTAGTTCCATCAATTAACATGTGTTAGTAATTTGCCTTATCTAGTGACGTTTATAGGGATCTTATTATAACACTTGGTTAATTATTTGGGTTGGGTGAATTGAGCATTTAACCGGACCAAGGGAATGAACTAAGTTAAACCTTTAGTTGATATAGGAGTGGATCATGTACAACACACCATTGACTTGATCATTCTTCAAGTCTTTAAACTAGTTGAATTAGTTGATTACAAATAGGAGGTCTTAGATGACAAGAACATCACTTGCATCATGTAATACCATTTGAGTGTTTGCGCAAGACATCTCTTGGTGAACCAATTAATTAGTTCTCGTGCATAACCAATCAATCCAATCTTAATCCTAAATAACATTCAACATTAAGGATAAAAAGTCTAGATGAGCATATTTCTTTAATTTAATATCAAAACTATCTTTTTGTTTTCATAAACTAAAAATACCAAAAATATTGTCTTTTTAATCTTATTCATCACTTGATTCGCCTATCGTAAAAGGGCAAACCAAAATATATCTTGTACTTGTAATTTTCCTAGTTGATCACAATTTAGTCTATAATCCTAATTTGATTTAGATACTGTCCTTGGAACGATACACGGATTTTACCATTTACTATACTACTACACGATCGGGTACACTGTCCGTTAGTGTGTAGCAATCTCTAATCGGTATTTTTTCATACTATTTCATACGATAATTCATATACCACGTTTTGCACATCAGATGGGGAGTTCTTTTTTTTCAATTTTTGTTACATATACACTACTATTGAACCTCACTTTTACACACACATACTTACACTCATTTTCTCTCAACTTTCTCTCTAAAATTTGTAAGCATTATATCTTTTCTTTCTTCCTTTTTCCTTTGAAGAAAACCGAATATCATCATCATCATTCTTACTTGTTTTGTTACTTGTTGTTTGTTGTTGTTAAAGATCAAGTTTTCTAACTTGTATCTTCATGTAATCTTGGTTACTTCCATCTTTTGTTTGATGAAGAGCCAAGAACAAGAATCTAAACTTGTTAGTTTATGGTTCTACACTTAAATGTTTTAAAGATCTAAAAGTTCATAAGCTTTATAATCATACTTGTGTTCATGTTTTGTAGACTTGAAGTTTATTTCCTTAAGATCCAAACTTTTATTTAAATCTTCTCAAGTATGAAACAAACATGAACATAATACTTGTAACTTTAGTTTATTTCTTTCTTTTGTAAGTACTTTAAAGTTGTAATATTGTTAATTTGGTCAAGTATTACTAGTTAAACTTGATCTCATATTTCTTGAAACTAAAGTTAACTTTATAAGTTCAAGAACATGAAAATATAACTTTCTAGTTATAACTTCACACACTTATGTTGGATCTAAGTTTTTATAGCTTATGGTCTCCTAATTTTGTTGTAAATAAGAGCTTATAAGCTTACATACATTCTACAAGATTAAAACCTAAGTTTCATGACTTATGGTTTCATTAAAGTTAAGATCCAAGTTCTATAACTTAGAGTTTAACTTAAGAACACTAGATCTAGACTTTTTGGTCTAGGATCTTCAAGATCTAAATAAGAACTAGGTTCTACAACTTAAGATCTTGTTTACTTAGTTTACTTTCAAGTTTGTAACTTAATATTACTATTAGAACTCATGTATGTGTCGGATCTAAGATCTTGATGTAATTTTAGTTCATCAAACTACTTACAACCCTTAAATGAGTTGTGCTACATATCTTAGACATACATTAGTGTTATGATGGTCAAAACTTGGTAAAGATGATGCAAACACATCAACGAGTTGTACACTTGAAGCTATAATCATCAAGGATGAGAACCGTGATGAGCATCAAGCACCAAGAACCCACCGGAGCAACTTACCTACTGTTTTCCGAGTCTGATCAATAACCTGGGCTACTGGAAAAGTTGATTTCCAGCTAGTTCAGTTCGAGTAGATGATTTTCTGTTTAGGCCTCGTCTTAATCCGAGTTACGGTTTAGGATTTATGGCCTTCCGAAAGTCACTACACCCTTTTAACGTTGTGCTGAAATTTCTGACCTACTCGCACTTAAACCGTCACCACGGTCAAATGAAGAAAGGACGTCTTGCTGTTTTAGCACATGTGAAAATGTTAGAAACTGAGGTAAAGAGCGTGAATGAGGTACGAATTGTGAACGAATTTCCCGATGTATTTCCGGAAGAATTGCCTGGATTACCGCCCTCGAGAGCAGTGGAGTTTCAGATCGATTTAGTGCCAGGAGCTGCACCTGTAGCTCGCACACCTTATCGACTCGCACCTTTCGAAATGCAAGAGTTGCAGAGTCAACTACAAGAACTGCTAGACCGTGGCTTTATCCAACCAAGTTTTTCGCCTTGGGGCGCACCTGTTTTATTTGTGAAAAAGAAGGACGGATCCTTCCGCATGTGTATCGACTACCGTGAACTCAAAAAATTAACGATCAAGAATCGGTATCCTCTTCCCCAAATTGACGATCTTTTTGATCAACTACAAGGATCGAGCGTTTACTCTAAGATCGATTTGTGATCCGGTTATCACCAGTTGAGGGTGAAAGAGAGCGATGTGATGAAGACTGCATTCAGAACTCGTTATGGTCATTATGAGTTTCTCGTGATGCCATTCGGTTTAACCAACGCACCTGCTGTATTTATGGATCTCATGAATCGTGTATGCAAGCCATACCTAGATAAGTTCGTTATCGTCTTCATAGATGATATCCTCATCTACTCCAGAAGAAGAACATGAGCAACATCTTCGTCTAGTGTTGGAACTCTTGAGACAAGAGCAACTTTATGCAAAATTCTCCAAGTGTGAGTTTTGGTTGAAGGAAGTCCAATTTCTGGGCCATATTGTGAGCGATCAAGGTATCAAAGTTGATCCCGCAAAGATCAAAGCTATCAGCAAGGGGGAAACCCATACTACTCCGACTCATATCCGCAAATTTTTAGGCCTCGCCGGTTACTACCGAAGATTTATTGAAGGTTTCTCTGTGATTGCGCGTCCTTTGACCGCGCTGACTCACAAAGGGAAGAAGTTCATTTGGGAACCCGAACAGGAATCGGCATTTCAAACCTTGAAAAAGAAGTTAACCACCGCACATATCTTATCACTTCCTGAAGGCAGTGACAATTTCGTCGTTTATTGCGATGCTTCGAAAAGTGGTTTTGGTTGTGTACTGATGCAACAAACAAAGGTTATCGCTTACGCCTCTCGTCAACTGAAGATTCTCGAGCGAAATTACACAACGCACGATCTCGAGCTTGCAGCCGTTGTCTTTGCATTAAAGCTGTGGAGGCACTACCTTTATGGAACAAAGAGCACTATTTTCACCGATCATAAAAGCCTCCAACACATCTTTGATCAGAAGCAACTGAATATGAGACAGCGTCGATGGATCGAGACACTGAACGACTATGATTGTGAACTTCGTTATCACCCTGGCAAGGCCAATGTTGTAGCTGACGCTTTGAGCCGAAAGGAGAGGATGGCACCTCTTCGTGTTCGGGCCCTGAACATCACCATTCATTCGAACCTCAATAGCCAGATCCGAGCAGCCCAAGATGAGGCTCTCAAGGGGAAGAATATATTTCATGGAACACTTGAACATTCTCGTCTCTCAATTCGAAGTTAAGGAGAATGGACTCCGATGCTATGCCGGAAGAATTTGGGTACCCCGTTATGGAGATCTACAGAGCCTTATACTAGATGAAGCCCACAAGTCGAGATATTCGACTCACCCAGGAGCCGGTAAAATGTACCACGATCTTAAGGAACAGTACTGGTGGCCTAATCTTAAGAAGGACGTTGCAACTTATGTTAGGAAGTGTTTGACTTGCTCGAAAGTTAAGGCCGAACATCAGAGGCCTTCTGGGTTACTTCAACAACCGAAAATCCCGCAATAGAAGTGGGAAAGGATAACAATGGATTTCATTACGAAGTTACCAAAGACGGTGGGCGGATACGATACCATCTGGGTTATTGTTGACCGTCTTACCAAATCTGCACACTTTTTAGCCATGAAGGAAACTGATACGATGGAGAGACTCACTCAACTATACATAAAAGAGGTTGTATCTCGTCATGGTGTGCCCTTATTGATCATCTCAGATCGCGATCCCCGTTTTGCTTCCAAATTTTGGCGTTCTTTGCAAGAAGCCTTGGGGACTCGTCTCGACATGAGTACTGCGTATCACCCGCAGATCGAGGACAAAGCGAACGCACGATTCAGACTTTAGAAGACATGTTGCGTACATGTGTCATTGATTTCAGAAAGGCTTGGGAAAGGCATTTGCCACTAGCCGAATTCTCTTAAAACAACAGTTATCATTCGAGTATTAATGCCGCACCTTTGGAAGCGTTGTATGGCCGCAAATGCCGATCTCCTATTTGTTGGGCCGAAGTAGGCGAAAAGAAAATCACCGGACCCGAGATAGTCCATGAAACAACTGAGAAGATTGTCCAAATTCAAGCGAGACTCAAGACGGCCCGTGATCGCCAAAAGAATTATGCAGACCTTAAACGTAAAGACTTCGAATTCAATGTGGGTGACCGTGTAATGTTGAAAGTCGCACATTGGAAAGGTGTAATTCGTTTTGGAAAATGTGGGAAGTTTAACCCGCGATACATTGGTCCTTTTGAAATCTTGGAGCGTGTTGGACCCGTTGTTTATTGTTTGGATCTTCCAACTCAATTGAGCTTAGTTCATCCTACCTTTCATGTATCGAATTTGAAGAAGTGTCTTGCTGAACCGGAACATGTCATACCATTGGAGGAACTTACAATTGATGACAAACTCCACTTCGTGGAAGAGCCTATCGAAATTATGGACTGTGAGGTCAAAGCTTTGAAACACAACAGGATTCCAATCATTTGAGTCCGATGGAATGCCAAACGAGGACCTGAGTTTACTTGGGAACGAGAGGATCAAATGATGCAGAAGTATCCTCACCTTTTTCCAGCTCCTCCATCTCCCTCAGCTTAAAATTTCGGGACGAAATTTTCTTTAACATGTGGGTAATGTAACGACCCTGGATTTTCCGACTTATATTTATTAATTTTTATTATTAATACTTGCGTGTTAATAAATGTATTTTTATACATTTACTTGTTACCGTATTTGACTTTACATGTCCCGACTTGTCTTTGTGACACACGTACTTTTCACGAATAATATTTCAAATATTATTTACATTCATAATTAATTATTATTAATTTTTTTTTTAATTAACTAATGCAAGTAGTTTATTACTTGGGCCTTATTTATTTAATTGTTACATATACTTGGACTTGGGCCTTTATCAATGGACATGGACTTGGAAGCCCACCCTACTTTCTTAATGGACTAGTTAGCCCATCATTAAGCTAGTGAATTATTAAGACTTAAACTAGATTAATTATTGAATGAGGAGACTTGTCACAAGCATGCTTACACCTCTTTCCCATGCAATTTAACTTTAATCTATTTTGAGCTTACACCATCTACCAATACTTGAAAGTAGCAACTTGACCTTCTCCTTTGAGCCCTTGAAACCGATGGCTTTTGGCTAGGTGATGGGGAGTTCTTTTTTTCCAATTTTTGTTACATATACACTAGTATTGAACCTCACTTTTACACACACATACTTACACTCATTTCCTCTCAACTTTCTCTCTAAAATTTGTAAGCATTATATCTTTTCTTTCTTCCTTTTTCCTTTGAAGAAAACCGAATATCATCATCATCATTCTTACTTGTTTTGTTACTTGTTGTTTGTTGTTGTTAAAGATCAAGTTTTCTAACTTGTATCTTCATGTAATCTTGGTTACTTCCATCTTTTGTTTGATGAAGAACCAAGAACAAGAATCTAAACTTGTTAGTTTATGGTTCTACACTTAAATGTTTTAAAGATCTAAAAGTTCATAAGCTTTATAATCATACTTGTGTTCATGTTTTGTAGACTTGAAGTTTATTTCCTTAAGATCCAAACTTTGATTTGAATCTTCTCAAGTATGAAACAAACATGAACATAATACTTGTAACTTTAGTTTATTTCTTTCTTTTGTAAGTACTTTAAAGTTGTAATATTGTTAATTTGGTCAAGTATTACTAGTTAAACTTGATCTCATATTTCTTGAAACTAAAGTTAACTTTATAAGTTCAAGAACATGGAAGTATAACTTTCTAGTTATAACTTCACACACTTATGTTGGATCTAAGTTTTTATAGCTTATTGTCTTCTAATTTTTTTTGTAAATAAGAGCTTATAAGCTTACGTACATTCTACAAGATTAAAACCTAAGTTTCATGACTTATGGTTTCATTAAAGTTAAGATCCAAGTTCTATAACTTAGAGTTTAACTTAAGAACACTAGATCTAGACTTTTTGGTCTAGGATCTTCAAGATCTAACTAAGAACTAAGTTCTACAACTTAAGATCTTGTTTACTTAGTTTACTTTCAAGTTTGTAACTTAATATTACTATTAGAACTCATGTATGTGTCGGATCTAAGATCTTGATGTAATTTTGGTTCATCAAACTACTTACAACCCTTAAATGAGTTGTGCTACATATCTTAGACATACATTAGTGTTATGATGGTCAAAACTTGATAAAAATGATGCAAACACATCAACGAGCTGTACACTTGAAGCTATAAGCATCAAGGATGAGAACCGTGATGAGCATCAAGCACCAAGAACCCACCGGAGCACCTTACCTACTGTTTTCCGGGTCTGATCATTAACCTGGACTACTGAAAAATTTTATTTCCAGCTAGTTCGGTTCGAGTGGATGATTTTCCGTTTAGACCTCGTCTTAATCCGAGTTACAGTTTAGGATTTATGGCCTTCCGAAAGTCACTACACCCTTTTAACGTTGTGCTGAAATTTCTGACCTACTCGCACTTAAACCGTCGCCATGGTCAAATGAAAACGAGTTTGGTTTTGGAAATTGGTCAGCCTCTAGGGGACTCATATACGGAGCCATGGCCACTGGTCTCACCTCATTTCAGTTTGTATAGAGGTCGTGGCGACTGAACGAAGTCAGCCTTTATTTCAAACTCTAATCTTGATTGAAACTTACTTTACTACTTTTCACTGTGAGTTATAGCATCCCTTTTTACTTTAACTATTTTGGGAACTGAGAATACATGCGCATTTTATGTTTTACATACTAGGCATGAGTACTTAAACTTTATATATGTGTGGGTTATACAACGGCATAAACTTTCCCCTTTGCTCGGTAACGTTTAGTCATTGGTCTTTGAACCAGTGAACACGAATCTTAGATATGGATCCATAGGGTTTGACATCCCCATTCGGGCTAGTCGCTCTAGCATTTAACGGGTGTTTCATACTTCGTAAACTTACGCACTCGCCAAGTGTACTTTTAGGGGGTGATATTTACGTTAAGTTAGTTACCAAGTGCCCACGGTTATACATATACTTTTCATACTGTTTTGAAACACTGAAATCTCGTGGCCTACCTTACATTACTGTGACGTTAAACTATAGCTCACCAACCTTTGTGCTGACATTTTTAAGCATGTTTTTCTCAGGTGCTTAAGAGGTTTGTTTGCTTCCGCTGTTGTAGTCTTGTTGTAGACACCCGCTGCTTGTGTTAGAGATGTCTTCGCATGAAACGTTTATCTTGCATTCACAAACTTTATTACTTTTGAACAATGTATTCGTAACGACCATTGGGCCGCATACTATTATTAATTGCTTCTATTCATAGAAGCATACTTTCGTTGTAAAACATTTGATGTTGGTTAAGACATCACATTTTCTTATGAATGCAAACTTATTTTAAAACAACATATAGTGTTTGACCTTGTAATGATCCTGTTCTTGATGATCCGTACACATTAATTTTGTACGGGGCATCACATAAAATGTTAAATGATAAGTAGCAAGTTAATATGCATATGTAACAAACTTGTCTTGCTATTTGTTACTAGTTGGAACTAGTATTTGGACTACTTCAATATATGCATATGTTACTTGGAAAAATTATAAAATGTCATAATCTAGTAAACTTAAAGGACAATGAACATTAACACACATAGGTTTGCTTAAGTCTAAAATTAAGTTTATGAATAAGTCTAAACTTGATTAACTTAATGTCTTGCAACATGCTTAATTGTTATTACATGCTAAATTTGTCAAGACATCATTAACACACTTAATTAATTACAAACAAGTTCAAATTTGAATATTTGCATGCTTTGTGATTAAAGTGTGTTTATGTCATCAATGACATGTTGATCAACCAATAGAGATTTAACAAATGTGTTAAATATAAATAAAGGATTATGACAAAACTGAGATTGCCTCAAATGATTATCACGTCTTGTATCCAAGAATGTTAGTCTTTCCACTTTAGACATAATAAGTCACTATCAAAGCAATCCATATGATATGGCCAAAATGGACGGTTTTATTTGTGCGGTGTCGTTAGGTCTCAACACGTCAGAATTAGTTACCTAAAGAGGGTAATGGTTTTATTATTTATATTTAGCTGGGGTTTCCTAGCTATAAATCACCTACTTGTCCTCCTTTTAATGAGTAAATGGTAAATATAACTCAGGTTCATATTTTTATATGTTTGCTCAGTAACGAGAGACAAAAGTGCCTAAATAGTTAACCCTAGTGACAAGTGGTGATAGGTTAAGATTAACTACTAATATTAATATAAGTATAGAGAGAAAGGTGGATAGGTATGAAGAATAGAATCCTGATGGGGAACTATCACAAGAGTTTAACTTCCTAGAATAAACACTAAACCTCAATCAACTGGGCTATGAACCTAACTGATTTTGTCACTAAGAGTTTAGGCTTTGAAGATTCTGGCTAAGTCGGATATCCCTACTCCCAACGTTAACATTAGAAGGTTTAAACAACCTTATGGATAGAATCCTAGGTACATGAACAAAGTGGTATATCCCTAAAGGAAAGTCTCAGCTTTTCTTAATCCTAGTTGGTCTAACTACAGTAATATTCCTCCACTTATTACTAAGCTATAACATTAACAGATGTGCAATCTTAGATATTCTAAGGTACTGCTAATTGGATTAGAAGTCTCTCCTTTGATACAACATCTCAAGAACATTGCTTCTGACACGAATCATGCTTCTGAGCAAGCAAGTGTTCATTGAACTCTATATTGCATACTCTAATCACAACCTAATTTGGGCAGCTCTTCTTTGACGAATAAATGGTTACTCATACGTAGGTACTATATCCCTATTGTGACGTTAAGCACACATAACTACTTACCTTGTGCCCTAGGGTTGATCAAGTCCTAATACTAGGTTATAGCCACGTGAATAAGCGAAAAGGGTGATCCGTAAATTAAACTTCTAAACCGTCAAGGTTTCAGCATAACAATAGCATAAGTTTTAGATAAAGTATTCAGCACGTAATAAACATTTGCAATGGATAGATAAGCATGCAAGATGAAAGCAACTCAAAGTAACAAGATAACTTTATTAAATTAAGGAAAGCGTTCACCGTTTACAGACGAGATCTGGACCATTACAAGTGCTGGCATCCTCTAGACCGCTCCTATTACAATCTTCGGTGTTCGCCTCCGGGTACTTAATTTCCCGCTCGGAGGTGAGAAGGCCTTGAAAGCTGTAGTGAGAGAAAATGTATTGTAGTGAGAGAGTGAGGAGAGGTGTGTTGTAAATGGATGAAAACAAGCCTTTAATTATATTTGTGTGTGTGCAAATCTATATTATCAATTTATCATTATCAATAATACCAAGTCCCATGAGCTTTTTACTTTGTTCACATGTATTTCTGTCTTTTTAAAACTTGACAAGGGTGCTTTAGTAATTACACATTATTTTCAACTCCCTTTTTTACACTCATACCACCACAACTATACATCCTGTCACCTCTGCCCACCACCCGACACCACATTCAGTCACCACCACCAACCACTTTCCGGCAGCCACCTCCAGCCACCACCTCAACATCCGCCAAAAACCACCAATGACCTCCACACTCTTAACTCATTTCAAGTATATATTTGCTACCGTTGTCGTTCTAGGCTGGCGGCAACCATCTTATTGTTGTAAAGAAACATGCACATTTAACATTGTATTTGCCTTGCACTCTTAAGTACAGCTAATTATACAACAACTAAACATGCAAATGGTACAAGAAAACATGAACAATGTACAAGTCTTTTGAGAGTCAGGTGTTCAGACAACCCATAAACAAAACAGAGGTGGGCGGAACATATATAGGACAAAAGGGGGTATACGTCCCGGCTTGATTTAGAAAAGAAAAAAAAAACTTTTTACTAAAAAGTAAGGTTTTTTTTGTGTGTTTACCCCCATCGATTAGTTTCACCCCATCTCGGGTCGGGGTCAAGTTCCGCCACTGGTCGGAACCACAGGACACCACCGTTTGCCAGCAACCACCGTTGTCGGCATAATACCGTAACCACCTCGGACGAGCGTTTATAAAATGAAAATGAAATGGTGATTGAAACCCACCATTTTTGAAACAAGTAGAACGATGCAAACCATTATCTTTCTTCCAATTTTTAATTCTTCTTAGTGGCCGGATTTTTGGTGAAGATCAGCGGAGATCGGCGGCGAGTTGGGTGGTATAAGGAGGTGCACAGCACCGGAATTAGGTAGTAGATGGATGTGCATTGGACTTGGTTGGTAGAAGGAGGTGGACGGAGTTGGGTGTGTTCGCCGGAGTTATGGTGGCAGCTCCGGCGGCAGAAGAATTGAGAGTAGGAAGGTGAGAGGTTTTTTTTGGTTTAGAGTTGTGATTGAAAAAAAAAAATGACGGTGAATAAGGGTTTCAAGGGAATGGAGATATGGAGTGCGGGTTTTTTAAAATGCGTTTGGCCCAATAAGAAATATCCAGGTTAAATTAAGAGGTCTTTTGGCAAAAGTGGATTCAGTACACCATCTCATATCTCAAATATATACAAGGGAAATTCCCCAAAATACACTTTTTTAAAAAGTTTTATTCCAAAATACACTTTTAGAAAAAAAATTGTCTATTTACACCGTTAAGTCGACCACCCATTGGGTCGACTACCTCTATACCTGGTCGACCACACCAAATTTAAATGTGGTCGACCACCGTTTATAACTAGCAAGGTCGACTTTTGTTGGATATCGGTCGACTACTATATTCGACCCCAAAAAACACGGGCGACCTTAATGATGGTCGAGTATACAAAAAGACACTGAAGTAGCGAGTTGGGATAACAAAATTAAAATTTCAACTCTAACATTGCAGATCGTAACCTGATTCATCAACCCTCATTCATTGCAGATTCAATCAAGAGATCACTTCAATAGTTTGTATAGTTTGTAGATAAACCCTAATTCCATCGTCAGTGTATCTATTTCGTACCTAGATTCAATCAAGAGTTCCCTTCAAAGATGACAGATATTGAGGTAAAACCTATTTCGTTGTTGTATGTATATGTTAGTTTATCTGTATGTGTATATATGTATATCTATGTATGGGTCCCTGTATTTATATATATGTGTGTATGGATGTATTTTTATGTGTGTATATGTCAGTATATGATAGGTATCTGTAATTGTATATGTATATGTAAATGTATATGTAAATGTATATGTATATGTATATGTATATGTATATGTATATGTATATGTATATGTATATGTATATGTATATGTATATGTATATGTATATGTATATGTATATGTATATGTATATGTAACTATAGATATACAATTCTCCCATTGTTTTTGCTAAAGTGTATATACCTGTATATGATTATGGGGATGCCTTAGGTCAGAAGATCACTTGCATACTCGACCATTAAAAGGGTCGACTTCCAAAAACATACACTATAGTCGACCCCATTTTGGGTCGCCTATAGTTGAATAAAACTTTAGTCGACCAAAAAAAAGGTCGACTATAGTGTATTTGCTTTTCAATTGTATGTACCTGTATGTATGTGTATGTATATTAACATTTATGTATAATGACATTATCATTGTCTGATTACAGGTTTGGTTCGAGGCCAAGGTCACCATTCGAAGCAAGATGTCTCTTATAAGGGAGATTAAGAACAAAATCACTCCGGCTCAGACAAAGATTTTCAGAGAGACGTGTTTCGGTCATTGGTTAGATATAAAGTGTGATGACAATGATCCGGGATACATACATTGCTTATTAATGAATCAGACTGATCGTCCGAAAAAGTTTGTAATCAACAGACGTGAAATATGTGAGGAGCCAGAAGAGCTATGGTTTCGAGTTACCCGAGACCATGTCATTAGGTGTGGTAGACGTGAGTTTTGCTTGGTTACCGGGATGCGGTTTGGTCCAGTTACATCTTTTATAGATTGGATAGGTCAAGAGAGGTCGGATTTTGACCACTTGGTTTCATCTCGTGTTTTTATTAAACGACATAGTGGTCAACGTCATCTTTCGGAGTTTCACGATGCCTTTTTTAAAGATGAGTTGAAAGGAACCGACAAGGATAAGGTCATAGTCGCTATTGCGTTGATAATTAACTTATGCTTCCTTGGGAAGCAGTTGCGGGATAGCGTAAACGATGACATGCTTCTTTTATTAGAGGACTTTGAGTTGATGAACAAGTATCCGTGAGGTTCTTTCTTATGGACCAAACTTTACAATAGTTTACATCACGTGTTAGTACCTTATAAAGAGAGGGTAGCAGATCAAATCCGGAAGGGGGTAATGACATACCATTTGAGCGGCTTCACTTGGGCGTTTAAGGTAGTAATCCGTACTTATGAATTTTAAGCAATTAACATGTTTCATATTTAACCAAATTTGGTTTTTGTTTGTAGATGTGGATATGGGAGGCATACAAACACCGAATAGAAGCATATGCTTTCAAGCCGGAAAGTGAAGGCATACCTCGTGGAATCCACTGGAAACGGAAGAAGAAAGTCATGGGCTGGAATGAGTATGTTGAGTTGATGCAACTCCTGGTGAGTATAATTATACCAAATATGGGCCAAAATATTTATGTATGTGTTATGTTTATATGTATGTGTATATCTATATGTATATGTAACTGTATATGTATGTGTATATGTAACTGTATATGTATATGTATATGTATCTGTATTTGTATATGTAACTGTACATGTATCTGTATATGTATATGTAACTGTAACTGTATATGTATATATACATGTATATGTATATGTATATGTATATGTATATGTATATGTATATGTGTATGAATATGTGTATGAATATGTGTATGACAGGATGATATCCCGGACGAAGAACGACCTCTCAATCGTTTGAGGCCCACCAAGACAGAGGTTAAGTGTGAGTGGTGGGTTGCTAGTGCAAACTATTTCAAGAACCCCGATGCTAAAGTACCGGTGAAGAAAGATGATGATCCGAAGGAATTTGATGATGAGACGAAGAAGGAGTTGACGGATATGATTAAGAATTTGACAAAGAGATTAGATGACCAGGAAAAAAAACATGCCAAGGAGATTAAGGAGATGAGTGATCGGGTTGAGGCTGGCATCCGTGTTACACGTGAGACACTAAAGATAGTGCAGAGTTTATATGTTTCTAGAGACTACAACAAGACAATGATTTTAAAACTCCATTCTATGATACAAAACCTACAACAGCATATCCGTCAACAAGAGCAGGTAATTTCTTATTATATAATTCATTTAAGCAAGTTGGTAAGTTATATAAACTGTCCAGTGTGCAGATGAGTAGTCGACCCTTCAATGGATCGACTATCACCACGATTACAATGTAGTCGACCAATAACTAGGTCGACTATATTACATTTATACTATAGTCGACCCATGTCAAGGTCGACTATATATATGACTTTCTGATGACTTACTGCTGTGTGTTTCTGTGACAGGATGATGGTGGTTTCATTGGTGGATATGTGTCAGATGTTAAAGTTCAGACAACCAAGAAAGATATGTATGATAATGTGAAGGTTGCTTCACCGGTTTATGTGAGGAGAAGCAAAAGGGACCGTCTGGTTGCACGGGCAAAGATGTCTCCCTTCGTTACACCGTCACAAATGATCAAAAAGGGTGCAAAAAGAAAGCCTGACATTCCAGAGAAAGAAATCCCGATAAAACAACAGAAGACGGGGAGACTGAATGCCCCGGTAGTGCCTGATAATGTTATTCTAGAAATCATTGATGATTTGATTCATAAGTCTGGACTTATCTATCCCGGCCCGTCCACATTATATCATGATGAAAGGAATCTGGACGGCCCTAAGACACTGGAAGAGATGATGACTCCACATTACGAGTGCTTATCGGTATTTGTTCGGGGCCTATCCGAAGATTTATATTCATCACTGACGAGTTTTGGGAGCGGATCTACAACAAATTTGAAGGCGGTTACTTAGATAACTTTGTAAGTGTTTTATAAACTTATTATTAAAGTGGTCGACATTTAACTCCGCTAACTTGAGATTGACTAAGTGATTGTTAATGGGTTAATTTCAGAATATTAAAGGTTGGGGATCTATGTTGTTATGGTGGAGCTACCATTTAGATCAAATGGATTTTCAGCCACTAAAGGACCGCCAAAGATGTACGATCATGCCGGTCGACATGAATAACTGGATGGGGATTTTTAAAACGGGTGTAACACTTGACCCGAATTACACCAATCCCAATATTACTTGCTATGCAGACGGATCGAGACTCCCTTTCCCACATTGGTCGAAGTGTCAGAAGGTTACAATATCAAATACATATACATATACAGTTTAACTATACATTGACATATACATTCAGATTAAAGTTATCTGTATAACTTTCTAACGTTAATTGTAGGTCCTATTCCCAACATATTTGGAAGATGCGGATCACTGGGTGCTTATTGTGCTTGATCTTAAGGACTTCACCGTCGTCATTTACGATAGTTTTGTCAAGCACAAGTCAATTGACCACCGCGCTTATTATGTTTCCGAGTTGGGTAAGTATCTGCCAGAGTTTTTGAGGGCAATTAACTACACTCCTCCACCACACGTCTCGATGCCATCTACATTTACGTATATCGACTCTGTGACGACCCAGAAATTTCCGACCAAATTTAAACTTTAATCTTTATATTATTCCGACATGATAAGCAAAGTTTGTTAAGTTAAATCTCAAGAATTTTAAACTCTGTTCATACATTCATTATAACCTCGACCAAATTTCGACGATTCACGAACCGTTATATATAAATAGATATGTATATGTATATATATATATATTATAACTTGAGAATATTAATAAAGTATTAAACGTATAATACTTTACATGAACGTATTTGTTTCAATATGATTTTCGACGAAATTAAAAAAATATATATTAAATGATTGAATTATCAGAAACATTGAATTATGATTACAAGTCTCTGTTGAGAGGTCCACTATGATTTGAGAAAATCTATTCCTCTTAACGATATTCAGAATAATTTGTAAAGCTAATTATAAATAAAAACAAAAAGTGTCATTTACGAAAGTTAGACAAAAGTTAGTGGAGAATTGGTTTCCATAATATTCTATTAATCTATTTTCAAACGTACAAAGACGTTTTCAGTTTAAAAAGAACTTTATTATTAAAACGTATATAACTTTTATAAATATCTAGAATCACTTTTGACAACTCATTACTTAACCAGTATAATAAATATAATGATATTTATATTTTATTTCATTAAATATATATAACGATTTAAATTAATATTATATATATTTATACGCGTATTATACATACATAGTTTTTATACTTTTACTATACTTTAACTTTACCTTTACTTTACTTTTACTTTACTTTAACTTTAATAATTCACTTTAATAATTCATACTTTAATAATTCACTTTAATAATTCATACTTTAATAATTCACTTTAATAATTCATACTTTAATAATTCACTTTAATAATTCAAAAATCTATTATAAATAGAATTCAATAGATTTCATTATTTCATAGAAACTTGAAAATATATTTCTCTAAACTCTCTCAATCGATATATATATATATATATATATATATATATATATATGCTCTGTATTATTTCAAGATATTATTAGTATACATAAAATATTACGACGGAGTGCTGTCCGAGTAATTTTAAAATAGTTTTTTGAATGAGTCGAAGCTAAGGAAATTATGGGTTATAGCTATGGAGGTGATGGGTATGGTTCATAGGTATGCTCGTGAGGTCAATCTAGTGTTTATCATCTCCGTTACATCTACGTACTTTCCTGCAATATTGAATCTCAATATTGATACGTTCGTGAATCCGAGGCCAACCTTGCACTTGTTAAATGACGTTATATGTATTTTTACTACGAAATACAGTATTGTGAGTTTCATTTGCTCCCTTTTATATATTTTTGGGACTGAGAATACATGCGCTGTTTTTATAAATGTTTTACGAAATAGACACAAGTACTAAAACTAATTCTACGTGGGTTTAAACTAGAAATATACCCTTAGCTTGGTAACATTAAACTACTTGTCTATGTACGGTAGGCACGAATCCTAAAGATAGATCTATTGGGCCTGACAAACCCCATCCTGACTATGGGATGCTTTAGTACTTCGAGGTTATTTTAAACACACCTGATCTGGTGTACTTCAGAGGGTAAAACATGAACGTTAAGGCTTGTTACCGGGTGCCTACAACTTATAGAATACTTTTATACACTTGCGAGTATACATATATTTATAAACGAAAATCTTGTGGTCTATTAATATATTGAAATGATTGTTATGATAAACCTATGAACTCACCAACCTTTTGGTTGACACTTTAAAGCATGTTTATTCTCAGGTATTAAAGAAATCTTCCGCCATGCATTAGCTCATTTTAAGGATATTACTTGGAGTCATTCATGGCATATTTTGAAAGACGTTGCATTCGAGTCATTGAGTTCATCAAGATTATTATTAAGCCAATTATAGTTGGATGTATTATGAAATGGTGTGCATGCCGTCAACTTTCGTTGTAAAGAAAGTTTGTCTTTTAAAAACGAATGCAATGTTTGTAAAATGTATCATATAGAGGTCAAATACCTCGCGATGTAATCAACTATTGTGAATCGTTTATAATGTATATGAACGGGTCCTTTCAGTTGGTATCAGAGCGGTGGTCTTAACGAACCAGGTCTGCATTAGTGTGTCTAACTGATAGTCGTTAGGATGCATTAGTGAGTCTGGACTTCGACCGTGTCTGCATGTCAAAAGTTTTGCTCATCATTTTTGTCGGAAATTACCTGCTTATCTTTCTTAGTCTAGACACATCTTATTGCATTGATTGCATGAATAGTGTATAGACAAAATTCATATCTTAGCGTATCTGCTAATTCATATCTTAGCGTATCTGTTACTGTAAACTTTGCCTGACATATTCCGTAAATTCCTCCGTAATCTACGAAACCTTTTGCTCTATATAATTAAAATACCACTCGATAGCTGGAAAATCATTTCATATCGAAAAATTCTTTATTCAATCGTACGAAATGGAATTCGTCATTAGTTCAAGTCCCTCGGATTCCGAAATAGAATCCCACTCAAGTTCCGAAAGCAGTGTGACCGGAATGGATCAACTAGTTAGTCATCATCTATTCTGGATGAATTGGGGATGGGTTCGTAGCCTCCTTAATCATTAGAGACAAGAAGAAGGTGATCCCTTCCATCCACCACATTGCCGTCTTGGCGAAGAACCTGAAGCACTTACCGGCGAACCTATCCGAAACACCATTTTCTCTCTTATTTCTAGAGTATCTCGTCACAATTACATACTACATCAAATTCTAGATTTTATTTATCCGCTCGTCCGAACCGACAATCACCCCGGTGTAATAGAAGAAGTCAACGAGCTTCGCGCTCGGGTAGTGGCTTTGGAGAATATGGTGCAAAGGTTACAAACACCAGCAGCAGTACCAGCAGTATAAACAGTACCACCATCAGCAACACCAACAGTACCATCACCACCACCAACAACAACATCCACATCCCACACCGCAACATCACAATCGGTATCTCAAACATCAACGTCATACGCCCTGTAAATATCCAGGAATATCAACAACAACAAACGATGAAGTATTAATTCATAAACTTCATTGAAGAGATATCTCTGCGGCAGTTATGTAATCTCCAAAATCTTAGAGATTATTTAATTCTGACCGTAAATCGGATGAGTGAAGGGAGATGGTAGAGTAGAAACTTTGATCGAAAATGGTGTAAGATTTACAAGCTAGAATATTTTTACCAACAGCATCAACAGGACCGTAGCATCATCAACACAGTCAGTGCCATCAGTATCATCAGAATCAACAGCACCTGTAACATCACAAACTCTGTCAGTTCAAGAATCATTGTGGACATCATTACGAATCAACAACAAATATATTGTATCAACGAGTTATGAAGTATTAACTCATTTCCAATCGAAAGATTTATATGTATATTTTATATGTATAAATTTTTAAACCATAATAAATCTTCCCGTACTAAGCTATTATGTGTGAATCTTAACTACACAATTAATTCATATTACAAATATGCAATGATGTACGTCCTTCGTCCGCAACTTAACCATCGTTAATTACAATCTCTGTCTCAATTCAATAAAAATCCAATTCATAATAAATCAAGTGTATTATTCGAATATATGTTTGATTTTACACTTTCATCATCGATGTACTCGAAACTTTTCAAATAACATCATTCGTACCTTGCGAAGTTCACAAGAATTTCACGAAAACCAACAAATAACAAAGTAATGATTCATAATTTCAATATTATTGAAGAAATACTTATGCAATTTATAAAGTTTTAGGGATTACTCAATTCTAGTTCCAACCATAAAACAAATAAGTTTAATTTAATATTAACTCATTAAATCTATATTACATCTAAAAAAATATACACATATATTTTCATAAAGACCGTAATAAACTTCTTTTGTACAAAATATTAATTGTGAAATTTTTTTTAATGGGTAGGTAATACCCGAGAGATATATAAATTCACAATTAATATATTACATTTTTTGAAACTGATTCAGCAATCATCAACTATACTCCCTACTTTCACAACAATATCCATTCTTTCATATAAATCAAAACAATCATACTCATTCAAATTCAATTACATATTCTGATTTTGAAATCGCATAATTCAATTATAAATATAACCAGTATCATCACTCTTAGATTCCTATATCTTTCAAAGCTATACTTTGACTTCAAAACTGTGTTAGAACATCATATGTATTAACGATTACAATATGTGCTCAAACCCTTCGAAATTCCTGAAGACACTTCAACTAAGGAACAATCGAGATGATGATCCAACCACATGTTACCCACAGTTATACACCTGAAAAACTCTCAAAAACCAAGTCATAGTTCGACACGTATTCGTGTTAGACCCTTTGGCATTTACTAGCTAAAATAACTTTTCAATTCCGTTTCAAAATAGACAGTTTTGTCACAGCTCCAGCAAGTCAACTTCGACTTCTCAATCAAAACAGTCTTATTATAACCTTGATAGATACGTTGCCCTTTCGCCAACGTTACCGGGGAATCGTTTATATTCACCACATTAGCAATAAATTTACCAACAACTTCACTGATCTTTGACTTTCCAAAAAAAAAAATCATTATAATTATCGAAACCCTATCATATACTCATTCGTACCTTATAACAAGAATTGCCATACCAGTTATTGAGAATTAGCATTCAGTATTTTGAAACCTCGCAGCATGTCTACATCAACAATTACATATACACACAACGTCTACCTCTAAGACTTACATTCTTTGAATGAGAAATTTCTAAAAAACACCCTAAACTGCGAACCAGTTCTCGAAATTTTGAAAAATGATGATGAAGCAGAAAAAACTGTAAACGACCTTAACAGTAAAAAGTTGGATGATAAAGGATAGTATATTGGCAAAGCTAAAAAAAAGAGAAGCTTTGGAACTGGAAAACGGATTGAGCAAAGTATGAAGGAGGCTGTGGACAAATCACAAAGGCTGAACCTGCCTTCAAAGAATCCAAATGATTCAGTACTTGCTGAAGTCATTAATGAATACCTTGCTCCTGACTCTAAACCCCTGCGGACAATATCCTTCATCATCCTCTGATATTAGACATTCTAAGATATCATCGTATCTTTCATTATAAATATCATCCATACTTCTGAAGATATTTTTATAATTATTCTTATCTGAAATCATTTACCTCTTCGCGCTATCTGTATTATATCATAAAAGAAACTATTTTAGTTTCTAAATTCTGAAACATTCGAGTTTAAAATAGGAATATTCTTGAAGAAGTGTTGGGAGCTGAAGCATGAGTTAGTATAATATAATGACACTTGATCAACGTGATTATATTACAGTAATTCATGCTGAGTTTCTAAATGGAACATGATGATTCACAGATCATAACGTCATCATATGCTATGTTACACGACTCTTATATTCTCTTTGATCTCTAAATATCAAGAAAATATTTCTTGATGATTCGGCCTTTTCCGAGGTATTCTGGTAATTTGACAAGTCAAGATCGTGCCATTACAATTTCCTTCCTAGAACATTAACAATGTTCATTCCGAAATTTATATCTGCGAATTCTGGACCATTACAAGCGGTGCTTAATCACAAGAAGAAGAAACGAAAGGACAAAGCTCCGAACTAGAAATGGGAGTATAAATCATAGCAAATAGAAGAGAGCATTAACTGTGGATGACAATGATTATAGAAGAAGCAAGGACTTTGAAATATAAGGGAAGATATAAAACCCAACAACAACCCATAAATCACAAACCGTATATATCAATGCATATAGAAATATAAAGACACGGGAGAACTAAAAACACTATAAAACCAAGAGTATAGTAGAAGTAAATAGATTCTTCCGGAGGCAGATGAAAAATAAGAGCGACAGATATGAAAGTGAGGAGTATATCAAGAATCAGCACTGGATGAAGCATATTGACAAATACTTTAAAATATGAGTTGAGAAGGTGTGAGTTGTAAGAAAACAAATGAGGTGGATTTATAGTGAAATATCCGACAGAGAAATCAAAATGGATTATCGCATTAATTCGAAGAGGATCATAATTTCCTTAATCGCCGAATAATCAAATCCAATATAGATTACAAAGATTTTCTTTTCGGAGATCAATCGTGATGACGTCAAAAGATACGACGAATCACTATTATCTTATTTCATTCATTTACGATAACTTCACTCACACGCTTCGAGTAATCGGATTGTTTTATCCATTCTTCTTGAACATGATAAAACTCTATAATCATTATAATAACATTCTCATTGTTAGTCATGACGACCTCTATCAAATTTCGGGGACGAAATTTCTTTAATGGGTAGGTACTGTGACGACCCGGAAATTTCCGACCAAATTTAAACTTTAATCTTTATATTATTCTGACACGATAAGCAAAGTTTGTTAAGTTAAATCTCAAGAATTTTAAACTGTGTTCATACATTCATTATTACCTCGACCAAATTCCGACGATTCACGAACCGTTATATATAAATAGATATGTATATGTATATATATATATTATAACTTGAGAATATTAATAAAGTATTAAACGTATAATACTTTACACGAACGTATTTGTTTCAATATGATTTTCGACAAAATTAAAAAATATATATATTAAATGATTGAATTATCAGAAACATTGAATTATGATTACAAGTCTCTGTTGAGAGGTCCACTATGATTTGAGAAAATCTATTCCTCTTAACGATATTCAGAATAATTTGTAAAGCTATTTATAAATAAAAATAAAAAAGTGTCATTTACGAAAGTTAGACAAAAGTTAGTGGAGAATTAGTTTCCATAATATTCTATTAATCTATTTTCAAACGTACAAAGATGTTTTCAGTTTAAAAAGAACTTTATTATTAAAACGTATATAACTTTTATAAATATCTAGAATCACTTTTGACAACTCATTACTTAACCAGTATAATAAATATAACGATATTTATATTTTATTTCATTAAATATATATAACGATTTAAATTAATATTATATATATTTATACGCGTATTATACATACATTGTGACGACCCGAAAATTTTCGACCAAATTTAAACTTTAATCTTAATATGATTTCGACACAATAAGCAAAGTTTGTAATGTTGAGTCTCGAAAATGTTTGGACTGTTTAATATATTCAATTACCCTCGACCATTCTCTACGATTCACGAACCATTAATTGTAAGTAGATAAATATATATAAATAAGTAAATATAAATAATTATGTATAAGAATAGTAATAAACTATTATATAAAATATACAATTTGTTATAAATAAATATGTAAATTAATATAAGATATATTAAAATTTATTATAAAAGTGAATATATAAAGTATGTTATATACATATAAGAAATTTCGAAGTTATTTAGTAATCGACGGAAATGCTCATTTGTCATTCAATTGATAGTAATCGAATTAAAAAGGACTTGTATTATTTTAAAATAAACGGTGATCCGAAAATGAGTTCTATAATTTTTAGGCTTACTAAAAATATATTTAGACGCTAATTAATAAATTTCAACAGTTTTTATATTTTACTCAGAATTGAGAGGGACAGATGATGAAATTTTTACTTAATAATTAATGATCGAATTTTATACCATAATGACTGAAATAAATAAAGGAAATTAAATTAAAAATTTGGGATTTATCTGAATACTTTTTATTCGCCACTGATTAACAACGGAGTACGAGATACTATCCCTATTAAAACGTCGGCAGTTTAAGACAAAAAGGTAGGTTGCTATCCTATTTAATATAATATAATATTATTATTATTATTATTCTGTGTCTTTCCACATATGGGTAGAAGTAATATAATATATTATTATTATTATTATTATTATTATTATTATTAATTATTATTATTACATAACTTTTCTTTTTATATATACATAATGATAATGACTATATGAGAAAACACAAACCAACTTGAGTTATCTTCCATCGCTACCCTCACACTCATCACCAACATCACAGCTGGAACACCATAACCATCATGAGCCGCCCATGACCACCCCACTTCTTTCTTGTCTTTCTATTTCATAAAACCACACTTGCATAAAAACTGAACACGTCATTGATTTTAATTGTTGTGTAAACTGCAATCATCACCACTACATTCCTTCATCGCCACCACAACCCACCGTCCCTCACCACCATAAAACATCCTACAAACATCATGACAACCACCACCGTCGCTACTCTCTTTATCCTACTACCACAATCGATCACATCACCACCATGGTATGTTTTTAAAAATGTTGCTGCTATCCATAGGAAAACACCACCACCCGACCACCCTGATGCTACCATAACCACCAATCGCCATCTTGTAATCTACAACTAATCACCATCATCTTGTATTATTTTGTGTTTCGTGATAAACACCACTAAACCCATTTAGTGTTGCTGCTGCTGCATATTTATTTTTTTCCTTATGTTTTGATCGGAGCTCTTTGGATCGACCAAACCACTTATGGGTTACAAACATCACCTATAAACTTGAAAACCGACAAACACAAGTATCTCACGTTTCCTTTCTTATTTTCTTGTTGCAACTCAAACACCATGAACCCAATTCACTTTAAAAAATCATTAACCATCGAATAATATGGTTTCTGTTCCGAGTTAGGATCGAACACCACATGAATTATGACTATTAACTGCTACTGTTGTTATGCTATTCCAGCTTCTGTTTATCCTACCAAACAACCACCGTTTGCTGTTGCTTTAACTTTCATTTTCTATTATAACCGAAATCGTAAACCAACCGTTCAATCCAAGCACCTTGGAATCATTCTAAACTCATCACCACAGCTGCAGCAGCCATGGCCGTCACTGTTATTGCATTTTTTTTCCTCCTTTTCTGTTTATAATTCAGTAAAAACACGAAGTTAGTATTATACAGATGAGAGGAAGATGGCGAGCTGAGTGATGAGAAGTTTTGGTTATGATATTGATTCTGTAACAAGTAAGATGAGAACGATGATATTATTATGATTATGATTATGATTATGTTAGAAATCGTAATATGATGATAATGATAAGTTTCGATGATAAAAATATTATGATGATGTTACGATCATAAGAATGATGATGATCACGAAGTGAATATATTATGATGATGATATATAAACGATGATGATGATGAAGGAATGGCGAAATACGGGTCTATGATGAAACAATAAACCTAAAACTATAAGGGTACTTGGATTAATCGATAGGTGGGCTAAATAACTTAGTTGGGCCGAGAGTTCTGATGGGCCGAATTTTTATTTTTGGGCCATGACAATATGATGCTTATTTCTTGGGCCATGATAGTCTTGGAGAATAACAGAAATTCGAGATATGTAAATTAAGTTAAGAGTTATTTCAGTAATAACAAAACAGAGGGATGGTATGAGGTCTTGCAGGTGAGCGGGAGGTTGCGGGTTCGAATCCCGGCTTTGGCAATTTACTTCTTTTTAATCCTTTAAAGGTAGTTTTCATAATTATATTTATTATTATTATTATTGTCATCAATTATTGTTATTATTATAATGTTAACATAAGGACTATGATTAATATTATTATTATTTTTATTATTAAGTAGTACCATTACGTATTACTAGTATTATTAGTATTATTTGTATTAATTTCATAAATATTAGTATCGTTATCACTTTATAAATATTAGTATTATTTTTATTATTATTATTATAATTATTAACATAAGTATTATTAACATGATTATCATCTTTATCACTAAAACTATATTATTATTAGTACATCATTTTTTTTTACTACTAGTATCATTATTATTATCATTACTATTAATATTACTATAATTAATATTGTTGTCTGTATTGTTATATTTAATACTATCATTACCATCAAATACAACTTTTATTATTATCCCTAATATTATTTTACCAAATAAGTATGTTGCATATAAAAATATACCTAGAAGTAATATTACATATATGTAGGTATTAATCATATTAACAATTTTTATATAAATATATATAACAAATTAGGTAGTTTTAATATAATGCTAATCAAACATATATATTAATATGACTATATAAATACTAATCAATTTACATAGGTACACAAACTAAGGATATATAAAATATAATGAAAAGATATATGATATGATTTTGTTCAATTTCGATTATATATCTTAATTTATATACGAATGATATAGGTTCGTGAATCCGAGGCCAACCCTATGCTTGTTCAATGTCATCATATGTATTTTCACTACAAAATACAGTATGGTGAGTTTCATTAATCCCTTTTTAAATGCTTTTGCAATATATATTTTTGGGACTGAGAATGCATGCGCTTTTATAAATGTTTTACGAAATAGACACAAGTAATCGAAACTACATTATATGGTTGAATGATCGAGATCGAATATGCCCCTTTTTATTAAGTCTGGTAATCTAAGAATTAGAGACCAGACACCCTAATTGACGCGAACTCTAAAGATAGATCTATCGGGCCCAACAAGCCCCATCCAAAGTACCGGATGCTTTAGTACTTTGAAATTTATATCATGTCCGAAGGAGGATCCCGGAATGATGGGGATATTCTTATATACATATTATGAATGTCGGTTACCAGGTGTTCAATCCATATGAATGATATTTCTGTCTCTATGCATGGGACGTATGTTCATGAGAAATGGAAATATGAAATCTTGTGGTCTATTAAAATTATGAAATGATTATTTATGCTAAACTAATGAACTCACCAACCTTTTGGTTGACACTTGAAAGCATGTTTATTCTCAGGTATAAAAGAAATCTTCCGCTGTGCATTTGCTCGTATTAGAGATATTACTTGGAGTCATTCATGACATATTTCAAAAGACGTTGCATTCGAGTCGTTGAGTTCATCAAGATTAATATTAAGTCAATTATAGTTAGATATATTATGAAATGGTATGCATGCCGTCAACTTTCGATGTAATGAAATATTGTCTTTTCAAAAACGAATGCAATGTTTGTAAAATGTATCATATAGAGGTCAAGTACCTCGCGATGTAATCAACTGTGTGAATCGTTTATAATCGATATGGACTTTGTCCGGATGGATTAGGACGGGTCCTTTCAGTTGGTATCAGAGCGGTGGTCTTAGTGAACCGGGTCTTGCATTAGTGTGTCTAACTGATAGTTGTTAGGATACATTAGTGAGCCTGGACTTCGACCGTGTCTGTATGTCAAAAGTTTTGCTTATCATTTCTAGTCGGAAATCATCTGCTTATCATCCTTAGGAAATTACTTGCTTATCATTCTTAGTCTAGACATGTCTTACTGCCTCTATTGCATAGACAGTGTATAGATAAATTCATATCTTAGCGTATCTTCTAATTCATATATTAGCATATCTGTTACTGTAGACTTTGCCTGACAACTTCCGTAGATTCCTCCGTAGCTTATGGGAGTTTAGTATTATATATGCATATGTAAATTATGTATTGGAGGGTACTAATCTACATCCTATAATCTATTTCTTATCGAAAATCCTTCATCTGATCATACGAGATGAATCCCTCAACCAGTTCGAGTCCCTCAGATTTCGATAGCTATTCCGATAGTTATTCTGACAGCTATTCCGACATGGATATTCACCTAAGCTCCGAAAGAGGTGTCATCAGAATGAATCCATCAATCAGCCACCCCCAATTTATCTGATGAGTTCATAGTCGACTCAATCAATGGAGACGAGAAGAAGACGACCTTTTTCACCAACCAAATTCACCTCTTGACGAAAAACCTGAAGCACCTATCGGCGAACCAATTTGAAACACCATTTTCACTCTCATTTCCCGAATATCTCGCAATGAACATATCATATCTCATATTCTAAACTTTATTCATTCACTGTTCCAACCGCCAATCATCCCGGAGTAATCAAAGAAGTCAACGAGCTTCGCGCCTGAGTTGTAGCCTTAAACATTATGGTGTAAAATGTACCAGCTTCATCAACATCATCAACATCAACGGTATCACCAACAACAACATCCGCATTCCAAGACTCAATTTCACAATCTGCCTCACGAACATCAACATCATACGCACCATAGATAACAAGGAGTACCAACAGCAATGAACGATGAAGTATTGATCCATAACTTCATTAATATTCTGTGAAGAATATGTGGATCCTAATAGTTTTAGAGATTACTTATTCTAGCTTAAATCGAAAATCAAATGAGTTTAATATTATATTGACTCATTAAATCCATAATTACATCTGAAGAAAATATATATGTATATATACTTTCATAAAGATTGTGATTAAAAATTCTCTTGTACAAACTGTTAATGGTGAAAATATTTTAACGGGTAGGTAATACCCGAGGAATATTTAGATCTCACGTTAATAAGTTACACTGTACATTCTTCAATTCAGATTCAGCAGTCATTAACAACACTGCTCAAATTCACACATATACGTATCCGTGCACCAAAGAACAACTATTTTCATCCAAGTTCAATTTCATATTTGGATTTTTACCTATCAGAATCCAACAAGTGGCATAATGAAGAAAACATTTGACAAAATAAAATTTGTTAGAAACAGACTAATTAACTATGAGAAATTTTGTTAAGAACCCACGCTAACTGTTTCCAGCTAACTGTTCCTAGCTAACTGATTACATTTTATTTATCGTACTTTATTTATCGCAATCTATTTATCGTCATTTAATTTCTGTTATTTACTTTACGCATTTAATGTATCGTCATTTAATTTCTGTTATTTATTTTACGCACTTTAAATATCGGGACACGTATACACGGTTTTGACATATCATATCGACGCATCTATATATATTATTTGGAATCACCATAGACACTCTATATGCAGTAATGATCGAGTTCTCTATACAGGGTTGAGGTTGATTCTACAATAATATATATACTTTGAGTTGTGATCGAGTCTGAGACATGTACACGGGTTACGATACGTATTAATTAATTCGAATATTATATATTAAATTATATATGAATTATTGGACTGTCAACTGTGGACTATCGACCTTGGACTAATGACATTGGACAATTAAAATGAAATAAAATATTGATTATAACATATGAAACTAAATAATTCTTCAAGTTTGCCACTTGATTTCAACTTAAACCTCATTTGTATCTTGACAATTCCAATCTGCGTTTAAACGTTTCACGAATCTCATTTGTATCTTGACAATTACAATCTGCGTTCAAACCTTTCATAATTCTTGAAAACACCTCACTCGAGAGGACGAACCAACTGCACTTCATCTACGGAAGAAAAGATTGATGCATATATTTATGCACCTGGAAAACTCTCAAAAACTGATTAAACGTTTAACACATAGCTGTGCTAATTCCTTAGCGTTATTATTACTCAAAATAACTTTACAATCCCCTTTTCAAGGTAGCGAATTTTATCACAGCTCCAGCAAGTCAACTTCGACTTTTCGTTCGAAACAACTTTATTATAACCTTGATACATACGTTATCTTTTTGCCTTCGTTACCGGGGAACTGTTTAAATCCCACCACATTAACCGTAAACGTACCAGCAACTTCACTACTCTTTGGCGTAAGTCACTTCGATAAATCACTATATTTATTCATAAATACCCTATCATATACTCATCCTCGTTTTGTAAAAAGAATTGCCTTACCGGGAATCAGCAAATCAGTATTTTAAATCTCACAACGTTTCTACATTAACAAGTTATATGTATACATATAACATTTATCTCTTAGAACTATGATCTTTCATTCTGAAATTCTGAAAAGCACCAAGTCTACGAATTAATACTCTAAATGTTGAAAAAGCTGAATGAAGTAGCAAAAACTGTAGGCAACCGTAAACGACCTTAATCATCGGAAGTTTGATGATAAAGAATAGTATGTTGGAAAAGCTCGGAAAAATTGGAACTGGAAAATGGATTGAACTAACCACGAAGGAGACCAAGAATAAATACAAGGACCATACCTTATATTCAAAGTATCCAGGTAATTATGGATCCGTTGAAATCTTTAGAGAATATCTTGCTTCGAAGTCATGTTAAAATCTTAAGAAAAATCTTTATCCATCAACCATCGAACATAGAAATTCTAAAATATCATCATCAATATCTTCGATATTTCTGAGGATATTTTCATAAATATTCTCGTCCGAAATTATATACCTCCTCGTACTTCCCGTGTAACATTATATTGGAAACATTCAATAGAAAATTTAGTACTGAAAAGCAGATTATGCGAAACTATGAAGAAAGCCGTGGACAAATCACAAAGAATAAGTTTGACTTCAAAGAATTCAGATGATTCAATGTCTGCTAAAGTCTTTAGTGAATATTTTGCTCCATACTCTAAACCCTTACAGACAATAGTTTCTATCATCCTCTGATCTTAGATATTCCGAGAAATTATCGTATCTTTCATTATAAACATCCTCCATATTTCTGGAGATATTTTTATAACTATTCTTATCTGAAATCATTAACCTATTAGTGCTGTCAGTGTTACATCATATAGAAACTGTTAGTTTCTATATTCTGTAAACTTTTGAGCTTAAAATATGAATGTTATTGAAGTAATATTGGTAACTGATGCATGAGTTAGTATAATATAATGACACTTGATCAACGTGATTATATTACAGTAAGTCATGCTGAGTTTCTTTTGGAACATGATGATTCACAGATCATAACGTCATCATGTGCTATGTTACATAGCTCTTTCATTCTACTTAACTTCTGAACATATCAAGAAAATGTATTCTTGATGGTTCTATCTTCCTTGATGTTGATAAATTTGAAAATCAAATCGTGCTATCACATTCCTTCCTGCTTAGAACATTATAATCATTCGAAACTCTATATCTACGAATTCTGGACCATTATTCGCTTGACTTAAAGTCGGGAAGAGAAAACAAAGGTATGAGACTCCAGATATAAGGGGAAATATAAGGCTCGATAACAACACATATATTACAAACCGTGTATATCAATGTTTATCGCAACATAAAGACACGGGAGAATTAAAAACATTATAACCCCAAGGGCGAAGTAGAAGAAAACAGATTCCTCCGGTGGTAAATGGAAAAGGAGAATGATTGTTGCGATAGTGAGGAAAAGAACAAGAATCAGAACTGGATTAAGCATTTTCATAATCTTTTTAGGAATTGAGTATAGAAGTGGTAGCGGAAAAGGTAAATTTATACTGGAAATATCAGGTGTAGTAATCAGGACAGATCAACGCATTTAATTAAAGAGATCCTAATTTCCTTAAATCTCAAAGAATCAGATCTTATAGATTTTCAAGATTTTCTTTTAAATCCCTTGAAGTCCGGAATTCAACAGTGACTTTGTCAAAAGTTAACACGTACCTTAATCTCTGAATTCAACCCTGACTACGTCAAAAGTTAATTCTCTATCTTAATCTTTTGTGACAGCTTCACTAGTATGCTTCACATAAATGAATCGTTTTGTATATATTAATCAATAATGATAAAAACTTTATTTATCAACTCATATTCGTCATGAAAACCTTTTTTAGTGTTAACCATGACGATCACACTCAAATTTCGGGACGAAATTTCTTTAACGGGTAGGTACTGTGACGACCCGGAAATTTTCGACCAAATTTAAACTTTAATCTTAATATGATTTCGACACGATAAGCAAAGTTTGTAATGTTGAGTCTCGAAAATGTTTGGACTGTTTAATATATTCAATTACCCTCGACCATTCTCTACGATTCACGAACCATTAATTGTAAGTAGATAAATATATATAAATAAGTAAATATAAATAATTATGTATAAGAATAGTAATAAACTATTATATACAATATACAATTTGTTATAAATAAATATGTAAATTAATATAAGATATATTAAAATTTATTATAAAAGTGAATATATAAAGTATGTTATATACATATAAGAAATTTCGAAGTTATTTAGTAATCGACGGAAATGCTCATTTGTCATTCAATTGATAGTAATCGAATTAAAAAGGACTTGTATTATTTTAAAATAAACGGTGATCCAAAAATGAGTTCTATAATTTTTAGGCTTACTAAAAATATATTTAGAAGCTAATTAATAAATTTCAACAGTTTTTATATTTTACTCAGAATTGAGAGGGACAGATGATGAAATTTTTACTTAATAATTAATAATCGAATTTTATACCATAATGACTGAAATAAATAAAGGAAATTAAATTAAAAATTTGAGATTTATCTGAATACTTTTTATTCGCCACTGATTAACAACGGAGTACGAGATACTATCCCTATTAAAACGTCGGCAGTTTAAGACAAAAAGGTAGGTTGCTATCCTATTTAATATAATATAATATTATTATTATTATTCTGTGTCTTTCCACATATGGGTAGAAGTAATATAATATATTATTATTATTATTATTATTATTATTATTATTATTATTATTATTATTAATTATTATTATTATTACATAACTTTTCTTTTTATATATACATAATGATAATGACTATATGATAAAACACAAACCAACTTGAGTTATCTTCCATCGCTACCCTGACACTCATCACCAACATCACAGCTGGAACACCATAACCATCGTGAGCCGCCCATGACCACCCCACTTCTTTCTTGTCTTTCTATTTCATAAAACCACACTTGCATAAAAACTGAACACGTCGTTGATTTTAATTGTTGTGTAAACTGCAATCATCACCACTACATTCCTTCATCGCCACCACAACCCACCGTCCCTCACCACCATAAACCATCCTACAAACATCATGACAACCACCACCGTCGCTACTCTCTTTCTCCTACTACCACAATCGATCACATCACCACCATGGTATGTTTTTAAAAATGTTGCTGCTATCCATAAGAAAACACCACCACCCGACCACCCTGATGCTACCATAACCACAAACCGCTATCTTGTAATCTACAACTAATCACCATCATCTTGTATTATTTTGTGTTTCGTGATAAACACCACTAAACCCATTTAGTGTTGCTGCTGCTGCATATTTATTTTTTTCCTTATGTTTTGATCAGAGCTCTTTGGATCGACCAAACCACTTATGGGTTACAAACATCACCTATAAACTTGAAAACCGACAAACACAAGTATCTCACGTTTCCTTTCTTGTTTTCTTGTTGCAACTCAAACACCATGAACCCAATTCACTTTCAAAAATCATTAACCATCGAATAATATGGTTTCTGTTCCGAGTTAGGATCGAACACCACATGAATTATGACTATTAACTGCTACTATTGTTATGCTATTCCAGCTTCTGTTTATCCTACCAAACAACCACCGTTTGCTGTTGCTTTAACTTTCATTTTCTATTATAACCGAAATCATAAACCAACCGTTCAATCCAAGCACCTTGGAATCATTCTAAACTCATCACCACAGCTGCAGCAGCCATGGCCGTCACTGTTATTGCATTTTTTTTCCTCCTTTTCTGTTTATAATTCAGCAAAAACACGAAGTAAGTATTATACAGATGAGAGGAAGATGGCGAGCTGAGTGATGAGAAGTTATGGTTATGATATTGATTCTGTAACAAGTAAGATGAGAACGATGATATTATTATGATTATGATTATGATTATGTTAGAAATCGTAATATGATGATAATGATAAGTTTCGATGATAAAAATATTATGATGATGTTACGATCATAAGAATGATGATGATCACGAAGTGAATATATTATGATGATGATATATAAACGATGATGATGATGAAGGAATGGCGAAATACGGGTCTATGATGAAACGATAAACCTAAAACTATAAGGGTACTTGGATTAATCGATAGGTGGGCTAAATAACTTAGTTGGGCCGAGAGTTCTGATGGGCCGAATTTTTATTTTTGGGCCATGACAATATGATGCTTATTTCTTGGGCCATGATAGTCTTGGAGAATAACAGAAATTCGAGATATGTAAATTAAGTTAAGAGTTATTTCAGTAATAACAAAACAGAGGGATGGTATGAGGTCTTGCGGGTGAGCGGGAGGTTGCGGGTTCGAATTCCGGCTTTGGCAATTTACTTCTTTTTAAGCCTTTAAAGGTAGTTTTCATAATTATATTTATTATTATTATTATTGTCATCAATTATTGTTATTATTATAATGTTAACATAAGGACTATGATTAATATTATTTTTATTTTTATTATTAAGTAGTACCATTACGTATTACTAGTATTATTAGTATTATTTGTATTAATTTCATAAATATTAGTATCGTTATCACTTTATAAATATTAGTATTATTTTTATTATTATTATTATAATTATTAACATAAGTATTATTAACATGATTGTCATCTTTATCACTAAAACTATATTATTATTAGTACATCATTTTTTTTTACTACTAGTATCATTATTATTATCATTACTATTAATATTACTATAATTAATATTGTTGTCTGTATTGTTATATTTAATACTATCATTACCATCAAATACAACTTTTATTATTATCCCTAATATTATTTTACCAAATAAGTATGTTGCATATAAAAATATACCTAGAAGTAATATTACATATATGTAGGTATTAATCATATTAACAATTTTTATATAAATATATATAACAAGTTAGGTAGTTTTAATATAATGCTAATCAAACATATATATTAATATGACTATATAAATACTAATCAATTTACATAGGTACACAAACTAAGGATATATAAAATATAATGAAAAGATATATGATATGATTTTGTTCAATTTCGATTATATATCTTAATTTATATACGAATGATATAGGTTCGTGAATCCGATGCCAACCCTATACTTGTTCAATGTCATCATATGTATTTTCACTACAAAATACAGTATGGTGAGTTTCATTAATCCCTTTTTAAATGCTTTTGCAATATATATTTTTGGGACTGAGAATGCATGCGCTTTTATAAATGTTTTACGAAATAGACACAAGTAATCAAAACTACATTATATGGTTGAATGATCGAGATCGAATATGCCCCTTTTTATTAAGTCTGGTAATCTAAGAATTAGGGAACAGACACCCTAATTGACGCGAACTCTAAAGATAGATCTATCGGGCCCAACAAGCCCCATCCAAAGTACCGGATGCTTTAGTACTTCGAAATTTATATCATGTCCGAAGGAGGATCCCGGAATGATGGGGATATTCTTATATACATATTGTGAATGTCGGTTACCAGGTGTTCAATCCATATGAATGATATTTTTGTCTCTATGCATGGGACGTATGTTCATGAGAAATGGAAATATGAAATCTTGTGGTCTATTAAAATTATGAAATGATTATTTATGCTAAACTAATGAACTCACCAACCTTTTGGTTGACACTTGAAAGCATGTTTATTCTCAGGTATAAAAGAAATCTTCCGCTGTGCATTTGCTCGTATTAGAGATATTACTTGGAGTCATTCATGACATATTTCAAAAGACGTTGCATTCGAGTCGTTGAGTTCATCAAGATTAATATTAAGTCAATTATAGTTAGATATATTATGAAATGGTATGCATGCCGTCAACTTTTTATGTAATGAAATATTGTCTTTTCAAAAACGAATGCAATGTTTGTAAAATGTATCATATAGAGGTCAAGTACCTCGCGATGTAATCAACTGTGTGAATCGTTTATAATCGATATGGACTTTGTCCGGATAGATTAGGACGGGTCCTTTCATACATAGTTTTTATACTTTTACTATTCTTTAACTTTACCTTTACTTTACTTTTACTTTACTTTAACTTTAATAATTCACTTTAATAATTCATACTTTAATAATTCACTTTAATAATTCATACTTTAATAATTCACTTTAATAATTCATACTTTAATAATTCACTTTAATAATTCAAAAATCTATTATAAATAGAATTCAATAGATTTCATTATTTCATAGAAACTTGAAAATATATTTCTATAAATAGAATCTCAATATTGATACGTTCGTGAATCCGAGGCCAACCTTGCACTTGTTAAATGACGTTATATGCATTTTTACTACGAAATACAGTATTGTGAGTTTCATTTGCTCCCTTTTATATATATTTTTGGGACTGAGAATACATGCGCTGTTTTTATAAATGTTTTACGAAATAGACACAAGTACTAAAACTAATTCTACGTGGGTTTAAACTAGAAATATACCCTTAGCTTGGTAACATTAAACTACTTGTCTATGTACGGTAGGCGCGAATCCTAAAGATAGATCTATTGGGCCTGACAAACCCCATCCTGACTATGGGATGCTTTAGTACTTCGAGGTTATTTTAAACACACCTGATCTGGTGTACTTCAGATGGTAAAACATGAACGTTAAGGCTTGTTACCGGGTGCCTACAACTTATAGAATACTTTTATACACTTGCGAGTGTACATATATTTATAAACAGAAATCTTGTGGTCTATTAATATATTGAAATGATTGTTATGATAAACCTATGAACTCACCAACCTTTTGGTTGACACTTTAAAGCATGTTTATTCTCAGGTATTAAAGAAATCTTCCGCTGTGCATTAGCTCATTTTAAGGATATTACTCGGAGTCATTCATGGCATATTTTGAAAGACGTTGCATTCGAGTCATTGAGTTCATCAAGATTATTATTAAGCCAATTATAGTTGGATGTATTATGAAATGGTGTGCATGCCGTCAACTTTCGTTGTAAAGAAAGTTTGTCTTTTAAAAACGAATGCAATGTTTGTAAAATGTATCATATAGAGGTCAAATACCTCGCGATGTAATCAACTATTGTGAATCGTTTATAATGTATATGAACGGGTCCTTTCAGACTCACCTCAGCAGTCAGGATATTACGGTGACTGTGGTGTATGGGTTTGCATAAACATGGAGCTTGTATTTTGCCAGCTAACCTACCCATTCGAGAAAGATACTGCGAAGGTTGCATTAGAATACAGACATAGGATGGGGAAGACATTCTTTAGATCTCGAATCGAAGTACGTAAAAGGTAGATCTATTGTTTGTGTTGGTATTGTATTTTGAACAGGCTCCACTGTAAAAGGTAGCTCTAATGTTTGTGTTGGCATATTAGGTCAGCAGGTTCAACATGCTCCACTGTAATCTTTTGACAGTCACCAAATGACTGGTCGACCACTGGTGTAAAATGTGGTTGACCACTGCTTACATACAATGTGGTCGACCCTGATGTTGGTCGACCACTTAATAAAAATGATATAGTCGACCACCGTAAATGAAGTAGTCGACCACAGTGGAAAATGTGGTTGACCCCTGCTTAAATACACTGTGGTCGACCCTGCTGTGGGTCTACCACTTAATAAAAATGACATAGTCGACCACCATATATGAAGTAGTCGACCACAGTGGACTTTCATGATTAAAAAGGCAACCTAGGTCCCACATTTAGATAACATTTCTTATACTTATTAGCTACGGATAGGAAATCCACCTTTCATGAATTTAATTGGATAACGTAGATCCTTTTATTCCTGTTATCCATTTGTACTCTATAAGTAATGGGATCCCATAAGTAATTCCCATATTTAATAAACACCATACTTGATCGATATTCAAACACACCAGATTCATATTCACAACAACTTAGTAGTTGAAGTTAACTCTTTGCGCAGTTTGAGGTCATCACTTATTGGTGAGTAATCCCTACTTTTATATGTCTTTACATATTTAGTGATGAGTAAGTTAAAGATATATATTTATTCAGGAGGTTATTTTGAACATGTCAATAATCATATAGTTTATATGCCACTTAATTGCCCCAGAGTACCTTTGAAACTTACAATCGCGCCAAACAAACCCTTAAATCGTACGCTTTTGTTAAAATATGTTTTAAAAAAAATCGATGTTTCACAAGATTTAGTTATATCTATGAAATACGTTGTCGATAACTGTGTCTTGGATATCACTGATGATGAAGATGATTTTAATGATTTTATGAATTTCGCCATCTCAAATCAACCCGTTCACATATATCTAGAAGATATTACGAATTCAATGCATGTTTTAGGTCGAAACCTTACTAATCCTAATGATCAGTTCAACCTACAACAACAATACAATAATCGGTTAAACCTACAACATCCGACCAATTATCAGTTCAACCTACAAAATCCTTACAATAATCAGTACAACCTTAATCATCCATCCAATAATCAGTTCAATCTACCGCAGCAATCCAATCAACAGTTCAACCTACATCATCCATACAATAATGAGTTCAACCGACAACAGTCATCCATCAATCAGTTCAACCTACAACAGTCACCATCAATCAGTACGACCTAGAACACCAAAGTAACAATCAGTTCAACCTACACCACCCATACACTGATCAGTACAACCAACCACATCCATACACAAATAATTCGAACCTACAAAATCAATCTGTAAATCAGATCAACTTACAAACTCAAACCACAGATGAAATCAACCAACAAATACAATACACCAATTTGTTGAATGATAAACAACCACCGTTTGAAGGTAACGAAGATCATTACATGGTTGACCTACATACATCTGATCAAAGCGGATCTGAGCATGATGATATGGAAAATGTGAATCCAATCAAACCAACAAAACACACTTTTTCTAACTACATAGTTGATGAGGATGATGTTCCTGATAGTGATGATGAATACGAAGATGAATACGTCGACCAAACACAAACTTATGACCAGCCAATTAAGTATAATCCCCAACCAGATGATATATTTTGGAACATGCCACCGTTACTGTCGAACACCCAACCCGAAATGAAACCTAGATCAATGACAATATATGAAACCTCAGATCTAGTTAAATTGAATCAGACTTTCGAAAACAAGGAAGATTTTTTTATGCAATTACGTACAAAGTGTGTTACTGAAGGGTTCCAGATAAAACCAAAGTACTCAGACAAGTCAAGGTATACAGCTACATGAATATCACCAAATTGTTCATGGCAAATTACTGCTAGGTGTATACAAGATAGCAACAACTTTCAAGTACGGAAGTTGAATGATCTACACACGTGCTCAAATACCCAAATTCTTCCGAACAATAAGCATGCCACCAAGAAGGTCCTAGGTAATATACTGAAAGAGGTGATGAAACAAGAAGGTCGTGTCTATCGACCGAATGATATAAGGACTGATATGTCGGCGCGATTTAAAATAAGTCTATCATACCACCAAGCATGGAAAGCCAAATGTTACGCAATTGAGATGTTGAGGGGTAGTCTTGAAGATTCCTTTCAAATACTACCTAATTATCTATATAATCTTAGATTGTCTAACCTAGGTAGTGTAACCAACATTCGAACGGACAACAAAGGCAGATTTGTTATGAGTTACATGTCCATTGGTGCAGCGGTATGTTTAATGCTTTCTTTATTTACTTATTAATTCAACTCGTATTTAAAAATAATGTTTCAATACTTTAATATGCAGACACGTTCGTTTGTTAACTATGCACGACCAGTAATCATAGTCGATGGGGCTCATTTAAAAAGTCATTACTTGGGGACTAACTTGATTGCTGTCGCTATGGATGCTAACAATGGAATCCTTCCATTAGCCTACGGTATTGGAGCAGGAGAGACCACCGATCATTGGACATGGTTTTTTGGTAATCTAAGAGACTCTCTACAGTCTTCGGGGTGTTGTATTGTTAATCTTACCATTATATCTGACAGGGCACCTGCAATAGCTGCTGGCATATCAAACGTATTTCCAGAAGTATTTCATGCACTATGTGCTAG
Source organism: Rutidosis leptorrhynchoides (assembly GCF_046630445.1). NCBI lineage: Eukaryota > Viridiplantae > Streptophyta > Magnoliopsida > Asterales > Asteraceae > Rutidosis > Rutidosis leptorrhynchoides. The sequence continues at coordinate 141,112,613 of NC_092337.1, read as the reverse complement.
ACATTTGTTGGGAAACCTCAAAAGTGTGTCTAAAAGGGTTAAAAGTTACGAGTGGCACTACTGGAAAATGTGCAAAGCGTATAGAAAATCTGATTTTGATCACCACTATGGTATACTAGCACGACGTATCCCAGACAGTGCACATACACTCACTACTGTTGGGTTCAACAGATGGTCTAGACATCATGCAGATCGTGTTTGGTATGCTTACCTAACTTCTAATAGTGCAGAGTCAATGAACGCACTGTCAGTTCATGCGAGGAAACTCCCGATTACAATGCTTCTTGAATTCTTTAGAACTTCAGTTCAACAATGGTTTTGGGAACACCGAAACACTGCCGATGGTTTAACAACCCCTGTCACACCATATGCAGAGCGTAAGCTTGGTAAAAGAAATCGTAAGTCTATTAGTTGGACTGTCAAACCGATATCACAAGTTAAGTTTGAGGTATTGGATATGAAAAAAGGCGGTAAAGTCAATCTACAAGATAAAACTTGCACATGTAAACAATGGCAGTTTTCCGGTATACCCTGTGGACATGTAATGGCAGTAGCAAGGTATTTTGTCCTACGTAACGTTACTACACACGTTCAGAAGTATTTCCACACTGAAACGTACAAGTCGGCATACATGGAAGATATTAACCCGCTAGATCATATTTCTGAATGGATAGATCCAGGACACCTACAAACCGTCCTACCGCCATTGGTTACAAAGCGACAATCGGGTAGACCGAAGAGTACTGCTCGTATACCGTTCCAAGGAGAGGACAAAGACAATTTCAAATCTAAAAGAAAATGCAGTCGTTGCTTGGAATATGGACATACTAGATCAACTTGCACCGCACATTATGATCTTTCTGAAGGTAAACAAAAGTCCAAGTGTAACTCAAAAACAAAGGCAAAGCCGAAGGGGTTGGTAAAGGGCAAGGGTAAAGGAAAACGTGAAGACTCATGCTCAACACAATTTGGCTCCACTTACAATTTGAGTGATGATTAGCTTCTTTTTTGTGTTTTAAATGTGTTTAACTGCCATGGATGATAGGTATGTGTGTTCGTATGTTTTCTAGCCGTTTAACTGTCGTGTATGTGTTGTGTCTGTAACTTGTGTTATTTGTTGTGTAATCAATAAATGTAGTATGAGATAATATATAATATTTGTTGTTCAAATTAAAGTTTATTTCACTAAATTGGATGGCAGACTACATTGGGACTCATGAAAAATCTTATCTGATATATCTTATCCAATAGTAGTATGAGTTATGCTTAGTCGACCCACTAATCGGTCGCCTACAACGCAAGGATGGTCGAATAGGGTTAGTCGACCCACTTATGGCTAACAAGTCGGTCGACCTTGCAGTCGACCACATCATTGAAGTAGTCGACCAACATCAATGAAGCATGTTGGTCGACTACCTTGAAAACTATAATGGTCGACCGGTTATAGGGGTAGTCGACCCAATGGGTGGTCGACTTAATGGTGTAAATAGACAATTTTTTTCCCGAAAGTGTATTTTGGAAGAAAAGTTTTTAAAAAAGTGTATTTGGGCGAATTTCCCTATATACACGTATTCGGGTCGGCCAGCTTCGCTGGGCCCAAAATCGCTAGTCTGGAAGAAGAAGAAAATAAAAATGCCCCCTGCAAGAATCGAACCTGCACCCATCTGGAAAGAATAAAGGCCACCAAGCCACCCAACTACTTATGTCTTTGTGTTATTATTTTACAGTGTTTAATATATATCCCTTAAAATTAAAGGGTTGGGCAAAATTAAAAAGGTAATCAAAAGGGGGTGAAATTTAACATAATGTAAAGACCGGGGATAAGGTGACAAAATTGTGAAAAAGTTTCAAATGAATAGTTCTATTTTTTTTTTCTTCCTGTGTTTTCTAATTGATATTGATATTTTTAATATAACTAATAGACAAAATTTGTCTTATTACTTATGAATAGCACTATTTATTTTTCCACATTTCACAAAACTAACCTCTTAATTTTTATTAAAATACAAATCGAACTCCTTACTTTATACCTATATTCTAAATTATTATTATTATTTATCTCATCACTAACACCAAAAATACTGAATAATAAAACCCACTACGCTTTACCAACTTGTACACTGCGCTGAAACAGTAGGACCCACATAGGCCACTACTGTGCTAAATTTTTTTTCCCAACGATAAAAAAAACAACTTTCGTAAAAGGAACAACCCTTCAATGCTACCAAAAGATGTCGAAAAACATTTTTTTTTACAAAATAGATCATCTAACTTTTTTTTTAAAAAAACACCCCAACGCTAAAAGAAGCAAATTTCACAAAAGAAACAACACTTCAATGTTAGATGTCGAAATTTTTATCTTTTTTACAAAATAGATCAAAACTTTTTTTTTAACACGCATTTAAAACGGAGCCCCCGGGCACGAAGCGAGGGCTCCGCAACTAGTTGATACTATATATAATAATAATTTATTTTATTTTATTTTATATATATATATATATATATATATATATATATATATATATATATATATATATATATATATATATATATATTTTTTTTTTTTTTTTATTGAGGACTTTAAATATGGTGTACAAAAATTTATCCTGACCTTTTAAGTAATCAATAATCAATTTGTAACTGTAATTGCATGTATATATATATTATGTATATGTATTGTCATCATGCCGTGTACATTATTTGAAAAGGGAACCCAATAACATCATAACTTCATATATGTGATTGTATGAAGTGCGTGCGTGAGAGTGGAGATGCCATAAAAAGTTTCCATTGACAAATACCTTTGAACACATCAATTTTCTTCAAAAGCGTAGTAGAACAGGCCATTCAAGTTGACAACTTGGGATCATACAAAAACTCATAAGCATGGTCTAATCATAAGCATTACTGACAGTGTTTCACATTAATTTAGTATATATAGATATATAACTAAAAACAAACCTAGCAGTGAATAATATTCACCATTTATAACAGGTTCGTTCGTGTTGCTGCAAATATCAACTTAGCTTCAGGAAATGCGTGTGCGTTTGGGTGATTGTGTGTGGACTGATCCTTCATTTGAGATGGTACAAGGTAGAACACGGATTAGAAGTTGGGTGATTTTTTCCTTTGTGCAATAACTAATGCACGTATTCAAGTCTTCATCACTGTAACGACCCGCACTTTTTCGATCATACTATACTTATAAGATTAATATTTACATAAATTAAACCTTGCCAACATGATAAGCAATCCAAATTGTCGAGACTAATATTTCCGAAAAGAGTTTTACACAACGTTTGACCGTCTAGTTTGACCGATGATATCACGAACTATACAATATATGATAATTATACGTTTGTGTATATATATGTATATATACATATTTAACATGATTAAAGAATGTTTTAATACCTCATTTTATATTAATAACAACAAGTTATATGTGTATTTTGAAACTACTAACTTAAGTTTTCAAACGATAACAATACGTAACGTTATTTGACATATATACTTAAGACTTATAATGTTATACATATATTGTATAAGTAATGTATTTAATTACTTTTAAAGAACTTAAATACATAAAACCATATAAGTGTATTCACAAAAGATAGCTATATTTGAATCCTCATTTCATTTTTCACAAAATTTCTATACGTATACCTAGAGTATTTGTACTCGTATCATACCTAGCTCCTATACGTATTTACTAATAGTAAATACACATCAAAATCACCACCTAACCAGCCATTATTCATGCCCTTAGAGCTAGGTAATTACTTTTGAATCATTGCAAGACTAATTACAAAAATACAAACTAGAATTTTGTCATGTTATCCTTAAAGATCACATTTTTAGGAGTATATATGTATCATCATTTTTGATTCATTTTTACTTCAATCTCTTAACTAAAAACACACACTCTTTCTTACTCTCTAAACTCCATAACAATCCAGCAAAGTTCCATAAAGATCTAGCTTCAAAAACCATACTAAAACACCATAAGAAAACCATACAACAACACTTCAAGAAAACCTCCCAAGAACACCAACTTACTTCCAATCTTTCATCCACTTCTATCACCCTTTTGATTCTAGCTTCTTACTCCTCTTTTACAGCAAACTTATCCAAGGAACTTGAGGTAGAATTTATGTTCATAACCTTATTCAATTCATATATATATAACTATCTTATTTTGTGGTACAAAAGTTTAACAACAAGAACATAGTTTGAATGTTTTCAAACTTGTTTGCAAACTAAATAGATCCTTCTAACTTAACTTTTAAAATACTTCAAGACCTGTAATATAACTTATGTATATGCTAATTTAACAAGGTAAAACTTGGTTTTTCAAAGTATAAGTATTTTTAGAAAAATGGTCATTAAATGATTTTGTTGTAACAAAAATGTTTAACTTCATATGTTTCACTAATGTTTCACTTATGCCGTATGATTTTGAATACAAACCAAGGTATTTACAGTTCATAGTCTTAAAGAAGAACTCGATCCAAGAAGATGGCAATTTGAATCAACGAAAACGGATTTGTAACGAAGAAACTATGACCGAAACAAAATTGGTTATCCTAGATCATTTCAACTACGGGATCAATTGGAAAAAAATGATATAAATCACATATTTCTAAGATAACATGATATTTTATATATATGTACTTATAATTCAATTTTATATGGTTCAGGATCACCCGTAAACAACACGAGAAGATTAATCATAAGATCCCATGATTGTACGCAACACGTCATTTGACAACACCGGTACTTTATGTACGCAACACGTCATTTGACAACACCGGTACCATGGGTCAAGATTAATCTCGACCAACACATATACGATGGGGTTTTATTGATTTCGTTGGGGGTTTTATTTATTTCATTGCGGGTATATTAAACATCTAAAAATGAACCATTAAAATTGAATTACTAACATCGGACTGCTAACTACGGACTAAGGAATTATTCAAAGTATTAAAAGTATAACAAGTATATATTTATAACGTTTGTTTAAAAATGAAAACATATTGATATATTATATATGGATAGGTTCGTGATATCAACCGGAAGACCGAGTCAAAATATATATATCATCAAGACAAGAGTGAGTATATAGTCCCACTTTTAAACTCTAAATATTTCGGGATGAGAATACATGTATTTTATGTTTTACGATATGGACACAAGTAACTGAAAAATATATTCTACGTTGAGTTGTACCACTGGCATACTTCCCTGTAGCTTGGTAACTAATATTTACAGCGGTATTGTAAACGCGAATCCTGTTGATAGATCTATCGGGCCTGACAACCCCAATCGGACTGGACGACCAGTATTCAACGGTTGCACAGTACTTCGTTTTGTGACTACACTTGGTACGGTGTAGTAAGATTTCATATTAAAGGGAATATGCGACGTGAAAATGTTAAGTATGGTTACCAAGTGCTCAACCACTTAGAATATTTTTATTGAAATGTTTATATACGAAATCTTGTGGTCTATATATATATATTGCTGCGCACTAAACCTATATCTCACCAACTTTATGTTGACGTTTTTAAACATGTTTATTCTCAGGTGATAATTAAAGCTTCCGCTGCATTATGTTGAATCTAAGCAGGATCATGCGTACTCATATATGTGTCAAAAATAAAACTGCATATCCGAGGACGTGTGTTGTAAAATATGCTAGAAATCGTGTTGTTATTATCATTTGTAAAGTTTGTAAGTCGAAGATTATCGTTAAACGATAATCATCTTTTTATTGTCTAAAGCTTGTAACAAAAATAATGGTTTGGTTTGTAATGTATAATATATGCAGTTTTCCTTTTTAAAAATGTCGCATATAGAGGTCAATACCTCGCAATGAAATCATACGTTATCTAACACGTTCTTATGGTTAAGGACGGGTTATGACATGTGGTATCAGAGCGTTGGTCTTAGCGAACCAGGTCTGCATTAGTGTGTCTAACCGAGAAGCCGTTAGGATACATTAGTAAGTCTGGACTTTGACCGGGTCTGATTTAAAAAAAAAAAAAAAAAAAAACCATTGCTTATCACTGTTGGTTAAAATTTATATGTAAATATTATATAAGTACTAATGGGTTAGTTGTTGTGTGATAGATGTCGAGCTCAAAAATTGTTATCACAATCAACGACTCCGAATCAGAATCTTCAGATGGCGTTCCAGTCATTAACCTGTCCGATGACGAAAATGATATTCTTGGGGAAGACTCACAAATTCCGGATGAACCAACTATAGAGAACTCGGAAAGTGAACCCGAGGAGGAAAGTGAACCCGAGGAGGAAAGTGAACCCGAGGAGGAAAGTGAACCCGAGGAAGAAATACAGGAAATTACAAAAGACGAGTTCGAACTAGGAAAGAAACGAAAGGCTAATGAATTAGAAAATCTAAATCCCGAGTTTAATGAGAATGATGTGGCACCAATTCCACTCAACACTACCACCCCTATCCCCGCTATTCCTATTCGTTCTGTCCCGGCATCCAGTTCTTCTGTCCCACAGCCAAAATATAGGCAGACAGTTAGGATAAGCGTTAAGCAAATCTTTGTGTCTAAACGTCCTAGAAAATAGATCAAACGATGCGCTGCTGTGTCAAACCATGGAATCGAATAATGTTTTGTATAATATTAATAGTGTGGTTTGCTTAATGTTCGATGTAAGATAAGCATATGTAAAATATTGAAGTATGAAATGCAATAATTTTCCATGGTTAAGTATTATTTAGATTGTAGTAATTGATTCTGTACTAAGCTATTAAGTATGAACATTAACGGGTAGGTACTACCCAAGATATAATTATAAAACGCTAATAAGAAGAAAAGGCTTTTATAATAATACCTAGTTCATATTATTAATAAGCTATAATGTACTATAAATACACACTACATCTATAATAATCCATGTGAATAATTATTTTCTTTCATTAGGAAATGGCGCGATTGAATCGAATGACGGAACAAGAACTCGAGGAACTCATCAACCAGCGAGTGAACGACAGAATGTTATGGGTTGAGGCTGCAAGAGCTGCTGCAGTTAATCCAAATCCTCGTGTAGGATGCTCCTACAAGACGTTCCAAGCTTGCAAGCCATCATCATTCAGTGGAACGGAAGGACCTATCGGTTTAACCCGATGGATAGAAAAGATGGAGACGGTGTTCAAAATCAGCGGTTGTGATGAAAAAGACATGACCAAGTTTGCATCGTGCACTTTACAAGATAGTGCACTCACATGGTGGAAGAATTATGTGAAGGCGGTAGGAGGAGATGTAGCTTATGATACTCCATGGGAAGAATTCAAAGCAATGATAATAACCGAGTATTGTCCAAGGAATGAGGTTATTAAGTTAGAAGATGAGTTACGAAGTTTGAAGGTGGTTGGTACTGAAATCACCAACTACAACCAGCGATTCATGGAATTAGTTTTGCTATGTCCTGAATTGGTTCCAACCGAAGAACGGAAGATTGAAATGTACAAAGCTGGTTTGCCCAAAAAGGTCAAGGCAAATGTTACAGCATCGAAACCTAAGACAATTCATGAAGCTATAACCATGGCAAACGAGCTAATGGATCAGGTCATCATGGATAAGAAAGTATCCAATACTGATGTGAAGGTATCAGGTAAAAAAAGAAAGTGGAATGGAAATTATGATCGAGGTAACCAACAACAATCTTTTAAGAAACAAGAAAACACGCAAGGTGCGGGTAGTGGTTTAAGCTTTGGTTATAAAGGACAAAATCCTTTATGCAACCGTTGCCACAAACATCACTTTGGTTACTGTAGTGTGTTATGCACCAAGTGTAATCGACAAGGTCATCTTGCGGAAGATTGTAAGGCTCTCGTTACAAATGGCAACAAGACTCCTGCCACCAACGCAAATAGAACTGCTTTGGCTAACATTACTTGTTTTGGTTGTGGAAAACAAGGTCACTATAAGAGTCAGTGCCCGAATCAGAATGGCGGACCTGCACGTGGAAGAGCGTTTGTTATTAATGCTAGAGAGGCACGAGAAGACCCGGAGCTTGTTACGGGTACGTTTACCATTAATAACTTATCAGCATCTATTTTATTTGATACTGGCGCCGATAGAAGTTACGTGTGTATAAATTTTTACACTAAATTGAATTGTTCATCATTACCTCTAGATGCTAAGTACATGATTGAGTTAGCTAATGGTAAACTAATTAAAGCCGATAAAATTTGTCGTGATTGTAAGATAAATTTAGCCGGAGAAACATTTAAGATTGATTTGATACCCGTAGAATTAGGAAGTTTTGATGTAATAGTCGGCATGGACTGGATGTCCAAAGTAGGAGCGGAAGTTGTTTGTGCCAAGAAGGCAATTCGTATTCCTGGTAAGGATAAAATGCCGGTGATGATTTACGGAGAGAAGGGTGATTCAAAGCTAAAACTCATTAGCTGTTTGAAAGCCAAAAAGTGTTTAGAAAAGGGATGTTACGCTATTTTAGCACATGTTAATAAAGTCGAAAAGGAAGAGAAGTGCATCAATGACGTGCCTGTGGCAAGAGATTTTCCCGAAGTTTTTCCGGAAGAATTGCCGGGATTACCTCCATTTAGATCGGTAGAATTTCAAATAGATTTAGTACCAGGAGCTACACCAGTGGCTCGTGCTCCATATAGACTTGCACCGTCCGAGTTAAAAGAACTTCAAAGTCAGTTAAAAGAATTACTGGACCGTGGATTTATACGACCAAGTACTTCACCGTGGGGAGCTCCAATTTTGTTTGTTAAGAAGAAAGATGGATCTTTCAGGATGTGTATAGATTATCGTGAATTAAATAAGTTAACTATCAAGAATCGGTATCCACTACCGAGAATTGATGACTTATTTGATCAATTGCAAGGATCATGTGTTTATTCAAAAATCGACTTAAGATCGGGCTATCATCAACTACGCGTCAAAGAAGAGGACATTCCGAAAACTGCTTTTCGGACACGTTATGGTCATTACGAATTTTTGGTTATGCCGTTTGGATTGACGAATGCGCCAGCTGTATTCATGGACCTCATGAATCGAGTTTGTAGTCCGTATTTAGATAAGTTTGTTATCGTTTTCATTGATGATATTCTTATCTATTCCAAGAGTGAGCAAGAGCATGAAGAGCATTTAAGGTTGATACTGGAGTTGTTGAGAAAAGAACAACTTTATGCTAAATTTTCTAAGTGTGCTTTCTGGTTGAAAGAAGTGCAATTTCTTGGCCACGTTGTTAGTAGCAAAGGAATTCAGGTTGATCCAGCAAAAATTGAAGCCATTGAAAAATGGGAGACTCCTAAGACACCAATGCAGATACGCCAATTTTTGGGTTTAGCCGGTTATTATAGAAGGTTTATTCAAGACTTTTCTCGAATAGCTAAGCCGTTGACAGCATTAACGCAAAAAGGGAAGAAATACGAATGGACCTCGGAGCAGGAGAACGCATTTCAATTATTGAAGAAGAAGTTAACTACGGCGCCTATTTTATCGTTACCTGAAGGGAACGATGATTTTGAAATATATTGTGACGCTTCGCGACAAGGTTTTGGTTGTGTTCTTATGCAACGAAAGAAAGTAATTGCATTTGCATCCCGACAATTGAAGATTCACGAGCGGAATTATACGACGCATGATCTAGAACTGGGAGCAGTCGTGTTTGCATTGAAGATGTGGAGACATTACTTGTATGGGGTTAAATTCACTGTGTTTACTGATCATAAAAGCCTTCAACATATTTTCGATCAAAAACAGCTGAACATGAGGCAACGTAGGTGGGTTGAGTTAATAAATGACTATGATTGTGAAATTCGTTATCATCCCGGGAAAGCGAACGTGGTGGCCGACGCTCTAAGCAGAAAGGAACGAGAACCAATTCGAGTACGAGCGATGAACATAAAAATTCGCATGAATCTCAACTCACAAATCAAAGAAGTTCAACGAGAAGCACTTACTAAAGAAAATATAGGAAATGAAATAATGAAGAAGTATGAGAAGCAACTCGTTATGCGGGAAGATGGAATTCGATATTTTGCAAATCGTATTTGGGTACCGAAGTTGGGTGGATTAAGGAAGTTGATATTGAACGAGGCACATAAGACAAGATATTCGATACATCCTGGAGTTGGAAAGATGTACCAAGATCTTAAGACGCATTATTGGTGGCCTAATTTGAAGACAGACGTTGCAACATATGTTGGGGAATGTCTAACTTGTTCCAAAGTCAAAGCAGAACACCAGAAGCCGTCAGGGTTACTTCAACAACCAGAAATCCCAGAATGGAAATGGGATGGTATTACCATGGATTTCATCACGAAGTTACCAAAGACTGCCTGGGGATACGACACCATTTGGGTGATTGTTGATCGTCTCACCAAGTCTGCACATTTCTTACCTATAAAGGAAACGGATAGAATGGAGAAACTATTACGATTGTATATAAAGGAAGTTGTTTCAAGGCATGGAATACCTATTTCCATTATATCCGATCGTGATAGTAGATTTACCTCAAAGTTTTGGCAATCACTACAGGAGGCACTAGGAACTCGTTTGGATATGAGTACCGCATATCATCCGCAAACGGACGGGCAGAGTGAAAGAACAATTCAGACTCTTGAAGACATGCTCAGGGCATGTGTGATCGATTTTGGAAACGGATGGGATAAATATCTACCGTTAGCAGAATTCTCGTATAATAATAGTTATCATGCGAGCATTGGAGCTGCGCCATTCGAAGCATTGTATGGAAGGAAGTGTAGATCTCCTATCTGTTGGAATGAAGTAGGAGATCGACAATTAACTGGTCCCGAGATCATACATGAAACGACTGAGAAGATAGTGCAAATCAAGGAGAGATTAAAAACAGCCCGCAGTCGCCAAAAGAGCTACGCCGATGTCCGAAGGAAACCATTAGAGTTTCAGGTCGGGGACATGGTTATGCTAAAGGTGTCACCTTGGAAAGGTGTGATACGTTTTGGAAAAAGGGGTAAACTGAACCCAAGGTACGTAGGCCCGTTCAAGATCATCGAACGCATTGGACCGGTAGCTTATCGACTCGAGTTACCGCAACAACTCGCCGGAGTACATAATACCTTTCACGTCTCAAACCTTAAGAAGTGTCTTGCAAAGGAAGACCTCACCATTCCTCTTGAAGAAATTCATGTCGACGAGAAACTACAATTCGTCGAAGAACCAATCGACATCATGGACCGTGAAGTTAAACAGCTCAAACAGAGCAATATACCGATTGTTAAGGTTCGTTGGAATGCTAGAAGAGGTCCCGAGTTTACGTGGGAACGAGAGGATCAGATGAAACGAAAGTATCCGCATTTGTTTCTCGATGACGCAAAATAGGTACAATTTTAAAATTTCGGGACGAAATTTATTTAACGGGGAGGTAATGTAACGACCCGCACTTTTTCGATCATACTATACTTATAAGATTAATATTTACATAAATTAAACCTTGCCAACATGATAAGCAATCCAAATTGTCGAGACTAATATTTCCGAAAAGAGTTTTACACAACGTTTGACCGTCTAGTTTGACCGATGATATCACGAACTATACAATATATGATAATTATACGTTTGTGTATATATATGTATATATACATATTTAACATGATTAAAGAATGTTTTAATACCTCATTTTATATTAATAACAACAAGTTATATGTGTATTTTGAAACTACTAACTTAAGTTTTCAAACGATAACAATACGTAACGTTATTTGACATATATACTTAAGACTTATAATGTTATACATATATTGTATAAGTAATGTATTTAATTACTTTTAAAGAACTTAAATACATAAAACCATATAAGTGTATTCACAAAAGATAGCTATATTTGAATCCTCATTTCATTTTTCACAAAATTTCTATACGTATACCTAGAGTATTTGTACTCGTATCATACCTAGCTCCTATACGTATTTACTAATAGTAAATACACATCAAAATCACCACCTAACCAGCCATTATTCATGCCCTTAGAGCTAGGTAATTACTTTTGAATCATTGCAAGACTAATTACAAAAATACAAACTAGAATTTTGTCATGTTATCCTTAAAGATCACATTTTTAGGAGTATATATGTATCATCATTTTTGATTCATTTTTACTTCAATCTCTTAACTAAAAACACACACTCTTTCTTACTCTCTAAACTCCATAACAATCCAGCAAAGTTCCATAAAGATCTAGCTTCAAAAACCATACTAAAACACCATAAGAAAACCATACAACAACACTTCAAGAAAACCTCCCAAGAACACCAACTTACTTCCAATCTTTCATCCACTTCTATCACCCTTTTGATTCTAGCTTCTTACTCCTCTTTTACAGCAAACTTATCCAAGGAACTTGAGGTAGAATTTATGTTCATAACCTTATTCAATTCATATATATATAACTATCTTATTTTGTGGTACAAAAGTTTAACAACAAGAACATAGTTTGAATGTTTTCAAACTTGTTTGCAAACTAAATAGATCCTTCTAACTTAACTTTTAAAATACTTCAAGACCTGTAATATAACTTATGTATATGCTAATTTAACAAGGTAAAACTTGGTTTTTCA